>NC_072378.2:153412500-154662500 GCF_028885625.2 Pongo pygmaeus | reverse complement strand
GTGGTTAGAGTTGTAGTGGCCCAGGCATTTATGAACTTTCATGTTCTCACTCTTCTCCTGAGCCCAAGCAATAGGCCTGTGAGTAAAGACTTATGTTGAGAATCCAGGCAAGAATCTTGATGTTTCTACAAGGGCAGTAGGGATTCCTTGAGAAACCAATTTTCTGCTGGTGGATATTTCTATGAAGAGGATAATATTTCTTCCAGCAACAGATTTTTTGGTTCTGATTGACCTCAAGAATTGTACAACCACAACTTGGGTGTGTGTGGCCAGTTGAGAAGCAGAAAAACTTAAGCTACCATGTCCTATTCTTAGGTTGCTTTGGCTAGAACCCTCTAGAATTTGTAAAACCACAACGGATAGTATCAGCTTCTGCAGTATTCATGGCATAAGCTGGAGAAATTTCTAGTGCCATCTTATCTTGGTAATTGCCAGTAGATGGAGAATATGTCTGTATATAAAACTGATTATCTTTATTATATGAGAGATGCAGTATGCATCTTATCATTTCCACATATTTAGATAAAACATTTAATTGAAGCATTACCAAGAAGATCTTGTTTTTAGCTTTTAAACATATAAATAGACTTGACTTAAGTAAAGAGTTTGAATGCTTTGGGGACTTTTGGATAAATGTGGTCGGAATCTTTGCAGAGGTGTTTTCTTTGTATCTTACATTTCATATCTATGTTTCTGAATTTCAACTTTTGCCTGGATCCTGAGATGTAAAGGGCATGCTGTGATAATGTGGGAAACAGAATTTGTTAGTATCTTTTGGATAATATTAAATGAGCTAAGTGAGACTTATTCAATAATAAAATTTGCAAGTGAATGGATATCAGTTTTATCAACACAGTCATATTATTGAAGGAAATGAATGCTCTCTTACCTACTCATAGCTGTGTCTTAGAAGAGTTTATTTTAAAACTGCAACTGTCATTTCAATGTTGAGAAGTGTTTCAAATGGCCAAATTAGGAGTTCTCCTTCTGACAGCCCTGTTGGGATCGGATAGCAGGGTCCTAGAGACTCACCAGTGCTCCAGCCGAGTCTCTTTCCTCTTCTTTCTTTTCTAATGATTGGCAAGGAAAGAGGGATGAAGGAGCAAAATAACAGTGGAGACTGAAGGAGAAAAACCACTGACTACTTGGAACACAATAAGCTAGAATTTCCACAGCAAGTGATCAGGTAAAGAAACAAAGCTTCCGCCCCATATCTACAGTCTGCATTTCTGGGATACCAACCCAGGAAGAAATCTCATCCTTAGGCAAGGGTGAAATTAGAAGGAAGAAGAAAGCAGAATATTCCATTTTCTTTATCTTCAGGTTTTATCAGAAACCTTAGCCCATCTAGTTGAGTCAGGGTTGTTATGTCTCTCCTTGCCTTGGAATTGCAAGGTGGTTCTAGCAAATTTACCTTTAAAAATGGTTTTGAATGAAAAACGTTGACAATGCCCTTATTTATTATTTACTTTAGAATGTCTTATTTTAAAAATAACTCCCTTTATTGTGTATTCTGTGTAGAGTCTCAAAGATGACATGGGAGAAACTTGTTCACACACATGACATTTGTGGAAAAAGATAGATCAGGTCCTACTTGAAGACAAAGTTGCTCTCAACAACGTGCCAGATAATTCGTACTAGGAGCTGGTACTAAGCAGAAACAATGATTGCTGAAAAACAGCCTGATGAGCAAAAGCAATACTATGTCATCCCTTGGGAGAAACCATCCTAGCCCATGAAAAGCATGAATTTTCCTCCTCAGTTATTTACATACAAATATTACATTGTGTTCTGTTTGAATTATCCATTTTACTTTTGGAAGCTCTAGTAGTGTATATATGTAAATATATACACACTAGTACACTTATTTAACATTCTAAATCTTTTTAAGGTCCTAGTTTTAGTTACTTTTATTAGAAAATATAAAAAATTAAACATAATATATGTCTATTATGGAACATAATATTTGAGAAATGGAGATTATTACAAGCAAACATGAAACTTCTTCAGAAGGAAACATTAAAACACTTATTTTGGCTTTTGTTTTTTCCCATCTACTGGATACATGGATTGAGTCCACATAACTATAGCCAATAGATCTGAGAGTAAATTCAGTTATTCTGATCCATGATAGCTGTTTTCCAGAAACATTGCTTTTGTATATCTGGCACATATTTGTGCCTTGTCAGATTGATGAAGAAATACAAATTTTACAATGGAGTCTTCTGGCAGATTGTAGACTCAGGAATACTCAGAAGTCAGCAGCCTAGTTTTTTACTTGTATTGTCATAGATAACTACAAGGTATTTGATTTGTTTAATCAATGCTGACAAAAGTTCAAAATGGAGAGCTTCTTGGCATGGGCCATCTGACTTGGCTGTCTACCTAGATCAAGTAAAATGGGTGATTGCCAAATCTCTGCTGTGTTTCACAACAAAGAAAATCAGTTAAAGAGGAGAATTGTCTTAGAGAAACTACTTAGAAGATTGACACTTTACAAAGGAAATCTTGACATTTAGCAGAGATCAAAAAGATCAAAATATTGGTGATGACATTATATAAACACAAGCTTCAGGAAAATATTTTTGGGCCATTGTTAAGATTTCACATCCAAGTAACTACACAGGATTGAAAAATAGATGACACACTTTTCTATATGGTCATTTGAGTCTGTCTTGAGATTATGTTTATTGGATTTATTGTTTAAAAAAAGTTTAAACTGTTCTGGCAATCAACAAAAACATCTGTCATTTTATCACACTGATTCAAAAGGCATAAGGATTCTGAGCTGAGTTAAAAAAAGAAAATAATATGTGGGGAGCCTGTGGTATGGAGAAACCAGTGAGAAATAAAGAGTACATTTTAATGCTTGACTTCCTGCTTGGATGAAGTGATGAGCTCATTGACTGTTACCTTTTGTGAACACTTAAATAGGAGCAAGAAAATTGCACATTTAAAACTGAGGAACAAACCACTGAAAGCCTAAGAATGAAAAATCCCCCATGATGACTCTTTGGAAGTATTTGCAGTGCATGAGAATCAACCTTTCTACAGCTGACACATGACTGTGTTTCAGATTACCTTTCATGCTAATCTCTTCCCTTGCAATTATGGAGCTAGATGAAAGAAATGTTATTTTTTAAAACAATACAAAACCAAGAAATGGAGGTGAAAATGATGCCTTAGCCAGATGCTAATTTTAAGGTGAACGTTAAAGGTCTAAAATAGAATAATGGATTCATTCCCTTGCAAAACACTAAAAAGACTCGGATCTTCCATTCAAGGTGCTTTGATCAGAGGTAGCATTTACTTTATGTGTTACTACGGTGAACTTAACAAAAGATGGTTCTTCTTTGTTGAGGTCATAAATATTTGCTTGAAAATAAAATCTTACAGACAGAAGGGTCACCTTTTATGGTGACTTCAATTCACATACCACGATGGGTTTTGGTTCCACTGGGTGTCTTGCACAAACTGGACTCCTCAGTGTGGTATATTCCTTTCCTTCCAAATGCTCCACTTACTTTGGCTGTCCCTCTAATGTGCAGAGCAGAGTGGCCAGAGAGGAAAGAGGTTGAATGACCTAAAAGCAGGCACTTTCCTAGAGAATTAGAGCCTCCTACACATTCTTGAAGCAACCTGCTTCCACATGCATGGTGACTTCTAAGCTTGGTGAAGGTCGGAATGGCATGAGACCCTGTTAGGGCAACGGAGCAGTTTCTGCTTCCAGATTTTCTAGCTGAAAGGAGAGAAAGAGCAAAGACAGTGAACATTTCAGATGTGGTTGCAGCACACATTTGTTGAGCATCTTCTGCTCGTAAGAACTGCATTGAAGACCTTCACGTATACTTTCATCTGCAAGCCTCAGTTTTTCTTAAATGTCAAGACATTAATCAATCTCTTCAGACATTATGAATAATCTGGCTCATTATGAATATGCTCTTCATTTGTGTATGCTACTGAAAAGAACTGTATACTAGTCATTATAGAGATATTATTGATAATTTCCTTGAAAAAATACATTTTAATTGAAACTCTTTCTCCCCCTTTTTTTACCCTCTTCCTCCCTCCTTAGCCTCAAATCATTTATGACTTGATCAAAATTTTGAAAGAAAAGCGATGTTTTTTCAATACTTCTGATCTTATTTATCTCCAGATAAAGAGATTTCTATTTTTACCCAATTCTCAAAATTAATGATTTTTTTCCCTGTAACTGATTTGAAGTACACCCTACCTGATCCCCACTGTAAAGCTGGCATATGTGTTGAACAATAATAACATTTGCTCAGACACATGGAAATGTGGCCTGCTATTTTCAGGTAAGGAAAGAGGACTGTGGAAATAGAATAAGTTTTGTAATTAACAAATAATTGTTGCTATCATTCATTATTATACTGCTAAGGAGAAAAGGAGATGTTTGTATAGTAAGCGTAAAAGGGTAAAAGATCATTTTTTAAAAATTTTATTTTAGTAAATGTGCTTTATCCATGTGCTTCGCCATCTGCTTTTTCTCCCTTTTTTCCTCTCTCATACACACACACACACACACACACACAGACACACACAGACACACACACACACCCCATCTTTTTAAGCCATTTGATGCTTTACCCTTAAATATTTCAGTACATGTTTTCTAAGAATAAAGAATAGGTTAGGTCATTCTCGCTTTAGGGAGAGGCAGTCCATCATGGCCAGGAGTATTCCTGCACACCCTTGCTGACCCTGACAAATTGTAAGGTCTAACTGTCCTCTGACTCTGATCATTTCTGTAGCTGGTCACACAGGCAATTAAGAAGGCACAGGCGACCACAGCACTGACCATGATGTAGCTGCTTGCTCATAGGGGAGGTTTGTTTATTGCTCCCCCAGGTGCTGAGATTTAAGCTCTGGGTTCCTCAACTGTGATGCGACCCACTGTGTGTGTACTGCAGTCTGGTCCCATTGTATTGCCTTGTGGGATTTGGGAGTAGGGGAACTGGCACTATTATGCTAAAGCTTCTGCTGTTTGCTGTGCTGTGAGTAGTCAATTGCCTGAGTCTTTTGTCTAATTTTGGCACCTATAGAGTTGTGGCAAAGCAACCTACTTGCTTGCTTAGTCATCTCTTTTGGAATTCTATTACTTCTTGCCATCTTGTAAGAGGTTGAAATTCTTCTCAAAGTGGCACAAAGTGCAGGGTGTCAATACAGACAACAACTTTTTGTAAGAATAAAAAGGCAAGAACTCATAAGTTGGATTCAGGGACATTTGTGAACTCCCTGGGTCTGGTAGCAAATATTCTGGCCCAAATGGTGCAGAAGGTGTGCAGCGAGTGGTCCACCTCTGTCCTACCTGTTGATGAACAAGAGTTGAGTCAATAGATGGAGGTTGAAAGGTGAGGGATAAAATCCAATAAGCTGCCATGGTTTCTGTTTGCTCGTCTATGGGGTAGAGGACGGAGAGAACATTCTGGGCTCCATTAGGGAGGAAAGCACAACGGTGTCAAGTTGTAAGTTACAAATGTATACACCTGAAGGGCAATGTATTCCCACAGAGAGTACCAAGATGCAGATCCATGGTGAGAGAGAAAGGAAAGAAGTCCAGGGCTGCTTGGATCAGCAGACAGAGGGGCTGTTCGACACTTGGCTGCTGCATTGATATAAAGAAGGAGTAAGAAAGGTTATGCCTTAGAGCATGCAGAACCAGGGCTGTCTCATGTGGGACCTTATACTTTAAAACACTGTGCAAATTATGTCATTGAGATAGAATCATGTCCCACAATAAGGTTTGCTACCCTGGATTTCTGTTTTAGTGACTACATTATGGTAAATCCAAGAAGGTTTTCCTTTTCTTTTTTTTTTTTTGAGGCAGAGTCTCATTCTGTTACCCAGGCTAGAGTGCAGTGGCACGATCTTGCCTGACTGCAACCTCCACCTCCCAGATTCAAGCAATTCTTATGCCTCAGCCTCCCGAGTAGCTGGAATTATAGGCATGTGCCACCACGCCCAGCTAATTTTTGTACCTTTAGTAGAGATGGGGTTTCCCATGTTGGCCAGGCTGGTCTCGAGCTCTTGATCTCAAGTGATCTACCTGCCTCGGCCTTCAAAAGTGGTGGGATTGCAGGCATGAGGCACCAAGCCCAACCAAAGAAGATTTTCTTAAGTCAATAAAATCTCATGAAACCCCATGGAGGAAGCTATTTAAAGCCTGAGGGCTGAAGCTGCCCTAGACTTGTTCTGTCCTGGGCAGAATGACAGCTTTGATGATGAACCCTCACCCAGAGCACGACCAATGCATTTTTAAGATTGCGTTTCTCCGTCCAAGGTTGAGGACTCCACTACTTTTCTTGCCAGGAGATCCTGTACTGGCAGCTGTGCTGATTTAGGGCCCCTAGATGTCTAGGATAAAAGCACCACTCCCTAAACCAGGTAAGGCCTCTGCAATCCAAAACAAAGCCCAGGATGGGAAAAACCAAGCCCCTCCAAAGGGACCTGATCCTAAGGCAATGTGGGCATGCCTACTAAACAGGAGCTCCCAAAGAAGGGAATGATCGGATGATCCCCAAAGAAACTCAGTCCAGATATCCAGCGACGGTGGGCCCTAGGGAGGCAGTTAGTTGTTTACACAGATGAAACTCTACGTTCCTTAATAGAACCAGATTCTTTTGTGGAGATCAATCCTCCTCTAATGGAGGGGGAAGCCAGGTTGCTGCCCCAGGGCAAATCACCCCCTCAGAACCTCTACTGTCTGACTTTAAACTTCTATATCCTGATTTAGACTCCTTTAAGGACAAGCTCTCTTCATTCCCAAGAGGAATCAGAGGCATTACACCTGATGGGGGGAACAATGGAGGTAGAGGAGAGAAGGAGGGGTCCAAGTCTTATTCTCTCTCTCTCTCTTTTTTTCTTTTGAGGCAGAGCCTCACTCTGTCACCCAGGCTGGAGTGTAGTGGTATAATCTCTGCTCACTGCAACCTCCACCTCCCAGGCTCAAGCAATTCTCCCACCTCAGTCTCCCGAGTAGCTGGGACCACAGACATGCACCGCCACACCTGGCTAATTTTTGTATTTTTGGTAGAGACAGGGTTTCACCATGTTGCCCAGGCTGGTCTCGAACTCCTGAGCTCAAGCGATCTACCCACCTCAGCCTCCCAAAGTGCTGGGATTACAAGCTTGAGCCACTGTGCCACCTTACGTCTCTTTTTGATATCCATGCTCAAATGACTAAGTACTAGGTTCTCCTGAGGGACCGCACTAGGTTCTCTGAGGTCCTTCTCTCGTAAGGACCACACATTTAATTACCCAGATTTGATACCAAAAAAATGGGAAAGGAAGTAACTGTATCCACTGGGCAGAGCCGTTTACAGCCCTGTTATCTACTACTTTTGCGGCTCCCAGGGCTGAATGTGTAATTGGTATTGATAATTTACATTCTTGTTCTGTAAATGTTCATGATGTCCAGGGGAGATTTTTTGTAGAGAGGGAAAGAAGGATGCATGCACAACTGATCACAACTTGGCTTTGGTTTTCTTCTAAGTTTTTTTTTTTTTAAATTAGAATTCCAGAAGGAGAAAAGGAAACCACAACCTTGACCAAAGACTTAAATACAATGGGACTAATGAAAAATGTAATATCTCAATGTAACAGCCTTGTATGGCCAGTGAAAAAAAACTAATGGGAATCTGGAGGCTTGTGTTAGATCATGCCAACTGAATTTAGTTGGTATTATAGTCCTGGCTGTTACAGACATTGTGACTGTAAATGAATCAATTCCCTGTGATAGCACCTGGTGTGACATTTTGGGTTTTGGCCATGTATTTTTCTCAATCCATTTTGCACCCAAAGATTAAGACCCCTTCCCTGGCTGACCCTCCAAAACATGTTTACTGGGCTGTTGCAGTACTACTTGAATTTCCCTGTTATTTATCACCAATAGGTGGGTCAAAACACAGGACAAGCCTCTCTCTCTTTCTCTCTTTTTTTTTTTCTGCAGAGAAATTGGGCTTACTATATTGATGACATTCTATTGAAAGGCCTCAATAAAATTACCCGATGCTAAATCACATGAAGTCCCAGAAAGGCTCTTAATTCTGGTAAGATACAGGACCAGCCACTCAAGTCAAAATCTCCAAAATGATGTGGACTAAGACTCAAAAGTTGATCCTAGACAGTAAAGAAAATATTCTTTGCTCTATGGCTCTCCTAAGAGAAAGGAAGCCTGGCACTTAATTGGACTATTTAGATCTTAGAAACAATATGTGCCTTATCTATGCATGCGTCTTGTTGAGTCCTACGTACAAGTTGATTAGAAAGTCTACCATATATGACTGGGGACCTAAGCTGCAGGTGACACTTGGGTCAGTGTAGCAGGTTGTTGCAGCAGACCACCCAGGGGGCCCTTTTCAACTCCAGGCTTCTGGAAAGGGAAACGGTCTCCACCTGGAGGTACCCGTTAGCATTCTGGACTCACTGCTTCCCTGGCACCACTCCCCACTTCACTAGGGAAAGAACACCTTAGATCCTGGAGGTGCTCAGAGGAGGCAATAATGAATGCTCTTTTTGTCTCTGAATCCCAGCCTCTCACTTGGCAAAATAATCACATGGTCCATCAGAGACAAGCAGCAGCTCTGATTGCCAACCCGTACCACTGCTGGATTTATCGGTTGGATTTATCATCCTCATCCATGTGCTGTGGGATCAGAAAATCTCCTGTTGGCCTGCTTGGTCCAGAATTATTCTACTGTGCTTGGTGTATCAAAGTCAGCTCCCCAAAATGAATCACCCTTTTTACCTGCACAATCACTCAGGCAGCTCATACTGATTAATGTGCTTCTCCTGACACTGAGTGCCCTTGAGTCATGCTATGTAGGGCTGTCCACATGACAACTACTTGGTGACCCCGCCCATAGAGCTTAACCAAACCAAGGTCATGGTGATCCAAATCAAGTTATATGTTCATATGTGGGAGAGAGTGGTGCAGAGGATATCCATCCACTGGAGCATGTGCGGGTTGCTATTCGGTTCATCTTTGAGTCCTTGCAATAATTGGCAATGGCACCACTCTTTGGATTTCATTTCCTTTGTTAGTCCCTTAGGTAAAGACGGCTGTCCTGCCTGAGGGATACATGGTTTTCTATTTCCATACAGCAATGTAAGTACTGTTCCCCAGCATCAGAGTCCACATTTTAGAGACAGGCCAGGAACCTATTCTTAAGTTTAGCTACCCTAGCCAATGAGATAGAACAAACCATAGAAGATCAGCAGGCCAGTCTTAGCTCCCTGATTGTAAATGGGTCATTGATTGGCCTTAGACTACAGTCTGGCTGAATGGGGGAGAATTTGTATGGTTGCCAACTGTTCCTGTTGTGTTTGGATTAATATCCACGGTATGGTGGAGCAATCCATGCATACCATAAGAAAGGAAGCTAGGTGCTTATCTGAAATTCGACCTATTAGTCTTCTCTGTGACTTATTTAATTGGGTCTGGGATCCTGGAGTGCATGGTGGAGGTCAATAATGCAGACTGACCTCATCCTGTGGATGGGATTCTGCTGACAATAGCCCTAATCCAGTATTGACTGAAATAAGTGGAAACAGATTTGGTCCTAGTCCTTGTCAATATGTCTAATTCAAGTTGCTGATGGGGTGGCATAATCGTAGAAAAATTTAAGTTCAGTCAAGAATATGCTAGGCTGAACGTGAATTATTGGGAGAGGCAGTCCACTGAATAACCCTGCCCATTCTTACTGACTGAGCTGAACTGCAAGATCTAATCATCTTCTCACCCTGATTTGTTTCTACAGCTAGTCATAGTCAATTAACAACCTTCACTGCCTGACCACATGAGGACCACAGCATTTTGAGACTCTGGCTCCTGGGGAAGGAGGATTGATTTGTTTACTGCTTGCTACAAAAGACACTGAACCCATATCTCTGAACTCCTCAGCTGCTGTGCAACTCATTGTATGTGTAGCAGCAATTTGGGTTCATTGTGTCACATCACGAGACATAAAGGCAAAGGAACTGGCATCAGCATGCTGATACTTGTGCTGTTTACTGTGTTGTGAGTAATAAGTGGTTTTCTCTGGTCCACTGAGTCACATTATTTCTAGCACCCATAAAATTGTGACAAGCCAACCTACTTGCTTGCTAAGATATCTCCTTTGCAGTTTTGGAACTCCCTACCATTTTCTAAAGCTGGATTTCTTTTCTGGTAACCACAGTACAGTTAGTAGATTTGACATTTGACATTAGATACGATACTTAGACACATATGTTAGATAAATAGATATAACACAATTCTCTGCTATCGGTTTTCTATTTTTGTCAACAATTTTTTAAACTATAGTTTTTGGCCGGGCGCGGTGGCTCAAGCCTGTAATCCCAGCACTTTGGGAGGCTGAGGCGGGCGGATCACAAGGTCAGGAGATCGAGACCATCCTGGCTAACAAAATGAAACCCCGTTTCTACTAAAAATACAAAAAATTAGCTGGACATGGTGGCAGGCGCCTGTAGTCCCAGCTACTTGGGAGGCTGAGGCAGGAGAATGGCATGAACCCAGGAGGCGGAGCTTGCAGTGAGCAGAGATGGCGCCACTGTACACCAGCCTGGGTGACAGAGCGAGACTCGGTCTCAAAAAAAAAAAAAATAAATAAAAATAAACTATAGTTTTTCCAGGAAGTCAACTAGCAAATACCCTTGGGCTATTTTTGGTCCTATTTAAAAAAATTAAATGTTTGAAAAGCTTTTAAGGTTCAAACTGAAGCTGATTTAAGGCACTTTTAATCTTTATCCACACAAAGATTGGTGTGTATTTCCTGCACTTTTGGAACTAAAGAAAATTGAAGAGATTATCTTTTCAACCTTGTCAATCTATGGAAGCAAACATAACCTTGAGAGGTGAAGTGGTGTGCCCAGGTGCATTGGAGGAGGAAAGTTGGTTTAATATTTTTATTTTGTGGCCACTCTCCTCCACCTCCATTTTTTCTTTTCTCTTTGTGATGCCATTCAAAGTTACAATTGAAGGCAATAACAGGCTTGGATACTTCTGAAGCCGATCAGAGTTTGAGCCAGTAATAGGCTTCAAAATCTCATTTATTACAGAAACCATAAAAACAGAGCCATACAGAAAACCTTGGGAGCCAATGACTCACAGGCAAAGATCTCCATGTGCCTAAATAATAATAATAGGAAACTCATCCCCTCTTCCAAGCTCCATTGCCTGAATCAGACATATGGAATCTATAGTACAAGGGCTCCAACTTCAGCAAAGAAGAATTCAAGGAGAGGTAGAATAATCTAGTAGTTCAAAAGATCCAGACTTGATCTGCCATATGCTTTCTTCTGCTGTGAATATGGACTTATTTTGTCCAATATAATACATCTTTCTTTCACAAGAGAAAGCGTTGGTCATTACGTTTATTGTCCACTAACAGAAGCTGGCCCTGGAGTCGGAATGGTGTAATCAGTCAAACCCAGAAATGAGTCCTAATTCTCTTTTTTTTTTTTTTTTTTTTTTTTTTTTGAGACGGAGTCTCGCTCTATCGCCCAGGCTGGAGTGCAGTGGCGCGATCTCTGCTCACTGCAAGCTCCGCCTCCTGGGTTCATGCCATTCTCCTGCCTCAGCCTCCCGAGTAGCTGGGACTACAGGCGCCTGCCACCACGCCCGGCTAAGTTTTTGAATTTTTAGTAGAGACGGGGTTTCACCATGTTAGCCAGAATGGTCTCGATTTCCTGACCTCGTGATCCGCCCGCCTCAGTCTCCCAAAGTGCTGGGATTACAGGCTTGAGCCACCGTGCCCGGCCGATGAGTCCTAATTCTTGAGCAGTCAAAAGAGCTCAGAAACTCCTGCTCGTGAGGGGAATCCCTTAAGCAACCATAAGCAAGCCTTAAGCCATGGGATGAAAAACTCACACAAATGGTCTCCACTAGGGCTAGCACCAGAACCCAGGCTCTCTGGCTTCCAATCTTACATTCTTTCACAGGAAAATATTGTAATTGTTAGCGCTTGGTATGCTCACAGTTGAGTACAGATGACTTTTAAAATAAATCTATTTTCTGCAAAGATATTTCATTCAAAAACAGAACAATGTGCCAATTATAATGCTTATTCTTAGCAATGTATAGTTTAATTCAATGATTTATACCCCAAAGCTACATAGATTTTTTTTCTTATAATATCACCAGAAAACAAAAAAAAAAAAAGTGAAAACCCAAATAAAACAAAAGGGAAAACCCTGCTCTATTTTCAGAGATAGGAAATTTTAATGTCTTTTTGTATACTGAAGTATTTAGAGCATATATTTTAAATGAGTAAGAATAAGAGTTTAACAATCAATTTTAGGATTCTGATTAATGTCTAGAATTATGAGACCTTGCCAATTTTTCCAGTGAAACATTGAAATTTGAATAGATTCATGCCTAATGGGGACTGATGATCTACAGTGGCTTTTAAACATTGCTTAGTGAAACCTTCATTCTGTGAGATGTTATAAGGTGTCCCTTGAAAAACTGGGCCCGAGCTCAGATGAATTGGAGAACTGAACTTTGGCTTAGAAAATGAAATGTGCATGTATGCAAAACACACACACACACACACACACGTAGGGCTTTTCACAGCCTTTTAAATGCTTATACATATTATCAGTCCCCATGACCAAAATAAGATAGGCCACATTTCCTAACATTTGTCTATACAGCTTCTCATTCATGGACCACCGTTAGCATTTCACTTTAGTAGTGTTCTACAAGAAGCTGGTAGAGCGTGTGAAAACTGAAAACCTTATTCAAAGGGTCATTCCCTCTGATTCCCTAATCATCAAATCTTACAATCTGAATTATCTCAACATCCTTTTCATGTAGGCAAAATGCGGATGTTTGAATATTAGACTTCCAATAACAAGAAAATCTCTATAACTCACAGCTTAGAAAATTCTAAACTCATCAAGCTGTATACATTAAATACATACATCTTTTTGTAAGTCAATCATGTCTCAAGAAAGTGGCTTACATTTTATTTTTTTGTTTGGTTGTACTGGAATATCTTTCTCTGTAACCTCTACCCATTGGCTTTAATAAGTCGGGCTATGTTGGTTGAGTCCAATTCCCTATTCACATTGCTTTAAGTACATGAAGAAACTATGTTGTCCTTTCTAAGCCTTCTATTTCCCAGGGTAATCATGAGCAATTATTTTAATTCCCTCTGCCATCTTGGTTATTCATCTCTGAACACACTCTAGTTTGCTTATTTCATTCCTGAAGTGTATTGTCTATTAGAGTGAGGCTAACATTTCTTTGGTTCTAGACACTAGAATTCTGTTGATGTGACCTGTAATTCCAACAGGTTAGATGGCTTTTATCATCATATTGTTGGTCCATGAAATAAAATCCCCATGACTTATTTCTTATGTGCTACCTCTCACATTCTATGTTTCTATAGTTGGATTTTTGGCTAAAATTTTTCTCTAGTAACTACTGTATTTTTAATTTTAGCGAACACTTCTAGTATGCTTGGTTTTTCATCTTATCACCGAGGTTATCAAGCATTCCTCCATGGATTGCAACTGTTAAGATGGGAGTCAATTAAAAGTTTATAAACCAGGGTTAGAGGCCCTACTTAGGATGGTTAGAGTCTCTTCTAAGATTTAGGGTGTTAGAGACCCCTCTCGTTAAAGTCCCCCTTGGCTAAGAAGAGCTTTGATAATATGGGATATTAACTGCTATTCTCTTTGGATTAATCTGTCTTGCACTCTTTGCTGATGGCTGTGGATGGCAGGGTTGGACATGTACAGGATCATGGGACATGGGGAGCTTTTTCCTCCCTAAAAGGGGAAAGTTGAGAGCTAATAGGAAAAGATCCTTTTCCTGGAAAAGATCCTTTTGCTACTGAGAAGCAGCCGCCTGAACTTTTACAGCGTCACTGCAATAGGTGGGTCTTTCTCTGGCCTCCTTGATCATTTCACCTTCCCCACCCTTCCACTGGCACGTTTTTCTCTCTCTCCTTTTCCTTTTCTATCTTTTCTGTTACTCAGGGCAACTATTTTGCCCAGAGAGCACGTGTTGAAACTGCAAGTCAGAGGTCTGATTAAAGATGACGGACCCCATCTGGGGGCAAATTTAAGCTAGTTTGATATTTGGTGCTAAGCAGAGTAGCTAATGCCTATGTTTTATCGCATGTATTTTGCTCTGGACAGAATGAAAAAAAAATTTCCTTTATGATGCAGCTTGGCCCCTAGGGCGATGGTGCCGCAAGCCAGATCACTAGGGCCGCTCAGGGAAAGGGAACCCAGAAGCCTGGCATGCTGGCAAAAGGGTAAGAATTTCTTACCAGTCAGATTTCTGTCTTCTCTCTCTCTGTGCAAACGGTTGAATGAATGGCAATAAAATAAAATAAAATAAAAAATCAGTGTTTAACTCCTCTGTAAAGTTTTGATTAATGCAAAAAATAATTTTAAGGCTATTCTTAAGCTGGTGTATTTTGTGTTATGAGGTTGTTTTTCTGTGTTGAGGGATACTTTAGGATAAAACACAGGCTTAGAACATCTGTAAGCCCCCTTTTCAAGACGACCCAGCAAGTTGGTCAGCAACAAATTTGGCTGGAGGTCTCTGAAACCAACAAAAAAACTGGATGAAGTCTCTCCACCTTGGGAGCTTGACCTTTTAACCACATGGCAGTACCTTCTCTTGGTCTCCACCTTCAAGGGAACAGGAATTTTAGGGTTCATGTCATAGTCAGCTCTAAAAATCATATGAAATAGTTACAAGCCTTTGCAAGCTCAAAATTAACATTCTAGACTCTTCCTGGGAAGGGAAATGGAGACTGCCCTGCATTGTAGCTCAGTAGCCAACGCTTTGCATTTTCACAGTGACAGTCCAGGTTCAATTCCACCTAGAAAGTAAGTCACTTCTGGTTTAATATCTGCGTGAAGATGTCTATTCTCTTCTCCTCTGCGGACTGTCTGAAATTTTCCTTTCTCTAAGCACCAGGGAGGTTGCCTTTGGTGAAGTTCAAAAGCCAGAAATACTGGCTGTTTGGCATAAGAAATTCTAAAAGAACTTTATTAAAGAGTGCTATGGTTAAAATCAGTTTAATTAAAAGCGGACATTCAAACTCTAACTGTCTGGACTCCTTGGGAAAAACAGGAGGCACCAGAGACCCCTTTCCTGTCCCCATTCTTCCAAGGACTTAATCCTGAAGCCAGTCATCCAATTAAGAAACTGACAAATGAAAATCTTACAAGTGCTGAATCTTCTGTCTGTCTGTATATTTATATGTGTTGTATGTTTATATGTAAAAGGGCTTTGATTAATTGCCTTAGAAATATAAGCGTTTAAATGAAATATTTCAGCAGAAAAATAGAATATTTAATGCCTCTTTGTTCACATGACTTTAGTAATATTTTGGAAATAAAGACAGTTTTAAAGATTATTGGTAAAATAAAACGTCTTAAAAATGTAGACATTTGGTCTAAATTAAGGTCAGATATCAGATTTGCTAAATACTTTAAGGTCAAACTGTTTCTTTGACTTTTGAAAATTGTTCAATCTACCTACCTTAAAGCCATTACATTCTAGATAAGGCCTGGGGACATGTGGAATTTACCATGCCCCCTAGCTATACAAAGAAGATTATAAAGAAAGAGATTTTATATAAAAAAGGATCCTGTGTGGTAAATTCTTGTCCTAAAGTAAAATAACTGGTTGTTTAAAAGAAGGGAGGTTTAGGGCAAGTCAGAAAGTCCAAAAATGCCTCAGATGTTCTGTGTAAGTGATGAAAGGATTTGTGAAAAGGAATTTATGCAAGAATGTTGTACAATTCAAAGGTTGTAGGGGCTCCTAAATGCTTCATAAAATGCCACTATGACTCTTACTGTACAACTTGCCTGCTTTACTGCTAGGTATGGTTTGGGGACATGCGGAGTTAATCATGCCCACAGCTATGCTGGAGAGCCAGCTCTTATCTGCACTTCTGCCTGGAGTGTTCTGGGCCAGGCTTCATACCTAGCACACAACTAAAATCTCAAATTTACCAAGGTTTTCATCAAAAATAGAAGTTTCTAAGAGTTAACATTATCACACGTAATTAAAACTACTAAAGAAATAATTTTACATGCAAGGTGTGTAAAGAAAGTAAAATGTGTTTTTGGTGAAAAATTATAAGAAGTCATAAGAATGTGAATTTTTTCTGCTTAAAGTGTTAAAGGATTGTTTTAAGTAAGAAAAAATCTAAAGAGTTAAACAATTTGTGGAAGGTTTATAAGGATTAATTGTAAGAGGTTCTATGTGTGAACATATTGGCTAAAAAGGGGTATTATTCCGTTTTCCCATAAATTAAACATTGGAATAAATCACAATAGCTTTTTCTTACAGCACTGATCTACTCTTACACAAAAAATGTAAATGGTTATAAAAGGCTTATAAGACTCTTACCTTATGGTTAAACATTAAAATTGGGTAAATATGTGTATAAGGTTTTATTAAAAATTAGGTTTAGCATTAATAGTACATTAATGTAAAGGTGAAATTTGGCTTATTTGGCATAAAAATCATAGAGGAAACATTATCAAATGTGAAATGGTGTTTTGCTTGCTTTAGACTATATTTGCATAAATGTGTTACCAGTATATGTTCCAAAGTTATGGGAAACTCCTATAATTCTAATATGACTTAGTGTATGTTATTAACAGTTATAACTGTTGTGTAAAATTTTGTGCGCCACAGAAGTAATCAAATTTCCTTATCAATTGTGGCTTTAATAGTGGCTGTCCTAAAACTTTTTATCATCCACAGAAAATGGTTGTCTTGTTTTAATCCTCTTTAGAAGGTGATTTATAATCAACTGTAGAACTCTAACAGGTGTTCTTAAATGCAAGTTTCTGATAACTTTGGAAAATGTAACATTACAATAGAGGAAACAACTTTCAGAACTCTCATGAAGAACTGGAATGTTCATGACAAGCAAAACAGGAGTTAACTAAATTCAGTAAACCAATAGAAAACTAATCTTTTAAACTTTGCTTAGAACATTGCTGATCCTTTGTTTTGTTTTTCAGAGTCAAGAAAACTTTTCCTTCAAGCTATTTACAGCTTTTAATAGTTGAGTGTATTCCTATGAACAAAATTTGGAGCATATTTATTTCTCTCTACCTGATTTCTACAGAATTTGGAAACTAG
Organism: Pongo pygmaeus; assembly: GCF_028885625.2. NCBI lineage: Eukaryota > Metazoa > Chordata > Mammalia > Primates > Hominidae > Pongo > Pongo pygmaeus. The sequence continues at coordinate 154,645,348 of NC_072378.2, read as the reverse complement.
TTGTGAGTATTCTTAACTTATGGTAGTATAGCTATTTGCATAGGTGTAATAACAATCTGTTTTATTTTGTAACACGACACAATTGGAGAAATTGGTTATTTTGCCAAGGCTTTGACTGGAATGGTGTGTTTTCCTTTAAGGAATTTAACTTGACTTATAAAGCCAATAAAAGTCCCTTGGGAAACTGGCCTCATACCTTGTCTACACAGTCCCCGTTCAGGGTTTCTGACCTATGGTAAGTAAAGAACATCATTTTCTGTCAGGCCCAGAAGCCTGAAGTTACTTTGGGACCTCAGGAGGAAAGAAATTTACCCAACTTATAGGTATTTGAGGGTACAAACCCATGGCTAGGCTCGGCTTAAAAAGGTCTTACCTGAAATTCCCTCTGTGGGACAGCGTTCCACCAAAGCCAATTTAAAAAGAGCTTATGTGAAAAACAATTATTCTTGCTGCACTTTATACAAATAATCAGGCCATGTATAACAAAGCAAATCAGCCTTACCATGATTTGTCTTCAGTAAAAATGGGAAACTAGAGAGAGAAATATTATGTTTCAAAAACTATGGTACACTTGTTATTAAATTCTAGTCTCATTAGTTGTTTTTAAGCTTGTTTCTGCAATTTAGGCTAATCCTGCTTATTCCTGTAAACCAACCAGTGATGTCTGACTGCTGCTTAGAATAAACAAGAGGGATGGGTAATGTAAAAATCTAAATCAGTATTCTAATTCTGGGCACATTACAATCAGCTAAGAACCCCATATCAGCTTAGTTCCAACAGTTGTCCAGTTCATGAAAAGCCTTCTAATTCCATTTACTTGGAATAACTTCACTGATTTTGCTTTACTCTTGTGGAATATATTCCTGTTATATTCTTTGTGTAGGAATACAGGACAAGCTGACTGAATGTTTTCTTAAACTAAACACTTATTAATCTTCCAGATATCATCTCTTTTTGAAACTCAAGAGTCATGAATGGCCCTCGCCATACTGATGCTTTCTGACTGAGCTTCTCTCTACCCTGAACACAAGAGCCCCTAATAGCTAGGCAGGAATATTATCGCCCCTATTCAGCCTGAAGAAGTTACGGAAGATGGATCTTCATCTCTCTGCAACTCTTAGGATTAAGGGTTCTCTTACAAAAGAGAGGGGGGAGATGTCAGAGGCATGTGAACCAAAACAACTCCATCTTGAATAGGAGCTGAGTAAAATGAGGCTGAAACCTATTGGGCTGCATTCCTAGACAGGGAAGGCATTCTAAGTCACAGGCTGAGATAAGAGGTCAGCACAAAATACAGGTCATAAAGACCTTGCTGATAAAACATGTTGCAGTAAAGGAGCCGGCCAAAACCCATCAAAACCAAAATGGCAACAAGAGTGACCTCTGGTTGTCCTCACTGCTACACTCCCACCAACACCATGACAATTTACAAATGCCATGGAAACATCAGGAAGTTACCCTATATGGTCTAGAAAGGGGAGGCATGAATAATCCACCCCTTGTTGAGCATATCATCAAGAAATAACCGTAAAAATGGGCCACCAGCAGCCCTCAGGGCTGCTCTGTCTATGGAGTAGCTATTCTTTTATTTCTTTACTTTCTTAATAAACTTGCTTTCACTTTGAAAAAAAAAGTTTATAAACCTACCTCATTTTCCCATTATCTAGATCATAATTAAACATAGTATAGTATTACAGAAATTAGTAAGAGCTTGTCAAATCTATTGTTAGAAACACAGTTGGTATAGGGTTTACCTAATTTCCAGGTCCAGTAATGTTCTAAGAAAATAAAATTTATTTTGCCATAACTAATAATAACTTGCCTCTTAGAGGTTACTTGCTTTCTTTCTAAGTACTTTCAAAATACATTTTAATGATTTAATCCAGGTTCTAAAAACAATCTGTACAAAGCTTAATATTCTGTGGTTTTCAGTTGCTACAATATTCCCATTAAACTTGGGATTCTATTTCTTTACCCTCGTTTTCCAAGAGTCCTTCCATTCTTGTTTGCTTCGGAGATTATGATTTGTGTTTCACTGTAGTTTGTCCACAACTCCTCTTAATGTTTTAATATCACCATGAGATTTGACCTCATTCGGAGCCTCCTGGGGTTCTCTAACAATATCTTCATCTTTATTGGCCTTTAATTTTTTTCTTAATAGTGTCTTAAGCTGAAGGTCATTTTTCTTCTAAAAGAAGCTTGAAGTAATATAAGGGTTGAAGAATTGTGCCTTTCTCTTGTCTTCCATGAATATGGAGTCTTTTTTTTTTTTTTTTTTTTTTTTTGCAACTGGTTAGTGATGTAGAAGAAAGCTTTCCTTAGAGAAATTTTCAGAGGAGGATCAGACTAAAGTCAGGACACCCGGGGTTTGGTTCCAATTTTCTCAAGCATTACTTTAAAAACATCACAACTAATTTGGACCTTAATGTTTCTTCAGCTATTGAACAAAATTAAACAGGTTAGATCAATAGTTCTTGACTGATTTCTGCTGCCTGCCTCCACTCCAGGAGACATTTGGCAATATCTGGAGGCATTTTGGTGTCACAGTGGGAGATGGGTGGGTGCTACTGGCATTTAGTGTGTTGAGACAAAGGATGCTGCTGAACATCTTACAGTGCCCACAATGTCACTAGCACCAAGGTTGAGAAGGCTTGGGTTAGTCCACTTTATGATCTCTTTTGGTACATCATTTCATTCCTTTTAAATGTTGTTTACAAGAGATGAAATTCAGGTTTGAGGGAAAAGGCAAAGAAGAAGATGAAAATAGTAAAGCCTCACTGGATGGCTTAGAGTAATAATATTAGCCAGTTGCTTGACACTTTGGATGGATAATCATACATCATGCTTACATCAAAGCTAAGTGGTAGTTACTGCAGTTATTACCTTCCGTACAGATGAGGAAATGCAAGCAAAGAGTGTTAGAAACTTGCCCAAGAACATTCAGCTCATCAGTAGTATGATCTGGGGCCATTAACATTTTTAGGATTTTGGCTATCCTAGGATTTTGAGAGGCCGAGGCAGGTGGATCACTACAGTCCAGGAGTTTAAGACCAGGCTGGCAACACGGCAAAACCCTGTCTCTACAAAAAGTACAAAAATTAGCATAGTGTGGTGGCGTGTGCCCATAGTTTTAGCTACTCAGGAGGCTGAGGCAGGAGGATCGCTGGAGCCCAGGAAGTAGAGGCTGCAAGGAGCTGAGCTGGTGCCATGGCACTCCAGCTTGGACAGCAGAGCTAAATCCTGTCTCCAAAAAAATAAAATAAATAATTTTTTAGGATTTTATCTTGCATCTGCTGTTCTTATCTAATTGTAATGTTTCCCCTTAACCTGATGAAAACTTTAAAATTAAATTTACATATGTTTATTTAAAAATACAATTATCTGACTTTTTATTTACACAAATTTTCTTAAACTCTATTTGGAAACTAGGTGTTTGGAAAGATTTCACTATCATCTTTTACATTTAGTAAGAAAAAAAGTATACAATAAAAAAATACATTTCTGGCCTTCAATTTCTCCATTTATAGGAAAAGGATGTTTGGATAGGATAGTCTGCAGTGTTCTTTTTCAGTTCCAGTGTTCGAAGAACTGTGAATATTTTGCATCTGCTTGACAAATCCAGTTACATTATTGAGATTTAGATGTTGATATTTACTATACTATAGCCATTTGAAAGTCTATTTGTCATATTGAACTTCTGAAGCAATCAGAAAGAAATTCAGTTATTATAGTATATGCAAGTCACACTGCAAGCCTTAGTTGAAGCATTTAAAAATTCTATGAGAGAATTGTTCCTCCCATTTCCCTTCCATTTCCAAAGAGTAGTTCAAGGAGAGCGTTTTTAAAAGTTGATGGTTTGAATTTGAATGAGCCCATATTTAATGATACTTCAGGAATTTTGAATATAAGAACACCTTAGCTAATACAATAGAGAAGAAGGAAGAAGAGTAAGAGTGAGATATTCTTCTTAAGTTGACAAATTATGAAATGAGTTAAATAGATGATTGTATTGTCAAATGTGCAGTAGTCATATCTCATCCCACATCCACCTTTCACTGAATTTTCTGGTCGTCAACGTTTTAAAAAATATTTTGCTATTTGTTAAGTTATTCTTATTTCTTAATATCATCTTTCATAGAATTTGCTTTTCTATTACATCTTAAAGGAATCCATTTCATCATAATAAGAAATCATTTACTTTTTACACTTCAAGGGACTTAGGTATAGAAAACTTGAATTTTATATATGTGTGTATATATATTTACATATATAATATGTAAATATATATTAGGAATCCTGGATTTTATATATATATATATATATTTATAAAATCTCCTAAATATATCTTTTTTAACCTTTATAAATATTGGATAATGTGACAAAAGTAGAAAGAACCTAGGTAGGGGTTGCTAGATTTTGTAGATTTCTAGTATTCTTGGGATTTCTGGTGTCTGTATGGAAAATAGAATAGTAGATGGTAGCTGATTTTACACAAAAAATGTGCTCTATACATTAGCTCTTTTTCCTTCATTCTTTCCCAAGAAATACTTCACTTTATATAGACACATGGCTCACATTATTTTTCTATATATTCATTCTTAAACTGAGAGGGCCAATATTCAAATTGTGATGAAATTTTCAGCCTATATTTATTTGGTATCTGATAATGATATGGAGCCAATTTATCAGGCTATTTATTTCTCTGCATGTGTTTCTAATACGTTCAGATGTTATAGAAAGACAACACGGTTAATTTCCTTTGATTTATACACAGTAAAGCAACAAGCACTACCTTAAATTCATACTTATCTCCCACCAGTTAGGGTTAATATTTATGGGTGTTTATTCCTTCAGCACACACCACTGGCAATGGGGATGACTGGGCTTGCATGGGCTCTGTGACTTTTTGATATATATTATGATATATATCATAATATGATATATACAATATATTATGATATATATCATAATATGATAATATATATTATGATATATATCATAATATGATAATATATATTATGATATATAATAATATAATATATAATATGTTATGATAGCTATAATTGATAATATATAATATATTATGATATATATCATAATATGATAATATATAATATGATAATATATAATATGATATATCATGATATGATATATATTTGATATATATTATGAAAACTCTTCATGTTTTTATGAAACTCATGTTTATTATGAAAACTCTCCATGTTTTTAAAAACTACAATTACAATTTAACATTTGAAATGAATCTTGTTTCTAGCCTCCCCTACCCACATCATATACATGTGTGTATATATGTATATATATGTGTATATATGTATATACATGTGTGTATATATGTGTGTATATATGCATATAATCTTTATTTAAGAGATTTTATTACAGTAGAGTAGAAGTCATAGACAATATGGTTTCCTTCCTCCCTCCCTTCCTCCCTTCCTCTCTCCCTCCCTCTCTCTCTTTCCTCTTTCTCTCATTCTTTCCTTCCTCTTTCTTTTTCTTTTCTTTCTCTCTTTCTTTCTTTCCTTTCTTTTCTTTCTTTCTTTCTTTTCTTTCTTTATTTCTTTCTTTCTTTCTTTCTTTCTTTCTTTCTTTCTTCTTTCTTTCTTTCTTTCTTTCTTTCTTTCTTTCTTTTTCTTTCTTTCTTTCTTTTCTTTCTTTCTTTCTGTCCTTTCTCTCTTCCTTCCTCCCTCCCTCTTTCTTTCTTTCCTTTCTTTCTCTTTCTTTCTTTCTTTCTTTCTTCCTTTCTTTCTTTCGACAGACTGTCATTCTGTTGCCCAGCCTGGAGTGCGGTGGCACAATCACGGCTCATTGCAGTCTCAACTTCCCAGGCTTAATCAATTCTCCCACCTTAGCCTCCTGAGTAGCTAGAACTACAGGTGCATGCCACCGCGCCTGGCTTTTTTTTTTTTTTTTTTAGTTTTTTGCAGAGATCGACTTTCTTCAGGTTGCCCAGGCTGGTCTTGAACTCCTGGGCTCAAGCAATTCACCAGCCTCAGCCTCCCAAAATGCTGAGATTACAGACGAGAGCCACTGCACCTGGCCTGGCTCTAATTTTTTTTCTTCATCATGAAAAGTTCCTATTCATATCAAACTCAGAAACTCTACTCTAAAAGGAAACAAATTCTGAGTCTGAAGGGAGAGGACTGATGAAATTGTGGCTTTGGATTCTTGATTTCCAGGGAAATAATAATTAGAAAAGGAAAATTATCACTAAGACAAATTTTGTTCTACACCACACAGAAATTTCTATTTCTCATAATGTCCTCTCCATATTAATTTTGCCATTTTTGTCAAATTTTAGCAATTTACAAATATTTATTTGCAACCTGCCAAAAGATATAGTGATCAGAATGACATCCAAAAGTTAACAGCTGGTTTGTGATAGGTCATATACATTCAAATATCCTTTCCTTTAGTGTGAAGGAGAAAATGCAAAAGCAAAAATAAATACTGTGAAAGTGCATTTCAAAATCATAGAGGTAGAAGTAAAAATAAATGTGGTGTTGTTGAAAGTTAAAAGAGAAAAATGTGCACCTTTTCATATTTAGCATCCAAAACTACATGAGGTAGAAAATAAAGATTGACATGTTCCAAAACACTAAATCTCAGTGAGAGTATTTTTACAAAAAATGGCTATAAAATAGCAATTCACCACTTAAGTTTAACCAAATAAGATGACATCTCATTTTGTTAGTTTTGAAAGGAAAAATATGTTGCTATATTTTTCAGTTAGTTACATTAGTTAGAACAGTAAGCAAAAGAGGATACTGCACCATTTTAGTTAATCCGATCTTTAAAACTATATTTCCTTAAATTTCTCAGGTCTGAGACCATGCTGAGAAGAGTGAAAAATAGACGAATATATCAGGGCACATTGATTAAAAGCCTGGGTTATAAGATGGAATTTAATTGGAGTCAATAGTTAACCACTAATTAAAATTTTTTTTTTAATTTTTAAAAAAATTTTACAAATTTAGTAGAGACAAGGTCTTGCTATGTTGGCCAGGTTGGTCTTGAACACCTGGTCTCAAACAATCCTCCTGCCTTGGCCTCCCAAAGTGCTGGGATAACAGGCGTGAGCCACTGCACCCAACCCTTAGCCACTACTTTTTAACTATGACCTTGGGCAAGTTACTTCCTTAAACATTAGTTTCCTCAACTATAGAGTAGAGGTTACAATCCATATCTAATATGATTAAATAAGATATCCCATCCCAGACACAAAATGGTCAATATATGTTATTATGAATAGTCTAAAAGCCAAATTTTTCTAGGGATAAACACGTTTTTAACTAAACAACATTTTCTCTCACATATCACAATAATTTATAGAAACACATACTAATTTCTTCTGCTATGTATGAAATATTAATTTTAAACTTACATTTACTCTAATCCCATACATGCAAAAAGAGACACGCCTATATCATGCACACACACACACACACGGAAACATTTTCTTTTTAAACTATAGAACTGAAAGAATAGCCATTTTGATTTCATTCACAAAATAAGCATTAATGTTGTCCACTGCTGTAATTTTGTGAGCTATTCTCATTTGAGTTTTTTTTCCCATTGAATTGAAACAATTTCTTTCCCAAATTAACTCTCCACAGATGTCTTGTAAAAAAAACTGAGATCAACTTTTGAGAGTGATGTAGTTTATTTTAAAAGTAGGCTTCTGCTTTTAGTTTAGCTGGGGATAATATAGTTCACAGTTAAACCAAATACAGAGCATCTCCTAACTTCTTGACCCGCTATTTTGATTAAAATGTCAAGAAAGTGCTTTAATAATAGTAATTAGAGGGTTTAGGACTGGACTTGCCATATTAATGGAAAGGAATTAGCAGGACATGCCACGATGTTCACTTTATCACTATTATATTACTTTTTCCTATAAGACCCACAGGTAGATATGTCAGAATATTAAGGCTTTTTCCAAGGATAATTACATTACTTCACAAAACACATAACTCATTTGGTGAAAACATTCATGTCAATCAGCTTGACTGAAATGGCTAGGCAGGTTAGACAAAACAGTAAATTTGCTACTTTGGAGATGAAGGTACAGTTTAAATAAGAGATTTCAGTTTATTGTTTTATTTGAAAGGCAGATTCTTGGACCCTCACATAACAAACTATAATTTATTAGAGCAGTTCTTAAGAACTTACATTCTCTGGAGCTCTTAGTAAATTTTGAGAATCTGGCTGAGACCATGTGATAATAATTGAGTGCAAAGTAGCATTGTGTAGGAAAGCAGAGAAAAGCTGTGGAGTAATACTCGAAGCCCCGGGTGCTTGTCTGGAGTCTACCTCTTCCTGGCTGTTTGATCTTACGTGATTTCACTTCCCTGAGCATTTATTTTCTCACATTTACTCATCACAGTTGTTATAGACAGCAGATGTGATAATGCCCATAAAAGTGCTCTTGAATCTGTACATTGCCATATAAATGTAAGGCAGCATTATTATTATGGTGGTCGTTAGTACTAGCCTGGTGCTAAAATAATTGCGGTTTTTGCCATTGAAAGTAATGGCAAAAACCGCAATTACTTTTGCACCAAACTCTACCGTTTCAGTGATAATTCAACTGCTCTAACAGTGTTGCTTTTTCCCCCATATAATGCTAGACGTTTTCAATAATCACCTACATGTCAAGGTATAAAATGCATTAGAGGCCAGGCATAGGGGCTCACGTCTGGTATCTCAGCAATTTGGGAGGCTGAGGTGGGCGGATCACTTGGGGTCAAGAGTTTGAGGGTAGCCTGACCAACAAGGTGAAACCCCATCTCCACTAAAAATAATACAAAAATTGGCTGGGTGTGGTGGTGCATGCCTGTAATCCCAGCTACTGGGGAGGCTGAGGCAGGAGAATCATTTGAACCAGGAGGAAGAGGTTGCAGTGAGCCAAGATCACACCACTGCACCCCAGCCTGGGTGACAGAGTAACTCCATCTCAAAATAAAAAACAAAAAACAAACAAACAACAACAACAAAAAGAAAATGCATTAGATAATATGATTCGGGTGGAAACCAAGTGGGCAAGGCAGGTTAGCAGTGGCCAACAGTTCAGGTTTGAGTTGAACCCGAAGTGATCGAAATAAACAGGGGAAGTGTTTGAAAGCAAAGTGGAGTTCAATAGGACAACAGCAGTGTAGGGTGTGTGTGGAGAAATTAAATTGCACTGAGAGCAGATGGAAAATGAATGCCTATGCCTTAGTCTACCTAATAAAGATCTAAAAGTCATAAAGACAGCAAGCTGAACATAAATCAGGCACAGAGGCTACAGCTGGAGCAGTAGGCTGAGCCCAGGCATGCACAAAAAAAACACGAGACCATCTTTTTTGTTTTTTCATATTCAGCGAGGGAAAGACCTCTTTAAGGCACTGAATCTGGTCTTCTCATCAAAAGCACTTGTTAGAAATAAAATTAGAAAACAACCATGAATGTAACCGATTTTTTGAAAAGTATAAATAACATTGGATCAGAGTAATAAAGGCTGAGGAGGAGAAAAGGAAGAAGGCCTATTCTGAATATTTTCCCGTTACTGATGGTAAGAGGGTTAGGGTACATAGTCATTTAGGTTGTTCATCAGTTGCATGATGAAGGGGTCATGCTTGCCACATCTCCTGAAATATCCTCAGCCCTCTCATCATTTATTCAACAGACATGAATCTGTCCAATGCTTTGGATGTTTTGGAAGTACTTTCTTTCTTTTCTTTCTTTTTTTTTGAGATGGAGTTTCGTTCTTGTTGCCCAGGCTGGAGTGCAATGGCGCAATCTGGGCTCACTGCAACCTCTGCCACCCGGGTTCAAACGACTCTCCTGTCTCAGCCTCCCAAATAGCTGGGATTACAGGTATGTGCCACCACACCTGGCTAATTTTGTATTTTTAGTAGAGACGGGGTTTCACCGTGTTGGCCAGGCTGGTCTCGAACTCCTGACCCAAGGTGATCCACCAGCCTTGGCCTCCCAAAGTGCTGGGATTACAGGCATGAGCTACTGTGCCTGGCCAGAAGTACTTTCTTTTTAATGTGCTAGACTCTGGCCCGGGAGAGCAAGACAGACATGGCACCTGTCCTCAGGAAGTAATGGCTTCCCTGTCTCATGCAGCATGTCTTTACTATGGATTGTTAGCAAAAGTGGTCACAATTATTCCCTCCCTATATCCCCATCCTTTTGCAATGTGACTGCAGATCCTATCAGCAAGAGATGGAGTCTAATTTCTCACCCTTTGAATCTAGGTTGGCAGGATGACTTTATTTGACCTATAAAACCACGGAGTTGACCGTATGCCAGTTCCTACTCTATGCCAAAAGATGCTTTCCTCTTTTCTCTCTCTCTTTCTCTGTCTCGGAATCTGTGACCACCGTGAGAACAAGGCTGGGGTAAAATGCTAGACGGTAAGAGTCCACGTGGATCTAGTCATTCTTGCTGAGGCCACGTAGATCAGCTAGCTGACTACTCGCTCATCGGGCAACTGCCCTCCGAGCGAGCCCAGCCAATACTGGAAGAACGGTCCAGCCAAGCCCAGCTCCAATGGCTGTTCTACAGAATTGTAAACTAAATAAATGGTTGCTTCTAGCCACTACATTTTGGAATGATTTGTAATGCAGCAAAAGCTGACTGAGCAGCTCTTAACTGTGTAAGCATGACTCTAAGCTCGTTTCGGGCACAGAATTTTCTCATTGGCTTATCAAATTACCTTGATAACTGCCAAATCACCACTCTACTTTGCGCTGTATGGAAATTGCCTCAGTGGACAGTTGTCAGAATACAGACACCCTGGGAAGGTTTGATATTGGATCTCTGATCTGTAGAATATGAAGTTGACTAATGTGCTCGAAATGTGACATATAGAGTATAATATATTCCTCAAAGAAAGTACAAATACATAAGGCAGAACATAAACATCCACAACCAATATAAACTTCAAACCAGTAGTTGAAAAGTTAAATGCAAATCCTATTAGCTTTGTTTTCCAACGTGATGGGTCATGATGTGAAACAACGACCAAACACCTGTTTGTCACATTCTGGATTTGTGCAACTAATTTAACATGTCCTATAGACACAGCCATCAAGTCTCCAATTTCTCCTTCAAGTTATTTTATTATGTTGATATATTATTTAAACTATCACTAGCAGCTTATGTATTGTTCCAGTTGTCTGGTTGTAACTGCTTTAATTCTAATGATGACACATCAGTGGAGATTAGCGAAAGGGAGCTTTGATTTATCTTAATTTTTAAATATGTCAGAGCATCTTTCCCTCTTTTCCTGGCAGCCTCTCTTCTGTGTCCAGTTTTCTCAGTTGGGCATTTTGGGACAGCAGCCAATTCCAGGGCTAATGTGTTTCTGCTGTTATCTTACACTAATGCTGCTTCATAGAGGCAGCGATGAAGATAAGGCCTAATTGGATGTATTTTTAAAGCAAACCTTTTAGTTACTTGGAACAGAACTCCTCCAATTAGCTTCTTTCCTCTTCTATCTGGCTGTACAATAGCCATACTGATGTGGAAATGCTGAATTTGGAAGGGAGTCAAGGGCAGTGTCGGGCAACTGAAGAATAATCATGCTTAACTCAGGAGAAATGCTCCACCAGACAGGCTGGGAGCTGTATTTCCACGAAGGCAGGACGAGTGAAGGATAGCTGGGAGGTCGTATGTGACAAGAGGTCCTTGCTGTGGTCCAGGGTACACTACCAAGCAGCCATGCTCTAGAGCCCAGCAAGACAGGGAAGGTACAGCTAGGCACTAAAGGAGAAAGAGTCAGTACTTTATAATGGCCATTATTTTGCTCCAATGGAAATATTTTACTTAAAAGCAAAATATTTTACCTTTAGCTGAGGACTAGGCATTTTAAGTTGCAATCTTTAACGTGTTATCCCCAGGTTGGTGAAAATCTATTTAAATCCCTGCCCTTTTAAAGTTACTTACAAGATTCTAGCAGCCACTGAATAGGAGGGCTGCTTAGCATTAGGTTGGTGCAAAAGTAATCGCTGTTTTTGCAATTACTTTTTAAAAGTAGCTCCTAGTAAAAGGAGTAGGTTTAGCAGTCTTGATGTGGAAAAAAACGTAGAGAAAAGAAGCAGAGTCAAAACCATTTCTTTCTGGCATTCATTTCTGAAATGGAATTAGAAGTGAGACATAATAAGTTAATTTCCCTTTGGCTGGAAGTGGGTCTGCTGTCATTACCTCATGCTCTCTAGGGGGTGTGAGTTCCTGTGTTCCTTTGAGCATCACTGAATACCAGGGGTATGAGGATTTATGTCACCCATGACGGATATATCTGGGCCATATTACATTAGTCCTCTGGTCAATTAGAAAGGTTGAGCCTGGGCTGGGCTGGATGGTAGAGTGGGGTAAAGAGGGGACAGTGAGAGACACGGTGTGGTCAAGAGGCAGCAGGAGGAAGCCACTGCACCCTGTGGTGGCAAAGGCCTCCCCTAGCTCCTCAATCATTTGACTTGCTATTCATTTCTCTGGAACCATCTGTCCTCACAGTCCTGACGCCTGACTCTAGGAACTTTAGCCAAGATTCTGACTCCAGCCTTTATTTCATAGGAAGTTTGAATTTGAATTCACTGTTAAAAAAATTATACAGGCTGTGATTTTTGGATGCTGACGTCATTATTTAAAATTTACTTACTTAGATTAATATTAAAAATTAAGCCATGTATTTGATTGATTTTATAGATCGAGGTCAAATTTAGCCAACCAGTGGCTTAACCAAGTAATATTAACTTGGAGACAGCCTTTTCTCTTTCCTCCTTGTTGATTTCCCATGTGATTATAATACTGTGTGTAAATCTTGAATTTTCTGTGTAGGTCTGGGCACAGAAATACACCTTCCAAAAGCTAGTCGCTATTCACCCTATGATCTCCAACAAGCATGAGGTCTGTTAAAGATTGTTTAATCTAATAAAATTTATTAGATTAATATTCATATATTAATAATATATCATTCAGTCTAATATGTTTGATATTTGTGCTAGAGTTCAGGTAGCAAACCAATAGCTTAAGAAAAGTTAGGGATGGTCATTTTTTAATCTTTTCTCCTTTTCCATGCTGCTAATTTTCTGTGAATATCTCGCATCCATGACCACAGTGGGCAAGGCACTGACCCTCTCTCTTTAATCACAGAACCAGAGCAAGACTGGCTTTTGAGAAATAAGAGGGACATTGCAGTGACATCTATGAATTATATAATAATTCTGGGGAAAATGAAAAGGATCCTAGATCAGAATTATTTCTACAATATGCTAAAGTCATAAATTTTGCATAGAAGTAAAGGCCATAAAAATAGTTATTTTGAATAGTTTCATGGATTTCTCATTGGTGTATCTTTATACCTAAATGAATATGTACAGTCAAATATAAAGAACACAGTTTGTATAACAAACCTCTTCTCTAACACTAGAACCACTATTTGCTTCCCCTCTTCCCTCCATTCTCATCCTCTATAATGGATTAAACTCCTAGTTTGGCACAAAGCCTTATAATTTTTACGTCATCCCCAGTGGATACACCTAATTCTAGAGACTGCATACCTGATGATTAGTTCTATCCACTGTATTGGCCGTGGAGGGGTGGTCTCTAGTGTTCTGACGAATTCGAGTGGAGTTTTGTTGCTCAATATTGGAAGAGGTTGGGATACAGAACTCTCTGAAGCATCGTTTGAAGTTTTCATCCAGAAATGCGTAAAGGACTGGGTTGAGGCAGCTGTTTGTGTAACCTAGAGCAATGCAGAAGTGCCAAGAAACAGTCTGGAACGTAGTTTCTGGGATTGTAACCAAGGCTTTAATGATGACGTAAATGTGAATGGGAGTCCAGCAGACGATGAACACAGCCACCACCACCAGCACCATCCTGGTGATCCTTCGAAGATTCCTGTCCTTTTCTTTGGAGCCAGAGAGCATGCGGACACTCTTGAGGCGCAAGATCATCAGTCCATAGCACACGGTAATGATGAGCACGGGCATGATGAAGGCGAAGATGAAAACACAGATCTTCAGCAGGTTTTCCCAGTACCAGGTTGGATGAGAGAATGTTAGTGTACAATCTATGGAACCTAGAAGAAAGGAATTTAAAGGAAAAATTAGCAACAACATTTAATTATGTCATAAGGTGTTAATACTGCCATTTTGCTCATTCATTTTTAGCCTTGACCAGAGCTAACTTAAGGCTATAAAGAAATTGTGGAAGAAACTCAGTTGTTTGTTACTTTTCAAAGAAAGTTTTACTTCTAATGTTTTTTGTTTTTTTCTAAATTTCCCATTTTGCAGTCCACTTCGATCACATTAAGCTTTCGTTCAGGGAACAAAAATGAACCTCTCAACATGAGCTAGATCCTCCATGAGGTCTATATTGATATAAAAAATGTAATAATTGTCCAAAGTCTCTAGGTGGCTCCAGGTAATGGATGTTTTCACTTCATTTTTTGATGGATTGTTCAATATTCTGGTATTAGGTGTAGAAAGATAAATTTGCCATGTAGTCAGCCACTTGAAAATTTTAAACAAGTCTCAGTGTAATACTCTTTGGGTTTAAGCTCCAATTACTCTTAGGAGAGCTATGTTCTAATTTACACACCATTTTTATGAAGTAAATACAGAGAAATCAGAAATAAATAGATTGTATTCTCTTTAAAGGGTTTAATAGGCCTAAAATTATGAGGAAAATTCCTATTTTTAAGTATTCAAAGGCATTTTTTTACTAGAAGGAATAATTAAAATTATAATTTGACTAAGACAATGGGGCACTCCATAAATACTACTTTGCTTAAGACATCACCAACATATCAGGCTGTGAACCCTCCATCCCTCAGGCTGGTAACATCACTCACCATGCCTGTATTTTGTTGTAGCCATGAACATTACAGGAAGACCAATGGCTGAAGAGAGGATCCAGTTGCAGACATTGATAATTTTGGCATTTCGGGGAGTACGGAAATCTAAGGCCTTGACAGGGTGGCAGACTGCAATGTATCGATCAACACTCATGGTGCAGAGGGTGAATATGCTGGTGAACATATTATAGTAATCTATGGAGATCACTATCTTGCAAAGGATGGTTCCAAATGGCCATGTTCCCATTAGGTAATTCACACTCTGGAAGGGCAGGGTACTGGTGGCTAAGGCATCTGCCAGAGCAAGGTTGAAAATGTAGATGTTGGTGGCAGTCTTCATTTTGGTGTATCTAGGAGATAAAGGAAGAAGAGTGAGAGTCAGTAAAAGACACTAATGTAAAATATAGGTAAGCTTCCAATAATAAATTTGCATGAATTAGTAGAAAGCTTTTTTGAGATTAGATATAGAATTGTTTTCCAGTATTAGCTTGGCTATTTACAATGATGTCAATGATGGGCCTATTGGCTAAATAGCTGCAATAATAGCAATGATGCTGCTTTGTTGAGTTTCTTTTTTTTTTTTTTTTTTTAGATAGGATCTTGCCCTGTTACCCAGGCTGGAGTGTAATGGTATGAACAGAGCTCACTACAGCTTCAACCTCCTGGGCTCAAGAGATCCTCTTGTCTCACCTCCTGAGTAGCTGGGATCACATGTGCATGCCACTACACCCTGTTAATTTTAAAAAGCTTTTGTAGGGACAGAGTCTTGACATGTTGCTCAGGGTGGTCTTGAACTCTTGGGCTCAAGCAATTCTCCCTCCTCGGCCTCCCAAAGTGTTTGTGTTACAGGCATGAGCCACCACACACAGTGAGCGTTTTTATTTTTATTTTTGTAATGTGTCAGTCATTGTGATAGGTCTAACAGAAAGAGGGAGATTCCAGTCAAGCAGTAGGGGCAGAGACTGGATAGTAATTCTAAATATAAAAGAGAAAATTTTAGATATATAAATATACTTAAAATTATCAAGAACTATAATTGTGCAAGTGTCTATAGGTATGTACACAAACACATGCACATACAAACACACAGGCGATTATGGGGCACAGAGATGAGGCATCTCACAGAGCATAAGGCAAAGGGAATAGTAGGAGTAAGATGTGGAAGGCATCCTGGAAGTGCAAGTTTAATCTCAAAGTACAAGTAGGATGATTGAGTTAGACACTTGGTAGGAGCAGGTCATTCTAGACAGAGAGGTAACAGAGAGAGCCCCAACAAAGATGTAGAGTTGGAATGGCCTGATGTGTGTGTCAAGCACAGTCTACCAGGGAATGGCAAGGGATCTGACCGGGGAAGAAGAGAGGCCAGTACATGAAGAACTTGTATGCCATGATAAGAAGATTAGACTCTATCCAATCCATGATGAGGAACCCAAGTGTGTTTGCTTTGTTTTTATTTTTTAATGCTTTATTGAGGTGGAATTGACTTATAAAAAATAACACATAATTAAAGTGTACGATTTGATAAGCTTTGATACATGTGTACACCTGTGAAAACACCACCATAATTAAGATCAGAGATTGGCAAACTATGGTGTGTAGACCCAATTGGACCACTGCCTGTTTTTATAAATAGTTTTATTGGAACACAGACACACCTATTTAAAAACCCGTAAGTGTTTTAATGCTACAATGGCAGAGTTCAATAATTGCAAGAGATCAGATGACATGCAAAGCCTAAGTTATTTACTATCTTGCACTTTACAGAAAAAAATGTCAACCCCTGATGAAGATAATGACATCAATTGCTCCCAAAAGTGTCTTTGTGTAGCTCTTTAATCTTTCCTTTTTGCCCCTCCCTGTCCTCATATCCCACCCTCACTATTCCTTAGGCAATTGCTGATCTTGATTTGCTTTCTGTTCTTATAGATTAGTGTGCATTGCCTAGAAGACGCAAATAGAATCATTCAGTATGTACTCTTTTTTTGTGCTGCTTCTTTCACTCAGTGTAATTATTTTGAGATTCATCCATGTTGTTGCATATAACAAGAATTAATTCCTTTTTATTGACAAATAGTATTACTTATCCATTCATCTGTTTTTTTTAATCCATTCACTTATTAATGGGAACTGAGTTTCATACAACTTTTGGATGTTACAAATGAACTGTTATGAACATTCATGTGGAAGTCTTTATATGAACATATGCTTTTCTTCCTCCTGGGTAAGTATCTAGGAGTGTTATATGTTTTCAAGGCCCGCAGAAATCAGAAATATGATAGTAGAATAGATAAGCAGGTACACTTGCAATAATACATTATATCTGATGGCAGAAGTATACCTTGTAAATATTGGGCATCATTTTTTTTAACATTCCACATATATTTACCTTAATTTAGTAATAGTACCTCAGTTTCACTCTGGGAGCCACTCATTTCCCATTCTCAGTCCAGGTGCTTTGGGGTAGGCTGTATTACCAGTCGAGGGCGTGAAGACGTTCAGTGACTGGGGCCATGGTGAATGGCAAGGATGGTCTCATGTTCCAACCAGAGCTAGTGAGAGTTTGAGACTTATGGAGAAAGAGTGTATTAGTTTTCCTGCAGGACCCACACCTGAGAAGATGCATGCTATGTAGTTGCTGGAGGAGCTTGTCTGAAAATGGACCTAATCCAGAGGATGTGGATTTGAGAGTGTGAGAGAGAACCCCACACCAGAAGCCAGGCCCTCCTTGGGCTTCTGATTTACCTGGTGCCATCAATTCCTTTTAAATGTTAGCTTGTGTTTACTGTTTTTCTGTCACAGGAGGTTGAGTCTAACTCATTCAGCCCAAGACAGCTGTTGGTTGGAGGCCCTTTGTTTAGGACTGAATTCAGTGTCCAGGAAAGTGTTTTGGTTTCAATAACATCAGGAAAGTGATTTCATAAATCTCCTCAGGGTCAATAGGATGGCTTTGTTACCAAAGCTTTAAAATTCTGATACTTGATCTGGTCTGCAATACTTGCAGAAGCTGCACTACTGCCAGAAAAGCTCCACATTTTCAGACTTGGGGGCTTTTTTTTGGACCTACCTTGGAAGTTTTACTTTCTTAATGGATTTTAAACAAAAAGATAGAGCCATTTAACTTGAGGAGAGAAAATAATTTGCTTTTAGTTTGGACTCTAAATATGGCAAATATAAAAAGGATAATGTAGACAAATACTCCAAAGTACAAAAACCAACAAAAAAGCAAAATTAAAACTGTGGTTTTAAGATTTAGAATAATTGACCTTGGTGCTCAAGAAGTTTAAACATTTTTGATTTTTTTAATAAGCAGAAGTTTCTCCCCAAAAGCCAGAAAATAACTTTTGCTAGATTCACCATTGGTTATAGACCTGCGTGATCTAAAGACATGCTTCATTGCATTCGCCACTTTCCTACCCAGCAGACCTTACATTTCATGGCTTATCTTTAATGGTGTTTTATGTTAAGTAATTGGTTTCTTTACAGTCAGTTTTCTGACTCATCATACTTCCAACCTTTCCTTCAGGCTTATCTTAGCACTAAGTATTTCCAATGTACGTTTATTTTAATTAAAAAAAATCATTTCCTTCTCCAGAGTGAGGTGTTTGTGAAAAAAAATGGTGTCAGGGTTCAACATGGTGAAAGGAAACATGGTTATGCATATGTTAATTAGCATGCTAGCCATTCCACAATGTGTATACATTTCAGAACATCATGTTGTATATGGTAAATGTATATAATTTTATCTGTCAATTTACCAAATAAAAATAATGAAAAAGAAAAGTGAATATTTATCTATAAAAATTCTTTCAATGGGCATTTTATAGGAATGATACTGTTTAATTTTTCTCAATTTATTTAAAAAGCCTTCCTCTAAAGATAGCCAGCATTCTTACCCCAGTTACTCATGCTTTGAATCACAGCAACATATAAAAGGGGCTCAGCGATCTTCTAAATATGTGAAAGAAAATTACACAAAGCTAAAGGATTAAGAATTCCAGTTGCCTCCAGCATATACCCAAAGGCTTTAATCTGAAGAGATGGTCTAATCAGAAAAGGAGTAATGTGGGCTGGGCCTGGGGACTCAAGCCTGTAATCCTAGCACTTTGGGAGGCTGAGGTGAATGGATCACTTGAGGGCAGGAGAGGGAGACCAGCCTGGTCAACCCTGTCTCTACTAAAATTAGAAAAATTAGCTGGGGGTGGTGGCAGGCACCTGCAATCCCAGCTACTCGGGAGGCTGAGGCAGGAGAATCGTACCACTGCATTTCAGCCTGAGCAACAGAGAGAGACTCTGTCTCAAAAGAAAAAAAAAAAGGGCAAGATTTTCATTCTGTTCTGATGTGGTGGCATGAATATTGTCCCAGCAAAGTTCAATGAATGGTCAGAGTCACACCACGGGCCTTGCAACAGAAGCACAGGACTCAGAGTTAGCAAACTAGCAAAAGAAGTGACCTGCAGGAAGAATTATCTTTGCCATTCAGTTTACCTGAGCAGGTCCCAGTAGAACTCCTGGCTATTAAAACACAAGCCTTTTTCCTTCCTCCATGCCTACTGCTTTGTACTCTGCTGTGAATGTGTTGTGTGGCAAAATGGGCAAAGAGAGACTCATCTGGACTCACAGGCAGTCCTGACATTGACCCTTCCTATGGTAGCCACTGAACTCCATCTTCTGCTCTAAGCAGTGGCCCAAGCTGTTTCTTTCTAATTATCCCATTAAAATTTTTGTAGTAGGTATTTCTTTAACTTTGGTCTAGATGATTAAATAGCTGTTTTGTTTCATGAATTCAAATGAATTTACCATGCTATTCGTTTTTGAAAAAAATTGTGTTCTTCTGAGAACCGTCAGTGTTTGACCCATTAGAGTGATTTTTATGGAGCTTCCAGAAGCGTTGGGGAAAAGGCATTGTGAGACCCATTTGTTGGCAGCTCATCTATTCTTTTATGTTGCATATACGACTTTTGTTTATAAATGTTCTTCCTTTCTTATGGTTATAAAATAATTCCTATTTATCTTTTGACCTATTCTTCACACATTTCTCCAACTATTACTACTTACTAAAATGTGATTGATTTTGACCCATTTGTGTTAAGTGAAGCCAGACTGAATAAATTACCTCTGTACACCTGATGGGCTTTGTAAACTTCTGTTTAGTTTTGTGGTTAATTCTTTGAATTGTGGTGATCATGTCTCAGTTCAGAAATAAAACTGATCAAGAGAGTGAGAGGAGGAAGGACACATTTTAGAATCCAGCTTTGTGTGTGTGTGTGTGTGTGTGTGTGTGTGTGTGTGTGTTGAATTCCACATCATGGCCCTCATAGTGCTCAAACTACCTTTTTCATAAGTTCACAATAGAGTCAATGGTGACGAACGGAAGAGTTTCACCTCTTTTGGGGCTGATTTTTCTGCCTTTTCATTTTTTTTTTACCAAGTAGTGTGAAGAAAGATACCTAATTCAGTGAGAATTCAACGAGCCCCTTTTATATGTTCAGCAATGTGCTTGGAAAGATATACTTCTTGCATTTGCCATGACTTTTATGTCCACTTACCCTCACATAGAAATTAACCTTTTTAGTCGAGAAAAAAAATCCTCCCTAGAGTGTCATACTTTAATACTCATAATTAATTGGATCAATCCAATGAGATAAAGATACTTTCCTACATTTCAAGTAATTATTTAGGCAAAGAATGTGGTCAAATGAGTATCTACCTGAGTTAATTTATCCATTATTATCCATATATTCCATTCTGATATCCCAGGTGAGTTTTTACTTGTGAGTGTGTGTGTGTGTCTGTGAGTGGGGGGGGGGGTTATAAAATAAGAAAAAGCAAAATCAAAACTAGTGATTATCCTCTCATTGGCATTAACATGGAGAAAGACTCTATATTAGGTTGCTATTTTGTATTATATTCTCCACTAGCTTAGTGAGGGGGAGAATGGAGGACTTCTCACTTTGCTGTAAAATGTTGTGAAACATTTAATTTACATTTATTTCAAGGTGATGTTATGTGGTTAATGACATTTCCGATGAGCTACTATCAGCAAAGGAAAAGAGTGGTGATAGCAGACCTCTGAATCCTGCGACAGGAAAGGAACTATTTCTTGCTAGTTTGCCTCAAAAAGAGAAGACGAGGAGAGGCCTGTATGAAATTAAGCAGAGGCATTTCCGTCCAGAGGGCAAGTGGCTGTTACCATCCCTGTGTGTCACCAGAGTGGGATGACTATCAGTCTTCTTCCTTTTTTTTTTTTGAGACGGAGTCTCACTCTGTCGCTCAGGCTGGAGTGCAGTGGCGTGATCTCGGCTCACTGCAAGGTCCGCCTCCCGGGTTCACGCCATTCTCCTGCCTCAGCCTCCTGAGCAGCTGGGACAACAGGTGCCCGCCACCAAGCCCGGCTAATTTTTTGTATTTTTAGTAGAGACAGGGTTTCACCGTATTAGCCAGGATGGTCTCGATCTCCTGACCTCGTGATCCACCCACCTCGGCCTCCCAAAGTGCTGGGATTACAGGCGTGAGCTACCGCACCCGGCCGACCATCAGTCTTCTTGGTAGCATGTCACCCTTTCTCTCCACATCCTCTTGGCTGTTTTGTCCTCTCCCAATCTTCTCTGCTTTCTTCTTCCTCCAGGTCCCCTAATGACAAACCATGAATAAACTATCTTTCAGACAGAGCAAGGGGAAGTTGCTTTCTCAGAACCATGATGAACTTTGTATATAGAAAATGTAAAATGAATAACTAATTGTATTTTTATTTTTGCATTTGGTGCTTAAAATATCAGAGGAAAATCTGTGTATCCTCATAATAATTGTGTAGAAGCTAATGGCATACATTTCTATTGTGTTACCTCTCCTGCTAATCTCATGGTTTCATTCTCTCTTTCTATTGGCCTGCCTTCTTCTTTATTTCTCTTATTTTCTGGTATGCATTTTTGTTTGTTTGTTTGTTTGTTTGTTTGTTTGAGACGGA
The DNA here is from genome assembly GCF_028885625.2 of Pongo pygmaeus. NCBI lineage: Eukaryota > Metazoa > Chordata > Mammalia > Primates > Hominidae > Pongo > Pongo pygmaeus. The sequence goes on along the minus strand of NC_072378.2, from coordinate 154,623,518 downwards.
GTCTCACTCTTTCACCCAAGCCGGACTGCAGTGGCGCTATCCCGGCTCACTGCAAGCTCCACCTCCAGGTTCATGCCATTCTCCTGCCTCAGCCTCCTGAGTAGCTGGGATTACAAGCGCCCGCCACCGCGTCCGGCTAATTTTTTGTATTTTTAGTAGAGACGGGGTTTCACCGTGTTAGCCAAGATGGTCTCGATCTCCTGACCTCGTGATCCGCCCGCCTCGGCCTCCCAAAGTGCTGGGATTACAGGAGTGAGCCCCCGCGCCCGGCCTCTGGTATGCATTTTTGTAAGGCTCTTCAAATTCTTGTTTTGGAATTGGAAACTGGGTTGGAGGGTGAGGAGAGAACATGGCTGCACGTCATTGCACTACTCCTCTGGGTATAGGAAAGGAAATGGAAAGAGAGATGCTTCCATTATAGCCAAGAGACTTTGCTTTCCCATTTTTGTATTACGCTTTCTGGAAGTGCCCATTTCCTGCATTATTCGATTTCTGAAAATTTTACTTCAGGACATGGATAGCACATATCAGAAGTTTATATAAAAATGAGATGTTTTGCTTCTCTGATTTCTGTATTCTGTGATGAGTAGTATTTATGTATTATAGAAAAATGTTAGTATGTTATATTCTCTGATATATAGAAACCGTTATAACTAGATGAAATATTCCTATCTGTGGCTTTGATTTTTGTTTGCTATTCAGTGATAAATAGTATTTATGTATTATAGAAAAATGTTACTATGTTATATTCTCTGATATATATAAGTAGTTATAACTAGATGAAATATTCCTATCTGTGGCTTTGATTTTTGTTTGCAAATATATAGAATATTTATTTTTTTGGACTAAAGACTTTGAAAACAGCATCAGAGCATCCATCTCAGGAGCTAGAGATTTTTGGTTTACAGAGAACACTGCTTTGCTTTTATTCTGAGAACCTGATATTTAGAGCTTAGAAATAGCTTAGCTTTCAAACTTATAACTTCTAAGGGGAAAGGTCATTTCTTATATTTTATGATCTAGGAATTTTATAAATGAAAAATCAAGTATGCATTACTAGCAACTTCAAATCATGGTATAGCCCTAGGTATTTCTTTAATACGGAAGGAACAACAAAGAAGACAACTTCAAAATATGATAAAACAATTTCATCATTATCAATATTAGAAAATTACCTTTTGTAGAAGTGCAAACATATGCTGTAGATTTTAAATTTCTAGAAAGTTTAGACTACTAGTAAAATTATTTTTTACTGTGCTTAGTACAACAAATATAAGGCTTAATATACACTTTTGGTAATGACTTTGTACATATAATCACTCAATATAAGTAAAATATGAAAAATAACATGGATAGAATAATTAACAAAATAAAATAGAAAAAAATAATCCATTCAGCATAGAACCCAGCACAAGATGGGCACCAGCAAATGCTTGTTGAATGGAGTTTAAATAAAGAAATAAGGGCTTGGGTTATTTTATTTTTTGTGTGTCAGATAAAACATTTTTTTCTTAGGGAACCAGCAATTTTTGAAGTAAGAATGAAGAGGGACTATTTGTTTTTGCTGTGCCAATTCACTATCAAATTAAAAAGAACTTCAATCATATAAAGTCACGGAATAATGAGAAGATCCCAATGAGACTTTCAAGTTCACATTGTCTAAGAGAAAGAGGGGTGATAGCAGACCTCTGAATCCTGCTACAGGAAAGGAACTATTGCTTGCTAGTTTGCCTCAAAAAGAGAAGACCAGGAGAGGCCTCTATGAAACTAAGAAAAGAGGCACCTTTGCTTGATGGTGAAGGACCCAAGGCACACAGAGTTACAAGTATTTGAGGCTTTTCTCCCATTTCTCTAGACTCCATCTAAAACTAAAGAGGAGTCTAACCTGTATTGTGGGCCACGTGTATTTCTAGGAGTGCATTGCTGATCATGTTGTAAGCAATGTGTCCCAGAAATATTGTTCCACCTCTCTGACCACATCGAAGTAGGCATGCAAAGCTTTCTTATCTTCTTTTCAAATATGACTGTGCTGAGAGTATCTTGGAAATCTTGAGACATTTTCTCGTTATAGTGAATGCTGTAACAGTCATACTTGTTTAAAGGAAAGCTGAGTTTTTTCCATATCCTTTGCTTTCTTTTCTTTCATTTATTTATTTATTTAGAGATGGAGTCTCACTCTGTCGCCCAGGCTGGAGTGCAGTGGCGCGATCTCGGCTCACTGCAAACTCCGCCTCCCGGGTTCAGGTCATTTTCCTGCCTCAGCCTCCCCAGTAGCTGGGACTACAGGTGCCCGCCACCACGCCCGGCTACTTTTTTCTGTATTTTTGGTAGAGACGGGGTTTCCCTGTGTTAGCCAGGATGGTCTCAATCTCCTGACCTTGTGATCCACCTGCCTTGGCCTCCCAAAGTGCTGGGATTACAGGCGTGAGCCACCGCGCCGGGCCCTTTGCTTTATTTTCTTACAATCCATGATTTGAACCTATCAGTTCTATGTAAACTGACTCACAACCTCTCTGTTCCCAGTTTGGTGACTACATTTTCTCCTTTTGTTTGGACATCTGTGCTTGCTTGTCGTATTGGTTTCTCAGAGACAATACTTCTCAAAATGCACTTATTCTTTCTCACCTCTTCACCCCACCACCACCACAATGAGAACAACACAATAATCAGTAACATCACTTATGAAGATACAACAAATGGAGAATTGGGATTATTAGAAAGAAGGATCAACAAGACTTAATTATTTTTTGGAAGGAGGGAATAAAAGAAGGATGGAATGTGACTTCTGCATTTCCAGTATGGGAGAATGGATAGATGGCAATATCATTGTCTAACAGAGAAGGCAGAGAGGAAAAGTAGATTTGGTGTTGACACTTTGGATGTATGGTGTTGTGGGACAAAGGAGACTGTTCATTAAGCCATTGGAAATGTCTACAGTTTAGCTGGAGCCACTCACGTACGGGTCACCAGACTCTAGATGATTCTAATCATGCGAGCAGATGGGATGGCTCTGTGCTGTGATGCAGAATGGAAAGAATGCTGAAGGCAGAGAAGGATCAAGTTCCAGAAAAAAACAGAGAGGAAAAGAGGGAGCAAGACAGGGAGGAAAGATAGGAATGCACTTTGCAGGCTACGTCAGAAATATGTGAGTGTGAGAGAAATGAGGTTTGAAATGTCAGAGGTAGAAGCCAATCTGTGGGAATTTTTTAAATCATCTTACACACATTTTTGTAAGTAGAGGATTTGGTTTTTATCAATTCTTCTCTATCATGACTATAGCTGATTATACATGTAACATGCAATTATTCATGGACAATTGTCTGAAACAGAATTTATCAGGATTCTTGTATTTGAAGGCATTAAGTTTGCTGCAGTACTATAGCCATGAGTATGTCTGTATGTGAAATCACATATTTCATGCATCTTAACATATTGAATTACATTTCACTTATGTGATACAAACTTTCCTGATAAATCTTATAGCTCATATAAGAAATGATCTTGATAGAAATGTCCCCAAATGTGACAATCTTAAAAATTTAAATGAGAATTCCAGGATCAATTTGCAAACTAAAAAATTATGTAAAATATCAATAAAAATAAATAAATTTTTCATTAACCATGCTAGAGAAACTAATTAGTATTCCCTTTTCCATATAAAAAATGATAATCTGAAATTGTTATCAAATAATCAGGCATTCCTAAAGTATGCGGCCTACCATTTAAGAAAGCATTAAAGAGGTATGGCAGGGAGTTAACTAACAAAAATATTATTATTTTTCTGACCGGGTGCAGTTGCTCACATCTGTAATCCTAAGCTCTTTGGGAGGCCAAGGTGGGAGGATCCACTGAGCCTAGGAATTCAAGGCTGCAGTGAGCTACGATCATGCCACTGCACTCCAGCCTGGGCAACAGAGCAAGATCTCACCTCTAAAAAATGAAAACAAATTAAAAAGATAAATAAAAAAATTATCTTTTCTGGATTTTGTGATATTTGTGGCATTTGTCAACTTCTAATACTTTATATTTCTAAATGATTTTTCCATTGAATTATCTGCTTTAGTTTCTAATTTTAATTGTGATTTTCTATCATCTTCTTACAGAGCACTCCAGTGTGTATGAGTCTTGAGCCCCACCCCACATATTTTGAGCCCCTGCCTGCTCACTTCTCAGCTCTGGCTCTCAGAGCTGTTCCTGGACTGAGCCTGATTATCTCTCTGGTTTCTGCCCTGGACTTCTGCCACAGGAATCTAGAGGGCTCACTTCCACCATGCAGCGCAGGTGCCTCTGGCTGGCACAAAAGTTCCCAACTACATTAACCTCCTCTACGCCATTTTGGGTCTCCTCTGCATATTGCAAGACCATCTCAGTTTCTCTTTGCCTAGTGCTACCTGGCCAGATTTCTACTCCCCTCTAGCTACTCCAGGGGACCCTGGGGCACTCTGTGAAGTGTCTCTCTCCAGAACTCCAGTCAGGCGAGAGGTCGCATCTCTTATTGTTTTGGATTCCTTTTGTTTATTTCCCCAAAAAGAGTTTTTCCTGGAGTGAGGGAATGAGATGATCAGTTGGTAAAGGCAGGGCTTAGACGGAGTTGATTTCTCTTGCTCTCTTTCTCCTATCCTCTCAAATGTCTTTCCCCAGCCCAGAACGTTTTCCTCTCTACTGTCTTTCTCTCTGTGTGGCAGAAACATCAACATTTTCACCATGTTGATGTTGGCCTATGGCATAAGCTTTTAGTCTTTTAGGATGACTTTTTTTCCCCCTCCTGAGATAAGGCCTGGCTCTGTTGCCCAGGCTGAAGTGCAGTGGCACAATTATGACTCACTGCAGCTTTGACCTCCTCTGTTCAAGCGATCCTCTACCTCAGCCTCCAAAGTAGCTGGGACCACAGGCATGCATCACCATGCCTGGCTAATCTTTTGTATTTTTTGTAGAGATGAGAGATGGGGTTTTGCCATGTTGCCCAAGCTGGTCTCAAATTCCTGTGCTCAAGTGATCCTCCCTCCTTGGCCTCCCAAAGTGCTGGGATTACAGGTGTGAGCCGCCACATGCAGCCTAGGATGTGTTTTTCATAATTAAGCCCAAGCTTTCAGAATTCATTAAAAACATTTTTCTTCATCTAGTTTTGCATTTTAAAGCTAAAGCTTTCAAAATTCTATAATGGAATTGACAGTCATTTGCTCTCCCTGTGGGTTCTTTTTCCCTTTCTTGGGAATACAGGCTTACTCTCATAGTCTGGTTTTAAGGGTAACAGACCTACAGTATAAAAAGAAATTACTGAAAGGGAATATATGCAATGGATATTATTTTTATTTCTTATTTTTGCTAAGTGCCTATTAGGTAACTGGTAAGGAAATTAGATAGGCAGTTGGAATATGGAGTTTAGAAGAGAGGACAGGGCTAGAGTGTGACTTTGGGAGTAGTTGACATATGGGTAGTTTATAAAGCATGGAACTGAGGAAGAAAACTTAAGGAGAAAGTATACGCACGGAAGAGAAGAGGGCCTAGGTTAAAGCTCTGAGAAAGGTAGAGGAACTAAGGAATGGCCAGAGAATTTAAGCAAGAAACCCAGAGCTGGGGTTAAGGAAACCAAAAGAGGAAAGATTATCATGAAGTCTATAGTGGTCAGATTTGCAGAATGCAGAGAGACTGAGTAACAGAAATATGTTCACTGCCTTTGGCAAAATACCCGTTAATAACCTTGGCAAATTCCTTGGAGTGGTAGGGTCGGATGATAAGTAGATATGAGTTAAAAAAAAAAAAAGTAGATGGGGAGTGAGGATCTGGAAGCCAATGATTTAGAAAACTCTTTGGACATATTTTGGTATGAAGATGGAAAGAGAGAAATGTGAGTTTAAGAAAGAATTTTTTTGTTTTAATTAATTAATTAATTAATTAATTTTTTAGATGGAATCTCGCTTTGTCGCCTAGGCTGGAGTGCAGTGGCACTATCTTGGCTCACTGCAACCTCCGCCTCCCAGGTTCAAACGATTCTCCTGCCTCAGCCTCCCAAGTAGCTGGAATTACAGGCGTGTGCCACCATACCTGGATAATTTTTGTATTTTTAGTGGAGACGGGGTTTCAGCATGTTGGCCAGGCTGGTCTTGAACTCCTGACCTCAAGCAATCCGCCCACCTCAGCCTCCCAAAGTGCTGGGATTACAGGCGTGAGCCACCATACACAGCCTTATTTTGTTTTTTAAAAAACATGACTTGAAGGCTGGGTGTAGTGGCTCTTGCCTGTAATACCAGCACTTTGGGAGGCCGAGGTGGGCAGATCATTTGAGACCAGGAGTTTGAGACCAGCCTGGCGAGCATGGTGAAACTCTGTCTCTAAAAACAAAACAAAACAAATCCCAGAAACCACCCCCTTATGATTTGATATACTGGAGAATTTATGTGTGCTATTAAATTATGTTGTAGCAATGGAAACTTGAAGAAGCAGGGAAAATAGAGTATGTGCAATGTCCCTGAGAAACTGAAAGGGGGTGGGGTTTGGATCAACATGTGGATTGGTTGATCTCTTCTTGATTATTACTGGCATGAAGACTGAAAATATGGGTACAGATACAGAAAAGGCTTGTAGATCTATTGAGGACTTTTTTGCCTGCTTTTATTTTTTTCATTGAAAGCCCTCTCTTAACCGCAATTTTTTCTGTTTTATAATTTTCATTTCTATTTTACTTTTCAGCAAAACTTCAAGAAAGAAGCCATATCCATGGACCTGAATTCTATTGGAAAGGAACAAAATAAATATTTGTTGGATGAATAAATAAAATAAAACCCGGAAGTATCAATGAAAGGAAATGATAGAGAAGAAAATGTGAGAGGTCTAGAAGAGAAGAGAACAGGAAAGTAAATTTAGCAAAGAAACATTTGCTCGGCAGTATTAGGTGCTCAGTTGAGATTTGTAGTTTATAAAAAAGGAGTTAGGATGATGGATTGAAGAGCTCAGTTTTAGGGGAGGTATCAGATTCAGGGTCTGGAAAGGAAGAGGTGCTGGTCTGAAAGGTGGTGATGCTTACAGGGGAGATTTTGGAGTTCTTGATGACCAGTTCTAGGATATGACTATGGAAGGCTGGGCCAAAATATACCTAGAGTGAAATATTGATAATGAGCCCTATTCAAGTGCTATCTTCTTCATGATGTCTTTTGATCCTTTCCACGGGTGTGAACTCTCTAGGTTGAGTTCTGCTAATGGCTATTGTTACTATTGCTGCAGTTACTGCTACTTCTACTACTTATTCCTTTTGTTCTTATTCTTGTTATTTTTCTTCTTCCTTCTCCTGTTCCACTTCTTCTTCCTCTTTTCTCCTTCTTTCTCCCAATTATCCTCTTCTGGTTAGTCTGTTTTATATTATAGTTATGACTTGATTATACCTCCTTTAGCACATGCAATCTTTAAAACAAGCGTTGAGTCAAACTTGCCTTTTTTCTATTCAATTTTAAAATAAATTTTAATCAGTTTATGAAAACACAAATTTTTGTGTACAAAACACTTGTACACAAGTTTCAAATAATACTAAAGATCCCTTTAAGCCAATTCCAGTATCATATGCCTTTTTTTTTTCCCCTCAAACACATACATACCACACATTCTCTCTGTCTTGAGTTTGGACTGTTACATTGCCTTGATAATAATTATGTTCATAAATATGTGCTCTTAGAGAATATGCAATGCTGCATTATTTATTTTTATTTTTTTATTTTTTTGAAGTGGAGTCTCACTCTGCAGCCCAAGCTAGAGTGCAGTGGCATGATCTTGGCTCACTGCAACCTCTGCCTCCAGGACTCAAACGATTCTCATGCCTCAGCCTCCCAAGTAGCTGGGATTACAGATGAGCGCCACCACACCCAGCTTTTTATTTTATTTTATTTTACTTTTATTTTAGTAGAGACAGGGTTTCACCATGTTGGCCAGGCTGGCCTTGAACTCCTGACCTCAGGTGATCCACCCGCCTCAGCCTCCCAAAGTGCTGGGATTATAGGTGTGAGCCATGGTGCTCAGCCTGCATTATTTATTTTCTTAACTCAAATAGTAACATACTCTATCTACCTTGTATATATTTTATAAGTTCCTTTAACTTTTTAGTCAGCAATGTAATTTTATGGGCTCTTCATTTTAATACCTGTACACTTTGGTTTTTTTTTTGTTTGTTTTTTGTTTTTTTAGATGGAATTTCGCTCTTGTTGCCCAGACTGGAGTCCAATGCCATGATCTTGACTCACTGCAAACTCCACCTCCTGGGTTCAAGAGATTTTCCTGCCTCAGCCCCCTGAGTAGCTGGGATTACAGGTGCTCGCCACCACGTCCAGCTAATTTTTGTATTTTTAGTAAAGACAGGGTTTTGCCATGTTGGCCAGGCTGGTCTCAAACTCCTGACCTCAGGTTATCCATCTGCCTCAGCCTCCGGAAGTGCTGGGATTACGGGTGTGAGCCACCATGCCCAGCTTAGTTCATTTTTTAAAACAGCTGTGTAGTAGTATTTTATATGAATATGCCTCATTTTATGTATCCTTTTTGCTGGTTGGCATTTACGTTGTTCATTTTCCAATATCATTAGCAATGCTTCAGTGGGTGTTGCTGTAACTGTCTCTTTGTGCAAATCTTTCTCTGGGCTGGCGTTAGCAGTTTCCAGAGGATCCACATTTCTGTTTAGAGAAGGTCACCCAAATTACCTGGAAAAGTGGTTGTCCTCCAATCTGAGGCACATGATAGTTTGTTCCTACATCCTCCCAATATTTGATGTAAAAAACTTTAAAACATCTACTAGTCTTTTTTTTCTTTCCTTTGTTTTTTTTGGACAGAGTCTTGCTCTGTCACCCAGGCTGGCGTGCAGTGGGGTGATCACAGCTCACTGTACACAGCAGCCTTAACCTCACTGGCTTAACTGATCCTCCCACCTCAAACTCCCAAGGAGCCCGGACTGCAGGCACACACCACTGCCCCTGGCTAATTTTTTGTTTATTTTTTGTAGAGATGAGGTCTCCCTAAAGTGTCAAGGCTTGTCTTGAACTCCTGAGCTCAAATGATCTGCCTGCCTCAGCCTCCAAAAGTGCTGGGATTACAGGCGTAAGCCACTGTGTCTAGCCATATCTACCAATATTATGAATGATATGTAATATGCCACTATTGTTTCAATTAACAATATACTAATTAGAGGTTGAAAATAATTTCATCTATTTCTGGGTTAATTGTACTGCCTTTTCTATGAATTTATTTTTTGACCATTTTTATTAGGTTGTCTTTTTCTCACTGATTTATAAAAATTTAAGATATATGCTGCAAATATTTCCTCAAAGATTGCTATTGTTTAACTTTATTCATAGTGTTTTTGTCCCTTAGGAGTATTACATTTTGACTACCTGTGGTGTGTGTGTTTGTACATGTCTTTCATAAAGGTCTTACTCATTCTGAGGTTATTAAAAATGATCTCTGAAATTTTTTTCTGATAATTTAAAAATATTGATTCTTTTACAGGGTGCATTTTTTAAACTTTGTAAAAATAATACATGCTTACTGTACAAATACACAATACAGGAAAATACAAAGAATAACATAAAAATAAAGTAAAATTGCTCCTACTACATGGAGATAGCCTTTTCAAGCATCTCCTTGTACATGCAAAGAAGAGTAATGATAATGAATATTGTCTACATGCCAGGCATTGCACTAAGTAATTCATAAAGTTGATGGGGTGGGCATTTCATCATCCCCATTTTACAGGCAAGAAAACTAAGGCTCAGAGAGATCAGCTCCCTTGTAAAGCCAGTAAATGACAGACTGGGATTCCCCGGGTGTGTTCACTGTTCCACCCTTCCTCCCTCTAACAGATGGGAAGTCTCTCAGAGGTGGGGTTGAGTCTTCCGAGTCTTCCAAGCCCTCTGCATAGGAGCACTCGAAATGCTTATTTTAGGCTGAAGTGCGTGGATCACTTGAGGTCAGGAGTTTGATACCAGCCTGGCCCAAATGGTGAAACCCCATTTCTACTAAAATTACAAAAATTAGCTATGCATGGTGGCCTGCACTCATAATCCCAGCTCTTCGGGAGGCTGAGGCAGGAGAATTGCTTGAACTTGGGAGGTGGAAGTTGCAGTGAGCCGAGATTGCGCCACTGCACTCCAGCCTGGGAGCAGAGTGAAACTCCATATGAAAAAAAAAAGTGCTTATTTTAGTTGGTTATATAAAAAACAGATTTAATCTCTATGAAAAAGGTACAAAAACATAATTTCATCCTTGTAATGAAAAATGCCAGTTCTTTTTACTTTGTCTCATTCCTATTGCTCACCGTATCCTTTTCAATACTTGTAACTGATTATTTTGCTATTTACTTCAATGTCTCTAAAAAGCATGTTTCTAGTGTAAGTTGAGGATGTAACCTCTAAGAGAGCTAGTTTGGCTTAAGATTCAAAGTAGTTTTTGTTCACTTTGAAAATGTTACTCTATTCATTATCTTCTTTGTGCCAAGTGTGTTGGTGAAAACTCTTACTCTATTCCCTTTAAAAATATCATTTTCTCTTCTCTTGTGGTACTTGCAATCTTATCTCTTTTGTATGTTCCTGAATTTTATTAAAATGTGGCAAGAATTTTTAAAAATATTTATTGTGCCTGGAACACAGAGACATCAGTTCAGTCTCATCCCTTTTTTTAGTTATAGGATGTTTGGGGCTATTATTTCTTCCAATATTTCCTCTTTTCCATTTCTTTTGTTCTCTACCTTTAATAGATACATTTTAGCTTTTCCGTGTCTATCCTTCTAGTATCTTATGTGTTTCTTCATACTCTCCATTTCCATTCCATTTTCTTTTCTTCTTTGCTTGTCTTTTTTGTTTGTTTGTTTGTTTTTCTTTTTTTTTGGAGTCTTGCTCTGTCCTCTGGGCTGGAGTGCACTGGTGTGATCTCAGCTCACTGCAACCTCCCACCTCCCGGGTTCAAGCGATTCTCCTGCCTCAGCCTCTCAAGTAGCTGGGACTATAGGAGTGTACCACCACACCTGGCTAATTTTTGTATTTTTAGTAGAGACTGTGTTTCACCGTGTTGGCGAGGCTGGTCTTGAACTTCTGACCTCAGGTGATTTGCCTGCCTCGGCCTCCCAAAGTGCTGGGATTACAGGTGTGAGCCACTGCACCTGGCCTCCATCCCATTTTCTATGTTCTTCCAGCTCATTAACCTGCTCTTCGCCTTCTCTCTTTCTGCTTTTCAGCTCACCCATAAAATCCTGAATGCCAAAAATTAATGTTGTTATTTTTAGAATTTCCAGTTCGTTCCTTTATTTAACAAACACTTATGTGTCAGATACTGTTCAGAGTGCTTTACTAATGCTAAATTATTTAATCCTCATACCACATATATAAGGTATATACTATGACTATCTTCATTTTACAGATGAAAAAATGAAGACACAGATTGGTTAAGTAATTTGCCCTGGAGACATCCAACCAGTGATTGTTGTCGGAGCCAGGATTGAAACCCAGTTTGTCTGGGAATTTGGTTGCTATGCTTTGCTTGTTAATAACCACCTCTTATTATTTTTGAATTGCTTCCTCCTATTTCATAGAAAATTTCCCTCCTTTATCTCTCTGAAGATGTGAAATATGACTTATCATTCGTTTTTCTGAGGCAGGGTCTTGCTCTGTTGGCCAGGCTGGAGTGCAGTGGGACAATCTTGGCTCATTGCAACCTCCACCTCCCAGGTTCAAATGATTCTGCTGCCTCAGTCTCCCGAGTAGCTGGGATCACCACCACACTGGCTAATTTTTGTATTTTTAATAGAGACCGGTTTTTGTCATGCTGGCCAGGCTGGTCTTGAACTCCTGGCCTTAAGTGACCCACACGCCTTGGCCTCCCAAAGTGCTGGGATTACAGGTATGAGCCACCATGCCTGATATGACTTATTTTAAAGTCCTTGTGTGATTGCTTTTTTATTCTGTTTCCTCAAGTGTAAATTCTTCTGTTTGTTGTGTTCCCACTGCTGCCCTGTCTCTTTCCTGGCGTGGTCACTCTTCAACAGTGTGATGATTATTGGCTTTGAGATGATCCTTGAAGTTAATATTCCCTGGTAGACTGTTCACTGCTTCTGCTTGTGCAGCCTGGCTGGGGATAAAGGTTAGAATTAGCTCCTGAGTTTACACACTATGCAGTTTTCAATAAAAACAGAGGATGAGATGGCTTGCAGTAGACATAATACATTAGTGGCTGGTCATCTGATTTCAACTACTTGTCTTTCTTTCTAATCCTGTAGAGAAGTGCTAGTTTCCCAGGTATAGCCTAGTATCTCTGCCCTAAGTATGCATGAGGACACTGTTGCTTATGTCTAGCCCGGAAGACATGAAAGAGTAAACTAACATGCCTGCTACCACTGTGGAAGTCTGCCTCATTATGGAACATCAATGGGGTTGTCTCCGCGACTTGCAGCTTATATTGGCTGTTCTTAGTTTCAGGTACTCTTTCAGCATTTTAGTTTATCTGCAATGGGAGAACCTCCTTTCTTCTGAGTTCATATTTCATGAGTAAAGTCATTCACCATTTCTCTGCTTTGATTTCTCTCAGTTCCATTATTCACTCCTTTCAAAAGGAGGAGTGACTTAGCTATTTTATATGTTTAAAGAATAGGATATGTATAGCTTTCTCCATTTCTCTCTTTCTTTGAGATTCAGCTTCCCAAGGAAAACACAAAAGTACTCTATTTTCTAAATTTTAAAGGGGCTGGTATCCATGTGCGGAGGTCACCAGTGGTCCAAGCAGGCAACCAGGTAGTTGAGTATGCTGCATTCTGGGATTAGAATTGGGAAGCCATTGTTACTGCACAACTTTCCATCATAAAGATATTTATCAGTAGTGACGTTGTTAATTCATTTTGTCTTATTTCTCAGTTGGTTCAAAAATGGCAGAGAAAACAGGAATAACCTTTAATAGGGCCCTTTAAAATATCACATTGTTTAGTAAGAATTTCTCTGTCATTTTCATAAACTAATGTATGACTGTCCATTGATTTATTGCTTTATATCCTCTAAAAAATAGTTTCTATCGTGTTCTGGAGTTTGGGGACCAGGAGTGGAGTCTCGTGCTTGTTCTCAATTAGCTATCTTGAAAATGAAAGATTGCATTCACTTTAAGCAAGTACTTAGTTTTAGTATTGAATAAAAGCAAATCTTGTGCTATCAATGAATATGAAAATACATTTCAATCTTTTGCATTCTTGCACATGAAATCTTAGTGCTATGTAACATGTGATGATTATAGTAGTAGTATCTGTTTTATCTATTGGTTTATAAGCTTCTGGAGTTCAGAGACAACCTTCAATCTGCACTCAACTGCCTACCTTGCTATGCCTGAGCAACATGATGCATTCTCTTGATTCTAACGGCCACATTTATATATTTGTTTAATTATGACATTCCTGATCATCTCACATTCTTAGGAGATTTCCCTCCGATAAGAATAAACCATACCTTCCCAGCCCTTGTTATCTTACCACTCTCACATTGATTCTCATTTTTATCTCTCTCCTATTGCCAAAGAAGGAGAATGGACAGTATGTAATAGTCAGTTGAGTAATTGTGAGAAAGACCAAAAAAAGTCCCTGACAGCTTTTGGGGAGCAGCCTAGTTGCTAACCATCAGTCTGTGGTATTCCTCTGTGGAACAAAATTCCATAGAATATAAACATCAGATGAGGACTCTCCATGGTGTGATGCAACAAGACAAAAATAAGTTAACTTTGTAACCATGCCTGGAACAGAGATAAAACCAAAATCACCCACAACCATAAAAATGCCAAGCATCTCCCTTTCCTGGTTAACATTAAGTAACCACTGCTTCTTATTGTCATTGACCACTGCTCAATGATAACTCTAGCCTTACATGCTTAATTCTGCCTCCTAGATAAAAAATTACTGATGCTAATTCATCAAATTTCTCTTGCTTTAGGACAGCACACTGTCTAGATAGACCTTTGTTTCTTTGAATCCTTTCCCAAATCACCAAATATAAACTGAAATCCCTGGGTGTTCTGTGTCCCTTGCTGTAGCAAGATCAATACACCTATTTTTTTGTAAAACTACAGGGATATTCCCGGTGGTTTTGGCTAGTGAGCATGGACAATAGAGTGTACTTGAAGATAACAATGAGGATCAGGCTTCATGATAAGCAGACTGACAAAAATCAGCAATTAGAGGGAAGCATTAGACATTTTCCAGTGATGCTGACAGATGGGTACAGGGCACTTAAGGGGCATTGTAGCTACATCAGCTGCTGCCCCACTGAAATCTTGGCGTATATACTTATCCAGTGTCTATCTGTAGCAGGCAAAAACCCACCTCAGGCAGACCTGGGGGTATGAAAGCTAGTATCGGATACCATCTCACCTTTTTTATGAGCTGCTTCCTTCCTTCAGCAGCTATGACTACATGCTGTGCCTTTAGCTAGATCTTCACCATGATCTAGGTTAGGTCTCTTTGCATATTATGCATATTCCATACCTTCAAATAGCAGTTAAACGTGGTCTTTAGGTCTGGAAGTTATCAAAATGAAGACCTGCTTGCTCACTTGTAATCAAATGGCTTATAATTACAGTGAGTATTTTCAATACCTTCTAGAGGTATTTTGCACCTTACAATGTGTATCCAATGTTCCCTTAATTAAAATATTAATTGTTAAAAGATTAAGAAACAAAAACCTGCCTTTTAAGGTAGAAACATTCTTAGAGATTCCTGAGTCATACCAGCTGCTTACTCATCTTAAGAGCAAAGTTGGCTCCATTAAAATGCTGTGAACCCACAGACCAATGAGTAACTAAAACTACCTTGATTTGTTAATTTCCTCCTATATTTGGCTTCTTAACCAAGTTAGGAGGAAAACAGTTCAGCATATTCTAGTAGTAAGAATATTGGGTTTGGAATTAGGATATATAAATCTGAGAACTGTGTCTGTGATGTTAGTCAAGTTGCTGAGTCCCAATTTCCATAAATGTAAAGTGGCGAAGATATTACAAAAAAATTATCTTTAAAACAAATTAAATAATAATGGAGATAGATACTGTTTTTGAGCATTATAATTAGAGCCAACATTTGCTGAATGCTAGGCACTGCTCTAAAGAGTTAACTTGGATTTTTCTTACTCGATCTTCATCACAGCCTTTCAAGATGCACCTCTTAAATAACAGTGGCAAAGATTCTGGCAGATGGATGAGTAGAAGCATCAAGAATCTGTCTCCCCATCTAGATAAAAACTGCATTGGCATAATCTGTCTGTTGTAAATATTTTTGAACTTTGGAGTATTGTTGAAGGCTTGCAACTTCCAGGGGAATGCTTGACAGTAAACTTGGTTAATTTTGGTTAATTTCTGCTCTTATCTGGCTAGCAGCTTTCTATCTGTCACACAAGCCTGGTGGGAGGCAGTGCATGAGCTGCAGGAGCAGCTTGCATGCAGCTTGTGGGAGCCAGGGTAGGGAATAAGAACCGTGTCATCCAAATAGCAGAACCTGTGTTCTGAATGCTGACTGTTGCTTCTGATCATGGAAGGCAGACACAAAGGCAGATAGTCATTGTTGTACCCCCTCACCTCCGAATATTACAAATTTCTTTCCCTATAGCTGAAGCAACTTTCAGGGAATTTAAATTACCAGGACCATTTCCCCCCTACTTCACTTGTTTTTCATTTTTGTCCTTTTTTGGGGGTCAGACATTAAGGACTAGGATATTCAAAAGCAACTACATATAGAAGGAAAATCTGAAAGTCACTAACAAGCCGAGCGAGAGGCACAGGCCAGGAAAAAGCCTGAGAAGACCTTAAGTTTATATCTCAGTGACTTTCAACAAACGTGCTAAGTAAACACAATGGGGAAAGGGAAGTCTTTTCAATAAATAATGTTGGGAAAACTGGATTTCCACATGCAGAAGAATAAAATTAGACCCTTATCTTTCACCAGATAAAGTATAAATTCAAAGTAAGTTAGCAACTTAAATGTAAGACCCCCAAACTATGAAAATGCTAAAAGAAAACATAGGAAAAAGCTTCATGACACTGGTTTCTGCAATGATTTTCTGGCTATCACCTTAAAAGCACAGGCCAGGGCTCAGCGCAGGGGCTTACGCCTGTAATCCCAGCACTTTGGGAGGCTGAGGTGGGCAGATCACGAGGTCAAGTGATCAAGACCATCCTGGCCAACATGGTGAAACCCTGTCTCTACTAAAAATACAAAAATTAACCGGATGTGGTGGCATGCGCCTGTAATCGCAGCTACTGGGGAGGCTGAGGCAGGAGAATCACTTGAACCTGGGAGGTGGAGGTTGCAGTAAGCCAAGATCTGGCTACTGCACTCCAGCCTGGTGACAGAGCGATAATCCATCTCAAAAAAAAAAAAAAAAAAAACAGACCACAAAAACAAAATTAGACAAATAAGATTACGTCAAACTAAAAAGCTTCTGCACACTGCAGGAGACAAATTACCAGAGTGAAGAGACAACATTCAAAATGGGAGAAAATATTTGCAAATTATACAGCTGACAAGGGGCTGATATCCAAAATACATAAGAAGCTCTTACAAGTCAATAGCAAGAAAGCAAATAACCTAATTAACAAATGGGCAAAAGACCTGCATGGACATGTCTCAAAAGGCATACATATGGTCAACAGGTATATGAAAAAAATGTTTAACATCAGTAATCATCAGGGAAATGCAAGTCAAAACTACAATGAAATATCAGCTTGTACCTGTTAGAATGATGATTACAAAAAATACAAAAGCTAAGTGGTGGCAAGGATGGAGAGAAGTGGAAATCCTCACACAATGTTGGTGGAAATGCAAATTAGTAGAGCCATTATGGAAAACACTGTGGAGGTGCCTCAAAAAACTAATTGCACAACTAACATATGATCTAGCAATCTCACTACTAGGTATATATATCCAAAGGGAACAAAATAAATATAACAAAGAGATAGCTACATTCCCATGTTTATTGCAGCACTATTCACAATAACCAAGATATGGAATAAATCTCAGTGTCCATTAATATATGAATGGATAAAGAAAATGTGGTACGTATACACAATGGGATACTACTTAGCCATAAAAAAGAAGGGAGTCCTGTCATTTGTGACAGTGGGTCAACCTGGAGGACATAACGTTGAGTGCAATAAGCCAGGCACAGAAAGACAAATACCACATTATTTCACTCAAATGAGAAATCTACAAAATTGATCTCACACAAGTAGAGAATAGAATGGAGGCTGGGGTGGTTAGGGTGAATTGGGGTTGAGGTTATATAGATCAAAGAAGACATAATTACAGTTAGGAGGAATAAATTTAAGAGATCTATTGTACAACATGGTGACTATAGTTAATATTGAAATAGGGTACTATTGAAAAATGCTAAGAGTGGATGTTGTGTTTTCATTACAGAAGTGATAACTAGCTAGATTTAACCATCCCAGAATGCATGTATACTTCATAATATCATGTCGTACATGATTTAAGAAATTTACATCGATTACTTGTTGAAATGATAATATAGATATATGAGATTAAGTAAAATATACTATTAAAATTTAAGAAAATACTAAAGGGAGTCTTGCAGGTTGAAAGGAAAGTACAGTAGACAATACCTCAAAGTCATGCAGAGAACTAAAGGTCTCAGTAAAGGTAAATACATTGACAATTATAAATGCTAGTATTATTGCAACAATAATTTGTAATTTAACTTTTTGTAAATAAAAAAAGTTTACAAGTGACAGAAAGGCATTATATGTCAATAAATGTTTCACAGCAAGAAGATATAACAATTACAAACAGTACTCAAAAACAGACCATTAAAAAAGATATAAAGCAAAAGTGGGCAGAATTGAAGAGGGAAAGAGATAGTGCCAATATCTTACTCTGAACAAAGGATAGAATAATCAGATGAGATAAGTAAGGAAATAGAGGACTTACAAAACACAATAAACCAACTAGGTTTAACAGATATATACAGATCACTCTACCCAACAACAGCAGAAAACATTCCTCTTAAATGCACATGGAACATTTTCAAGGATAGACTATATGTTAGACCACAAATTGAATCTTAATAAATTAAAAAAATAAATATTATATACAGTATCTTCTCTGACCAAAATTGGATAAAATTTAAAAAATCAATAACATAATAACACAAAGAAAACTGGAAAATTCACACGTTTGTGAAAATTAAGAACACTCTTAAATAACCAATGTTTCAAAGAGAAAAATCACAAGAGAAATTAGAAAATACTTAGAGATGAATGAAAATTAAAACACAACACACTGAAATTTTTATGATGCAGCAAAAACAGTGCTAAGGGAAAATTTGTAAGTATAAATACTTAAATTTAAAAATCTTAAATTAACAACTTAAAAACTTACGGAACTAGAGAAAGAACAAAACAAGCACAAAGCTAGCAGAAGGAAGGAAAAATTGGAGTAGAGATAAATGAAATAGAATAAAAAAAGAGAAAATGAACAAAGACAAAAATTGGTTTTCCAAAAATATTAGCAAAATTGGCAAATCTTTAACTAGATTGGCTAAGAACAAAATAGACAGTAATCAGATCACTACAATAAAATATTGAAGTAGGCATATTACTAGTTTTTATACATAAATAAAATGATTACAAGAGAGTTCTGTGGAGAAATTATATGCCAACAAATTGGATAACCTGGATGAAATGACCAAGTTCCTAAAAACATAAAAACTACTGTAATAGTCTACTTGAGCTACTACAATAAAATACCATACATTGAGTGGTTTTAACAACAAAAATGTTTTTTGTAGTTCTGGAGGCTGGTCAATTGAAAATCAAGGTGCTAACTGATTTAATTCCTGGAGAAGGATTTTTTTCCTGGCTTGCAGGTGCAGCCTTCTCACTGTGTCCTTCTGTGATCTTTCCTTTTGCTCAAAGGAGATCTCTCTCTCTCTCTCTCAATTCTTAAAAGGCTACTAATTCCATTAATGCACTAACCTCATTAGTACCCCATCATTGTGATCTCATTTAACTTTAATTATCTCCTAAAGGCCTTACCTCCAATTACAGTCACATCAAAGTTAGGGTTTCAACAAATGATTTTTTTAGGGGGGTGGGAGGGTGCATAATTCAATTCGTAACACCTCTCAAGACTAAAGTACAAAGTAATAGAAACTATCAACAATAGGAGATGGAGCCAGTAATAAAAACATCTCCCAATAAACAAAAGCCCTGGTCCTGATGGCTTCATTGGTGAATTGTACCAAACACTTAAAAAAAATCAAATACCAATCCTCCTCAAAATTTTTCAATATAACGAAGAGGAGAGAGCACTTCCTAATTAAATCTATAAGGCGAGCATTACCCTAACATCAAAGACAGACAAAGATACTACAAGAAAAGAAAACAGTAAACCAATGTCCCTTATAAAAATCGAAGCAAAAATCCTCAGCAAAATATTGTCAGACTAAATTCTACAGCATATTGAGAGGATTATACATTATAATCAACTGGGATTTATTTCTGGAATGAAAGGATGGTTGAACATATGAATACCAATCAATGTAGTATATCAGATTAACAGAATGAAGAAAAGAAACCACATGATAATCTCGTTTAATGCAGAAAAAGTATTTGTTAAAACTCAACACGCTTTCATGATAAAATACTCAAAACAATCAAAATAGAAAGAATCAACCATAATATATTAAAAGCTGTATATGAAAATTCCACAGCAAAGATCGTACTCAATGTTGAAAGGCTGAAAGCTTTTTCTCTAATATCAGGAACAAGACAATGATGGCTGCTTTCCCCACTTCTGTTCTATGTAGCATGAGAGTTCTAACCAGAGAAAATAGGTAAAAGAAATAAATTTGAAAAAAAAATACACCTAAATTAGAAAAGAAGTAAAATGAATATGTTTGCAGATGACATAATTTTATAAGTAGAAAATACTAGATTCCACACACACAAAAAAACTGTTAGAAGTAATAATGAATTCGGTGAAGTAGCAGAATACAAAGTCAACATAAAAATCAGTTGCATTTCTATACATTCACAATGAACAATCTGAAAAGAAAATTAGAAAAATAGTTTAATTTATGATAGCATCAAATGTAATAAAACACTTAGGAATTAACCAAGGAGGTGAAAGACTTGTACAAGATCTACAAAACATTGCTAAAGGAAATTGTGGCTCACGCCTGTAACCCCAGCACTTTGGGAGACCAAGGCAGGTGGGTCACAAGGTCAAGAGATGGAGACCATCCTGGCCAACAAGGTGAAACCCCGACTCTACTAAAAACACAAAAATTAGCTAGGCATGGTGGCACACACCTGCAGTCCCAGCTACTTGGGAGGGTGAGGCAGGAGAATCACTTAAATCCGGGAGGTGGAGGTTGCAGTGAGCCGAGATCGTGCCACTGCACTCCAGCCTGGCGACAGAGTGAGACTCTGTCTAAAAAAAAAAAAAAAAAATTAAAGAAGACATAAATAAATGGAAAAGCATCCTATGTTCATGGATTGGAAATGTAATACTGTTAAGATGTCATACAATGTGATCTTCAGATTCAATGCAATCTTTATCAAAATCTCAATGAAGTTTTTGCTGAAATAGACAAATTCATCCTGAAATTCATATGGAATCTTAAGTTAAACAGTATAGCCAAAATAATCTTGAAAAAGAAGGACAAAGGCAGAGGACTCACACTTCCTGAATTCAAAACTTACTTTAAAGGAACAGTAATCAAAACAGCATGGTACTTGTATAAAGCCAGACATATTGACCAATGGAATAGAGTAGAGATCCCAGAAATAAACCCTTGCCTACATGCCCAAATGATTTTCAACAAGAGTTCCAAGACCTTTCAATGGAGAAAGAACAGTCTTTTCAACAAATGGTGTTGGGAAAATTGGACATTCACATGCAAAAGAATAACGTTGGAACCGTACCTAACCTGATAGAAGTTAACTCAAGATGGATCAAAGACCTAAATATAAAAGCTAAAATTATACAACCCTTAAGAGAAAAAATAGGGCAAAATCTTCACACAGATTTGACAAAGATTTCTTGGATATGATACTAAAGGCACAGGCAACAAAAGCAAACATGGACACATTGGATGTCATAAAAACTGAAAACTTTTGTTAATCAAAGGACACTATTCATGCAGTAAAAAGGCAGCCTACAGAATGAGAAATATATTTGGAAATCATATATCTGAGAAGGGATTAATATCCAGAACATATAGAGAACTCCAAAAACTTAACAACAGAAAACAAACAACCCAATTGAAAAAATAGGCAAAGGACTTGTTCAAGAGTCTATTCAGACTTTTCTGCAAAAAAGATTTTTGAATGGATAATAAGCATATGAAAAGATGCAAAATATCACTATTCATTAGGAAAATGCAAATTAAACCACAATGAGATACCTCCTCACATTCATTAGGAATATTACTGTCAAATAAAGCAGAAAATAACAAGTGTTGGTGGGGATATGAAGAACGTATAGGACCCTTATGGACTGTTGGTGGGAATGTAAAATGACATATCAGTGTGGGAAACAGTATGACAGTTTCTAGAAAGATTAAAAACAGAATTACCATATGATCCAAATACCCAAAGAAATTGAAAACACTGTCTCCACAAGATATTCATATACCCATCTTCACATCAGAATTATTCAGGATTACTAAAGCATAGATGTAACCACTCAATAGATGAATAAATAAACCAAATGTGGTTCATACATACAATGAAATTATTCATCCTTCAAAAGGAAGAAAATGTTAATATATACTACAACATGGATCAACTTTGAGGACATTATGCCAAATGAAATAAACCATTTATAAAAGATAAATACTATATGATTCTTCTTATATTAGTTAACTAGATTAGTCAAAATCATAGAGAGAGAAAGTAGGATGGTGATTACCAGGGTTTGGGAGGAGGAAAGAATGAATGGGTATTATTGTTTAATGGGTATAGAGTTTCAGTTTTGCAAGATGAAATGAGTTCTAGAGATGAATGATACTAATGATTGCACAATGATATGGATGTACTTCAGACCACTGAATTGTATACTGACAAGTGGTTAAAATGGAAACTTTATGTTGCATGAATCAATAAAAATATGAATTAGGGTTAAAAAAGAATAACAGTGGCAGAGGCAGAATTTAAATTCATATGTAAATTTAATAAAGTTTAATAATTTAATAAAGTTAATGCTCTTTACTACTACATTGCAATGCTACCATATATGCACCATGAAACATAAGCTATCTGTATAATAAATAATTATAAAGTACAGTAAGCTTTACTAACTCTTTACAGGGGTTTGTGCAAACTGTTGTCCACAAAAATTCTAGTAGTAACTAAGACAACCATGATTATTGTATCTATTATTGTATCCATTTTAAAGAGAAGAGTACTGAAGTTTAGAACAATTGTCAAAGACAAAAATGTTTAACATTGTTAGCACTGTGCATTTGAAATACCTGGATATTTGTTGCTATGCAAGCAAAATATCTGAATAGTTAAGATTTGTTTCAGTTGTGGTTGTGTGTGTGTTTTCTGGAGATTTAATCACTTGGAATGTTTAATAATAGTACAACAGATTAGAAAGAATTATATGTCAGGATACTGTTTAGGAAGCTGAAATTGAAATAAGGATGTTCTCATTGCTCCTAAGTTTTACAAAAGGGAGATTTAATTAAGGTCTATGAAGACTTAATTTCAAATTCTATCTGTCCAAACTGTTGATGAGCATTTCTGTTTATCCATTTTAGTGTGTCATAGTACCTGCTGATGTCTGAATATTTTGGCATTTAATGAATTCCTGCAACAGTAGGTTTCCAAAATATTTTAGGACCAATTGATGGAAAAATAAAGGTAATGCAATTAGTGCCTGTAGATCTTGATTTATATAAAATTAGGTATTTATGATGACTGTTTTCCATCCAAGAATTACACAATTATTTATAATTTAACAATCATGCTGACTTGAGATTTTTCTAGGAAACAGAAAGAAGCTTATTGAGATTTTTTTTCAGTCAGAGAGCTTTTTTGGAAGGTATTTTCCTTTCCCTGTGGAGAACTCAATAGCATTTGTAAGGAGAAAATATGATTCATGAATAAACCAGTAATTGGGCAAAGCAAACAAGTCCCATTAGTTTTTAAAGCCTGAAATTTTAGTCTTATAGTGAAATAAGGGCTATTAAATCAATATGGAGTTGTCTTCCGACTTGGAATAGACTCATTTGGCACTAACAACATTTTTAGCCACAAATTATGTAACTATTCTTTTAATAGGAAAATTCCAAACATTGATTTATATTTTAGTAAAAAAGCTCTCTAATGCAATACTTTATTACTTTTCAGGATCATCTTCTACTTCTGAAATGTTCTCCCTTTTTACTTGTTTTCATATGATTAATTATATTTTTCCTTATGCTATTGGACATTCATATTTAAAAATCTGAATAACACTGAACTATATAAAAACTAAAATAAAAATCACTCTAAACTTAACAAGTACAGCCAAACTCTGGGAACATTTTGTTATATTTAATACTCTAACTTTGTGATCAAAGTTATGCATTTCACACTTTTCCTAGCTAAAGACAAAAATGTTATTGAGCTTTATGTATTAAAGCATCTTAAGAATTATGGGCATGTTTTTAATTTTCATAGAACGCATTATATTTTCATAATTACTTTTGTTCACCATAAAATCTTCTTAGTGTCAACATTGAGTCAACATACATTTCCTTAACACCGTTTTTTTTTTCCAACTATTATTTTTGTTTTAGGGAGTACATGTGCAGGTTTATTACATACCTCAATTGCATGTCACTGGAGTATGTTGTTCAAATGATTTTGTCACTCAGGTAGTGAGCATAGTGCCTGATAAAAGCTTTTTGATCCTAACCCTCCTCCCAGCTTCCACCCTCAAGTAAGCCCCAGTGTCTGTTGTTCCCCTCTTTGTCCATGTGTACTCAATGTTTAGCTCTCACTTATAAGTGAGAACATGTGGTATTTGGTTTTCTGTTCCTGCATACATTGCCTCAGGAGAATAGCCTCCAGCTGCATCCATGTTGCTGCAAAGGACATGATTTCATTCTTTTTTATGGCTGCATAGTATTCCGTAATAACACCTCTCTTATTTTTATTTTTGCCAAGCGCATGATAGGCACTGGTTCTACAGTGAGACACATCTCTCCTAAGTCTGGTGACAAACCAGAACCAAGTGATTTCTAAATGGTATGTTAGATGTTACAGCACAGTGCGGGTAACATGGCAGTGTTGAGAGGAGTATGTAATGCTCATGTAGGTGACAGGAATGTTGCAATTATTCCAAATTTGTTCTACTACATGGAGAGTGTCTATGAGGGTATTTAATTCACTTACTGGGGACATGTTCCTGGCCCATTTTGCCAAGGATTTTGTCTCTGATGGTAGCAGAAAACCATTAATTTAGGGTGGGCCCCAAAGTTTTCCAGAAACTAATATAAATCTAGTATCTCCAATTAGCCTGCCATGTATCTACTTTCCAGAAGTAAATATACACCACTGTTAAATATATTTAAATTCACAAATTTTACTACCCATTTTACTGAGAGTGAGATATTTGCCAATATTTTATTACCAGTGTATTTTCTGCTCCATGAAGTAAGAATTTCTTTTCTTGACATAGACTTTGTACTTTTAAATATTTGTGAAATAATTGGTTCAGAGTAGAGGCTAGAAATTTTCTTGTGTCACCTAGTATAACCTCCTTGCGGGATACATCTCTAAGATGAATCTGGATTTCTTAATGACACATTGTCTTGTGACTTCTTTCTTCCCATTTTCTAGGGAAGCATTCTAGCCCTATTGTCCTCCTGTTATGATGGCTAGTGCCACCTCATCTTTTTCTCCCAGGGAGGCAGAAATCCACTGATTTTTCGGGGGAAAAAACTCATACAAATAAGAATTCTTCTCTCAGTGTTTGTCAGTTTTCAGACTATCATATTGATACAATAAGCAAAAATCTCATTTACTGGAAGTCTCTTCAGATACCTTATTCTTTTCCAATCTGTTTCTAAGACAAAGAATATGGAATGGACTGGAGTACTCTATGGGAAGAATTTGGCATGGGAGTTGAATGGACTAGGTTTCCATACTTTTCATAAGTGACCCCATTAACCATTTGAGAAGCAAAGAAAGAGTTACAGATAAGAGTCATGAGTAAAAAGCGGGAGTTTCCACTACTTTTCGGTACTTTTGGTTCTTTTGGTCTATTTATTTAGGCTCGCTGGAGTACCACCGACATGCCTGGTTACTTGCACTTGGCAGTAATTCCAGCTAATCTGCCTTCAGCCTGTCCATCTGGTGTTTTGTTCGCTAGGGTAGGGATGCAAGGATATGGAGCAGGATGCCTTTTCTTGAATTTAATTAGTGCTGCTTCAAAAATAAAATCCTTGAGTAAAGTTGTACCTTTTATTCCAGATTGATTCTTCTTAGATTCTTCCAGATTTAATTCCTCTTCTAGATTCAATTTTTCTCGGTTACTATTATCTTGTTATAACCCCTCTCCCATTTGGATTCCTTGTGGCAATAAATTGGAAAGAGGAAAAGGCAGACACTTCATGGGCTTAGGTTCTCTTCTCAACTCGAATGTAGAAAATAACCTTGGAAAATATCTTTGCATCAAAATAATTTAAAAAGCTCTTTTACAATAATTTTTATCTTGGGAATTTCAAGTTTCTTTGAAACATTAGCTCTCAGTGGAACAATGATTTAAAAGTTACTTTCAAAAATTAGAAATGGAACACTGAGACACAAAGGGCTGAAATAAATGTAGCATTAGCATAACATTATAATAAATTCAGTGTAGCGGAACATTTCAGCTACTGTACGTCACATGAGTATTTGTTACTTTGTTAGGTTCTGAGATAAAAGAATTAAAACAGGCAAACAAACAACAACAAAAATACCAGACACAGTCTGTCCTCAAGGAGCTTGCATTCCTAAAACTGGAATTTTTTTTTTTAAGTGTGAAAAAGGATCATGAATGTAAGTGGAGATATGCAAATGTCGCAGTGCTTGGCTGAATAACACATCCAGGAAGCCTGACTAGATCTCCAGCTTTCAGCACTGAGCCTGGCAGAGTGACTGTCTCTTGACCAGTTTGCTGATAGGAATTATTAACACTCACTAGTCACACACTGAGTAATGATGCTGCCGAGGATAGATTATGACAGCGCCTTTAGATCACAATAGAGGTTTTGTAAATAGAAGTTCCACTAATAATTGATGGGTTCTATTTTACCAGGTTAAAAGGCTGACTCAATTACAGACCTAGATCCAGTTATCCTAGAGACAAAAGGTCAATTCAAAATGTCACAGCCTAATAAGAAGGAAAATCTCCAGGGTCTGACTTGCAAGGAGACGGGCGTCTCATTTCCTTCATTCCGATTTCCACGAGGAAGAGCCTATCAATAAGGAAAATAGGCTGCCAATTAGGGAACAATTCTGGAAAGTAAGATATAAAAGCTACCTTAATATACCTGTCAGCCATCCAAATGAACCCTCAATAACTGGTTTGAAAATCTCTCCTTGATGCAATTGAATAAAACAATTTTTAAGCACTTAGGTTTCAGGGTAATGTGGCTCTCGATTCAAATCTTACTTCCATCATTTACTAGCTGGACAAATTTGGGCTTATTACACTAATTTTCTGAATTCTATTTTTCCCATCTGTAAGAGTTGGAAAATATTAATACCTTCCTTAATGGCTGGTGTACAGATGAAAATTTTTTTAATGTAGTGTATTTAAGGATTGTTAGTACGGAATCTGAACTGTAGTTACTTTCAGTAAAAGTGATGATGATGATAATGAAGACGGTGATGATGATAATGAAGATGGCGATGATGATAATGCTTTCTATGGGTTTCAAATTTAATGGGTGCTAATTTATTCTCCAAGGCACATTGCTAGGGACCAATATTCTACTATGTTCATGTTTATTTGTCCTTAGAATATGGGCCTAGGTTAAGCATTCATATTTACTAAAGTGTTACTTTTTGTTTTGACTGTACTAACATTGCTTCTAGATGTTTCTCATGTGTGCTAAAGATAATTGATGCATTCTGACCTATGATTGTTCTGAAAACACAACTGTTTTCAAAGGGCTTCTTTGACCAATTATTTTCCAAAAATGTTTTGGTCTGCTAAATTTTACAACTTCATCTATTTCAACTAGAATGCTGACCCAATATATTCTGCTTTAATATCAACTTAACTTCAAGCAACTGTGTGAATAAAAACATGACAGCTATACCAAACATCATTTTTCATCTTCTTACTGGTGTTAGAATTTTTTTGATATAGCAGAAGACATATATCTTTATATAAAAATATTTTTTAAAGATGCATAAAAGCAAGGGTGTGTAGAAAGCATGTTAATTCCTTCATTCATACGCTGTTATTTTGAGTTTCTAAATTGCTGAGAAAATAATACTTCTGTGGAAATGATCACTGGTGTGCTTTATGTGTTTTAAGTTATGCTTTGTGGCATTGACTAATATACCAAAGTCTTTTGTGGAAACGTGATGTATTTGTTTATATGCAGACAATTTCTTCTTTGTTCAGAATAGTGGCCCTTTTCTAAAAGATAGTGTCAATTTCTCTTTTGATAGTTACATCTTAAATTCCACAAAACTGATATAAAACTTTTTAAAATGTGAAAGTTTCAGATTTGACTTCCAGCTTGATTTTTCTCCTGCCTGTCTTCGTGTGATAGGGTATTCATAAGTAGACTGGTCATCGTTCCAATACAGTGACAGAGTAACAAATGTCTGAAAGGAATGATTCCTGAGATTTTCTTCCTACAAATTCCACTCCTACAGGACTCTGCTCTTCTGTGTCGATATCCTTACTATTTGTAAAATTTTTACAGTATCTACTTTGAGAAAAATACTTATAAATTATGGTCAATAGCACTTTTTTTCATTCTTTTATGAAAATGAACCAAGGCCTTTTCCACTCACTACTATCTTGCCTCTGAGACATAAATAATACCTTTAACAAAATTTGAGAAATGTAATAAAGACTTAAATTAAGAAGTTATCGCATTGATGGGCTTGGTGATGGAATAAGACGAGCTATAGTAATTGATTGTAATAAACCTTGAGAACAGTGTTTTTCTGATACTGTGATGGAAAGAACACAAGGTCAGTTATTATAGTCCTATTCTTGGCATTTATTAACTGGTAAAATTGTTTAATCTTCTTATCCACTAGACTGTACCTTTGGGAAAAAGTCAGACTGTATCTATTTTGCTCACTGATATCTGAAACTCCTAAGAGAGTGCTTTGTACATAGTGCTCAACAAATGTAGTTCATGTTTATTCTTTAAAATTAGTGTATTTCTTTAAAATGAGTCTGTTCAATGTCTTCCCTGTTTAGACTCACAAAAATTTTATGAGACTCAAACTGCTCAATTTAGGGAAAAATGTAAAGTTCTATAAAATTAAAAGGACTAAAGGAATATCTTTAGTCCTTAGATATGTGTTTTATTTATTTTATAAGGAAGTTGAGAAAGCTTCCTTTTGTCATCAGAAGGAAAGACTATTTGAAGGATTTCAATTAATGCTATCTGCTTTTAATAGGACTACCAATTTCAGTGGCCTTGGATCTTTAACATGCTCATATTTAATTTTATTCAGCCCATGTGATTTTCTTTCCAGAGCTGATGGGGGCTGAGTAAGAATGAAATTATAATGTTGATAATAATTTCCCTTGTTCTTCTTGGCAGGCACAATGAGGCTCTGATGTTCAGGTTATACTGCTGGCAACGTTTTTCAATTAACATTTAATACTCCCCCGGAAAAAGCTCAACCTCTCACTGGCACTGAACCCAGCATTTCAGTGAAAAAATGCTCGGAAACAAAGAGGCCTTCCCTTCCATTGATCTCCTTGTTCCCACAGCTTCTGTACTTGGAAGAGTCTTAGTTTTCAAGGGCACTGTAAGATTCCGGTTGTCATTCTCTGCTACATCCTCTGCTTTCTTTATTTATAGAGTTTACTGTCCTGAGTTAGGAAGTTGACAGACATCGCATTGCAAGTCCTGGAAAAATCCATCGTGAAGGTGTTAGAAATAGACACGTGGGCCCACAGAATTGTCATTAATGTGTCCTTCATGGAGAAAAGAGCTCCATCAGGCCGGGCGCGTTGTCTCACACCTGTAATCCCAGCACTTTGGGAGGCTGAGGCGGGTGGATTATGAGGTCAAGAGATCAAGACTATCCTGGCCAATGTGGTGAAACCCCATCTCTACTAAAAATACAAAAATCAGCTGGGCATGGTGGTGAGCACCGTTAGTCCCAGCTACTCGGGAGGCTGAGGCAGAAGAATCACTCGAACCTGGGAGGCGGAGGTTGCAGTGAGCCGAGCTGGCACCACTGCACTCCAGCCTGGTGACACAGCAAGACTCCGTCTCAAAAAAAAAAAAAAAAAAAGAAAAAGAAGAAAGAAAAGAAAAGAGCTCCATCATTTGACCAATTTTACTGTGATTAGAGAATCAGACTCAACAGGGGTCAGGATGACTCTTTATAGGGATGAAATTAGAAATGCCTAAATTCTCAAAGCTGGTGTTCAGAGAATGCCATTGTTATAAGTTATTTCTTCTTATTCAAATGAACAGTGCTGCTGGGGACAAAGGAGTTTTGTCACACGCAGTTAGCATTTAGACTTAGATCCTGCTTGAGATTCTTTCACACCAGGATTTAAGTAACAAAAATGCTGTTTTGTTCGAACTTCATCGGTTTGCACATTTTTCCCCCACTGACTTTATTAGATAATATAAAAAGACTGATCAGTAGGGAACCAAATGAGTTGCAGTTACCTGTCCTTAGAATTTTCTTCACATAATCATGTCCCTGACATGATGGTTTTGGAATGACCCAGTGCATGTAGAAGGAGTTGATGGGAATGAAGAGAAGAATGACAAGAAACAGTGACACTCATGCAAAGCCTAGCTTCTCCTCTGCAGAGCTTAGGAGTCTAAAAAGATAAACTGTAATTTGAAATATTATAATGGATAATATATCTGAGCTAGGGAAAGGCAAAAGCCCTGAGTGAGTATTGGTAGGTTGCACACTGATGGTGTGAGTCCAGTGGGAGGAAAGATAATTAGGAGCTAATAAAACTCTTTAGCTTCTATTAATTTTTTTGTTTATTCATTTATTTTTTAAGACGATGTCTCACTCTGTCACCCAGACTGGAGTGCAGTGGCACCATCTTGGCTCACTGCAACCTTCACCTCTCAGGTTCAAGTGATTCTCCTGCCTCAGCCTCCCAAGTAGCTGGGATTACAGGCACAAGCCATGTTGCCTGGCTAATGTTTGTATTTTTAGTAGAGATGAGGTTTCACCATGTTGGCCAGGCCGGTCTCGAACTCCTGACCTCAAGTGATCTGCCCGCCAAAGCCTCCCAAAGTGCTGGGATTACAGGCATGAGCCAACGTGCCCAGCCAAGCTTTACAGAACACTTTAGAGTTTACCACATATTTTCATGTATTTTTATTATCCAAATCTTATCTATTTGGACCTAAAACCCATGTGAGGTTGAATACGGCTATTTTTCCTTTATTAAGGGTTAACTAATGAGATTCAAGTAGGTTAGGTGTCTAGTGTAGTCACTAGTAAGGGGTAGACATCGAAACATGTCTGCTTTTCAAGTTTTTTTAATTTAAATTTTTGTGGGTACCTAGTAGGTGTTAGGTGTGTATATTTATCAAGTATATGAGATGTTTTGATACAGGCATGCAATGCATAGTAATCACATTGCAGAGAATGGGGTATGCATCCTCTCAAGCATTTATCTAAACATATCTTTCATTACATGTTTACTACTCTATCTACTCCACTATGCCTACTGTGAAGAGAGATGACTGGTCAAATTTAGAGAAATTTTCAAAACATCCTGAGCTTTCACTTTTCTGGAAGATAATTTAATTTACTACTTGTTCTATAAATAACCCCTTAAAGTTCAGAGAAGTAAAATATAAGGACAGATCCGTTAAATATTTTTCATAAACAGGACTCAGTTTTCTCATCCAGAAAATGGATAGGTTAGACCAGACCTGTCCTTCTTGATCTTGGCTGCATAGTAGAGTCACCAGGGGAACTTTTACACTTACTTATGCCCAGGAGCCACTGTCCCTGGAGATTCTGATTCAATTAACCTTAGATGGGTTTCCTTTTTTTTTTTAAGCTTTCTAGGTAATTTTTTTTTTCTTTTTTTTTTTTTGAGACGGAGTCTTGCTCTGTCGCCAGGCTGGAGTGCAGCTCACTACAAGCTCCGCCTCCCGGGTCCACACGATTCTCCTTCTTCAGCCTCCTGAGTAGCTGGGACTACAGGTGCACGCCGCCACGCCCGGCTAATTTTTTGTATTTTTAGTAGAGACGGGATTTCACCGTGTTAGCCAGGATGGTCTCGATCTCCTATCTCCTGACCTCGTGATCCGCCGGCCTCGGCCTCCCAAAGTGCTGAGATTACAGCCGTGAGCCACCGGGCCCGGCGTACACTTTCCAGGTAATTCTGAGATACCACCAGGATTCAGAATCACTGGACTAGATGATCTGAAAGTACTCTTCTTCTACATGTCTAAGCATATTGTGGGGATTTATATAATGGCTCTGATGTTCCATGAGTTAATTGGAAGGAGACTCAATTATTATTCATTTTATCCTGTCTGGGTTCCTTGCTAGAATTTAGATCCAATTCTCGCTTAAGAGAGTCTGGGAATTATAAAATTTTGCAGTGGACTCTCTGTCACCCAGTTTAAACTCTCCTTTAACTTAACTCTTCTTGCAAACTTTTTCCTCATGGTCATCTGGCTAATCTAAAGAATTCCTGTACATGTGAGAAAGTTTCCTCTGAGCATGGCAGATCAAAGGAGGAGTCATTTAGGTATGGATGGATGGGGACGAAGTTAAGGATGTAGAGTCAGGCAGGGTGGAGAGTTCAGTGAGTCTTAAGGAAATCATTGAACAAAACTGTAGACAAGAAGCCAAGGGATTATAAACATCTTTAGAATACCTTGGCCTACCCTAGCACTCCTTTTTACCCAGCTAGACAGTCTGAGTTCCAAAGAATAAGTAATAGCATTTTCCAAAGCAACTTTTGAGAGCTGCAGAAAACATTTTTTTTTAATGAGCAATATGTAAATCAGAAAAGAAAAAAGATCCAAGCAATGAGCTTTTATGTGTGAAATGGCATAAAGAGAGTTTGAAGCTGCCACTCACTATCTGGTCACATGCAGTGGGTGCAGGGTGGCAGGTGTGCAGGCATAGGTATCTTGGAGGACAGATTTTATATTTGCCAAGAAGTTAACATGAACTTGCAGATGACAATTTCCATTTTTTCTGAAAGCTTCCAAAAGATTGAAGACAAAAATACTGTGACAAGCCTAGCAAATTGCACTTATTTAAGATAACCACAAAGCATATCCAATAGAGAGAAATTCTTCAGAAATGCTATTTTCTAAGCACTTACTCCTTAATCACTGGCTAAGGGTGGTAATAAACCTTGCTGATTGTCTGAGCCAAATAAAGAGTTGAGGGTTAGAGACAGAGGTCTGGGGTGAAATAGAGATAATTTTGTGTGGTGATTATTATAGCACAACTTCAACCTCAGTTCCAGAAGAGCAATATGCTCTGTCATAGCAATCTATGGCAACTGCTCTGGTTTGTGGTAACTTCCTATTTGTGTTGCTATTTTCTGATGTTGAAAAATACTGGGAGTTGGTCTAGGGTTTTTGTTAATTTTTAATTTTTGTGGGTATATACATACCCCGTAAATATACATACCTACTAAGTACTAGGTTACTTTAACAAAATGGTTTGCCTTCATGTAGTAAACAATATGTAATCAAATTTTCTAAAGAAGATGATGTGTTCCTATTTCATGGCCACTGCAAGAATAAAATTGTGTTTAAGATGTTCTGTATCAGAGTTTGGCAAATGACAGCTTGTGGGCACAACCCAGCCTATCACTCCTTTCTGTGGTCTTCCAGCTAGTAACAATTTTACATTTTTAAATGGTTGAAAGAAATCAAAAGAAAAATAATGTTTTGAGGCATGTGAAAATTATATGGAAATTCAAGTGTCAGTGTCCATATAAAGTTTTATTGAAATGCAGTCATATCCATTCATCTATGTGTTGCCTATGGCTTCCTCTAGGCTGCAACAGCAGAACTGAGTAGCTATGACAGAGATTATCTGACTGTAAAAACCAGAAATATTTACTTTCTACCTATTTTATTTTACTTTAAGTTCCAAGATACATATGCAGAACGTGCAGATTTGTTACACAGGTATACATGTGCCATGGTGGTTTGCTGCACCTGTCAATCGTCATCTAGGTTTTAAGCCCCTCATGCATTAGCTATTTGTCCTAATGCTCCTTGTCCCCTTGCCCCCCAGCCACCAACAGGCCCCAGTGTGTGTTGTTCCTCTCCCTGTGTCCATGTGTTCTCATTGTTCAACTCTCACTTATGAGTGAGAACATGCAGTGTTTGGTTTTCTGTTCCTGTGTTAGCTTGCTGAGGATGATGGCTTCCAGCTTCATCCATGTCCCTGCAAAAGATATGATCTTATTCTTTTTTATGGCTGCATAGTATTCCATGGTGTATATTTAACACGTTTTCTTTATCCAATCTATCATTGATGGGTATTTGGGTTGGTTCTACATCTTTGCTATTGTAAACAGTGCTACAATAAACATACGTGTGCATGTGTCTTTATAGTAGAATGGTTTATATTCCTTCGGGTATATACCCAGTAATGGAATTGCTGGGTCAAATGATATTTCTGGTTCTAGATCCTTGAGGAATTGCCACATTGTCTTCCACAATGGTTGAACTAATTTGCATTTCCACCAACAGTGTAAAAGCCTCCCTATTTCTCCACAGCCTCACCAGCATTTATTGTTTCTTGACGTTTTAATAATCGCCATTCTGACTGGCATGAGATGGTTCTCATTGTAGTTTTGATTTGCATTTCTCTAATGATCCGTGATGTTGAGCTTTTTCTTATATGCTTATTGGCTCCATAAATACTTTGTAACTCTTACAGGAAAGACTGAGCAAAGCCATCACTCTTCATGCAATGAAAGGGTCTTATGTGCCTCTAAATATAGTAAAATGAGATGAGAGTCTTACCTCAGAATCATTTAGATCCAAATTTTACATTGGCTAATAAAAGTATTTTGGTATAAAATAGGATTTTATTTTCCATATGGAATGTCTAGTTTACTTGTGCATTTTTGCCATTCTCAGTTTAGAGGGAGCAGGCTAATTCACAGTCTTAGAGCCATTCAATTTTAGGCAGAGCCCTTTTTAGTTGTTTATCAAAAATTAGAGTAAGGATTTTGTGGCTTAATAAATTTTTCCAAAGTTTGCTAATTGTAAATATCAAGTAATTGTTGTGATTTTATAGCTATAGCATGGTTATTATTTATTAGGTAAAGTTTTCCTTTCCATGTTTTATAGCTTTACTGAAAAAAGCATAAGACTTCAGACAAATGAAATCCTACATTGTCAGGATAATTTTGACGTTCACATACTTATATTACATAATCACAATTTTACTTAAACTTCTATTTTAGAAATATACAGGAATCAATTTAGTTTTGAAAATTTTATTTCAATATGCAAAATAGAACATGCTAATATATATTTTAATTTTAAAATTATTTGTTTTTTGTGGCTATGTAGTAGATGTATATATTTATGGGGTACTTGGAATGTTTTGATACAGGCAGACAATGTGAAATAAACATGTCATGAGAAATGAGGTATCCATCCCCTCAAGCATTTATCCTTTGAGTGACAAACAATCCAATTACATTCTTTATGTTATTTTAAAATGTGCAATTTTAAATATGTTATTTTAAAATGGTGATTATAGTCACCATTTTGTGCTTTCAGATAGTAGGTCTCATTTATTCTTTCTAATATTTTTGTACCTGTTAGCCATCCCCAACTCCTCCTACCCCTCATCAGCCCCTACTTACCCTTTCCAGCCTCTGGTCACCATCCTTCTACTCTCTAAGTTTATGAATTCAATTGATTTGACTTTTAGATAACACAAATAAGTAAGAACACGCAAAGTTTGTCTTTCTGTGCTTGGCTTATTTCACTTAACAGCATAATCTCTAGTTCCATCCATGTTGTTGCAAATGAGTGGATCTCATTCTTTTTAATGGCTGAATAGTATACCATTGTGTTTATGTACCACATTTTCTTTATCCATTAATCTATTGATGGACACTTAGGTTGCTTCCAAATCTTACCTATTGTAAACAGTGCTGCTGCAACAAACATAGGAGTGCAGATATCTCTTTGATATACTAACTTCCTTTGTTTTGAGTATATACATACAACCTACCAAAATTGAACCAGGAAGAAAACCAAAAGCTGAATAGATCAATAACAAGTACTGAGATCTAAGCCATAATAAAAAGTCTTCCAGTAAAGAAAAGCCCAGGACCTGAGGCTACACTGCTGAATTCTATCAAATACTTGAAGAAGAACTAATACCATTCCTACTCAAACTATTCTAAGAAATAGAAGAGGAAGGAATACATCCAAACTCATTCTATGAGGCCAGTATTACCCTGATGCCAAAACCAAAGATATATCAAAAAAAGAAAAATGCAGGCCAATATCTCTGATGAATATTAATGCAAAAATCTTCAACATAATACTACCAAACAGAATTCAATAACACATTAGAAAAATCACTCCTCGTAACCCAGTGGGATTTATCCTTGGGATGCAAGGATGGTTCAACATATGCAAATCAATCAATGCACTACGTATATTTTAAATTTGTGTGATGTGGTTAGGTATCTGGTGACTGATGAGTGAATTATATGGGAATCCATTTTGTTTTCAAACGATTCTACCTGATTATAATAAAACATACAACTTGTCATCATGTCGTGAATTTGCTACCATATTTAATATGGAACATAGCTTCCTGGTTTTCTTCTTTACTAATGTTTTAAAAATATTTCCTTGAGGAACATTTTATATACATTTGATTCTCATTATTTGAGGATTCTGTATTTGAAAATTGGCCTGTTCACTAAAATCTATTAATATTTACTCCCAAAATAATACTTGGCTTTTGCAGTCATTTGAGGACCTGTGTGGACATGTGTAGAGCAGCAAAAAATTTGAGTTGCTCTCTGTGCAGGTTCTCAGGCAAGGTCAAACAAGGCAATGCTCTGCTGTCTTCTTTCAGCTTGTACCGTAAACACGTGTCCTTTTCACAGTCTATTTATTGCCACATTTTTCACATTTCTGTGTTTTTTTTTTGTTGTTGGTGGTGGTGACTTCACTGTTTAAAATGGTCTCAAACATAGTGTGGAAGTTCGGCTTAGTGTCCCTAAGCCAAGAAGACTGTGATGTGGCTTATGAGGAAAGTACTTGTGTTAGAGAAGCTTTGTTCAGGCATGATTTATAGTGTTGTTAACCATGAGTTCAATGTTAGTGAATCAGCTATATATTAAATAAAGCATCTTTAAACAGAAACACATATAAAACAAGGTTATGTATGCATTAGCTAATGAAAATTTTATAATCAGAGGCTCACAGGAACCTAGCCGTATATATCCCCTAGAAGCAAAGCTTCAGTATTCATGAATTCTGTAGTCATAATGACTTTATGGAACATAACTATCATGAATAATGGGAATTGACTATATTAACTTTTTATTTTTTTACTTCTTCAAATTTTACTTTCTGCATTTTTATTATAAGAGTAACCACATATTCCCTTTTTAAAGTTTGTAAACTCAGGAATATATCCATATATAGACATGTATGTGTTTGTATTTGAATTTATGATTTACTAATATGTATCTATGGTACAGATCACTTTTCATGACTCAAGTGATAAAAGCTAAATATGCATGAACAAAGTGAATTGAGAAAATTATTTAAATTAGATTTTATACTTGAATAATTTGAGGTACATCTGAATTGCTAAAAGCTTAGAATTGTACAGTATTTTGAAGATATACAGTTCTGTTGGTCAACTTTGAATGTTGGATTTCTCACCTAAACACAAAGAAATAGTTATAGTTCAAGTCTTTAAGTTTTATCAAGTGACATTTTATAAGGCCGTGAGAAAATGCATAATTTTTTTTTAACAATGGTAGCATGTATTTTGGGTTATATTGCAGGGAAATTGGTTGTAGGAGTACTTTGGAGAGGCTGTAACAAAGGATGGATTTAAGTTGATACTTGAAGAACAAGAAACATTTTGATAGGAAAAGAATGAGAGATATGTTACGGGAAAACAGAGAGAAAGAAAAATAAAGGAAACAGTATAGAAGAGATAAATATGAAGCATACTGGAAGATAGTGAAGGAATCAGGTTGGCCTAGTTTACTTAAATGTTAATTTAAATCACACTAACGGTTTTCAGTGAATATGAGTGGTTAATATTTGAATCACTTA
Organism: Pongo pygmaeus; assembly: GCF_028885625.2. Classification (NCBI taxonomy): domain Eukaryota; kingdom Metazoa; phylum Chordata; class Mammalia; order Primates; family Hominidae; genus Pongo; species Pongo pygmaeus. Next base: position 154,586,019 of record NC_072378.2, on the reverse strand, counting down.
GGACACCTACTATAAACTGAATGTGTTCCCCTCAAATTCACGTGTTGAAAACCTATTCCCCAGTATGATGGTATTTGGAGGTGGGGCCTTTGGGAGGTGATTAGGTCATGAGAGCAGAGCCGTTATGAACACTATTAATGCCCTTATGAAAGAGGCCCTAGAGAGCTTCCTTGCCTCTTTGCCTTGTGAAGACATGGGAAGATAGCTGTCTATGCAAGAGGGCCCTCAGCAAATGCAGGATCTGCTGGTGCTTTCATCATGAACTTCTCAAGCCTCCAGCACTGTAAGAGTAAATTTCTGTAGTTTGTAAGCCACCCAGGCTATGGTACTTTGTTATAGGAGCCTGAACACACGAAGACACCTACTTACATACAGTGCATAAGCTAACATATTATTTAAAACAAACAAAAAACAAACAAACAAGAATTGTACTTAACATTTTTGCCTGGACAGACATATCCAGAACAGAATGATCTCTCTCTCGTTTAAACCCATCACACACTTCATCTTATGAGAAAGCCCTATCCACTGGTTTACAAAAGTTCACTTGATTAGATTTGGTGGAACCTCTTTGCATCAGATTTGGAATACAACATCCAGGATAGGACTAATATCTAAAGGCAAATATTAAAACCATCTCCTATAAATTAAACAGGGAATGATAGAGAGAGAGAGAGAATTTTGCCCACGCTCCACCTTTGCCAATTACGCTTTTAGGTTATGCATTCCTAACCCTTAAGGAGGCAGCACATACTCTGACTCACTGTTTTTCATTCCTTGTCTTTCCCCATCTCGCACCCAGGCCCTCAGGTACACAAAAGAGCAGGACCTTTTGCTTGGGGATCCCTGTGCAGTAAGAAGATGACTTTCCCCTCCCCTTCCTGCATTTCTGCTCAAACATGTGATGCTCACCTGTGGCTTCTGTGGGGTGGGGGTGGGGGGAATGAAACATGGTGGGGTTGCACCTTTTCCCACTTAACCACTTGCCTATACTCTCGAAGCATATGAATAAAGGCTTGACTGTAACTTTCTGTTTCACTTATTGTCCTAATCATAAACACCACACCTGGCAGTTCAGAGCACTCTCACTCTTTCTCCCTTTGACAGAACTTATTTGAGCTTATATAGAATCCAAAGGGCTGTGATGGAATGGCAACCACGATTGTTTAGTTTTGTAGATGATTCCTCTTTTCCTCCAGATTGTATTGCTGGGAAAAACATGCTCTTAATAGTCATTGAAGTTGCCATAGGACATTTTAGTACTAGAAAGGGTTTAAGATTTTTTTAGTCCAATTCGCACCTTTTTACAGATAAGCAGAGTGAAGCACAAAGTGCCTTGAAGTCAAGCCACAACTGACACTTGGGGCCCTGAGCCAGGGCAAGGTTTCTCTTCCTTGCTGTTCTTCCTTTCTAAATTTATATCTGAGAAATTGATGGGGAAAGAAAAAAAGTTACCTGAGGCAAGAAAGGATGGATAAAGAAAGGAGTTGCTTGGTAAGCTCAATATATGATACTTGTTGTATATGACGTTTCCTGCATTTGATGCTTCAGCTCACTTTTGAAGACTGAAATTTTCTTGCGCTCAGTTAATCACAAGATACTCTTAACGTTACTATATAACATGAAATTAATGGAAAAGGGAGTGGTAGGTTTTTTCGTTTGTTTGTTTTCTTATACCCTTAGATAATTTGCCAGAAGGCACAGGAGGCTTTATTTCCTTTGCATGGCACAGACAATTCTGCTCCTATCACCCTGAGCTCAAAAAGAAGTAAGCTGAACCCTGGACATGACTGGTGCCCACTCTCTCCCCATTCAGCCAAACTTACCCAAAAAAGCCTTTCCTAAATCCCAAGGCAGCAACAAAAATGGAAGGAAAAGCTTAGCTTCTGAACTCTCTTGGTAGTTCTAACTGGGGCTGCCTATCAGAATTTTTCTTATGAGTTTTTGATAGTTAAGAGAAAACCTTTATTGATAGGTCTGTAAGAGCTCTATTTATTAACCAGATTTTACTGTGCTAACATATAGTCACCAATTCTAAAATAACAGGAAGGATATTCAGCAGAGTGTGAGATACGATCTTGTATGAAGGTGAACCATTTTGAAAAGTGGTTGCTTGGCAAGGAGTGGGAAACTAGAAGAGAAAACCAGGGAAGAGGAAAACGAGGCATCTTCTTGAGACGGTCACAATGTGGGCAGGGCCTTCTGACGTGCCTTGTAGTTGGCACCTCAGAATTGTACACCTGAGGAGAGAGGGGAGCAAGGGCAGCATTTGTCCACAGGCTTCAATTTTCTGGTCAAGGGAACTTCCCTGAACTTCCAAATAGTGCCTTTGTGAGTGCCAGGCTGATTCCTAGGGAGTGCAATTACTCCAATAGAGAAGCCCTAGGGCAGAAAGTAAGTGATTTCGATGCAACCAAGATGAAGTGTTACTCAGTTATGTTTGGGCAAAACTGACCGCCATACCAACAGCTGAGGTGGAAGGCGAGGCGAAGGACATGAGGTGGGCACAAGAAGGATATGAAACAATGTGAAAGCCATTGCTTTCAAATTTTGCCTGGTGGAGCCCTAGAAATTCTATGGTGGTCCCTTGGGGACAGCACTGGTGGGCGGTATCGGGGTGCAAGGTGAGCAGTGCTCTTGGTCTCAGCATGTGGTTACATCTGGACAGTTGTTCCGTGATCTGTTTTATATAATGGGTCCCAAGTTCTTGAAATAAGTGTGTACATCTAAAAACAAGTTTGAAGACTGCTGTCACAGATAATTATTTCAGTTAGATAAACATTAAACTTAGTGAGGATTAAAGACTTGGAATTCTTGTATTTTAAAATGACATGCACCATTTAGTCTTGGTATTTACCCCTAGTACTTTTTTTTTTTTCAATTTAATTTTTTTGTTTGAGTCGGAGTCCCACTGTGTTGCACAGGCTGGAGTGCAGTGGCGTGATCTCGGCTCACTGCAGCCTCTGCCTCCGGGTACAAGCAATTCTTGTGCCTCAGCCTCCCAAGTAGTTGGATTACAGGCATGCGCCACCTGGTCCGGCTAATTTTTTTATTTTTAGTAGACACAGCGTTTCACCATGTTGCCCAGGCTAGTCTCAAACTCCTGACCTCAGGTGATCTGCCTGCCTCAGCCGCCCAAAGCACTGGCATTGTAAGTAAGAGCCACAGTGCCCGACCACTACTAGTACATTTTAAAATCTCATATGGTCATATGTTATTTATCAAAATGAGCTTATTTTTTCTTGCTGCTGACCTTAAAATATCTGTTTCAACTACCGCCTTAAACGGAATCCTAGGAGAAATAATATTTTTCAACTTTTATATGTAAGAGATCCTATTAGATGTTTAAAATCTCAAAATAAATATTGTCAGCATTTATTATTTGAATACATACAGACACCAATTAATTATTTTTATTTTCTTCTTAGCAGTAGAGAAATTGTGCTTTATTTAAGTTTATTAACCGATTTATTTTTTTGCAGCAGTAGCTGAGGTTTTTTTTTGAGTATTATACCTAAATATTAGTTAAAACAATTAGCTTAGCAAAAAGCTTGCAAATAAATTTTTACAAATAATTTTTAAATTTTTACAAATAATTTTTAAGATTATTTTTAAAAATAATCTTATTTTTAAAAAAATAAGATGAGTTAAAAGTACTCAGAAGAGTTGATGGCCAGAATGTTTGTTTGTTTTCTTTTATGTTTGTTGGTTTTATTTAACATCTATTTTCTAGCATTGGCCTACTGGAACTACAACAACTTGGGGTAATTAGGGAAATTATGTGTTTAAGCTTAAACATATGATATGGTACCAATTATAAAAAGTTATGAGAACATACAAAAACATTTACTATGTGTGTGTGTTTCCATATGTTTACTATATATATATATGTGTTTCCATATGTAGTAAATATTTAAAAACATGCATGTGAATACTCACCACTAAATTTATGATAGTGGTAGTCTCAGTGAAAGGAGGGTATTGGGAGCAGAGAAGAGACTTCAACTGTTTCAGTCTGTCTGTCTCTCTCTCTCTCTCTCTCTATCTATCCATCCATCCTTTAAGAGAAGAATTGTTCTGTAATTATATATTTTTTATCTTTGGAGATGTTTCATAAAATGTCAGATAGGTCATTCTTTCAAGAAAGAAAAGAGAGAGAGAAGAATATAGGAAACTCGTTGATTGGTAATGTCATGCAAATGACACACACAGCTTACAACCAAAGAAAGTAAAAGCAATTTAGTGTGTTTAGGAGACACAGAAGAAGAGTTGTTCTCCTTTGAATTAGTTTCTATATGGAAAATAGCACTTAAAGTTCAAATTGTAACAGGTACCAGGAGCTCTCCCTTACTAAGTGAAAGCCATGCAATTAAGTTAGTATTTTTTAATGTAAGCCATTAAATTGAGAACTGAATTTTATTTAGTGTTTTTTACTTTAAATCCATCCTCTAATTAGGATATTTTGTGGGTTTTAAAAAAGTGAATTTTATTAATATTTGAGTTTCTAAATAAACTATTATCTTTTTATTTTATGAAAATTACTAATGATCATATTTAGTGACATATGCATTCAAATTGATTCAAATATATATGTGTGTTTGTGAATTTATATGTATATACACACACACATATATATCCTTATATTAGATAAAACATTATTGTTCACTAATTTGTAGCTACCCAAATCTGGATTAAGTTTAAAAGCTTATACTTCTGTTTCAATTAAGTATAACTGATCATTTTTAAATTTAAACCTGAATCAAATATTTAGTATATAGAACAAGTAGAAGCTCACAGGACTTTTTCTAAAATCAGAAATACTTGTTAGGAAGGAGAAATGACAATAACATCTTGCATGTATTTAAATGCTCTTCTCTGATAATTAGTTATATTGAGAATTTATCTAACCATATTAAGAAATAATCTTAAAAATGAAGGTACTATTACTTGGCACTCTTCATTGGAAATTTACTGGAAGGATGGTTTACACAGCCCACAGAAATCTCAAAGTTTCTAGCCCTCCACTTTTCAACAGTGTCTGTACATACCATGTTCATAGCTACATGAACAAACCTTGGAAAAAGAATCTCCCAACATAAACACATCTGGGATTATATTAGTTTTTGCAGTTATGGGTAATTCTATAGTTTGGTTCAGTTATTAAATATTTTCCCAAAAGTGAAACATCTCTGGTGGCTGTTACTTTTTGTTTTGATTTTTTTTCTTTACAGTCCTTGACGATGAAATACTATCATCCCATTTTAAGTGATTGCTACTTCTCGTAGTATTTTCATCATATTTTCTAAAATCTTTGTGGTAATTTTCATAAGGTTATTCTCCAAGCATTATTTTTCTTTAAAACCAAAAAAGCTTTCAGGTGATGGTTACTGATAACATTTTTATCACTTAACATCTGGATTTAAAATCTTTAGAACATATTACAGTTTCTCCTTTCCTCCCTTGTATTCCTTAGAGCAGCCCTGTTTAAGAATCTCATTTAAGTTATACTATTTAATAATGTTGTTGATGAGGGGATGATGATGATGGTGTTACAAACAGAACCAAAGAGTTAATCACAGCGTCCATGTTAGCAGTTATTTTTGTTGTTGTTGTTGCCATAGTCATCTGAGCCTCATAATTCACTCAATGTACTAAAACATTTTAATAAATATTACCTTAATATAATCAGAAAACTGCAGCTACTTGATCATTCAATAGCATTTGTTGAATTTTAAATAGGGAAGGAAGTGAACATCTCTCCTCAATACTTAATAGATGGAACATTATATCCAGCATTTTAGCAAGGACAATACATCCCTGAACTGATCATTTTGTAGTTTAAACACCGCAGCCTGGAGACAGTCAGTTAAATGTTCTCAGCTAAATAGACATACTTGCTTCAATCCCCAGATGCTTTCCCTGTGGCTTCATCTGTCACTAACTTGCCCATTTTTCTGTTTCACAGTCACATTCCAAGAGGGTTACCTAACCCTGCAATTAAAACCCAGCCTGCCACAGGTGGGTGTTTGGGATGACCTTTCAAATAGTACTGCATTTTGTAAGAACTTTCAGTACCAAGAATAAAGCATAATATCATGTTCTCAGTAAGATGCCCTGTCACCATGTTTCTCCAAGTCAACAAGAGGCCAGAGGTAATGCCTTTAAAACTAACTCACCCAACCAGCAACCTCTTCTACACTGGAATAAGACCAATCTGCTCATTTCACAGCCAGTTGCCACTCTATTGGCTCTCTCTGTATTGCAAAGCATAAACTAAAGGGTAGAAAAATGAGGAAGGAAAATACCAAGAAGCAATAAAAGGGAATAAAATACTATGTTTCAGATGGCAGGATTCCTAGATGCTTTGGTAATTTTTGTTTCATGCTTTTTTCCTTCAGGATTTCACACAGAATTTGGGAATAATTTGTTATTCCCAAGTTATTATTGCTGTATCAACCCACTCTGTCAACCTAATAGTCGAATTAACTCAAATCATGATTTGCCAGCACAATAAAAAAAATTACGTTAGCTAGGAGAGATTTAGTGGCACTGAATTAATGAACTATCTGTTCTTAGAGAAAATAATTTACATTTTCTGTGCCTCAGTTTATTTACTTAGCATAGATAATCTCTAGAGTCCCTTCTAGCTTGATTAGTTTATGATTCTATGAATTTCTTTTAGAAAAAATGAGAAACATATTTTCCCTTCACAAAGCAGGCCTTCAATTATAACTTTTATTGTCATAACTGCAAAATTAAACTTGGTTTTTAATCTTCAATGTGAATCATTGTATTGAATTACTTAAAGTAAATGTTTTTAAAAACGAATTCTTCCATTGATCTTCTTGCATTTTTCCTTCTGTTGTTAGCCTTCCTCTCAATAGATGGTGCTCTTTTCTTACAGACAATACTTATCTTATTCCTCATCAAAAGATCAGGGAAATTAGCTTTACTCTTTAAAAATCATTAATTAAAGAAATCAGACAGAGGAGTAGAAAGAATTGCTTATAAGCAATTTGCAGCACCTGGGTAATGAAAGCATACTGGAGAGAGCAATTGTTAAATGATTTAAGAGCTCCACTGAAACCTGCAATACTTGCTGAATAGGTGAAACAAATATTGTAACTAAATATGAAAATGCCATGTTCCCTACATACACATACCCCTGGTTAAAAAAAAAAAACCCTCGAATTAGGAGCTATTTTAAAGTGTTAAAATATCTTCTTTAACAAAAACAGATATATGGCATTTCACATTCACATGTAGTATTTGAATATACACATCAACACCAACACAATCAATATCAATCTCAATCAATATTGGGAGCTTCCACACTCTGCCAAATATACCTGGAACATCTGGGTAAACAGAAAGTGGACCACAACTCTTTTGAATTAATTTTACTTGATAAGAACACTTTGTTTAGAGCACCCATCACAACTTCCTGTATAAGAGTTTGTGCAGTTTCTAATGTGGAATTATGATGCTTTTGTTGACTCCTAATTAGCTCCAACTTGTGGAGGAATTGAAATGCAGCCATGCCCTGCGGTTCTCCTGAACCAACCTACCTATTCCAGATGCAGTTTGTGACTTAGGCGATCTGAAGCTACTAACGGCAAACTGGTCTAGGCAACACATTTGTCATGTTTGTTATAACAGAGGAAAACTACCATGGAGGGATGCTAGGAAAACTTCCTCTACCTAGTGTTGCCTCAGGATGAAAGGAAGAGTTGGGTGAGGGCTGCTATGGCAGGGAAGAAGAAAGGGTGGGGTTGTGGTACAGGGAAGTACTAAGCCAGCAGGAGTAGGAAAGTTGCCAAGGTCCATCTCAAAACAATTGAGAAGACTTGAGACTGCTCCCCCCGCCACACACACACACACATAACGGCCCCAACCAAATTTGGGAAAGCTAACTAGAATTTCTCTCCCATTATTCACAACTTGCTCTTTCCATAGCTCCTGCAGAGGGACTGAGTGTAGGACTCTGCCAAGAGCCCTCTTTGCTCAGTATAAGGAAGAGCTCCAAGTCTATGCTATAGCTTCCCCCCGCCCCCCACCCCTAGACCTTTGTAGCTTTTACCAAAGCAACTTCTCTGCTCCTGAAATTTTGAATTCTTTCTTTATCAATTGAGGAAAAAATAGAAAAGTCGGTTTTCTCACAGAAATAACAATCACTGTCCGTGGTCGCCTCCAGAGTCCCCCCAGTTTACCTCCCCTCTTTCATCCTCCCGCCCAACATTGAGCCTTGGGAGTTAGGTGTCTCTTTGTACCCCCTTAAGCCGCTGAACCCTCCGCTCGGAGCCCTGGCGCCTTCCTTACCTGACAATCACATACATGACCAGGAAGTTTCCGAAGAGCCCCACCACGCACACGATGGAGTAGAGGGCCATGATCGTGATGGCCGTGATCATGGAGGGACTGCCGGTCGGAGGGCACAGGCTGTCTCTCCCGCCCAGGTCGGTGCGGTTCGGACCGCATGGGTCGGACAGGTTGCCATCTAAGTGGGACAAGTTGACCCAGGAACCGGGGCTGGGTGCTGGGGAGCAACTTGAGTGCGCCGAGGCATCAGTGCAATTGCTGGCGTTCGTGGGGACAGTGCTGCTGTCCATGGTACTGACGGCCGGCCGGGCACCGCTGTGCGAGGTAGCCAGGAGCACCGAGACTTTTCGGGTTCCAAGCGCCTCAGCCGCTTCCTTTCGCCGCTGCCACAGTTCCTGCTATTTCTTACAGAAACCAGTCCTGGCTGAGACAGAGAGGAGCGCCAGGCGGAGGGGACCGAGCTGAGCATCTGACATTCTCCTCTGCCTGTAGCCCCCCTCCCACCTTGGTAGTTCACAGAGGCTCATCCCCTGCCCCGCACCGCTGCGGGAGGGGAGGGTGGGCCATGCGGGATTCGGAGGCTGGAAGGGAGGGAGGAGGGAAAAGGGGTGGATTTTGCGCAAAGCGATCCAAGGAGTAGGTCTCTTCACTGGGCACTCTTCTGTGCAAACACATCTAAGGGAGGGAGATGGAGAGAAGGGTTGGGGAGAGAGAGAGTTAGTCTTTGGCAGCAGTAAAAAATAAGAAAGGGGGCTAACATCACTCAATTTTCCAGCGCCTTTTTCTCCTTAAAATCTGGCAGAGAATACATTGGCTTGATGAAACCCTAACAGCCCTAAAACCCCAATGCTCTTCCATCCCTACTGCCAATTTTGATTATTTAGGAACGGGGGACACACAATCTTCTTTTGCAGTCCTTGTTGCCTCCGTTGCCAACATCTAAGAAAAGGTAATAATGTTTCTCCAATTTGCTTCCCTACAAACCTGTTGGGAACAACAGCGATCCTTTATTTTCTGAAAAAGAAATGAGAAACAAATAAACTTTTGTGCAGAAAACTTGTTCCTCATTTTCCCCAATTTCTCTTAGGGTGAAGCTCTGTTTGCCTCTGATTTTGTTTCAGTGGGGAACAGGTATAAGAAGTGGTTACAGAATTCAGAAGGTTGTGGCATCCAGTAAAGCCAACTAAAGATAACGTTGATCTTTCACATCTTAAATCTCATAGACCTGTTTGGAATTATTTATCCTTTTTATCTGAAGACTTCCTCAATAGACATATGCTTCTGAGAAGAAGGTTGTTAAAACCAAACAAAATTTGCACTCAGTCTGTTTTCTAGTGTGAAAATTCTAGGAAAAGCCACATAATATATGGAATTAGAGTGACCTACAACAAGATCCTTGAGAAACACGGATACATTTTTGAATTTTATACCTTACTTCTAAGTCCACAAGTGCTTCTATTTTAGAAATAAATTTGTAAATACCAAGAGTAAGTTCTTGGTCTTTTTTTTTTTCCTAAAGTTAACACCAATTCTGAAGTAATTCTCATTTCTGTACATGTATATATTTGTGCATGTATGTATCTTTTAACCATAAACATTGAAAATACATGTCCCCAGTTGGTCTTGAAAAATTAACTGCAATCTCAGGGAGCAGGGAGGGAAGATCTTGAAAGGAACATTTAATTCCGATATTGTTTTTAGGCATTTAACATAGAAACAGATAACTCATAGGTAAACTCTATTAATCATAGGCTATTTTGCCAATGTTCAGTATTATTTTTATCCTCTTACATTAAAGCATATAATTTACACAATAAAATGTTACAGAGATTTCCTAGAGACTAACAAAAATACCTTAAAACATATTCTTCCATGAACTAATGTAACAATTCTCTTATATTGAGCTGAAATCTGTCTGCCTGCATTCAGTTCCTTTGTGCTTAGTTCATGTGGAAGACAAGACACAGTGTGATAATTACTGACCTTGGAGTCAAATCATTTTATAAATCAGCTCTGTAACTTTGCAGCTGTATAAGTTTGGACATGCTACTTTACCCTACAGGATGACAGTCTTCTCATTACTTAAAAAAAGACAAGGGTAGGCTAGTAATATTCACCTCATATGTCTGCTAGCAGGATTAAATGAGTATACATTGCAATAGTAATTGCTTAATAAGTGATAACTCCTTACCATTATATTTCATATATTTGAAATCAACTGAGTACTCTCATTTGCAAGTTAAACATTAGCATCATTCAGTTCTTTCTTATAAGATGTAGTTCTGAGTCCTTTCAGTGGCCTTGCTGTTCGTCTATTCTCATTATAGTTTGTCTATCTGCTCTGAAACTACAGTTCCAGTGTTAAAAATAATGACTTAAGTTTGCCCTGACCAAAAAACAAACAACAACAAAAAAAGAAACTAAGCCAGATTATAAACTTTATCTTTCTACCAGTACAACGAAAGTCCCATTTGTTTTTAGTTTTATTTTTTGGTCACGTTGTTCTCTTGACTCTCCTTAGGTTTACCAATGACAAAATTTCCTAAACACAATTCAAGTCAATTCCACAAATACTAAAGATCTGCTTTGGACCAGGTGCTGTGATAGGAGCTGGAGTTTAAAAAGATGGATACAATTGTTTTTGATTACGGAAACTTTCTTCTTATGCCTGGTGAATCATATGTTTCATCTCCTATAAATTTATAGTTGCTTTGGAGGGAGCTCAGTACGACACTATAGATTTTTTTACTTTTAAGTTACATCTTGTTAGATCCAGTTCATGATTCTTATCTACCATGATCTTTTGGAATGGTGATTCTGTCATCTTTTGTATGCATTTTTTAATATACTTTATTTACTCTCCGAGCTTTGTACTCTGTAATAAGGTTCCTAAGGGAGGTCTGCTCACTAACACAGTACTTAATACATAGTGGACTCCCTCCCTCACTCTCTGTGTTTCTTTCTATATTAAATATACATGAATATGCATGTGCATAATATTTGAATTCAGTTGAAAAAATGATTAGCATATATTTTATGCCATTATACCCGATAATGGCATAAAATATATGCAATCTGGGTGATAAATAAAATAACATAAAATAAAAATAAAATAATCTGGGTTTTTTTTAATGACACAGTTTGAAAATAAAACATCTTTATGGGAAAACCTTAATGAAGACATTTTGTCCTTTTTGACTCAATATAGTCTGTCAACTAACCAGGACTTAAATGTATAGACTCATGGACTAGCCATATGCCTTTTCTTCTAGAATTACAGGCAAAGAGCAACCCCATTCCCATTGCCCTTTTCTAGAAACAGTTTTTTTTATTCTGTTTTATAGAAAAATGCAATTGCTCTCTAGAGCAGGACTTGAACTTTGTGCTTCATATTCTCAGCTGAGATTGATTTTTTCGTTTTCTATTGGTCTTTATCATCTTTCACTGAGGGTAGTTATTATCCTTCTGTTTTGAATATAGAATATTCTGGTTATCATTGCATGTCCTTCCTTAAGTTGTTTAACATTTATATCTTGGTATCTTCCACCCATTTAATATACAATTCAGGAAGCTGCAGAACAAATTTAATTTTCTTTCAGATATATTGACGGCCTTGAGAAACCTAGAGAAAAACAGTTCCAGAAATAATAAATTAATACCACCTATAAATTTATACATGTAGTATAAAAGCACCTCAATTTCAAGCTTTTGTTATTTCAGAGTTTCCCTATGCTATATTCCCCGTTTTCTCCATAATTGTTCATTTCCTACTCAATTGGTCTGAAGTCTGTTGTGAAAGTTCAAGTCTCTCATAAAAGGGATGGACTGCTAATAAATGAGTCAATTTATTACAAACATAATTATTTTATACAATATTGATCCCAAACATATCTTTTATTTCATTGAGCCTTAATATGTAATTTGTACAACAGAAATATCTGTCTTTTTGTTGATGCTTCTTGCTTAGCCCAGGCTTTCTATTCGAAGCAAGAATAATTTATTATCTATCCATTTAGATTTAACATTGCTATAAAACCCATATCATGCAACATTTTTCACAAAAATTATTTGTTTCAAAGCAATGTATTTATTCATAGCATGGATGAATCCCAGGAAAGTGCTAAAAGTCACTTCTCTTCTTTGAATATCAACATCTATTGGCTTAGTTATTCATAGAATTGCCATCATCCTACACTTACTTTAATAGCTTAGTCCTGATTCTGTTGAGAGTGGCTGTTAATGGAACACATGATTAATGGCTATTAATGAGGAACACAAACATAAATACTATGCAGGAAACAATTACAGTGGTTTGAAGCTCAGAAAAATTGACATCAGAAAAATTGGACATCCAAGTTTTCATTGGAGGAACATTTTATGTATTTGTTTATAGATATTTTTTATGTTATCTAACATTTAAATGTGCATAGCTAATGAGAATGCAAACGCATTGTGATAGAATATTATGTTTGATCACTGGATTGTCACATACATATCAAGTAAAATGGAATAGGCACTCTTTATTTGCATGGTAAAAAAATAAATAAGTAAATGAAAGCGAAAAACTCCTCACACCAACTTCTACCCAATAAACCTAAAACAAAGGCATCTAGAATAAAGTGGATGAAAGCCCTGGACTTTTGATTAAAAAAAAAAAGCAGTTCAAAATCCAGTCTCAACTATTTACTTCCTTGTGACTTACTAAATTACTTCCTGATATTTGGTTTCCTTTTCTGTAAAATAAAAATATGAGAATCAACTTCAAAGAGGGTTTATAGGATTACACACATATGAAAGAATTTATCCTTTGTTGTTTGGCTTTTTATATCCTGTTGTATATGGCCTAGAAATTAGCAAGAAAAATTATTATAAATAATACACTATATTTAATTGTACAGAATTGTCCTTAAAGGACCTGATTCTTTTAAGGGCCTGAAGGTGGTATCTAGGATCCAACTAAATCAACTGTTTTGAAAATGTATCCAAAAACAACTAGTTTAAATGATACATAAGCCTGAATGTCTTTCTAAAATCTGAAACCTCATTTCTATTCAAGTCTTGCTCTTCAATTTCCAGTTACAGAGGTTTGCCATTACCCTAGTACAGCCCCTCATCACTTTCTAATAGATAAACAGTTGTCAGATGTTTCAGTCTCAGGACTCTTTATACATTTTTAAATTATTGAGGATCCAAAAAGCTTTTATTTAGGTTATCTTTATCACAGCCTATCACTTTAGAAATTAAAACTGAGAGCTCTATACAAACATTTCTTTATCATTATATTATATTTTATTTTATTTTATTTATTTATTTATTTTTAAAACAGAGTCTCCCTCTGTCGCCCAGGCTGGAGTGCAGTGGTGCGATCTCAGCTCGCTGCAAGCTCCACCTCCCTTTATCATTATATTTTATTTTATTTATTTATTTATTTTTAAAACAGAGTCTCCCTCTGTCGCCCAGGCTGGAGTGCAGTGGCGCGATCTCAGCTCGCTGCAAGCTCCACCTCCCAAGTTCACGCCATTCTCCCACCTCAGCCTCCTGAATAGCTGGGACTACAGGCGCCCGCCACCGAACTCGGCTAATTTTGTTTTTGTTATTTTTAGTAGAGACGCGGTTTCACCGTGTTAGCCAGGATGGTCTCGATCTCCTGACCTCGTCATCCGCCTGCCTCGGCCTCCCAAAGTGCTGGGATTACAGGCGTGAGCCACCGCGCCCGGCCTCAGTCATTCTTTAAATAAAAATAGTGATCCACGGAAAAAGTGGTTAGTTCAGTTCACAGCTCAAACAGTCAACATGCGCTTTTCTTTGGGACAAGCATTCTACTTTAGTTTGTGGCAGAAGCTTCATGTGTCCTTCCCATTTCATCATACACAGATTTAAAGAGATGTACTCAAGGGCCAAGATTTAATACAATTAATACATTTTACTTATCCATTAATTACAGTTTTAAAAGTGGAACTTCTTTCGTGTTTTTCTTCTGTGAGTGCACGTCTGTGAAGAGTACAGTGACTCTTAGCATGCCATGGGGTTACTGTCTCGATTCCTGCTAAGGTATTAGCAGTTGAACTCATGATTGCTTATGCCCCATTCGTGCAAAAATACAATATAGTGAAAAAGCCATTTAACTTTCTAGAATTATTATTAAAATTGTTTTGACCTTGTTGATCCATGGAAAGAGTCTTAGAGACCCCACAAATCCACAGGCCACACTTTCAGAAGCACTGATTTAGGTCATTATAAAAATTTCTCAGCTTCTTTCTTTTGTTTCCTTTTACTCCATTGAACATTTGTATCAGTGCCATATAAATCTTTCTAAAATCACTTCTTGAGCAAATCACTCTTTTGCATTATAGCCTTCAATACTCACAAAAAAGTGTGTTAACCTGCATTCTTATCTCTGTACAACTCTCTGTGCTTCCTTTCACTTGATTCTTTCTCTCATCCTCCCCTCCCTGAACTTCATGCTCCAAGGGTCACAGAGAAAGCAGTGGGGGTAGCAGCACTTTTCCAGCGCTTTAATTCTGCTTTCAAACCCTTGCACATCTGCCTTTGTATAAAAGACTCTCGTTGGTGTTAATACCATGGGACTATTCCATTTTCATTAAAAACTGGCACTTTATTCATGTTTTCATCTCTAACACAAGGCCTGCCTTCAATTTTCTCTCTGTTTTTCACAGCTTCCCTTTCTCCTCCTCCACACTTTAAAATCTGGCCTTTATTTCCAAGGACTTTAGGGATTTTCATAATGTTAAACCTATTGGTGTTTTAGTCTTTATTTTATAGCAACTCTTATCTCTCTCTTCCATAACTTTATGTTTAAAAATTACTTTCCCACCCTGACAATTTCTTTTGGTTTATCTTAGTGCTTTCTTCTTCCTTTGCTTGCAATTTAAATGTTGATGTTTTCCAGCATTCTCTCTATTAACCTTTTCAACATATTCTTAAGTCATCTCAAATCATTCTTGTCTTGATTTTAACCTATATGCTGACAGATCCAACCTACATCTCTAGCTCTGTTGTTTCTCTAAAGCTTCAGATTCTAATACAGATAAGTTTGGTAGACATTTCCACTTAAATAACTCATGAGCACTGGAAATGCAACATGCCCAAAGAATTTTCACTTTCCTATCCAAACATAGTTCTCTTAATGGCATCACCATCTCCTGAGTTCCTCAAGGCAAAAATCTGGCAGCCTTTCTTGGCCTTCTAGGTAGGCAGCACTATTCAGTGGTTAGAAATGTGAACTCTGGACTGGGTGAGGTGGCTCATGCCTGTAATCCCAGCATTTGAGAGTCAGAGGTGGGAGGATTACTTGAACCCAGGAGTTTGAGACCAGCTTGGGCAACATAGCAGAATCCCATCTCTACAAAAAAAAAAAAATTATCCAAGTGTTGTGGCGCACGCCTGTAATCCTAGCTACTCGGTAGGCTGAGGTGGGAGGATCACTTGAGCCCAGGATGTTGAGGCTTCAGTAAGCTATGACTGTGCCACTGCACTCCAGCCTGGGCGATAGAGAGAGATCCTGTCTCTAAAAACAATTTTAAAAGAAGTATATATTCTCATGCCCCATCTCTTGCTAAAATCTTGTTTAAATCACAGGCAATTGGTGTGACTATGAACAACTTAATCAGCTGGTTGATGGCCTGATTTTTTCATTTGTAAAATTGGGTTTCCAATAGTGCTTACTTTATAAGATTTTATGGGTGTTAAATGAGCTTCGTTAATAAAGCACTTACAAGAGTCCTTGGCATAGTATGCATCATATAAGTTTTTGTTAAAGAAAATCATAGACTGTTCTCACTGCCTTTCCCACATTCAACTACCACGATTGTTGACTCTACCTTTTGGTATCATTTTTGTTGTTCAGACTTTCATGGCTCATACAGAGTTGTACAGTGAGCTCTTATCTGATCTATCTTCCTGCATGCTCATCCTGTACACTGTAGCCAAAAAGAGACTAAAAGAATGGAAATCAGACTGTGCCCTTGCTGATCATGCTTGTTGGCTCCCCATAATGTACAGGATAAAGTTAAACATCCTGACATCTAAGGTCCTTGAGGACAAACCCTTCTAGCTGCATTTCTGGATACTCACCGTTTGCTCCTAGCTCACCATGAATCCTCAACAGCTTATAATTCCCTGTACTTGCCATGCTCTTTCTTCTCTGTTTTTGCTCATTTTTTTTTCCTCTAGAACAGAGTAGATATTTAATAAACATTTTATTTTTATTATTTTTTTTTTTCCGAGGACGGAGTCTCACTCTGTCACCCAGGCTGGAGTGCAATGGCACGATCTCGGCTCACTGCAATCTCCTCCTCCCAAGTTCAAGCGATTTTCTTGCCTCAGCCTCTCGAGTAAGTGGAATTACAGGCATACACAACCATGCCCAGCTAATTTTTTTTCTTTTTTTTTTGTATTTTTAATAGAGATGGGGTTTCACCATTTTGGTCAGTCTGGTCTTGAACTCCTGACCTCAAAGGATCTGTCCACCTTGGTCTCTGGAAGTGCTAGGATTACAGGCGTGAGCCACTGCACCCAGCCAATAAACATTTCTTGACTCACTGTAAGGCACTGGTTCTGTTGACATTATAGACTGGCAGTTATGGAATGTAGCAGCTCCTCAGTCTTTTCTGTAGCAACTGATTGCCAGGAGAGTGGTGTAGACTCCATGGTTTGGTGCATCCTAGACATATGCAACAGAGCAGCTCAGAACTTAATGACCTGTGCCAAACAATTAATTGATAATGTTCTCTTTAAGCACTTTTAGTAAAATAATAATTTTAAATTGTCCAAATACCACTGTTTTATATTAACAGTAAGATATTGCATTTTTGAAATGAGATTTATAGAAATGTGAACTACTCACAGGGCTTTTGATGAGATTAAACTATCATGGAAAATTTTATTTTTTAAATTGCTTTAAATGTAAAATTAAACTTCCATGGTAACCTTAGAATTAAGTTACACTTAGATTCTTTGTGGCTGAAATTTCTGCTTCTTATCTTGGATTATATAGTCTAGGCTTCATTTGCAATCATTTGCAGGTTCAGAGAGCAGTGTAAGTTGTCTTTGTGTTTATCTGTTCTGTGACTGCTTTCATGTAAGAACAATGAAAGCAGTCCATGTATTTTAATGGTGTTTATCACTCTCAATCCTTCTCAGCTTCATAGAATGTTTCCTCTTTTCAGTGAAGAGATTGCCAAAATTGATATAGAACAAGATCTGTTACCCAAATTTCTTCTCTAATCTCTCCGTATTTTTAGTAGAGATGGGGTTTCACCATGTTGGCCAGTCTGGTCTTGACTAGACTGTCTTTCTTCTCTAATCTCTCTGTACTTTCCAAATCTTATAGGGGAAAATACAAAAAAAAATTTTTGTACTAAAAATTAATTTGCTACTGGGAAAGTCTAGTGCATGTATTTGGTGAATATTTTCTATTACTCTTGTTTTTTTTTTAGCTTATAATTTTACTTGTTTTCTCCTCATTTCCCTTGAAAGTGTCCAAGCACACAGTAAGACAATTGGTTAAAGTAAATTGATGCTTTGAAGTTCATTCTTAATTATACCTTACTATAAAATGTTTAAATTCTTAAAGAGACAGACCTAGTCCTGTTTTGAATCTTTAAAATTTTTCTGGGCATAAAAGAAAAGTTCTACAATCCCCAGTGTCCCCACAATGCCTGTCTTTTTATTTTCTTAATCAAGTTTAAGAACCTCAAGAGCAAAAATCAGGATTTACCCTTCTTCATAAACATTTTAATATCTCCTCTTCTTAAATGTAAATGCACACCAAGAGGAGACTCTCAGAAGTCTACAGTATGTCAGGTATTCTACTAATTTTTAAGGAAACAGACCTGAATAGAATACACATGGGTACATGACTAAACATTTCTTGATAGGAGGCTACAGAATTATTAATTATAGCCCATCATATTAGTCCATTCTCACGCTGCTAATAAAACATATCTGAGACTGGGTAATTTTTAAAGGAAAGAGGTTTAATAGACTCACAGTTCAACATGGCTTGGGAGGCCTCAAAAAACTTAAAATGATGGTGGAAGGGGAAGCAAACATGTCCTTCTTCACATGGCAGCAGCAAGGAGAAGTGGAGAGCGAATGGGGAGAAATCCTCCTATGAAACCATCAGATCTCATGATAACTCATTCACTACCATGAGAACAGCATGGAGGTAACAGCCCCCATGATTCAATAAGCTCCCACTGGGTCCCTCCCATGACATGTGGGGATTATGGAAACTACAATTCAAGATGAGATTTGGGTCTGGACACAAACCATATCATCCATCATATGTCTAGAAAATCTCATCTGGAAGTGTGCTTCCTTGTATATTAGCATATCCTTTAATATAGCTGCAGGTGTTTAAGTCTTTATTTTTTGAGGATAGAATTTTTTTTTTTAAAATATTAAAGCCAAGTTTATGCATTGTACTCATATTATTTTATTTGTGGTTTAAAGAAAGACATTCAGCTTTAGTGTATGTGAATGAAATTTCTTTTCAAAAAATAGGTTTATGAATTTTTTGAAGGCAATTTCAAGATAGTCTTGAACCAGCAAGTTATTCTAGAAACAGATAATCTTACAAAATGACCATTTTGAAAGACTGCTTTCATTTATTCATATTCTAGAGTGTTTAGTTTTTTTTAAAGGAAGCATTTAATTTGTTGTCACATTGCTCATATACTACTTTACAAAATGTCAGTCCTACTTATATACAAATATTTTAAGGGCAGATCAGAGTTTAAAGGGGGTACTGTTTAATACATGAATCTGTATTTGAGCTTAGCAAAGCCCCATGGAAGAGACATAGAGACCTCTACAAGAGAAGGGCTACTGATAAACTAGCCCAAATAAGATAATAATATTGGATTTCTGGTGAAGCAAGATGGCAGAATAAAAGGCTCCACCAATTGTCCCCCTGATAAGGACACCAATTTAACAACTATCTACACAAAAAAGTACCTCACAAGAACCAAAAATCAGGTAAGCACTCACAACACTTGGCTTTAAGTTCATATCACTGAAAGAGAAAGAGGCACTGGAAGGGTAGGAAAAACAGTCTTGAATCACCAACACCATTCCTCCTCCATTCCCCAGCAGTGGGTGGGCAGTGTATGGAGAGTGTTTCTGGGTGCTAGGTAGAGGGAGATGGCAGCATTTGTGACACAATTGAACTCAGTGCTGTCCTATTATAACAGAAAACAGAACCGGACCAAACTCAGCTGATGCCTGCCCATGGAGTGAGCATTTAACCCAGCCCTAGCCAGAGGGGAATCACTAATCCCAGTGGTCTGAACTTGAGTTCCTGCAAGCCTCACCACTGTGGGCTAAAGGGCACTGGGGACTTAAATAAACTCGAAAGACTATCTAGGCCACAAGGACTGTGAATTTTAGGCAAGTCCTAGTGCTGAACGTGGCCAGTAGACAGTGGACTATAGGAGCATGTGGTGGCTAACGGAGAGCTGGCATCACCCCTCCCCTAGCCCCAGGCTGCACAGCTCACAGCTCCAAAAGAGATCCCTTTCCTCCACTCTATGAGAGGAGAAGGAAGAGTGGGGAGGACTTCGTGTTGCATCTTGAATCTCTGCCACAGCAGGATGTGGCCCCAGTCAGACTTATGAGGCTCTCTTTCCAGGCCGTAGCTCCTGGATGACATCTCTAGACACACCCTGGGCCAGAAGGGAACCTGCTGCCTTCAAGGGAAGAACCCAGTCCTGGAAAAATTTATCACTTGCTAATGAAGAGCCCTCGGGCCCTGAATAACCAGCAACAATACTCAGGTACTATGTTGAGGGCCTTGAGTAAGACTGGAAACTTGATGGCTTCAAGTGAGACTCAGCAGGTTCCCAGCCATGGTGACTATGGGGTGAGACTCCTTCCACTTGAGAAAAGTGGCGGGGCGAGGGGGAAGCAAAGGGGACTTTGTCTTGCACCTTAGATACCAGCTTGGCCAGAGTAGGGTAGAGTACTAAGTAGGTTCATGGGGTTCTAGGACTTGGCTCTTGCATGGCATTTCCGGGCCTGCCTTGGGCTAGAGGGTAGCCCGTTGCTCTGAAGGGTGAGTCCCAGGCAAGGTAGCATTCATGACAAGCTGACTGAAGAGCCTTTGGGGCTTAAGGGAACAGCAATGGTAGTCTGGCAGTACTCCCCATGGGCCAGTAGTGGCTCTGGCCACAGGAAGAAGCTCCTCTGCCTTTGGAAAGGGAAAGGAAAAATGGGAAGGACTGCATTTTGTGGTTTGAGTACCACCTTAGCCACAGTACAATAGAATACCACATAGAGTTCTAAGGTTTTTGACTCTAGAACCTGGCTCTTTGACAACATCTCTGCACATGCCCAGGGCCTGAGAGGAACTTGTCACACTGAAGGGAAGGATGCAGGCCTGGTTGGCTTTGCCACCTGCTGATCGAAGAGCCCCAAATCCTTGTGTGAACATAGGCCACAGCCAGGGAACGGTTATAGCAGGTCTTGAGTAAGACCTGTGCTGTGCTGGCTTGAGGTCTGACCCAGCAGAGTCCTAGTAGTGGTGGTCTCAAGGGTGCTTGTGTCACACCACTGCCAGCTCCACGTGGCTCAGAACAGAGAGAGAGGCTCCATTTGTTTTGGGGAAAGTAAGAGGAAAAAAAAAAAAAAAAAAGAGTCTCTACCTGGTCATTCAGATAAGTTTTCTAGATCTTGTCAAAGACCATCAAAGTGGTACCTCAATGAATGTGCAAGAACCACAGCATTCCTGGGGTTAAGGTGCTCCCTAAAGCAGAAACGTATTAGATTAGAACACCCAAGTTATTTTGAATATCTGGAAAGCCTTCCCAAGATGGACAGGTACAAATACAAACAAGCCCAGGCTGAAAAGACTACCATACATACCTAACTCTTCAATGCTCAAACACAGATGAACATCTACAAGTATCAAGACAATCCAAGAAAATATGACCCCACTAAATGAACTAAATAAGCCACCAGGGACTATTCCTGGAGAAACAAAAATATGTGACATATCAGAC
The DNA here is from genome assembly GCF_028885625.2 of Pongo pygmaeus. Taxonomy (NCBI): domain Eukaryota; kingdom Metazoa; phylum Chordata; class Mammalia; order Primates; family Hominidae; genus Pongo; species Pongo pygmaeus. The sequence goes on along the minus strand of NC_072378.2, from coordinate 154,564,678 downwards.
AAATAATTTAAAATAGCTATGTTGGAGAAACTGAAGCAAATTCAATGTAATGCAGAAAAGAAATTCAGAATTCTATCAGATAAATTTAACAGAGATTAAAATAATTAAAAATAATAAAACAGAAATTATAGAGATGAAAAATGCAACTGACATACTGAAGAATACATCACAATCTTTTAATAACAGAATTGATGAAGGAGAAGAAAGAATTAGTGAGCTTGAAGACAGGCTATTTGAAAATACAGTCAGTGGAGACAAAAGAATAAAGAATAAAAAACAATGAAACAAAGAAGCACACTTACAGGATGTAGCAAACAGCCCTCAAATGGGCAAATCTAAGCGTTATTGGCCTTAAAGAGAAAGTAGAGAATGAGATTAGGGTAGAAAGTTTATTCAAAGGGATAATAACAGAGAACTTCCCAAACCTAGAGAAAGATAGCAATATTTAAGTATAAGATGGTTATAGAACACTAAGCAAATTTAATCTAAAGAAGACTACTTCAAGGCATTTAATAATCAAACTCCCAAATGTCAAAGGTAAAGAAAGGATCCTAAAAGCAGCAATAAAAAAGAAACAAACAACATACAATTTAGCTCTAATATGTCTGGTGGGCAGCCTTTTCAGTGGAAACTTTACAGGCCAGGAGAGAGTGACATGATATATTTAAAGGGGTGAAAGAAAAAAAAAACATTTACCCTATTTCTGCATCAGATATACTTTAAACATGAAGGAGAAATAAAGACTTTCCCAGACAAACAAAAGCTGAGTGATTTCATCAACACCAGACCTGTCCTACAAGAAATGCTAAAGGGAGTACTTCAATCAGTAAGAAAAGGACATTAATGAACAAAAAGAAATCATCTGAAGGTACAAAACTCACTGGTGATAGTAAGTACACAGAAACCCACAGAATATTATAACATTATAACTTTAGTATGTAATCTAAACTCACCTTAAGTAGAAGGAATAAATAACGAACCAATATAAAAATAATAGCTACGGCAACTTTTCAAGACATAAGCAGTACAATAAGATATAAATAGAAACAACAAAATGTTAAAAAGTAGGGGAACAAAGTTAAGGTTTAGAGTTTTTTGGGTTTTTTTACTTGTTTGTTTGTTTATGCAAAAAGTGCTAAATTGTTTTCAGGTTAAAATAATGAGTTAAAGACAGTATTTACAAGGCTCATGGTAACATAACCCCTCCCCAAAATACACAGGATACACAAAAAATAGAAAGCAACAAACAAAACCTTATAACCAGAGGAAATTACCTTCACTGAAAGGTAGATAGAATGGAAAAAAGAAGGAAGATATGACTACAAAACAACCAGAAAACAAATAACCAAATGGGAGGAATAATTGCTTACTTGTCAATAATAACATTCAATGTAAATGTACTAAACTCTCCAATCAAAACATAAAGAGTAGCTGAATGGATGAAAAATCAAGACCCATTGATCTGTTGCCTAAAATAAACACACTTTACCTATAAAGATACATATACACTGACAATAAAAAGATAGAAAAAGATATTCCATGTCAATGGAAACCAAAAAAGAGCAGGAGTAACTATACTTGTATCAGACAAAATAGATTTCAATACAAAAGCTACAAGGAGAGACAAAGAAGGTTACTATATAATGATAAAGGGGTCACTTCAGCAAGCAGATATAACAATTTCAAATACATTTGCACCCAACATTGGGCACCCCAATATATAAAGCAAGTATTATGAGAGCTAAAGAGAAAGATAGGCCCCAATACAATAATAGCTGGAGACTTCAAAAGCCAACTTTCAACATTAAACAGATCTTCCAGACAGAAAATCAACAAAGAGACCTCACACTTAATCTGCACTATAGACCAAATGGACTTAATACAGAACATTTCATGCAACAGCTACAGAATACACATTCTTCTCCTAAGCACATGAAGCATTCTCAAGGATGGACCATATATTAAGTCACAAAACAAGTCTTAAAACATTCAACAAAATTAAATATCAAGCATCTCCTCTGATCACAATGGAATAAAACTGGAAATCAATATCAAGAGGAATTTTGGAAACTGTTCAAACACATGGAAATTAAACAATATATTCCTGAATGACCAATGTGTTAATGAAGAAATTAAGAAGGAAATTGAAAAAATTATTGAAACAAATGATAATGGAAACACAACATACCAAAACCTGTGGGATATAGCCACAGCAGTACTAAGAGGGAAGTTTGTAGCTATTAAGTGCCTACATTTTAAAAAAAACTTCAAATAAGCAACATAATAATGCATCTTAAAGAATTAGGAAAGCAAAAACAAACTGAAGATAAAATTAGTAGAAGAAAAGAAACAATAAAAATCAGGGCAGAAATAAATGAAACTGAAATGTAAAAAACAATACGAAAGATTAACAAAACAAAAAATGAGGTTTTTGAAAAGATAAAATTGACAAACCTTTAACCAGACTAACTAAGAAAAAAAGAGGGAAGATCCAAATAAATAAAAGTCAATAATGAAAAAGAAGACATTAGAACTGATACTGCAGAAATTCAAAGGATAATTAGTGGCTACTATGAGCAGCTATATGCCAAGAAATAGGAAAATATAGAGGAAACTGACAAATTCTTAGACACATACAACCTACCAAGACTGAACCATGAAGAAATCCAAAACCTTAACAAACCAATAACAGGTAATGAGGCAGAAGCCAGAATAAAGTTCTCCCAGTAAAGAAAAGCCCAGGACCTAGTGGCTTCATTACTGAATTTTACCAAACATGTAAAGAAGAACTAAGGCCAATCCTACTAAAACTATTCTGAAAAATAGAGGAGGAGGGAATACCGTCGAACTCATTCTATGAGGCCAATGTTACCCTGATACCAAAACAGGACAAAGACGCAGCAAAAAAAGAAAACTATAGGCCAAGACCTCTGATGGATACTGATGCAAAAATCCTCATGAAGATACCAGCAACCTGAATTCAACAATATACTAAAAAAAAAATTCATCATGACCAAGTGGGATTTATCCCTGGGATTCAAAGCATACACAAATCAATCAATGTGATACATCATATCGACAGAATGAAGGCCAAAAACCATGTGATCATATCAATTGATACTGAAAAAAGCATTTGATAAAATTCAACATTCCTTCATAATAAAAACCCTCAAAAAACTGGGGCTAGAAGGAACATATCTCGACATAATAAAAGCTATATATGACAAACCCCCAGTTATTATCATACCAAATGGGGAAAAACTAAAATCCTTTCCTCTAAGATCAGGAGCATGACAGGGATCCTCATTTTCACCCCTCTTATTTAACATAGTACTGGAAGTACTTGCTAGAGCAATCAGACAAGAGAAAGAAAGTGCATCCAAATTGGAAAAAAAGAAGTCAAATTATCCTTGTTTACAGATTATATGATCTTATATTTGGAAAACTCTAAGGACTGAACCAAAAAACAATTAGAATGCATCAACAAATTTAGTAAAGGTTCATGATACAAAATCAACATACAAAAATTAGTAGCACTTCTGTATGTCAAAAGTAAACAATCTGAAAAAGAAATCAAGAAAGTAATTTCATTTACAATAGCTATGAGTAAAATTAAACACCTAGGAGTTAAATTAACCAAAGAAGTGACAGATGTCTATAGTGAAAACTACAAAAAACAGTAATAAAAGAAATTTAAAAAGACACCAAAAAATTGAAAAATATTCCATTTTCATATTGGAAGAATCAATATTGTTAAAATGTCCATACTACTGAAATCAATCTACAAATTTAATGTAATTTCCATCAAAATCCCAATGACATTCTTCACAGAAAGAGACATAATTGTCCTAAGATTTATGTGAAACCACAGAATAGCCAAAGCTCTCCAGAGCAAAAATAACAAAACTGGAAGAATCACATTACCTGACTTCAAATTGTACTACAGAGCTAAAGTAACCAAAACAAATCTACACACTTACAGTGAACTCAGTTTTTTACAAAGGTGCCAAGAACATACATTGGGAGAAAGACAGTCTCTTCAATAAATGGTGCTGGGAAAACTGGATATCCATATGCAGAAGAATGAAACTAGACCCTTACCTCTCACCATATACAAAAATCAAATCAAAATGAATTAAAGACTTTAAGTCCTCAGACTATGAATCTACTACCAGAAAACATTGGGGAAACTTTCAAGGACGTTGGTCTGAGCAAAAATTTATTGAGTAATACCCCACAAGCACAAGAAACCAAAGCAAAAATGGACAAATGGAATCATGTCAAGTTTAAAAGCTTCTTCACAGCAAAAGAAACAATCAACAAACTGAAGAGACAACATATAGAATGGAGAAAATATTTGCAAACTACCCATCTGACAAGAGATTAATAAACAGAATATATAGGGAGGTCAAACAACTCTATAGGAATAAAATCTAATGATCTGATTTTAAAAATGGTCAAAAGAATTGATTAGATGTTTCTCCAAAGAAGATATGCAAATGGCAAGCAGGCATATGAAAAGATGCTCACCATGATTGATCATCAGAGAAATGCAAATCAAAACTACATTGAGATATCATCTCACTCCAGTTAAAATGGCTTATATCCAAAGGACAATATATCCAAAGGCAATAACAAATGCTGGTGAGGATGTGGAGAAGGGGAACCCTCATAAACTGTTGGTAGAAATGTAAATTAGTATAACCAGTTTGAAAGTTCCTCAAAAACCTAAAAATAGAGCTACCTCATCATCCAGCAATCCCACTGCTGAGTATGTACTCCAAAGAAAGGAAATCAGTATGCCAAAGAGATAGCAGCACTCCAATGTTTATTGCAGTACTGTTCCCAATAGTCAAAATTTGGAAGCAACCTTAGTTGCTTAGTTCCATCAACAGAAGAATGGATAAAGAAAATGTAGTATTTATATATATTAGAGTACTCTTCAGCCATGAAAAAGAATGATACTGTCATTTGCAACAACATGGATGGAACTGGAGGTTATTATGCTAAGTGAAATAAGTCAGACACAGAAAGAAAAAGTTCGCATGTTCTTACTTATTTGTGTGATCTAAAAATCAAAACAATTGGACTCATGGAGATAGAGAGTAGAAGGATGATTGCCAGAGGCTGGGAAAGATAGTCAGAGGGTATGGGGGAGGTGGGGATACTCAGTGGGTAAAAAAAAAAATCATTAGAAAGATTGTATAAGACCTTCTATTAGATAGCACAGAAGGGGCGAGAGCCCCCAAGGCTGTGGGGAGGAGGCTGGGCCCCTGCACCAGAAGGGAGGGTGGAAGCCATGGAACATGGAGCAGAGGCTCTTCTCTTTTTCAGGAAATTACTCCAGGATTTGAATCATCACAAGAGATTCACCAGAGATTTTATACACTTGGGCTGTGGCAGCAGACTAATTACACCATAGCACCAGGCTAAAGAAGAAAAATCACATGATTATATCAATAGATGCAGAAAAAGCATCTAACAAAACCAGCTCTCATTCATGATCAGAACGCTCAGCAAACTAGTGATAGAGGGGAACCTACTCAACTTGATAAAGAACATGTACAAAAATCTTTCAGCTAACATCGTACTTAATGGTAAGAAATTGAAGCTTTCCCACTAAGATAAAGAGCAAGGCAAGGACGTCTCCTTTCACCAACACTTTTCAACATCATATTTATTGGCAGTCCTAGCTAGTGCAATAAGACAAGAAAAGGAAGTAAAAAGTATACGGATTGGGAAGAAGAAAATAGAACTGCCTTTGTTTGCAGATGACATGATTGTCTATGTAGAAAATCTGAAAGAATCGACCAAAAAAAAAAAAAAACCCCTTCTGGAGCTAATAAGCAATTATAACAAGGTGGCAAAAATAGGTTGATATACAAAAGTTAATGCTTTCCTGTATGCCAGCAACAACAAATGGGATTTGAAATTAAAAACAAAATCCCATTTACAATAGTACCCCCAAGTTAAATACTTAGGCATAAAACTAACAAAAATATATAAGACCTTTATGAGGGAATTTATAAAACTCTGATGAAGAAATATAAAGCTAAATAAATGTAGAGAGATTCCATGTTTATGGATAGGAAGACTCAATATTATCAAGACATCACTTCTTCCCAACTTGATGTATAGATCCAAGGCAGACCCAATCAAAATCCCAGAAAATAATTTCCTGAATATCAACAAACTGATTCTTAAGTTTATAAGGACAGGCGAAAGACCCAGTATAGCAAACATAATATTGAAGAAGCACAAAGTTGGAGGAGTGTCACTATCCGACTTCAAGACTTACTATGAAGCTACAGTAATAAAGACATTGTGGTATTTGCAAAAGAATAGAAAAATAGATCAATGGAACAGAATAGAGAGCACAGGTATAGACCCATATAAATACTATCAACTGATTTTTGATAAAGGAGCAAAGGGAATACAATGGAGAAAAGATAAGTTTTCAACAAATGGTGCTAAACAATGGGATGTTCACACGCAAAAAGATGAATCTAGACATAGACCTTAAACTCTTCACAAATATCAGCTCAAAATGGATTACAGACTGAAATCTAAAATGCTAAACTATAAAACTCCTAGAATATGGTGTAGAAGAAAATCTAGATGATCTTGGGTTTGAGCTGAACATTTTAGATCCAACACCAAAGGCATGATCGATGAAGGAAATAATTGATAAGCTGTACCTCATTAAATTAAAAACATCTACTCTGTGAAAGCACTGTCAAGAGAGTGAAATGACAAGCCACAGACTGGGAGAAAATATCTGAAAAATACTTTTGATAGAGGCTGGTGTCCAAAGTACTCTAAAAACTTACCAGAGAAGACATACACATGGCAAATAAGCATATGAAAACATTTTTAACATTGTATGCCATTAGTGAATTGCAAATTAAAACAAGATACCACTAAATACATATTAGAATGGCTCAAATGCAAAATATGAACACCATCAAATGCTGGTGCAGCAAGAACTCTCATTCATTGCTGGTGGGAATGCATAATGGTAGAGCCGTTCACAGTGCCAATCATAATCCAAAAGACAAAATCCCAAATGCCATAATCTCAAATGCCTATAAAGTGTTCGGTTGTGTTTTTATGTTTCTCAAACAAACCTTCTTTACAAATGTAAGTAAATGTCTTTAAAAATTTTTTTAAATTATCTTTCCAGAATTATATTGTGATTTTGGTCTATCAGGATTGGGATTTTGGGGATTTTAGACATTAGGGATTTTGATCTTTTGGGATTTCAACATTTGATATTATAGCATTTAGAATGGTATCTTTCAGGAGAATGGCCCAAACCCCAGCCACTGTAGAAAACAGCTTGACAATTTCTTAAAAAAACTAAACACCCAGCCACTGTTGAAAACAGTTTGGCAGTTTCTTAAAAAACTAAACATATTTTTGCCATATAATCCCGTAATCATGTTCCTTGGTATTTACTCAGATGAGTTGAAAAGTTATGTCTGTATAAAACCTGTATACAGATGTTTATAGCAGCTTTATTAATAACTGTCAAAACTGGAAGCAACTAAATTGTCTCTCAGTAGGTGAATGGATAAACCGTAGTACATCCAGACAATGGGGTATTTTTCAGGGCTAAAAAGAAATAAGCTATCATCTGTGTGCGGTGGCTCACGCCTATAATCCCAGCAGTTTGGGAGGCTGGCGTGGATGGATCACTTGCTCCCAAGAGTTCGAGACCACCCTGGCCAACATGGTGAAAACCCGTCTCTACAAAAAATACAAAAATTAGCCAAGCATGGTGGCATGTGTCTGTAGACCCAGCTACTTGGGGGACTGAGACGGGAGGATTGCTTGAGCCCGGAAAGGAGAGGCTGCAGTGAGCCATGTTTGTGCCTGGGCAACAGAGCGAGACCCTGTCTCAAAAAAAAAAAAAAAAAAAAAAAAGAAAAGAAAAGAAAAGAAAAAGAAGCCATTCAGCTATGAAAATACATAGAGAAACCTTAAATGCACATTTCTAACTGAAATGAGCCAATCTGAAAAAGCTATGTACTGTGTGACTTCAATCATATGACATTCTGGAAAAGACAAAACTATGGAGACAGTGGAAAGGTCAATGGTTGTGAGAGATTAGAGGGAGGGAGGAAAAAATGGGAAGAGTGTATGAATTTTTAGGGCAGTGAAACTATTCTATATGGTACTATAATGATGAATGCATGTCCTTATATGTTTGTCAAAACCCATAGAATGTACAACACCAAAAGTGAACTCTAATGTAAACTATGGACTTTGGGTGATAATAATATGTCAATATAGGTTAGTTGATTGTAACAAAGGCAAGAGGTATTAATTGTGGGGAGGCTGTGTGTGTGTGTGTGTGTGTGTGAGGGAGCAAAGGTCATATGGAAATTCTTTGCACTTTCTGCTCTATTTTGCTATGAACTGAAAACTGCTCTAAAAAATAAAGTTGATTTTTTTAAAAAAGCATGCTATCAGTAAGCCAAAAAAAAAAAAAAAAAAGATAGCACAATAGGGTGACTACAGTCAATCATAATTTAAGCGTACATTTTAAAATTTCTAAAATAATGTAATTGGATTGTTTGTAACACGAAAGATAAATGCGCGAGAGGTTGGGTGCTCGATTTGGCATGATGTGATTATTACACATTGCATGCGTGTATCAAAATATACCATGTACCCTATAAGTATATACATCTACTAGGCACCTCATCAAATTGAAATTAAAAAATAAAAAATGTAATATTGTTAAGAAATTTGTGATATAAGAAAAAACAAAATTCGTGGGGGAGAAATTATGTGTTCAGAAAGAGAAGATATTAATAGAGGTTGGAGTGAGGTTCCTGGAAAATAGTCTAATGCTGGATATAAGGAAGGTGGGCCTTGAACCCAAATAGAACACACTGTGTTTTTCCATATAAAACATGAAGAGAAAGGTTATCCTGGGTCAGGGAGTGGTAATATTTTCAGGGGTTGAGTCTTCATTCCTGCACCTGCAGTTTGGATAGGAGAATGACATTGTGATTAGAAAAGAGTATCAAATGTTTTCTCTTGGGACAATATCAGAAGACTTAATCTGTTTTTATTATTTACTAGGACTATAACAGGTTTTGGTCTCCCACATTTTTGATATGCAGGGCCAGAAAAGACAAAAAAAAAAAAAAAGAATTAATGGGGCACAATAGAAAATGCAAAAGAACTTGGAACCTAAGGATGTATATTTTCTTCTTTTTGTTTGTTTGTTTTTGAGACAGAGTCTTGCTCTGTCACACAGGCTGGAGTTCAGTGCCTGATCTCAGCTCACTGCAACCTCTGCCTCCTGGGTTCAAGTGATTCTCGTTCCTCAGCCTCCCAAGTAGCTAGAATTACAGGTGAGAGCCACCATGCCTGGCAAATTTTTTATATTTTTAGAAGAGACAGGGTTTCACCATGTTGGCCAGGCTGGTCTCAAACTCCTGACCTCAAGTGATCCATCCACCTCGGTCTCCCAAAATGCTGGGATTACAGGCATGAGCCACTGTGCCTGGTCCCCAAGAATATATTCTTGGGAGAAAAAAAATCTCTTTGTTTATAGCTGAGTGTCCGCAGCTGCATGTTAAACAAAAGTCAGAAGACTTTGGTGAATCTTTTGTCTGTGGTTTCCCTGGGGAGTGCTATAAATACCTACATTATTCTACATGGTGAAGAGTTCAGTGCCTGTCACTTGGTGTGTGATCATGAATACGTACTGTTTGATTGATTGAACAGTTGGCTTAATTGACTAGGTGGTTTGAGTGGGTAGATGGCAAAGGACACAGCACAGTTATACAGTAACATATCACTTCCACTTAAATGGTCTTATTTGACTTTTTTATTGAGCAGGAATTATTTTATTTCAATTTTTCTAATTCAGAAGCTGATGTTCAAATCATTCCAAAACCTTAACCATGGTCACCTGTATGAAAAATAGCAGAATGGGAAATCGAGGAAGTTAGGTGTTGGGGAGGCTTTATGGCTCCTTCAGACTTCTTCCCTTTATCCCTTCTCATAACTTATGGGTATGAACAATAAATTTTCTTGACTGTCTGCCAGACACTGTATTGGGTACTTTTCTTGAATAACCGCATGAGATAGGTTCTGTCCTAAGTGTCTGTATCCAGGTGCATGAACTAGGCTCTGTGGAAGATGGAGTGAATGCCTTCAGAGAGCATCCTCTTTAGCCAGGACAGTCTGCCCTGATCTCATGTACAACTGTGCCCCAGTGCCATTAAAAGCCTACGAGAGATGCTGTCCATCATAAATACCTGGATTTATAAGCATGGCAAAACGCACTGTGACCATATAAAATCTCAGGTAGATTTTTGGCTGTGACAAATAAATAATACTTGCCCATTCATTTACTTAACAAATATTTATCGGGCATCATCTATTTGTCAGGCACTAGTAGTACTCAGTTAAAAGAGTAAAAACACAAAGTCCCTGGTTTAATGGAGCTTACATTGCAGAGGGAGGAAAGAAAGATGGGGTGTGAGAAGGAAGAGGAGGAGAGAGGGAGAGAGGAGAGAAATTAGTTTCATGTAATGTCAGATGGTGATAAGTGCTAGGGAGATAAGTCAATTTTGTGTCAAAATCAGCTTGATAGCCCAATGAAAAAGTAAGCTAAGAAGTAAACTGAGATATTTGTATTTGATTACATAAACAGGATCATATCCATTAAGGGAAAAAACCCCAATCATTATTTCTGGATACAATCAGTAACCACTGTGGGTTTTTTCTGTTTGTTTTCAGAGAAGTTTTTTCTGTTCATTTGGCTAGTGACCTGATTTCCAATTGAGAAACTCTCCACCAGACTCCATCTCTTTCTGCTGTATACTAGAGCTCCTATCACAGTGAAAAATACATTCCATACGTATGTGTTTTCACACATGCCAAAATAGCTGTTGTGTATTCCTAACTTCAGAAAATAACTTAATGTCCTATGACAAAAGTTGAATTAGAATTCCTAAGCTTGAAAATAACTTTCAGCATAAGTTCTTCAAATTCACTTCTAAAAATTACAGTGTTGCAATATGTTTTATCAGCAATTTAAATTCTTATCAGAGTCAGGTATACAAAGTAAAGTACATTCTAAAGAAGTTTAGCTACTTTTTACTCACTGCCTTTTCCCCTTCTTCCCTCACTTAAAGGTAATTAAAAAATTTTGTTTTCTCCATAAATTGTTACCGTAAACAGATACGTATATGTATTAACAGTATATTCTCTTCTATCCTTAGGTAATTGTTGTCATACTATACAATTTTATCTCCTCCCTGTTTTCTTAGGCTTTTTGTGTGTAATTTTATAACCTGCTACTTTAATATAGTTTCCTGTGATAGTACATAATGATATGCAGAGATATATTTCACTGCTTTTTATAATTGTAAACAATTTGTGTGTGTGTGTGTGGAATTACCATACTTTATTCAACCAGTACCTTATGAATGAACATTTGAGTTGTTCTCTGACATTTGCTGTTCTAAACAGGAGTACAGTGAATTGCCCTGTGCATTTTGGATTTTTGCCACTGTATCTTTGAGGTAGATTCCTCGAGTTAATGCTATGTCAAAGGATACATGCGTATGTAATTTTGCTAGATATTATTAACTTTCTTTCCTTGGAAATTGTACATTTTGCAGCTCTACAAGAAATATATATGAGTGTCTGATTCTTCATGAATTTGACAACAGAGTGTGATTTCAACCTCTTGGATTTGTGCTGATCTAGTAGGTGAGAAATGATATCTCAATGTAGTTTTAATTGCATTTCTCTTATCAGTGAGGTTTACCATCTCCTCTTAGAGTTAAGAGCCATTTGCTTTCTTGTGAGATCTCTTTAATTTTCTATCCCATTTAAAAATAGGGCTATTAGTCTGTTTTTTCTTTATTTTAGAAGATCTTTATATGTTAGAGATATAGCACTTAGCTATTTTTTTTCAGTTTGTCATTTGTCTTTATTTGCTTATGATTTTGCCGTACCAAAAATATCTTTTTATTTTATGTATTCATATTCATCAATTTTTTCCTGTATTACTTCTGGACTTTGAGTAGTAGCGTGGCAGTTTTCCCACTCTCAGATTATAGAATTTACCCATGTTAACTTCTAATACTACAGGGTTTAATTTTTTAGAATCTACTTTTTGATCCCTTCGGAATTTATTCTTATGTATGATGTAAGAGACTGATCTAATTTTTGTCTTTTTCCATATGGCTATCAAATTATCTCAATTCAAGTTACTAAAAAGTTCATCTTTTCAGCTTAGACTTGAGATTCCATCTTTATTGTATCCCATATTTTCTATGTATGTATGTATATGTAACCAACTTGATTTCAGAATTTTTAAATTTTGTTCCATTAGTCTCTCTTTTTACATAACACATTCTACACCATTACAAGACTTTTAGTGGATTTTAATAACAAATAAGACTAGCCACTCTCTCTATATGTTTGCTTTTTTTTCCCCAAATGAACTTTATAATTAACTTCTCAAGCTCTAGAAAAGAAAAACCTGGTGGTTTTCAATGGCGTCTTATTAAATTTCAAAATTGCCTGAGGTAGAACTGTTCTCCTTATAAGGTTGCTTCTTCCTAAGTACGTGGTGTATCTTTTCATTTGTTTAAGTTTACTTTTGTGTCTTTGAAGAGTGTTTTCGAGATTTCCTCTAGAGATGTGAACATTTCTTGCTAAAATTTAGCCTAGATATTTTATATTATTATACATTTTGGCTATATCAAATATAGTCTTCTTCCCATTGTATCTTCAATTTAGTTATGTGTGCACATAGGTTATTGCTTTTGGCAGGCTTACTTTTTATACCCTATGCCTTATTCAATTCTCTTATTGTTTAAGGCAAATTTTATTTTGGAGGATTTTAATTTCATTTCTGCATGGGGCTACATATCTTCCATTATAGTAATGGGAAAATTACTTCACTTTAAAATTCAAAACCCCATAGACCTTTTAGAAATGTATACACCACATAAATGAAAGGATATCTGTGCTCAGTGGGCCCAGCAGTAACGTATTCAAGGACATAGCTTATGGTGAAATCTCTGCTTAGCTGGGCTTTTTTTTCTAAATTCAGCATAAGCAAATTTTAAATCACCTTACCTTCAATAGTCATTAAATTTCCTTTGAAGTACCAGGTATGTAGTTTTATATATATGATCCTGCATGTCCAATTGATCAATTCCTCTCGTTGTCTGTGGCTCTTAATATTCATTTTTTTTATGACAACCAGCAGCCTGCTCAGCTTTTTGTCCATTGTAGGAAACCTCTTAAATATAAGGTTATGTTTTTGCTTCCCTCATAATCCTTAACTGGCTTCTTATCTTACTTAAAGTAAAATCAAGTTTCTTCGAATGGCCTACAAGGCCCTACAAGATTTGTGTCCCACCTCACTCCTCCACCACCTCTGTGACCTCATTTCTACCACACTTCCCTCATTTCTTCCATACTGCCTTATGGCGTCTGCACTTGAAATAGTTCTTCCAGATATTTCTGTGGCTCACTTATTTACCTCCTTAAGGTGTCTTACCAGTTAGATCCAATGGATCGGTAACCTCTTTGCTGACCTCTCCTTTAGAGTAGCATCCACGCCATGGTAGATGCATCACTGGCCCCATTTCTTACCCTTCCTTGTCTCTATATCCTTTACTATGTGACTCTCCAGTTCCTTCTCTCAATGCGTAGGATGACCTGCTCTGTTCTTTGACTCTAGAATCAACAATATGACTTTCTTTCCCCAATAGAATGAGCTGGAACTGACAGTGTGCTAGTGCAAGTCTAGGTCTCAAGAAGCCTTGGCTGTTTCCACGTGTCTTCCCACTCCTTCCAAAGCCTTGATAACCTGCTCAGACTAACACGCTGGAGGTGGAGACACATACTGGTTGCTCCAGTCACCTTAGCCAGGGTCAGCTTTGATCACCCTTCAGTCAGCCAACCTCCGCCAACATCAGCATAGTTGACAGATCTCAGACACATGAGCAATAAATACGTGTTGCTGAAATGTGACAATTTTGTGGCAATAGTAAACTAATGGACACACTATTGGTACTTCATTTTACTAAGCTTTATTAAAATTTTACCATTATTCAACCTATTAAATTTTACTTATGTGTTTATTCTACTCTTTGATGTGAACTCCATGAAGGCAGAAAATTTTGTCCAAAATGAAATTGGTTCCCCATAAACATTTGTTGGATGCATAAATTCACAAATTCTTTCTGTAACTTTTGCCAACATGCATTGATTATTTCAGGCACTTGAATGGCATTGCTTATAGAATTTCTCAGTTTATTCTCTCTCTCACAGGCGAATATAAAATGACTAAAATGAAATGAACATAGCTATTTATAAGCTCTTCTTAGAATTTCATGTATTAGTTTTTGAAAGTTTCCTGGCTGTAACTAGTTGGTATTCTATGCATCACATCCTTCATTGTTATTGTTCTCTCTTGATTATTGGATACATTTAAAAGCAGGAATCAAAATGTTTGAGGCTCAAGGCTAATGTCCACTTGAAAACTCTCTTCCTCTTTTTGGCAGGCCTAAATCATCAAGGATATGATGCAATAAATATTATGAAACAAATTCATTCATACACTATTTGTGTCCCCCACAGCCCTGCCAACCACCTTCATATGTTGAAACCCCATTCCTCAATATAATGGCATTTGGAGATGAAGCCTTTGGCAGGTGGTTGGGTCATGAGGGCGGAGCTCTCATGATGGGATGAGTGCCCTTATGAGAAGAGACACAAGAAGGCTTTCTTCCTCTCTCCCTGCTATCTGTCACTTGAAGACACAGCAAAGGATGGCTATCTATAAACCTAGAAGAAAGCGCTCACCAGAAATTGATCTTGGATTGTCCAGGCTCCAGAACTTTGAGAAATAAATTTCTGTTATTTAAATCACCAGTCTATAGTATTCCATTATAGCAGCCCAAACTGATTGAGACACTCACATTTCATTCATCTTTAGAAAATATGTCATAGGCCCTATTTTAACTTTTGAACATTGCTGAAAATGAATACATTCAAAGAAAGAAAAAAATAATTAATGAAAATATAATAGAAACGGCAATTGTGACCAAATCCTACCTTTGAGTTTAAGACTCCAGGCTGGGCACTATTTGCCACTTTAATCCTTTGGAGAGATAATACCTAAGAGGGCTCAGAAAATAGAATGACACCATAAAGGCCACTGTTTTGCCAAAAGTGGGAACTACAAAAATTTGTGTTTTCAGCTTAAGTGTGCCCAATAGATCTTAAAGGAAGGAAATACATATATCTATTCATGATCCAGAACAAAAGCTGATGATCCATTTACTGCTACTTTCTGAGGATTAAAAATTCTTGATAATTTAAACATTGTGGAAAGTTTCTATTATAACAGTGATTAAAAAACTAATGTTTATTTTGACTGAGCTTTACTTGCTTGAGATTATTTCAGAAATTTGTCAACTATTAAAACACAGCTATTAGAAATCATAGCTTGTTACACTTCTATTATTTAGCCCATAGTTATGTCCAAACCTTTTGTCCAAACCTTTTGTTCAGTCCAAACCTTTTGCTGAAGCAATGATTGTAAATACTCAATTCCATTGGTGTTATTGATTTGGTCTCATCACATAACTAGCTAAAAATGCAATTAAGGAAGATATTTCAGTTTTTACATTGGGAAGTGGAAGTCCAGTAACTTAAATTATTTAGTTGGCAGTTGAAGTATTGCTGGAATTCATTGGAAAATAGACTCATGTTGACTCTCAAAGTATCACCCTTTTTATTTCTGAATGAATCTTTTTTCATAATGTTAAATCCAAGTTCCCTGCAAACATTGATGTGACATAATTTTAATAGTACCATCTGTATTAGTTGTCCATCTGTGAAATAAATAAATAAATGGGCCTATTTTGTGCTCATTCTAATGGCTGTCAGAGATGACTTCTTTTTGAAAAGAGAAATGTTCTAAAATAGTCTACACACAAATAAAGTGGAAAACTGTGACATCATTTTGAAAGTTGTTGTGGTCGGAATAATTTTTACTTTTTCTTGAACATTCATGTAATTGAAAAATATGTATTTTTTCAATTAAAATTACTTGGGCTTAAATTCTTTGTATGAGCATTGTGTTGAATACACATGCATATAGGTGTACAAAGATAATTACGCATTCTTGAAGCAGTTTATGTTTACACTAAAAAATACCACTTTCGTGAAACTTTTTAATCTGTCAGCTTTTCATCTCTTTGCTATTGGCTGATTTTTGTAAATATTTAATTTCCTTAGCTGGGAGTCCTAGATTTCTCTATAAGTTGTCCAAACTGCCAACTGTCTGATTGATAAAGTTAAGAAGTCACCATAGGAACTCCGAAATAATTTCTATAAAACCATAATTTGGCATAAAAATCACTTACTCCACGGCCGTTGTGAGAAAACACAGACATGCACACACACACTTTATCATTTAACCCACAAAATTGTTAACTACTATTTTTGTGCTTGGCATTCCTTATTTCCTGCTCTTACATCATAGGGACAAGGTAGAATGTACAGCATTTAAGAGACGAGTATCAAGTAGCCCTTACTCCTGCTCTTCCAGCAAATGCAATGAAAAGGATTTCTTCAACAAAATAAATGAGCTGTACCCTACCCTGGACCATGCTATTTCAGCATTGTGCCTTGTGCTGCTTCTCCTGCCACAATGTAAGAGGATATCAGAGTTCTGTGCTCCAGGTTTCCAGGAAACATTTTGATGGGATGTAAGGGCTGGTCCTTCTCATAGAATTACATTTATTGCATGTAGCAACCACAAGAACAAGGCCCTGCAATTACAGGAAAAGCAGGAGCCCTTTTCTGTCATCTCAAAGCAGCCCAGTTCTGCCACATCCACTTGACCGAATTCTCTTGTTTGTAGGAGAAAGGGGCAATTCATGCAGGCAAAGTCACATGCACACACTGAATCCAGAAGCCTGTCTGACCCAGCTGCTTTTTCATGCTTGCTTTCCTATCTTCCAGTGAGTTTTCAGGATGCAAACTTAGTGCAGGCATACAATATTGTGACAGATCACACTTCCTTTGAGCTCGGAGGAGTATTTTCTTCCAAATGAACCTGGAGGGCTTCCCAGCTTTGGTGCTGATGGATTTAGCCCTCGTCATTTTCTTTACAGGAAGACAAACAAAGAGTTATTGGTGGGAAGGAAATCTTGAACAACAAGCAAATACATATTCAGTGATGAGCCAAAGACAATTTTGTTTTTGGATGGGATGATTTTGAAATTAAAATTCTAGTTGCCTCTATTCAGATACAAGATCAAAACTGGTTTAGGGTGATTTGACTGAGAAACATCTCTGCTCACTAAAGTAACTAGTAATACTCTATTAAGGGGGTGACCTTTCCAAATAGAGAGACCATTTTTTTCTTAAGAGAAGATAATATACTAACACTTGTCATTTATGAAGGTCTATGGTCCAGGCACTGTTTAAATTCATTTAATCCCCATAACAATGCTGTGTAGTAAGCATTTTCCTTATCCTCATTTTATGGGTTGGAAACTGGAATAGAATATAAAAATAACTTGCACAAGTTTACAGAGTTAGTATGAAGTAAAATTGAACATCAATTGCATAGTCTGCTTCCTAGCCTATGTTTCTAATCATTTTCCTCTACTGTTGCTCATTACAATATATCTTCAGCATTGGCTTTGGTGATGGACAAGCTGGCCTTCGACCCTGGATCTGACACTTCCCAGCTAACTTCCACAAATCTGTTTCCTCACTGTAAATTTAAGATAATAGAGTCAACCTCACTGTGTTTAGAAAAAATGAAGAGAGTATGCTTGGGACATTACTTGGGTGGAAACTGTTCAATTAAAAATTAGTCCCGTTACTTAAACTTTATATGTTGTCAAATTAAATACCAAAACAAGTTTCTTGGCTGCCTCCTTGCAGCGAGATGCCCTCCCCATTCACTCATCTAAGCTTATTTATCTGTCCTTCGTTTATCTGTATGTCTGTCACATGTGGGAGGAGAACTGAAGAATTTTCATATTTGCTGAAAATATCCTGCAAATTTGGCTGTTTTTTTTTTTCAGTGAAATTATAAGATAACCTCATTTTGAAGTGACATCTGAAGTCAAGCTCTCTGCTTTTGTTCTGGTAGTGCTTGGTTTTATACAGACAGTGAGAAAATGTTTTCATAGTGACCTACATGACAGGAATTACTGCAATTTTATAAGGATCTGTATCACAGACCATTATTTCTTGTTAAATAGAAAGGATATTTTATTCAGGGTTTGTTTTGGTGAGAAACGTGAGAAAACATATGTAAGCACATTAGAAAACCACCTATATTTGTAAATCGCCTCCTTTATCCCATGTCTCTTTCTATTTACCACTTCATGTATTTCCTTCAAACTCATTTCTTCCAAGTTGTCACTCATTCAATCTCGACTTCCTCACTTCCTATCAGTTTTCAACCTATTTAACCTAGCTTTCACTTTCATTGTTCCATAGAAATGGCTCTTGACAAGATCATTCTCGACTTTTATTCTGATAAAACTAATTGACCCAGCTCTTTCCTCAACCTACTCATTTTCTCTTTCTTTTCTTTAATTTTTGTGAGTACATAGTAGGTGTACATACTTATGAGGTACATGAGATACTTTGATAAAGACATGTAATATGTAATAATCACATCATGGTAAATGATGTATCCGTTGCCACAAGCATTTATCCTTTGTGTTACAAACAATCAAATCATATTCTTTTAGTTATTTTAAAATGTACAATTAAATTATTGACTATAGTCACCCTGCTGTGCTATCAAATACTAGGTTTTATTCATTCTATGTTTTGTACCCCTTAACCATCTCCACTTCCCCCTACCCACCCCCCACTAACCTTCCTAGCCTCTGGTAATCATCCTTCTATCATCTATTCTCTATCCCCATGAGTTCAATCATTTTAATTTTTAGCTCCCACAAATATGCAAGAATCTGTGGAGTTTGTCTTTCTATGTCTGGCTTATTTCATTTAGCATAATGACATCCAGTTACATCCATAGTGTTAAAAATGACAGTTTGTTATTATTTTTTATGGCTGAATAGTACTCCATTGTGTACATATACCACATTTTCTTTATCCATTCATCTGGTGATGGACACTTAAGTTGCTTCTAAATCTTGGCTATTGTGAACAGTGCCACAATAAACACTGGAGTGCTGATATCCTTTAGATATCCTGATTTCCTTCCTTTTGGGTTTATACCCAGCAATGTGATTGCTGGATTGTATGGTAGCTCTATTTTTAGTTATTTGAGGAATCTCCAAACTGTCCTCCATAGTGGCTGGACTAATTTACATTCCCACCAGCAGTGTATGAGAATTTCCTTTTCTCCACATCCTCGTCAGCATTTGTTATTGCCTGTCTTTTGGATATAGGCCATTTTAACTGGAGTGAGATGATATCTCATTGTAGTTTTGATTTGCATTTCTCTGATGATCAATGATGGTGAACATCTTTTCATATGCCTGTTTGCCATTTGTATATCTTCTTTGGAGAAATGTCTGATCAAATTTTTCCCCCATTTTTTGATCAGATTATTAGATATTTTCCTATAGAAAAAAATTTTCAATAAGAAACTTTTATCATTGATATTATTCAGTATCTTCATTGTGGTGGTGATAAAATTGCTTCTTATATATTTTGTGGGTTGTCTCTTCACTTCTTTGATTGCTTCTTTTGCTGTGCAGAAGCTTTTTAACTTGATGTGATTCCATTTGTTCATTTTTGCTTTTGTTGCCTGTGCTCTGGGTATTACTCCAGAAATTTATGCACAGATCAATGTCCTGGAGATTTTACCCAATGATTTCTTGTAGTGGCTTTACAGTTTGAGATCTTAGATTTAAGTTTTAATCCATTTTGATTTGATTTTTTTATATGGTGAGAGATAGGAGCCTAGCTCCATTGTTCCGCATATGGAAGTCCAATTTTCCCAACGTTATTTATTAATTAGACTGTCTTTCCCTGATGTATGTTCTTGGCACCTTTGTTAAAAAAAAGAGTTCACTGTAGGTGTATAGATTTGTTTCCAGGTTCTCTATTCTGTTCCATGTCAGTTTTTATGCCAGTACCATGCTGTTTTGGTTACTGTAGCTCTGTAGTACAATTTGAAGTCAGGTAATGTGATTTCTCCAGTTTTGTTCTTTTTGGTCAGGAGAGCTTTAGCTATTCTGGGTCTTTTGTGGTTCCATATAAACTTAAGATTACTTTTTCTCTTTCTGTAGAGAATGTCATTGGTATTTTGATGGGGATTGCATTGAATCTGTAGATTGCTCTTGGTATGTGGACATTTTAACAATATTGATTCTTCCAATACATGAAGATGGAATACCTTTCGCTTTTTTGTGTCCTCTTCAATTTCTTTCATTAACATTTTATAGTTTCCATTGTAGACATTTTTCAATTCTTTGGTTAATTCCTAGGTATTTAATTTTATCTGTGGCTACTGTAAATTGGATTACTTTTTTAAATTTCTTTTTCAGATTGTTCACTGTTGGCATAGAGAAATGCTACTGATTTTTGCATGTTGATCTTGTGTCCTGTAACTTAACTGAATTTTCTTATCAGTTCTAATAGTTTTTTGGGGGTAGTCTTTAGAGTTTTCTAAATATAAGATTATATCATCTGCAAACAAGAATAATTTGAATTCTTCCTTTTCATTTTGGATATCCTTTATTTATTTCTCTTGTCTGATGGCTCTAGCTGGGACTTCCAGTAGTATGTTGAATAACAGTGGTGAAAGTGGGCATCCTTGTCTTGTCCCAGATCTTAGAGAAAAGGCTTTCAGTTTTCCCCCATTTAGTATGATAATAGCTGTGGGTCTGTTGTAGATGGCTTTTTTAATATTGAGGTATATTCTTCTATACCCAGTTTTTTGAATTTTTTTGAAAGAATATTAAATTTTATCAAGTGCTTTTTCAGCATCATTTGAAATGATCACATGGTTCTTGTTCTTCATTCTGTTGATATGTTGTATTACACTGACTGATTTGCATATGTTGAACCATCCTTGCATCCTTGAGATAAATTCCACTTGGTCATGATGAATGATTTTATGAATGTATTGATAAATTTTGTTTGCTAGTATTTTGTTGAGGATTTTTGCATCAATGTTCGGGGATACTGGCCCATAGTTAGTTTTTTTTTTTTTTGATATGTCTTTATTTGGTTTTGGTATCAAGGTAATACTGGGCCTTGTATAATGAGATTGGGAGTATTTTATCCTCTTCTATTTTTTGGAATAGTTTGAGTAAGATTGGTATTAGTTCTTCTTTAAATGTTTGGTGGAATTCAGCAGTGAAAGCATCAGGTCCTGGGCTTTTCTTTACTGGAAGACTTTTTATTACAGCTTTGATCTCATTACTTGTTATTGTTGTATTCAGGTTTTGGATTTCTTTTCTTTTCCTTTCAGGCTGCAGCACAGTAGCACAATCTCAATTCTTTGCAACCTCCACTTCCCAGGCTCAAGCGATTCTCATGCCTCAGCCTCTTGAGTAGCTGGAATTACAGATGCATACCACCATGCCTGGCTAATTTTTTTGTCTTTTTAGTAAAGATGAGGTTTTGCCATGTTGGGCAGGCTGGTCTTGAACTCTTGAGCTCACATGATCTACACACATTGGCTTCCCAAAGTGCTTGGATTATAGGCATGAGCCACAGCACTTGGCCTAGGTTTTGGATTTCTTCAGGGTTCAATCTTGGTAGTTTGTATGTGTCTAGGAATTTATCCATTTCCTCTAGATTTTCCAATGTATTGTTATATAGTTGCTCAAAGTAGCCATCAATGATTCTTTGAATTTCTGTGATATAAATTGTAATGTCTCCTTTATCATCTCTGATTTTACTTGGGTTTTCTCCATTTTTTTCTTAGTTACTCTAGCTAAAGGTTCGTCAATTTTGTTTATTAAAAAAAACCACTTTCAGTTTGTCAATCTTTTATGTTGTTTTCTTCATTTCACTTTTATTTATTTCTGCTCTGATATTTATTATTCCTTTTCTTATATTAATTCTATCTTTGGTTTGCTTTTAATTTTCTAGTTCTTTAAGATGCATCATTTGGTTATTTATGTAAAGTTTTCTTATTTTTTGAACTAGGCACTTATAGCTATAGATTTCCGTTTTGGTACTTCTTTCTCTGTGTCCCATAGTTTTTGATAAGTTATGTTTCCAATATCATTTCTTTCAACAAATGTTTAAATTTCCTTCTTAATTTCTTCATTGACGCATAGGTCATTCAGAAACATATTGTTTATTTTGCATGTTTTTTTACAGTTTCCAAAATCCCTCTTGTTATTGATTTACAGTTTAATTCCATTGTGGTCAGAGAAGCTGCTTGATATTATTTCAATTTTTTTGAATGTTTTAGGACTTGTTTTGTGACCTAACATATGATCTATCCTTGAGAATGATTCATATACTGAGGAGAAAAATGTGTATTCTGCAGCCATTGGATGAATTGTTCTGTAAATATCTATTAAATCTATTTGTTCTATAGTGAAGATTATATTTCTTTGTTGATTATCTGTCTGAAAGATCTGCCTAATGTTGAAAGTAGGCTGTTGAAATCTCAAACTATTATAGTATTGAAATCAATTTCTCTCTTTAGCTCTAATAATATTTGTTTTGTATGTATGAGTGCTCCAGTGTTGGGTACATATATATTTACAATTGTCATATACTTTTGCGGAATTGATCCCTTTATCATTACACAATGACCTCCTTTGTCTCTTGAGATTTATGTCATATGTTTGTCTTGAAATCTATTTTGTCTGATATAAATATAGCTATTCCTGCTCTTTTTTGGTTTTCATTGGCGTGGAATATCTTTTTCCATCCCTTTATTTTTGGGCTACTTGTATCTTCATAGGTAAAGTGTGTTTCTTCAAGGCAGCAGATCAGTGGGTCTTATTTTCTCATCCATTCAGCTGCTCTTTGTGTTTTGATTGGAGAGTTTAGTCCATTTATATTAAATGTTAGTATTGATAAATAAAGACTTACTCCTGCCATTTGGTTATGTGTTTTCTGGTTTTCTCTTCCTTCTTTGCTTCTTTCCTATCTTCCTTTTGGTGAATGTGATTTTCTCTGGTGGTATGATTTAATTTCTTGCTTTTTATTTTTTCTGTATGTGTTGTATGTTTTTTGATTTGAGGCTAGCATGAGGCTTGCAAATGCTGTCATATAGTTCATAATTTTAAACTAATGACAGATTTACACTGCATAAACAAAAAAAGCAAAAAACAAAAAAATGAGTAGAGACTCTACACTTTAATTTCACCTCTTTGCTTTTAAACTTTTGTTTTTTCTCTTTATGTCTTATTGTTCTGTCTATGTCTTGAAAAGGTGTCATAGTTATTATTTTTTATTGGTCCATCATTTAGTCTTCCTCCTTAAATAACAGTAGTTTACACTCCACAATTATGTGTTATAATATTCTGTGTTTTCTCTATGCTTAGTATTACCAGTGAGGTTTGTACCTTCAGATGATTTGTTGTTGATCATTGACATCCTGTTCTTTGAGACTGAAGAACTCCCTTTAGCATTTCTTGTAGGACAGGTCTGGTGTTGATAAAATCTTTCAGCTTTTGTTTGTCTGAGAAAGTCTTTATTTCTCTTTCATGTTTGAAGGATATTTTCACTGGATATCCTATTCTAGGGTAAAAGTTTTTTTCCCTTCAGCATAATAAATATGTCATGACTCTCTCTCCTGGCCTGTAAGGATTCCACCTAAAAGTCTGCAGCTAGACATATTGAGTTCAATTGTATATTATTTGTTTCTTTTCTCTTACTGCTTCTAGGATCTTTTTTTTTTTTTTTTTTTTTTTTTGAGATGAAATCTCACTCTGTTGTCCAGGTTGGAGTGCAGTGGCATGATCTCAGCTCACTGCAGCCTCCATCTCCTTTGTTCAAACAATTCTGCTGCCTCAGCCTCCCAAGTAGCTGGGACTACTGGTACATGCCACCATGCCTGGCTAATTTTTGTATTTTTTAGTAGAGTCTGGGTTTCACCATGTTCGCCAGGCTGGTTTCAAACTCCTGACCTCAAGTTATCCTCCCACCTTGACCTCTCAAACTACTGGGATTATAGGCGTCAGCCCCCGCACCTGACCACTACTAGTACATTTTAAAATGTCATATTGTTGTATGTTATTTATCAAAATGAGCTTATTTTTTCTTGCTGCTGACCTTAAAATTTCTGTTTCAATTGCTGCCTTAAACAGAATGCATCTCAGCCCCCTCTGAAACTTTGGGGGCCAACTAGCTCAGGAACAAATCTGGCAGGGGGCTGACGGTGGGGCTCGGCATGGGCCTGCAGGTGTCCCTCAGAATGAACAGTCTGGGTGGTTCAGATGGCATGCTGATGGCAGTAGGAGGCAGACAGGTTACTAGTTGGGGTAAGTTACAAGTTACTAGTTAGGGATGAGTCCCCAGTGAAACCTCACCTTCAAGCCAGGGATGGCTTGAAGCCTGGGGGCCGGGCTAGCTGTTCCAAGTGGAGTCTGCGACCAGGAGTGAGAACTTCCTTGATGTCTTTTGGCCAATTGGATGGTGCTTTTTTAAGGCCTGCCCATGGCCATCCATGGACCAGTCAGCATGCACTTCCTCTATTCTGAGCACATAGTAACTGCAGACTCAGCCACTCATTGGGATGATCTGTCTGTGGAGCTACCCACTTTGGGTCTCTCAAGAGCTGTTCTGTCTCTCAGTAAAGCTCCTCTCCACCTTGCTCACCCTACAGTTGTCTGTGTAAACTCATACCTCATTCTTCATGGGCATGGGACAGGAATTTGAGACCTGCCAAATGGCAGGAACAAAAGGAACTATAACATGTTCCTGGCTGGCTTGCTGAACTGCACGCAGTGACACACTCCTGGACTGTGGGAGTGAAAAGTAGTGACCTTTTGGAAGCCCAGATCTTGGAGTTCCTGAAGCCAGAGCTGCTGTAACAGTATAGCTCTTCTGCCTTCCACTGGCTCCCAGTGGTCACCCCATGCAACAGGAAGCAGTGGTGGGGCTGGGCCAGTCCAGGAGCCACGGGCCGGAGTCGGGCGGTGGGACTGAAAGAGCTGTAACACGAATGTGCTAAAACATGCCTCCCCAAAACATGCCCTCCCACCCTCGCTCACCACACTGTGAGTGGCAAGAAAGAGAGAAGACCTGTGGCCCTTCTGGGAGCTTAGACCTTGCAGCTCCCTGATCCTGGGCTGTGACAAGCTGTAACAACCTCTTTGGGGCTCTGTGTTCCTGGCATCTCTGAGCTTTTGGGTACTACTGTGTTCCCTGGTGCCCATGGTGGAAGCTGCTTATGGTATGCCTGGTCCAGCTGCAGCCTTGCACAGAGCCAATGCCTGTGCTGGCACCTGGAGCTGCCTACCCCACTGCAGCCAGGGTGCCTGGCCATGTGCCGTGGCTGGACCCCGCGTTCACTCACTCACACACCCATCCCCACTCCGTGCCTGGCTCACTCTTGGCAGGCATGGGATCCGGGCCAGTACTGCGAGCTGAGTGCAACCTGCTGGGCTGAATGAGCAAGCATGATTACAGGCATGAGCCACTGTGCCTGGCCTGAGCCCAGTGGATGCAAGCAAAACCCAAGCAGAGGCACCACCTGTCACAGAGGTTTCTGGTTGGTGAAGTGACACCCTAAGGCTCCTATGGTGATGCCTTTAAATATAACCTACATTCTAACAACTACCAACATTGTCTTTATATTTCAAACTCCTCATCTGAAATATTTATTCAGCTTACTAGTTAGTGTCTCTATTTTGATAACTCCTAGCATCCCAAACCTGATGGGCCCAAACTTAACATTTTATTTCATCTCTAAAACTTTTTATCACTCAGTCTGTTCTCATTTAGTAAATGACATCATTGTTCACTTAGTTCCCCAAACCAGAAAGGTCTTCCCCTGCTTTAAACTCTTTCATGGCCACTGCATTCAGGCCCTTGCGTTGTATGGCTTTTGCTCATCTTTCAAACTCATCTGGTTTTACTTTCTCCCTTGCTGTGCTTCAGCCACAATGACTTTATTCCATTTCCTCTAACACACCAAGTTCTTCCTTAATATTTCAGCACAAAATACCCCTTCACCCACTCTCCTTTGTGCTATTCCTGTGATGAATTCTTTTCACTTAGTGAGTTAGTTCATATGTTGCTGTTGTAGAAAGGACTCCCCTATGTTATCAAAATTGATGGACTTTTGACTCTCTAGCATAACTGCTTGTTAATTTCCTTCCTGGCATCTAACACAATTTGTATTTATTTGTTTATTTATTTTTTTGAGATGGAGCCTAGCTCTGTTGCCCAGGCTGGAATGTAGCGGTACAATCTTAGCTCACTGCAACTTCCACCTTCCAGGTCCAAGCGATTCTCCTGCCTCAGCATCCCTAGTAGCTGGGATTATAGGTGTATGCCACCACATCTGGGTAATTTTTCTATTTTTGGTAGAGACAAGGTTTCACCATGTTGACCAGGCTGATCTCGAACTCCTGACCTCCAGTGATCTGCCCACCATGACTTCCCAAAATCCTGGGATTACAGGCATGAGCCACCACTCCCAGCCACAGTTTGTATTCAAATACATATTCATTTATTTACTTGTATTACCTATTTCCTACCATATTATGTACTTTTTAGTTCAGAGCCTAATTTTTGTCTCATGTATTATATGCTTAGTATCTCATACAGTGTCTTGATATTGTAAGTATTCAATAAATACTTATTAAATAAATACATAAGCTAAATAGATTGGAAAATTGTTTTGAGACATAGTGTGTGCTAGTATCCCTTAGAGCAGAGCAAAATAAATAATTATTACAGTTGTAGAGTTGTAGAGTTTGGAACACGGTTTATGAGCTCTCAGGTTTAAATTTATTAAAGCCTCTATGAACTTCAGCCCATGTACAACATGAAGTCCATAAAGAAGCAGTAAAAAGAAAATACAACTGAACACTGTTTATCATCTTCACTTCCCTGAATCATTCCCAGAGTGATTCTTTATATTGTTCTCAATGCAGAAAAAGAAGTCTAAAACAAATGACAGCTATCCGGTCACTCAGCTTGGTGAAGTGTTCGCCCTTTGATGTAGCTGATGGGAGAATTAATAATCCATAGCAGTTTAGAAAATAAGAGTAGTAGCAGACTCAGATGTCTTTAATGGAAGAAATTAATTCTTACCTGTATTGTGTATGAAGTGAAAAAAGTTAATAAAATATCAACTCTTACTATTCTTATTAGCTATCCAGCTTCTTGCACCAATAAACACATAGTTCAGCAAAATCAGGGAATCTGATGTCAACTTTGGATTCTTTTCCTATTTGGGATCAGTATTTTATAAATTTAAAACTGTAATTCTTGGACTTTTGCTTTCAGTGGAAATGGAGTTACAGAGACTCAATTTAACCTCTTGCCTGAGAAAATGATTTTCAACTTATTGAACATTAGGAAACAAAGAACAGTGATGCCTGGGAAATGTGAAACACACAAGGTGAGCCTGAAAATTGCCTCAATTTCCTGCCTGAAGAAAGTTTTGAGGCTGCAACACGGGGAGGAAGAATCCAAACAGAACCTGGTGGTCTCCTGAATTGGGAAGAGAGAGCTGGGTGTCCCTGGAGGACAAGGTGGCTTGAGTAAGTATGGCAGAATAGAAGAGAGTGCAGCATACAGACAGAACTGCGTAGGTCCCTCTCAAAACTTCAGGTGTTTACTAATCAGTACATGCATGTGAGGAAATTATCTGAGGCCAGATGATGAACAGCCTGAAAGTATTAAGAGCCAACAGTGCTTCCACTAGGGTGGAGAATAGTTCTTTTTCCACCAGAGTGAAAAAACCTCCTAATTCATGGGCATCAAGAAAAGTACACAATGTCTTTTACCTCATTAGTGGGGAAAATTAGCACTAAAAGAAATGCTTCTCTGCTCCTCCCTAACCAAGCTTAAAAGCAAGACCTGTAAAAATCTCCCTGTTTCTAAGTAACTTATCTTCTTCCGTTCCAGAGAAAAGATTAAGAATATTTATAAAAATGCAAAAATATTTAGCATCCAGCAAGGTAAATTTCATAATGTTGGCTTATAATAATAACAGATTGCCAAATGTGATGGTTAATACCGAGTATCAGCTTGACTGGATTGAAGGATGCAAAGTATATTGATCCTGGATATGTCTGTGAGGTGTTGCCAAAGGAGATTAACATTTGAATCAGTGGGCTGGGAAAGGCAGAGCCACCCTTAATCTGGGTGAGCCAATCTAATCAGCTATCAGTGTGGCTAGAATATAAAGCAGGCAGATAAAAACTGAAAAGTCTAGACTGGCTTAGCCTCCCAGCCTACATCTTTCTCCCATGTGGGATGCTTCCTGCCCTTGAACATCAGACTCCAAGTTCTTCAGCTTTGGGACTCGGACTGGCTTCCTTGCTCCTCAGCTTGCAGATGGCCCATTGTGGGACCTTGTGATCATGTGAGTTAATACTTCATATATATGTGTGTGTGTGTGTGTGTGTGTGTGTGTGTGTGTATCTCCTATTAGTTCCGTCCCTCTAGAGAACCCTAATACACAAAATGTCCCAAAGAAGCAGGAAAATATGATCCATAATGAAGAAAAAAATCCATCAACCAAATCTAATCCCCAAATAATACACATAATAGAATTACTAGACAAGAATGTAACACAGTTATTTTCGTTATAGTTCATATGTTTAGGAAGCTATGAAAGAGATGAGCATATTAAGTAAAGACATAGGAAAAACCTCTATAGCAAACTTCCTGAAATGAAAACTACAATAATGGAGATAATAAATACACTGGATTAGATTAACAGCACATTAGACACGGCAAAAGAAAAATTTACAGATTTAGCAATAGAAACTCTTCAAAATAAAACACAGAGAGGAAAAGAATGAACAAAATGAAGATAACATCAAAGAACTGTGGGAAAACTTTATGTAGCCTAATATATGTAAAATAGATTCTCCAAAGAAAAAAGGAATAAGAATAAAAGATAAAATAACAAATAAGTTAAAAAGTAAGGTGGTTAAAAATATGCCATGCTAATAGTAATCAAAGGAAATCTGGGGCACCTGTATTATGTTAGGTTCAGTGGATTTCAGAATAATTAATATTACCAGCAATAAAGAGAGGTTTTAAATGACATAAAGGGATGAATTCATTAAGAATGCATAATCCCAAATATGTATGCATTTAATAGTAGCACCTAAAATACATCAAGCAAAAACTGAAGAACTAAAAGCATGCCAAGGAGAAATAGACAAATCCATAATGTGTGCTGAATATTTAAATACCCATTCTGAATATTGACAGACCAAGTAGACAGAAAACCAGTAAGGATATGGAAGATTTGACTAATATTCTCATCTAATTTGACCTAATTGACATATATAGAACATTTCTTTGAACGAGACCAAACTGTCCATTTTTCTAAGTGCACATGGAACATTTAATAAGGAAAACCATATCCTGGATCATAAAATGAGTCTCAGAAAAATTTAAAAGTTTCAACTCATAGAAAATATGTTCATTGAGCAAAACAGAATTAAGGTACAAGGCAATAATAAAAAGAAATATCTCTGAGCTATTTCTCTAAGATCTATACTTCTAAGATCTATAATTTTAGAGATCATCTAAATAATTTATGGGATAAAAAAGAATTTAAAAGCAAAATTAAAAAGTATGTTGAAGTGAATGAAAATGAAAACACAGCATATTAAAATTTGTGTGATGTAGCTAAAGCAATACGTAGAAGGAAATGCACAGCACTGAAGTCCTATGCTAGAAAAACTAGTGTCTCAGATTAACGACTTCAGCTTCTACTTTAAGATACTAAAAAAGAAGAGAAAATTAATTCCAAAGTAAGCAAAAGAAAAGACATAATACAGGTCAGAGAAGAAAACAATAAATAGAAAACAGGAAAATAATAGAGAAAATCAGTGAAAATCAGGCTGATTTTCAAGAAGATAAATAAAATTGTGAAAACATCATTCTCCCTCCTAAACCATCTATCTTTGTGGGTTTTTAAAAATATTAGATTAGGGAACGTTTTAACTACTCTGCACAGTGCCCTATAAAATATGACAGTTTCCCATCTGGTTAGTAGAAATAGGCAATATTTTTAGCTTGGGATGAGTGCCAGATACTGTTCCCTCTAATCCTGTCTGGGTGGTTCTTTTTCAAGCCTTTGATAGCTTCCTCTGCACTGTTCAGTATTATGCTGAATACTCAAGAGGCACCCTCTGCAGATTCCAGGGTTCTTTATCTGTGCAGCCCTCACCTCTCCAGTATTCTGCTTGGTGAGCTCTGGCTGCCTTGCTTTTCCTGGACTCTTTGCTTCCTCTCTTCACAGCTCAGATGCTTTGCCTCAGTTTCCTCTTCCTGTGCTATGGCCTGGAAACTCAAGGCACTAAGCCAGGGCAACCGTAGACTCGCCTTGTTTCCTGTCTCTCAGGGATCACTGTTCTTTGTTGCTGGACATACAATGTCTTGAAGACTTTTGTTTTCTATATTTATTCCTTTTTTATTGTTTCAGTGAAGGTTAATGAAATAGCTGTTATTCCATCTTGGCTAGAAAGAGAACCTCATATATCTTTTGTTTTTAAATCTATGTCTGTCATATTATGTTGTGTCTTCTCTTTGTATTTCTTTTCTGTGGCCCCATCCCATTTGTGTGGCCTTTAAAAAATCGTTTGAGTTTTTAATCGTCTCCTAAATTGAAACAGAATTTATACATCCTACATATTTTCTTTTTGTGCTTGCACTAGCAGTGGCAGTTAAAAAGTGTTTGATCAGTAAAGAATACTCATAGAACCTAGAATTACAATGATTACAAACCTATGGTTTTCTTCAGGAAAAGGATACTTAAGAAAATTTAATACTGTAAGACAACAATTCACAAAGTGCTTTTGATATCCAATATCGGTTTGTAGCAATACGATACCAAAATAAACATTGAAATCAGTCAACGTAGTATTGAGAATGTGTTTAAAATGCAAAACTATTACTGGGCTTTTCAAGTTTCACATTTCATGCTACTGTTGTGTAAACATTGCATGTCACCTTGGTTTGATCCAGAAATCACTTAAGGCAACTCATGATACACGTGATAAATTGAGATTGTCAATGCTCTCTAGACAAAGACAATCAGAAATTTACCTATAACAGAACAAGTTGGAATTGCTGCTTGTATCAACAAAGGCCATAGGAAACTGAGTCACCTCAGTAGAAGAGTTTAGAAAAAACTTGTTTTTTTTTTTTTGTTTTACATAGAATTTGGGCTTGAGGTTAGTGATTTTTTGAAGAGTTAAGGAAGCAGGTTTTACTCTGGATTGGATACTCAGAGACTGGGGCTATTTCTATCTGGCTAAATCACATCCAGGAGGGAAGACTAGACTGAGGTTGAAATCGGCCACTCATCTTAGCTAAAACAGGGATGTGTTTAGACAGTTTTGTGGTTTGAACAACGTCAATAATTTTGCCTGTATCTCGACACAGTTTTGCAGTGGTCTTGTCTTTGGCTTAATCCATCATAGTCACACAGTGTCCTTGTCTGATATTGATGTTCTCTGAAATTATGTTACAGAGGAGAACATCAAGGCGTAGCTCTAAGTGCCAGGCCAGCTCCTGGCTGTCAAGGACATCTTTTCTCTTTTCTAAGATAAATTAAAATGAAACCAAGTAAGGGAGATCAAGGAGAAGTAAGGAATAGAAAAGTGTGTTAAAAGCGAAAGAATGAGAAATGTACAAAATTTGCACCATCATATTAGTCAGTGTTCTCCAGAGAAACAGAACCAATATATACAGAATATAGAGAGTATATAGAGAATATATAGAGAATTGTTTTATGAAATTGGCTTTCTCCAATATGGAGACCATCTGGTCCCATATTATCAAGGTGGGCTGGCAGGTTGGAGATCAGGGAAAAACCAATGTTTCAGTTCAAGTCCATCTTCTGACAGAGTTCTCTCTTTCAGGGGAGGTCAACCTTTTGTTCTACTCAGGCCTCCACAGATTGGAGGATGCCTGCCCATGTTAAGGAAGGCAAGCTGTTTTACTCAGAGTCTAATTTAAATGTTAATCTTATCCAAAATACGCTCACAGAAATATCCAGAATGTTTGATCACATATCTGGGCACTGTGGCTCAAGCCAGTTGATACAAAATTAACCTTCATAACCGTGAAATGTTATATACTTACTAGAAAAAGAACACAAGCAGTTATGTGACTGATAGGGTCCAAAAACTAGTGGCTCTGGAGAAGCACAGTCCTTCCTGGTACTGAGATCAGTGATATCTCTTTTTCCCTGGCTCTCATAAAATGGATAGACAAGTCACTTGGCTGTTGAACAAAGTATCAGGCTGTGTCTAAAGCAACACATCTCTGGGTATGCTGCTTTGGAAATGTGCCTACTCTGTTCCTCTAACTTTTTTATATTTAGTCAGATCACAACCTACTTTGAGGCTGAGGTTCTATAGGAGAGGTTGCTCTTGTCTGCAAGACAGCTTGCGTTATCAGACTTCAGAAGCTAATGATGAAAAACTTGGGGCTGCTCTCTCTGATCTTTTATCTTAAGCACACAAGAATGTTTGTCTGCAGGATAAGGCAAGTTTTGAAGTATAATTGGTCCTTGAACAACGTGGGGATTGGGTCACTGCCCCGAGTCCCCCTACCCCCTGCCACACACACAGTCAAAAATCCATGTATAACTTTTGACTTCCCCAAAACTTAAACGACTAAAAACCTCCTGTTGTGTGGAAGTCTTAATGATAACTTAAACAGTCAAATAGTACATATTTGTGTGTTACATGTATTATAGGCTGTATTCTTACAATAAAGTAAGCTAGAGAAAAGAAAATGTTATAAAGAGAATCATAAGGGAGAGAAAATACATTCATAGTGTTGTACTGTATTTATCCGTAAAGTAAGTTGATATCCGTTTACAAGATGATTTGTCTGTCTGAAATGGTGGGCAACTGTAGCTGCAGACCTCAATCTAGGGTATATATCAAGCAGTCCAATTTTTTTTTTGTAATGCCATAATTTTTATCTGCTCCTCGGAAGCATTTCCAGTGGCACTGTGTTCACTTTATATTAAAAGTTTACGGTATTGTGCTCAACATGATGAAAAATACATGAGAAAAGTGAGAGATCACTTTTCACTACCACATGCAAGTTACTGGGGACAGAAACTACTCAGCTGGAGATGATTAGCATGACAGGGCATTTTACGTGGCTACTCACAACACTTAAACTCACTGCAATAGCAACAAAAGATGGTTATAAAATGATTACACTAGTACAGTTACTTTTATACAGTTATGATTTAATACTTCATCATTTGTTTACATTTATCTCAACTGCCAATGGTACCCTATATCGTCTGCGTCTGTGTGTGAGTTTTGATGTATTTAACTTTTTGTAATAGACATATATTTTATTACAGTACATGATAAAATACACTAGTATCATAACATACCAAACTTTTTCTTAATTTTTTTTTTGACATTTCTAGGCTATGTGGTTCATCTATGAGGTTTTCCAGATTGTCCCAAACCTTCACAAATTTTCCCAATATATTTACGGAAAAAGTTGGCAAATAAGTGGACTCATGCAGTTGAAAGCTGTGCTGTTCAAGGCTTAACTGTGTATTTTATAATCCAGATTGTGAGATTTTGAGCCAGATGATAATATAATATTTAGATCAAATACATAGCTCAGAAACTCACTAAAAATTTCTATATCTTATAATACCCCTCAACTATTTGCAGGGAATAACTGTTTCAACAACAATTGAGAAGCATTTATGCTTGGTTGTGATGTGAGAAGCAGTCTATGCCTAGGAGCAGTATAATTTTAGATCTTCCAATAGGAGGTCATAAACTTTTTAAAA
Source organism: Pongo pygmaeus (assembly GCF_028885625.2). Classification (NCBI taxonomy): domain Eukaryota; kingdom Metazoa; phylum Chordata; class Mammalia; order Primates; family Hominidae; genus Pongo; species Pongo pygmaeus. The sequence continues at coordinate 154,530,714 of NC_072378.2, read as the reverse complement.
AGCTTTTCACACATTCACCTTTACTTTTGTTTTGCATTTGTGGCTGAGTCTCTTGTATTGTTCTCACATCACCTTGTATCTATTTTTCATTCCTTCAGCTACAATTCAAACTCCTTTTAGGCAGAAGTGCTGGCTTCTATTTATTTTGCAGTGGTGGCATGGCCTACAAAAGAGTTGCATAAATCGGGGGTGTGTGGCACTTACAGATACTGTTGAATGTACAAAAGGAGGAAGGAAAGTGTGAATATATTGATACATGAATAAATACCAGGTAGGGAGAAAGAGAAGTTTGACTCACCCTAGTCCGTCTTAAAAAAAAAAAAAAGCCTCTGTGAAGACTACATTTTGTGCTCCTATATCTCTGGTTAGTGTTTACAATCACCTCTGGTTAGCGTTTACAATTATCTCTGGTCAGTGTTTACAATGACAAAAGCAAGTTCCAAAGGAGCACTTGGCACTGTAATTTTTATCCAGTAACTGAATTGAGGTGATCAGACAGCACACACTACAGGTATATATTGATCCATTTTATCTTTCCTTTTTCAATAGTCTGGTATCTCTGAGTTTTTTCTCTCTCATCTTTTATTATGAGAAAGTAGCAAGAATATTGGGCAAGTAATTAGAAGAGTTAGTTCTATGTTCTGGATCAACCACTTATTACATCTCTGACATTAGACAAGTCATTGTGATTAAAAGATTTGGGTTCTTAATCTAAAACTGAGGAAAATAATTCCCATTCTGCCTGTAATGCCATTGTCAAGAGATGTGATGAATATGATGGGCATTTATAGGCCATAAAGCTTGAAGAAGTGATTGAAATTCTATTTGTGAGTGTCTCAGTTCTGCAGAAACAATGGCAATTTCTAATCCTTTCATCTTGTACCTGCGACTTTGTTTAAATGTGAGATTCCTGTGGTTCTCCTGAGACTATAAATGTCAGATGCACTAAAGGATGGAGGCAATTATCCAGACAATTTAGAGCCAGAACACCATGTGTGGCGTTTCCAGAGAGTGGGAGTGAATAATATTAGACAGGCATCCAAGAGCGAGGCCACGTAGGATCTGGTAGGCCATGCTAAGGACTTTGAAATTTATCTTGAATTAGATGGAAAGTCTTTGGGAGTGTTGATAGCAGAGGGTAACATGATGGTATTTCTGTTTGAAAGGATAACTCTGGAGAATGTGCAGCTAGCCTCCAAAGATGGGGCCCAGTGGCCCATACTCTTCAGAGGTCATTTTTTGTGAAGTGCTCTCCCACCACCATGAGTCTGGGCTGGCCTTTGACATACGTTAATGAATAAATGTGACAGAAGAGATGTTGTACTAGTTACAGATCTAGCATTTATGAGGACTGTCCACTTCTGCTTCCTCTTTCTTCAACCACTCACTTTGGCAGTCTTTAGCTACCATGGGAGAAGCCTGGTTACTCTGCTGAAAAACTACGTGGAGAGGACAGGCCTTGAGAGGACAGGCCCTGAGGCTCCACAAAGAGGGGCAGGTCCAGCTTTCTCATTGTGCAAGTAACTAACTCTCTACCTCCAACTGTGTTAAAGACACCAAGTGAAACCAGCTAAATAATCAGTCAACCAAGCCCTGTCAACACAAAGAAATATGAAAAACAATAAAATTGTTGTTTTCAAGTTACTGTGCTCTAATAAAGTTTGTCACATTGCAATAGATAACCAGAATATGGAAGTAGAAAGGCAAAAGAAGAAACAGAGAGATGACTTAAAGGCTTATTCAATTTCCAGGTGAAAGATAATGACGACTGAGTTCTAGAGGTAAGAAGTTGAAGTTAGAGATGACACAGTTTGTTGATGGATTGCTGGTGGAGTCTGGGATAAAGATGAGAATCAAAAGTTACTCTATGTTTGTTGGCTGGAGAAATTAAGATAACAGTGCTACTACTTAACAGTTATCTTTTGCGTATTGTCAACATAAAAAGAATTATATTGGCTGGGTGCAGTGGCTCACGCCTGTAATCCCAGCACTTTGGGAGGCTGAGGCAGGCAGATTGCCTGAGGTCAGGAGTTCGTGACCAGTCTGGCCAGCATGGTGAAACCCCATCTCTACTAAAAATACAAAAAAAAACTAGCTGGGTATAGTGGCGTGCACCTGTAATCCCAGCCACTCAGGAGGCTGAGGCAGAGGAATTGCTTGAACCAGGGAGGTGGAGGTTGCAGTGAGCCGAGATCACGCCACTGCACTCCAGCCTTGGCGACAGAGCAGGGCAGAGAAGGGCAAACAGAGGTTTAGCCATATGACTATTAGATATTTGATAGATACTAGAGGGCATGTCAGAGCTGAGGTCTAGTTATTGGAGTCATTAATTTAATTTATGAACGATATTAACACATGGTCCTGTATGAGATCACCTGGAGACGAACTGTAGTTAGAGAATAGACATGGTCCAAGATGGAGCCCTGGAGTATGCCAATATTTAGAAATCTGGAACATGCATAGCATCCAAAAAAAAAGGGGGAGACTGAGAAGAAACAGTCAGTGAAAGTGAAAGATAATCGGAAAAGTATGTCATCCCCAAATCCAAGTGAAAGGTGTTTGAAGGAAGAAAGTGTGAACAGTTGGGTTAAATACTGCTGAGAGATCATGTAAGAAGAGGGCTAACCATGACTATTGGATGTGACAATATGAATGTCGTTATTGACCAAGAACAAGACTAGCTTCAGTAGAGTGGTGGGGATAAAAGCCTGAACTGATGAGTTCAAGAGAGAGGGGGTGATTAAAAATCATGGCAGCAATGAGGATAAAAATCATTTTATTTTATTTTTGCTATGAAAGGGAGCAAGAAGTGTGTGCAAAGTTGGTGGTATGGGGGTTGCAAGAGGATTTTTTAAAGATAGGAGTTGTCACATGATTGCTATGTCATTAGAATGCTCTAGTGAACAGAGAGAACTTGATCCCAGGGGAGATGACATAGGTAATTTCAGGAGCAAGTTTCTGAGTAGGTGAGCAAGGCTGGGATCCAGGACACAGGTGGAGGAATTGACTTCATCTAGGAGAAAGGCTGTTCCTCCATAATATAGGAGGGTTGTGGTATACATGAGCACAGATGCTTGATCTTGGTGGACTTGGTGGACTAGGAGGAGAAGGATGTCTTCTGAGTGCTTCTGTTTTTGCTGCTAGAAATTTGGAGAGGCGATATTGGAGTATTGAGGAGAAGAAAAATATCGTGAAATAGTCATCTGGGTAGAGTGAATGGACTACGTATTCAGAAGCATACCTGAAGTTCTGAGTTTCTGTTTCTCCACAGAAGAGTGATTTCATCTTGATCCCGTGTCCTGTTGCTACATGGTCTGCTGTTTTGTCCAAAAGTCATGTTGAAATTGTTCTGAACTGATGTTGCCATAGAGCTCATGTACACAGGCTTAGTGAATTGCCCCAAATTTCATATCTGTTGGGGATTCAGGATTGGTGTGCCACTCTATGAGACATTGATCGGAACATTTTATTAGACTCTATATAGGCAGAATGCTGAAGGATCTTTGCCAGTTACTGTGAAAATTTTAGCAGCATTACCACAGAGAGTATTGCGAAAACTATGATTCCATGCTGGAGATAGAAAATGCATTTGCTCTGTTTATGTCTGCTGAGTGTCGAAGCCATTCAGCTGGCCTCAGGGTGGTTCCTTGTGCCTCAGGTGACTATGAATTATTATCATGGTGTTATTCTCTCTTGCTGCTTCAGCATTCTTGATAACATATTTTCATCCATCAACAAGGGTTGCTTTTTTTCCCCTTGGTTATTTTTTTTCCTTGTTTTTTCTATGCTTTATGTATCAAAGAATAACCATAGAAACACAAGAAAGCCTTAAATTGCTGAATAGCATGAGTTTCGAATAGTGTTCAGAAAAACCTGGAGTATTATCTTTCTGTCTTCCCTAGGAACAATGTACACACACACACACACACACACACACACACACACACATACACACATGCCTCGTGAATCCAACCGCCACGGATTTTTTAAAAGACAAAAATTCAATTATTCAACTGGTAAGTTTTAAAAACATTTCCAGCAGAACCTGTCTAAGCTTGAAAATACACTGGTTACTGTAGATTTTTTAATAACTAGAACTACCTAGCACTATGGAAGAAATAAATGGAGACAGTCTAGTGATAGAACCCCTGGGTAAGTAAGAGGGTGATATGATTTGCCTTTCCCAGTGCCAAAAAGAAAAATCATGATGATCTATTTTTGAACCACATGTTAGGTTAAACCATGGTTGTATGAAAACAAAGTCTTACTGGCTAGAACAATTAAGTATTGATGTGTCATGAAACGCATTGATACAAAGAATATAATTATAAAAGATAAGTTTTTAGCTGGGTGCGGTAGCTTACACTTGTAATTCTAATGAATTGGGAGGCTGAATGGAGAGGATCACTTGGGGCCAGTGGTTCATGACCAGCTTGAGCAACATAGTGAGATCCCCATCTCTCAAAAAATTATTAGCCAGGCATGGTGGCGCACACCTGTAGCCTCAGCTACTCGGAAGGCTGTGGTGTGAGGACCACTGGAAACCACGAATTTGAGGCTGCAGTGAGCTGTGATCACATTACTGCACTCCAACCTGGGTGACAGGGCTAGACCCTGTCTTTAAAAAAGATAAAATTTTGGTGCTAGTTCAGAAATGCTCCGAGTGCTCTGATGTTAAATAAAACCCTTTGGCCAATTTCAGAATGTCATTTTCTGCACTTCAGTATATTTGCAATTTTAGACCAAATGTAGGACTTTTCACTTGGGGATAAAAACTTCTGGCTTTGAGTCACTGAATTGTCTAATGGAACAAGCAGTAGAAGCGTGCAGAAGCGATAATGGGCAGACGACTTAAACATGCTCTTTAGCGTCCTCAGCTTCTCTAGGGAATAAATATTTCATTCTGTGGAACGAGAATCAGCTTTTGAAGTAACAGTGATAACACCAGAATTTTTTCAGCTCTATGACTCTAGAGACACTACCTAGTCTAAATAATTGAACTTTTGAAAATGGGGCTAGTGAGTGTTCATAATGCTGAGGTTTAGATTCAGATGAATGCCTGACAGGAAATTATTTGGGCCTGTAATAAATGGGTGTGGTGGGGCATAGCAAATGCCAGTTTTTCTGAGGACCCTTGACTAAGATAGCTGAGAGAGTGTACGTTCTGGCCCCTGTCCCTAAAGCCTGGAAGGTACCTAAGGATGCTTGCCACACAGAATATAAGAGGGATAATTCAAGCTTGCGATATAAACACTGAGGATTAGAATTGTAACTACAGCTGGATTAAGTAATGTTAAAGACCCTTGGTTTTCATTCTTATCTGTAAAGTGAAGCCACATGATATCAACTTGCATTTTAACTGTCTTAGCATGTTTGATCTTTCCTCTAATTGAAATATAAAATGACGTAATTTTGGGTATTTTTCTGACCAACTCATCCTAGGGATAAAAGAGGGACTCTGGCACTTTACTAATAGTCAAGCTTTCTTTGTGTTAGGATGCACATTCCAGAACGTTTTGAGCTTGGAAGCAGAGTAGGAAGAAGGCTGTTAGAATAAACAACTGCTAGTAAAGGGCCAAAGCAATGCTTGTAATAAGGGGAAAGTATTTTTTCTCTTTTGTATACGTATATGTGTTTTAATAAGAAGATATGGTGAGTCTGGTTCGAATTCCATTCTGTCTGCAACAGGAAATAAACAAAAATATATAATTTTAAAAACTAAAATGATTTAATTTATACAGAACCAAAAAGCCTGCAGTTACTAAATAGTGGTCCTGGCAATAATAATACCCCTTGTTTGAGGGATTTACATAAGCAATATCTAGAAAACAGAGGCGCTAACATAATTCTAATCTTATGATCCATGGGAAACATTTTATAGAGAAAAAAAACAACAATAACAACAAACTTACTTCTAGCAAAAATGCCATTTTTAGATGATTCAATAAATTCAGCTCCTCAAATGCTCCCTTCTCTCCCATAAATAGTTGTATGAAGGGTAAATAATTAAACATAAAGCAAAAATACAGCAGCAGTGGGCCTATAGGCAGTTGGGTGCAAGTAAGATTTTGGGCTTTCTTGGGGTCTAGGCAGAGAGAACAGTGCAGAGCTTTTGCTGCTTTTCTTGGAGTTCTTGGATGAATTCTGGGAAGCAGCAGACTGGGAAGAGCTTTCCACCCACTGAGTGTGTTGAGTCTCCCTGATCATCCAGAGAGTAGGCAGGAACTGAGGTGGACTAAGTCATTTCTGTCCTTGATGGTGGTAGAGTTGAAGATTTGGAGGAGATCGATTCTTCCAGGTGCAGCAGCAAGAAGCATGCCTAGTTCTATACCACAGGCCCATCGAGATAGAAGGGATGAATACTAAAAGTATGTTATTCTCTTTATCTTTTGTTGCTAATAAATCATAAAAGTGATAATGGGGAAATAATAATTGAAAGAAGCAACAGAGATGGCTCTATCCAAATTATGCTATTTAATTTCATGAAAATATATTTTCTATAAGAATGTCAATGGTCTAAATTGCCCCCAGAAGAAATAAAACAATAGCACTAAATGTTGTTTTTTCTGTGCCAGGCACTGTTCTGAGAGCTTATAGACCTTAACTCTTTTATTCTTTGAAACAAACTTATGAGGTATTCTTATTCTTATTATTTTAATTATTGCTATTTTTCAAATGAAGAAATAGAGGCACAGAAGAAGTGATCTGCCTAGGGACACATAGCTAGTAAGTGATGGAGTAAAGAGTCTAACCATGGTTGTCTGGCACTGGCTTCCATGCTTTCAGCCAGTTTACTACATTGACTCTAAGAAAACACAAGTAAGCCAAATGCCACAGAAGAAATAGGAGTTGCTGTCAAAGTGTTACTTCCCGAAAAAAAATCAGACTAGAGAGTGGCAAAGAAAATTCTACTGTGCTTTGAATGTAATCTAATCAATGCTATTTGACCAGCTCTAGATAAGAGAAACGGAAAAACTCCCAGTTTCTCTCTCTCTCTTTCTTTCTCCCTTTCTTTCTCTCTTTCTCTCTCTCTCTTTCTCTTTCTCTCTCTCCTCTCTTTCTCTTTCTTTCTTTTGCTCTCTTTCTTTCTCTCTTTCTTTCTCTTTCTCTCTCTCTCTCCTCTCTTTCTCTCCTTCCTTTCTTTCTTTCTTTCTTTCTTTCTTTCTTTCTTTCTTTCTTTCTTTCTTTCTTTCTTTCTTTCTTTCTTTCTTTCTTTTCTTTCTTTCTCTCTTTCTCTCTTTCTTTCATGGAGCCTTGCTGTCACCCAGGTTGAAGTACAATCTCTGCTCACTGCAACCTCCACCTCCCGGGTTCAGGTGATTCTCCTGCCTCAGCCTCCCAAGTAGCTGGGATTACAGGTGCCCACCTAATTTTGTGTTTTTAGTAGAGATGGAGTTTCACCATGTTAGCCAGGCTGGTCTCGAACTCCTGACCTCAGGTGATCCACCTGCCTCAGCCTCCCACCAGTTTCTTTTATGAGGCAAACATAACCTTGATATTAATGTCCCAAAAATACAGCACTTAAAATGTCAACAAGCCAAGCTTGCATGTGGATAATAATAAAAGCATTCTGAGTAAACAAAATCCTAAGCAAATGATTACCAACTTCACAGCATAATAGATTGGATTTTATTCTGGTTATATAACAAAGATTCAGAACTAGGAAACCTAGTAATTTATCAACTAATCCGTAAAAATGTAATAATTTTACATATACATAGATACTGAAAGTAAAGTTGATAAAAGTTAGTATTTGTGATTAGAAAACATTGTGGTTCAATAGTAATGTATTGAAGCAGGAAGTAGAATTGCAAACTGATAGTCTATATGCAACGATTATTAGAGTGGTAGTCCAAGTGGTGTGTTCCTCATGTTGGTAAAGAAGCTAGAAAAATTAAGTTAAATATTGAGAAATTAAAAGAATAAACACAATGTGATTCCGAAATACCCTTATGAGAATGGCTATAATTAAAAAGACCAAACATAAAAATATTGGCAGGAATGTAGAGCAATGAGAACTCTCATATATTGCTGTTGTGGGTGTAAACTGGGACAATCACTTTGAAAACCAGTTTTGTATTATCTCCTGACACTAGATGTTTACATAGTCCTTCACATAGAAATGTTATGTATCCTTATAAATATTTATATAAATATATCAGAGAGAAATGAGTATATGTGTCCACCTAAAGACATATGTCCAAAATATGTTTATAAAATTCTTTGTACAATAAGTAACAGCTTATTCATAATAGCCCCAAACTGGAAACAATGCAAATGCCCATCAACAGTAGAATGGATAGATACATCGCAGCACATTTGCTTAATGGAGAACCACACAGCTACAAAATACAACTGCTACCTACAACATTGATGAATCTCACTGTCATGAGTGAATAAAACCAGATGCAAAATACTATGATTCCAGGTATATGAAGGCAAAAAATAAAACACTGATGTGTGGTTGTAGAATAGGTGCTATGAGGGATCAGAAGGAGTAGGTTTTGACTGGGAAGGCATAAAGGAACTTTCTAGGCTGCTAGAAATTTCTCTGTATGGTCATTACAAGGGTTTACACACAGATAAACACTCATCAAACTGTACACTAAATATCCATGTTTTTAATGCATCTCAGACTTCAATACAACATTACAAAATAAAATGTACATAAAGTAAATTCTATAAAGGCAAAATTTGAGGGCTTTGAATATAACACAAAGATTTCTCTTACACAAATAACGTCATGGACAGAATTAACAGGCAGGTTATAGATGGAGATGATTCTGTCACAATATATAGCTAAAAAAGACTAAAATCTTGAATATATAAGAAATTTCTTTAATTTAGGAAAAATAAGACAGGAATGCCACTAGTTAGCCAAGAAAGGATATAATTAGGCAATCCACAAAAAGGAACATTGATACCTGATTATTCAATCTCATTAGTGAGGAAAATGTTCAAACTAACAAAATTAAGGCAGAAATAAAAAATATTTGAAACAAATGAAAACAAAAACACAATATACCAAAATCTCTAGAAGGCAGCAAAAGCAGTGTTAAGAGAAAAGCTTATAGTGCTAAACGTCTACTTCAAAAAGTTAGAAAGCTCTCAAATTAATGATCTAACCATCACACCCAGAGAAAACTAATCCCAAAGGTAGCAGATGAAAAAAATAACTAAAATGAGAGTAGAACTGAATAAAATTGAGACCCAAAAATATATACAAAAAATCAACAAAACCAAAAGTTGATTATTTTAAAGGATAAATGATATCAGTAGACTGCTAGCTGGATTAACAAAGCACAAAAGAGAGACAATTTAAATAAGTTTAATCCACAAATTATCTCACAGAAATAGAAAAGAAAGATGCTCAGAGGCTACTATGAACATCTCTATGCACACAAATTAGAAAATCTAGAGGAAATTGATAAATTCCTGAAAAAAACCTCCCAAGATGGAATCAGGAGTAAATTAAAACCCTGAACAGGCCAATATTGAGTTCCAAATGGATTCAATAAAAAGCAAAAACTAATCCCCAAAAGCCCCGGACCAGATGAATTAACTCCAAATTCTACCAGAAGTACAAAGAAGAGCTGGTACCAATTCAACTTGAAATATTCCAAACAACTGAAGAGGAGATACTCCTCTCTAACTCATTCTACAAGGCCAGCATCAACCTGATATGAAAACTTGGTAAGAGATACAATGAATAAAAGAAAACCACATGCCAATATCCCTGATGAACACAGATGCAAAAATTCTCTGTAAAATACTAGCAAACCAAATCCAGCACTCAAGTGTGATTCATCACAATCAAGTAGGCTTTATTCCTGGGAAGCAAAGTTGGTTCAACATTGCACAAATTAATAAATGTGATTCATCACATAAACAGATTAAAAACAAAAACCATATGATCATCTCAATAGACACAGGAAAAACCTTCAATAAAATCCAACATCCCTTTATGATAAAAACCCTTGAGAAACTAGGCAATGAAGAAACATACCTGAAAATAATAACAGCCATCTAGGACAAACCTGCAGCCAACATTGTACTGAATGGGAAAAAGCTGGAAGCATTTCCCTTGAGAACTAGAACAAGACAATAATGCCCATTCTCACCAATTCTATTCCACACAGTACTGGAAATCCTAGCCAGAGCAATCAGGAAAAAGAAAGAAATAAAAGTTACCCAAACAGGAAAAGAAGCCAAATGAGATCTCTTTGCTGAGAATATGATTCCATACCTAGAAAACCCTAAAGACTCCACCAAAAAGGTTCTTGGAACTGACAAATGACTTCAGTAAAGTTTCAGGATACAAAATCAATGTCCAAAAGTAAGTATTATTTCTATAATACAATAATATTCAAGCCAAAAGCCAAATCAAGAATGCAATCCTATTCACAACAGTCACACACAAAAATAGAAAATACTTAGAGATACATCTAACCAAGGAGGTGAAAGGTCTTTATGAGAAGAACTACAAAACATTACTGAAATAAATCAGAGATGACACAAAAAAATAGAAAAATAATCTATGGTCATGGATTGAAAGAATCAATATCATTAGAATGGCCATACTGCCCAAAGCAATCTACAGAATTAAAGCTATTCCTATCAAACTACCAACATTATTTTTCACAGAACTAGAAAAAAAAACTACTCTAAAATTCATATGGAACCAAAAAAGGGCCTGAATAGCTGAAGCAGTCTGAAGCAAACAGAACAAAGCTAGAGGCATCTCATTTCTCAACTTTAAATTATCCTATAAGGCTACAGTAACCAAAACACTATGTTACTGGTACAAAAACTGGTACATAGACCAATGGAACAGAATAGAGAACCCAGAAATAAAGCCACACACCTAGTACAGCCATCTGATCTTTGACAAAGTTGACAAAAATAAGCAACAGGGAAAGGACTCCCTACTCAATAAATGGTGCTGGGATAACTGGCTAGTTATATGCAGAAGAATAAAACTGGACTCCTCTCTTTCACTGTATACAAAAATTAACTCAAGATGGATTGAAGATTTAAATGTAATGCCTCAAACTATAAAAATCCTAGAAAAAATCATACAAAATACCATTTTGGACTTTGGCCTTGGGAAATAATTTATGACTAAGTCCTCAAAAGCAATTGCAACAAAAAAATTGACCTAATAAAACTAATGAGCTTTCTGCACAACAAAAGAAACTATCAACAGAGTAAACAAACCACCTACAGAATGGCAGAAAATATTCGCAAACTATGCAACTGACAGAGGTCTAATATCCAGGATCTATAAAGAACTTAAACAATCCAACAAGCAAAAAACAACCTCATTAAAAAGTGGACAAAAGACATGAACAGACACTTCTTAAAAGAAGAAATACAAGTGTGTGACAAATATATGAAATAAATGCTCCACATCATGAATCATCAGAGAAATGCAAGTCAAAACCACAATAAAATGCCATCTCACACCAGTCAAAATGTATATTATTAAAAAGTCAAAAAATAACAGATGCTGGCAAGGCTACAAAAAAAGGGTAACACATATATTGTTGGTGGGAATGTAAATTAGTTAAGCCACTGTGGAAAAGAGTTTGGAGATCTTTCAAAGAACTTAAAACAACTACTATGTGACTCAGCAATCCCATTACTGGATATATATCCAAAAGAAAATAAATCATTCCACCAAAAACACACATGCACTCATATGTTCATTGCAGCACTGTTCACAATAGCAAAGACATGGAATCAACCTAGGTGCCCATCAACGGTGGGCTGAATAAAGAAAATGTGCTACATATACACCTTGGAATACTACACAACCGTGAAAATGAATGAAATTATATCCTTTGCAGCATCATGGATAGAGGTGGAGGCCATTGTCCTAAGCAAATTAATGCAGGAACAGAAAACCAAATACCACATTATCTCATGTGTAAGTGGGAGCTAAACGTCAGATACTCATAAGCATAAAGATGGCAACAGTTGACACTGAGGGCTATTAGAGGGAAGAGGAGGGAGGGGGCAAGGGCTGAAAAACTAACTGTTGGGTACCATGCTCCCTACCCAGGTGATGGGATCATTCATTCCCAAATCAGCATCAAACAATATACCTGTATAAGAAACCTGTACACATACCCCTTAATCTAAAATAAAAGTTGAAAGTATAAAAGAAGAAAAAAGAGAAAATAAAAAACAATGATATGTTAATTTTTACCATCAAAATTAATCTGCAGAGATAATGTGTAGTGAATTTGTGTATGTGTACACATTGTGACTCTTGAGAAAAATCATTCTACATATACACAAAGAGTGTCCAGCATTGTTAATCAAATCAAAGAGTGCAAAACAATGTAAATGTCTGTAAATAGGGACTTGATAGGTACAATGTGGTATTACAAATGATGGAATGCTATACAGCAGTGAAAAGGAAACTACTATATCTACAGGGGACAGCATGGACAACTCACAATATTCTGAATGAATATTGTGAAGAAACGTGAAGAGATGAAAAGCCCAAAGCCATTGTGTAAATTGTATTCACATAGCTTATGGTGATATCATGGATTGGGGTGAAGATGAGGTGATATTAGAGATGATACAAAGGGATAAAAGGAAGGAAAATAAAAGGTGAAAATAAAATTTAAAACAGAATGCAAGAAGCACAAATTATATTGTGTCATAAACTGTGGCTGATTGCACCAATTCTATGCACTTGGACCCTAAAAGAATAAGATAATCTCCCAGATAACACAAGAAAATAACAAAACTATTTTTCATTTCCTTTAAATTGCAATTTATAAAGCTAGATCACAGAAAAATAAACAAATTGGAGAAAGCAAGAACTAAATCAGAATAACATCATTTATAACATACCTTTTTTGCTGGATCTCGATGAGCTCAATCTTTATCTTATCTTAGTTTTTGAGTATTTGATTGAAATCAAATATGATTACATCTGCTTCAATTTGGAAGATGCCATTATTTTTTGATGTCTAAAGGTCTAAGTGTCAGAAAAAATTGACCAGATTTTTTATCAATCTAAAACTTCTAGTTTTGCTCCTATAGTGTAATTATATAGCTTATGAAAATATACAGAAATACTTTTTTAGCTATAGAGTTTTGTATAATCATATTAACCAGCCAAATCTTGTATGAAACCTAATAAAGAATATTCTTGACTAATACTCAGAATGGCTTATTGTTTCATTAGTATAGATATGACCTTTTATTGTTACTGCAGCTCTAATTTAATGAATAATCTATTTTGGCAACTAAAATTCTACTTATTTCACCCTGAAAAAAACTACCAACACAATTTTATTGATATTATTAGCACCATGTCAGATTCCTGGAAAATTAAAAAATACTGTACAAACTACAACTATAATCAAAATTTTCATATCATTGTAACATACTAAACTTGTAGACAAACTACTTTTCCGTAATTCATTTTAACAGCAAAAGTCATGATGAGTTGCAAAAGGCCATGATTTTTATGTAGCGCAAATCTGCAAATGTTTACAATCCATAGATCAACAGGTTACACACTGGAAGTAGTTAATATCAATGCAACATATCTGTGCTTTTTACTTGTTCCTTTTTTTTGTTTCATTTTGAGCAAATCAAAGAAAGTCTGTAGAATGTGGTGGTTAGCAGCATCAACTTTGGAGCCACATTCAAACAGTCACTCCCCACTTAACAATCTAGGTCACAGTGCATAAGATGTTTGATCTTTCTGTGCCCCAGCTTCCTCATGCGTTAAATTGGGGTATTGTCCTTACAGTCTCCTATTAGGGTTCACTTAACTGGTGCCCAGAATATTGTGAAAAGAGTCAGAGAATCCGGCAAAATGGAGCTTAGCCAAAAACATCTCACCACCAGATGCCTCTGTCTTAACACAAACCTCTCCCAGAGTTCCTCAGAGCAGGCAGGGCTGTGATACATTCAAATTCTCTGCAGTTGGCAAGCAAAATGAGCAACATCTGGCACTAATTACCTCACTGCCACACACTGGTCAGCAGTGAACCACCTGATGACTTTGTTAGTGACCAGCTGCAGAGCATATTGCCTTCCATCAGGGTCAAGAATTCTATGTTGCTGCTGGGTAGAGTGGAAGTTTCAGGTGCCCAAGGGTTGATTCACACAGTCGCAGATGTGGTCTGTTAAGGTAGGCCGGGACTCTTGGCAGGTGCAACAGCCTTGATCCCCGTATTTCTGTCCTCACATATATTAGTTTGTCCTTTCATGGTGAATATGCCCCTTTTTATATTTATGTTAGCTTCAGGATATTGCCCTAACAATTCATGCATATCCTGCAGATTAGATCTTCATCAATAATTTTAAATAGTTGAATTGACAATGTTGAATTAGATTCAAAATCCATTCCCATTTTCAGAAGCAATTTCAACATTAATTTGTCAATGAAATAAAAAGAGCTGTTCAAATCTTTAAATATGATTTCAACTGTGGTATATTTTTCTGCAAGCTTATTATGAACAAAGTTTTATTGATGTTCACATCAAGAACTTTAAAATATCATCATTTAAAACTTGACCAGGAACTGCATCTTACCATTTCAAGTACAAGATCAGATATTAAAAAGACATGTTCAGTCCGGGCACAGTGGCTCATGCCTGTAATCCCAGCACTTTGGGAGGCTGAGGTGGGTGGATCATTTGAGGTCAGGAGTTCGAAATCAGCCTGGCCAACATGGTGAACCCCGCCTCTACTAAAAATACAAAAATTAGCCGGGTGTGGTGGTGGGCGCCTGTAATTCCAGCTACCTGGGAGGCTGAGGCAGGAGAATTGTTTGAATCCAGGAGATGGAGGTTTCAGTGAGCCAAGATTGCACAACGGCACTCCATCCTGGGCGACAGAGTGAGACTCCATCTCAAAAAAAAAAAAGAGACATGTTCAGAGAAACAAATCTAAATTTCTCATTTAAATTTTGAAAAGCTGAGATTTGAATGTTTTATAGACATTAATTATACACTATATGACCAAACATTTTTTCTAATAATTAATATAAAGAAAGTGCAATGAAAATTTTTTGTTTATCAAATACCACGTGGATATCTCTAGCATGACCCAATCCCCCATGTATTTCTTCCATTTTTCCATAGAAATATTATTTTTCTTGTGTGCCATGCCTCAATAATTAGGGGAAGTATTTAACCAAAGTATGGTATAAGCCAAAACTGGAATGCACTGGAATGCAAACATTAGAACAGGAAAGTAGATGTATATTACTAATAAGGGAAAATGTCCAAGCATAGTAGACATTGCTAGTTCTTACCAATATTGGGTTCTTCTTTTCTTCCTGGGCATTTGGAAGGCTGCATGTCTCATTATTCTCACAGCTGGGCATGAACTATCATCTAGTTCTGGATAATACTATGTGAGAAGACATGACATGTATCACTTCTGGTGTGAGATTTTCCAGTTTTCTGTTTTTCTCTGCCTTGCAACTAACAACATTCCACATGGTGGAGCATCAGTCACTGTGGACCCTTGAGTGAGAGACTATATGGACAGAGGAGCCTGTCCTCAAACCCAATGATCTGCAGCACATCTAAACATTTACGTGTAAATCCACTGATAAAGGTTATTTGTTCTCTCAGCATAAACCTGGCATATCCTGATAAACTCATCAAAATATTAAATAAAAAATTGTAAAATTCATTGGGGCTTATATCTAGACTAAATTAAGAGTTGTTAAAAAGATAATAGAAAAAAGCAGATGATCCAGTAAAATTATGGGCAAGTATCTTGAACACAAAAGAAGATACACAAATGCTCAATAAATGTATAGAAAGGTGCTTAACTTTAGTAATGAAAGACATGCAAATAAAAACATAGCAAAAGACCACAAATATACCATAATGACTACATGAGACAAATGCAATCCCACATGCTAGCAAGGTTACGAAGCAATGGAAACTCTGGCAGAAATGTAAATTGGACCAATCCTTTTGCCAAACTGTTTGGCACTGGAATGCACTGGAATGCAAACATTAGAACAGGAAAGTAGATGTATATTACTAATAAGGGAAAATGTCCAAGCATAGTAGACATTGCTAGTTCTTACCAATATTGGGTTCTTCTTTTCTTCCTGGGCATTTGGAAGGGCATTATTTACTAAATTTGAATCTATTTAGTTCAATAGCTGAGCCTATGACTCAGCTATTCCATTGCTAAGAATCAACTACATATCAATGAAAAAGATCCAACACCTGAAAATAAAAGTAGAATAAATAATTAAAGAGTGGTGTGTTCATACACTAGTATATTTATTATTCATCAATAAAGGCAAACAAACTATAGCAAGAAAAAATTACATAAATAAATTGCATAATATAACATTGACTAAAAAAGCCATAAGCAGAAAAAGACATATTATATTTTTCCTTTTCATACGTTTGAAAACTTGCAAAGTGTCCATTCTGTTGGAAGTCAGAATCGTGTTACCATTGATGAAGAGATAGAAGTAGTGATTGTGCATGAGCAGTTGCATGAGGCACTTCCTCATCCTTCAATATTACTACCCTTCCTTGAATGGTGGTTACTGGGGTGTTCATTCTATTATAATTCACAGTGGGGAATATTTGTTCTGCACATGTTTTCTGTATGTTTGTTATTCTTAAAGAGCCGGGAATGTTACTAACGCAAAAACTCCTTCTGATAAATATGTGGGTAGGCAAAGAACATAGTGTGAGAGTATGCATTTCAAGTGAATTATACTGTATGGTAAAATTATAGATGGTTTTATGTTATTCTTCATATTTGTAATTTTATATATTTTATTATACCTTTTTTAATTTGAAAGGAATTGAAACTATTATAAATAAAATAAATACCTCAACCTTATGGCAGGCTACAAAATTTCCTTCATAGTTTTCTTCAACTTAAACCTCCTTTCACTAATTCTTATTTTTCAGAGGCATTGCATTTAATATAACATTTAAAAATGTATCTTTGCATTCTGTTTGATTTAATTTTACTACTGTTTCAGCCATAAAAGTCTTACTGCATGATCAGTAATTTATTTCAACATTATTTAAAGAATTAGTAGGCTTGGCTGGAAACTGAGCCAACATTTTTATTAGTTTCTATTAGAAAATACATTCTGAGTTATTAAGAGTAATAAAAACAAACTTTTAGACCTTAAAACTCCTTCAGTAAGTTGAAATCTTTGCTTTTAAGAAATTGTTTATGTGAATATCTCCCACAGTTTGTGCCATAGGAAAGCAAATCTGTTAAGTGTATATAAATGCATATTGTACATTTTATTTCACCCTCTTAGTTTGGCTGTGTCTGGTGATTTTTGTTGTCTTAGGACACATTTTGTCATAAGAAGGTTATGGCTGAAGTAGTAGTTTTCAAAATATGTTTGTGAAGATTATTTCTGAGAGATGTTACACAAGCACACACACAGACACACCTTGTTTTCAGAAGTATTGGGGAAGTGATGTACTCTCTAGATTCCCTTGGAGATTTACAGGTCTCATTAGAATATGTAGGACTGTAAATAGCCCTGCAAATGAATGAGCCTTCTTTATTGACTTTAACACATTCTTCCCCACATTTATTTAAAACAGAACACTTTCCCCACTGACTACAGCTTTCAATATTCCCAGTTCATGAAATCCTGGCTTACATCTAAGGCATATTCGGTACAGTCATCTGTGATCATCAAGCATGATGCCCCATTTCATCTCCGCCTAAAACACATTTGAGTAACCTTTGCCAGAAATCTGAAGAATGAGGATTCTCATCTTTTTCCTCTCCTTCCCTAAAATGCCTTTGTTTTATGCAGTTTTAACCACAGTGGTAAAGCCAGTATGTGTTCTAGGGAACATTGTTAAACAGGCTTTGTCTTACATTGTCTCCTGCTACGCCCCCATTTCTGTGCCATTTCTGGAGACCTGCATCTCCCCTGCTGCCAATCAGGGCCCAGCACCTCCCCACAGCCTCACCCCTGATGATCAGCATGCCCCTCCAGGGCCCATCCAGCCTTTTTCCTGTGGGATCTATTATTTAAAAGGGCCCTTTCATCCTCTCATCTACTCTATTAAAACTTCCATTTTCTGGGTATGGTTGTTTGGAGAAAATCATTTTCACAATTTCACATAGTGAGAGATAGCATAGCCTAATGCATTTTTCCCCCCTAGAACGGTAGCTTTTTACTTCCTTTTTTTTTTTTTTTTTTTGCAAAGACCAAGACTTCTAAGTTTAGAATTAGAGCTAGAAAGATAATCAAGTACATTTTATTGGGAAAGAACCTGGGGAGATATTTTTCAGAATCAATGTATCAGACCATAGAGGAGTGACAAGCTCCAACCTCTGTACTGGGTTCACTTGGGTTCCAATGGCATTGGCTTGGACAACACGACCCACCTGTAGTAGGTATATTTCCACTTATACTTGCATTGCTTAGAACAGGGATTGGAAACTATGGCCCAAAGCCTGTTCTGGGCCCGCCCATGAGCTGATAATGGTTTTAACATTTTTCAATAGTGGAGAAAAATATCAAAAGAAGAACAATATTTTGCAAAACATGAAAATTATATAAAATTTATATTTCAGTGTCCACAAATAAAGTTTTATTGGAACATAGCTAATGGTCATTTGTTTTTGCGTTGCCTGAAGCTGGGTTTGCATTACAGCAGCAGAGTCTGTAGTTGTGACAAGACCATATGTATGGCCTGCCAAGCCTAAAATATTTACAACCCGGCCCTTTACACAAAAGTTTGCATACTCTAACCTAGAAGAGAGCAAAACATCAAAATGGAGCTGCTGCAGGGCCACCTCACCTCACCACTTTCTGATCTAGAATAACACTGTGTGCCTTCTATCCTCACGCTAACTCTAATACGTAGGTCCCTCAGGAAACAGTTTTTTGGTTTTTTGTTTCTTTTCTTTCCATTTGCTTCTTGAGGTCTTAAACTTTTTATTTTATAAACTTGCCAATGTAACACTTGCTTTTCACGACAAATTAGAGTTAAGAGATGGTTTTAGAAAATAAGTAAAACCTTTTTTACAAACCTGTGAAATTCCTCTACCAGAAGTAAGCAACATTAACAATTTGATATATATTATTCCACAAGTTGCTCTATGCTTAATCAAACAGAGACGAGCATGCACAGCATAGAATAATTCACTCCTTGAAAGTAAAGCTAATCTGGAGAGCAAAAAGGCAAACTTGGATAAAAAGTTATGGACATATAACTTATAACATATAACATATATACATGCTTATAACATGTAACACATATACACACAGATACACAAACAACACTCCATATTTTATAAAAAGATTTATAACTAATGTATAGTCATTAAAACACACATGTATACACACACAAAACCAATACTCCACACTTATAGTAAAGGGCAGCCACTGATGGATTTTTTATAACCCATTGTTTTTAGTTGTTCCTGATAGTTGAGGATGTACCATGATTCATGTAGCCATTCACTTTTGGATATACATGCATTTTCCTTTCTTCCTTCTGATCTAGCTGTGATAAACACATTACGTATAAATCCTTACACACTGGAGATTTTAGACACACTATAAAATTATATTATTTTGGCCCATTTACCAACCTTTATTTGAGGAGAAACAATTCATCAGTTGTTTAGGAAAGTGATAATCCATACATTGTCTGCATCAGCCCAATTTCAGATAATAAAGTTGGGAAATTATCTGATATCATCTTTATATGCATGAAAATAAATTGTAAAAACTTCTTCAAAAGTAAGTAAAATTTGGGAATTATAAAACTGTGACTCTATAATTACAAACCTACAATGACAGAATTACAAAAGGAAGCATGATTTTATCTAGTTACTTATATATAGTATCAGAAGTAGTTGCTAATTTGTTTCTGCTAGATGATAGCCTCTTGGAAATAAAACGAATAAATTTCTTAAAAGGATAAACAAATGAGTACAGAAAAATGTCATTAGCATATTTATATGTACATTGATCTTGCTAATGTAGCTTTAAGGGTTTACCTTCTTTTTTTTTTGAGACAGTTTCACTCTTGTTGCCCAGGCTGGAGTGCAGTAGTGCAATCTCGGCTCACTGCACCTCCACCTCCTGGGTTCAAGCAATTCTCCTGCCTCAGCCTCCCAAGTAGCTGAGATTACAGGCATGTGCCACCACGCCCGGCTAATTTTGTATTTTTTTTTTTTTAGTGGAGACAGGGTTTCTCCATGTTGGTCAGGCTGGTCTTGAACTCCCGACCTCAGGTGATTTGCCCGCCTCGGCCTCCCAAAGTGCTGGGATTACAGGTGTGAGCCACCTTGCCCGGCCAAGAGTTCACCTTCTTGAACTGGTTTGCATTCTTTTCTTTCACCCGTAATCTAATTTACTTTATAGTTAGTTTATTAATCATTATTCTTATGATATAATGTTAAGTGTTCAATAATAGTTTCAAAAGAACTACAGTTTAAATTAAGAATCCTTTAGGTTTTAACGTGTATATAAAATAGCTTTGAGCAAATTCAGAAAATGCCACAAATAAATGGTACTGCTATATTTTCCAGTTTATTTGAAGGGAAGCAATATTAAACTGGGTTACGTAAGGTGTTCAGAAAGAATGCTGTGTAAAGAAATATGGCACATAATTAGAGCTGCCAGATAAAATACAGTATGCCAAATATTACATGGGACACATATATATGAAAAAATATTTGTTATTCATCTGAAATTCAAGAGTGACTAGGCATCCTATATTTTTATTTGATAGATCTGGCAATCCTACATATGATACCAGTATAGAATTGTTTTGTTCAGAGCACATACAGCATGTAGTAAATGTTCAAAATGTATTGAGTATAATAATAAAAATGATAATTGTTGACCAAATTTGAAAATTTGACCAAATTTGAAAAGAATACCCAAATGTGCACTATACCTTGTATGAAATAAACAATGGTTAAAAAAATACCTCAAGCATTATTAGAATAATATTAGTTCTTAGGGACTAATTTCAAGCTATAGATGTATAATACATTGTTTAGATATTTGCAAAAAAGAGTTATTCAAGAATCAATGGAAGGTAACATTTTCTGCAAACAGATGAAAAATGGGAATAGCTATGGAACCAGGCCAAGCCAAAAGGTACAGCCAGCTAACCAAAGTGCTTTTAATTATTTCGTCGGGAATGTTAAGGAGCATGTTAAAGAGAGTGCTTCAAATATGTAATTTAAGGATTTATTGCAAAGAAGTTTTGCTCACATGGACCTTATACTTTTAAAATGTAGTATTTAAATATTGCAAACCTGAGCCTGCTGATGTGTTTTCAAGGCAGGCCTTTAAGAGTGTAAGCACAAAGCCTTATAAGGATAAATTCAATATTCTCCTTTTTCGAGACCATTTTTTTTTCCTCATGCAAGATGAAACCAAATCTCATAAAGATTACATAATTACATTAATGATCTAGTTAAGAGTATTCCTGAGACCCAGGTTACCTGACCCCAAAACTTGTGCTCTTTCCATAACATGATAAATATAACGCAAAAGAGATTTTAATCTCAGGAATAACATAGTGCTTGAGAGTTTACTAAATATTATCATTTGATGCTTCAGATCTTCTATGTTATCACTGCCTACTCTTATTCATCTACAAACTCTTAAAAGTTGAATTAAGAAATTATCTTCTGGAAAGTTGGTGCCAATGAGTTATTCTATTAGGTTCTTGGGGCGTGGGGTAGAAAATAATATTTATTAGGAGTCCCAAGGTCAGGAAGAAGAGGATTATTATGTCATTTAGCAGTAGCTAGCAGAGACCACTTAGAAATTAAATTTCATTCAGATTTTTATCTTTCCTTGTCCATTTATTTGATGAGCATCAAGTCAGTTTTCATTTGTCCCAGGTCTCCAGTATACAGTTTTGATAGGCTCATTGTTCCTTATGATTGAATAATCATATTTTGGTGTCCTTTCCTGTCGTTATTTTTTTTAATTCTTTGTATGGCATATCTAATCCTTAAGCTTGTTTCCTGCAGCCTGACTCTTCTTGTTTTAGTTGCTTTCAGTCAACTAAAATTTACCAGATGTTTTTGCATTTGTTGCCATATAGTAGTACCTAAAGAGACTGCAAAGAAAACCTTACAATGTTTCTAAGTAGTAGCTCTTCTGAGTGGGGAAGAGAACTTGGAGAATATAGGAGAAATCTAATATAGGGCAAGGGGACAGCAGAGATAAAATCTTCTTCACAGCTCATTTAGCAAATTACGCTGTATGACCATTGAATAAGTATTTCATTTTTGCAAAGATTATTTAAATAACTTCTCTGATGCTCTCGTCCTGCAGTGTACACCATTGGTCCTTCCTCAGGGACGTGGTCACCTTTAGTGACAGGAAATCTCAATTTCCATAGGATCAGCCCATTCTTCCTCCTGTCAGCTCTGACCATACCCTCTTTAACTTGAAATTGAAGGATTATTTCTAGCAAAACAAATAGCAAGAACAAAAGACACAGAGGTAAGAAACCTCATTATATATTTTAGGAGTGGACATTTATGTCATTCTTTTTTTATTTTATTTTATTATTATTATATTGTAAGTTTTAGGGTACATGTGCACAACTTGCAGGTTTTGTTACATATGTATACATGTGCTATGTTTGAAATGATGAGGGTGTGTTGTAATAAGATTTCTCACGGAGCACTGTATAAGGTAAATCACCAACAGAAATATAATTCTGATATTTCACTGGATTAGTTTCATTCCTATTAACTAAGACATGGATGTGTCCTTGCAAAATATATGCACACAGCCCCCACCCTGACTTCCATGCGTGGTTTGTTTTTAAACATACATTGGTGAGTAGCTTTCGTGTTAGCCGGTTTTCATTAAACTCATGGTAAAAGAGACAGTTGGTGCTGTGGTTTTGATAGAATGTTCGCACAAGTGTCCCTGTTAATCTAACTTAAGATTCAAATGTGGTTTTGTGGTTTTGAAAGTATGAGGTCCTTTTGATATCTTACCATGAACATCAGATTGAGAAGGAAGTTTTTGATAACTTACCAGTTGAAACACTGTAATGTCAACACTGTGTTTCTTATCCTCAGGATATCTGGTGTTATGGTAAGGCAGCTCAAATCTTCTCTGGCAAAATTTCTTTTCTTTTTTGTTTTAACTATATTTATCTTCTAGTTATTTTCCATCTTTACCGTTTCTGCTACCTACAGACTTTCTTCTTTATTCTAATCTCTCAACTCTGTTTACAAAAATAATTTTCATATAAATGGGAAACGTTACATGTGATCATTTAGAAAAATTAGAAAATATTTAAAATGCAGAAAAAAGTCACCTGTAATATCACCACCTGAGATAAGTATTGCTATCATTTTGATGTACTTAAAACATGGATTGTGTGTAATCCCAGCACTTTGGGAGGCCAAGGCAGGCAGATCACGAGGTCAGGAGATCGAGACCATCTTGGCCAACATGGTGAAACCTCATCTCTACTAAAATACAAAAAATTAGCAGGCGTGGTGGCACATGCCTGTAATCTCAGTTACTCAGGAGGCTGAGGCAGGGGAATTGCTTGAACCCAGGAGGCGTAGGTTGCAGTGGCTGAGATTGCACTCCAGCCTGGCAACAGAGCAAGACTCTGTCTCAACAACAACAAAAAAACATGGATTGTGATATAATCATCTTTTATTCACTTAACACATTTTGTGAGTACATTTGTCAGTTGCTGAACATAATTCTATCTTGTAACTTTAAAGCCAAATTACATCCGTTGTATGGGTATTCTATTATTTTAACCAATTTCCATTGTTGTACATATGTCTTTGAATACAACTGTTGTAATTTTTATTAGCGTTTTTTTCCAATAAGTAAGAAGGGACATTTTAAAGCTTTATGAAATCAATTCTAAATCATTTTTATAATAATAACTCTTTTTATGTTTTTCCCTTTAATTATATATAGAATGTGTTCCTTATAATAAAATGTTGTTAAAAGCTTATATTGATTATAGCAATCATTAATTACTAACATGTATTGTCCTAATAATTATTATACTGTACTATACCAAAAATTACTAACAAAACAAGTTTTGTTTAGTCTTTATGCAATAGTAATTATTAGTATAATATATATATGACATAATAATTAATAAGGCAGAGACCATCTTTTTAGCCTAAGTGTTGAAGTGTGGAGTATAATAGGTCCACATTTTTGTTCAATAAATAGTAGAATATAAATGATAAAAATCTTAATTTGAGAAAATAATTTGAATTCTGGATTTCTAAATGTTTTCTTTCTATATTTAATACACAATTAATAGAAAATTATCAAGAACACTTATTGAAAGAGGTTTGTTTGAGAGAGATCCATTTTTCTCTAATTGAATTCATAGTGAGGAACATAGTATTGAAAGTTATTTTCTGCTATTTTCTCATAATCAGGATAAAGCACAAATGGATATGACAGGAGACATCATCTGGGTGCCAAATGCTGGCAAAAACAATTACCAGCTGTTTTTAAACAGTTGCAGCTCATCACCAATCTGAGGCGACACAGAAGTCACTTCCTAAATTCTTCTCTATTAACAGTCTTAAAAAGTCAAATTCATAATTGGAAGAGGATGCTTCTTCTTATATGTCTACTCTAAATATGGGGAAATTAGTAAACAACAATTAAAAATAAGGCGGTATTTTTTTAAAAGCTACTTTTTTTACTTCCCTTTACAAAAGTAACATTGAAGAAATTACAGATAAGAAAAAATAGATTACATAATCTCTACTAACATATTGCTTCAAATTCCCAACTTCATCCCTAATATATTTATATACATGGGTCAAAAATATAATTATGTATCTCTAATGGATTTTTTAAAATTTTTATTTTGTGGTAACACTGAAGATTACATCTACCCTCCTAACAATTTTAAGTGTACAATACAGTATTGTTAACTACAAGCACAATAAATACATTTTAAATAAAATTTATATTAGTAAGATAATTTTTAATTGTTAGTATTTCTTTTCTCTATAGATAAAAGCAGTGCCAGAGGCATAATATAAAAATTTGCTTATTTTGAATGAAAAATAAGATAAACAATTGTTAATGAACTTAATACCTATATAATCAACATATGTTCTTTCGTCATAGACAACTTGAACACAAGTGGCCATTGTTTGATTAAGAACATCATGTTTCTTTCCTTCCTGCCTCTAGGGAAGATGGATAGTTAGGGAAGCAGGGATGCTTCTTGCCCAGGAGAGAGGCTGCATTTGAATCACAACATGCAGCAGAAAGCATGGTTATTCACCCTCAGAAAGTATAAAGTCATGTAAAAAAAGTCAGTGTCAAATCTCTTTTGACAAAACAAGCTTTTGCCTCCAGGAATCAACTCAAATATTATTTTTGGAGATTTCTATCTGTACCTATCGTTACTTTTTCTATTGTTCCCAGATATTGCTGAGTTCACAGTCTGTTTAGCACTTGGCAGGGATTATCTAGCATAGTGGCAGGTGTCTAGTGATAGCTCTACTGCTTTCCTTTTTCTGCAATAACTTTTGTCTGTGCCTGAAACTCCTGAATGAAAATTAAAAAAAAAAAAATAAATAGAAAGGTAAGAAGACCTGTAGTGACAATTTTAGGTCCACTGGGGGCAATCACATCACAGCTCTCTTCACAGCCAGAGAAACGGTGACACTTCACACCAAGATCTTTAGAACTTTGGAAAGCCCAGAAATCTTTCTGAAGGGTCAACCTAAACTGATGTTTGAAATTCAGGCTTGAGTCCAAAAGGGATTGGCCCAAATCCACGTGGCGTATATTGCCTGTTACTTTTGTAATACGTTCTTTGTTCCATAATGAATGCTTAAAAAGAAGAAGAAGAAGCAGAAGCAGAAGAAGCAGAAGCAGAAGCAGCAGAAGCAGAAGCAGAAGCAGCAGAAGCAGCAGAAGCAGAAGCAGAAGAAGAAGAAGAAGAAGAAGAAGAAGAAGAAGAAGAAGAAGAAGAAGAAGAAGAAGAAGAAGAAATAAACCATTTGCACCTAGCTGTTTTCTCCTATTAATTACTGTTTCTGAAAAGTGCCTTGGCAGAAAATGTTTTTGATCTTTATCAACTTGGCACAGCATTAATCTCCAAATCACAGGAATTTCTACACAATATAAACATGTTGAGAAAAGAATGCAGAGATTAAAGAAAAAAATTCTATAATGGACAACACTACATACGCAGATGCTAAATACAGATATTATCACTTGGAATAATTCTGTCGCAGTTAGAGATTTGGATACTGATTTACATATGGATGGACAAGGGATTGAGGGATAGAGAAAAGAGGGGGAATTCTAGATGCATCTGAAGAGTTCATGTATTGCTATGGAAACAGATACATCCTAGCAACAGCTGCTTGGTACGTAGCTGACATGCAGAACTTAAGCCCTCAAACAAGAGAAAAATGAGCCACGAAAAAATCTTTAGAATACACAGCATTTATATTTTCAAAAGTTTTAAATGGACAATTAAAAATTCATACATATGTCAAAATAATAAAGTTACAGAAATTTCATTTTATTACCATCATAGAATGCAGCATATTATTTGATATATTAACTACTCTTATGATTACAAGATAACATGTCATATATCAGAGAGTCAATACTAGTTGAACTTTTTTTTGCTGAGTCTAGAAGACAGTATTCAACCATACTTTTAATATACATGGTTTGTCCTCAGCAATTCTTAGACTCTTACCAGTATAAAATATGACAAACACCCCTCTGTAAAAGAAGGAGAAAATTCAGATGACTTGAGAATTTTATTGAGGTTCAAAAAATATTGTGATTATATCTTTTTTAGTAAATAGAATAGCTTTTGTATGCATTAAATATTCTGGATAAGTACTTTAACCATGTATTTCTTACATGCTTAAATAACCATTTATTTCTATAAAATGAAAGTAACCAAATACTGATCATAATTTTGTATCATTTTGTATGAGTGGGGTGTGTATGTGTGTGTGTGTGTGTGTATCTGTGGCAAATAGTTTCTAGGAAGCAGAGTACATTTTTATGTAACTTTCAATTACAACATAAAAAGTAATGAAGTTAACATTAAAGGTCTCTTAATCCTGAACTGTCATATTTGCTGGATCACAGAAGGTTACATCTGGAGTAGATCAAACTCTTATTCTAACAAAAATTAATACCCAGAGCACGAAGAAGTTTTGCTGGCTTTTTATTTTCCCAAAAGAAATACTTTCTTCCCTACGTAGGTCTGTGGCTCTATGTATGAGATTTCTTTTTTTTCTTTTTTCCTTTTTTTTTTTTTTGAGACAGAGTCTTGCTCTGTCGCCCAGACTGGAGTGCAGTGGTGTAATCTCAGCTCACTGCAAGCTCTGTCTCCTGGGTTCATGCCATTTTCCTGCCTCAGCCTCCTGAGTAGCTGGGACTACAGGCGCCCACCACCACACCTGGCTAATTTTTTGTATTTTTAGTAGAGATGGGGTTTCACCGTGTTAGCTAGGCTGGTCTCAATCTCCTGATCTCGTGATCTCGTGATCCACCTGCCTTGGCCTCCCAAAGTGCTGGGATTACAGGTGTGAGCCACCGTGCCCGGCCTATGTGTGAGATTTCTTATGCCAGAATCTCATCAAATATAATTATAAAGCAAAGAATTCTACTATAATTAATCATTCATTAAAGCAGATACCGTCATAAAGAGTAGGAGAAAGATACTCTAACCATAATAAACTGTAAGAAAAGGGAAGCTTGGAGGACTTCTCATTAAGATAATTTATAATTTTTTAAAGTATCTTATATAAAGATAAAATCATTGGAAGTCAAAGCCATTTTCGGTATCTGGTCATGAGTCCTGGAGGTAAATATCTCTGATTTGTATTGTGTTGCTTAGCCAAACGATATTTTTTGCTCTTTGTATTGTCTATAATAGGGAATCAAAGAATGGGTCTTTTATTGTCCCTCTGTGCAAAAATTCATCTCCATGTGATATATACCAGTGCCAACTGGAATTTACAGTAACACTTACATTACATATGCCTCAATAAAAAATGATATCAAATAGGTCATTAAACTGACTTTAAATATCCAGATCACCCCAGAACTCAGAATGATGCTGACCCCCAAGAAGCAGACACAGCTTCCTTTGTGGCAGGACAAGTTTCTGATCTCATAGACTTGCCGTAACTTGTATTGTGGCTGTGCCTGAGCCATGGTGCATTGGTTGGTAACTACTTAAAGACAGTGCCAGCCCCCCACCCTCTCAGATTCAGTGAATTGAGGCAAATAGGCTTTTTGAACTTGAAGACCTTCCCTGGTGACCAAATGTGGGCTTGGGCTTTAGCTTTCTTTACTTTCCCTTAGCTTTGGAAAGCAGCACAGATAAACATCTGTTCTAATATAAACAATACACTTTTTATCTGAATGTAGCTTCAAGATACATCCTGTACTTTCCCTTCTCCCTTTTCTGGACCCATCAAACCAGGGAATGGAAACAGTTACATTATTAAGGACCTTTTTAGGAACTCATGCTGCTTTACTGTTTCACATATATCTTTTAATGGCTAGAATCATTAGTTTAATATTTAAAACACACTTTTACACCAAACCCATAGGAACAGACAAGAAAACAGCTATTAAATACGTGCCCTTTTGCTCTCTTGCTCCTGTTCTTATCATGTTGTTACTGGAAAGTGGTCGCGATCCAGACCCCAAGAGAGGATTCTTGGATCTTGTGCAAGAAAGAATTCAGAATGAGTCCATAAAGTGAAAGCAAGTTTAGTAAAAAAGTAAAGGAATAAAGAATGGCTACTCCATAGACAGAGCAGTCTCGAGGGCTGCTGGCTGCCCATTTTTATCGTTATTTCTTGATTATATGCTAAATAAGGGGCGGATTATGTATGCATCCCCTTTTTAGACCATATAGGGTAACTTCCTGACATTGCCATGGCATTTGTAAACTGTCATGGCACTGCTGGGAGCGTATCAGTGAGGATGACCAGAGGTCACTCCTGTTTGCAATCTCGATTTTGGTAGGTTTGCTGCTTTACTGCAAACTGTAGCATGATCTTTATGACCTGTATCTTGTGCCGACCTCCTATCGCATCCTGTGACTTAGAATGTCTTTTCCTCCTGGGAATGCAGCCCAGTAGGTCTCAGCCTTATTTTACCCACCACCTATTCAAGATGGAGTTGCTCTGTTCAAATGCCTCTGACAATGTGATATGCCTTTTTCCACTTGCCTTCTGCCATGCGTAAAAGCTCCTTGAGGCCTCTACAGAAGCCAAGCTTCTGCTTGTACAGTCCGCAGAACCATGAGCCAACTAAACCTCTTTTCTTTATAAAATACTCAGTTTCAGGTATTTCTTTATAGCACTGCAAGAATTGCCTAACACAGAAAATTGGTACTAAGGATTAGGGCATTGCTATAAAAATACCTGAAAATGTGGAAGCAATTTTGGAATTGGGTGACGGGCAGAAGCTGGAAGAATTTGGAGGCCTCAGAATAAGATGGGAAGATGAGGGAAAGTTTGGAATTTCTTAGAGACTAGTTAAATGTGACCAAAATGCTGATAGTGATATGGACAGTGAACTCCAGGCTGATGAGGTCTCAGATGGAAATGGGGAACTTACTGGGAACTGGAGCAAAGGTCACCTGTGTTACGCCTTAGCAAAGAGGTTGGCTGTATTGTAGTCATGCCCTAGGTATCTGTGAAAGTTTGAACTGATGAGTGATGATTTAGGGTATCTGGTGGGAGAAATTTCTAAGCAGCAAAGTTTTCAAGATGTGGCTTGGCTACTTCTAATTGCCTAGCTCAGGTGTGGGAGCAAAGAAATTACTTACAGTTGAAATTTATATTTAAACAGGAAGTGGAGTGTAAGATTTTGGAAAATGCTACTCATGTGGCAAAGAAAGAAAAAGCTTTTTCAAGAAAAATTCAAGTAGACTGCAAAGTAACCATTTGCTATAGAAATTAGCATAACTAAAAAGACCCAGGTGCTGATAGCCAAGACAATGGAAAAAAGCCTCAAAGGCCTTTCAGAGATCTGAGGCAGCCCCTCCTATCACAGACCCTGAGTCCTAGGAGGAAAAAATGGTTGCAGGGGTCAGGCCCCTGCTGCCCTGTGAAGCCTTGGGATACTGTTCCCCACCTCCCAGCTGCTCCAGTACCAGCCTTGATTCAAAGGGCCCCAGGTATAGCTTGAGCTGCTGCTTCAGAGGGTGCAAGCTATAAGTCAGGGCAGCTTCCACATGGTGTTAAGCCTGCAGGCACACAGAGTGCAAAAGTGAAAGGGGCTTGGCAGCTTCTGCCTAGATTTCAGAGGATGTATGAGAAAGCCCAGGTGTCCAGGCAGAGGTCTGCTGCAGGGGCAAGCCCACACAGAGAACCTCTACTTGGGCAGTGTGGAGGGGAAATGTTGTAACCCCCACACAGAGGCACATGAAGTCAAAGAATATTATTTTAGAGCATTTAATTACTGCCTTGCTAGGTTTCAAACTTGCATAGAGCCTGAAGCCCCTTCTTGTTGGCCAATTTCCCCCTTTTGGAATGGGAATGTTTACCCAATCCTTGTAACCCCATGTATCTTGGGAATAAATAACTTGTTTTGATTTTGCAGGCTCACAGGTGGAAGAAACTCATCTCTAGATGAGACTTTGGTATGGGACTTGGGACTTCTGAGCTAATGATGGAATGAGTTAAGACTTTTGGGGACTGTTGGGAAGGCATGATTGTATTTTGCAATAGGAGAAGGACATGAAATTTGTGGTGGGGGGGAGGGCAGAATGATATGGTTTGAATATATGTCACTGCCAAATCTCATGTTGAATTATGATCCCCCATCAGCCTGTTCACTCTGACGATAGTTTCTTTTGCTGTGCAGAAGTTCTTTAGTTTAATTAAATCCCACTTGTCAATTTTGGCTTTTGTTGCCATTGCTTTTGGTGTTGTAGTCAAGAAGTCTTTGCCCATGCCTATGTCCTAAATGGTATTGCCTAGGTTTTCTTCTAAGGACATGAAATTTGAGGGGGGAGGGGGGCTGGGCAGGGAGGGTAGAATGATATGGTTTGAATATATGTCGCTGCCAAATCTCATGTTGAATTATAATCCCCCATGTTGGAGGTGGGAGGTGTTTTGGTCATGGGGGAGGATTCCTCATGGCTTCATGCTATCCTTATGATAGTGAGTGGGTTCTCGCAAGATCTGGTTGTTGTAAAGTGTAGCACCCCTGCCCCTCCTTCTCTCTCATTCCTTCTTTCACTGCTTCTGCTCCTGCTTCACCTTCCGCCATAAGTAAAACCTCACTGAGGCCTCCCCACAAGCTGAGCAGACACTGGTGTTACCAGTTAAGGGTGTCCAGGTTCTTGGCATTTTGAACAAAGAATTGGATAAAACACACAAATAAAGCATGGAAAGAATGAAGCAACAAAAGCAGAGGTTTATTGAAAATGAAAGCATACTCCACAGGGTGGGAGTGGGCCCTGGCAAGCAGCTAAAGGGCCCTGGTTACAGAATTTTCTGGAGCTTCAGTTCCCTCTAGAGGTTTCCCATTGGTTACTTGGTGTATGCTCTATGTAAATAAAGAGGATGAAGTCAAGTTACAAAGTCATTTGCTCAGTATGTACCCCATGTAAATGGAGAGGATGTTACTGGGTGTGTGTCACCTATGTAAATGAAGAGGATGAAGTGAAGTTACAAAGCCATTCACATTCGTGTTATTGCTGAAGTGTTTCCATTTAATTTAGTTCTAGGAAGTCCTTAGGTTCCCAGTCTCCAGGCCCTATTCTCCTACCTCGGGGCACCATGCTTGTACAGCCTGCAGAAACATAAGCCAATTAAACCTCTCTTCTTTATAAATTAAAAACAAACAAAAAGAGTCTTTTATAGAGAGCAACTCAGAATATTGTGGTAAAAAGATAACATTCATTTTGTATTCAAATGCCAAATACCAAATGTCAAATGCTTCCATCAGTTAGAAATGTCTTTTTTAAATCCAGAAAAAAAAATTTCTTCTTTATTAAGTGATTAGGAAGCATATATTCTTGTCTGCACTGTCAAGATTGCAAGACTGTGACTCAGAACATTTAAATGTCTATTTATCATTGCATAGAGAATCATTTGCATAATTCAGACAGCCATAGTCTGTGACTGCTGATTTTCACATTAATGGACACTAGTGTCAGAACCATCTCTTAGTTGTGATTCACGGTTCTTGTTTTGTAATATCTAAGCACTTATTAGCTCAAGATACATTATAAGAGTCTCCAAAACTCTGAAAAAATTAATCCAATTTTATTTTAATCTAATTACATCCCATCCATATGGGTAACAAAACCAAAAACCTGGGAGTTGTCCTAGACTTTCTGTATTTCTGATTCTTATATCCATTCACTAAGTCCGGTCAATTTTCGTTTTTTTTTTTAAATTATCAGATGGATAGATTGCAAAAATTTTCTCCCATTCTTAGGTTGCCTGTTCACTCTGATGATAGTTTCTTCTGCTGTGCAGAAGTTCTTTAGTTTACTTAGATCACATTTGTCAATTTTGGCTTTTGTTGCCATTGCTTTTGGTGTTGTAGTCATGAAGTCTTTGTCCATGCCTATGTCCTAAATGGTATTATTTAGGTTTTCTTCTAGGGTTTTAATGGTTTTAGGTCTTATGTTTAAGTCTTTAATCCATCTTGAGTTAATTTTTGTATAAGGTGTAAGGAAGGGGTCCAGTTTCAGTTTTCTGCGTATGGCTAGCCAGTTTTCCCAACACCATTTATTAAATAGGGAATCCTTTCCTCGTTGCTTGTTTTTCTCAGGTTTGTCAAAGATCAGATGGTTGTCAATGTGTGGTGTTATTTTTGAGGCCTCTGTTCTGTTCCATTGGTCTATATATCTGTTTTGGTACCAGTACCATGCTGTTTTGGTTACTGTAGTCTTGTTGTATAGTTTGAAGTCAGGTAGCATGATGCCTCCAGCTTTGTTCTTTTTGCTTAGGATTCTCTTGGCTGTGCAGGCTCTTTTTTGCTTCCATATGAAATTTAAAGTAATTTTTTCTAATTTTGTGAAGAAAGCAATGGTAGCTTGATGGGGATAACATTGAATCTATAAATTACTTTGTGCAGTATGGCCATTTTGATGATATTGATTCTTCCTGTCCATGAGCATGGAATGTTTTTCCATATGTTTGTTTCCTTTCTTATTTCCTTGAGCAGTGGTTTGTAGTTCTCCTTGAAGAGGTCCTACACATCCCTTGTAAGTTGTATTCCCACGTATTTTATTCTCTTTGTAGCAATTGTGAATGGGAGTTCAC
Organism: Pongo pygmaeus; assembly: GCF_028885625.2. Taxonomy (NCBI): domain Eukaryota; kingdom Metazoa; phylum Chordata; class Mammalia; order Primates; family Hominidae; genus Pongo; species Pongo pygmaeus. Next base: position 154,497,417 of record NC_072378.2, on the reverse strand, counting down.
TCATGATTTGGCTCTCTATTATTGGTGTATAGGAATGCTTATAATTTTTGCACATTGATTTTGTGTCCTGAGACTTTGCTGAAGTTGCTTATCAGCTTAAGAAGATTTTGGGCTGAGGCAATGGGGTTTTCTAAATATACAATCATGTCATCTGCAAACAGAGACAATTTGACTTCCTCTCTTCCTATCTGAATACCTTTTATTTTTTCTTTTGCCGGAATGCCGTGGCCAGAACTTCCAATACTATGTTGAACAGGAGTGGTGAGAGAGGGCATCTTTGTATTGTGCTGGTTTTCAAAGGGAATGCTTCCAGCTTTTGCCCATTCAGTATGATATTGGCTGTGGGTTTGTCATAAATAGCTCTTATTATCTTGAGATATGTTCCATCAATACCTAGTTTATTGAGAGTTTTTAGCATGAAGGGGTGTTGAATTTTATCAAAGGCCTTTTCTGCGTCTATTGAGATCATCATGTGGTTTTGGTCATTGGTTCTTTTTATGTGATAGTTTATGTTTATTCATTTGTATAAGATGAGCCAGCCTTGCATCCTAGGGATGAAGCTGACTTGATTGTGGTGGATAAGCTTTTTGATGTGCTGCTGGATTCGATTTGCCAGTATTTTATTGAGGATTTTCACATTGATGTTCATCAGGGATATTGGCCTGAAATTTTCTTTTTTTGTTGTGTCTCTGCCAGGTTTTGGTATCAGGATGATGCTGGCCTCATGAAATGAGTTAGGGAGGAGTCCCTCTTTTTCTATTGTTTGGAATAATTTCAGAAGGAATTGTGCCAGGTCCTCTTCATACCTCTGGTAGTATTTGGCGGTGAATCCATCTGGTCCTGGGCTTTTTTTGGTTGTTAGGCTACTAATTACTGCCTCAATTTCAGAGCTTGTTATTGGTCTACTCTGGGGCTAATACCAGAATCTACAAGGAACTTAAACAAATTTACATGAAAAATGCAAACAACCCCATCAAAAAGTGGGTGAAGGATATAAACAGACACTTCTCAGAAGAAGACATTTATGCAGGCAACAAACATATGAAAAAAAGCTCATAATCACTGGTTATTAGAGAAATGCAAAACAAAACCACAATGAGATACCATCTTATGCCAGTTAGAATGGTGATCATTACAAAGTCAGGAAACAACAGATGCTGGAGAGGATGTGGAGAAACAGGAATGCTTTTACACTATTGGTGGGAGTGTAAATTAGTTCAACCATTGTGGAAGACAGTGTGGTGATTCCTCAAGGATCTAGAACAGAAATACTATTTGACCCAGCAATCTCATTGCTTGGTATATACCCAAAGGATTATAAATCATTCATTATCAAGGTACATGCATATGTATGTTTATTGCAGCACTGTTCAAAATAGCAAAGACTTGGAACCCACCCAAATGCCCATCAATGATAGACTCAATAAAGAAAATGTGGCACATATACACCATGGAATACTATACAGCCATAAAAAAGGATGAGTTCTTGTCCTTTGCAGGGACATAGATGAAGCTGGAAACCATCATTCTCAGCAAACTAACATGGGAACAGAAAATGAAACACTGCATGTTCTCACTCATAAGTGGGAGTTGAACAATGAGAACACATGGAAACAGGGAGGGGAATGTCACACACTGGGGCCTGTCAGAGGGTGGGGGACTTGGGGAGGGAGAGCATTAGGAGAAATACCTAATGTAGATGACGGGTTGATGGATGCAGCAAACCACGATGGCACATGTATAACTACGTAGCAAACCTGCACGTTCTGCACACGTATCCCAGAACTTAAAGTATAATAAAAAAATTCTCATAAATTACTATAACAGGCTTCTAACTGTTTTATCTGCTGCTGTCTGTCCTCGCTTCAATCAATTTTCCTCACAGCTGCTACCTGAGCTTTCTGAATTCAACTCCATTGGTGTTAACTCTCCTGCTTAAAACTTGTTAATGACTCCCCGCTTCCCTTACAGTAAAGTACAGCACATTTTACAGGATACAAAATTCTCCAAGACCTAATCTCTACTTAACATCCCAGCCTTATATTCCCTTTGCTTTTTAAACTCCAAGCAACAGCCACCAGAAACTACGTTTCATGAACTGTGCCTACTTAAACCTATACACCTTTACTCTGCACTAAGAAGCTTTTCTTTAACTTCTAATTTAAGTTCCATTTGTTCTTCAAGATCCCCAAGCATATTGTTCTGTCATTTTTTTAAATGGAGAATTCCAAACATATGTAAAAGTAGATCAAAGAGTACAATGAAATCCCATGTAACCATTACACATCTTCAACTATTAATCTATGGTCAGTATTTTTCAAGTATATCTCATCCTTCCCATATTGTTTTGAAGCAGTTTTATTATATCTTCTGTAAATGCTGTAGTTTATAGCTCTTAAAGAGAACTCTTTTTTAAATCCAAGCACAGTAACATTATCTAAAAATAATCACCAACGATTCTTCAATGCTATAAAATATCCAGTGACTGTTCCAATTTCCAACTGTCTCACATATGTTGTTACTTTATTTTTAATTTTTAAAATTTTTAATTTTTATTTATTTATTTTTTTTTTTGAGACAGAGTCTCCCTCTGTTGCCAAGCTGGAGTGCAGTGGCGCAATCTCGGTTCACTGCAACCTCTGCATCCCGGTATCAAGCGATTCTCCTGCCTCAGCCTCCCGAGTAGCTGGAACTACAGGCTTGTGACACCATGCCCAGATAGTTTTTGTATTTTTAGTAGAGACAGGGTTTCACCATGTCGGCCAGGGTGGTCTTGATCTCTTTACCTCATGATCTGCCCGCCACAGCCTCCCAAAGTTCTGGGATTACAGCCATGAGCCACTGTGCCCGGCCTTTAATGTTTTATTTTTTGCTGCTTTAGTCTAGATTGAAATCAGCTCAAATATGGCAAATGGTTTATGTGTTATTATGTATAAGTCTCCTCTCCAACTTTTTCTCCCTTTTCAACTTATTTATGAAATAAATGAGATTATTTATCCCGGGGAGTTTCTAACTATCTGCATTTTGCTGATGCATCCCTGTGGTGTTCTTTAACATTCTTCAGTCTTCTCTTTCATCTGTCTTGATAGTTGGATATAGAGACAATCATTTTCAGGTTTAATTGTTTTGGCAAGACTATTCCAAAGCTGCCATTGTGTTCGTCCATCAGGAGGCACATACTGTCTGGTTACCTCTGGTTTTAGGATGTGAGTAGCTGTTTACACTCTTGATTCATTAATTTATTATCGGTTGCCAAATACTGGTATTCCAACTGTATCATTTAGTTCTCATTTAATAGCTAGATTACTTTAAAAATAGAAACATCCCTTCATCTTCTCTTTATCAGTGGTAAAACTTATTTACCAGTTTATATAGATATGTATTTTTTACAAGTTTTCAAAACGGTAATTGACTAACAATTTTTAAAGTTTTATTTTGAATCATTGTAAACTTATGATGCCTCTTTGATGTATTTCAACCCGTTTTAGCTATTTTTGATATTGATGCTCAAATAGTCCCACTTTTAATCAATGATCCCTCCTTAAGTTTGCTCCTTATATATTTTGCTGTCTTCGCAGGTCTTTTTTTTTTAATATCTGATATACCAAGGTGTTTCAGGCTTAGCTTATTTATTTCCTGCCCAGACCTGAAATCAGTCATTTCTCCAGTGAGCTATTTTATTTGTTTGAATAAAAGATAAAGACTATCATGTGTCCTATTTATATTTCCAGCTAAAATTCAGGACCACGGGGATTTTGTATAGCTTCTTCTACCTTACCTCTTATCTTCTTAGTCCTACATTGAGAATCTTGGTTATAAATGGTATTGCTTGTGATAGAATATTACATAGGCATTTATTTAATTTACCTTGTCATATAGATATAACAGTGTCAGAATTACAATATAAACATGACTATCAACAATATGATTCCCAAAAATAGCTCAATTTATTTTTTCAGTCCTTTGCCTTTTTGTCCTTAGGGTGTATCCTGGTAGTGATTATAAATACCTAATTCATTTTAAAGTTGCTTAGTACTAATACTGGTCTTCTCTGTGTGTATATATCATCATCAACATACATAGTTAGGTTTATGTGTTTCATTTTCTTAGATTTATTAAGAATTTTTAAGAATTAAAAAAATTCACACAATTTCTTAATTATGTAAAATATTCTTATAATTTAAAAATTAAAACAAGATATATTTAAGGAAGTTTGGTGTCTTTCACTATTTTCTTGCTCCTAATTCTTCTTTCACTTAAATAGGTATCTATTTTTTACATGTTTATTTCCTTTTTAAAAAATATTAAGCACATATACAATTACATTTAGTATTTTTAAGATAAATGGGATCATACTATATCCATAATTTTCCACCTTTATTTTTTCACTGAAAAATAATTCCTACACTCAATCCCTAGAAGTACACAGAGATGTTCCTCATTCATTTTTATAGCTACATAGTAAGGCATTGAGTGGCAGTGTAATGTAATTCAAACAGCTTCTTACTGATGTACATTTAAGTTGCTCTATCAGATAATTCCCACAATGAAAAGCCAATCTATCTGTGGGATAGATTTTTAGAAGTGAGACTGCTAGGTCAAAATATAGATTCTATGTAATTTTGCCAGACATTTTCAAATTATTTTCCATAGCAATTACTTTATATTGATGTCTCTCTAGAGATATATGAGAGTGCCTCTTTTTCCACAGGCTTACCAACAGAGTATGTTTTCTTTTCTTTTTTTTTTTTGAGATGGAGTCTTGCTCTGTCACCCAGGCTGGAGTGCAGTGGTGAGATCTCGGCTCACTACCACCTTTGCCTCCTAGGTTCAAAGGTTCAAGTAATTCTCCTGCCTCAGCCTCCCAAATAGCTGGGATTACAAGCATCTCCAACCACATCTGGCTAATTTTTGTATATTTAGTAGAGACAGGGTTTCACCATGTTGGCCAGGCTGGTCTCGAACTCCTGACTTCAAGTGATCTGTTTGCTTTAGCCTCCCAAAGTATGTTTTCTAACTTTGTGCCAAACTAATAAGTAAAAAATGTTCTCTAGGTGTAGGTTTAATTAGTATATTCTGTTAATATGAGAGACGTTGAACATCTATTCACATGGCTAAAACCATTTGCATTTCTTATTTCTATGAATTGATCGTGAATTTCTATAGGTCATCTGTAAAGAAACATTGACTCTTTACTATTTTAAAAAACATTCAGTATATTAGAGATATTAATGATTTATCTATGATTTCGGTTGTAAATAAGTAATTTTATTACTTTGCTTACAGTGTTTTTGACAATTCAAAAGTATTTTATTTTTAATGTGATACAATTTTTAAATTTCTTTTATATTTTCTCCTTGCCTCTGGATTTTGGACTTTAGATGGGAAAGTTATACCTACTCAAGGTTAAATATGAATTCATCCAAATTTCTTTTCTTTTCTTCTCTTTTCTTTTGTAGAGTCTGGGTCACATTCTGTCACCCAGGCTGGAAGGCAGTGGCATAATCATGGCTCACTGTAGCCTTGGACTCCTGGGCCAAATCCATCAGCCTTGACCTCTCAAAGTGCTGGAATTTCAGCCATAAGCCACTGTTCCCGGTCTAAATTTCTTCTATTACTTGTATCATTTCATTTTTTTGTTTAAATGTCTGATCCATTTGAAGCTTATCTTGCTGTGTAGTGTGAGTAATGGATCCAATTTTTCTGTTTATCCATGTGGCTATACAGTTCTTTCTGAATATCACTAGCCACCACCACCCCCCCAAAAAACTCACAAAAACCCAAACAATATTCACACAAAATTGAGATACTGAGATGGTCCTTTTACCATATATTATTTGTGTATAAATTGCAGGATGTTCCTTTTTTTCATGATTTTGTCTAAACCATGCACATATCCCATATTGTTTTAATTTAGATTCTTTATAGATTGAGTTATTTTAATATTTGGGGGAGGTAGCTCATCCTCTTGCCCTTTTGGATTGTCTTCAGGATTCTTTTGGGTTTTTATTCTCACTGGTGGATGTCTTTAACCTGACTAACTAGGAAAGAGTCAGTCATTTACCTCTTGCCAAGTCCTAAGAGTGGAGCTAAGGAGGTGCAAATCTGTCATGAAGTCCTGAGTGTTTTTTTAAACAAATAAAATGCCCCAAGATACATTTTTAAATCAGACTTTTGATAATTTTTGATTTAATCTATTCACCACTGAAGTATAGGACACTCTTGCAAGTACCTTATTTCCTGAACTTAACCTCATGTAGAGAAATATTTTTTAACTTCATCTTCTAATACTAAGAAAACATAGCAACAATTTCTTTTTCTTCATAATATGTTTTTTATAATGATTTGGCAGATATTAGTTAGAATTTACCCATTGCTTAATATAAGGGTAAGTTTTTTCATGGGTGAAGTTACAAATTGTAGGTGTCAGTATCTTGACCTTAAAGTCAAATCTCCAGTTATCTCACAGAGAAATAACCAAACTCTCTAGCAGACAATGGCAGACAATATTCCAGATACATAATCTGGATAATCAGTCTTTCTTTAGATAAACAATTTTTTCTGGGAAATCATCAAAAATTCAGAAACTGTAAAAAATTAAATTTCCACAATTTTCAATAATGTTGACATATGCATCATCTCTGTCTCTGTAATGCGAATTGTTTTAATTTCAAAATTACCTAATTTCTGAATTACTTGGAATATCTATATATCAGTTCATTTTATGTTAGCATAGATGCATCTTTGCTTCTTATAGCTACAGGAAATTTTTTTTGATAGGCCTTGGATATATCCTGATTTGTTTAATTTTTATTTATTTTTACTTTTATTTCAGTAGCTTTGGGGTTGCAGGTGGCTTTTGGTTACATGGATAAGTTCTTTAGCGGTGATTTCTGAGATTTTAGTGCACCTGTCACCCAAGCAGTATACACTGTACCCAATATGTAGTCTTTTATCCTTCACCCTCCTCCCAACCTTCCTCCACAGTCCCCAAAGTTTATTATATCATTCTTATGCCTTTGCATCCTCATAGCTTAGCTCACACTTACAAGTGAGAACATATGATGATTGGTTTTCCATTCCTGAGTTACTTCAATTAGAATAATGGCCTCCAGCTCCATCCAAGTTTCTGCAAAAGACATTATTTCGTTCCTTTTTATGACTGAGTAGTTACAGAAAAATTAAATCCTATAGCTATAGCCAATTGACTTCTTGTAGTCAAAAAATAATAATATAAAAGGATAAGCTGCTTTGTAGTGTGGGTTGAGGGCTTCTACAATGTCCCCTAGACCCAGAATACATACTTCTTTAGGTGAAACCCTAATAGACTTAGTTAAAATTCATTTTTAAAAAGAAAAATATAAAGATTTTTTATATTGAGTAATAACATTTTAGCTTGGAAATCAAAGTAGCCTACCTAGCAGGCTTCTTGAGGAAATTACATATCTAAACACCCATGGAAGCCCCTGCAAAATGAGAACACCTAAGATATCTCAACAATCGAATTTTTAAAAAAAGTTTTAAGTCTGCACCTTGCACTGTATGCAGAGCTAGCCTCCAATACATCAGTTGGCTCTCTGCTGAAACTTTCCACCTTTGGGGGTGTTATAAAAGCATTAGTTTGAGACCAGCTACTTGAAGATTAGAAAGTATGGCAGCAGGCAAGCCCATGGGCAGATTCTTTAGCAGATTCAGAGGTAAAAATACAGGCCAGGCCACATTACAGAGCCTGGCCGACTCCAAAGATTTGAGAATGACTCTGGAATTTTCCTGGCTTGCAGTTCCAGTTCATGACCAGAGATGGCGCTGAGTGTACAGGGAACCTACGGCTAACCTGAAATAGGACTGCAGTCTGAGAGCGTGAATCCTCAATTAACCTCAGCAGCACAACATCTAAGATAGTTTGCAAGAAAGAAAAGCAAAGAATAAATCAAAAAGACTTGCGTTAGGGGAGGCTCACATTAGAAAAGAGATAACAGTGAAAATCCCTACAGTTAATATGGGTAGAAGCACTAACCAAGTAAGGCATCAGGAATGCAGATGAAAACACTCTGAACATTGAGGCATTAGTGTATTTTCTCTGGGTAAATCCCCTTGAGGGAAGTTTCTATTTGGCGGAATGATATTGGAAATTTTCAGGGTTTCATGTCGTATATTCTAAATGCGTGTGGACTGTTTATATTCTTTCTGACTTTAACCAGGAATTCAAAAGTAATTTAGTCCGGGCATAGTGTACTATCCCCAAAGTCTAATTTAATGCATTTAAAATTTCTTTTCTAAACCAACATGAGGTCCATCTTAAGTGAGAAAGACATTAACTGCTTAACTGAAAGCAGCTGGTATTTCCTTCACTTATATCAAAGAGAAAACAAAATTAGAGACTCCATATAAATACAAAAAAATTATTCAAAGTCCCTCCAATGAGTATGACAATTTTCAAAAATTATTTTTGTGCTGCTTAACCCTCTGTATTTTAAAATTAAAACAAAGTAAAGACAAAACAAATTCCAAATAATATAATTTAAAATAGAAAATAAAAATGTCCTCCCTTGCCTTGCTTGTATAGCTCCCTCGTCCATTTCTCCTTGGAATTTATAACTAAGGCACACAAAAGCTGTGGTTAAAAGCTACTTGCTTTATCCTTACTTCTCGAAGTGTGGTCTGTAAATCGGCAAGTTGAGCATCACCTAGGAGCTTGTTAGAAGTGCAGAATCTCAGGTCCCAGCTCAGAGTTAGTGGACCAGGATCTGTATTTTAATAAGAATCTCCAAGTTGTATGTTGCGTTGAGGAAATTATGTTGAGGAAATTACCTTGAAGTCTGAGAAACTCTACTCTTGATTCCAAAGAAGGAATCTTTAATTGACATCACGGCCTTCTCTTCCAATTTAGCAAGAGGCTGTAGGAATGGTCTAACTCTCATCAATGACCCTATTCTTAGTCTACACAGAGAGGACTAGGGAAGGGGAGCCTAAGTCGATTGTAACTAGAGACATTGAGAAGTACAGTGTTCACAGTGAGAGACTTTCTCCTATCCAAGCGAGTGAGAGGATTCCCTCCAGGGGAATCAGTGATAGATAGAGGCGGTGCTGAGAGTGCACTTGCCTCTCAATGGAAGGCTGAATGTTTGTTTATTTGAAGGATCTGCACAGCCACCTCGATGTTTCCCGTGGAGTATAAAGGAGCATACACGTTCTTAGGAAGGGGTTGTGGTGTATGATTGGAAGGAGATGGTGGAAACCAGCCTCTCAAACCATCTCAGTTCTCTGTGATCTTGGAAGGGGTACAAAAGAAGATGTGTGCAGTTCCTTTGGCTCCCTGAGATGGGGCATAGCAGTTAACTGAGGAAGTATGAGTTCAGGAGGCTGCTAACCCTAGCAGGGTTTTGTCCATTCCAGAAAAGTCATTGTGGGCATGAACCACTGTCATGGTTAAGGAGACACTGCTGCTATCTCTGAATGGGGCAACAATAGCAGATGAGGCCTGGGTGAATACTGGGGAGTATTGCACTAAGAAGAGCACTCATACAGCCATCTGGGGACTCTCATGACTATGAATGTCACCAGCAGCAAGGAAAATGAACTCAAATCAGAGCAAGACCAGGGGCTAGTGCCCATGATCAGCCTTCAGGTAGTTATGTAAATACACCTTGCCACTAATATTTCTCCCCCAGAACCCCAGGAGATCTAAACGCAGAAAATGAAATGGGAGAAGGAAGTCAGAGTAGACTCCATCTCCCCATCACTCTAGCAGCCACGATTATGAATCAAATCTATTCTTGAAAATGGACATGGGGTAGAAAGGGAAGATCTATGATTAAAATCGAGTTTCAGATTGATGCATTAAATTAGTCTGAACTTTAGTAGCTGAAAGTGACCAGAAAGTTACAGAATTGGCCCAAGATGTAACTAAGGGATGAGAAAAAAAGATGCAAAACAGCAGGGTTAGAAGAAATAATAAGAGAAAAAGCAAACCAGTGACTTTCATCCATCTACTTGTTTTTTAAAAATTACAAATGTAAACACTAAGCATATATTTCTGTTTCTTTATAAATCACCCTTTTCTCCTTACTCCTTGGTAAGCAAGATGAGGAAAGTGCAATTTTATTACCTCCTACCACCCTTCCACACTCATATCTCTTGATTTGGAGGAGTTACATTATTGTTGGTTTTACTTTGTGCTTAGCTGTACTTTACTAAAAGTAGTGTAATATCGACATCGTTTAGGGAAAGAAGCCATCACTGACTCTCTGAAAATGAATTGAAAAAGCTCTTAATGCATTTATGCTGTCTACACATTTTCTCTCAGCATCCACACATTCTCCCAGGAGAGTCCTCAGCCACTGGTTGACAAGAATTGGAGCATAAATTACCCCAGCTTCTTTTTCCTTATCTCAGGGGGAAGAGACAAATCTGAGGTATATGCTATACCATTTCCCAAAAATTTCCAATGGGAAAACCTAAAATTATTGAAAAATAAAGCTATCGTGACAGAATATATCTATCACGTTTATTACCACACATGAAGATTGATGGACTAGAAATAGGAAGAGTAAATTTGCATGATGGAAAGAGGGTCTTTTCTCTGATTTGCAAAATGAGATAAGCAAAAAATATAAAATAATCTGGGGGAAATCCACAATGACTGGAATTGTGTTATAAAATACAGCACAATAGAAATGTTCCAAGTCCAGTCAGTTTTTAGAATCTTCTTAGGGACTTTTGTAGGAATTATTTTTCTAGTTGATGTTTTTTAGAGTCTTTTGTTTTTTCTCTTCCTTCCTGCAACCTGCTTTCTAAGACATGTCATTATGTTTTTTAAATTTGAAAGCAGTTATGGGACATACAAGATAAAACTCAAGCAGTTTGGTTTGCTCTTATTAATACAATTTTGCCAAAAAGGCAAGAAGAAAGGAGTTGGAAACAATTATCTAAAATATTTCTCAGACTCCCTATGGATTTTAATTTTTAAAGATAGATTTAGCATTTTAGATACAATACAGACGGGCAGGAAGAGGCCACCCTCACCTACACAAACATTCACATTTCTCCCTCTGTTGTAAGATTAGGTTATGTTCATGATTTAACTCACCAAGGCTAGAAAAAAAAAAAAGTGACTGAAAGTAAGGCAGAAAAGAAGCACATGCAGTATATCATAATACAGCTTTTCTTGGCCTAGAGATTCAATAAGTATATGCAGTTACTGGTGAAACTGCAGTGGTTTCAGCATGAGGTCAATGAGTGTGTAGAGTGGCTCTTTAATTTGGGGCCATACGTGACTATTCAGGTAGACTTTACGCCAATAATCAGTGTGCCTCTATTCAAAGCAGCATTCCTCAGCCTCAGAACTAGCGACTTTGGACTGGATAATTTTTTATTGTGGGAGGCTCTCCTGTGCATTTTAGGATGTTTAGCAGCAAGCCTGAGCTCCACTCACCAGATGTTGTGACAGCCCAACATGCCTCCAGACATTGCCAACTACACCCTGGGGAATAAACAGCATGCAGTTGAAAATCACTGAATTAAGGTAATGGTCACAAATAGTTGGCTCTCCTGGTTCTTGATCTATACTCAGCATCATTAAAGCAATGCCATCATACTGAGGGATGTGAACGGGGCTTCACATCCAGTGGTCAGGGGCTTCTGAGCTGTAGTTCCCTACAGCTTCCAGTATTCATGAAAGGCCATTTCTGTAAACCCCCTTCCCCTGCTATCAAAACTAGTCAGCCTGGCTGTGCTTTACATTACAAATGGCATGAAATTAAATATTTCAGTGCTTGCTTATACCAGTTATAAATCATACCATGATTTATACATTCTAGCAATGCTCTTTCTTTCTTGTGTACCTTCTTTCTTTGGATTATTTTTTCTTCTTCCTACATTTTTTCTCACTTCCCACATGTTAGTTTATTGTGCATGGTGGTTTTTGCAAGTGGGGAGTAAGATAGTTATGTGTGGAATATTGCTAGTAGAAATTTAAGCTTACTCCATAGGTCAACACAGATTGTTGTGTTTACAGAGTCATTCTGCATGACACCATGAAGTATTTTGATCATGTATCTAAATGCAGCATGTTTCCCAGTCCTGTCCACCCTGCCATAATTCCTATGTATATCTTATCCACTCCACTTTTGCTATTGTCTCTTTTAGTAAATGTGAGAAATTTTACAAAGACATAACATCGTGCTTGCTGCCAGGCAGATTTGATGTGACAGTCATGCGAAGATCAATGGATTTGGTCTTCTCCAGTGATAATCACAAGTAACAGGTCTCAGATATGAAAGTTTCAAACACAAAGAACAAGCATGGCAAAATCTTTTCTCCACAGCAAAGGCAGAGACAGAGCACCTGTTACTGAAGTTGTTATTTTCTTGGATGCACGTCTCAATAATGATAGCCCTTTACCAGTGCAGTTATAACTAGTTTGAAAAATATGGGCTGGGCGCCGTGGCTCACGCCTGTAATCCCAGCACTTTGAGAGGCCGAGGCAGGCAGATCACGAGGTCAGGAGATTGAGACCACCCTGGCTAACATGGTGAAACCCCGTCTCTACTAAAAATACAAAAAATTAGCTGGGTGTGGTGGCGGGTGCCTGTAGTCCCAGCTACTCGGGAGGCTGAGGCAGGAGAATGGCGTGAACCCAGGAGGCCGAGCTTTTAGTGAGCTGAGATCACGCCACTGCATTCCAGCCTGGACAACAGATCGAGACTCTGTCTAAAAAAAAAAAAAAAAAAAAAGAAAGAAAAGAAAAGAAAAAAAAAAGAAAAATACATGTGAAATAACTTTTTACCCACTAAAATGATTACAGTAAAAAAAGCAGAAAATAACAAGTGTTGACACAATGTGGAGGAACTGGACATTCCCATTGTTGGTGGGAATGTAAAATGTGACAAGCGCTTTTGTGAACAGCTTGATAGTTTGAGTTATACATAAACTTACTAAAAACTCTGACAATTCCACTATTGCATATCTACCCGAGAAAAAATAAACTATATCCACATAACAAGTTGTTCATTAATAACACCATTATTCATAATTGGAATAAACAAAAGCAATCCAAAAATCGATCAGATGGTGAATGGATAAACAAAATGTATGGTGTAGCCATACAATGGAATAAAACTCAGCAATGAAAAGGGTTAAACCACTGATTCATGCTATGACATGAATGAATTTCAAAACATTATGTTAAAAAGTGCAATGGAAATGACTACATGTTGTAGAATTCCATTGATATGCACTGTGCAGAAACGTCAGGTCTATAGAAACAGAAAGTATATCAGGGGTTTCCTTGGGTAGGGAGTGAGAACAGGATTTGAAAATGGGCAGAGGGGATTTTTCTGGGGTGGTGGAAATGCTCAGATTGTGGTGATGGTTTCACAGCTCTGTAAGTTTAATAAAAATACTGAATTATACAATTTAAATGTGTGAATTTTATGGTACATTAAGTTTTACCTCAGTAAAACTATCTTAAGTAAATGGGAAGACAGGCTGAAAATAGAAAAACCTGCCTTGTTTGCTTTCTTAGATTATCTTGGTTCATATTTTTACCTCTGTATACAGCATATCAATTTTATGTGATTCTATCCCAGCCTCACCAGTGGTTTCTAACCTCCCTGAGCATCATCTTACTAGAATTCTGATTGAGTTAAATGTCACTTATTACACTTAGTTATTGTGTAGTGAAGAATTAACCTTACTCAAAGAGAGGTCTGGACTTTGCCCTAAGCTACTGGAAGGTGAGATCTAAATGCTTGATATTTCATCCCTGAGGGGAGGAGGGTCTTTGTTTGCCTGGAGGCTTTGGCCATCTGACAGTCTGACAACGTGATTTATGATGGGACTTTTGGCCATGTGGTTTGAGTTTTGTCTCGGAGGGAACTGGAGGCTAAAGATGTCAGTATGACTTCTGGCAAATCCTGGAGACTAAAGATTAACCACACAGCAGTGTGTGATTGAGCCGCAATAAAATCTCTGGACAACAAAAGCTTGGGTGAGCTTTCCTGGTTGGCAATACTCCATGCATGTTGTCTCACATTGGTGCTGGGAAAGGATTGTGTCCACGATGCCAGGGGGGAGGACAGCAGAAGCTCTCTGCATGCCACCTTCCCTGGACTCTGTCTTACGCACTTCTTTCCTTGGATGATTTTAATTTGCATCCTTTCCTTGTAGTAAACCATAATCACGAGTATAACAGCTTTTAGAGAGTTTTGTGAGCCCTTCCAGTGAATTATCAAATACAAAGGTGGTTTTGGAAATCCGCTCCCATCCCTGAACATTCAATTGGTGTCAGAAGTGAGAGTGACCTTGTGTGGGGGCTACACCCCCTACTTAGTCTAGTTGTGCAGCTGGATAAACTATCTCAAAAAACAATAGGTCCTCTTTATATTTTATAGCATTGTGAACTCCATTTTTAAGTCCTTCAAGATGGTCAGACCTTGAGGATAAGGCCTTTGTAGTAACTTCCTGGAAGCTGGCAATTGATAAATAATTACTACAGTCATGAAAATACTTTCAAAACAAGATATTTGTGTGTGTGTTGGGGGAAGACATTACATAGTATCCTACTCCTAAAAACCAGACAGTGTTCAGCACTGGGCTAGAGACCTTAATGTAGTTCAGTATGTACTGAAGAGACGCACAGAAATATTCATCTGAAGTGAAATGACCTGAATTAAATTAAGAAGCTCTAATTCAGACTGTTGGCACATTTGAGGGAATCTGTAACAAGCACCTTATTCTTGAGAACTGACCACAAATTCCTCAGAGCCAATCATTACATACACGGAACTGAATAATTTAAAAAATAAATTTATGACACCCGACACGGTGGCTCACAACTGTAATCCCAGCACTTTGGGAAGCCAAGGCAGGTGGATCACTTGAGGCCAGGAGTTCAAAACCAGCCTAGACAACATGGTAAAACCCCATCTCTACTAAAAATACAAAAATTAGCCAGATATGGTGGCATGTGCCTGTAGTCCAGGCTACTTGAGAGGCTGAGGCAGAAGAATCGCTTGAACTGGGAGGTGGAGGTTGCAGTGAGCCCAGATCATGCCACTGCACTCCAGCCTGGGCAACAGAGTGAGACCCTGTCTCAAAAAAAAAAAAAAAAAAAAGAAAAGAATTAAATGCATGCATATTCATATGGTGATATTTTACTTTAGAAATTACAAAGGGCTCTCACATAAATTATTTCATATGATGATTACAAAAATCTGGTGAGACGGGCAGAGTGCTTAAAGCTAGTTAATGCTTGCTTAGATTTCCATAGTCACTGAGAGTGCTCTCATAATATATCAAGATCTAATTCTTGTGAATGAAAGTTCCTCACCTAAATTCCCTGTTATGATATGAACCATGTGACTTTCCCATTAACAAATGGTTGGAGTGAAAGTAGCATCTGACCCAAGGGCTACTTTGGGTCAGAAATTGTGCCATGGATTGATAAGAAAAGATGGGGTGGATCAATCAGCTCATCTCTCCTAGGAATATGAACTGTGAATGAAAGTTGCTGGAGTGCAAGTAGAAGCTGAAAGGATCCTATGAGGAAGCGGATGGCCTCTGGGCTCCTGGTGAGTCAAAATCACAGAGAAGAGAAAATTATGGGCCAAGCGGAAGTCGAGAGGGGAAAAAGAATGTCACTAGAAGACATTTGATACAAGGCAGACATTAGCAGATATACAGAGGCAATTGGGCTACTCCAATGGTGGATATGGGCATGAAAATATGACTACCTGTACCTCCTCAGGTTGCTGCAAAATATAATACCCAGACTACATGTGGCCTCTGTGCATATTGTACATCTGGCTTACTTTGAAGAATTTATCTTCCCTAATGCTAGAGAAACAAGGAGAAGATCTCAAGGCTGCCCTGGATTCTTCATGAAATATGCTCTTGTTTTCATGACATTTGGATGTTGTACCAAACCTAGGTCCCTATTCCTGTGTACCCTTAAAATAACCTTGTTATGTCATCACCACCATATATTGATATATTGATAAAGTTCTGGCTTTTTAAAAAATTATATGTCTTTGATGCTCAAACATACCCAGCTGAATTAGTCATAACATTCATCAAATGTGGCTTATCGATTCAATTCTTCTCAGAAAAAAAAGAAAAATAAAATATTCTCCACAAATATGCATCTAACATATTTTTCAGCTTTGTTCTGAAATTCTTGTCTCATAAATATTTTACCACAACTATAAGATAGAGCTCTTTGGCTATGTAGCTGCATGTTGCTTTCATTTCAAAAGTTTGCTTTACTTGTGTTATCCCTGGCTTCACTGCAGAATCTAAATCCTATAAACTGATAAATGCAAGCTACTTGGGCCTCCAGAAAAGCCCACTGGAAACTTACTTTGAAAAGAAGAGGGCTGGGTGCCATGGCTCATGCCTGTAATCCCAGCACTTTGGAAGGCTGAGGCAGGTGGATCACCAGAGGTCAGGAGTTCGAGACCAGCCTGGCCAACATGGTGAAACCCCATCTCTACTAAAAATACAAAAATTAGCCGAGTGTAGTGGCAGGCGCCTAGCCTCAGCTACTCAGGAGGCTGAGGCAGGAGAATCGCTTGAACGCGGGAGGCGGAGGTTGCAGTGAGCTGAGATCACACCACTGCACTCCACCCTGGATGACACAGTGAGATTTTGTCTAAATAAAAAAATAATAATAAAAATAAAAAACGAAAGAAAAGAAAAGAAAGAAAGGAATAGGGAATAGGTGGCCCTCGTGGAGGCAGCTAGTATGAGGAGGCTGGGGAGCGCTGAGCTGCACGTCATGCCCTGCACTGCTTAGACTAGTGAACACTACAGTCAGGATGGCTAACGACAACCCTGAGAAAAAAGGGCAATATGTCTGCTTATGCCTTCTTTGGACAGATGTGCAGAGAAGAACATAAGAAGAAAAACCCAGAGGTCTCCTTGTCAATTTTGCAGAATTTTCCAAGAAGTGCTCTGAGAGGTAGAAGACAGAGTCTGGGAAAGAGAAGCCTAAATTTGGTGAAATGGCAAAGGCGGATAAAGTATGCTATGATTGGGAGATGAAGGATTATGGACCAGCTAAGTGAGACAAGAAGAAGGACCCTAATGCCCCCAAAAGGCCATCGACTGGATTCTTCCTCTTCTGTTAAGAATTCTGCCCCAAGATAAAATCCACAAACCCTGGCAACTCTATTGGTGACATGGCCAAAAAAAAAAAAAAAAAAGAAAACTGGGTGAGATGTGGAATAATCTAAGTGACAATGAAAAGTAGCCTTACATCCCTAAGATGGCCAAGCTGAAGGAGAAGTATGAGAAGAATGCTGCTGACTATAAGTTTAAAAGAAAGTTTGCTGGTGCAAAGGGTCCTGCTAAAGCTGCCCAGAAGAAGATGGAAGAGGAAGATGAAGAAGATAAGGAGGAAGAAGAGAAGAAGGAGGAGTAGGATGAGTAAAAAACCTGTTTATCTGTCTCCTTGTGAATGCCTTAGAGTAAGGGAGCACTATAATTGACACATCTCTTATTTGAGAAGTGTCTGTTGCCCTCATTAGGTTTAATTACAAAATTTCACTACAATCATATTGGAGTCTCTCAAAGTGCCCTAGAAATTGTGAGTGCTTTATATGAAGTGGCCATGGGTGTCCGGAGCACCCTGAAACGGCACCAAAGTTCTGCATCTTTCCAAAGATTTTCAAAATGAAAAGGAACTCTCATGTTCCCCTCACTCTGTGCACTTTGTTGTTACTGTGACAAAGCATTTAAACATGTTTCTGGCATTTCCTTTTTCCTATTTGTAAGGTGGTGTTAAATATATGGTTATTGGCTAGAAATCTGGAGCTACCAACTGTAAACAACCTGCTCCTGAATGACTCCTGGGTAAATAATGAATTTAAGGCAGAAATCAAGAAGTTATTTGAAGCTAATGAGAACAAGAGAAAATGTACCAGAATCTCTGGGATGCAGCTAAAGCAGTGTTAAAGGAATTTATATTACTAAATGCCCACATCTAAAAGCTAGTAAGATCTTAAATCAACAACCTAACATCACAGCTAAAAGAACTAGAGAACCAAGAGAAAACACACCCCAAAGCTAGCAGGATAAAAGAAATAATCAAGATCAGAGCAGGACTGAGAGATAGAGACACGGAAAACCCTTCAAAAAATCAATGAATCCAAGAGCTGGTTATTTAAAAATAATAATAAAATAGATAGACTGCTAGCTAGACTAATAAAGAAGAAAAGAGAGAAGAACCAAACAGATACAATCAAAATAAGGGGGATATCACCACTGACCCCACAGAAATACAAACAACCATTAGAGAATACTATGAATACTTCTATACACATAAACCAGAAAATCTAGAGGAAATGGATAAATTCCTGGACATATACACCCTCCCAAGACTGAGCCAGGAAGAAATTGAATCCCTGAATAGACCAATAACAAGTTCTGAAATTGAAGTAGTAATCAATAGCCTGCCAAGCAAAAAAAAAAAAAAAAGGCAGATTCACAGCTGAATTCTGTCAGAGGTAAAAAGAAGAGCTGGTATCATTTTTACTGAAACTATTCCAAACAATTGAAAAGGAGGGACTCCTCCCTAACTCATTTTATGAAGTCAGCATCATCCTGGTACCAAAACCTGAAAGAGATACAACAACAAAACAAGAAAACTTCAGGCCAATACCCCTGATGAATATCGAAGCAAAAATCTTCAATAAAATACGAGCAAACCGAATCAAGCAGTACATCTAAAAAGCTTGTCTATCACGATCAGGTTGGCTTATTCCCCAGGATACAAGGTTGATTCAACACATGCAAATTAATAAATGTAATTAATCACATAAAGAGAAACAAAGACAAAAACCACATGATTATCTCAATAGATGCAGAAAAGGCCTTCGATAAAATTCAACATCCCTTTATGTTAAAAACTCTTAATAAACTAGGTATTGAAGAAACATATCTCAAAATATTAAGAGCCATATATGACAAACACATAGCCAATATGATACTGAATGGGCAAAGGCTAGAAGCATTCCCTTTGAAAACTGACACAAGACAAAGATGCCCTCTCTCACCACTCCTATTCAACATAGCATTGGAAGTTCTCGCCAGGGCAATCAGGCAAGAGAAAGAAATAAAGGGTATTTAAGTAGGGAGAGAGGAAGTCAAATTATCCCTGTTTGTAGATGACATTATCCTATATTTAGAAAACCCCGTAGTCTCAGCCCAAAACATTCTTAAGCTGATAAGCAACTTCAACAAATTTTCAGGATACAAAATTAATGTGCAAAAATTGTTAACATTCCTATACACCACCAACAGGCAGGCAGAGAGCCAAATTATGAATAAACTTCCATTCACAATTACCACAAAAAGAATAAAATACCTAGGAATACAGCTAATTGAAGTGAAGGACCTCTTCAAGGAGAGCTACAAACCTCTGCTCAAAGAAATCAGAAAGGACACAAACAAAAAACATTCCATGCTCATGGATAAGAAGAATCAATATTGTGAAAATGGCCATACAACCCAAAGTAATTTATAGATTCAATGCTATTCCCATTGACCTACCATTGACAATTCACAGAATTAGAAGAAACCATTTTAAAATTCATATGGAACCAAATGAGATCCTGAATAGCCAAGACAATCCTAAGCAAAAAAGCAAAGCTGGAGGCATTATGCTACCTGACTTTAAACTATACTATAAGGCTACAGTAACCAAAACAGCATGGTACCAGTACAAAAACAGACACATAGACCAATGGAACAGAATAGAGAACTCAGAAATAAGACCACACACCTACAACTATTTGATCTTAAACCTGACAAAAACAAAGAATGGGTAAAGGATTCCCTATTTAATAAATGGTGCTGGGAGAACTGGCTAGCCACATGCAGAAAATTGAAACTAGACCCTTTCCTTATACTTTATACAAAAATTAACTCAAGAGGGACTAAAGACTTAAATGTAAACCCCAAAACTATAAAAACTCTAGAAGAAAACCCAGGCAGTACCATTCAGGACATAAGCACTGGCAAAGATTTCATGATGAAAATGCCAAAAGCAATAGCAATGAAAGCAAAAATTGAAAAATGGTATCTAATTAAACTGAAGAACTTTTGCATAGCAAACAACAACAACGACAACAACAAAAACTATCATCAGAGTGAACAGACAACCCACAGAATGGGAGAAAATTTCTGTGATCTATCCATCTGACAAAGATCTAGTATCCAGGGTCTACAAGGAACTTACATTTATAAGAAAAAAACAAACAATCCCATTAAAAAGTGGGCAAAGGACATGAACAGACACTTCCCAAAAGAAGACATCCATGTGGCTAAGAAACATGAAAATAACATCGCTGATCATTAGAGAAATGCAAATTAAAACCCCAATAAGATAACCATCTGACACCAGTCAGAATGGCTACTATTAAAAAGTCAAAAAAACAACAGATGCTGGCAAGGTTGCAAAGAAAGAGGAACACTTTAGCACTGTGGTGGAAGTTTAAATTAGTTCAACCATAGTGGAAGACGGTATGGCGATTCCTCAGAGATC
Source organism: Pongo pygmaeus (assembly GCF_028885625.2). Taxonomy (NCBI): domain Eukaryota; kingdom Metazoa; phylum Chordata; class Mammalia; order Primates; family Hominidae; genus Pongo; species Pongo pygmaeus. The sequence continues at coordinate 154,476,872 of NC_072378.2, read as the reverse complement.
AGAGGTGGAAATACCATTTGACCCAGCAATTCTGTTACTGGGTATAAACCCAAAGGAATAGAAATCATTCTATTACAAAGACACATTCACACATATGTTCATTGCAGCACTATTCACAATAGCAAAGACATGGAATCAACCCAAATTCCCATTAATGATATACTGGATAAAGAAAATGTACATATGCACCATGGAATACTATGTAGGCATAAAAGGTATGAGATTATGTCTTTTGCAGAGACTTGTATGGAGCTGGAAGCCGTTATCCTCAGCAAACTAATGCAGGAACAGAAAACCAAACACTATGTTCTCACTTATAAGCGGGAGCTGAATGATGAGAACACATGGACACATGGAGGAAAACAACCCACACTGGGGTCTGTCAGGGTGGCCAGGGGGAGTGAGAGCACAAGGAACAATAGCTAATGGTTTCTGGGCTTAATTTGGCTTAATTCCTGGGTGATGGATTGATCTGTAAAGCAAAGCACCATGGCACACTTTTACCTATGTAACAAACCTGCACATCCTGCAAGTGTACCCTGGAACTTAAAAGTTGAAGAAAAAAAAAGAAAAGAAGACACATGTTTCCATGATCGTGCAGCTTTGACATATTTATACACACATCTTTTTAGTTGCTTAGGCTGAAGAATATCCTATCCACATATTTTTTAATGTGTAATTCTGAGTAGGTCATGAAATACCCTGACCTCTTTTGTTGCCCCTGCAAAATCTCACTAGTTTTTAGCTGGTTTAGATTACTGAAGTTGCCTTTCTCTGGCCTTTTTAACTGGGAGGCTTTTTTCCCCGTTAATGCTAAGCAAAATTCTCATTTTCATTTAAAATACCTGATTACTTTTTGGTTTTTAGAATCTGCAGCTGTTCTTCTTTTGGTGTAGTTTATCACCACCTTTTACATTCCTTCAGCTCCTCTTGCATCTGAGGCTGCCTTAACTTTTTTCATTTGATCTTTCTCTTTCCTTTTATGGGTATATTGCCAGTTTAATTTTGGTCATGGTAGAGAATATTTTTCTCATTTTGCAAGAGGGAAAATTGAGTATTAGACAGGGGAAGGTGCTGTGTGACAATAAAAATTATTAAGTGGCAGAGTCTGTACTTGAACCTATGTCTGTCTGACTACAAACCTGAGCTAATGATTTTTCTGCTATTTATTGCTAGTTCATGTTCCTGTAATTGAAAATGCCAAAATGTATACCTTGCTATTAAGAATCTTCAGATGGACCAAGATCTCCTAACTGCAATGCCTATTTTATTTGAATTACATCAGACTGTTTTCCAGAAATAATTCCATTTCACTTCACTTTGGATTTACATTGTGTTTTCACATCCGTTATTTCAAATTGCCTTCTGAGATGGGTGAGGCAGATACTACTAAACAGATAAATAAGACCAGACTAAGAGAAATTAAATGACATAGCGGAGGTCACAGGCTTAGTAAAAACTTGCTCTCCAAAGAGTCAGTTTTGTTTTTGTTTTGTTTCGTTTTGTTTTTTTTGGTGAGACAGAGTCTCGCTCTGTCACCCAGGCTGGAGTGCAGTGGCGTGATCTTGGCTCACTGCAACATCTGCCTCCCAGGTTCAAGCAATTCTCCTGCCTCAGCCTCCTGAGTAGCTGGGAATACAGGTGCCCGCCATCATGCTCGGCTAATTCTTTGTATTTTAGTAGAGACGGGGTTTCACCGTGTTGCCCAGGCTGGTCTTGAACTCCTGTATTTTTAAGATGGTTTATTCACATATTATTACATATTTTAAAAATCAGACCAGATTTCAACTCCAGATGGAATCTTTGTCTATATTAACACATGAAACCCCTGCATTTCAAATGGATCTGTTTAAGTCAGATATTTCTTCCAATTTCTCTTTGCTTGTCTCCATTGCACAAATAACTACACAGACTGGGGCAAAAATAGGAAGAGGATTCTATCGCTGCAGGTGTGTCTCCATGGGCACAGGCAGTTCTGTGGTAGTGGGCATCAGTAAAGCTCTTCTCCGGGGCTAGGCTTCTCCTTATTTCTAGAGTGTCAGGGAAAAGGACTTCTTCAAAGTAAACAAGAAGTGCAATATTCACAAAGGACATGTACACTCTCAGTGCTGTATTTGGCTGCAACTTCAGGGAGGTCAGATGGTCATGCAGTTTACCACTGGGTAAGACCAGATAGCATCTGCTGAAACATTCAATATCCAGTGGCCACATTTTGTCCCATTTTGTAAAAAGGTAATCAAAATCAAAGAAGAATTAAATCCCCAAGAAATCATGAGACTAAAACAAACCTATTTTATGTTATTCAGTCATCCTTACAATCAAATCCAGGTTGCTGAAGGAAAGTAGTAACTTGAGTGTAGACACATTTAGGAAGTTTGCAAAATTGTTTTTTGCCACCTCTACATCTTTTCTCATTGAGATCGCAGAATAACTCTGCATCCTTCCGAGCACATTTCTTGCCAGCATGATGGATTCTTCTAAAAAAGAGTTTGGTCATAATGGAGCAGAAGTAGTTCTGTCAGTGATTTTCTAGACTATAATATCTTTCTCTATTTTCAAAATGAAGTCTACCTCATTTGGTTTTGCACATCTTACTCTATCCCTATGAAAGTATGGATAGTAAATTACCAAGACTGACTGTACCTGGAGAAAAACATGCTTTTTAAAGACATTAAAATTCTTTTGAGACATTGAGAAAAAATGTAAATACGTATTCTTAGTTTTTTTTCTTTTTTGATTGTTTGAAGAGTTTTGAGTAAAGGAATGGGGGGAATGAAAACAGCAGAGGGTCCCCAACAAGTCCAAGCAAATAAACTACCATTTCAGATGAAGATGAGCTGCAGAATATTGATAATTTCTCTGATTCTATTAGGCCTGACAGCGGAGAGCTTCCAATGTGAGCAAAGGCTTAGAAAATGACAATTATGACAATGTCAGAGATTTCTATGAGTAATTGTTGTGAGAGGTGTTGTTCTTGCCTATCCAAGATTAATTTCTCCTTTGTGTGGTAGCTATCTTGATTCTCTTTGAGAAAAAGATCTCTCTCTTTTATTGCAGCCAGCCTTGTCCATGATTTCAACCAAGATGCTTTGACTTCCCTTGGCCAAGAGATGATAAGTTTATAATCCAACTAAGCCAAAATAGCTCTCACAGATGAAATGAAGAGAGGAAGTAGTTGGTGAAGAAGTACCTCCATAGTGATATGGGAATGCTCTCTGTCTTTTTTCTCATCATCCCAAGGGATTTTTGAGTTTCTGTATATATAGTCAGGGACTCTAGAAAAACAAATGGATAGGATATATATATATATATGTATATATATGTACATCAGTTTTTTAGCCTCTGTATATATTATATAAATATATGTATGAATATGTATTATAAGGAATTGGATTATGGAGGATGAGAAGTCCTAAGATTTGCATTCAGCAATCTGGATACCCAAGAGAGCTGTTGGTGTAAGTTCCAGTGCAAGTCTGCATCCAAAGACAGGGGAAGACTGATGCCCCAGCTCAGAAACACCCGCACAGACACACCCAGAATAACGTTTAACCAAATATCTGGGCACCCTGTGGTGCAGTCAAGATGACACATAAAATTATCACACTGTTCTTTAAGAATCTTAGTTTACCAGCTCTGTTTTTCAATTGCATGACTCATCACATTTTCTTCGAATAATTTTTAAAAAAATTTTCTTGCTTAATTTAGCCAATTTTGTTTTTCTGTTGTCAAAAACTAAAGAACCCAGAAAACAGAAATTTTTCTTACCATATTGAGGATAGGGTCAGTTGTTTTCATAAAAATACTAGGTAATTGACGCTGTATTTGCAGTGTCAGAGTCCATGGGGCCTATTCCCAAATATCTTTCACTTTGGTCTACCGTGATTTATAATCTCACATTAGCGTCATTGGTAATGGCAGAATTATAGTTGTTAGAACTATGAAGGGCCTTGCAAGCTCATTGTCCCCCTAGTTTTAGCCATATGTATACTTGACAAAAAGTGACAATATACTTTCCCAAGGTCACAGAGCTGGTAGTGGGAGGGATTGATGTGGAACCTAGGTCTTTTGATCGTATGTCTTAGTATTTTTATGCTACCTCTCCAGGGAATGTACAATACCTGTGAGCATTTCCCTAACAGACTCCTGTGTTGACACAGATGAATTGAAAAATCAGATCTGAGGGGATTTAGAAAATTGTTGAGGAACCTTAAGACAAAATATATAAACTCTACCACCATGCCTAGAACTTGTCCTGACAAAGGGGTAGGAAGAGTTATTTGTGAGTAGCTGACAAGAGTAGTTTCAGTTGGAGAAGTGATTAAGTAAGATTTAGAAAATCTGTGCACAAAGCACTGCTTCTTAAGTTATAAATCTCGGCTCATTCATGGGCTTTGAGAATCATTTCAATTCTCCATTTCAAAAATGGAATATTTAATCTACTTTTAGAGAAGAATTATATACAATTCTATCAACTTGATATTTTTAGAGTTAAGTTGTTTGTAAAAAATAAATGGCTTACTTTGTGTAATTAAATTATGCTATTTATAAATTTAAAAGCAAATCGGGCTTTTGGAGTCTTAAATTATTTCACAACTCAAATTTATGAAACAACTCTCTGAAATCTTTAAAGTGTTTTACAACATGCCCTTTAACATTTAGATTTAACACTTTTACAGTTGCATGGATTGTGCGGTAGGAAATCTACTTGTTCTCTTCTTGTAACAAGCCAATTTTCCCAACATTATTTATTATACAATCTGCTCTGTCTTCTGTCATTTGCAATGTCTTAAAGTTTTGTCACTTACATGTGACTAGGGAAATACTTGATTTCATTGATCTATGTGTCACTTCCTGTGCAAGAATTGCACTGCACTGATTTGATATAAATGGATTTAAAATATGTGCTTATATAGGCATGGGCAAAGATTTCATGACAAAAATGCCAAAAGCAATTGCAACAAAAGAAAGAATCGACAAATGGGATCTAATTAAAATAAAGAGCTTCTGCACAGCAAAAGAAACTATCATCAGAGTGAACAGACAACCTACAGAATGAAAGAAAATTTTTGCGATCTATCCATCTGATAAAGGTCTAATATCCAGAGTCTACAAGGAACTTAAACAAATATACAAGAAAAAAACAAACAACCCCATTAAAAAGTGGGCAAAGGATATGAACACTTTCCAAAATAATACATACATGCAGCCAACAGACATATGAAAAATAGCTCAACATCACTGATCATTAGAGAAATGCAAATCAAAACCACAGTGAGATTCCATCTCACACCAGTCAGAATGGCCATTATTAAAAAGTGAAAAAACAACAGATGGTGGCAAGGTTGCAGAGAAAAAGGAATACTTTCACCCTGTTGGTGGGAGTGTAAACTAGTTTAACCATTGTGGAAGTTAGTGTGGTGATTCCTCAAAGATCTAGAGGTGGAAATACCATTTGACCCAGCAATCCTATTACTAAGTATAAACCCAAAGCAATATAAATCATTCTGCTATAAAGACACATGCACACATATGTTTATTGCAGCACTATTCACAATGGCAAAGACATGGAATCAAACCAAATGCCCATCAATGATAGACTGGATAAAAAAATGTAGTATATTACACCATGGAATACTATGCAGCCATAAAAAAGTACTAGATCATGTCTTTTGCAGGGACATGGATGTAGCTGGAAGCTGTTATCCTCAGCAAACTAATGCAGGAAGAGAAAATGAAACACTGTGTATTCTCACTTATAAGTGGGAGCTGAATGATGAAAACACATGGACCCCTGAGGGGGAACAACACACAATGGGGCCTTTTGAGGGGTGGTAGAGGGAGGAGGGAGAACATCAGGAAGAATAGCTAAGGGATACTGGGCTTACTACCTAAGTGATGAGTTGATCTGTGCAGCAAACCACCATGGCACACGTTTACCTATATAACAAACCTGTACGTCCTGCACATGTATCTTGGAACTTAAAAGTTGAAGGAAAAAAACAACACTTGCTTATACCCAGCAGGTGGATTCTCCCTTTTCAAAAATTATTTCAATAATTTCCTTTGCTATTTGTTAATCTTTATTCTTCCACATTTATTTTGGGACATGTTTCTTACATTCTACTAAAATCTGCCTGAGATTAAAGTTGCAATTGCATTGGATATTAAAATTCCCATCCATAATCATGTCATCATCTCACTTATTTTATATCTTTTAACAAAGCTTAAATTTTTATCTGTATTGGTCTTACTAATTTTTATAAAGCTTAGTTTCTAGATAAGATACAGATTTTCACACCATTGCAAAATATATCTCATGTTCCTATTTTACTCATTGTATTAAAAATTCTCCAGAGAAACATAATTGATAGGATATCTGTCTCTCACACTCTGTCTCTCTCTCTTTCTATCTCGTATCTATATATATTTTAAGGAATCAGCTTACCTAATTGTAAGCTAGTAAGTTCGGGATCTGTAGGGTGGGCCTGCAGGCTGGAAATGAAGGCAGGAGTTAATACTGCAGTCTTGTGGAAAGGTTCCTTTGTGGAAAACTTGTACTTTCTTGTAAGGTGTTCAAATAATAAGATGAGGCCCATTCACATTACCAAGGGTAATCTTTACTTGAAGTCAACTGATGGAAGATGTTAACCGCATCTGTAGAATATATTCACAGCAACAACTGGATTAGTGTTTCATCCAAATAATTGAGCACTACAGCTTAGCCAAATTGATAACATAAAACTAACCATCACAATTACTCATGAAAATACATAGAGGAACATACTGGCTTTTGGAGAGTGATACACACAAAGCAAATATCTGTCTGACTCTGATTCTTACCTGATTCTAATCTCTTTTGATTTTCTTGTGTTTGTGATATAAATAACAGCATATAATTTGATCTTGTTTCCCACAATTTTTATCTATCTTTTTCCTCTCATCTTACTGCATTGGTCAATATCCCCTCTTCTAAGGTGAATTGTAGGGGAGAGATTCTTTTCTTGTTTCCAACCTTCTCTAGTTTTCCCATTAAATAGAATCTTTCCTATAGGGATTTGATAGAGTGTATCAAGTTAAAGAAACTACCTTATATTTCTAGTTTTCTAAAAGCTTTTATTTGTAAATAGGTATTAGCTTTTATTAAATGCATTTAGACTCCTAATAAGATGATATTAATTTTTCCAGTTTTGAACACTGTTGCATAATATCACATTGTTAAATTTTTTGAGGTTGAATCATTTTTGCATTTCTGAAATACACTGTAATTGACCATAACATATTATTTTTCTTATACTTTCAGGACTTTTAAAGCTAAGTTTATAGCTGAAGTTGACTTATTTTTCCTTGCACTTACTTATGAGATTTTGATAGTTGGTTTCCAGACTCATCCTGAATTGGAGCATGTGGACACAAAGGGAGGGAAGGGGAGGGGAAGAATTCTTGCTTGACTTGTGCTGTGATGGCAAGCAAACATCAGCTTTTACTAAAGTTGGCAGATGTTTAAAACAGACTCTTTCATTATCTCATGCAGTGCTTCTGTGGGACTTTTGAAGACCCTCCAGCATTGGGAGTGTCTCCCCTTGCAATTCCTGTGACAAGGCAAAATGCATCTTTATTTCTTTGGATCATTTACTCCTTCCTCAGTTTCTGATTATCTAGTGATGACTCTAGGTTCTTATTGTTTTGCATTGAATTACCAGAGAATCTTTGAAATAAAAATGATTAAGAACCACTGCCTACAGAGAACCAAGATAAATATTTGAGGCTGAATAATATGCAAGATATATTTTATTCTCCTGAAGATTAATCAAGCATTCTTTTAGTTTTCATTAGATCTAAGGTTCTGCTTTTTTAATGTAACGGGGATTTATATTTGGAGAAGTGTGCTTAGATACATTAAAAAAACACCACCAAAGCCAGGCATGGTGGCATGCACTTGTAGCATACTCTACTGGGCTCATTCTTCCTGCTTCAGCCTTTCCAATAGGGATGGCACCAGGTTCAAGAGTACTTCGGAGGCAGAGGCAGGGAGATTGTTTGAGCCCAGTAGTTTGAGGCTGTAGTGCAGTATGTTTCATGTGTGTCCGTGTGAAGAGACCAACAAACAGGCTTTGTGTGAGCAACATGGCTGTTTATTTCACCTGAGTGCAGGTGGGCTGAGTCCAAAAAGAGTCAGCAAAGGGTGGTGGATTATCATTAGTTCTTATAGGTTTTGGGATAGGCGGTGAAGTTAAGAGCAATGTTTTGCGAGCAAGGGTGGATCTCACAAAGTACATTCTCAAGGGTGAGGAGAATTACAAAAAACCTTCTTAAGGGTGGTGGAGATTACAAAGTACATTGATCATTAGGGTGGGGCAGGAACAAATCACAATAGTGGAATGTCATCAGTTAAGGCTATTTTTACTTTTGTGGATCTTCAGTTACTTCAGGCCATCTGGATGTATACGTGCAAGTCACAGGGGATGCGATGGCTTGGCTTGGGCTCAGAGGCCTGACATTCCTGCCTTCTTATATTAATAAGAAAAATAAAACAAAATAGTATTGAAGTCTTGGGGCGGTGAAAATTTTTGGGGGGTGGTATGGAGAGAGAATGGGTGATGTTTCTCAGGGCTGCTTCAAGTGGGATTAGGGGTGGCATGGGAACATAAAGTGGGAGAGATTAAGCTGAAGGAAGATTTTGTGGTAAGGGGTGATATTGTGGGGTTGTTAGAAGAAACATTTGTTGTGTAGAATTATTGGTGATGGCCTGGATACTGTTTTATATGAATTGAAAAACTAAATGGAATAAGAGTAGGAGAAAAACAGGTATAAAAGGTCCAAGAACTGGGAGGACCTAGGACATCTGATTAGAGAGTGCCTAAGGAGATTCAGTATAGTCCTGCCAGCAAAGATTATTTATTTACTTCAAGAGTTAAGAGTGGCAGTTTGGGGATAGCATGAGTAGATATCAGCTGTGATGGCTTGTAGAAACAGTGTAAACCAGCAGTGTAAACAAGAGCAGGGCATGTATGAGTAGTTGAGAACGGAGAATAGGAGTATGACTAGACAGAAGATAGTAGGGATGACAAGTTTTTTCAGGGCACAGTCTAAGTTGGTCCAGTGTCTGTAATGAGACTTGGGCCTAATAAAAAGGAGCTCAAATGGGCTGTACCTTGTAGCATTCTGAGGACAGGCCTGAATTCTGAGAAGTGAAAGTGGTAAAAGTATTGTCCAGTCCTTTTTAAGTTGGTGGCTGAGCTTGGTGAGGTGTGTTTTTAAAAGACCTTTAGTCCGTTCTACTTTTCTTGAAGACGGAGGACCGTAAGGGATATAAAGGTTTCACTGAATACTAAGAGCCTGAAAAACTGCTTGGCTGATTTGACTAATAAAGGCTGGTCTGTTGTCAGACTGTATAGAGGTGGGAAGGCTAAACTGAGGAATTATGTCTGACAGAAGGGAAGAAATGACTGCGATGGCCTTCTCAGACCCTGTAGGAAAGGCCTTTACTTATTCAGTGAAAGCGTCTATTTAGACTAAGAGGTATTTTAGTTTCCTGACTCAGGGCATGTTGAGTAAAGCTAATTTGCCAGTCCTGGGTGGGGGCAAATCCTTGAGCTTGATGTGTAGGGAAGGGAGGGGGCCTGAATAATCCTTGAGGAGTAGTAGAATAGCAGATGGAACACTGAGAAGTTATTTCCTTGAGGATAGATTTCCATGATGGAAAGGAAATGAGAGGTTCTGAGAGGTGGGCTAGTGGCTTGTACTATAGCATAGCCTGCCTTTGCTGGTGTGTGGCGATTAGGCCTGGTGGGACTGCCATCAATAAATCAAGCGTGATCAGGGTAAGGAACAGGAAAGAAGGAAATATGGGGAAATGGGATGAATATCAGGTGGATCAGAAAGATAGAGTCATGGGGGTCAGGTGTGGTATCAGGAATAATGTGGGAGGCTGGAGTGAAGTCTGGGCCAGGAACAATGGTAAATGTGAGACTTAACAAAGAGTGAGTACAGCTGAAGGAGCTAGGGAGCAGAAAGTATATGCATCAGGTATGAGGAAGAAAATAGATTTTGGAAGTTATGAGAAATGTAGAGAGTGAGTTGAGCATAGTTTGTGATTTTTAGGGCCTCTAAAAGTATTAAAGCAGTGGCAGCCGCTGCACACAGACATGAGGGCTAGGCTAAAACAGTAAGGTCATGTTGTTTGGACAGAAAGGCTACAGGGTGCGGTCCTGGCTCTTGTGTAAGAATTCTGACCACACTAACCATGCCTAGGAAGGAAAGGAATTGTTGTTTTGTAAGGGATTGAGGTTTGGGAGATTAATTGGACATGATCAGCAGGGAGAGCACGTGTGTTTTTATGAGAATTATGCTGAGATAGGTAACAGATGAGGATGAAATTTGGGCTTGACTGAAGTAATGGGGACTGTCTGTGAAGCCTTGCGGCAGTACAGCCCAGGTAATTTGCTGAGCCTAATGGGTGTCAGGGTCAGTCTAAGTGAAAGCAAAGAGAGGCTGGGATGAAGGGTGCAAAGGAATAGTAAAGAAAGCATGCTTGAGATCCAGAACAGAATAATGGGTAGTAGAGGGAGGTATTGAGGATAGGAGAGTATATGGGTTTGGCACCATGGGGTGGATAGGCAAAACAATTTGGTTGATAAGGCACAGATTCTGAACTAACTTGTAAGCCTTGTCTGGTTTTAGGACAGGTAAAATGGTGGAATGGTAAGGAGAGTTTATGGGCTTTAAAAGGCCATGCTATAGCAGGCGAGTGATAACAGGCTTTAATCCTTTTAAAGCATGCTGTGGGATGGGATATTGGCATTGAGCAGGGTAAGGGTGATTAGGTTTTAATGAGATGGTAAGGGGTGCATGATGGATCGCCAAGGAGGGAGTAGAGGTATCTTATACTTGTGGGTTAAGGTGGGGGGATACAAGAGGAGGATGCAAAGGAGGCTTTGGATTGGGAAGAAGGGTGGCAATGAGATATAGCTGTAGTCCAGTAATAGTCGGGGAAGCAGATAATTTAGTTAAAGTGTCTCAGCCTAATAAGGGAACTGAGCAGGTGGGGATAACTAAAAAGGAGTGGTTAAAAGAGTATTGCCTAAGTTGGCACCAGAGTTGGGGAGTTTTAAGAGGTTTAGAAGCCTGGCCGTCAACACCCACAACAGTTATGGAGGCAAAGGAAACATGCCCTTGAAAAGAAGGTAATGTGGAGTGGGTCACCTTCATATTGATTAAGAAGGGGACGGGCTTACCTTCCACTGTGAGAGTTACCCGAATCTCGGCGTCTGTGATGGATTAGGGGGCTTCCGAGGCGATTGGGCAGTGTCTGTCTTCAGCTGCTAAGCCGAGAAGATCTGGGAAGGAGTCAGTCAGAGAGCCTTGGGCCAGAGTTCCAGGGGCTCTGGGAGTGGCTGCCAGGTGAGTTGAACAGTCCAATTTCCAGTGGGGTCCCACACAGATGGGACGTGACTTAGGAGGAATCCCAGGCTGTGGGCATTCCTTGGCCCAGTGGCCAGATTTCCGGCACTTGTAGCAAGCTCCCGGGTGAGGAGGTTCTGGAGGAACACCTGGCTGCTGCGGTTCAGGCGTTTGGAAGTTCTTGTGTGCTGAGGTTGTGGCTGGGGTTTGTCTCACAGTGGAGGCAAGGAATTGCAGCTTTTTTCTATTATTGTACAGCTTGAAGGTGAGGTTAATTAAGTCCTGTTGTGGGGTTTGAGGGCCAGATTCCAATTTTTGGAGTTTTATTTAATGTCAGGAGCAGATTGGGTAATAAAATGTATATTGAGAATAAGACGGCCTTTTGATCTTTTAGGGTCTAGGGCTGTAAAGCATCTCAGGGTTGCTGCCAAATGAGCCATGAACTGGGCTGGATTTTTATATTTGATGAAAAACAGCCTAAACGCTATCTGATTTGGGATAAAGACAAAGGAGCATTAATCTTGACTATGCCTTTAGCTCCAGCCACCTTTTTAAGAATAAATTGGTAGCCACGGAACAAAACTGTAAGCCAGACCGGGTGTGAGGAGGGGAGGTGATAAAAGGATTATAGGGTGGAGGAGTGGAGGCTGAGGAAGAATTGGGACCTAGCTTGGCCTGGCGAGGAGGGGAGAGGTCAGATGGGTCTGTAGAAAAGGAAGATTAGAAAGACTCAGCGATGCTTGGGGTTGGGACCGAGGGGACAGGCGGGAGGGAAAGAAGGAAGATTTGGGATGAGTTGTATTGGGCACAGAGACTAGGAAGGGACTGATGTGTAAAAGAATGCCTGGACGTCAGGCACCTCAGACCGTTTGCCTATTTTACAACAAGCATTATTTAGATCTTGCAGGATGGAAAAATTCAAAGTGCCATTTTCTGGCTATTTGGAACCACTGTTGAGTTTGTATTGGGGTCAAGCAGCATTGCAGAAGAAAATAAGGTGTTTAGGTTTTAGGTCAGGTGTGAGTTGAAGAGGTTTTAAGTTCTTGAGAACACAGGCTAAGGGAGAAGGAGGAATGGAGGGTGGAAGGGTGCCCATAGTGAAGGAGGCAAACCCAGAGAAAAGAGAGTGTAGAGACACAGAGGGAAGGGGTTTGGGGGTTCTTACCCTCCAGAAAAGTGGGGAGGGGGGTCGGGGCACGGAAATAATGGAGTGGGGCACAGAGATAAGACGTTGGGGTGCGGAAATAAGGGATTGGGTGTCTTGCCCCCTAGAAAAGTGGGACTTGCCACTAAGGGTGAAGGAGAAGGGGTTGAGGGGTACTTGCCCCTCCCCCAGAAAAGCAGAGAAGGGGTAGAGACAAGGAGAGAAGGGGTTGGGGTACTTGCCCCTTCCCCAGAAAAGCAGGACTTGATGCTAAGGGTGAAGGACCAAGGCAGGCATCCCTGTGTGGTCTGACACCTTCGAAAAGTGGGTGAATCATCAGAGAGGCATCCCTGTGATGATTAAACACCAAGGGAAGGCTGCCTTCCCAGTCTGTGACCGGCGCTGGAGTTTTGGGTCCATGGGTAAAACGTGTCTCCTTTGTCTCTACCAGAAAATGAAAGGAATTGAAATGAAGAGAAGGGAAAGAATGAAGTGTGGCGCCAAGATTGAAAGGAGAAAGAGGTTGAGGGATAGTGAGGGAGGTTGGAGAAGAGAGTAAAAAGAAGCCACTTACCGGATTTGAAATTGGTGAGATGTTTCTTGGGCTGGCCGGTCTGAGGACCTAAGGTTGTAGGTGGATCTTTCTCATGGAGCAAAGAGCAGGAGGATGGGCGATTGATCTCCCAAGGGAGGTCCCCCGATCCGAGTCATGGCACCAAATTTCATGCGTGTCTGTGTGAAGAGACCACCAAACAGGCTTTGTGTGAGTAACATGGCTGTTTATTCCACCTGGGTGCAGGTGGGCTGAGTCCAAAAAGAGTCAGCAAAGGGTGGTGGATTATCATTCATTCTTATAGGTTTTGGGATAGGCCGTGAAGTTAAGAGCAATGTTTTGCGGGCAGGGGTGGATCTCACAAAGTACATTCTCAAGGGTGGGGAGAATTACAAAGAATCTTCTTGAGGATGGTGGAGATTACAAAGTACATTGATCATTAGGGTGGGGCAGGAACAAATCACAATAGTGGAATGTCATCAGTTAAGGCTATTTTTACTTCTTTTGTGGATCTTCAGTTACTTCAGGCCATCTGGATGTGTATGTGCAAGTCACAGGGGATGCGATGGCTTGGCTTGGGCTCAGAGGCCTAAGAGTATGATCTTGCCTATGAATAGCTACTACTCTCTAGCCTGGGCAATATATCAAGACCCCATCTCTAAAAAATTAAAATAATAAAATAACAATACTATGATATGCCTTCTTACTCCATTTAAACCTTTCTTTAGTTTAACTCAATTCACTATTGTTTACTAAATAATAAGATGCTCTAACCCTCTTTCTCCCACAATTCTCTTTTGAGAGAACTCCATTCTGGGTGGAGCACATGCTTTCTTCAAATTTTCATGTTTTACTTTCAATCACAGTGTTCAGGGAAAAATTCTAATGACTTTCACAGAATCAAAATGAGTGGCTGAGGCATGCATAAGAAAAAATGCTAGGCCGGGTGTGGTGGCTCATGCCTGTAATCTCAACACTTTGGGAGGCCAAGGCAGGAGGATCACGAGGTCAGGAGATTGAGACCATCCTAGCTAACAAGGTGAAACGCTGTCTCTACCAAAAATACAAAAAATTAGCCAGGCATGGTGGCGGGTGCCTGTAGTGTCAGCTACGCAGGAGGCTGAGGCAGGAGAATGGCGTGAACCCAGGAGGTGGAGCTTGCAGTGAGCCAAGATTGTGCCACTGCACTCCAGCCTGGGCGACAGAGCGAGACTCTGTCTCAAAAAAAAAAAAAAAAAAAAAAAAAAAATTAGGTGAGAAATGCTTTTATGCAAAAATTTTAAAAGAGGAAAGAAAAGGGGAAAAAGGCCTTGAGTGCTAAGAGAGAGAGAGAGAAGAGAATACTTTTTGATAGTGGGAGTGGGCTTTTTGGATGAGATTTATGTGCTTTGTGCCTTTGATTACATGAAATAATATAGCAGGCAGATAAAACAGGTTAAACAAAGGCAGGATGTTAGAATGCGATGGGCATATTCAGAGAAGAATGAAATCAAGTATGGTTATGGTGTGTGACTAAGTGTTTATTATTGTACATTTTATTTTTGTGCATTTTTATTTTTATTGTTCATTTTATTATGTGCAATTTATGGAACATCCTATTTTCCTTTGAGTAGTTCTAGGAAGCTACTAGAGATTTCTTTGGTTAAGTTTTCCAACAATTTTTTTTTAAATGCTAGACATGATACATCCATTTCAGTGGTTAGGTATGTAGGGATAGTATTAAACTTGCTTATCTTTTACCAAGAGCTTCATTGGCTCCAAAACCATTCCTTATAATCTTCCAACTCAACCTTCTGCGCTCTTTCAAAAATCACTCCTGCCACAAAAAATAAAATGAAAATAAAAAATAAAGATTACTCTTTATGCACAGATATTGTCACCATTACTAATTAGCTGTTTGTATCTTAGATAATTTACCATCCTCAAAAGAGGCAAATAGTTCTGGAGTATTTGGAGAGTGGCTTCATTTCTTAACTCATCCACAGGTCCTCTTTAGCTCCTGGGATCCAGTACTTTTCCTGTGGAATTTGATTGCCGTTTCCACTCTGGGAAGAAAGCCTTTCTTTAAGCAGGTACTCTTGGAGAGTTTGAAGTATTGATTTCTATGTACAAATATTTTCTGAAGGTGCAAAAAGAAGATCTCAGTTTTTAAAACAATAAATAGATATCTAGGTACATCCAGGAGTGAGGGCAATTTCAGGAAGTCTTGGTGAGAATTTTAAAAATATTTGATAGGAAACTGACTGCTGTCATTCATGAAAATGTTCTAGGACTTCTATTGCACCTACATATGTTACTTGGTGACATAAATGTAAATATCATAAAAATGGGATTTAAAAATATTCATTCATTTATTTACACGTGATTATTGTTCAATAGATGAACTGGATACATATCAAATAGGCATTTAAAGGAAACCAAATATAAATATTAGATAATCGTGCAATGTAATAACAACAAACATAATAATAATAAAGCACTTTCTTATCAATACAGCAATTAGACTGTTTAAGAAAACAAAACAAAATTGAAATTCAAAACCTGACAGTAAGTAGGCAGATAAAAGGCAGCAAAATTTAGAATCCCCATCATATATTCAGCACATAAAATGAACATGTAATCATTTGAACAGTATTTATCCTCTTAACTAAATTTGAATCTGCAGTTGTATCTCTGCCTGAGAAAAAAATGAAGGCATTTTTTTGGTTTCGGTTTCTATGGAAACCTATACTTTGATTACTGATGGGTTTCAAGTGTATCATTTTTAGTCCCATAGGTACAATGTTTGAAGAAAAAAATAAGAGCAGAAGGAGAGACCTGCAACGTTATCGGAAACATTTCCTCAAATGCTAATTTTTTTCAGACATCATAGATCTGAGAGATGCTGGAAGAGATTCCAAATTAAATTTTAGCTTCATTCAATAGTCACTGAGTGCCTGCTGGGTGCCAAACACTGTCCCAGTGGCTAGAGCAGCAAACAAAAAGATAAAATTTAATACCAGGCTTTAGAAATAACTTTACTAAGAAACTTAAGTCATATTTAGATGTTTGGGTTTTAGTTAACTGAATTTTGTTATTTTCATATTTGTATCCATGCAATGTCTTAATACATGGATTTTTGATATGTTTTGTTGGAAATTATGTGTCCTTTCCTTGAAGAAACATTTTTTAAATGTCATTAACCTTTACTTAAACAAGTGGAGAATGTGAAATTTGTTTCTGCTTTCATTCTTTGTTCTTTTTCATTGGTTTCCAGACAAAGGCATTAGGGCAATAGTGAAGCCTTTGCAATGTTTTCAACAGTGTTATTTTCAGTATGACATGTTAAGCCAGTGCTTTTATTAATATAGGAACCTGGTATGACTAGCATAAAATAACCAAAACTGCTATTCACTAGATGCATATCATATAAAATATGTTTATTATATAGCTAAATCCAAATACTCTCTTTAAAATTAGGTTATAAAATACAATCTATCTTATTTATCTAAAATATTCAAAGAAATTATAATTTGGCAACAGTATATTTTTTTCTGGTAGTTTTCAATTTGGGTTAAAATCTATGTACATATTTACATAATTCTTATAAATTCTTTAGATCTCAGTTTAATTGACACTTTATTGGAGAATTCTTCTGTAACATCAATGAGGCTAAACATCCTTTTATTTTTGCAGTATCTGCACAACTATTATCTGTACCAATTTTACATCTATTTGTAAGTTTTATGCATCTGCTTTCTCCATCATATTGAGTGAACGGATGAATGAATGGATAACCAGTTGCTTAACTGAAAGCATTAATCTCTTCCCTTCCCTTATCCCTGTTCGTTAAATAAAGGTCATGATGATACAACAGTGTTTCCTCTGCCTCATTTGCTCACTTCTGCATTCTGTAATTGAAAAACTTTACTCAATGAGCTTTCAAAGATCAGACAATGCCAGTTAGAGTTTTAGGTGCATATCACAAAGCATTCTTAGCTAAATGACAAAATTCACTGCAATGAATTATTTTAATATATTAATTTCCTAGTAGTCCCTGAGTTTTTGAGTACAGAGGCTAAGTTGGTTTTTCTTTTTTTCTCCACTACTCTATTCCCAGCACTTTCCTTAGTGACCAACTCTTAATAGGTTATATTGGTTAGAATGTTATCATTTGCAGTAACAGAAAACCAATAATTCAAACACTTGGAACATGAACAAGAATTTGTGGGATAATGTAATTATAAACATCTAGATATAGGGTAAGCTTGAGTCTCAGTTTGCCCAACCCTTAGTTCCATTTCTTTCAGCCATAATCTCATCTGTATATTGGCTTCATCCTCATCCTGACATCCCTTGTGTTAATAAAATGTCTGCAGTGGTTCCACCCTTTCCATGTGAATACCATGTGATTCCAGAAGAATATAAAACTTCGAACATAAAAAACTTTGAAAAAAAATATAAAACTTTGAAATCCTGAGCTTCATTCTAATTAGAAAGGGGGGGGGGAAGATAATGTACACATTCTTTATCAATTTCTACGGTCAGTAGGATTGTCATTCACTGTTGGCTTAGGTCCCTGTAATGTGTCCTAAGTAACAGTAGGGTGATTTTAGATCAATTAGAGCTTTGCTCTGGAGCTAAGGATGTGGCCCTACTCACTTTAAATGGCCAATAGTCAATAGCAAAAGTGTGAAATGGCTGGGAAAGGGCAAATAAAAATTGCAAAATGGCCACTATTCACATGGAAGTGGGAGTGCCTAGAAATAAATATGTACAAGATATGTTTTCTGATCTAGCACCTATAACAAAATAAAGTCACTCTCAGGAAGGTGAAAGGCACGTTGAAGACTGGAATTTGCTTATGTACATTTTCATGATTTTATGGATATTTGTGGATACTGGTGGGTTGAATAAGGGTTTTTATTTATATTTTTTGTTTGTGTGTGTCCTGACTGGGGTAAAAACGGAAGATTATCCATTTGATCCCTGAACAACACATGGGTTGGGGTGCTGATACCCTGTGAAGCTGAAAAACCTGTATATAACTTTTGACTCCCCCAAAACTAAATTGCTAACAGCCTACTGTTGACTGAAAGCCTTATTGATAACATAAACAGTCAATTAAAACATTCTTTTTATATTATATGTATTATACACTATATTCTTACAATAAAGTAAGCTAGAGAAAAGAAACTATTATTAAGAAAGTCACAAGGAAGAAAAAACATATTTACTATTCATTAAGTGGAAGTGAATTATCATAAAGGCCTTCATTCTTCTTATCTTCAAGGTAAATAGCCTGAGAAGAAGGAGGAAGAGGAAGAGTTGATCTTGCTGTATTAGGGGTGGCAGAGGCAAGCAGAAAAAAAAAAAAACACCTATAAGTGTTCAAAACTGTGTTCTTCAAGGGTCAACTGTACAATCATAGGTATTTTAGAAATTCTAGCTCCGTTGACTATTATTCTATAACTAAATGAAAGTAAATACTACTTTAAATTATTTTGGGTTGTAAAAAGAGCCTGAGTTGAAACTAAGCATTCCTGCACAAATGTTGGCCGCAAGTTCAAATATATATTTACCTATGTATGTTTTACCAGGTTGTGATAAATTGCTTTAAAATTATATTTTTAGAAAATAATAATTCCCTCCACATGTATGTTAATTGATTATAATCATTATGTAATCATTATGTAATCAGAAAAAATACATCTTTGGCTAATTCAAGAAGAGATAAAGGGAAACACAACAATGAGGAATAAGTCAGCAGAGAGTATTTTGCGGGGTTTGGGCTTGCAGAAGGCATAAGAGGTTCTGGCCGTGAAAAACTAGGAAAGATAGAAAAATAAAGAGTGAAAAAGCATTTGAGAAACTGCAGGTCATAAGGTGAAAACATTTACTCAGATGTCCATGCTAATGCAGTTGTACCTGGCCATGCAATAGTAGATGACCAGATGCAGGAAAATAATACAGACACTTGAGTGAGACCTGTGAAAGAAGACTCAGTGGGGAGAAGAGTGATATCACATCATTAGATAGAAGTGCCCTGGGTATATACCCAAGGGATTATAAATCAGTCTTCTATAAAGACACATGCACACATATGTTTATTGCAGCTCTATTTAAATAGCAAAGACTTAGAACCAACCCAAATGCTCATCAATGATAGACTGGATAAAGAAAATGTGGCACATATACACCATGGAATACTATGAAGCCATAAAAAAGGATGAGTTCATGGCCTTTGCAGGGACGTGGATGAAGCTGGAAACCATCATTCTCAGCAAACTAACACAGGAACAGAAAACCAAAAACCGCATGTTCTCACTCATAAGTGGGAGTTGAACAATGAGGGCCTGTTGGGGGATGCAGGGCAAGGGAAGGGAGAGCATTAGGACAAATACCTAATGCATGTGGGGCATACAACCTAGATGATGGGTTGATAGGTGCAGCAAACCACCATGGCACATGATACCTATGTAACAAACCTGCACATTCTGCACTTGTATTCCAGAACTTAAAGTAAAATAAAAAAAAAAAAAGAAGTGCCCAAATGAATAAGGTCTAAGTAAAACTATTTTTCTGGTATAGGTAAGTCCCAACTTGCTATATAATCTATGTACATTACTTGCCAGTTGTATGTATTGTATATCCTCATTTATTTCCCATCTTTAGGGAAGTGGTTTTGTTTTCATCAATGATTGTACAATTGCTCTAATTATGGAGATTGATAACAGGGAGAAAGTGGATGATCTATTCCTAAAACCACAGGCTGAGCCCTCATCCCTCCAAGGTCAGCAATAAAAGCAGAGAGCTGCCCGTGAGGTTGTCACTTTAGCACTGTAGGGGGCTACAAAGGAAATATGATTTTTTTTTTTACCTTTAGGCTGAAGAGTCTTAAGCGTGGTGCCAGAGGAAATTCTGACAGCGTATCGGTGTATAGTGGAGTAAGCTATGTTCAGAAGCTGCAGTGGGTAAACTGGTCTTAAGTCAAAATCAAGTTGGGCAAGCTTCCCAAACTCCCTTTGCCTCATTTTCTTCCATTGTAAAATAGGGATTATGATACATTCTTATATGGTCAGTTGTGAGATTTAAGTAAGATCAGATACACAGCATACCTAACACAAAGTAAGGGCTTAAAATTGGAAGTAATTTGTGTAACAGTACAAAAGTAGACAATGAAGAACTAACTCACTGATGAATTTGAAAATTATTTAATTTAGTGTAATATTAGAATCAACAGAATTCTGTCATTTCCTACATATTTCAATGGAATAAAACCTTTCTTTGTTGTTATTTGTTATGATTATAGTCATTTACTCCTCTTTTCCATGATTAAATTTCATTATTCAATTTAAAAAATTAGTCCTAGGACATAGTTCTGGTCCTGCCATTGACTGACTGTGTGAACTAGAGTAAGTCACCTAAACTTTATGCATTTCTTTCCTCATCTATAGAATAATGGGTCAAACTAAGTAATCACTAAAATCTCTTTCAGCTATAATATTCTATGTGCCTTTTTCCTCTTTGTTCTCATTACTAACCTATGAGAAATACATAGGTAATCTTAGGCAAACAATACACCATTTTCTCTGTGATAGATTCCCATTAAAATCAGGCTGATAATTTGATTAAAATGTATAAGCATTAATTCTATTTCTCTTTAGATCTGAGCTAGCTTCTTGTGCCTTTGGGCAATGGGGTTAGAGATTATTTTCATGACTGACTGAATGTTAATAGAATTACCAGTGGTTCCTAGGAAAAATCATTTCCATTTCTATGATTTTATGATATGTGCCTATGTAGGAAATGGCAAACTCTCTGGTATCTGAAAAATCAGTAAAATGAATGAATTCTTGTGGAATTCATAATACAAATTCCACAAAGCTCATGACTTTAAGGGAAAAAATGATTCAGGAAGGATAGAATCATAGGGAAACCCAGGAAAACATTTTAGAAAATGTCGTGCCCTCTGGATCATTTATTCTCCAAAACATCATTTTTACTGATGGTACAAGACATCTAAATACACTGACACTGAAATTCCTGGTGTGGGGAAAACAAAACAGAAACAAAATAAGAGCAAGGATGAATTGTTTAAGAAAAGTGCAGGCGTTAGAAAAAAACCAGACATTTGGGTGCACTGGATGATAACATATGTACATATGGATTTCTGACCTGGTGATTTACACTGAAATAGAGCAAAACAGCTTGTCTTCCTTGGCAAGGAGAAACAGTGAGGTTATTGGTAGCTCTATGATGTTAAGAAAATCTCTCAGTCTCTCTCAGCCTCAGTTTTCTGATCTGCCTCCAGGCTTTCTTCTGTGTATAGCATGAAATGACATAGAGCCTTTAACAGAGAACCCCAAACCATCTGTATCAGATTTGCAGCAATCTTGTCCTACCATCTATTCTAGTATCAGCCTGATCACAGAAGCCATCCAAGTACTGGCCCTGCCCCTAGTCCTTGCCCAGGAACCAAGTGAGGTGACAGTACAAACCACCTTAACTTGTCACTTTGTTTAGCTTTATAAGGAGGTTGAGGCGGGTGGATCACGAGGTCAAGAGATTGAGACCATCCTGGCCAACATGGTGAAACCCCGTCTCTACTAAAAATACAAAAATTAGCTGAGCATGGTGTCGCGCCCCTGTAGTCCCAGCTACTTGGGAGGCTGAGGCAGGGGAATCGCTTGAACAGAGGCAAGAGAATCGCTTGAACATGGAAGGCAGAGGTTGCAGTGAGCCAAGATTGAGCCACTGCACTCCAGCCTGGTGAAACAGTGAGATTCCGTCTCAAAAAAAAAAAAAAAGAGTGAAAGTTGATTGCTTGGAGAATCTTTGCTTCCATGTAAACATTCATCATTACCTAATGGTGACTTGGAGTTGCCTCCTACATGGTTTCTCTCCCCTTGCCTGTCTCCCCTCTCTTCCCCCATTTGCTTTCCCCTCTCCTCCCCTCTCTCCCCTCTCCTCTCCTCCCCTCTCCTCCCCTCCCCTGTGCCCTTTCCACTCTGATCACTTCCCCCATCCTCACTCTTTCTCTCTCTCCCTTTCCCTCTCATTCTTCTACTGCCTTCATCTTCAGCTCCTACTGTACTTGCAATCCAGATCTTATAAGGATTATTCTAATTACTGTTTAAGTCCTCTTGATTTATACAGCACTACATTACTTATGTATCTTTTATTGAATAATTCATGAAATTTAAAAAATTCTTGAAAATGGTTTTTCTTCATAATCACTTTTTAAATTGTCTCATAGATTTCTCAGAAATGAAATGAAAATTTATTACTAAATATCCTATCTCTCTTCTTCTCATCCGTACATGAAAAGATGGAATCACACTTATTTTGTTATCAGCATACTTGGTTTCATTTACCTAGTAAGCAGATGTCACAGAAAACAGCATGGTAATATATGTGTGGATAACTGTTTATGGAAAATGTGTGGCTCTTTAGTGCCAGTGTTCACTAGTCAGGATACAGGTATCAAAGTCTAAAACTATCAAAGAGAGTATTAAAATTTGGCTATATTATATACATGCCTTTTTTTTTTTTTTTTTTTTTGAGCCGATGTCTTGCTTTGTCGCCTAGGCTGGAGTGCAGTGGCACAATCTCGGCTCACTGCAACCTCTGCCTCCCGGGTTCAAGCGATTCCCATGCCTCAGCCTCCCAAGTAGCTGGGACCACAGATGCATGCCACCAGATCCAGCTATTTTTTTCTATTTTTAATAGAGACAGGGTATCACCACGTTGACCAGGCTGGTCTTGAACCCCTGGCCTCAAGTGATCCACCAGCCTCGGCCACCCAAAGTGCTGAGATTACAGGTGTGAGCCACCATGCACAGCCTATACAGAAAAAAATCATAAATGATGTAGGTTACAATAATTTCATGGAAATTCCACAAAATTTGTAAGACTTGAGCCATAACATGTAAAGGAAGGCAAAGATTTGCATTGTACTAAACTATTTCTTTATTTCTCCTATTGTAGACTATAAGATTGCCTAGAACTAACTTTTAACTGTACTCAGAGATGGTGCTTCTGAGAAAAATGAACTATGACAGCACTGTCAGAGGGACCTCATGGTTTACAAGACTTATACCATTTGCCTCTAGATATCTTGGGGAAGGTTTACACCACATTGGATTCAGGCTTCCAACAATGATGCTCAATGATAAAGAGTTATATCTTCAGTGGGAGCCTGAGAGTCTTGGCAGGGAACAAAAGGCTTTGCAGAACCGAATAATCTCTGTGCTATGTGCAAATTCTGGTGGACTTGGGACCTGAGGTACTGGAGGAGTGAGAGGTCAAGAGACCTCCAGTGACAGAGAGGGCCTGTGATGGTTAATACTGTATGTCAACTTGATTGGATTGAAGGATACAAAGTATTGATCCTGGGTATATATATATCCAGTAATATACCTTTACTGTCCTATCGGGGGTATATCAACTCTCCGGCTTTGTATCATTATCTTACTCGCTTTTTGCTTCCACAAGATATCACTCTGGTCCATTACATTAATGACATTATGCTAATTGGATCCAGTGAGCAAGAAGCAGCAAACACACTGGACTTATTGGTGAGACATTTGTGTGCCAGAGGATGGGAAATAAATCTGACTAAAATTCAGGGAACTTCCACCTCAGTAAAATTTCCAGGAGTCCAGTGGTGGGGGGCCTGTCAAGATATTCTTTCTAAGGTGAGGGATAAGCTGCTGTATTTGGCCCCTCCTACAACTAAGAAAGAGGCACAATGCCTTGTGGGCCTATTTGGATTTTGGAGGTAACACATGCCTCATTTGGGTGTGTTACTCCAGCCTATTTATCAAGCGACCCAAAAGGCTGCCAGTTTTGAGCAGGGTCCAGAACAGGAGAAGGCTCTGCAACAGGTCCAGGCTGCTATGCAAGCTGCTCTGCCACTTGGGCCATACTACTCAGCAGATTCAATGGTGCTTGAGGTGTCAGTGGCAGATAGGGATACTGTTTGGAGCCTTTGGCAGGCCCCTATAGGTGAATCACAGCAGAAGCCTCTAGGAGTTTTAAGCAAGGCCCTGCCATCTTCTGCAGGCAACTACTCTCCTTTTGAGAGACAGCTCCTGGCCTGTTACCAGGCTTTGGTGGAAACTGAACATTTGACTATGGGTCATCAAGTCACCGTGGAACCTGAGCTGCCTATCATAACCAATCTAGCCATAAAGTGGGTCATGCACAGCAGCATTCCATCATCAAATGGAAGTGGTGTATACATGAGCAGGCTCGAGCAGGTCCTGAAGGCACAAGTAAGTTACATGAGGAAGTGGCTCAAATGCCCATGGTCCCCACGCCTGCCACCCTGCCTTCTCTCCCACAGCCTGCACCGATGGCCTCATGGGGGAGTTCCCTATGAGCAGTTGACAGAGGAAGAGAAGACTAGGGCCTGATTCCCAGATGGTTCTGCGTGAATGGCCTTTTGAAGTCACAAGTACAATGCCAGCTAGGTGACAACACTTTGCAGGGCTGGGGCAAAGTTCTCCAGAAGGCGTTGTATGCTCTGAATCAGCATCCAATATACAGTACTGTTTCTCCCACAGCCAGGATTCATGGGTCCAGGAATCAAGGGGTGGAAGTGGAAGTGGCAGCACTCGCCATCACCCCTAGTGACCCACTAGCAAAATTTTTGCTTCCTGTTCCCACGACATTAGGTTCTGCTGGCCTAGAGGTCTTAGTTCAAGAGGGAAGAATGCTGCCACCAGGAGACACAATGATGATTTCATTAAACTGGAAGTTAAGATTGCCACATGGACTTTTTGGGCTCCTCCTACCTTTAATTCAACAGGCTAAGAAGGGAGTTACATTGTTGGCTGGGGTGATTGACCCAGACTATCAAGATGAAATCAATCTACTACTCCACAATGGAGGTATGGAAGAGTATGCATTGAATACAGGAGATCCATTAGGGTGCCTCTCAGTATTACCATGCCCTGTAATTAAGGTCAATGGAAAACTACAACAGATCAATCCAGGCAGGACTACAAATGGCTCAGACCCCTCAGGAATGAAAGTTTGTGTCACTCCACCAGGAAAAAAACCATGACCTGCCAAGGTGCTTTCTGAAGGCAAAGGGAATACCAAATGGGTGGTGGAAGGTAGAACCAGCTAGGACCGCATGACCAGTTGCAGAAACGGGCACTGTAATTGTCATGAGTAATTTTTCCTTCTTGTGCTAAAAACATGCTTGTGCTTGTATATACTTGTATTAAGAAAATATCTTTATTTTATTTCCTTTTCCTTCATCATGTGACATAAGATTGATTGACTCTATATCAGCATTTAAGTATTATTAACCTTATGTAATAGTGTTTGCATTGGTGATTGCTGCATTTCCAGTTGTATGAAGGACAGTTGTATTATGTTAGGCATAATTATAACCTTATTATTGTCTACTTGAAGACTATGTGTGATCTTAGGAGATGTGTATGGGTTCAAGTTGACAAGGGGTTGACTTGTGTTGGTTAATACTGAGTGTCAACTTGATTGAATTGAAGGATACAAAGTATTCCTCCTGGA
Organism: Pongo pygmaeus; assembly: GCF_028885625.2. NCBI lineage: Eukaryota > Metazoa > Chordata > Mammalia > Primates > Hominidae > Pongo > Pongo pygmaeus. The sequence continues at coordinate 154,451,247 of NC_072378.2, read as the reverse complement.
TGTGTCTATGAGGGTGTTGCCAAAAGAGATTAACATTTGAGTCAGTGGGCTGGGCAAGGCAGATCCACTTTAACCTGGTGGACACCATCTAATCAGCTGCCAGAGAATATAAAGCAGGCAGAAAAATGTGAAAAGGAGACAGACTGGCCTAGCCTCCCAGCCCACATCTTTCTCCTGTGCTGGTTGCTTCCTGCCCTCAAACATTGAACTCCAAGTTCTTCAGTTTTGGGACTTGGACTCACTCTCCTTTCTCCTCAGCCTTCAGACAGCCTATTGTGGGACCTTGTGATCATGTGAGTTAATACTTAACAAGCTCCTATCTATCTATCTATCTATCTATCTATCTATCTATCTATCTATCTATCTATCTATCGATCTATCTAGTCTATCCTATTAGTTCTGTCTCACCCTAATACAGGGCCCTTTCTTGTTAAATTGCTTCCATAAGCATTAGAGAAGCTTCTTTTTGAAGTTTCATTTAGTTATATAATCTATAATCTTAAAAAAATGTTGTGGGTACATAGTAGGTGTATATATTTATGAAGTACATGAGATATTTTGATACAGGCATGCAAAGTGTAATAATTACATCACAGTTAATAGAGTATCCTCTCCCTCAAGCATTTATCCTTTGTGTTACAAATAATACAATTGTACTCTTTTAGTTATTTAAAAATGCACAATTAAATTATGATTGACTATAGTCACCCTGTCTTATTCATTCTATTGTTTTTGAACCCGTTAACCATTTCTACTTCCTTGCTGGTCCCACACTATGTTTCCCAGCCTCTGCTAACCATCCTTCTACCCTACATCTCCATGAGTTCAATTGTTTTAATTTTTAGCTCCCACAAATATGTGAGAATATGTAAAGTTTGTCTTTCCATGCCTGATTTATTTCACTTAGCATAATATCCAGTTCCATCCATGTTTTTGCAAATAACAGAATCTCATTTTTTTAATGATAGAATAGTACTCCACTGTGTGTATGTGTATATATATACAAACATTTACATATACACACATATATATACACATATATAATGTTATATATATATACACATGTGTGTGTATATATATATGTATATACATATATACATATATACACATATATACATACATACGTATATATATACACATATATACATATATACATATATACACATATATATATACACACATATATATATATAACTTTTTTAAATCCATTCATCTGTTGATAGACACTTAGGTTGTTTCCAAATCTTAGCTATTGTGAACAGTGCTGCAACAAATATGAGGGAGCAGATATTCCTTTGATATACTATACTGATTACCTTTCTTTTGGGTCTACATCCAGCTGTGGGATTCCTGGTCATATAGTATCTGTATTTCTAGGTTTTTGAAAAACTTCCAAACTATTCTCCATAGTGGTTGTACTAATTTACATTTCCACCAACAGTATGTGAGTGTTCTCTTTTCTCCATATCCTTGCTAGCAACTATTTTTTCCTGTCTTTTAGATAAAAGCCACTAAACTGGGGTGAGATGGTATTTCAGTGTAGTTTTTATTTGCATTTTTCCAATGATCAGTGATGTTGAGCACCCTGTTTATTATTTGTATATCTTCTTTTGAGAAATATCTATTCAGATATTTTGCCTGTTTTTAAAATTGGATTATTAGATTTTTTTTTCCTGTAGAGTTGCTTGAGCTCCCTATATATTCTGGTTATTAATCCCTTGTCAGATGGTTAGTGTATTAGTCTGTTTTCATGCTAGTGATAAAGACAAACCCAAGACTGAGAAGAAAAAGAGGTTTAATTGGACTTACAGTTCCACATGGCTGGGGAGGCCTCATAATCATGGTGGGAGGAGAAAGGCACTTCTTAAATGGCAGCGACAAGAGAAAATGAGGAAGATGCAAAAGTGGAAACCCCTGATAAAACCATCAGATCTCGTGAGACTTACTCACTACCAAGAGAACAGTATGGGGAAAACTGCCCTCATGATTCAATTTATCTCCCACCGGGTCCCTCCCACAACATGTGGGAATTATGGGAGTACAATTCAAGGTGAGATCTGTTGGGGGACAATGAGTCAAACCATGTCATCCTGCCCTTGGCCCCTCCAAATCTCATGTCCTCACATTTCAAAACCAATCATGCCTTCCCAACAGTCCCCAAAAGTCTGAACTCATTTCAGTATTAACCCAAAAGACCACAGTCCAAAGTCTTATTTGAGACAAAATAAGTCTCTTCCACCTGTGAGCCTGTAAAATCAAAAGCAAGACAGTTACTTCCTAGATACAATGGGAGTACAGGTATTAGGTAAATACAGCCATTACAAATGGTAGAAATTGGTGAAACCAAAGGGTTACAGAGCCCATGCAAGTCCAAACCACTGGGGCAGTCAAATTTTAAAGCTCCAAAATGATCTCCTTTGACTCCAGGTCTCACATCCAGATACAAGAGGTGGGTTCCCATAGTCTTGGGCAGCTCTACCCCTGTGGCTTTGCAGCCTCCCTCCCAGCTTCTTTCAGAGGCTGGTATTGAGTGTCTGCAGCTTTTGCAGGCACACAGTGCAAGCTGTTGGTGGTGGATCTACCATTCTGGGGTCTAGAGGACAGTGGCCCTCTTCTCACAGCTCCACTAGGTATGCCCCAGTAGGGACTCTGTGTGGGGTCTCTGACCCCACATTTCCCTTCTGCACTGCTCTAGCAGAGGTTCTCTGTGAGGGCCCTGCCCCTGCAGCAAACTTTTGCCTGGGCATCCAGGCATTTCCATGTGTCTTCTGAAATCTATGCAGAGGTTCCCAAACCTCAATTCTTGACTTCTGTGTACCTGCAGGCTCAACACCATGTGGAAACTTCCAAGGCTTGAGACTTGCACTGTTTGAAGCCACAGACTCAGATCTACATTGGCCCCTTTAAACCACAGCTGGAGCAGCTGGGATGCAGGGCACAGAGTCCCTAGACTGCACACAGCATGGGAACCCTAGTCCTGGCCCATGAAACCACTTTTTCCTCCTGGGTCTCTGGGCCTGTGATGGAAGGGATGCCATGAAGATCTCTGACATGGCCTGGAGGCATTTTCCCCATGGTCTCAGGAGGATTAACATTTGGCTACTTGCTACTTATGCAAATTTCTGCAGCCAGCTTGAATTTCTCCCCAGAAAATGGGTTTTTCTTTTCTATTGCATAGTCAGGCTGCAAATTTTCTAAATTTTTATGCTCTGCTTCCCTTATAAAACTGAATGCCTTTAACAGCACCTAAGCCACTTTTTGAATGCTTTGCTGCTTAGAAGTTTCTTTGGCCAGATACTGTAAATCATCTCTCTCAAGTTCAAAGTTCCACAAATCTCCAGGCAAAATGCTGCTAGTCTCTTTGCTAAAATATAACAAGAGTCACCTTTGCTCCAGTTCCCAAAAAGTTCCTTATCTCCATCTGAGACCACCTCAGCCTCTACCTTATTGTTCATATCACTATCAGCATTTTCAGCAAAGCCATTCTACAAGTCTGCAGGAAGTTTTAAACTTTCTTGCATTTTCCTATCTTCCTCTGAGCCCTCTGAACTTTTCCAACCTCTGCCTGTTACCCAGTTCCAAAGTCACTTCCACTTTTTTGGGTACCTTTTCAGCAATGGCCCACTCTGTTGGTACCAATTTACTGTATTAGTCCATTTTCATGCTACTGATAAAAACATACCCAAGACTGGGAAGAAAGAGGTTTAATTGGACTTACAGTTCTACATGGCTGGGGAGGCATTCAGAATCAGAATCTGGGGAGGTATCAGAATCATGAAGGTGAAAGGCACTTCTTTCATGGCAGTGGCAAGAGAAAATGAGAAAAATGCGAAAGTGAAAACCCCTGAAAAGAACCATCAGATCTCATTAGACTTATTCACTACCAGGAGAACAGTATGGAGGACACTGCCCTCATGATTCAAATTATCTCCCGCTAGGCCCTTCCCACAACATGTGGGAATTATGGGAGTACAATTCAAAAGGAGATTTGGGTGGGGACACAGAGCCAAACCATATCAGATAGTTTGCCAATATTTTCTCCCATTGTGTGGGTTCTCCCATTCTCTTCACTTTGTTGATTGTATCCTTTACTGTGCAGAATCTTTTTAGCTTGATGTGATCCCATTTGTCCATTTTTGCTTTGGCTGTCTGTGCTTGTGGTGTATTACTCAAGAAATTTTTGCCTAGACCAATCTGCTGGAGATTTTCCCCAGTGTTTTTAGTAGTTCATAGTTTGAGGTCTTAGATTTAAGGATTTAATCTATTTTGATTTGATTTTTGTAGATGTTGAAAACTAGGGGTCTAGTTTCATTATTCTGCAGATGGATTTACAGTGTTCCCCATGCCATATTTGAAGAGATTGTGTTTCTCTCAGTGTGTGTTCTTGGCACATTTATCAAAAATGAGCTTATTTTAGCTGTATGAATTTGTTGGCCTGTAGATTTCTTTTTTAAAGGTGTCTGTCTGGTTTCGGTATCAGGGTTATCCTGGCCTCACAGAATGAGTTTGGAAGTATTCCCTCCTCCTTTACTTTTGGAATAGTTTGAGTAGGATCGAGATTAGTTCTTCTTTTAATGTATGGTAGAATTCAGCAGTGAAGCCATCAGGTCCCAGGCTTTTCCTTGCTGGGGGAATTTATATTATTGTTTTGATCTTGTTACTTATCATTGGTGTGTTTATGTTTTGAATTTCTTCGTGGTTCAATCTTGGTATATTGTATGTGCCTAGAAATTTATCTACATCCTCTGGATTTTCCAATTTATTGGCATATGGTCACTCATAGTAGCTACTAATTATCCTTTAAATTTCTGTGTTATCAGTTGTAATGTCACCTTTTTCATCTCTGATTTTTAAAATTTGGGTCTTGTCTCTCTTTTTTTTAACATTTATTTTGGGTTCGAGGGTACATGTGACAGTTTTTTTACATAGTTCATCTCATGCCACAGTGGTTTGTTGTACAGATTATTTTATCACCTAGGCATTAAGCCCAGTATCCAATAGTTATCTTTTCTTCTCCTCTCACTCCTCCCACTCTCCTCCCTCAAGTAGACCCCAGTGTCTGTTGTTTCCTTCTTTGTTTTCATAAGTTCTCATCATTTAACTCCCATTTGTAAGTGAGAACATGTGATATTTGGTTTTCTGAGAATAATGACCTCCAGTTCCATCCATCTTCCCCCAAAAGATATAATCTTTTTTTATGGCTGCATAATATTCTGTGATATATATGTACCATATTTTCTTTTTTCAATCTGTTATTGATGGGCATTTAGGTTGATTCCATGTCTTTGCCATTGTCAACAGTGCTTTAATGAACAATCACATGCATGTGTCTTTATGGAAGAAAAGCTTTGTCAATTTTATCTTTTTAAAAACACAACTTTTTGTTTTGTTGATCTTTTACATGGTTTTCTTCTTTTAACTTCGTTTGTTTCTGTTCTGAATTTTATTTCTTTTCTCTTTTCTATAATTTTGGGTTTGGTTTGCTCTTGCTTTCCCAGTTCTTTCAGATGCATCATTAGGTTATTTATTTGAAGGTTTTCTTCTTTCTTGATGTAAGCACTTATAGCTGTAAATTTTCCTCTTAGTACTGCTTTTGCTGTATTCCATAGGTTCTTGTTTGTTGTCTTTCCATTATCATTTGTTTCAAGAAATTTTTCAATTTCTTTACCCATTGGTTATCCAGGAACAGATTTACATGTGTTTGTATAGTTTCCAAAATTCCTCTTGTTATTGATTTCTAGTTTTATTCCATCGTGGTCAGAGAAGATACTTGATACTATTTCATTTTTTTGAATGTTTTAAGACTTGTTTTATGACCTAAAATATGGTCTATCCTTGAAAATGATCGAAGTGCTGAGGAAAAAAAATGTGTATTCTGCAACCGTTGGATGAAATGTTCTGTAAATATCTGTTAGGTTCATTTGTTCTATATTGCAGACTAAGTAGGATGTTTCTTTGTTGATTTTCTATCTGAAAGATCTGTCTAATGCTGAAAGTAGGGTGTTAAAGTCTGCAGTTATTATTTTATTGAGATCTACCTCTGTCTTTTTTTTTTTTTTTTTTTTTTTGAGATGGAGTGTCACTCTGTCACCCAGGCTGGAGTGAAGTGGTGCAATCTCAGCTCACTGCAAGCTCCGCCTCCTGGGTTCATGCCATTCTCCTGCCTCAGCCTCCCAAGTAGCTGGGACTACAGGCACCAGCCACCACGCCCAGCTAATTTTTTTTATTTTTAGTAGAGACGGGGTTTCACTGTGTTAGCCAGGATGGTCTCGATCTCCTGACCTTGTGATCTGCCTGCCTTGGCCTCCCAAAGTGCTGGGATTACAAGCATGAGCCACCGTGCCTGGCCTCTCTGTCTTTAGGTCTAATAATATTTGCTTTATATATCTGGGTGCTTCAGCATTGGGTGCATATATATTTATATTTTATATCCTTTTCCTGAATTTTCCCATTTATCATTATATAATGGCCTTCTTTGTCTCTTCTTACAGTTTTTGTCTTGAAATCTATTTTGTCTGATATAAGTATAGCTATTCCTGGTCTTTTTTGGTTTTCATTGGCATGAAATATCTTTTTCCATGCTTTTATTTTTAGTGTACATGTATCTTTATAGGTGAAGCATTTTTGTGTGGGAGGGAGGTGGGCAACAGATCATCGGGTCTTGCTTTTTTACTGATTCAGTCATTGCATATCTTTTGATTAGAAAGTTTGGTCCATTTACATTCAATGTTATTAATAATTAAGGACTTATTCCTGCCATTTTGTTATTTGTCTTCTGGTTGTTCTGGGGTCTTCTCTTCCTTCTTTCCTTTCTTCCTGTCTTCTTTTGGTGAAGGTGATTTTCTCTGGTGGTATGATTTAATTTCTTGCTTTTTATTTTTTGGTGCATTTGTTGTACATGTTTTGATTTGAAGTTTCCATGAGGCTTGCACATACTATCTTATAACTCATTATTTGAAATTGATGTCAACTTAACACTGACTGCATAAAGAAACATACAAACGCTAAAAAAAAAACAAAAAAACAAAAAACTAAGAATGACTATAATTTTGTCTCTCTGCTTTTTAATATTTTTTTCTTTTAATGTCTTATACTACTGAGTCTTGAAAGTCATGGTAGTTATTATTTTTGATTGGTTCATTGTTCAGTCTTCTTGCTTAAGGTAAGAGTAGTTTACATACCACAGTTACAGTGTTATAATATTTTGTATTTTTCTGTGTACTTACTATTACCAGTGAGGTTTTTTTTTTTTTACCCTCACATGATTTCTTCTTGCTCATTAACATTGTTTTCTTTCAGATCAAAGTATTCCCTTTAGCATTTCTTGTAGTACACATCTGGTGTTGATAAAATCCCTCAGCTTTTGTCTGTCTGAAAAGGTCTTTATTTCTCCTCAGGCTTAAAGGTTATTTTCACTGGATAATCTATTCTAGGATAAAAGTTTTTTGCCTCAGCACTTTAAATATGTCATGCCACTCCCTCCTGGCCTGTAAAGTCTCCTCTGAAAAGCCTGCTGGCAGATGTATAGGCGCTCCATTAGATGTTATTTGTTTCTTTTCTCTTGCTGCTTTCAAGATCCTTTCTTTATCCTCAAACTTTTGGAGTTTGCTTATTAAATGTCTTGAGGTAGTCGTCTTTGGGTTCAATCTGTTTGCTGTTCTATAGCCTTCTTGTACTTGAATACTAATATTGTTCTCTAGGTTTGGGACATTCTCTGCTATGATTGCTTTGAACAAATTTTCTACTGCCATCTCTTTCTCTATGTCCTCTTTAAGACCAATAACTCTTAGATTTTACCTTTTGAGGCTATTTTCTAGATGCTGTAGGCATGCTTTATTTCCTTTGATTCTTTTTTTCTTTTTTCTCTTCTGACTGTAAATTTTCTCCTCTGTCTGTGTCTTCAAGCTCACTAATTCTTTCTTCTCCTTGATCAATTTTGCTATTGAGAGACTATGATGCATTCTTTTGTATGTCAATTGTATTTTTCAACTCTAGATTTCTGCTTGGTTCTTTTAAATTATTTCAACCTTTTAAAAAATTTATCTGATAGTGTTCAGAATTCCTTCTCTGTACTATTTTGAATTTCCTTAAAAGAGCTATTTTGGATTTTCTGTCTGAAAGAACACATATCTCTGTTTTTCCAGATTGGTCCTTGGTGCCTTATTTAGTTTGTTTGCTGAGGTCATTTTTTTCCTGTATAGTCTTAATACTTATGGAGGTTTGTCATTTTCTGGGTATTGAAGAATTAGATATTTATTGTAAGCACTGTCTGGGCTTGTTTGTGTCTGTCTTTCTTGTGAAGTCTTTGCAGGTATTCCAAGGGACTTGAGCATCAATTCTAATAATGCAGTGGTTCTTGTAGATGCAAGACGCAAAACAGAGTCTTCTTTACTCTTTGTTCTCCTCTCCTCAAGCAGAGGATACCATCTTAGTGGTTTGGGATAAGATCTAGGAGCATTCTCAGGATTACCAGGCACAGACTCTTGTTCTCTTCTATTACTTTTTCCCAAATAAAAAGGAATCTCTGTGCTGATCCACCTAGAGCTGCTCACGGGGTGACATAGGCACACCTGTAGCCACCACCAATGGGACTACACTGAGTCAGATCTGAAGCCAGCACAGCCCTGGGTCTCACTCAAGGCCCTCTGTAACCATTACCTGTTGATGGTCTAAGTTCACTCATGGCCCTAGGGCCCTACAGTCAGCATGTGAGGTAGCCAGCCTGGTTGTGTCCTTCCCTTCAGGGTGGTGAGTTCCCTCAGGCCCCAGACAGGTACAGAGATGTTATCTGGGATCCAGGAACTGGAGAAAAAACCTTAGCTATCTACCTGGGTGCTCTATTCTACTGTGGTAAGCTTGCACTGACACATCAAGACAAAGTCCTTCTTGCTCTTCTCTCCCCTTTCCACAGGAAGGGCAGCATCTCCTAGTGGCCATCACCACCACCACTCCATGGGGATTTCTGCCAGGCCACCATCCATGTTCACTTAAAGCCCAAGGGCTCTTCAATGAGATTGTGGTGAATGCTGCCAGGCCTGGGTCTCACCCTTCAGGACAGTGGGCTCCTTTCTTGCCCAGGGCAAGTCCAAAAATGCTGTCCAAGAACCTAGACCTGGATGCAGTGATCCTGAGAGCCTGCTTGTTGCTTTATCCCTCTGTGGCTGAGCTGGCACCTAAGATGCAAGACAAAGTCCCTTTTACTTTCCCCTTTGCTTTTCTGAAGCAATGGGAGTCTTGCCTCATAGCCATCACAGCTGGGAATATGTGGGGTCACACCTGAAGCCAGTCTGTCTCAGAGTCTCACCCAAGGCCCACGATGTACTACCTGAATATCACTGTTGGTTATTCAGGGCTCACAGGCCCTTTGGTCAGCAGGTGATGAATCCTACCAGGATTGGTTTCTTCCCTTTAATGCAGTGAATTCCCCTCTAGACCAGGCTGTGTCTAGAAAAGTCATCTGGGAGCTATGGTCTAGGATGGCGGCCTCACGACTCTGCCCGGTGACCTGTTACATTGTGGCTGAGCTGTTATTCAAGATGCAAAACAAAATTTTCTTTACTCTTTGTTCTCCTCTCCTCAAGCAGAACAAAGGAGTCACTTTTTTTTGCTGCTAGTTGTGCTGCCTAGGACAGGGGGAGATGTGGCACAATCACTCTCTTAGCTGCCCCTGCTGGTGTCTCCTTAGCTCATGTGCTACCCTAGTCCACTGGCTATAGGCCAAGCCCAGGGCTAAGAGTTGCTTAAGAATTGTAGTCCTTGTGGGCCAGGTGCGGTGGCTCACGCTTGTAATCCCAGCACTTTGGGAGGCCGAGGCGGGTGGATCACGATGTCAGGAGATCGAGACCACCTTGGCTAACATGGTGAAACCCCATCTCTACTAAAAATACAAAAAATTAGCCAGGCGTGGTGGTGGGCACCTGTAGTCCCAGCTACTTGAGAGGCTGAGGCAGGAGAATGGTGTGAACCTGGGAGGTGGAGTTTGCAGTGAGCCGAGATTGCACCACTGCACTCCAGCCTGGGTGAAAGAGCGAGACTCCATCTCAAAAAAAAAAAAAAAAAAAAAAAGAATTGTAGTCCTTGTGGCTTAGACTGTCTTTCAAAGCCCAGCATAGCTTTACTCTACTGTGACAGGGCAGCACTGAGTTCAATGCCAAGTCCCCAGTTTACTGTGTTCTCCCTCCCTCAAGTGCCAGATTCTCCATACCACCTAGTAGCACCTGGTGCTACTAGGGGAACATAGGAAGGGTGGTGTTGACAATTCAAGACTGTCTTTCCTTCCTTCTTTAGGGCCTCTTTCAATGGTACGGACATTAATAGCAGTTGCTGTGATTGCTCACCTGATTTTTGGTTCTTATGATGGTGCTTTTTGTGTGTGGAGTTAGTTGTTAACATCTGGTGTTTCTGCAGCGGGGACAATCAGTGCAGGCTTCTATTCAGCCATCTTCTTCCATTCCATGATCTATAATCTTGTGTCAAATTCTTAATATATATTTTTGATATTTATTTTATTTTGGTCCATCTTTCTTTTCTTCCTTCCTTTCTTCTTCCTTCATTCTTTTATTTCTTTTTATCCTTCTTCCTTTTATTTCTTTTTGCACATTCTCAATGTCCATATGCTACTACTAGACATTCAATACAGTATACAAACTTTTGTTTTCTCTGGAGGGTGCTAGGCAAAGAATTTTAATTGACATGTGTCTGCAGCAGACTTGAAAATGGAAATAAAAGTAGCTGGAATGTTTATTTCACTACTATGTCCAATACCATCCCTGCTACAGCATCTTCCTTCTTTCAGGCTTTCTGGTTTGAAGGGAGAAGAAAACTGAAAAGGAGAAAATAAAAGCACCTTTTAACTATCTTCGAAGTAAAATGTGTTAGGATGTTTCTGTGAAATCAAGTCTATGTTTCTGAAAAAGGGTCAGAATTAAAACTAACTTGCATTCTGAAGATCTGTGATTTTGTTTTCTGGAACCAGGTAAAATTTGATATAATTTCCATAAACTAACCATGCCTTCAGTTATAGGTATTTATTATTTATTAAAATTGTGATACCATATATTAGGAAAACTGACTCGTGGCTAATTGAGATCGTTTTTTAAATTAAACATTTTTTAGTGTTTGGGAGTACTATCTATTCAAGTACAAGCCATTATCCAGAAAGTCATTTAGTTCAGTACAGGAATACTCCAGCCATATAGGCAATTCAACAAAGTGGTAAATTCTAGAAATTCCATTTTTTTTTCTTTTCAGAAAGAGAAGTTGTGGCAGACGGAAATTCCATTTTATAGTAAATATCATAGAATGGTGTTTACTTATGTTCAGGCAGTTGCTGGCAACATGAGCTCATGCTTTGACTGACAATTGCTGAGTTTCCTGTTTCCAGAATGCAAGGAACATACTTACCAGTCCAAACTAAAGAATGGACTTAGAGACAGGAAGAACAATGGAAGTAAGACTCTTAATGGCGGTCTTGAAAGATCCGGTGTCTGGTAGGCAGGCACACCCAGGACAGTTGCAGCAGGTAATTTATTTCCTAGCATGCAAGTCCCTCCCCCAGTTCCTTATTGGCGGAGTACTATGGGGTTGCAATCTTCCCAGACGTCGCCCAGGTTTTATTATTCCCTTATAAGGTCATACTCTGGCCCCCTTCCCGCTTAAGTTTTGGTTTCCCAATAAAGACATTTTATTTCATTTAGTGAGGTGACCTCTTCTTTACATCCTGTTTGCTTATTGTGACTTTCTAGATGCATGGGCCGTGTGACAGTACCTAGGTACTGGCACTCAGTACCTACATTTATCTTGCCTTGCAAATGGACCATTAAAATGTTTTTTCAGACAAAAAACAATCATTCTCCTGTTGGCTATGAACAGGAAGTTCTGAAGAAAATGAATTTGCTGTAAATGCCCATTTATCCTGCTACTTTCAGATAGTAGTACCACCACTTATGCAGGCCTGCCTCTCAATTCCATAATATACATTAACCTTGAACTCTGGTTCCCACATTCTTTATTACACGTCTGTCATCAGTACATGTAGAAAGCAAGAGTGCCTCTAAATTGTTTTATGCTGCCAACGTGCTTTATTGTTGACAACTTATTTACTTTCCAAGTTGTTGATTGTTGACATTTTAAAATTGTTTTCTTCTGTGTACCTAGGCCTCAATTACGGAGAGACAAGTTTCCTGAGCTATGCAATAAAAGCGAATATTTGTTTAGCACTTTGTGAGTTACAAAGATTTATTGAATACATGATCACATTTGACATCCACCAGAACTCTCAAGTTAGACATGACTATTCTTCATGTTTCACTGGCCCTGTGCCAAGAGATTTACCTATTGTTTTACTTTCCCATTGCTGCTGTAACAAATCACTACAAATTTAGTGACTTAAAACAGCACAATTGTATTACAATCCTGGAGATCAGAAGTTCTAAAATGAAGGTATTGGCAGCGCTGAGTTCCTTCTGGAGGCTCTGGTAGGGAGTCCGTTTCTTTGCCTTGTCCAGCTTTTAGAGGTCACCTGGATTCCTTGGCTCATGGTCCCTTCCCTCTGTGTGTAAGGCCAGCAGTGAAGCATCTTCCACTCTCTCTCTCTTTGCCTCCATTGTCATTTTGCTTCTTTCTCTCTGACTCTCTTGCTTTCCTCTTATATGGACCTTTTGGAGATCCTTAACTTGATAACATCCACAAAGCCCCTTTTTCAATGTAAGGTAACATATTCAGTTTCTGGGGATTAGGAGTAAGGACATCCTTGTTGGGTGGGGTGGGAAGCATTATTTAGCCTCTCATACCTGCATTATCTCATTTAATCTCACATCAACTCTGTGGCATTGATATATTTTCTCCATTTTATAACATCAAGAAAATAGATTCAAAAAGAATGAATAACTTGTTCAAGATAATGAAATTTTACTAATTGAGAGAGTGGCCACTGTCCTCAAGTCTGTCTACAAAGCCCATGCTTTTTTCCTACACAGTAATTTTAAAATCTGATGTTCTCAGGGACTCTCTTCCAGAAGATAACATCATAGGCTTCAGGCAAAAAAAGTTCACAGTGAAGAAAGTTGAAAAACAAGCTTCATGCTCTAGCCCTATTAGAGGTTTATAATGTGCCTAATAATTTTTTAAGAACCAGATTGCTAAAACAACAACAGCAAAACTTCTCTAATAAACTTTGCTTAACTCAGCATTCCTAAATTGTCTGTGCAAGAAAGAATATCACATTGTTTTTGAGGGAATAGGGCAGGGATCATACCTAAAAACTCCTCCCAAAACAGAAACAGTTTAGTTTTGATAAACATTAGGCAGATCCTGCATTCCCTTATATAAAATTTGTAGAGTTTAAAAAGTAATGTTATTTTAACTAAGTTCACTCAGTTACTGATTGGTAGGTCAGAACATCAAGGCCAGGTCTTTTGACTTTAAAGAAAATATTATTTCTTTATATTAGTGTTATAGATATCCACAAACATTTAAGAAGCCCCCTCATTTGAAAGATTTATTCTACTAAAATACATACCATAGTATTTTTATTTCTGAAACAATAGCAGATAGTTAGTTAATGAAGGTCATAGAAGAAAAGTTTGATCTTGGGCTTAAACATTTTTAGAAATATGTATTTTCTGTGAAAATATATATTTTCAGAACCTTAGACAGATTGCCTGAACTCTTTGAATCTGCTTTCATATCCATGAAATGGAGGTAATGCAAACCACATAGAATTTAGAAGCTAGCTATGCGGTCACTAATATTGACTAGTACTTATGCCAGATGCTTTTGTCTTTGAGCTTGGAAATTGAAAGTTTGAACTTAGAATGTAAAGTCAATTTCTGTACTTTCTCCATTTGAAATAATATTGAAGTAAATTACTTTAAAATACTAAATTTTCTTACATGTTTATCCAATGAAAAATCATTAATTTCACTTACTAAAAATATTCTTCTTCTGTCACAAGGAGAGAGAAGTGCTTTTCTCAGATCGTCATCAAACAAACTGGTATAATACCAGTTGTTCCACTTGTAATTTGCTGATTTGAGGCATAAATTTTCTTCATCCTCTAATGGACAGGCCATAATTGCATTGGTTTCTTTTGAGTTATGAACTTGATATGAATAATTCACTCTTTTATTCTGATTATTTTTATCAGAAATTATCTCTTCCTTTAGCAAAAAAGTTGACGTTGCAGATTTAATTTGACCTTGTTGAGTTGTGAAGTCAACAAGAATCCTTTTTTGTTTATTTTCATTGTGTGATCAACAATTAACTCTTCATTAAATAAACAATTAGTAAAGCCCTGTTCTCAAATTTCATATTGACCTTGCTTATCAGAAGCTTGCTTGCTTTTATTGTTTCTGGTTTTTAAAATGTAAGCACAATGCCTCTTTAAAATTTTTCTTTTTAATTTCAGTCATTTTCTGTAGTTTTATTCTTGCAGTTTTTATTTCTATTATTTTATTGACTTATTCTCAATGATCCAAAGCATGGAAAAAATGTAGCCAAGAAATACAAAATTTAAATATATTTTTATCAAGTATGTAAATCAAATTAAACAATCAAAATATTCAAATTATTATCATAAGTTATTTTAGTTCTCAAATACTCAAAATTATCTATTAGAATTTGAGTATCAAATAATGCTGTTTTCTTCTGTTTGACTTTTTTGAAAATGTTAAGTTTGATTACGTTTCTCTACAAAATAAAAAATTTGCAATTCTAGTATTCATTGTCCATCTAGCTGCCAATGTTTAAAAGTCACCATCAGCTTCACTTATGTTCTGTCTGGACATACACACATGCTCCCCCATCCCACCCCCATACCTACACATATATAAAAGGGACAAGATCATTTAATATTGCAATATGTTCTTTAGCTGTAATATTCAAATATTTCAATACTGTTCTGATTAGCTAATGCCTCTGCAGTTAAAAATTAGCATAGAAATAGAAATAAGAAAATAGATGCTTTGTAAAAATTGGAAACAATACTTTGTAATGTAAAGATCTTTTGCAATCGACCCAGCGCAGTGGCTCACACCTGTAATCCCAGCACTTTGGGAGGCCAAGGAAGGTGGATCACGAGGTGAGGAGATCAAGACCATCCTGGCTAACACAGTGAAACCCCGTCTCTACTAAAAATACAAAAAATTAGCAGGGCATGGTGGCAGGCGCCTGTAGTCCTAGGTACTCGGAAGGCTGAGGCAGGAGAATGGCATGAACCCGGGAGGTGGAGGTTGAAGTGAGCTGAGATCGCTATACATTGGCTTGCCCAATGTATAGTATGACTTTAGAACAGCCCATTGGGGTTTACAACATACATTTTTCATGTTGAATCTTTACCATGACCCTATGAGATTGTAACTTTTTTACAAAGGGAATCTCAGACTCCTAGAGGGTGATGGGCAAAATGAAATACAATTGGTGAGAGATATTTCATCTTATTACTATCCCAAAGCTGCTTTATTAAAGTATTCATTGCAGTAAATACTTGAACTTCTCAAAAAGTGGCCTCTGCAAACAATGGCCAGAGTCATTGCCTTACCAAAAGTGTCATATATTTTTGTTTAGTGAGAAAAAGGTTAGAGGTCAAATATTTTTGCTTTTCTTTTAAGGAAATATTGAAAGCTTACAAAAATTATGGAAAATAATAAAAGTGAACTCTCATGTACTCACTATCTAGGTTTGTCAAATCTTGTTATTTTAACTTGCTTGCTTTAGATCTTTTTCTTTTTTCTTTTATAAGGATATAAAAGATGAACTTGGAACTCACTGTAATTTCTGAATATGAGGATTTATACTTTATTCAATTCAAGAGAAATGTCAAAATCAATTTGCAATTTGGAATTCCAGTTAATTCATAGAAATTCATAGTTTGTGGACGTCTCAATCTTTATTACCATATCATGCAAGGGGACTCATCTCCTTTTCTTGTATAGGCATTAAAATCCAATCTCTTCACTTACTAAGACCAACAACAGCTCCCACTTTGGAATCAACAGCATCAGCCCATTGGCTTGCTATTGAGGCTTTCAATTCTTCCACAATTTTTGTCGCTGGAGCTATTCCCAATTTTCTTGCAACTCAGCTACGAATTTAAAGGATTTTTTGTTATATTTTTTCCCAGAACTTTTAGCTTTTTTTCACTATTAGCAGAAACATTTTCAGATACTTGAGATCTTTATATTCTCGTAGGTATTTTTCAGCAAACTCCTACATGTTGATATAGACACTTGTAGTGACTATGACTTTTGTGGCCATGGATACATATTGTCAAATAAACATTAATGTATTCTGATTATACATAAATATTTGAGTCTACTTGAAAGCTTTAGATGAAAAAGTGTTGGATATACACTTTTATATACTTTTTATTTGCAGTTTATCTGCAGGCTGTTTAATGCTGTTGAGTCATGCCATAAAAATAAATTATATTTTTGGTTTCCCATTTGAAAGTTGCTATAATATGTGTGTTAGCCTGACTCTTGCATTTTATGAAGCTGTATGAATATGCAGAACCATTTTTATAAATGAAGGTCAGATGGATAGCATGGAGACTGAATTTAAGTTACATATTAAAGTTGATCTTACGTTCTTTGTTCAAGTGTAGAGTGGTTTTGAAGAGAAATGACAGGTATCAGTGTAAGAAAAAAAGGCTTATCAAAAGTGCTCTGTCTCACAAGCCATTTTTCCAGAGAAATTTTGCTAAATTTCCACTCATCAAATTAAATACATTTTATTTTACCTCAGAGTCAATTACTGTGAGTGGATCAATAGCAAATGAATTCAAGTTTTGTTGTGGGGCAATAAACAGTATTTCAACTCAGAGTCTTTTCATCTGCAATTTCCCCTAATTCTTTTCTCTCTCATTTTATTATATTTGAAGGTGTCCCTGTTATGTAGAAGCACAGGATTCAGTCTAATGGCTTATCTCTTCTATTATGACTTTAACCCAATTAATAAATCTCACATACATTTAAATATTTGAAAATTGTTTTTTAACAATTAAAATGTTTTAGAAACACAAGAACTCCTATAATTTGTTTAAAAAAATCTTTAGACAAATTACATTTAACAGAGTTTAATTGAGCAAAGAATGATTTAAGAATAAGGCAGCCCCCAGAACCACAATAGGTTCAGAATGACTCTAGGTCTGCCCCATGGTCAGATAACATTCCTGGACAGAAGAAGGCAAGTGATATGCAGAGGGAAGAAGTGAAGTACAGAAATAGCTGGATTTTTTTACAGCTTGGTATTGCCTTATTTGACCATAGTTTGAACAGTTGTGCAGCTGCAATTGGCCAAAACTCTGTGACTGGTACAAGGAAAGGTCACAGTATGTTTACACATCCAGTTACTGGATGTGTAACTACCTATTCACTATGCATGGAGAAAACTTTAGGCCAAACTTTAAATATGTAAGGAGGCAGCCTTAGACTAAATCCAATTTAACCATACTCCTCTTTTGGTCAACCTCTCAATTTTGAGATATTGACAAAAATTTAGGCATTGACATCACTCTGTCACCATGGTAAATGAATTTATTTAATCTCAAATTCCACTGGGAAATAGCAGATGAATGGATTTTGTATGATGGGAACAAGAAAACAGAACAATTTAAAAAATGGTTACTTTTCTTATAAGGATTAGAGCGGGGGGACTTCCTTATTATGCTGTGATCGCCTGTTTTCAGGAGACAGAAATGCTGGGCTCTATCTGCTTTTTTTTTTTTTTTTTTTTTTGAGAAGGAGTCTCACTCTGTAACCCAGGTTGCAGTGCAATGGTGCAATCTCGGCTCACTGCAAGATCCACCTCCTGGGTTCATGCCATTCTCCTGCCTCAGCCTCCCGAGTACCTGGGACTACAGGTGCCCGCCACCACCCCCGGCTAATTTTTTGTATTTTTAGTGGAGATGGGGTTTCACCATGTTGACCAGGATGGTCTCGATCTCCTCACCTTGTGATCCACCTGCCTTGGCCTCCCAAAGTGCTGGGATTACAGGCATGAGCCACCGTGCCCAGCCTCTCTCTCCTTTTTTAAAGTTTCAGTTTGCTTAAGTCAATTTAGCATGAATGATTCTATTTCGGTTTGGTCTGGTCTGTTCAGGGGCCTAGTTCAGAAGCTCAATCCAGAACAATGGCTTCCCATAATTTTGTGTAACAATTCCCCACTCTTTTGATCAGGTTTCACCTAGGTAAGACTGTGTCCAAATCTTGGGGCTACTTCTAGTTGTGATCATTTCAAGTTTCCGGTCTCAGCATGTCATTCCCCGGTTATGGTGTCCTCATGATTATACATTTCTTTAATTTTTTTTGTCATTCTAGTCAAAGAGACACCATTCTATGGATGGCTGCCTGTAAACATTTAAAGATTTTGAGAGAATACAGTACACCAGGGAGACTATTATGATGATCTATCAGGAGGATAATACAATAATTTGAAATATACTCTTTAGCCGGGCTCCCCAAGAACAATATCAACTCAAATTAAATACATCAAAGGATGAACCAGATGAAGAATCTAATCATTTTAAGCAAGAAGCAAGCAGCCTGTCTGTTAATCCCTACAACTGACTCTCTAGAATACTCTGCATAGTCATCTATATACAACAAGAAGTGTCAGTAACTGCACAGATTCTTCCCTGTTCAGTCAGTAATCTAGAGAAATTCTATTATTTAGCACAACTTTAGTGAAAGAATGTAAAGAAGCATGTTGTGTGACCATAGCCTTTGCAGCAGAATTTGCTATAGAACCTAATATGAGGGAAAATTTTCTAATCATTGCCTCATTTAATCCAAACCACAGAAGAAGAGACCTAACAAATGATGCCCACCCAGAAGGGTGAAGGCCTCCGGGCAATGTTCCCTTTACCTATGATGTGTGTTAAAAGGAGTGAGCCAGTATTCTATTCCTGACTGGTTACTGAGCAACAAAGATACCATTAACATTTTTAGCCCACACTGGATCTTCATCTTCCATCCATCAAGCCATAAGTTTGCCCATGTATAAGATTGGTTGCAAAATCCTTGACAAATAAATGCATACCCCATGGGTCCACACAAGGCCTCTTTTCCAGTTCTATTGGTCATAGAGGCACAGGCCAAGAAAAGAAATATGAAAACTAAGTCTCATAACATCAGAGTAGCCTTGATCTGTGATCTTGGGGAAGCTGTCCACATCCAGGATGCCATCTGCTTCTGGGGAGAAACTTTGCTGATTAGCTTTACCTTGAAGTCTCCAATGGGTGTACAATTCCACCATGATTCTGAAGGAGCCCTTCTAAGTTGTGAGATTACAGACTCAAGGTTCAAGGTTCCCAACTTCTGCTGCTGTGTGGGTGTCAATGGAAGTCTTTCTCTGATGACATTTTCAGAAGTCTGTTTTCTAGATTATAAAGGGTTTGATTGTCCTCAGTTGGTGGATCAAGAAAAGCTTCCTTTACCTAGTGAAAATACACTTTGGCTTAATGAATTAAAGCCTTTCAGCATTTAGTCATATCAGAATTCAGGAAGGAAAGATACATGAAGTGCAATCATTAGTGTCATAAGCCTTCCAGTTACTATTCACAAAAAGTTAACTTATATTTTACATTGAAAGTGGATCTGATTGCCACCAATATTCAATACCTCTAACCAAGGCAATATTATCATTTCAGTTAGCTTTACCTAATGCTACAGTACCTGTAATAACTTATTTTAATGTATTATAATTTATCCACTGAAACAAGTACTTCTATTGCTGGAGATTTCTCCAGAAATGCTTCATGAAAGAAACACATTTTCTAGTAATCTTTTATCTACTGTTATAACATTGACGTTCTTTCATGGGAAAGCTTTTATACAACCAGAAAACTTGCATTAAAAGTGGCAATTGAATTAAATTCCTATATAAATGTTCAAATGGTCTACCCAGTTAGCAGAAATGTACCTAAAATTTTGACTGTCTTCCCAGTGTTATGGGTTTGACAAACCAAACATTGGTAATAAACCATTTTAGCAATTTAGAACAGTCACCACACACACACACACACACACACACACACACAGAGTGAGAGAGAGAGAGAGAGAGAGAGAGAGAGAAAGAGAGAGATCATTTTATCTCTTCTATGATGAGTCATGAAGTGCAGAGCTTTAAATAATGGAAGCTTTAAAGACTCAGGAAGGACAAGATAGCCATCCAGGCTGTCTGTGAGTTCATGCTTAACCCTCGATTTATATCCTCTTACATATCAATTTTGCTTTTCCAATTCAGACGTATATTAAATGGGTTATCATAGGTAATTTGGTTGGGACAATGGTGTTCATTCAAATTACCTATCTTTGCAATTTCTAAACTAGCTGATTTAGCATGAATATCTGGCACAGTATTTTCTTGGTATTCAATTAACTCTTGTCCTTCTTGAGTTAGCAGTTGTATAATTCAGTCAGGCTATTCCTTAGAGTTCTGGGAATTTTACACAGTGCAAATAATACGGCCCTAAAATTATTAGAAACCTGTATTCAAGAGGGCTTGAAGGCACAACACTTCAGGATTTTACTTGCCTTTAAAGAGCTTTCTGAGAATGCATCAGAATTAAGCAATTAACTGTGAGCGAGATTTGAAATGGTCATGGTTAAAGATGCAATTGACAAGAAAATTCAGGTATTTCTGTGGACTACAATAATTTGACATAAAAACCATAATTATGATGGATAATATATGAGACATTTCAGAATTTTAAGACTCTTACTCAATTTGGAGCACATTTTTAATAATGTATCCATAAAAAATAGCTCAGAGAAGGTCAAACATCATTTCTTATTTGACAGTGCTTTCCATCTAATTTAACACATCACATAAGCCTGTTTATTATCTCTCTTTTGTATTCTTCAGAGGTCCTTTGGAACATCCAAAGTTAGAGGACAA
Organism: Pongo pygmaeus; assembly: GCF_028885625.2. Lineage (NCBI taxonomy): Eukaryota > Metazoa > Chordata > Mammalia > Primates > Hominidae > Pongo > Pongo pygmaeus. Next base: position 154,430,349 of record NC_072378.2, on the reverse strand, counting down.
AGAGACTTAATTTTAGAATTTGAAATTTGACTTTGAGAAGCCTGTCAAATACACCAAAAGTTTAAAACACTTAATCAAAATGGGATCACAGGTCACTATGGCCAACTTAAATAACAGAGAAAGGCTCTCTAAAGTAAAAACAAAAATGTTTATTTAGTAATAAAGCATTGTAATGGAAATATGAATGACATAGTAAACTATGCAGATGTGAAAGGAAAACATCTTAGGGTCCCCAAATCACTAAGCTAAAGTGAAAAGTCAGGCTTGGGAACTGCTTAGGGCAAACCTGCCTCCCATTTCATTCAAAGTCACCCCTCTGCTCACTGAGATAAATAGATAAACACATATCTGATTGCCTCCTTTGGAGAGGCTAAATCAGAAACTCAAAATAATGTTACCATTTGTCTCTTAGCTACCTATGACTTGGAAGCCCCCTTCCCTTTCCAGTAGTCCTGCCTTTCCTGACTAAACCAATGTTGACCTTACATAGGTTAATTGATGTTTCATGTCTCTAAAATGTATAAAACCAAACTGTTCTCTGACCACCTTGGGTGCATGTCATCAGGACCTCCTGAGGCAGTGTCACGGGTGTCCATCCTCAACCTTGGCAAAATTAACTTTCTAAATTAACTGACACCTGTCTCAGATTTTGTGGGTCCACATTTTGGTAATCACAGAGGGATTCTGAGTGGAGGTGCCCTGACCTTTGACAAATTTCCTATTGGTGCTTGGTACCAGCTTGAGCTATCTTTACAGCTCAAACCAATAGGACAATTTGCTGAGGCCTGGAAGCACCCCTTCCAGAGAATCCCTGAGCTCCCGAAATTTGGTTGAGATCTAAAGTTTATTTTGCTGTACAGCTTCTTCTTTGGAGTTTTATTTGCTTCCAACACAAGGAAGGCAAGTTTTTCCTGCTTACATGATGATGGAAGGCAGGTAACACTTGGTCTAGATTCCAATAGGGAAGATGATTTTTTTTTTCCTGCTTCTAGGATGGCAGACAGCAAGTCTTCAGCCTGAGACCCATCCCTAGGGAAGTAACTGAATTGGGATTTGTCTTGGCTAAACTTAGAATTAACAACCAGCTTGCCTTAATTTCTCCTTACCATTAGAGCACTCAGTAATTGTATAAGTTTTGTGATTATTTGTTTTGTTTTACTTTTTTGTTGTTGTTGTTTGTTTCTCTTTTTATTGTTGTTTCAGTCTTTTTTCCATTGGGTTTGACCAACTCTATCCGACTTGATCAAATCCAAAAAAAAGTTCCAAATTATGGGGAACAAGGCCTCTGAAGTGGCTAAATTCCCACAACAACAACAACAACAACAACAAAACATGGTATAGTTGGGGGAGAAAAACAGCCAGCAAAAGAAAAAAAAAAAGAAAAGGAAAGATTTTTGATTTTGACTACTAAAGGGGATTTATTTACATAACAAGGTCACCTTTTTGCTACTCAGCCCAAATCAAAGAGCAATGGCTGTACTTCCAAAATAGCAGCAATTTGTCCTAGCTGAAATATGGTAATGAAATTTAAGATTTTTTTAAAGCAGCTCAATGGTTAAAAGTCAGCTTAATTAAAAGGTAACATCCAAGATGTGTGTGTGTGAATGTGTACGTGTGTGTGCTTGTATTTAAAAGGCCTTCATATTTTTGCTTTTGTTTTTTTCTAGAACCTTGTCTTTTTTTTGAGCAAAAGTTTTTTTTTCTCTGTTGACTGAATTCTGTTTTCTTCATTTACTTCTGCAGTCTCTCCTTTCTCTTTCACTCTCTGCTGCATGAGGGACCTAACATAGTTTATAATGACCTGGGTTTTCATAAAAAAAAAAAAAAAAAAAGGAGAAGGCGCCAGACTCCCTTTGGGGGAGAAAACTCTGTTTTTCCTTACAGAACCCCAAGAGTGTAAACAGAAAAGTTTGTCTCAGTTCTTAAACTGCTTACTTTTGTATTGTGTTACCTAGTTTGTTTTGACTAAAATAGTTATTGCAACAGAGGTACTCTTGGGGTTTTAAGGAGGAACGTAGTTTAGACACTTAGAAATGTCTTTGTTTCAAAAAAAATTTTTAAGTGTGCTGTAAAAACATCATGTAGTCTAGCCTCATAATAATTCTCCCTTTTTGGAGACCCAGGATTCAGTGTGGGCTCTGTACAGAGTTCAGAGATCCAGTTAATAGACAGGTAGTCCCTATCTAAAAAAATTGTTCTCCTTGTACAATCCTGTGATAGATTTCTATAATTTTAAGTTTGATTTAGCATCCATGTTTAATCTCCCTCTAGCACCACCAGACTTTTTCTCTCTGTACCTTGAGATGCAAATTTTACTATCTGATTGGGTTGTTTCCTTCAATATGCAGAGTTAGGGCTATTTAGTTGACAATTGCTAGAGTGGTAAAACTGGTTACCAAGAGTTTGCAGGTCTAAGGCGAAAAAAAAGAGGTCTTAGGAATCTATAAGTACTTCTAATGGTATGCTTAATTTGTCTATGTATTTATGTGTTCTGTACACAATATTTCACCACTAAAAATATATAAAAGAGCTCAGATTAATTGGCTTAAGAAAATAAAAGTACTTGAATCAAGTAATTTATTAGGAAAAAAGAAAAGACTACTCAAATGCTATTTCAAGTTTACATAACTTAAGTAAAATCTTTAATAAATAAGCTAGCTTTAAAATTATAGGTAAGATAATATTAGAAATGTCTTAAGAATTTCCAGCAGCTGGGCACGGTGGATCACACCTGTAATCCCAGCACTTTGGGAGGCCAAGGTGGGGGGATCACAAGGTCGAGAGATCAAGACTATTCCTGGCTAACATGGTGAAATCCCATCTCTACTAAAAATACAAAAAATTAGCAGGGCATGGTGGTGGGCACCTGTAGTCCCAGCCACTCAGGAGGCTGAGGCAGGAGAATGGTGTGAACCCAGGAGGTGGAGCTTGCAGTGAGCTGAGATTATGCCACTGCACTCCAGCCTGGGCTACAGAGGGAGACTCCATCTCAAAAAAAAAAAAAAAAAAATTTCCAGCATACCAAAAGAATTTTTGGTTGCATATATCAATCAAGCAATTTCATACTTATCCCTGTCAAATACTATAAGGTGTCAAAATTTGGAAAAGGGGTTACAAAACTATAAACCAAGCCCAAAACAGAATGATCTTTACTCGTGTAATCTTTAATAAATAAGACACTGATATTGATTTAATAAAAATAGCTACATCTTGAATTTAGTAAGATTACCATAACTTCTAATCTTGTGGCTTTAGGTGGCCTAGTCCACAGGCTGTGAGGTTTGTTATCATCTTTGTTTCAAAGCTAAACTATAAACTAAGTTCCTCCCAAAGTTAGTTTGGCCTAAGCCCAGGAATAAACAAGGACAGCTTGGAGGTTAAAGGCAAAATAGAGTCAGTTAGGTTGAATATTTTTCACTGTCTCAGTTATAATTTTGCAATTGTGGTTCCATAACTTTAGATGATGACTATTTCAGTTTTCATAAATAATCTAGGTAAACAACTAAAATAAAATAATTAGGTAAATGTAATGGAATAAATACTTATAACAAACTTGTCATAATTTGTAATCTAAAGTTGTATTAAATAATAGATATTTCATTATGTGGATATTTTTCCAATAAAGACAAATTTGCAGGAAAACATTATTTCTTTGAAAAAATGTTTGTCCTTTTAAAGAAGATGAAAAATTTTTGTCTAATTCAAAGCTTATTTAAAGGTCATGTATAAAACAAGGTAAAAGGAACCAGGAAATAAGAGAGATGTAAAGAGAGATATAAAAATAAAGAGGTTTTTTATTTTATTTTACTTTATTTTATTTTATTTTGTAAGGAAGCTTAAAAAGAAGTAATTTCATATGAGAAAGACTCCTGTATGATAAATTTAGTCCTAGAGTAAAATGACTATTTGTTTAAGAAAGAAGGATGTTCAGGACAAACCATGGGGTCCAAGCGTGCCATAAGCAGTCTGTGTAAGTCACAATAAGAGAATTTTAATAAGAGCCATAAAAAAACCCAAAAACTTTTATATGATCATGTTGTCATATTATTATTAAGTTTTGGTTTGCTTCAAAAAATGAGATTAATTTTTTTAAATTAAGGTCATTACATCTGTGTATCTCTCTGTATGTGCTCTTAAAGTACTTTTGACATGGAGATACAGGGCTTTGACTCGGGTATAAAAAGGACACCAAGTCTTGCTAAATTTTAAATACCGAGAGCAATTAAATCCCTATCTTCAGACCCAGTAAGAGATGACAATCAAAATAAACTGCATTCCTGAGACACAGGGCCAGAAATTAAAACTATTCAACTTCTCCAGGCCCAGGGACTATCACAGAAGAGGTGGGCATGTGAGATTGTAAGAGCCAATTTTGAGAGATAAAATAAGTTCAATTTCTCTATAAATTAATAATTAATGTCAATAGCACATTGATGCAACCAGCAGCATATGGGCCCCTGTGTCAGATTAACAAGATTTTCTTTAAGCATTAAATGTTTTATCAATAAAGCTTATAAAGTTTATACAAGGCTTATGAAAGTTATATCTTATGGTAAAGATTAAAATTTTATAGATTGTTTATAAAATTTTGAAAGACAAATTTAATTGGCTTCATACTGTTTATATTTGGGATTATTGTTTGGAAAATTAACTCTCCTCTCAAAGAATGAAGGTTTTTGCCTTTTTCTGAAACCCTTGAGTTATCACTTTGGCCAAATGAATGACTTATTTTACAGTGACTTGTGATATCAAGTGTTTAAAACCTTTGATATTAGACAAACTTTCTAAAATCAAATTATAAATTTTCTTCTGACCTTATTAATCCTTTAAGATATTAAGTTCCCTAAAGTACAAAATATGACATAATTTGGTTTATTTGGTATAAACATTATACAGGAAGCATTGTCAAATATGTGATGTTTGATGTTTGGTTTTCTTTAGGGTGTACTTGTATAAATATGTTATTGGTATGTGTTTCAAAATCATGGGAAACTCTTATAATTCTGATATGACTTAGTGTACATTATCAGTAAAAATAATAATTGTTATGTTAAATTATTGTGTGACACAGAGGTAATAAATTTCCTTGTCAATTGTGTCTTTGTCTATGGCTGCCCTAAAACCTTTTTTCATCCACAGAAAATTGTTGTCTTGTTTTGGTCCTCCTTAGAATGTAGTTTTATAATCATCAGTAAAACTCTAACAGGTATTCTTGAATACAAGTTTCTGATAGCTTTGGAAATTGTGACATCAGAATAGAAGGAAAACTTTCAGGACTCACGGAGAGCTGAAATGTTCATGGGTATCAAGCAGAACAGCAATTAACTATGTGGACTGAACAAATAGAAGACTGAAGTGACCTTTTTGACTTTTCGCTAAAAATGTTGCTGATCCTTTGTTTTTTCAGAATCAAGAAAGCTTTTCTTTTGAGTTATTAACAGCTTTTAGCAATTTAGCATATATACTCCTATGAACAAAATTTAGAACATTTTTGTTTTCTCTCTACCTGATTTCTCCAGAATTTGGAAACTATTTGTGAGTATTCTTAACTTATGGCAATACAGTGACTTGCATAAGTGCAATAAGAATCTGTTTTCATTTATAACAGGACACAATTGGAGAAAATGGTTATTTTACCAAGGCTTTGGCTGGAATGGTGTACTTTCCTTTAAGGAATCAAACTTGACTTATGGAGCCAATAAAAGCCCCTTGGGAAAATTGGCCTCATACTTGTCTATACAGTTCCTAAACAGGGTTCCTGACCTGTGGTAAGTAAAGAATGTTGCTTCCTGACAGGCCTAGGAGCCCAAAGTTTTGTCTTGGAACCTCAAGAGGAGAGGCTCACCCAACTCATAGATATTTGATGGTACAAATCCATGGCTAGGCTCAGCTTTAAAAAAGTTTCATCTGTGATTCCTTCTACGGAACAAAGTTCTATCAAAGTCAATTTTAAAAGCCTATGTAAAAAAAATTCTTGCTGTACTTTATATAAATAATTAGGCCAAATATAATAAAGCAAATCAGTACTACCATGATTTGTCTTTAGTAAATATGAGAAACTGGAGAGAGGAAAAATTATATTTCAAAACTATAGTACACCTGTTATTAGATTCTAGTCTTGCCTAATGTTTTTAAGTTTTCACCATTTTCTACAGTTTGGACCAAATTCTAATTTTTCTTGGCTATAAGTCTTCAAAATAATGTTTTCAATTTTTTCTTTCAGGTTTTCCCCCATTTTTCCTAATTTGGATTCTCTGAAAACTAAGCTGTGCTTTCAGAAAGCCTTGTGAATTGAAGCTAGACAACTTAAACTTCAGAAGAAAATAACAGCAACCTATTTACATACATAAGCCAAATTCATCCCTGCCTGCTGATGTATGGACTTCAGAGTAATGTGTCCTATTATTGATTTTCCAGAATTGTTCTTTTTTTGTTGTTTTTCTCTCTTCCTCCCCTATTGTCTTCAGAGGATGTGAGACTTCACAACCTTCTAAAAATGAGCTTTCCTAATAACTCAAGACCTACCCGTCTAAGAATAAGCCATCCTAACCATGAGAGATCAGATGAAACCTGAGACAAGAGATTCATTTTCTTCTAAAATGCTCTCTCCAAAAGATTTTAAAAAAGAAAAGGGGGAAATGTGAAAGAAAAATATCTTGGAGCCCCCCAAATCACTAAGCTAAAGGAAAGGTCAAGCTGGGAACTACTTAGGGCAAATCTGCTTCCCATTCTATTCAAAGTCACCCCTCTGCTCACTGAGATAAACGCATGTCTGATTGTCTCCTTTGGAGAGGCTAATCAGAAACTCAAAAGAATGCAACCATTTGTCTCTTACCTACCTGTGACTTGGAATCCCCCTTCTTGCTTCAAGGTGTCCTGCCTTTCCAGACTGAACCAATGTTCATCTTACATATGTTAATTGATATATTTCATGTCTCCCTAAAATGTATAAAACCAAACTGTTCTCTGACCACCTTGAGCACATGTCATCAGGACCTCCTGAGTCTGTCATAGGTGCATGTCCTCAACCTTGGCAAAATAAGCTTTCTAAATTAACTGAGACCTAGCTCAGATTTTTGGGGTTCATATATGTATTTAGAAAAGTAAAGGAACACACAAGTTTTTAAAGAAAAAAATGAAGAGGATTACAAAATTGTTTTGAAATAATTATCTTTGGCTACAAATATTAGTAATAAGTGTGATGTCAGTCCAAGGTTGAACCCAGCAACAGATAGTTGCTGGGCAGATGTTATGGTAGAAGTATTTTTCGTGTAAGATTGTGATGATGTTTGTGCAAGCTTGTGGTTTTTGTAGAGTGTTTTTTGTTACCAGCCATACAAGTGTGATAACCATTTCTTTATGTTTTTTTTTTTTTGGCTCTATTTGTCAAGATTTAAAAAAAATTAGTGATTACATTTTTATTCTGACTACTTTTACACTATAAAATAGGTCATTCACTTAGCCAAAGTAATAATTAAATTTTTTAAATGCAAAAACTTTTTTTTCTGATAGAGAAAAAGCTCAGTTTTCCAATCAAAAGACCTAATAGAGACAAGATGAAACAGAATCTGTCTCTCCTTCTCTCTCCTCTTTTTATTGTAGTTGTTCAAAAAATGAACAAAAATATTTTACTATCCTTTATTAATACTTCATGAAATTCTTGTTCAAAGAATAAAATCAAACTTTAGTTTTGTATTAGTGTATTATTGATACAAAAGCTAATGTTAATAAACCTAATAAATAAATCTATCCAATCATATTCAGCTTTTGAACACACAAGAAGATAAACCCTTAAGCCCGTAAACCCCTTGTAACCTCTTATTAATTCTATGTTTTTTCTTTCCCCAAGTTTTTACAGCAATTTGGTTTTTGTTTCCTTTTTTTTTTTTTTTTTTTTTTTTTGGGAGATGGAGTCTCACTTTGTCTTCCAGGCTGGAGTGTAGTGGTGCGATCTTAGCTCACTGAAACCTCTGCCTCCTGGGTTCAAGTGATTCTCCTGTCTCAGCCTCCAGGGTAGCTGGGATTACAGACACCCACCACCATCCCTAGCTAATTTTTGTATTTTTAGTAGAGACAGGGTTTTGCCATGTTACCCAGGCTGGTCTTGAACTTCTGACCTCATGTGATCCATCCACCTCAGCCTCCAAAATTGCTGGTATTAGGTGTAAGCCACTGCGCCCATCCCCATTTAGTTTTTTCTGTATTTTTTCCTTCATTTAGTAACAACTCACAAAACTTCTAAAATAGACAAAATTACTTTTCTGTTAACACAAACTACATTCTTGTGTTTTTTATAAACTTCTTTGTTAAAAAAACACATCTTTTTTATACTCTGTACACAGATTTTTTTCTAGTAGTTTTAATGACATATATAATATTAACTGCAGTTTTAACTATAGTAACCCTAACAGTGAAAAACCTAGAAAGTAATTTTGAACTGTTTTATATCAGTATTTGTAGATAAAACCAATTTTTTTGAAAGATGTTTTTTCAATGTTTTTGTTTGTTAACAGATCTACATATATTTAGTTTTTCTATATCATACAAAAACAAGATGCCAAAGTATGTAAACTTAAATTTTTATTTAATAATTAATTTTTCAGTATTTTAACTTAGAAATGACTCACAGATTTTATGATTTTCTATTACTTAATTTAACATAACATGACTTTAAGATTTTAAATTACTGAAAAGAATTTTGAAACTATGACACAGGTACCCTCCCTAATGTCTTCCTCAGTTATCCTAGGTCTTGAGTATACATGTGGCACCCAGGATGGCTGAGAAGGGCAGAATTTGCCAGGACCCTGAATTTACACACTAGGCTTAGAGTTCAAGACAGAAGACAGAGCTGTGTAGAGGAATTCCTGGAGTATCCAACCCCTCCCAGGATGGCCAGGAGGTGACGTTGGGCCAGGGAAGACAGGGCCATATTGGTCTTGGCTCTGCCTTGGTGCTGGTAGCCCATGCATTATGGACACACATATGTCCTCAGGCCTCGCCATGACCATTGGTCCATCCCCTGGAATCCAGAGGTTCAAAGCAAAGGCATAAGCTCATAGTAAGATGTGAGCAGTGCTTCAGGGGAGCCCAGGATCTGGTCCATTACAACTGTAGCTCACAGACAAATCAAGCAAGTATGAACAATATTACAGAAGCAGCAGTTTTATGACCTTAAAACAAGTAACAGAGACAGCATAAGCCTGTCTGACCCAGGGAAAAATGTCTGAATTATATTTAATAGTGACAATTCTGGAGACTATTTCATTTTACCAACAATTTAAAAACTAGCTTTATTTATCAAATTATCTTAGCTCACATAGAGCTAAGGTCTTAGTCCAAGTTGAAGCCCACTCTCCATAGTTACCTCCAGTGACACAGTGCATGGCCACAGCTTGCAGGCATTCCACAACTCCAGGAGGCACTACTGACAAGCAGTGCTTACCACATACTTTAAACCTTAATGCATTTCTTTTTCAATTCTTGACATCCTTGGGATTTCAGCAATGCACTTAAAATAATACTGCTATGTTTATTCAGTTAAAAGGTAGTTCATACCAAAAATATAAAGGTGTCTAATTTGCTTTATGACCTGAAGTGATAATATTTTGTTCATTTGCTTTTTCAGTTGACAAATTTCATGAACAGCTTTCTGTGAAATAAATCTGCTTCTATTATTTTATCTTTAATTATGGTACATAAATACATTACACAGATAGTCTATTTAATGCCACACTAATCTCATATGTGGTTAATATTTTGTTTATAACCATAATTTTATATCTATAATTATTTATGAATCATTTATAATTATAATTATTAGAATAAATTTCTGGATTACCTTATAGAAACTTACACATTATACATTCTGAACAACTATGTGAGAGATTTTCCCTTACCTTCACCTATGCTTACCATACAATTCACACTAATTTTCAATCTTCAATTTTTATCAATGTTAGGCTAATACTAAAAAAGTCATTGTACAGACAACTTGTTTTTCTTTTATTTCTAATAGTGTCAAACTTGTAAATTTACCTTTTCATTAGTTATATTTTCCTGTCATTGTGTTATTTGTTCATTTATTTTGCCAATTTTCTTATTGAGTTATTTACCTTTCTCTAATGATCTGTGAGGCATTTTTATATATTGCCCAATTCACCATTGGTGGGGACCCAGGTTGATTCTATGAGAAATTGCAAATATATGCAATTATTCCTTTGCATTTATTAATTTGCATTTTGCCACATTTTTGTTCATTTTGACTCTATACGAATACACATTTCTTTTCTGGTCAGTTCTATCAATTTTTTGCTTTTATGTGTTCTGATTTTGATATGTTTGATTTTGATATGTTTGTTAACTAGCTGATTACTGAGGACATGTAATACAGCCAGAGAGGTGCTCAGTACAAGATGCTGGGCTGGGTTAAATAAGACACAGAGTAATTTCTTCCCCATGCCAAGATTTTTGTACAATTTATTTATATTACCTGATATTTACCTACCATAGCATATATTTTTCATAAATTTATATTTTCCTAATATATTTTGATCTTTAATCCATCTATAATCTATTTTTACATAAAGTATAACATAAAAATCTTTTTCTCCATGATTATATTCAGTTTTTGTAGTGATTTTTAAAATTTTTTTTCATGTATTTGAATGCCATTGTTTCAATATATACTTGGATTTATCATTGTAAATGATAAATGTCTATGTCAATAAATAAATTAGTCATTCTCCTTTTCCATTAGCACCAAATTAATTTTATTATATAGCAACATAATAGCATATATCTGTAGACTAAATAGCTCTTGTGCTTCATTACTCATTCATTTTAGAATTATCCAAGCTGCACATGATGTATGTTTGTTATTGTAGATTTACTTTAGAATCATTTATTTTCCAAGTTAAAATATCCATTGAATTTAATTGGCTTTGTATTACATTTAGAGGTCAGTTTGTGGTCAATTTATAATATTTAAAACAATTAGTCTTTGTGCAGGATAGTTCCCATTTGCCTCTCCAGAGCCAATCTCTCTTCTTCTCTACCTTGTTATATTCCCTGGGAGGCTGACTTTTATGAAGCACATCAATTGGCATAGCCTATTTCAAATGGGTGTAGGCAATGTAAGATGCTGGTAGGACATTAGGGGGCAAGGAAAAAGTGACATCTACTTTACTTGGCTCCTCCTTTCCTCTCCTGTAGGCCATTATGTGACAGTGACTATATCCCTTAGCCCTCATTGGGCAGCCCCCTCCTGCTATTTAATCCAACTTCAGATGAGTAACTGATTCTTATTCTTGATTCTTCAGACCTATGGGAGGTGATGGCTCCCATTCTTGCTAACCCTGGGTCCTTCCTTTTCCTGATTTGTTCTAATTAAGGCCACACTTGGTCCTTTGAATTACCTCTTTAAATGTGACCTCTGATTCCTGTCAGGATCCTGCCTGACAAAACCACTTAAAACAAGATAGTTTTCCATTCTCATTTCATTGCTTTTGTGTTCCTCAGTAGTTTAACAACTTTTTAAATAAAGTTTCTATATACGTTTCGTAAAGTTTATTCTTAGATTTTTTAAAAGTTGGAGTTTGTCTTAGTCTGTTTTATGTTGCTATAACAATAGCTGAAACTGAATATAAGGAAAGGAGATTTATTTAGCTCATGGTTCTGGTGGCTGGAGAGTTCAAGATTGGGCATCTGCATTTGGTCATGGCCTCAGGCTGCTTCCACTCATGGTGGACAGCAGAAAGGGAGCTAGTGTGTGCAAAAAGATCACATGGTGAGGAAGAAAGCAAGAGAGTAAAACTGAGGAAGCCAGATTCTTTTTAACAACAACTAATCCATTCCCACTAGAACTCACTCACCTCAGTGGAAAGGAGCAAGAGGACATGAATCTATTTATGAGGGATCCAGTCTCTTCATTCACACCACTCTGCTAGGTCATACCTTCCAACACTGCTACATTAGGGATCAAATTTCAACATGAGCTTTGGTGGGAATGAACGAACCATAGCCAAACCTCTGCAATGAATGAACCATAGCCAAACCACTGCAAAGCAGCTGCATGAACACTGCCAGACTCTGCATCTTCTTTATGAGCCTTTCAACTTTACTTCCTATTTTTAAGGAATATTCACTTGTGGTTCTCAAAACTATGATGCTCTGGAACTTATGTATATAGTACACAAATAGAGAATAGGCATTCTAACGATAATGGAAAGTAGAAAAAGCCAACATTTTTGGTTGTTTGGCATAGATATTATCATTTGCATTACTTCAACAAAGCAAATGGTCAACTGAACACTCTCCTTTTTCTGAAGGTTAGAGATAATGAAATGACAAAAATTCACAATTAAAAAATAAGCACAAAGTCTAAACTTAGACATATACAAGCATAAAGTCTAAACTTAGACATATACCCATGTCCACTTTTGTAAGCATCAATTCAGATTTGAATTGATGATAAGACATTTGTTAAAGCACTCCAAATTCAATCAGACTTTTTTTGGGCATAGTATTCATCACATCATACCCTGCTCCAATAGATATAACAGTTTCATTTTCCAACACAATAGTTCTTTTGTCAATTTTTAAAGACCTTCACAACCTGGCCTGGCACATAGTAGGAAACAGTTTTCCTTCTACAGCTACAGCTGCTCCACTGTCTCCTTTGCTGGGTATTTATTATCTCCTCAACATCTAAACATGGGTGTGCTCCAGGGTCAATACTCAAACCTCTTGTTTCATAGAGGTCCTGTATGGTCTGCTTTACTTCCTCCCAGCCTTATTTAGGATTCCAGCCAGGACTATGGCAAAGAGGTCCATGTGTGGGCTTCTACTCACTTCAGGCTGCAGCTCTTACCTCCTTTACAATCTCTGCCTGAGGCTTCTCCTAACCTGGGGGTGGCATCTGCCTATTAGGTGCTAAGGCTCAGCCTGGAAGTCCTGGTGAGTTAAGCCCTGTGGGTGACTCCTCAATCATTGGGGCTGATAGAAAAAACTTTCTCCTGGTCAGTCCTCAAATGAGACAATACTGTGAAACATTTCAAATGATTTTCAGAAGGTTCTAGTGGAATCAAGCTCCTATTGCCCCAGTCAGTGATCTACTTGATAATATATGATTGCATTGGCTCTTTTTCCTTCCCTCATTTGTTCTTCATAGTCTTTTATCCTCTTTCCTAGAGCTGCCTCTTGAATAAACTACTTGTCAATAAGCCCTGGTTTCAGGGTCTTTTCAGAGGGAATCCAGGCTCAGTGATTTAATCCAATTGCATGAATTAAGTACCATTTTAACATGGATGAATCTCAAATATATATTTCTACTCAAAGCTTTCCCCATAATTCCACATTTGTGTACCCATTTTATTGGACATTTCCAGGTAGATGTCAAAGTGTTTTGCTCAGGCTTATGACTGTAAGTGACTGAATACTTTTGCATACACAGTACATGAAGTAGACGGCAGGACTCAACTGCAGAGGTAGGGCTCAGTCACTGGACCAAATATAGGAATAGCTAAAACAAAACAAGGAAGGGGCAGAAGCACCTCTCAGTAAGGCATGTCCAGCAGTGTGCCATGTCAGTTTGCCATTGCCATGGCAATACCCAGAATTTACCACCCCTTTTTATGGAAACGACTTGATGACCTGGAAGTTATCACCCTTTTCTAGAAATTTCTGCATAAACTGCCCCTTAGTTTTCATGAAATTAAAAGTAGGTATAAATATGACTACAGAACTGCCTCTGAGCTGCTACTCTGCAAATACCACCAATAGGGTAGCCCTGCTCTGCAGGAGCAGTCACAGAGCTGTAACACTGCTGCCTCAGTAAAGCGGTTTCCTTCTAACGCTAGCTCACTCTTGAATTCTTTTCTGAGCGAAGCCAGGAACCCTCCTGGACTAAGCCCCAATTTAGGGCTTGCCTGCTCTCCATCATACACACCAGGACAAACTAACTAAAAATTACTAAAATCACTGTGATAAAAAGAAGGATAATAACATTATGCAAATCTTCACAAAATCATGTGGAATTCTTCACCTGGAACAGACTTGGACAAAATACTTATCTTTTAAGAATTTGTCAAGACAAGATTGAGGAACACAGATGCCTTCTGAACAAGTGATACTTTTTCCTGATAGCCAGGTTTGACAGGTGTCAGAAGGAACCATGCAACCTCATGTTTCAATTTTGCTTCTAGTCCACTACATAGCTACAGATACTTGTAACTTAAAAAAATCCATTTACTTAATTCTTTATGTAAGTAATATATTCACATGTTCAAATATCTCAAAAACTGTGCAATTAAAGTCCCTCTTTCCATCAGTTGAGTTCTGTCCCTTTGAAAACAAAAATAAGCAAAACAACCCAACCCCCTCACCAAAAATCTCCCACACCTAATCTAACCACTTATTAATTTGATGTGTATTTCTCTAGAATTTCTTTATTCATATATGTGTAAATGTAAATATTTGTTTTTATTTTCTTCATTTTTACAGAAAAGATAACATATACGTTGTTCTATGAAATGTGTGTAACAGATTTTCCTATATCAGATTTTCTTATGCCAGTACTGTACTCCTTTTTTAGAACTGTATAGTATCCCAATGTTTAATATGGCATAATTTATTTTATTAACCTTGTATTGCTGGTTGTTAGGGTGCTTATGCTATGAAAGCGTTGTGGCAAGGGATAACTTCCTACACACTTGCATGGAGATTGATTGGATAAAAATTCTAGAGGTGTTGCATGGAGGAAATGTCCTTTTAATATGATTAATGTTAATAGATATCACCAAACTGCACTCCATAAAAACTATATAAATTTATTTTTCTCTAAGCAGTGTCTAAGCATGCCTGTTTCTTTACACTTTTTATTGTCTTTCCTTGAACTTTCTTTGGCCAGTCCAACAGGTGCAAAATAGTACCTCAGTCTAGTTTTAATTTACTTTTTTCTTATTAGGAGTGAGAATACACATCTCTTCATGTTTTATAAGTCATCTGTATATTCTTTTATTGAATATCTTTTAGGAATGTGTTCATTGTGAGACAAGAGAGCTCATAAAGTATAGGACATACACTTTGCACACTTACTTTTGCTCCACTATCCACTACAGCTCTGTGCTTCTGTGTATATTTCACATACTAGAGCAACTGGATTCCAACCAGACCTTGTAAGGTGCCGAAGGAGGTGCACCTACCTGGATCAATGAGATTCAGAGTACATGTGTTGTAGTACATTCCACAGCTGTGCCCAATTCAGCATTGCATGGTACTCACTGATCTTAGCCAACAGGCCATAGTACTCTCTCTCTCTCTTCCTCCCTCCCCCCATCTCTCTCTCTCTTTTTCCTTTCTTCCTTCCTTCTTTCTCCTTTTTCTTCTTTTCTTTCTTTTTTTTTCTTGACAAAGCTTTGCTCATTGCTGAGGCTGGAGTATAATATACAATGGCTCCATCTCAGCTCACTGCAACCTCTACCTCTTGGGTTCAAGCGATTCTCTTGCCTCAGCCTCCCAAGTAGCTGGGATTTTGGGACATGCACCACCATGCACCACCATGCCCAGCTAATTTTGTATTTTTAGTAGAGATGGGGTTTCACCATGTTGGTCAGGCTGGTCTCGAACTCCTGACCTCAAGTGATCCATCCGCCTCGGCCTCCCAAATTGCTGGGATGACACGCGTGAGCCACCACACCTGGCCCATAGTACTCCTTTCAGTCATCCTGAGGCACGGCAGTTGTGCCAAACATGATTAATTTAGCTTCGCCTTCTCTAATGATTTTCAGTGTCAACTTGTGTCCCAGCACATATTTTCCAGTTTGCATTTGCAGCTAGAATCCAGAGTTCAGATCCCAGGACTTTTTCTTGCAGGACCCATGCAGTCTCTATTTGGGGTTCTGCTGGTTTTATTCAGTGCTATTGTATGAATTACCATGTCCTGACCTCCTTGTAGATGTGGATCCTCCAGTTCCCTCACTAAACACAGTGCCTGTTCCCTTAGTCTGTAGCAGGCACTCAATAAATGTTGATGTGTGCTTCTCTGCCACTATTTCCCTCACAGCTCTTCAGAAAGACAACCTCTTTACCAATATTATGGGGAAAGAGGGTGTTCCAGGAAGGGGATGGATGAAGAAACTGAGAAAACTATAAGTGGGTGAGGGGTGAGGGTGTGGAGGGGTGAAGGTATGGGGACCACTCCTGTGAAAGGTGATGAGAGTCCCTCAAGACTTCCTTTTTCTGTGTATCTAGTTTTTATTTTTAAAGAAAAGAGTCTATACCTTGATGTTGAGTAAATATGAACATATAGTGTTCCCATTTGTACACTATCATAGTTTCTTATCTCCCTGACAACATTTTGTCAGTGCCTTCTAGTAAGTTGAGTATATGACTGTACCTGTAATTCATATGTGAATCATATCTCATTCCTACTTGAACTTAGTTGCTGAAGAAGAGTTATTTTGTCCTATGGACTTCTATGGTCCAACCCCTGCCTTGAGGCAGAGTTGATACATGTCCTATTTCTAATGAGTACTTGCTCAAATCAATAGCATACTCAAAAGTTGACCTTGATTTTACAGATATTGGCTTATCAGTATGAAATGAAGGATTTCATAATGGTGGCTATCAAAGTATAAAGTAACACACGTTTTCTGTTTCAGCAGTTAATTAAGGGATATGACAAGGGAAGTATTGCATTATTCAAAAACAAATTGAGGCTAACTAACAACAGAAGTTCCCAGGTTTTGGAAAGTGTACCAAAGATCTAATGAAAATGAGGTCATAAAATAACAAGTGTTGCTCTCCTCTACAAAAATATTGTACAGGGCTGGGCATAGTGGTTCATGCCTGTGATCCTAGCACTTTGAAAGACCAAGGTAGGAGGATCACTTGAGCTCAGGAATTCGAGACCAGCCTGGGCAACATGGGGAGACACTTTCTCTACAAAAAATTTAAAAATTAATGGGCATAGTGGTACTCACCTGTAGTAGTCCCAGCTACACGGGAGGCTGAGGAGGGAGGGATTGCCTGAGAACAGGAATTTGAGGCTGTAGTGACCTATAATTGTGCCACTGCACTCTAGCTTGTGTGACAGAGATTCTGTCTCAAATATATATACATATATATAGTGCAGTACTTTTGCAAATGAACAGTTTAGCCTGAAAATGCACCATGAAACATTTTTTCCCTTCTCTCTTTGTCTCTAGTCTCAAGATGTAACCTTGAAGTTTACTACAGAAACATTTTTTTTTCCTCCTTAGTCTTATAGCCTTGGAATATACTTTCTTTGAAACAACACATCCCTCTTTTTCTTACCATACTCTCCTTTTCACCATGCACCTTTATCTAACTGTATGATAGTATCTAATTGTGTGCCTGCTTAGAAGTTTTGGTGGCTAATCTTGGGATAATCTTGGGATAATCTTGGAGACCCAGCTGCAGTATTACAGAGACTACCTCAAGTTGGTTAGTCTATAATCAGGCTTTTTTTTTTTTTTTTTTTTTTTTTGAGACGGAGTCTTGGTCTGTCTCCCAGGCCGTAGTGCAGTGATGCCATCTTGGCTCACTGCAACCTCTGCCTCCCGGGTTCACACCATTCTCCTGCCTCAGCCTCCCAAGTAGCTGGGACTACAGGTGCCCGCCACCATGCCCTGCTAATTTTTGTTTTTGTGTTTTTTTTTTTTAAGTAGAGACAGGGTTTCACTGTGTTAGTCAGGATTTTCTCTTATCTCCTGACCTCGTAATTCACCTTCCTTGGCCTCCAAAAGTGCTGGGATTACAGGTGTGAGCCACCGGGCCCAGCCGAAAAATGCATTTTTATGGCCAGTTGTGCACAAGTATGATTAGAGGCCAAAATGTATGATTGAATGGTTATAAACTAGGGTAAACTTAGCAAGACCTGTTCAGATTCATCTGGGTCTTTGGGTATAGGTCAGGATCCCTCTAGAAATAGGGTCTTAGAATCTATTTTCAGGGTAGGTAGTTCAGAGAATTATTTTATGGCCCGCTTCAGGGGAGAAAGGTGGGAGAAAATCAGAGTGACTTTCCTGATTCTGCAGTTTTCTCAACTTTCTTCAGCTTAAAATTTTCAAAATGCCAAGGTGCCATACTTTGGGATTATCATGTTCTGGGCCCCAGCAATTTTAGGAAAGAAGCCCAGGCCACATAGGAAGAGCACGTGTAGCAATTCCCAGTTAAGGTCAGAACAGATGACCAGCGTCAACTTCCAGGCATGAATGAGTGAATATTCAGAGGACTCCAGTCTCTAGCCCTCTTCTGCTGACACCTCAAATGTCAGGCAGTGAAGCAAGCTGTCCCTGATGTGCCCTATCCAATTTCCTGACAGAATCCATAAGTATGATAAATGGCCATTATTCTGTCATTGAGTTTTGGCCTATGAGCAGATCATGTTTCATTGCACTTTGCTTTATTGTGCTTCACAGATATTGCATTTGTTTACAAATTGAAGGTTTGTGGCCACCCTGCAACTAGCAAGTCTATTGGCCCCATTTTTCCAGCAGCATGTGCTCACTTCATGTCTCTGTGTGATGTTTTGGTGATTTTCACAATTTTCAAACTTTATCACTATTATCATATATTTTAAGGTGATATTTGATGCTACTACTATAGTCATTTAGGGGCACCATGAATCACCCCCACATAAGACTGCCAAACCTAATCACTAAACAGTATGTCTGACTGTTCCACCAACCAGCCATTTCTCCATCTCTCTCCCTCTTAAGACTTCTTATTTGCAGCAAAACAATACTGAAATTCAGCCAATTAATAACTGTGCAAGGGCCCTTAAGTGTTCAAGTCACATGCCTCTCATTTAAAATCAAAGCTAGAAATGATGAAGCTTAGTGAGGAAGGCATGTCAAAAGCCACAGTAGGCTAAAGCCAGGGTTCTTGTGCCAAACCGCAAGTCAAGTTATGAATGCAAAGGAAAAGTTCTCGAAGGAAATTAAAAGTGCCACTTCAGTGAACACATGAATAATAAGAAAGTAAAACACCCTTATTGTTCACATGGAGAAAGTTTGAGTGGTCTGGATAGAAGATCAAACCAACCACAACATTCTCTTAAGCAAAAGCCTAATCCAGAGCAAGGCCTTAACTCTCTTCACTTCTGTGAAGGCTGAGAGGCATTTAAAAGCTACAGAAGAAAAGTTTGAAGCTAGCAGAGATTGGTTCACGAGGTTTAAGGAAAGAAGCCATCTCCATAACATGAATTTACAAAGTGTTGCAGCAAGTGATGATACGGAAGCTGCAACAAGTTATGTAGAAGATCTAGTGAAGATAATTATTGAAGAACAACAGATTTTCAGTGTGGATGGAACCACATTTTATTAGAAGAAGAAGCCATCTAGGACTTCCATGGTCATAGAGGAGAAGTCAATGCCTGGCTTCAAAGTTTCAAAGGAGTGGCTGCCTCATTAGGGAATGAAGCTGATGACTTCAAGTTGAAGCTAGTGTTCACTGACCATTTCAAAATTTCTAAGGTCTTTAAGAATCACACTAAATCTACTCTGCCTGAGCTCTATAAATGGAGTAACAACGCCTGGATGACAACACATCTGTTTATAGCATAGCTTACTGAGTATTTTAAGTCCAATATTGAGACCCACTTCTATTTTTTTGTGGGGGTGGGGGGATGGAATCTCATTCTGTTGCCCAGGCTGGAGTGCAATGGTGCAATCTTGGCTCACTGCAACCTCCGCCTCCCAGGTTCAAGCGATTCTCCTGCCTCAGACTCCCAAGTAGCTGGGATTATAGGTGTGTGCCACCAAGCCCAGCTAATTTTTTTATATTTTTGGTAAAGACGGGGTTTCACCATGTTCTCCAGGCTGGTCTTGAACTCCTCACCTCAAAAGATCCACCCACCTTGGCCTCCCAAAGTGCTGGGATTACAGGCATGAGCCACTGTGCCCAGCCGAGAACCACTTCTGAGAAAAAAAAAAAATAGGCGCTCATTGACAATGCACCTCATAACCCAAGAGAACTGATGGAAATGTACAGGAGATTAATTTTTTTATGCCTACTAAGACAACATCTGTTCTGTAGTCCATGGATCAAGGAGTAATTTTGACTTTTAAGTCTTATTATATAGGAAACACATTTTGTAAGACAGTAGCTTCTATAAATAATAATTTCTCTGAAGGATCTGGGCAAAGTAAATTAAAAACTTTCTGGAAAGTATCTATTATTCTAGAAGCCATTAAGAAATTGCCACATTCCCCACCCCAGCCTTCAGCAACCACCACCCTGATCGTCATAAGTCATACTGAAAGCTCAGATGATAGTATTTTTGGCAATGTTATATTTAAATTAACGTATGTACATTAATTTTTGGACATAATGCTATTGAACACTTAATAGACTACAGTATAGTATAAACATAAATTTTATATACACTGGAAAATAAAAAAAAATTTGTGTGACTCACTTTATTGTGCTATTTGCTTTATTGCAGTAATCTGACACCAAATCTATAATATCCCCTATTTGTTATAATGCTTGTAATTTGTTGTGTGCCAGAGTAATTGAAACAAATATGTAATATACTACATATTTTACTTATTTATTGTTCCCCACTATAATGCAAGCTCTATGAAGGCAGGATATTTTATATATTTTGTTTAAAGATATGTGCCCAAGACCTCCCAGACTGCCTAGAATGTAATAGGCGAGTACTCAGTAAGTATTTATTAACTGAAACGATACATTGAAAAATTGTTTTGTATACTTCTGTGCTAGTATGGTTGAACATTGAATTCTAGGTTTAAAATAATTTAATTCCACAATTTCAGGTGTGTTTTATTACCTTCTCCTTCCCATTGCGACTAATGAGTAATTTTGATGACCTCTAATACTCATTCTTTTGTAAAACTCCATTTTTCCCATGGGAGGTTTGATACTTTTTTTCTTATCCCTGGATTTATGAATATCTGAAATTTTACCATGTTATGAGATTTTCTTTTTATCTTTTAGTTTAATCTCTTTGACGCTCAGAGGATTCAGTCTAAAGATTTATCTCCTTTTAGCTGCAGAAAATCATTATCTTTTCTTTGATTACAATATCTTCTTTTTTATTGTAAGGGCCTCTTCTTAGAGTTTTCTGTGTCAAAATACCTTAGCTGGTTCTTCCCACGCTTTCCTTTTCATTTTGTTTTTAAATTTGTGTAGAGTTTATGTACAATTCCTCGATAATCCCAACTGTCCCTATACTAGCATCTTTTAAAGCATATTTCTTAAAATATTAACCCCAGGGCAAGATTCCTTCTGCCAACTGAGAACTTGGCTGCCCCAACTTTAATAAATCAGTATTTCAGTTAATAACCTTTGGTCACCTCAAGGCTGACTCAGGTCTTTTGTTCTTGTTTTACTTTGAGTTTGGATTATTTCTGGAATTACTTACAATTCTATAGTAGTTGTTGTCTGAGATTTCCTTTCCTCTTGTTCCTCTATCAACTCAACCTCATGTATTTTCTATCTTCCAGTGTTCCTCAAAATTTTAGTCTTTCTAGTGGTGCTATTTATCATATTCTAATATTATGATATATTTGTCCTTTAAATATATATGTATTTGTTTTTGTAGGTAATTTCTGCCAAATCTTTGTAAGAGGAGACCCTAGTGAGTATTCTTGATTTGTTACTTTTATCCAATCTCAATTTAATCACAAATCCTTTGACAAACTAGGTGTTCTTAACCCCATGTTACAGAAAATTAGTGGACAAATTCAGTGTTAGGAAGATTTTTTTTTTTTTTTTTTGAGACAGAGTTTCACTCTTGTTGCCCAGGCTGGAGTGCAGTGGCTCAGTCCTGGCTTACTGAAACCTCTGCCTCTTGGATTCAAGCGATTCTCCTGCCTCAGCCTCCCAAGTATCTGGGATTACACCACGCTCAGCTAATTTTTACATTTTTAGTAGAGATGGAGTTTCACCATATGGCTAGGCTGGTCTTGAACTCCTGACCTCAGGTAATCCACCTGCCTTGGCCTCCCAGAGTGCTGGGATTAAAGGCATGAGCTATCATGCTCAGCCAGAATTTTTTTTTTTTATACTTTAATTTCTGGGGTACATGTGCTGCACGTGCAGGTTTGTTACATAGGTATACATGTGCCATGGTGGTTTGCTGCACCCATCAACCAGTCATCTACATTAGGCATTTCTCCTAATGCTATCCCTCCCCTAGCCCTCTACCTCCTGACAGGACCCAGTGTGTGATGTTCCCCTCCCTGTGTTCTCATTGTTCAACTCCCCACTTATGAATGAGAACATCTGGTGTTTGGTTTTCTGTTCTTGTGTTAGTTTGCTGAGAATGATGATTTCCAGCTTCACCATATACCTGAAAAGGACATGAACTCATCTTTTTTCATGGCTGCATAGTATTCCATGGTGTATATGTGCCACATTTTCTTTATCCATTCTATCATTTATGGGCATTTGGGTTGGTTCCAAGTCTTTGCTATTGTGAACAGTGCTGCAATAAACATACGTGTGCATGTGTCTTTATAGTAGAATGATTTATAATCCTTTGGGTATATATCCAGTAATAGGATTGCTGGGCGAAATGTTATTTCTGGTTCTAGATCCTTGGGGAATTGCCACACTATCTTCCACAATGGTTGAACTAATTTCCACGCCCACTAACAGTGTAAAAGCTTTCCTAATTCTCCACATCCTTTCCAGCATCTGTAGTTTCCTGACTTTTTAATGATCACCATTCTAAGTGGTGTGAGATGGTATCTTATTGTAGTTTTGATTTGCATTTCGCTAATGACCAGTGATGATGAGCTTTTTTCCATATGTTTGTTGGCCGTATAAATGTCTTCTTTTGAGAAGTGTCTGTTCATATCCTTTGCCCACTTTTTGATGGGATTGTTTTTTTCTTGTAAATTTGTTTAAGTTCTTTGTAGGTTCTGGATATTAGCCCTTCGTCAGATGGACAAATTGCAAACATTTTCCCACATTCTGTAAGTTGCCTGTTCACTCTGATGATGGTTTCTTTTGCTGTGCAGAAGCTCTTTAGTTTAATTAGATCCCATTTGTCAATTTTGGCTTTTGTTGCCATTGCTTTTGTGTTTTAGTCATGAAGTCTTTACCTATGCCTATGTCCTGAATGGTATTGCCTAAGTTTTCTTCTAGGGTTTTCATGGTTTTAGGTCTTATGTTTAAGTCTTTGATCCAACTTGAGTTAATTTTTGTATAAGGCATAAGGAAGGGATCCAGTTTCAGCTTTGTGCATTTGGCTTGTCAGTTTTCCCAATACCATTTGTTACATAGGGAATCCTTTCCCCACTGCTTGTTTTTGTCGGGTTTGTCAAAGATCAGATGGTTGTAGATGTGTGGTGTTATTTCTGAGGCCTCTGGTACCAGTACCATGCTGTTTTGGTTACTGTTGCCTTGCAGTATAGTTTGAAGTCAGGTAGCATGATGCCTCCAGCTTTGTTCTTTCGGCTTAGGATTGTCTTGGCTATGTGGGCTCTTTTTAGGTTCCACATAAAATTTAAAGTAGTTTTTTCCAATTCTGTGAAGAAAGTCCATGGTAGCTTGATGGGAGTAGCATTGTATCTGTAAATTTCTTTGGGCAGTATGGCCATTTTTACAATATTGATTCTTCGTATCCATGGAATGTTTTCCATTTGTTTGTGTCCTCTCTTATTTCTTTGAGTAGCGGTTTGCAGTTCTCCTTGAAGAGGTCTCTCACATCCCTTGTAAGTTGGATTCCTACTTATTTTATTCTCTTTGTAGCAATTATGAATGGGAGTTCACCCATGATTTGGCTCTCTGTTTGTCTGTTATTGGTGTATAGGAATGCTTGTGATTTTTGCACAATGATATTGTTTCCTGAGACTTTGCTGAAGTTGATTATCAACTTAAGGAGATTTTGGGCTGAGGCGATGGGGTTTTCTAAATATACAATCATGTCATCTACAAACAGAGACAATTTGACTTTCTCACTTCCTATTTGAATACCCTTTATTTCTTTCTCTTGCCTGATTGTCCTGGCCATAACTTCCAACACTGTGTTGAATAGGAGTGGTGAGAGAGGGCATCCTTGTCTTGTGCCTGTTTTCAAAGGGAATGCGTCCAGTTTTTTCCCTTCAGTATGATATTGGCTGTGGGCTTGTCAGAAATAGTTCTTATTATTTTGAGATATGATCTATCAATACCTAGTTTATTGAGAGTTTTTAGCATGAAGCACTATTGAATTTTGTCGAAGGCCTTTTCTGCATCTGTTGAGATAATCGTGTGGTTTATGTCATTGGTTCTGTTTATGTGACGGATTACATTTATTGATTTGCGTATGTTGAACCAGCCTTGCATCCTAGGGATGAAGCCGACTTGATTGTGGTGGATAAGCTTTCTGATGTGCTGCTGGATTTAGTTTGCCAGTATTTTATTGAGGATTTTCACATCTATGTTCATTAGGGATATTGGCCTGAAATTTTCTTTTTTTGTTGTGTCTCTGCCAGGTTTTGGTATCAGGATGATGCTGGCCTCCTAAAAATAGGGAGGATTCCCTCTTTTTCTATTGATTAGAATAGTTTCAGAAAGAATGGTACCAGCTCCTCTTTGTTCCTCTGGTAGAATTTTGCTGTGAATCCATCTGGTCCTGGACTTTTTTTGGCTGTAGGCTATTAATTGCTGCCTCAATTTCAGAGCTTGTTATTGGTCTTTTCGAGGATTTGACTTCTTCCTGGTTTAGTCTGGCTAGCAGTCTATCCATTTTGTTGATCTTTTCAAAAAACCAGCTCCTGCATTCATGGATTTTTTGAAGGGGTTTTCGTGTCTCTGTCTCCTTCAGTTCTGCTCTGCCCTTAGTTATTTATCTTCTGCTAGCATTTGAATTTGTTTGCTCTTGCTTCTCTAGTTCTTTAATTGGGATGTTAGGGTGTCGATTTTAGATCTTTCTTGCTTTCTCTTGCTGGCTGGAAGATTTTTTAAAGGAAGGAAGTGAGAGAGAAGGCAAATCAATGGTTAACCAGGTTTATTTACAAGAATAAGCCTGCTAGGGGTCCCAGTCAGGAATCTGGCTGAGACTCTGACAGCTTACAAGGTGAGGTTTTTATAATACCGTTTCTATAGGGGAGGGGTTGGGGAAGCGCTGGCAGATTGATACCGTAGGGGCCTGGGGAAGGATGTGATAAGGGCCAGTCAGGCTTTGTTGTGGTCAGGGTTGTTAAGCTCTGTTAAAGGTATGGGTGAGATTGACCTTTGCTTTGGTTTTGGGAACACCTTCACCAAGGTAGGAAACACAGTTACCAAGGTAGAAAAATGGCATCGCTACTGTGAATTCTTACACCTAGAACTTTAGACATTGTATTACAATTGTTTTTAATTAGCAATTTTCTTGACAGACATGGCATGAATGTTCTTTGGTTGTGTAAAATGGAATAATCTTCTAGTTAAATTATATACAAGGGAGTTGGTAAAGAAAAAATATGGGGTGGCTGAAAGAATCAGAGGTAAAAATGAAGAACCAGTCTCAAAAAGTCAAGATGGGAAAAGTCCAGGGACGTATGCATAGAATAATGGAGCATCTTCCTGGGACATTTTAACTAAGAAGAATAAATACCTATTCTTTTCAGGTTCTGTATTATTTTGCTGCAGATGGAAATCTCATGGAGAGAGCTTAGGATTAGACTTAGTTTTGTTTAAGGATGCCATCTCCTCATTTGCAGGTGGAATATTGAGCTTTTCTGCCAAGACTGCCTTAAATTGTGAGCAAAGCAGATCATCAAAGCAAACTCAGGGTGCTATTAGCAGAAGCGGGAACTGACGTTGGACAGGCAAACACAACGGAACTCACTAGACATAAAAACTCCTTGGAGTCATGGGCTTATTTAATTACTTAACAGGCATTCTCAGAACTGGAACTGTGCTCAATGAACACTGCAAATCAACAGTTACTCAATGAGGCTGCCCTAATTTGTACAGCCAGGCACTCTCATTACTGCACTCTGCCTTACTCCTATTGCCTACTATCATTGCATTCCTTTATATAATGATCAAAGACTGTTGCCTTAAATTATTAAGCAGTATTCAACTAAGACTTCAACTGTTTTCTATTTATCTTTAGGATAGTGACAGAATAAATGATGTGGTAAAATAGCTAGCTCATTCAGCAAAATTCCAGTAATAAGACTATTTGTGCAAAGGTCAATCTAAATTAGGGATGGCTGTATTATGGACTATTTTAATTCTAAATATTTTGTGTTATTATAATTAGAAGGATTGTTGGTAAGGAACTCTTGCCAAATAGGATCCCTTAAGGTCAATTTTAATTGAAGGGGCATTTGTAACTAACTCTTTCCAAATAGAGATGTTAAAGTCCCTGAAGCCATTTAGCCACTTTAATCTTTTAAAGAAGTCAAGTACCTTATAATATCATTTTTAATTTGCTTTGTAAGTGCTTTTTTCAGAGCTCATCTATAAATTTCAACCTCTCTAGTTAGATAACTATAAATTCTATTTGGTTTGTGCTGAGTACATGAAGTTTTACTATGCTTGAACAGTAATTTTTCACCACAAAAGTGACTAAATGTAACAAAATAATGTAAAAAATAATGAACACCTACTATGTGCTAGATACTCTACTAGGTTCTGGGAATGCAGTGATTAATATTACATAGTCTGACTTCATGGAGCGTAGAGTCTAATAGGAAACTTTTTCTCTACATAACCAATTATCTTCTTGCATTTAGAGTTTCATTATGATACTAAACAAACTCTATATATTTTTAGAAACTCATCTATTACAAAGAAGTATACATATTAGTTAGAAAATCAAATAGTTTAACATCTCGTACCAATGTTGTCCAATAGAACTTTCGGCATTGATAGAAAAGTCCTCTGTGTGGGCAGTTCGATAAAGTAGACACTAGGCACACGTGACTATTGGAAATTTCAATTGTAGCTAATGCAAGAGGAATTGAATTTTATTTTTTTCATTTCTCTTTTTTATTGATACATAATATTTGTACCTATTTATGGGGTACATGTGACACTTTGTTACGTGCATAGAGTATGTAATGATTAAGTCAGGATATTTGGGAACTCTATCACCTTGAGTATTTTTCTTTTCTATGTCTTGGGAACATTTCAAGCCCTCTCCTCTAGCTATTTTGAAATATACAGTGCTTTGTTGTTAAACATGGTTACCATACTCTGCTGTCAAACATTATAACTTTTTTCTCCTATATAACTGTATCTAATTGTGTGTTTGTACCCATGAACCAACCTCTCTTCATTCTTATGCCGACCCGCCCTCCACACCATTCACAGCCTCTGGTATCTGTCATTCTACCCTTTATCTCCATGAGATCTACATTTTTAGCGACCACATGTGGGTGAAAACATGCAATATTTGTCTTTCTGTCCCTAGCTTATTTTACTTAATGATCTCCAGTTCTATCCATATTGCAGAAAATAACATAGATTTTGTTCTTTTTTATGGCAAAATACTATTCTGTTATGTATATTTATCATATTTTCTTTATTCGTCTGTTGATGGACACTTGGGTTGATTCCATACCTTCACGATTGTGAATAGTGCTGCGATAAACATGCAGATATTCCTCTGATATGCTGATTTTTTTTCCTTTGGGTAACTACCCAGTAGTGAAATTGCTGAATCATATGGTAGTTCTATTTTTAGTTGTCTGAGAAATATCCATATTTTTTCCCGTAGTGGCTGTACTAATTTTATTCCCACCAACAATGTGTAAGAGTTCTCTTTTATCTGCATCCTCACTAGCATCTCTTATTATTTTTCTGACTTTTTAATCATAGCCATGTATTTGTATGGTTTCCAAATTTCCTCGTTATTGATTTCCGGTTTCATTTCTTTGTGGTCTGAGAAGATACTTGATATAATTTTGATTTTAAAAAATTTGTTAAGACTTGTTTTGCATCCTAACATATGTTCTATTCTGGAGAGTGTTCTATGTGCTAATGAGAAGAATGTGTATTCTGTACACATTGGATGAAATGTTCTGTAAATATCTGCTGGGTCCATTTGGTCTGATGTGCAGTTTAAATTGCATGTTTCTTTGTTAATCTTGTATCTAGATGATCTGTCTAATTCTGAGAATGGAGTGTTGAAGTTTCCAACTATTACTGTGTTGAAGTCTACCTCTCTTTTTAGATCTAATATTTGCTTCATGTATCTGAGTGCTCCAGTGCTGTATGTATATGTTTAGATGGACATATGCTCTTACTGAATTGGTCCATTTATCATTATATAATGATCTTCTTTGTCACTTTTTACTGTTTTTGACTTAAAGCTTGTTTAGTCTGATATAAGTATATTATAAGCATAGTAACTCCCACTTGCTTTTGGTTTCCATTTGCGTGAAATATCTTTCTTTCATCCTTTTTCTTTCAGTGTGTATGTGTCTTTATGAGTGAGTTGAGTTCCTTGCAAGCAGCATGTAACTAATTGGGTTATGTTTGTATATCCATTCAGCTCTCCTATATCTTTTAAGTGGAAAGTTTAATTTGTTTATATTCAAGGTTGTTATTGATAGTGAGGTCTTATTCTCACCATTAATTGATTTCTGGTTGTTTTTGTATATCATTTATTCCTTTCTCTCTTATTGTTTATCACTGTGGTTTGGTACTTTTCTCTAGTGGTAACATTTGAGTCCTTTCTCTTCCTTATTTGTGTGTTTACTCTACCAGGGGCTTCTATGCTCTCATGTGTTTTCATGAGTATAGATATCATCTTTCACTTATAGGCATAGGACTTCCTTAAGTATTTCTTGTAGGGCCAGTCTAGTGATTAATTCCCTCTGCTTTTGCTTGTCTAGGAAATATTTTATTTCTCCTTCATATGAAGGAAAACTCTGCTGAGTAAACTGTTCTTGGCTGTCAGTTTTTCTCTTTCAGCACTTTGAATATATCCTTCTAGTCTCTCTGGCCTGTAAGATATCTGCTGAGAAATCTGTTTGGTCTGATGGAGATTCCCTTATAAGTGTCTAGAGGCTTTTCTCTTGCTGTTTTTAGAATTGTTTCTTTTTGACTTTTGACATTTGACTCTAACTGTGCCATAGAGAAGAACTTTTTGAATTGTAAATATTTGGGGATCTCTGAGCTTCTTGTGTCTGTACGTCTAAATCTCTGGATAGACCTGGGAAGTTTCCAGCTATTATTTCATTAAATAGGCTTTCTCTCCCTTTTGTTTTCTCTTCTCCTTCTGGGGCACTGAAAATTTGAATATTTGATCACTTTGCGATGCCTCATATGTCACATTGGTTTTGTTCATTCTGCTTTATTATTTAAAAATATTTTTCTGATTGGGTTATTGCATAAGATCCATCTCAAGCTTTAAAATTCTTTATTCCACTTGATCTAGTACATTATTGAAGCTTATGAACATATTTTATATTTCATTCAATGAATACTTTAGTTCCAGAATTTGTTTGGTTCTTTTTTATGATATCTGTCTCTTCGGTACATTGCTCATTTGTATACTGATTTTTAAAAAATGTCTTTGTATCATTTTTCTGAGTTCTCCTATATATAATTGAGCTTCTTTAATATCATGGTTTTTAATTGTTTTTCTGGGACTTGTTGAATTTTTTAATTGAAATCTGTTGCTGGAGAATTGCTGCATTCCTTTGGAGGAGTCATATTTCCTTGTCAGTCCTTCCTTCCTCCCTCCTTTCTTCCTTTCCCTTCCCTTCTCTTTTCTTTCCCCCTTTCCCTTCCCTTTTTCCTTTCCTTTCCTTTCTTTTTGTGTGTATGTTATTACATTGATATCTGCTTATCTGGTGTAACAGTTGCTTTTTCCAGTTTCTTGAATTTACTTTCATAGGGGAGGGCTTTTTCCTAAAGATGTAGCAATAGTGTTGGTTGGATAGGGCACTTTGGTTCTAATTGTGGGTGCAGGCAGTAGGGAAGTCTCCATGTGATTTCTTCAGCAGTAAACAGTGACAGTGGGGTCATCAATTTCCCCAGTGGCTTAAGGTATAGTTAGTAGCGGCCATGGTGAAGTTTTTATGGGAATGAAGATGCCAGGTGGACCAGTCCTCAGGCCTCAATAGTGGCAGCAGCAGGCTGAGCATGGTCATCCTTGGGTCCACAGGAGGCATATAATGGCACTGGTGTTAGTGAGTCCAGGTTGGATAATTCTTGGGTCTCCAGGCAGCTTTCCTGGGTTGTGGTAGTGCCAGTGAGCCAGTTGGGTGAGTGGGTCTTTGGGTTTGTGAGCAGTAGATGTCCCATAGGCAATGGCAGTAGCAGTGACATGACAACACTATGACTCCCAAGCAGTTTATGCTGGTGTTGGTAGTGGCTGTAATGAGCTTTTGTACCAGTCCCCAGTCACACAGTTGGTGCATATGGGTGGGTGCCAGCTGTGGTGGTAGTGACAGGTTGGGTGGGCTTGACCTCAGTTCCTCAAGATAAATGTTCAGGTGCCAATCATAGTGGGCCAGGCTGGGCAATCCCCAGGTGTCCTCGGCCCCCTAGGTGGTGTGTATAGGCATTGGCTGTAGTAGGCAGGGAAGAAGCGATCCCTAGCCTTCTGGTGGAATGCCCAGGTGGGGGTGGCTGTGGCCATGCTGCAGCCCTATTACAGGGAGGGCGGGTTACTTTCAGTGACAACAGTCAAAGGCAAGCAGGTGGAGAGCAAGCACTGTGCTCTTACTTTAGCTCCAGCAGCAGTGGCCTACAGCAGTGGCCACTGGCGGTGGGAGAGTCTGCTCTTGGGGTGCATGAAGATATGTAGTGGCTCTGCTGCTGAGGGCAGTGGGGTTGTTACAAATGATTCCCACTGTGACCCTGGTGGTGACACAGCTGTGGTGGTGGCTGTGTGTGGTGGAAGTGAATGAAGCTCTGGGGATGTGGAGGTGCAGGGTCTGTTGAGCCTCTAGCAGAACGCAGGGTGGAGAGGGCCAGGATCTCAAAATGGCACTTTGCTGCAGCTGCTTAGGACTTAAGGGGTATGTGGGATCAAGCATGAGCTCCTTTTCCAGAGCAGTGTTGTTGTTCAGTGTCCAGGTAGCTCCCTATGTTAGTCTCAGGGCCCGTGAGGGTTGAGTGGCAACTCTGTGGCTGGGATTGTGGGAATGTAGGAGGCTGGGAGTGGTGTAAGGATTTCTAGCTTTAGACATTAGTGAAGCAAAAGTGAATTCATGTCTTCCTCTACAACAAAGGGATTTAGGAAAATATACGAGTGTCATGAAATGAAACAAAATAATGACCCATATTTTGAAATATTTAGAATTCTTATGAGACTAAACCTAAGTAATAATATATAGTACAAAATAATTTTGGTCCTTAAATTTTTAATGTATATCCAGAAAAAGGATTCTAAAACATGTTATTTATTTATTTACATAAGACCAACTTCTAGTAAATGTTTTCAACTTTATTATGCATTCAGTAAGACATGGAAATTAGTGAAGTTATTGGAATTATAAACCATATGAGGTGACAATGCTCGAAGCATCATCCCCATATAAATGAGAAAACTGAGGTGTAGGGAGATTGAAAAACTTGCTTAAAATTTGTACAGACAGGCTTCAGGGTGGTAAGATCATATTCTCCCATCATGTCTCTTTATTAGAGGTATGGATTGCAAAGCTTAGTGCCTTATTCTCCACTTTTCCACACTACTTTGCCTCATATTTATAGAGTGTTTTAATAATTTTCTTTGGATTTGTAAGCCAAACATGAATTTTAAAAATATGCTAGTTGAATAAACTCAAAAATTATTTTTTTAAACATTGTGGAACCAAAATGCTTATTCTTAGCTGGGATTCCCCGCCACCCCCATACTAAATCTAAACTTACACAAATATTGATTTGCAAGCAAACATAATGACTACAGGAAAAAAAAAGTTTAATTTTGTAAACTACGGGATTTTTTAGGCTTAAGGGTTTCACTGAACTATTTAGAGAATTAAAAAAGATGTGAAAGCCTGCCTATATCTTTAAACTCTAAGGAGTCACTCATTTTCAGCTGCAACTTATACTACCTAATTGAAAATACAAGTAAACCAATCAATTATCCAGTCTGAGAAGACAGATTGAAAAGAGATACGAAAATAATTTAACATTGTAGTCAAGTACTAACAGTGCTTAGGAAATATAGATTGTTCATTTGGCAATAGTTTCAGGAAAAAATAAGATTTAAAATAGTATTACAGTAGTTCCTCCTTATTCGTGGGGGATACATTCTAAGCCCCCAGTGGATGCCTAAAATTGCTGATGGTGCTGAGCCCTATATGTACGATGTTTTTTACTCATACATACATCTCTAGGATAAAGTTTAATTTATAAATTAGGCACAGTAAGAGGTTAACAATAATAACACAGTAGAACGATTATAACAATATGCTATAATAAAGTTATGTGGCTGGACATGGTGGCTCACGCCTATAATCCCAGCACTTTGGGAGGCCGAGGCAGGTGGATCACCAGAAGTCGGGAGTTCAAGACGAGCCTGGTCAACATGGTGAAACCCCGTCTCTACTAAAAATACAAAAATTAGCAGGACGTGGTGGCAGGTGCCTATAATCCCAGCTACTCAGGAGGCTGAGGCAGGAGAATCGCTTGACCTGGGAGGTGGAGGTTGCAGTGAGCTGAGATCGCGTCAGTGCACTCCAGCCTGGGGGAAGAGAGCGAGACCTCATCTCAAAAATAAATAAATAAATAAATAAATAAATAAAATAAAAGTTATGTGAATGTGATCTCTCCTTAAAATATCTGCCGTAAGTAATATTTCCAGATTTCTGTTGACTCTGGGTAACTGAAACTATGGAAAGAAAAACCATAGATAATGTAGTATACTATATACAATTTCTCATTTTTTTCTTTACAAGAGAATCATATAGATTATTTACAGAATGATGCCTAGCACATTATGACCAGCTGGAAAACAGATGCAACTGAAAGCCTTGATTCTCAGTTTTGAGGTCAGGAGCCAAACTTGCCAATTTTACCATAGTAATAATCATATGATTGAAGATTGAGACATTTGGTATTGTTACCGAAACACCTGGGGGTTGGTCTCAGTCCTGCTGCTTGCTGCACAGAAAGCCAATCCCTAAGGCGCCGAGTACTACCAATGAAGGAAAGAAGACAAGGAAGACAGCTTTAGTCAGGTGCTGCAGTCGAGGCGATGGGAGTCCTAAATCCATTTCCCTGACTAAAAGTAGGGGTTTTATATAGTGGGATGAAATGTAACAATGTGTAAGAAAACAGGAACTAGGAAGGGGCAATGAAGCAATCATGATGGATGAATGAGAGGTCTCTCATCTCATTGTCTGGATGTGGTGATGTGGTGAGTTTCTGTTCTTTGATTCTTTTTGAGTGGTCTGAAGGTCCTTTCTTGAGGAAGGAACACAGATAAAATAAATACAAGTTTCAAGCTTTAAGACCAGAAGAGTCAATTTCTATGTTTATTTAAAAAACAAGCAAACAAAAAAATTATCTATGGACTGTTGGGTCAGTTTCAGCATTGCCTCTAACAAGGATCTCCTGCTTTGGCACAATCAAGAACAGTACAATCTTATTAATGTTTTAGAGAGCTTATGTTTAGGCAATTGATGAAATGGAATGTTTCGAAGGGTTTTTGGCAGGCACATGCTTAAAGACCCTTCTCATTGGCTAGTAGGTGAATATCTGAGAAAAGAAATAATGTGTCTTGAGAGAGGATTAACTATAGGCTTTTAAAAATTCATTGAGATGAAAAATTGCCTTCTTTCTCCTTCGGATTTGGTAGCAGGTTATCTGTGTTCTAATTTTGAGGGGTGGCCTTTATCATTTATAGCAACCAGTACAATCCATGTGATTACAGCCTCACAGAGAGGAGAGGTCATAGCCTGTGAATGATGCAACTTAGGTCAAATTCAGGTTCTTTCATTTTCTATCTGACATTAGCAATTTATCTTTCTAAGAAGCAGTCTACTCAACTCTCAGTTGTAATAATAACACACATATTGGAATGATTGTGAAGAACAAGTATATAAATTTATGTAAAGCATTTAGCACAGTTGTGACTGTCTACAATAGAGGAAATCCTTAGCTGACTGTGATCAAAGGGGCACCATTTCAGGTTCTTTTCTTTGTTATTCTATAACTTTCCCAATTCTCAAGTGGAAGTTAATGCCAGAGTTTCATATATATTAATTTTGGTTTATATACTATATTATATTTTAATTAAATATTAAGTAGATTGAAAAGTTTATGTCATGCATCATTCTCAATCATTCTATTGCTTCATTGCCCTTATAAAACCTTGAGTTAAACAAATTCCTCTAAATATTTTTTAAACACAGGTATTTGGACCAATTCAAACCAGCTGACCATTTAAATTAAAAAAAAATTTATATTGCCCAGATTATACAGGTCATGTAGACAGTGTTTCTTTAAAAAGACAACCGAATGAGGCTTACTGCTTTTTAGGCTTGCTATGGGTTAGCAGCAAGTTACATTTTAATTATCCTGATTTGCCAAATAACACACATCTGCTCCTTTTCCGAAGGCAGTGAGAGGTGACAATGTGCTAGCAGCCCTCGCTCGCCCTTGGCACCTCCTCAGCTTTGGCGTCTGCTCTGGCCATGCTTGAGAAGCCCTTCAGCCTGCCACTGTACTGGGGGAGCCCCTCTCTGAGCTGGCCGAGGCCGGAGCTGGCTCCCTCTGCCTGCTGGGAGGTGTGGAGGGAGAGGCGCAGGCGGGAACTGGCGCCAACGCGAGTTTCTGGTAGGCGCAGGCTCGGTGGTCCCCGCACTCAGAGCAGCTGGCTGGCGCGGCAGGCCCCGGGCAGTGAGGGTCTTAGCACCTGGGCCAGCAGCTGCGGAGAGTGTGCTGGGTCTGTCAGCACTGCCAGCCCTCGCGCTGTGCTCAAATTCTCACCAGGCCTCAGCCGCCTCCCCAAGGGGCAGGGCTCAGCACCTGCAGCCTGCCATGCCCGAGCCCCCGCCCCCGCCCCCGCCCCCACCCCCTGGGCTTCTGCGTGGCCTGAACCTCCCCGATGGGTGCCGCCCCCTGCTCCACAGTGCCCTGTCCCATCGACCACCCAACAGCTGAGGAGTGCAGGCGTGTGGCACTGGACTGGCGGGCAGCTCCACCCATGGCACCGGCATGGGATACAGCTGGGCTCCTGAGTGGGGTGGGGTCTTGGAGAACTTTTACTTCTAGCTAAAGGACTGTAAATGCACCAATCAGCACTCTGTCTCTAGCTCAAGGTTTATAAACACATCAATCAGTGCTCTGTGTCTAGCTAATCTAGTGGGGACTTGGAGAACTTTTATGTCTAGCTAGAGGATTGTAAATGCACCAATCAGCACTCTGTGTCTAACTGGGGGTTTGTGGATGCACCAATCAGCACTCTGTATCTAGCTAATCTGCTGGGGACTTGGAGAACTTTTATGTCTAGCTAGAGGATTGTAAATGCACCAATCAGCACTCTGTGTCTAGCTCAAGGTTTATAAACGTACCAATCAGCACCCTGTCAAAATGAACCAATCAGCTCTCTGTAAAATGGACCAATCAGCAGGATGTGGGTGGGGGCAGATAAGGGAAGAAAAGCAGACTGCCGGAGCCAGCAGTGGTGCCCTGCTGGGGTCCGTTTCAACGCTGTGGAAGCTTTGTTCTTTTGCTTTTTGTAATAAATCTTGCTGTTGCTCACCCTTTGGGTCCATGCCACCTTTATGAGCAGTGACACTCACCACGAAGGTCTGCAGCTTCACTCCTGAAGCCAGCAAGACCAAGAACCCACTGGGAGGGACTAAATTCCAGACAGGCCGTCTTTAAGAGCTGTAACACTCACTGCGAAGGTCTGCAGCTTCACTCCTGAAGCCAGCGAGACCATGAACCCACTGGGAGAGAGGAACAACTCCTGACACACCGCCTTTATGAACTGTAGCACTCACCGAAAAGGTCTGCAGCTTCATTCCTGAAGTCAGCAAGACCAGGAACCCACCAAAAGGAAGAAACTCTGGACACATCTGAACATCTGAAGGAACAAACTCCAGAAACGCCATCTTTAAGAACTGTAACACTCACCGCGAGAGTCTGCCGCTTCATTCTTTAAGTCAGCAAGACCAAGGACCCACCAATTCTGGACACAGCAGTTTTTTTTTTTTTTTGAGATGGAGTCTCACTTTGTCGCCCAGGCTGGAGTGCAGTGGCGCGATCTTGGCTCACTGCAAGCTCCGCCGCTGGGGTGCAGGCCATTCTCCTGCCTCAGCCTCCCGAGTAGCTGGGACTACAGGCGCCTGCCACGACGCATGGCTAAGTTTTTGTATTTTTAGTAGAGACCTTGTTTCACCCTGTTAGCCAAGATGGTCTCTCTATCTCCTAACCTCGTGATCCGCCTGCCTCGGCCTCCCAAAGTCCTGGGATTATAGGCGTGAGCCACCGCGCCCGGCCACAGCAGCGTCTTGATGACCATGTGATACAGCTGTTTCGTGAGTCAAATCAACTTGTTATTTTAATTTCTGATTGTATGAGCCTCAGTGAGTCACTTAACATCTCTGGCTTTGGTTTTCTTGCCTAAAAATGAATGTTCAGAGAATTAAGTAAGTATATATACACACATATATGTATACTTCCTAATATAATATTTGACTCATAGTAAACAATAAGTGGTACTCATTTTTAATAACTTTATTGAAATAGAAATGATGTATGATAAAACTCACCCATTTGAAGCATGCATTTCAGTGATTTTTGGTATGTTAGCAGAGTTGTACAGCCATCATCACAATTAATTTTAGGTCATTTTTATCACCCTCCAAAAAAATTCACACGCCCATTAGCAGTCACTCCCTTTTCCCCCTTAGTGCCTATTCTTCCGCTTCCCCAAGCTCTAAGAGAGCAGTAGTCTATTTTCTACCCCTATAGAGCTATCTATTCTGGACCTTTCATATAAACAGAATCATGCAGTACATGTTCATGAGTGACGATTTTCTTTTATATTTAGCAAAATGTTTTTAAGTTTCAGCCATGTTTTACAGTGTATCATATCATATTTTATTTTCAATCATTGTGTGGCTATACCACATTTTGTTCATTGGCTCATCAGTTTGTGGCTATTTGGGTTGTTTCTGCTTTATGGCTGTTATGAATAATGCGTGTCTAAAGTTTTTGTGTGGACACATGTTCTTCTCTTGTGTACCTAGGAGTAAAATTGCTGAGTCACAGGGTTACTCTATGCTTACCATTGTGAGGAACTGCCAAAGGGCTTTCCAAAGTGGCGGTGCCATCAGCACCCATTTTTTATATCTTGAGGATGATAATCAATTCTCTGGTGAGAATAAAGTTAGGACTACATCAGATTTGAGGTACTTCTAGAGCTGGAGTAATAGATGCATCCTCAGATATCATCCAATAAATTCTAGTTTTCCTATTATTTGCTAGGGGCCTTGCTGGAATAGAGCTGCTACTAAGAAGCCATTCACTTTTATCTCTAACT
This sequence comes from Pongo pygmaeus, assembly GCF_028885625.2. Classification (NCBI taxonomy): domain Eukaryota; kingdom Metazoa; phylum Chordata; class Mammalia; order Primates; family Hominidae; genus Pongo; species Pongo pygmaeus. The sequence continues at coordinate 154,392,917 of NC_072378.2, read as the reverse complement.
CCTAGAAGAATAAGAACATCAGCCCTTAGTGAGCCAGTTTTAGAGTTAGCAGAATATTACTGGCTTTGAAGAAAATTAGGTCTTTTAAAAATATCAACTTGTGGCATCAGAGAAGTATCAGAAAGCTAAAACATATAATTGCCTTTTATTAAAATAAGTACCAATAAGGTGGTGAATTAATCTATCTGGAAACAACTATTTGGATGGTAGACTATAGTACCAGGGGAAAGAAAGGCAAATTCTAAAACTATTTAGCAAACCAGAAAAACGATAGCAACCCACAGGAAATATTATGGGGGCATGGAATAACCTCCTTGCTTTTAAATAATTTCTTCTGTAAGACTAGACAGCTCTTATACTTGATGTGATGATTATTGAGTCAAATACAATTCATGTCATTAACATCCCCAACTCACTTGGGAAGCTGGAACTCAGCTGAGGACAGTCTTTAAATCACTCATTTCCACATTAGCAATAAGGTTAGTTAATTAAGTGAAAGTTACTTATATTTGAAGGCATGCAGTTAAAGACTGTTACGGTTTATAATCAATGCTTTTAAAAACTTTCACTTAGTGTTAGTCAGTCAACTTTATTTTTCAGAGTGCTGTGTTACTTACTTTAAGCTCAGAGATAAGTGTTTTAATCTTGTTCATTGCCTGTTATTAACTCCTATAAAACAACTCATTGAGTTGAATTGGTGTGAAAATATGATAAAGTTCAAGCCAGAAATCAGACTGAATAGTGGCTGAAAAGCTTCGACACTCCCGCTACTCACTCTGTGAGCCTGTATGTAGTGGGTTAAATTCCCACAATAATTTAAGGGTCATTGGACACCTTCATTACATTTTTCCTTTATAAAGAAAAAGGTACTTGCTAACAACTTTTATGCAATCGACAAAGAACTGCTGGTAGAGCCTGAAGCAGAAGCAAGTACGCCATCTGTTTTTATTTTTGAATAAATAAGCAGAGCACTGTACAGTGAAAACAGAGGATAAATGAATGCACACACATTTAAGCTGCAGTAAAGTCTGTTCTTTTGGCGTATCATTAGTCAAAGTCAGGTAATTTCGATTGAAGAGGTATTTGTATTAAATAAGGAAAGTAGTTTACAGACCAAGCAATCCATTAATGTCATGGAACAAAGGAAAATTATATGCTCTGCACAAAATATTTCTGAAAAGGTAATTCAGGCCACAGAAAAACTTCGATAATGTGTTCAACATTTCAGAAGCTTTGCCATTTCACAGACTATGACTTTGGCCACAGCTACAGTCCCAGCCCACAGACACACCCAGTGATCTCCCACATCACTTGCTGGTGTGGGAGAAACTTTAGTGATAGCAACTCCAGAGCTACAAAATTTTAATAAGCTAACTCATGCCTCAAGAGAGTTGAATAAAACAAGATTGTATGAATATGCCACCACTATGAGGTCAATGCTACAATTAAAACCCAGTGAAGGGCAGTAATATCTGAGATATAATTATTAGCCTATAACTGGCTCATATGTAATGGTACAATATCCCAGACTTAACAATAACACCATTAATTTAAAACAGGTCAGAATGATTATACTTTGTTGAGTAGCAGAGAAAACAGAAAAATACAAAAACTTTTAGAAAAGACGATTATTATTTTGGGGGGGCTGGAAGTATGCAGCATTGATCTTAACGTCCCTCTAATTTGTTGAAACATGGAACATGGAATAGTAACACAAAAATATCAAAACACACTGTCAGGGTTCCCAGGACACTTATCAGTCCTACATATTCAGGCACTATTATAATTTAGCCTGCAAGTGGGCAGTTTGTGAGTCTTAAGTCTGTAGCATATGAACTGTGATACGGCCACAAGGTAGCGCAATCTGAGCAGTTGTGAAATCAGAGGAAGCCTGCTGTTACCTTCACATGGTGAATTTGCTGAGTGTCAGGAGCTGTCAGACACAAGGTCACCTAAGAGGGCAACATTGGAGATGCTTCCAGGGGTGCTGGCACTGAGAGTTTCTTGGGGGAATAACTTGGCAACTGATTAACTTGGAGATGATCAGCAACTCCATTTTATCCTGGATGTCTTATGATATGAAATCTGTCTTTTCAATTATAGTGTCCAAAACCCACCTATTAAATGTTTGTAAAGCACTTAGAACAATGTTTGTAAAGCACTTAGAACAATGAGTACACAGCTCATGCTATGCATGTGTTTATTGGAAAAGTATGCTTTCAGTTTTATAACTCCCAGCAAATACTAAATCTCATGTTAAAAAACGGGATATGAGTGGCAGGACAGCATATGGAGCTTAGTGCCTTGTTTATTAGATCCTCCAGGAGATTCTGAGATGTGGCTCATTTGATAATTCATTATGACTCACTGTGATTGGGAAGGTGAGATGACATTACACAACAGAACCCTTGGCAGGTCCAGTTGCCAGTTTCTTTTAGCAATGTGCATAATCCACACTAATCTTTAAACATGACCATTTAATTCAGGGTGACAAAGCATGATATTGACTGTTCAGATCAATGTTCTTTTCACAAATCTCTTACCTTTATGGAAGACAAACACAGAACAATTGTTAGAAGCAACAGTCTCTGGAAATTCATGATTTACGAATAAGAGATGCCAAACTGTGTCTCTTGTGGCAGATATTTAAAATGGAAGTATGAGACTTATGAGGTATATTGAGGTGAATTCTATCTCAAGAGGTTCCTCCTCTAAAATGTTCCTACAGAACAAAACAGAATTTATAACCAAGCTTTCTTGTTTGTATCTCATGAAATATCATCCTAAACCTCTTAACAAGAATGGTCTAAAAGCAACTGATGATTTCATCAACATCATAATTGTATTAGTCAGGGTTCTCTAGAGGGACAAAACTAATAGGATATATATATGTATATATATAAAGGAGAGTTTATTAAGAGTAAACTCACGCAATCATAAGGTCCCACAATAGGCTGTTTGCAAGCTGAGGTGCAAAGAAGCCTGTTCGAGTCCCAAAACTGAAGAACTTGAAGTCTGATGTTCGAGGGCAGGAAGCATCCAGCACAGGAGAAGGATATAGGCTGGGAGCCTAAGCCAGTCTAGTCTTCACGTTTTTCTGCCTGCTTTATATCCTAGTTGTGCTGACAGCTGATTAGATGATGCCCACCCAAATTAAGGGTGGATCTCCCTTTCCCAGCCCACTGACCCAAATGTTAATCTCCTTTGGTAACACCTTCACAGACACACCCAGGATCAATACTTTGTATCCTTCTATCCAATCAAGTTGACAATCAGTATTAACCATCACAATAATCAAATAACATGGAACTAAAATGTAAATTCATGTCATACAAGGCAAACAAGTTTTATAAGCACTTTCTTTTCATTTACACAACTGTTTTTAAAAAATAGATTTTATTTGTTTAGAGCAGTTTTATGCACATAGCAATATTGAGTAAACGGTGCCGAGATTTCCCATATACTCCATGCCCCTACACATGCACAGCCTTCCAGACTATTAACATCACCATCAGACTACATTTACACCGTGGAATACTATGCAGCTATAAAAAGGAATGAGATCATGTCCTTTGCAGTAACATAAATGGAGCTGGAGGCCATTATCCTTAGCAAATTAACTCAGGAACAGAAAACCGAATACTGCATGTTCTCACTTGTAAGTGGGAATTAAATTATGAGAACACACGGACACATTGAGGGAAACAACACACACGCTGAGGCCTGTTAGAGGGTGAGGCATGGAAGGAGGGAGAGGGTCAGGAAGAATAGCTAGTGGATGCTGGGCTTAATACTTGGGTGATGGGATTATCTGTGCAGCCAACCACCATGGCACGTGTTTACCTATGTAACAAATCTGCACATTCTGCATATGTACCCCAGAACTTAAAATAATTGAACTTAGAAATCACCACCAGACTGGCACATTTGTTCAATTGATGAATGTACATTGACACATCATCACCCAAAGTCTGTAGTTTACATTAGAGTTCAATTGTATGCTCTATGGGTTTGGACAAATGTATGATAATGTGTATCCACCATTACAGTATCATACAGAGTAGTTTTATTGCCCTAAAAATCCTCTGTGCTCCACCTACTTAGTCCTCTCTCCTCTAAACTCCTGGAAATCACTGATCTTTTTACTGTCTCCATTGTTTTGCCTTTCTCAGCGTGTCATCAAGTCGGAATCCTGCAGTACATAGCCTTTTCAGATAACTTTCTTCTTTTGTTTAGTAATGTACATTTAAGTTTCTCCCATGTTTTTTTTTTCATGGATTGATATCTAATTTCTTCTTAGTGCTGAATACTATTTCTCCTTTTGGGTGTACCACAGTTTAGTTATCCATTCACTTATTGGAGGACATCCTGGTTACTTTCCAGTTTTGGCAATTATGAATAAAACTGCTGTAAGCATGTGTGTGCAGGTTTTTTTTTGTGGACATACATTTTCAGCCAATTTGAGGAAAGTGAAAAGAGCACAATTGCTGGAATGTGTGATAAGACTGTGTTTAGTTTTGTAAGAAACTGCCAAACTGTCTTCCAAAGTGGCTGAGTCATCTTGCATTCCCACCAGCAGTGAAGGAGAGTTCTTGCTGCCATATCCTTTTGCAGCATTTGGTGTTGTCAGTACATGCTCTTTTAAAATATAACACTAGGTAATCAAATATAATATTGATTTCAGAAGTTATCAAGACACTCTGACTAGTTAGGTTGCTGTCTCATTCTCTCTGAAGCTGCAAATTTTGTCCAGGAATACAATACTCTGAGAGGAAGTTTGCTATAGTTCCTTGCAGAAATCCATTCTTTACAGTATCCATTGAGGAGAGTTTACTGTATAATGATGTCATCGTTACAGTGAGCTACATACATCATCTATGATAGTCATTCACCAATGTAGTATTCATTGAAATAAGTACCGAATGAGCACTAATATATAATGGATCCTCTGCTAGGCACTGGAGGTACAAGGGTGGACAAAAGTATTACAGTCTCTCCCTTTAGGAACTTACAATTTAATGATGAAGAAGGATTTTAATTGAATAATCACACCAATGAACCTATAACTAAAAGTGGAATAAGTTATATGAAGAACAGTGCAGGAAGTGAAGAAGGTATGTAATAAGGAGATCTGACCTAGTTTGAGAGCGTGTGGTGTATGGCAGGGGAGGAGGATGGGTCAAGGTCATGGGACACTTCCCAGACAGAGTGATGATTGAGTTTAAATATGAAGGATGAGAAATAATTTAGTGGATATTGCGATATTCCACCCAGTTTCTCTCTTCAGAGCCCGCGCACCCATCGCCCACTTGCTGATGGTTGGCAGCTGTGTCCTTCACTGGAAATTGCCCTCAGCCTCTGGGAACTGTATTGCTCAAGGTTACATCTCCTCCTGCTTGTGGGGGGAATCCTGTGGCCAACAATGAAAGTGAAAATGCTAAGGCCCACCCTCATACCTATTTGAGACAACGTTCCCGTTTCCAGATCTTCTCTGAAGTTTGTCTGAGGTCTCAGTGGCAACTACATTGTAGGTCAGAATTTTCCTCTGCCCAGTCCCTCTGCTTTTATTTCCTTGCAGCTGTACCTCCTGAGATCACTTCTCAATATATTTCAGCACAATTCTCTGCCTCAAAGGCAGGTGAAGGCAGGTAATGGTATCAGTACCACGAAGTAGAATCTAAAATGGAATTTGGGAGACAGATCACTTGCCAGCTATATGGCAATAGGACCCTATCACTGGTGGCGGGTGGTATTTGAATTGCTCCTGGCATGTTGCAGTGATGTGACTGTTAAAATTTTCACCTGTAGTGAACTGTGACCGGATACCTGTGGCAGGAGATGCATTGACAGATGCGTTATTTTTGGCTCTCAAGAGAGGAAAGGGAAAACTATAAGGACCATGGAATTAGGTTACTAGAGCTCCACTGATTTGTTGAAAAGATATAATTACAGGCTCAGGGTGATCAATTACCTATTATAGACAACCTTAAAAACAAACAAAAAGCCCCACAACAACTGGAGAATCTCATCTTTTGCCTTCTTACCAGAGGGCAAAAAGATGAAGGACCCTGATCGGAACTTAATCATAAGAGTAGTGGACATCCAGAAAAGGTTGAATTTTGAGACCTGATGGATTTTTTTTTTAACCAAGTTTAGGGCGCTAATAAGGAAAGAGTGAGACCTTGAGAATTGCGATCAGCTCAACCTTGAACACACAAATTATTCTTATTTTTCTGGGCCTATAGAATTGCCCAACTCCCCTTTTTAGAAGGTAACTCCCTCTAACCCATCCTCTTATCCTTGCCTTTGCTTGAGGATCATAAATAGATCTCAGATGAGGTAGATGTCTTATAGAACAATGCTTGTTCCCAATTAGGATTTACTCCTATCACTCTTCCTCACAATCAGACCAAAACAGAGGTTAAATTGCAGCACAACTTGGTGAGGTGTGCCAGACCTGGGAAGGGAAGAGAGGACCTATATATCAATGGAGCAGTGTGATCTGTTACTATGTACCAGTGAGAGCTGGAAGCATGTGCATAGCAGAGCTCTCCAGTGATGTTGGATCAAGGGGCTACCAATTGATACAGGATGCTCTTCTGTGATATGGAGTTTAACACACTGGCAAGTGCTCTTAGAAATTTTAAAAAGTGATGTCTCGCATTAAATGAAGTGGATATGATTAAACTATCAGGGCAGACAAAGGAAGAAAGATCTAAAAGGCTCTGAAAATAGTATCCTGGAGTAGATATACTGTGCAAGGTTGGAAAACCTACTTGCCTACTAAGTTCTGCAACATAACATTCCATTTACTGAACAGAGAATATGCTTTTGAGAGGGATGCCAGAACTTCATCATTTAGAAGCTCTGCTGTGTCTATCCTCTACAAACTGGACTCCTTGTAAACAATGGTGATGATAGGGTTCTATAATAATACAGACCATGTAAAGTACTTAATTGCCAGAAACAATTACTGGAGAGGCAGTTACTGCAATGAATGGAAAGATCAAAGTGGTAGCTAGGGGTCCCAATCCACAGAGAACTGTGGAGGTGGTTAAGAGAACATTGTGATTTCAGGGACAGGATAGATGGACAGGTAACAATACTTTTACTTTATTTGTGCAATCAAAGGAAATCAGAAATGGATGATCAGAAATCCAAATGCAGCTGACAGATTCTGGACCTAGATAATTCTCAGATATGGAATCTCTTTACTGACAAAAAAGTCAGGTCTCCACCAGGACCTTACAACACTGTGACAAGCATATTCAATAGCCGTTTCCCCACTATTCCCCAAAGGTATCTCTAGCCATTTACTTAGATAATCATGCATTGGCAAATGGGAAATAACTACACATTTCCAGGATTATGAGACAGAGTCTGAATTGACATTAATACCCATTGGTAACTTAGCCCATCTGTCTGAGTGGGGACATAGGGAAGCCAGATAATAAATGAATTCCTGACCCAGGCCCAACTTATAATGAGTCTGCTGGGTTTAAAGACTCTGTTGATTTTTATTTTCATAGATTTTGAATTTACGTTTGGGATGGATAGAGGTGGTAGTTGGCAGAATTTTCCTATTGTTTTCTTGGTCCGAGGATGAAAGTAGGGAAAAGGGCACTGAAAGTATAGTATAATGCCTTGAAACTGACCCACTGCTCAGGAAAAATAGCAAATCAAAAACAATAGCAGATCACAGGGGGACAGACAGAGATAAACATTATTTTAAAATATTTAAAGAATGTAGGACTAGTATTTCCTGTCATATCCTCATTGAGATTCACCGGTCTAGCCTTTACTAGGACTGGATGGATAATGACACTTTACAGTGGATTGCCATAAACTGTACCAAGCAGTGGCTCTAATTGCAGTTGCCGTGTCAGATGGCGTATCTTTACTAGAGGAGAACATCACAGCCTGTGAAATATGATACAGACCCACTGAGAGATGCATTTTTTTTTCCATTCTATCAGGAAGAAGGATTAAAATCCCTGGTTAATGTCCTGGATTCTTGGTCTGGAATTTGAAAAGAGAAAGATTAGAAGCTCAGGGACCAAGAGATCAGAAGAAGAGGCACATGGATAGACCTATGGGAGTGGGCACAGAATGTGACGATCTCTGTATCACAGGTTAACCCACCAGAGGCACTAGACAAGCAAGGCCTCCAATGAACCAATCACTTCTTTTTCATGTGACTAGTTGACATCAGCCAGTCCCTATCAATCAGTCACAGGGCTGGCATAATTGGCACATAAATAAAGTAGCCATGGTGGCAGAAGTGGTTGTGAAAGCCCAATTGCATGGGCTTTCTCTCAACAATAATGATTTTGCTATAGCCTCTGCCAAAAGTCCAGCTTGCAATATCAGAGACCAATATTTAGCCCTCGGTATGACACACTTTACCCAAGGAATGGAGCTTACCAGAAAGTTGACTGCAATGGACCTCTCCTACCCCTAAAGAAGCAGTGATTTATCCTTAATGGAATCCACAGATAGTTTGGGTGTGAGTTTTTATTTCCCACTGCAAGGCCATTGCTAATATCACTAGCTGCAGATTTCTGAAGATTTTGTCTGCTGGTACAGGATACTGTGTAACCTGTCCTTAGACCAAGAGAATCAAATGATAACAAATGAGGTGTAGTTGCAGTAGAGGATGTGTGACTACACACTCCATTTGTTTTATATCATTATTCTCACAAACCAAAACCTGTCAGTCTGATATACTGGTAAAGTCATGTTTAAAACATGCAGCTGAGGTCCCTGGTCGGAAACCATACCCTGTGAGGATGATATTCACTTCAGGACGTGGTATTCACTGACAATCAATGACTATTATGATGTTCTGTATCTGCTTTAAGCTAGAATACATGGATCTGGGAACCAACAGATGGAATTAGAAGTGGCATTGCTTTCCATCACCCCAATTTTCTCTTGGGCATTTGTAATTTCTGCTACCGCAGTTATAGTCTCCGTGAGTCTAAAGATCTTGGTTCTCAGAATGGTAGTGCTTTCCACTAGAGGTTACAGTAGAGTCCCATTAAAGTTTAAGCTAGTTCTTTCATCTGGTTATTTTGGTCTTCTCATGGCAAGGGGCCGGCAATCAAGTGAAGGAGTCACCATTTCAGTGGGTGGTCAGCTCAGATCAGCAGGAGGAGGCAGGGCTGCTGCTGTACAATGGGGATGGGGTGGAAAGTGCTTGAGCTCAGGTGATCTACTAAAACATCTCTTGGTGCTCTGTTGTCCAGTTTTAATGTTAAATGGAAAGGTACAGTATCCATTATCTGAGAAGGACATAATAACTACTGGGACTCAGACCCCTTGGGGATAAGGGCCTAGGTCCCCCACCAGGCAAGCCACCACTGGACCAACAGAGGGGCCAGGCAAGGTGAAAACAATCTAAGATGAGTGCTGGAGGAGAGGATGATGAGGGTCAGTTATGGCCTTGAGATTAACTGCAACAATACAGGTTGTTTCCTCCCACTTTCTTCTACATTCTACCAGAAGTAAGACCAACCAGCACCCTGAGAAAGCTCTTTCCAGATGGGGCTAACTTTCTATAAAAAATAAGCAAATTGGAGAATGCAAGGGATATTGCAGTACTTCACTCACATTGCATTCCCAGGACGAATGCACCCCTCCCCTGAGCTGCTGGGCATATCAATTACTGATAGGTCATGGCTGCATCCCTCACAGGGAATTGTATTTGGACACATGGAGCTGCAATAATCAAGTTTATGCCCTTTCCCAGGGCAGTTTTTGACTAGTGACTGTTGTGAGTACGTGAACAGCCAACCCTTTTCTGTGACTTGGGGCTAACCTGAAGGACTATCCCAGTGCTAGAGCTCTCCTTAGATAGGTGGAAGTCTCAATGGCAACCACATTGCATGTCAGCTCTTTTGCCCATCCCCGTCTTCTCCAATTCCTTACAGGTGTAACCCCAAGAATGCTCCCCCATAAGGTCATGGCCCTGATCTAGGATTCGTGTCGTTAAAAAAGGAGGCAGCAAAGAGCTCTCTCCCTGTCTCTGAATACACCCACTGAAGAAAGGCCGTATGAGGTCTTAAGAAGAAGGCAGCCATCTCCAAACCAGGAAGAGTGTCCTCACCAGGCACAAAACCAGCTGGCACCGTGATCATTAACATTTAGTCTTCAGAACTGTGAGAAAATGAATTTCTATTGTTTAAGCCACCAAGTCTGTGGCATTTTGTTATGGTGGCCCAAGCTGACAAATACACCATGTCACATTATTTCCAGGGCACTTAATCTATGACACACACTAAAATATTCCAGAGGCAGGCACCTCTATCTGTCCTCAGTTCTAAGGAGGATGTTGGGTCGTAGAGTTTCAGAAATAGTTCTGGACTGAAGAGTTCTGGCAATAATTTTAAAGGAAGAGACTTTTAAAGGTATATTCGAGACTCTATTTAAAGAGGAAAGAATGACCTATAAATTGAAAAAAAAAACAATGCTTTTCTCAGCAAAATTTTAAATCTCAACTATTTTAAAGCTAATACAGTAGGATTTTAACAGAACAATTTTGGCAACACAGAACATGTGGATTACAATTACTTATTTAAGTGCAACAAGATGCTAGAGACAGGTAAATATACACTTTATTATTGAATCTATCTTTATCAAGTTGCTTGACGTCTATTTAGTCCAATATATTGAGTAAAACAGAGTATTAACAGGAATGGTACAAAAGAATCATATGCCCTTTAACTGGACCCCCTATAAACTCTTCTACCTTCATAAGCAATGGAAGGATCTGAAGCCCAGGCTGGAGTCCAGTGGGATGATCTTGGCTCACTACAACCTCTGCCTACTGGATTCAAGCAATTCTCCTGCCTTAGCCTCCCGAGTAGCTGGGACTACAGGCATGCACCACCACACCAAGCTAATTTTTGTATTTTTTAGTAGAGACAGGGTTTCACTGTTGGCCAGGCTGGTCTCGAACTCCTGACCTCAAGTGATTCACCCGCCTCAGCCTTCCAAAGTGCTGGGATTACAGGAGTGAGCCACCGCGCTTGGCCCACCAATTGGGTCTTAAATGTAGAGGAAGAGGAGGGAGGTAGACTAAAGAAGAGAGAAAAATTTAAAAGAAGAAATCAAGGTGATTTAAGAGAAAAGATTTTAAAAGAGGTCAAGTTGAGGACGAAAGAAATGGCTGGTATAGAGCATTCACAAATAAGGGAGAAATGCTAAGGCCACATGTGATATTGAAAAGTCCTGGCAATAACACACACACACACACACACACACACACACACACAGACACACACACACACACACACACACACAGAGCAAACAAAAAACTATAACTCAAACCATCTTTCTTTCCCCTTCCATTTCAGTCATTTCCATCCAGCCCCCACCCCCAGGATATTTTAACTTGTTTAGTTCAAAGCAGAAACAAAGGGAACTACTTTACCACTTTATTTTTATATTTCCGAACATAGAATCCAACACAGCATGGGGTTTGATGCATGTGTACAAATGCTGTGCCCACAGCAAAACTCAAAGTAATCAGGTCCCCTAACAAAACTGAAAGGGCTTGGAATCCCTCCCCCTGTTACTGATATTACATTAGTTAATTCCAGAATTCAGTAAGAGAGGATCATTTCAATATTGATTTAAAAATTACATTTTCTCCAAAGGAAAAAAAAATCTTCTTTTATAGGTTTTCCATAGTGAATACAAGTCATACTGAGTAGGAAGGGCTGGAAAGAGAGTCCAGATTTTTTGTGTAAAACTTTTTCTCTTCTTTAAAAAGGTTATTATTCATGGGCAAGATATTTGAACTACCTTGTAGTTATTATTTTATCTACCCTTAAAAATAACTACCCTTGTAGTTGTCCAAATAATGGATATTAAGGTTTAGCAGTTTTTATTTGCTTTGGGGTGTTGAGTTATCATAGTCTCTTTTTCTAGGAGTCTTTTTTTCTCATTTAAGGGTGAAAAATACATTACATCAAAATCTGGTTTCTAAGAAACATTGTTTTAATGGAAACTTGTAGTTTAAAATATGCCTGACTAATGTTTAGGAAGAGACACCTGTTCCCAATACCTCTGATTTTTCCATCTGTTAGGATGTGCCTTAAACTCAAGAAATAGGTTTTGGCTATAAGATCCTCTAGAGTAAGGTCTAGGTTTTGTTTCTCTCTCCCTAGAGTATAACAAACTGATAGGCATACAATAGCTTCTTTTCCAATTAGAACTGATTACATTTTTTTCCTAAAATTATTTATTTCTAATGTCTGTTGTAATATGTGACTAGAAAATATTCCACTATTCCACTCTTGCTGGCCCTCTCTTCTCTCCTCTCCTCTCCTCTATTCTCTTCTCTTATCCTCTCCTGTCTTCTCTTCTCCTATCCTCTCCTCTCCTCTTCTCTTCTCTCTCTTTTCTTTCTTGAGATAGAGTCTCTTTCTGTCACCCAGGTTGGAGTGCAGTGGCACGATCTTGGCTCACTGCAACCTCTGCCTCCTGGATTGAAGCAATTCTCCTGCGTCAGCCTCCTGAGCAGCTGGGATTATAGGCATGCGCCAGGACACTCAGTGAATTTTTGTATTTTTAGTAGAGATGGGGTTTCACCATTTTGGCCAGACTAGTCTCGAACTCCTGACCTCAGGTGATCCACCCGCCTCGGCCTCTCAAAGTGCTTGGATTACATGTGTAAGCCACCACGCCTGGCCGTTTTCTGTTTCTTCTACATGTTGTGGTGCATTTTCCTCCTGGGAGTTCTGAAATCAATGAAACTTTAAGCAGCCTCAAGTTTTTCTTGGCTTTTAAAATGTACTTTATAATTTTTTTCTCTTATATTTATTAAACTAGTTGGACCACAGTTTATTCCATGACAATGAGTTCTGTATTAAATATTTATTGAGCAGTTTCTACATGTACAGCAGCACTCTAGATGACTTTTTAAAAATGAAACTTTGCTGTACTTTTAAATTATTGCACAGTCAGAGATGTTTCAATAATATGCATAAAATTTATTTCTTCCAAAAGCTGTTTTCTCAGCCTGGGTATGGATATGCATTACTTTCCTAGGGTAGCATTGCTTCAAATCACTTTCTTCTCCACTAAATGGTGACATCTTGCAGCATTTTTGTTTTTTTAACCAGAAAATGAGTAAATACATGGAGCCCATCCTGAAAACTCATCACCTCACTCATGAAAGAAAAACTCATATGTGTTCAAAATTGTCTTCTCCATGATTACAGATAAAATTCCCCTAAAATATTTTATAAATCAAAAATGAAAATGGTTTATTTCTCTGAAAGGCCTTCTACTGTAGCAAGGTTGAGGCTGCTGGTAATTTCCTTTGATGCAGCATATCTGTCTCCAAGCCCCCTTCCAATCCACGCTCTGGAATCTTCCACTGCTGATTTAGATCATCTTGTTTACATAGGAGTATAGCCTCACTCTGGCAAGACTAATATATTCATATTTTCCCCTGCAGATCATGTATTTGCTCAGACAGAAAAAAATGGAGAATAAATCTAAACATGCACAGATGTAGAGAGCTTGTACAGCTCCTGGTAAAAGTGGTGCTTAGATGAGACATTATCTACTGCATGACACAAACATGTCTCCTATACCACTATTGCTCGGGTCCTCTAAATGCCACCCTTTGCACTTTCGTAGAAATAAATCAAAGCATATTACATAATGATCTTGGGTCAAAAAGTTATTTTCATAGACATTTGATGTGAAATAATAAAAAAAGAACCACTTAACTGACAGCTCCCCAGCATGGAAAACATCGCTAGTACTTCCTAGGGGACAAAGCAATAAGAAGGCTAGAGGAGACAAAATGGAATGCTGAAGTTAAAAACACTGGGTAATTGGCCCTGTGTATCTATGCCATTCTTACTACACTGATACTATTGGGCAGCATCCAAAAATCAAACAGCACTGCTCCTGAGATATGGAGCAAGTTAGAACATAGTCCTGAAACATGCCAGGGTTCCTTTGGTGTCTCATAACTAAGGTTTCCTGACTAGCATTTGCTCTTCTGGAATATTGTTCACTTTCTCTTTACTTTCTACAAATACACTTTCTCTGTAAAGTTCAATACAAATGTTCAGCAAAATTATCAGCTAACTTTTATTAACATTTTGCTTTACAGCAGCATCTAAGCCCTTAGGCTCATATTTAAGGTGGATCAAAACAGTTCCTTTATGGCCAACAACTTCATGCCTGTAGATTTCATAAGTAGAAACACTTTCCAGATGGCCTGATTTTAAAAGCTACAATTTATTCCTCTAAAACTCCTTAAAATCTTCTATCCTTGTGTTAGAGAATTTTTGATAAAATCTCCTAGGTGGACACCCTGTACAATGGAACAAGAAGAGGTCAAAGATACTTTGGGGGTTTTGAGCCTCAGTGCTGGAGAAAAGGGAATCATCTGGGAGGGGCAATAATAAAGAAGAACTTATATTTGCAGGCAGCATACTTAAAAGACAATATAGGGGCTGGGTGTGGTGGCTCACGCCTGTAATCCCAGCACTTTTGGGAGGCTGAGGAGGGGGGATCATCTGAGGTCAGGAGTTTGAGACCAGCGTGGCCAACATGGTGAAACCCTGTCTCTGCTCAGAATACAAAAAAATTAGCCAGGCATGGTGGTGGAAGCCTGTAATCCCAGCTACTTGGGAGGCTGAGGCAGGAGAATTGCTTGAACCAGGAAGGCGGAGGTTGCAGTGAGTCAAGATTACGCCACTACACTCCAGCCCAGGCAACAGAGTGAAAAACAAAACAAAACAATACAATATGGGTGAGACTGTTTACTAGAAAACCAAAAAAACAATTATCTGGCCTGTTTTCTGGTCAGCTTTGTCCCATCTTCCTGCTCTGAATGGTCCCTGGGTCATAAAACACATACATTTGGAAATAGAGAAGTGACAGCTACGTCTTGCTCCTAACAAATTCCATTGCATTACTTGTCATAACTTTATTAAAAATACTATACAAATTCGACATATTTTGGGCACCATCCATGTACCAACTACTTTATTAGTTACGCCTTCTATGTTATTTATGTTAATTTTTCAAAATAACTCTGTGGGAGGCATTATTAGGTAACAACCCAGTGAAGGAGACAGTTGCAAAAACTAAGCCTTGTAGAGCTTAGGTAACTTACTCTACAGTTACATAACCATTGGGTGGATGGAATGTTTGCATCTAAGTCTCTCCAGGAAATTTTGTGATATCTCCACTAGTATTTGTTGCTGTTTTTCTCAACTAATTAATAAATCCATAGTGTACAATTTTAGTATTCCTACTTTGATTTCCATTGATCTGAATGCATGCAGCATGCTTTTCTGTTGCTCTAGTCTCAAACGTCCTTGTTCAGTGGGTGTATAGTGAAAAAGCAAACATCGGGCTTTATCAGAAGCAAATTCCTTTCTAGTATCTTCTTAATGACCCTGTCTTTGATGCAGCTATTTTCCTGCAGTTTTACATTTCTATGGTAGCAACCCTACTTCTGAAAAGCCGTTTAAAAAACATTCTGATCCTCTGCCATTGAGGCAACCTGTTATTGAGCAAGTGATTGCTCTTATGACAACATGATGTTACCATAAGAGGGTCAGATGTTGAGTGCAAGCCATACTCTGTCATGTAGAGAGAATTCAACATTTCAGAACAATAGACTAAGAACTTAGGAAAGAGTATCATTAAAAATTCTGCACTGTGTTTCCCTATCTGCTTTTTAGATGTACATGTCATGATTTTCTTTGACCCTGATCCTCCTTGTGATTCTGGGATGTGGGTGGACTTATCAGGTACTTGGCCAGAATACAGATAAGGTATACAGGTCTCAAGAGATCAAGACTTATCAGGTACTTGGCCAGAATATGGATGAGGTATACAGGTCTCAAGAGATCAAGTTAAGGGCCCAGTTTACTGAAGCTGCAGGGAATTGGAAGTCCGGAAGTCAAAGACCAAAAGAGACACAAGAAAATAGTAGATTACTGTGCTAAAAAATGATCATTTTTATTTTTATTTTTTTTGAGACGGAGTCTCCCTCTGTCACCAGGCTGGAGTGCAGTGGCATGATCTCGGCTCACTGCAACCTCTGACTTCCTGGTTCAAACGGTCATCCTGCCTCAGGCTCCTGAGTAGCTGGGATTACAGGCAAGCGCTACCACACCCAGCTAATTTTTGTATTTTTAGTAGACACGGGGTTTCACCATGTTGGCCAGGAGGGTCTCGATCTCCTGACCTTGTGATCTGCCTGCCTCGGCCTCCCAAAGTGCTGGGATTACAGGTATGAGCCACCATGCCCGGCTGCTAAAAAATGATTTAAAATCTAAAATCTCAGAGACCCCATTGATGGTAGTGGCAGGAGGGAGAACTGTGGAGAGAGAGGTATTGAGATTGTGATAGTTAGATCTTGATTGTGAAGAAAATAAAAGTTTTCATTCTAAGGGTCTGGGTCTCTGAAAATTCTGCAATACCAAGAAAGCCCAGTGAGTCCAGTTCTGCCAGAGTCTTGGCTTTTTCCTCTATGAACGCTCAGCACTTATACACAGGTTGGTCTTCTTCACACTTTTCTCACTTTACTCCCTTCGCTTCTTCTGGGCTGTCTCATTGTATCCCACATTTATAACTGCCCACTGTTCTGTGAAGACTCAAATCTGTCCCTAGCCAAGATTTCTTAAGTTCTAGATCCATGTAGAAAATGGCCTCCTGGACATTTATGTGTGGATACCCAATTAGCACCTTAAAGTCACAATGATCCTTGCTCTGAAACTACTCTTTTGTGTTTCTTTGCTGTACCTATAAGTAACTGTTTTATTTTTCTTTATATATAATGCTTTTCTGTGGTCCCTGGATTTTCTCTTGCTGATTCTTTTTTATGGACTGTCTTACATTTTTTCTGAGCCAGTTCTCCTTTTAAATTCCTTTTTATAGTTATGGAATCAGCCTTAGTGTTACATTTCATTTGAAGCGTTTTTTCACCACCTCAGTTATAATTGAACATTAACTTCTCTACCCTTTCTCAATATATATCTTATCTATCCTTCCAGCACTGCTTCATACTATATTCACATGTATCTGTTTATAGGCCTGTTTCCACTATTAGTCTTTACATTCTTTTAAAAGCAAGAACTATTACATGTGTTACTTATCTAAAGTGGATGCTGTTGTTTCAAATACGAAAAACTCCAAGTAAAATCAGATGTTTGTGTGTGTTGGCGGTGGAGTAGGGGTGAGGGATGTACTTTTATGCCTATTTTTCACAAATCCAAGGGAGAGGAGTGTAGCTTCTTGCATAGAGAATACAGAATTTCAGATAATTTTGTGGATTCTTTATTTTTTATCTCTTTCTCCATTTCCATCTTTATTTGTCAGTATCTCTTAGATCTCTTTGTCTCTGCTTGGATTTACCCTTAGTCATACCTCCCTTTAGGAATGGTAATATATCTGCTGGTAGCCTTGGGCTCATGTAATCTTTACAACTTTAATCACAAAGGAAGAGAGAGATCTTTTCCTTCCAAATGTTTTCAGAGCAAATCTTATGGAAACATTCTGATTAGCCAGGGCCAGGCTCTAAGCCTACTCCCAAAGCTAAAGTTTGTGTGTTGCATTATTTCATAGTTCCCCTGAACTATGTAGGTTGGAAGAGTGGCAGTTTCCTTAAGAAAGATAAATTGAGCAAATGACTTAAGGTCACTATGCAAGAAAATAGAAAATATACTGTATACAAGGAATACAAAATCAATGATTTGTTGATTGAATACATAATTGAATAGAAATAAATTTTAGTTCACCATAGGGAAGCAGATGGGTTAAGAAATAATTACCAAAGAACGGAAAAGGGAAAAGAAGTGCTTGGTGGTGATTAGATACAGCCTGTGAGTTGCACTGTTATTATTATACTATTATTATTAAATTTAGTGTTTTCTTAGTATATCATAAAATTGTGCAATCATTACCACCATGTATTTTCAGTACTTTTTTTTTTTTTGAGACAGAGTTGCTCTCTGTCACCCAGGCTGGAGTGCAGTGGCACAGTCTTGGCTTACTGCAACCTCCCTGGGTTCAAGTGATTCTCCTGCCTCAGCCTCCAGAGTAGCTGGGATTACAGGCATGCACCACCATGCCCGACTAATTTTTGTATTTTTAGTAGCGATAGGGTTTCGCCATGTTGGCCAGGCTGGTCTCGAACTCCTGCCCTCAAGTGATCCACCCACCTTGGCCTCCCACAGTGCTGGTATTACAGGCATCTGGCCTATTTCCAGTACATTTTGGTCACCTGAAAGAGAAGCCGCATACCCATTAGCAGTGTACACGTTTTCTACTGAGGTCTTAGGGTGTGTGCTTGGCTACACTGTACCACCAGAAATTGGATAGTGTAAGCAATGAGACATTATTAATCAAAATAAGTGGAAAAAATGGAATGTTCTGGTTGCTTGTGCCCTATTCCTGTCTTGGTCATGTGGGATGGTCCAATGAATGATTGTTTCTACAGAAATTTGACTAACCATGGTAGAAATAAGGAAGTCCTCATTTCTCTTTTCAATGCTGACTCCACTTCTCAAGCAAACACCTTTCTGTACTTTGATGCATTTAAAGTTTATTTCTTTTTCTGTTTCTCAGGAAAAATAAAAAAGTGCATTTTAGTTATATACAAATCAACATTTATGTTATGCAAATCAATTTTTAAAATTAGCATATTGTGATAATTTATTAGTTTCCTGTCACTAATACCTATAGTTTCAGACAGTGGAAAAGTATTAAAACAAATATCAGGTTCTCTTGCTGATATGCAGGAAAACATTGACAGTAATTCAACCTGGAATCTGTTTCTCTAGAAGTGTTACCTCAGGATGTTATTACAGATTATTGCTGTCCTCAGGTTTTTGAACTCATGCAGACAAATTCCAGCAACCTCCTTTTCACTTGGCTGCATCTGTCATGGCTAAACTCAGGGACAAAGCAACCACTGGAGAAATTAAATTATAGTTTGGAATACATAAAGAAAAGACAGGGGAGATGAGAATTGCACTTTCAGCACTATCAATAGCAAATTCTGTTGTGACATCCCTCAGCAGCAGAATAATTTAACCACAGTTCTTTATTTGATATCATGTGCTCTCTTTTGAAAACTTGTAACATGAAGAAGATACAACAAGCACTAGTTAGATGGTTGGAGGAAAATGAATGTATCTGTAGATACCTAAAAAAGTAGGGTGATAAATTACATAAGATAGAGGACTTGTCATTTCAGTGCTGCTAGGAAGTATCCACGAGGTCTTAAGCAAGCTGCTTGATTTCTTCTGGCCTCACCTTAAAGGGGCACAGTCATATGGAAGGAAAATTAGATTTCTCCTGTGCTTGTCCAGAAGGAGTCCAAAGAAATAACAGTTGGAAGTTATCATGGATGCACAGTTGATGCTCAGCAAGTTTGTTACTTTCATTTATAAGGTAACATATAAAGAGGCCCTGCTGGATAATTAGAATTGCTTAATAAAATAAATACTTCTCAATATTGTGAAATATTCAAACAGAGTTCATATGGCTATCAAGCATATATAGGAGAAATTATTTGTAATAAATTTTATTAAAGATGATAGAGCTTGAATAATTAATCTTAAAGTCACTACTGAAAAATTGTAACTGTAAAATGACCACAGACAATAATTATTAAGAGTATCTATAAATATGTAAATAGGCTTTTCAGATGAAGAGGGTCTTATGTTTTCATTAATGAGTCAGGTGTTACTTAGTGCCTACACAACAGTCACACTCCTTCAAAATAGCCTGGAAAATGGAACCCCAGCATTCTTTAGAGCCTGGGCAACCAAGAGCTTCATTCAGCTTTATTTCTCTAATACAGTCATATAAATTCGATGCACCTTGGCGGTACTTGGGTTACTAATGGGCATATGATGCCATCTGTCCAGTATGATCTGAAGAGAACTTATCTAGAAAGAATTATTGCTGTTAAAATGGAACACGAGAAGAGGCTATACACTCTT
Source organism: Pongo pygmaeus (assembly GCF_028885625.2). Classification (NCBI taxonomy): domain Eukaryota; kingdom Metazoa; phylum Chordata; class Mammalia; order Primates; family Hominidae; genus Pongo; species Pongo pygmaeus. The sequence continues at coordinate 154,372,923 of NC_072378.2, read as the reverse complement.
CTGTTTTGACCTTTGATTATATTATAAATGGGAGAGGCATTGATGCCTGAACCCTGCTGTAGCCAAACTCCTAAGATGTGGGTCTATAATGTAAGGATGGAGAACAAAAGATGATACAGTACCTGGTTTTTGAAGATATCACTGGCAACTTAATTAACCAACTCTAGTACTGGATTAATTTTAGATTTCTTGTTATGCCATGGAGAGACAGAGAGAGCGAGAGCAAGAGTGAGGAGAGCAAATGAGAGAGAGACACACAGAGAGAGAGAGAAAGGATAGCGAAGTCATGGATACTTTGTACTGGGTGTTCTCTATAGTTTTATCCTGCTCTAGAAGTCTACGATTTATCTGCTTTGTCTGTTTCACAGAGTCATGAGAATAAAATAAAATATTTTTATGGGAAATGGCATTGAAATGGATAAAGCACAATGCAATTGTCAGGAACTATTAGCATTTGTTGGTAAGACTAAAATATAGCCCACAGTTCTTAAGTTGACAAACATTTATGGATTTTTGAAAAATTCAGATGTCTGTAGTAACAAAAAAAATGCAGATATACATGAAATACACAATGAATAGAAGTTGACATGGCTGTATTGGGAAGAACTGTTTTTGATAATGAAGAGGTAAAATCTTTATCTGGAAGGGAAATAAATAATATGAAAGAAAAAGTTTCATGGGAGTGGATTATCCTGTAACTGAAAGAACTAGGTTGCCTTAGTGAGAAAAGGGAGATTTGATGAGCATGAGAATGAAGGCAGCAGAAATTCCATAACTAATGAAAACAGAAAACAAAAACAAAAAAATCTTGCACCATGTTTATGACTGCGACATTCCTCTAAGAATGTTCTCTCTCATGGCACTGCTTTTTTTTTCACAAGTTGAAGTGGATTCTAAAACAATTCTTAGCTATCCATATCCTATAAAATAAAATAATCTCTGATGTTTTTAGGTGCCAGGTTAGCCAACATCTGTTGATTTCTCCATCTGCTTCTGTGTTTCTTTTTTCTGTTGCATTAAAAATACATTTCTTACACTCTGCTCTGAAAGTTTCTTTTAAGCACATATATATGTGTGCATATATATATATGCATCTATGTGTCTGTGTATGTGTGTGTCTATGTGTGTGCATTTGTATGTGTGTCTTTGTGTATGCATGTGTGTTTGTGTGCACATGTGAGTTTCTGTGTGTGTATCTGTGTATGCATGTCTATGTGTGCACGTGTGTCTGTGTATGTCCATGTCTGTGTGTATGTGCACATGTGTGTAGTTGTGTGCACACGTGTGTATGCACTGTGTGATCTGTGTGTATGCATCTGCATGTGTGTGTGCTTGTGTTTGTGTGCACATGTGTGTATGTGTTTCGCTATGTGTCTGTATGTGCACATATGTGTGTGCACGTGTGTGTATGCATCTGTATGTGTGTCTCTGTGTGTATGTGTGTGTCTGTGTATGTATGCGTGTGTGTGTGTGTGTGCTGGCTCTACTTGTTTCTAGATAGTCTACCCTTTCCTTGCAGTTGTTCCTAGACAGCAACAGGAAGAGGCAGAGCACATGTAATTCAGTTTCTAGCTTGGTCAATTTTAGTGACAGAAGTGTAGTTGCACTTAAAATATTATGTCGAGAAGACGAAGAGATGGTTAATAAGATGCTAATATAAAATAGTCTGAGGTATAGAACAACGAAATGGTAGTGCATTTATGTCCTCAGCCAGTTGATTGGACTGTATTTCAACAATTCATGAGTTAAAACTAAAAGAGATGGGGAAAACTGTCAGCATCTAATACTTTTCAAAGAAATTTTGTGAGGCTTACAAGATTGAAAATGTGCCTCGGAGTTGAATGCTTTATGTGACAAGACGTAGAGTTTATGATGCAGAAAGGGCACGAGCCACAGTTGAATAAAAGCTGTATTGTACTCTATTGAAAATGCAGTAATAGGACATTCATTCGTGCAACTAAGATGTGTATGCCTCTATTCCAGGCATGGGGCTAGGTATTAACAAGTACCAGTTAGCATCTGGTCAACAGTACATACAATACCACATCTACCATTTCAGCACAGATAATTTCATATAAAGAATTATAAAATAGGTATTAATGAACAGACAGAAAAACAATAGAGCACTTAGACCTCATGCAGGGAGCAATAGGAAGCAGTTAGTACTCCTAGGGTTGAGGAACAAAGAGCTGAAGTTGAAATTACTGAAGCCTGGAAGTTTGGAGGTAGGATGCTGGAATTGAAATTGACCTCTGAGGAGGGGTCACTGCTCTGTGGATAGTGTCTCCAAGGAAGGCACAAGGTCTAGTTCTAACATGGGTTAGAACAGTTTCAATCTAAAATTAATTGTTGCTAGCAAAACAAATAGCCTTTATCCTGTTGAAGAAAATTGGTTAGGGTTTGATTCAAAAAGGCAGGGCCAACGAAAAAGGAATAGGAAAGAAAACAGGAAGGAATTTGTCCCACTTCTCCCTTAAGCCTCTCTTGTCTCCCTCCAGCACCGTCTCTGGACTTAGAGCCTAACAGCCAGCCAGTGGACCAGGGAAGTCCCTCTTTCAGCACCACACAGCAGAGTGTTGAAGGCAGGGTTTGAAGCTGAGAGACCCTATCTTAATAACTGGCACGGAAGTAATAAAGATTTATGAGACATTTACCTTGTTTTTAAGGAATTTTCATTTTAGTAGGGGAGAGAGTTCTGTGATCAAATGCTTGTAAAAGGAATACACGCAAAAATCTACAGAGGTGACCTCCATATGTATACATTTTGAATTATGAATTTCAAAATATATGCAATATTACTAATAATTGATATTGGTATGTTTCTTTTAAATGAAAAAATATGATAATACAGTTATCATGGAGGCTAAAATTAGAATAGACTTTAAGAAATAATTTGACCCTGCTCCAAACCTTCATCTAGGTAAGGTATTTTTTGAAATGATTCTGGCTTGGATGCAGGGATGAGTGTGCCTAGGGTCTCTTAGCTGGCATACTGGGGAAGGTGAACTTCTGCTTCCTAGCAGAAAGTTATATCTACCTCTCCACCTTGTGACCTCTCAAGACATATAAAAAATAATGATCTTATTTCACATTTTAATTTAAAAATCATTGATTCTTCTAAATATGTCTCATACAGTGCTGCATTACATGAGTGGCAGTGCTATATTACATGAGTAGCATTGATTATTCTGAACATTTCTGATACAGTGCTATATTACATGAGTGCCATGTTACGTGTTATCAGCTGGACAGCCGAGAGCCGCTTATTTTTAAATCTTTAGATGTCTTTGATGAGATTCCTGTAACTGTCAATCTGCCTTACCATTAGATTACTCTGATCTGCCTGATCTGCCGTCTTCTCTTAAACATAAATCTGCCTATATCAGCGGGAAAGTTACAGAGAGAACACATAAATATATATATCATACTTTCACATAAAGGTAAACCTTAGAATATTTTATCATAAAGCATAAATTGCTGATGCGTACTTATGTGTGCATATATGTAAATATAAAATTACAGTACGGCGAAGAGCTAGTGTTCCATGTCTTGTTCCTTTCATAGAGTGTATCACGGTTCCTTGAATATTGTATTATGTACAGTCATGCATCACATAAGAACATTTTGGTTAATGACAGACCACATATACAATGATGCTTCCGTAAGATTATAATACGGTATTTTTCCTGTACCTTTTCTATGCTAAGTTTAGATACACAAATATTTACCATTATGTTGCAATTGCCTACAGTTAGTATTCAGTACAGTCACCCACTGTTTAGGTTTGCAGTCTAGAAACAAAAGGCTGTATCGTATAGCCTAGGCATATAGTCGACTATGACATCTAGGTTGTGTAAATACACTTTATCATGTTTACACAATGACAGAAATCACCTAACAACTCATTTCTCAGAATGTACACCCACTGTTAAATAAAGTCTGGCTGTATTTGAGAGGCAGTGAGGCACTGTGCTTACAGGCATTGATATTGGTGGCACCAGACACCTAGCAGGATTATAAGAACTCACTAGCTCTTGTAAGATATGCCAACTGACCAAACAACAACTATAGTATATAAACATCATATAAAGATGGAAGTTCTTCTAGTCAGTTCTCTGTTTAGTTGACTAATATGTGCATATTTACTTAATTTCAATTATAATGTAGATGTTTACTATTCCTCAAAACATTTTCAGATGAATGGATCTCTTCCTTAATCAAAGTAAAGTTGGATTCTTACCTTTCTTTACTTCATAAATTCTTTTCTGGGTTCTGAGCATCTATTTGGAAGTAGAATTCAAGTCTCTCACAAAAACAACAAAATAACAACACACAACAATTTGGAGTTGACCATATGCCCTCAAATAAAAAGATGGACTGAGCCTTTCAATGACCCTGTTTTAAGGTCCACATCTGTGGTTAGGTCTGTGGAAGTACAGACATTCCAGGAGGCTGCTGGGGACTCTAGCTTGTAGGTATTTCCTGTGGCTCAGGAAAGCATAGCTTGTGTCTGTTGCTGAGAAGTGGAGGTCCTCTCAAAAGGGGCTGCACATATTCTTAGCTGAGGAAAGAAAAATAGGACTACCACTGGACAAATATTCTATAAGAAAGCTTTAATGACTCTAAAATAATAGGACTAGCAAGACCATGTAATGCTTACTGTGTCCCGGGAACTGTTCTAATAACTTTATATGTATTTTTTAACTTGTTAATCCTCATAACAATCCCATAAGATTGGTATTATTATCATTCTCATTTTACATTTGAGAGAACAGAGACCCAGAGGTTAAAATACACAGTTGTGAGACCACAGCCATGATTGAAATCCAAGAAATTTGACTCTAGCATTTATGTGCTTAACCATACATAATATTGTTTTTCAGATACCAGAAAAGCACAAGATAGAGGTATTTCCTATTTTTCAGGCTCTGTGCTAATTTTTCTCATGTATTATTTATTTCCTGACAAATAAGACAATATAATCAAACAATATAGGTAATATTAGCATCTCCACTTTGCAGATGGAGAAATGGACGAACAGAGAGGTGAAGTTGTATTCCCAAGCTTACAGGACTAGTAAATGTGGAATATCGAGATGGATCCCTGTGTTTAACAAATACTGAATCAGAATTTCTAGTGGTGGGCCTTTGGGAATTGGCATTTTATTAAGCATTCTGAGCAATTTTTGCAGAAACTAACATTTGAGAATCACTGCCATAGGGGCCAAGATTTTTCAAATTTAGAATTGGTGCTAATTCATATACTTTATGTTAGGATAGCACAACTTATATGTGTAGAGCACTTTTAATCAATTGATTAATTCAAAAACTTTTGAATGAACATCTGCCATCTGTCAAGTGCTCAGCTAAACTCCTGAGCTAGAAAGTTGAATTAGAAATGGTTCTTGCTCTCAAGGTTATTAGAAAATAGTAGGAGAAGAAGACAGAATGATATGTAATACAGTATAATATAGAAAATATTATAATAGAGATTTGATTAAAATGCCAGGTGATAAGATAGAAGGAAATATCTAATTCTTCCAGCATGAGTCCAGGAACATGTACAGAGAAGATCACTATTTAACTGGATCTTAAATTTGTAAGAAATTAGCAAGTGAATAAAGGACTTTCCAGGGAGAGTGGAAAGCAAGTGCAAAACGATGGGAATATGAAAGAATGTGGCATGTTTAAGTTTCCTTGGGCTCGCCAAAGAGGACAGATTCATAGTTATGTGTTTGAGCATGGCAGAGGATGGAAGTCGGGGGGGGGGGGGGTGGGAGAATGAAAGCATGTTTTGAGAGATTATATGTACATTTTGTACCAGCTAGGCAGTGTTGTGCTGGAAATAATTAAAAATGCAACTGAAACTGGTCTAGTGATTTAAAGGTAAAGGTATTTATTCTTTCACAAATTTAGAAATTCCATAAAAGTGCTGACTCATTTCAAGGCTCAGTAATGTCATCAAGGTCCCAGTTTCTGTCTCCTTTCTCTTTTATCAGTGTTTGCTTCATACTAAGATCCATTTCTTTTCTCATGTTCATACTCAAAACACAGTCGGTGTTACAGTCTTCTATGCAGTAGGAAAGTAATTACTTTTATCTTGTCTCAAGGTAGGGAAGCATCCTGAAATTCATGTAGTAGATTGTTTATTACACATTGTATTACTTAGCTATTGCTGTGTAACGAATAACCTCAAACCTTTCAGCTTCAAACAATAAACATATATTATCCCACACTGGTTCTATGAGTCAGGGATTTGTGAGTGGCTCAGATGAGAGAGGTCCTTACTTGGGGTTTCTCATGAAATTGCATCTAGCATGTTAGATGAAGTTGCAGCTATGTGAAGACCTACTGCAGGTGGAGGATCAGTTTCTAAGATGGCTCATGTGGATTGCAAATTGATGCAGACTGTAGACAGGAGGCCTCATCTTTCTGTAAGGCTGCTTGAATGTTCTCCCAGTATGGCGGCTATCTTCCCTCAGAGTCAGTGAGGCAAGAGAGAACAAAGCAAAAGCCACAGTATCTTTTATTACCTGGCCTCCGAAGTCACATTCTATCATTTCTGCAATATCCTATTGGTTACACAGTCAGCCCTGTTCATTGAGAGAGAAGATTACATGGAGGCATGAACATTACAAGGCAAAAATCACTGGGAACCATTTTGGGGATTTTATCTTTTTCTGGATCTTCTTAACTATTTAATTAAGGTTATGAAAGGAGCTGAATCCTGGATTCCCACACAGATGCAACTCTAAAATGGCAGCTTCAGCGACCATGACACAACTAGGAAACATCCTTTCTCTCCTCACCCATTTACCAGTATTTCTGCCCACATTGAAAGACTACCACCACCTGAAAATAAGAAGAAAGGATAACTAGTAAAGAACCACACTCTAGAGGATGTAATCTCAAATATTAAAAGGCCTTAAAAAAGAACAATGGGGAAAAGTACTGCTCTGGTACTTGCTAAGAATGACAATTTTCAATTTATTCTGTATTCTTCCTTTTAGAGAAAGATACAATGTATGTAGGAGCAGATTAGACCTTGCTTAACACAATTGCACCAGACAGATGCCTGCAACACACTACAAACATCACATCAGCTTGTTCTTTTATCATGGAAATGTAACAGTTATTCTTCTCAAACTGGAGAATAAGTTTGCTAGGATTCGATTCTAAATATGTTTCTGTTCCAGAAACAAGGACCTCTGTAAAATGATACTAGCAAAAGTTTCCCACACTCTGGCTGTAGGCCTGTGCTGTTTATACTTTGTTAATATGTTTCTTAGCGGTTGCAGAGGGAGTTTTGAAATAAAAGACTAGAAACTTAAAATTATAAGATGAATACATACTTTTTAAGAAAACTCAAAAGGGCAAAAAGAAAAGAAAAACCATTGCTAATATTTTGGTCTGTAAAATGTCAGTCTTTGTTTTGTTAAATAAATATATGGATGTTTGAATATCAATGGACCTTGTAATCTACTTTCACTTAGCTAATTGCAAATGCCTTCTCATGTCTTAAAACATATTTTTTGAAATTATTATTATTATTATTTGAGACAGACTCTCACTCTGTCACCCACACTGTAGCATAGTGGCAGTGGTGTGATCTTGGCTCACTGCAACCTCTGCTTCCTGAGCTCAAGTGATTCTCCCACCTCAGGCCCCCAGGTAATTGGGACTACAGGTGGGAGCCACCATGCTGAGCTAATTTTTATATTTTTTGTTGAGACAGGGTTTCACCATTTTGCCCAGGCTGGTCTTGAACTCCTGAGGTCAAGCAATCCACCTGCCTCAGTCTCCCAAAGTGCTAGGATTTCAGGCATAAGCCGCCAGGCCCGGCCTTGTGAAACTGTTTTAATGACAACATTGCGTGATATTATGTGGATAGACCACAGTTAATTTTACCAGTTTTCTATTACCAGACATTTGGGCTCTTTCCAGGTTATTATTATTATATATCAAAGCATTACTGTGGATAAATCTCTACATGAACTTAATGATTTTTTTCTTAAGTAAATTCCTAAGGTTGTTTTTGGAGGGGGTGGGGGGCAGATGGAGTCTGGCTCTGTTGCCCAGGCTGGAGTGTGGTGGCACTATCATGGCTCGCTGCAACCTCCACCTCCCGGGTTCAAGCGATTCTGCTGCCTCAGCCTCCTGAATAGCTGAGATTACAGATGTGCGCCACCACACCCGGCTAATTTTTGTATTTTTAGTAGAGACAGGGTTTCTTCATGTTGGTCAGGCTGCTCTCGAACTCCTGACCTAGTGATCTGCTTGCCTTGGCCTCCCAAAGTGCTGGGATTACAGGTGTGAGCCACTGCACCTGGCCAATTCCTAAGATTTGTTTTGAAAGATATTTAATACATGTGCTTAATTGTCTTTGAAGATTATTTTTATCAGATCTACACCTGGCCTTAGGCATTATCATTTACCAATGACACCAATCTTACAAAAAGTCCTTTGTTTTTATTTTAATTTCTTTAATTATTAGTGAGCTTAAATATTTTTCATATAATTACTATATACTTGCCTTTCTTCTTCCAGTATTTCCTATTCATCTGCACATCCTTGCTTCTTTACCTACTGGGCTGTTAATGATGTTCTTAGTTCTTATTTATTAGGAAGGGCACTTTTTATTAAGATGCTAAATGTTTTTGCCATTCACTGATCAAGCAGTCTTAAATCAATTTTTCGTCTTTTATTTGTAATTATGAAATAGTTATTAATGAAACATTTAATTCTAATTTGTCATAATGTATTTATCAATATTTTCCATGGTGATAATATTGTTTTTGGTCACATACATATTTAGCTAAGTTTTCAACTAGATCAGTTACATTTATCTTTTTTTAAAAAATATTTAGCTGGAATTTATTTGGTGTACAATGTGAGTTAAAGACTTGTATACTTTTCTAAAACAAATAAATTTACACTGTGTAGAAAAGTAAATTGTATAATCTTAAAATTTTTTGGTATTAGAAGTGTTTTGAGCCAGTAATCCAGCTTCTTTGGCTTCTTACCCTTTGACCATTGCAATCCTATCTCAATAACTTTATTTTAGGAAAATAATAGATGCAACCAAGATGCATATATGAGATATTCTACGTAACAGAATTTATTAATAGTAAAAAATTAGAAGTAACCTAAGTGTTCAATAATAACATTAAGTAAATGGTTAATGGAAAAAATACAATAGGAAAAAATGTAACTACTGAAATCAAGTCTGTGAGTAACACTTAATTATTTTGAAAGACATGCTCAAGATATAATCTTAGTAGAAACAGCAGACTACAGAAGTTTATGCACAGCATAATCTGTCTTCCATGGATTATGTTCAAACTATATTTTATTTGAAATATGTCCTGTGATTTTCAGTTTTTCAGCATGAATGTGAATTGCTATATTACATTTATACACATTAATGATTTTTGAAAGAAATATATGATAATAAAATCAAAGGGAAATGACTTTTTTCCTTTAACATAATTTTGTAATGATGAATTATAAACTTGTTTCTGATTTTAGGTAGCCTCAAGCGTACATACCTAGGTTTAGTCACCACAATTGGCAACCAAGCATGAGTGTCTCATAATTATAATGACAGAAGCATTTACTGACTCATTAATATTTATGATGGAATATAGTCAGTGGTAATTTAAGAAATGATTACTTGAAGTTACTTCAAGCAACAACACTACAACAGAGGTTTTTATGTTGAAAACATCTCAAAAAATAGTAAAATCTGGTAGCATGAGAAGATAGGAGGAAAAGTCTCATGCTCAAATACACTCTACAGTTGAATAAACACTGTCTCTGATTTTTCATGATTGATTTGCTTTTCATAGAAAAATTATATATTTTTGAAGCTACTTCTAAATATTATTTCAATTGTCTTTTTGTATATTTAAAATTATATATATTATGTAAGATCATTTATATATTTGCAATCAAATCAAACTTTCAGTCTTATATCTGTATGGTACAAAGACCTACACAAATTAGTTACATTGTAAATAGTATGGAGTTAGACTAAAGATTTATTACATTTTTCAGAGCCAGCTTTAGGGGCAAACAATCTGTGCAGTCATACAAGGTTAGAATGGCCCCATCCTTGGTTATACTTTTTCTGATGTGATTTGGCTGTGTCCCCACCTAAATCTCATCTTGAATTCCCACATCTTGTAGAAGGGACCCAGTGGGAGGTTACTGAATCATGGGGCAGGTCTTTCCTGTGCTGTTCTTGTGATAGTGAATAAGTCTCACGAGATCTGATGGTTGTATAATTAGGAGTTTCCCTGAAGAAGCTCTCTCTTTTTGCCTGCTGCCATCCACGTAAGATGTGACTTGCTCCTCCTTGCCTTCCACCAAGATTGTGAGGCCATTTTAACAATATTGATTCTTTCTATCCATGACCATGGAATGTTTTTACATTTGTTTGTGTCATCTCTGATTTCTTTGAGCAGTGTTTTGTGGTTATCCTTGTAGAGATATTTTACGTTCCTTGTTAGCTGTATTGTTAGGTATTTTATTCTTTTTGTAGTAATTGTGAATGGAAGTTTATTCATAATTTGGCTCTCAGCTTGCCTGTTGTTGGTGGATAGAAATGCTAGCATTTTTTGGTACATTAATTTGATATTCTGAGACTTTGCTGAAGTTGCTTATCAGCTTAAGAAGCTTTAGGGCTGAGACTATGGGTTTTTCTAGATATAGGATCATGTCATCTGAAAACAGGGATAGTGTGACTTCCTCTCTTCCTTTTTTGAATGCCCTTTATTTCTCTCTCTTGCCTGACTGCTCTATCCAGAACTTCCAATACTATGTTGAATAGGAGTAGTGAGAGAAGGCATCCTTCTTGTGTTGGTTTTCAAGGGGAATGATTCCAGATTTTGCCCATTCAGTATGATATTGGCTGTGGGTTTGTCATAGATGGCTCTTACTATTTTGAGGTATGTTTCTTCAATATCTAGTTTGTTGAAAGTTTTTAACATGAAAGGATATTGAATTTTATTGAAAGCCTTTTTTGCATCTGTTGAGATAATCATGGATACAGTAACCAAAACAGCATGGTACTCACAGAAGAACAGACACAGAAACCAATGGAACAGAATAGAGAACCCAGAAATAAGACTGCACACCTACAATTATCTGATCTTCAATGAACTTGATAACAATAATTAATGGGGAAAGGATTCCCTATTCAATAAATGGCACTGGGATAACTTGTTAGCCATATGCAGAAAATTGAAACTGGACCCATTACTTACACCATGAACTAAAATTAATTCAAGGTGGATTAAAGACATAAATGTAAAATCCAAAACTACAAAAATCTTGGAAGACAATCTAGGGAATACCATTCGTGACATAAGCATGGGCAAATATTTCATGATGAAGATACCAAAAGTAATTGCAACAAAAACAAAAATTGAAAAATGGCATCTAATTAAGCTAAGGAGCTTCTGCACAGCAAAAGAAACTATCAGCAGAATAAACAGACCACCTACAGAATGGGAGAACATTTTTGCAAGTTGTGCATCTGACAAAGGCCTAATATCCAGCATCTATAAAAAACTTAAATTTAAAAGAAAAATCAGCCCCAGTAAAAAGTGGGCAAAGAACAAACACTTCTCAAAAGAAGACATACATGTGGTCAAGCATATTTTAAAAAGCTCAGTATCACTGATCATCATCAAAACCACAATAAGATACCATTGACTATTATTAAAAAGTCAAAAAATAACAGATGCTGGCAGGTTGTGGAGAAAAAGGAACACTTATACACTGTTGGTGGGAGTGTAAATTAGTTCAACCATTGTGGAAGAAAATGTGGTGGTTCCTTAAAGACCTGAAGTCCGAAATACCATTTGACTTAGCAATCCTACTGAGTCTGGAATTGATTCCTTCCAGTGGGTTCTTGGTCTCACTGACTTTAAGAATGAAGCTGCAGACCCTCGTGGTGAGTGTTACAGTCCTTCAAGATGGTGTGTCCAGAGTTTGTTCCTTCAGATGTTCAGATGTGTCTAGAGTTTCTTCCTTCCGGTGGGCTCGTGGTCTTGCTGACTTCAGGAGTGAAGCCGCAGACCTTCGTAGTGAGTGTTACAGCTCTTAAAGATGGCATGTCTGGAGTTGTTTCTTCCTTCCAGTGGGCTCATGGTATTGCTGACTTCAGGACCAAAGCCGCAGACCTTCGCAGTGAGTGTTACAGCTCTTAAAGATGAAATGTCCAGAGTTGTTTGTTCCTCCCGGTAGGTTCGTGGTCTCACTGACTTCAGGAGTGAAGCTGCAGACCCTCATGGTGTGTGTTACAGCTCATAAAGGTAGTGTGGACCCAAAGAGTGAGCAGCAGCAAGATTTATTGTGAAGAGCGAAAGAATAAAGCTTCCACAGCATGGAAGGGGATCCGAGGAGGTTGCCGCTGCAGGCTCAGGTGGCCAGCTTTTATTCCCTTATTTGGCCCCACCCACATCCTGCTGATTGGTCCATTTTACAGAGCGCTGTTTGGTCCATTTTACAGAGCACTGATTGGTCCATTTTACAGAGTGCTCATTGGTGTGTTTACAATCCTTTAGCTAGACACGGAGTGCTGATTTGTGTGATTTTACAGAGTGCTCATTGGTGCATTTACAATCCTTTAGCTAGACACAGAGCACTGATTGGTGTATTTACAATCCTTTAGCTAGACACAAAAGTTCTCCAAGTCACCATCCAACCCAGAAGCTCAGCTGGCTTCACCTCTCACTACTACTGGGTACGTACCCAAAGGAATATAAATCATTCCATATAAAGACACACACACACATGTTTTTACTGCAGCACTGTTCACTATAGCAAAGATAGGAAATTAAGCCAAATGCCCATCAGTGATAGACTGGATAAAGAAAATGTGATACCATAGAATACTATGCAGCCATAAAAAAGAACAGGATTATGTCCTTTGCAGGGACTTGGATGGAGCCGGAGGCCATTATCCTTAGCAAACTAATGCAGAAACAGAAAATCAAATACATGTTCTCACTTATGAGTGGGAGCTAAATAATGAGAACACATGAACACATAGGCCCCAGTGTGTGTTGTTTACTTCTATCAGAAGGCCGAGGGTAGGAGGAGGGAGAGGATCATGAAAAATCACTAATGGATGCTAGGCTTAATACCTGGGTGATGAAATAATCGGTACAACAAACCTCCATGACACATGGTTTCCTATGTACCAAACCTACACATCCTGCACATGCACCCCTGAACTTAAAAAAGAAAAGAACAGTTGAAACTGGCCTAAGCCAAACAGGGACATTTTGGGAGGGACATATATCAGGTGTTTTCAGGGCAAGTGTAGTCCCAGGTGATACTTTATTCAGGCAAACAAGCATATTAAAAAAGCTGATGGATCAGGGTATGTTACCTCAGTGCCAGGTGTTCTGAGGCTCATCAGCACTCAGGTTTTGGAACCGAGATGGCTGCTAGCACCTTCTGGACTGTGTCCTCTGTTGCTCTTTTCAGGAAGGAAGATTATCTTCTTTAAACCTTTAAATCAAAGTTCTGGACTTCATTCTGCTTGGCTTAAGTGAATCAACCTCTAAGAAAGAAGAAGGAAGGACAGAAGAAAGGAGGGGAGGGAGGAAAAAGGAGGGAGGGAGGAAGGAAGGAAAGAAGGGAGGGAGGGAGGGAGGGAAGGAAAGTCTGTAAGAAAAAGGAGGGGAATGTAATGATGCTGATTAGCCTAGTGTTGAATAGAGGGATGCCTCTAAAGACAGCTGGGGCTGGCTTTTCCTGAAACTGCATCACACAGAAATGAATGACATGAGGGCACTTCTACCAAAACAGGAAATGGATGCTAGATGGGACAAATTTTTTTTTCATGACTTTACAGAGAAATTAGAAGTTTATTACAAAAATTAAAAAGCATACTTATTAATTTTATTAGTGAAAACTGAGAGAATGGAAAGGGATATATAAATTATTTCTGCATATGTTTGCTTTAAAGTGTCTGCTGTGTAGCCAAAATTCAAATATTTGATAATTGATCAAAATGATTTAATAAGCTAGAATGGATTAATTTTCTAGGCAAAATAATACAGCAAAATCAACATAGTCCTCCAGCTGAGAAGAAGATATTCTATTGAAAATGGTTGGAATAAATACATATAATGGCTTTGCCAGTGCAAATACAAGGTGTTTAGGGATTTGGGGTATCTGTAACACCACTATTGAAGGTGTGGTGGACATTCAGTTACTTTTTACAAAGCAATGAGGGGCCACAATGCCAAATTGTACTTTCTCTTGCAAACTAAAATTAGAGGCAGCTTTTCTTCTTTCAATGAAACTAAAGGGCTGTATCATTTGTAATTCAGGCTAGCAGTATTATTCCCAGCCAAGTCTTACTGACTTTCCTTTCCAGTGACATTATTTTAATTAATCACTAGGACAAAGCAAGTTAAATGCAGACTAGAAGAGTGATTTCATGTAGTCAAGGTCATTTCCAAAACACAGTCTGTTTGTTCTCAATGTAGATTATCATTGTCCTTTCCCGACCAGTCAATAAGTGTCTAATTTTGGTCAGATCAGTTCAAACTTACAAGATGATATCCCAAAGTAGAAAATTATTACATCTTTTAGAAAAATATAATTTTGATTTTGTTGAAGAGTAAAGCATATTCTTTATTTCAGTGTCAATATAGTCACCTTACAATAAAGGTAAAAACACAAATGCAACTGTGTGATTACTAAGGTATAATAGAGAAAAGTATTCTTTCTCAGGCCACATGAACAAAGTGGTGGGAATTAAATCGATAGAAAGGTAAAAAGAGAGAAGTCAATGATCTTTATAACTTTATGTGAGAAAGCAACTGGGAACTTTGGTAGCTAGCATATTTCTCTGTCTTAAATGAGTGAATAAGCACTCTAGAAGAAAGGAAATTATTTATCCCACACGCATAGTGGAGAGGAATTCAAACACTTAATTTTCTCCTTTCAATGCCACAGTATGCATAAATATTCTCTGATATTTCCTATACTTCCTCTTTTCTTCGTGTTAACTTCACTCAGTTGGAACAAATACTTTCTCTTTGGAGAAGATGGAAATCCTAAACTTAAATCATATTTTTGATCATTTCAAAATTAAAGGCCTGACTTGACCAGCAGATGTTACGGGGTTTGGGATTCAGAGTATAAGAACCCAAAGATGTTTGGCTACTGGGCAAGACCCATGTGAGTTTATCAGGTGGAGGAGTAAAGGACTTTTTCAGGCAGATGTAATGGGTGTATAGAATCATGGAGAAGGGACTTGGTGTGTTGGAGGGTTGATGTGGCAAGATTTAAGAGTTCATGATGGGAGAAGAGTTGGTGATGTGGTTGATCAGGTTAAGATAGAGAAGAGACTCGTTTGCATGTAATGCCAAGAATCAAATGAACACCATATAGGAGTTTTTAAAGGGAGGAGCATTCTTTGACGTTTTATGGCTCTCATTTATCAGGCTGCAACTCTGTACCCCTGAAGATTCTGCTTTTTCATTCGCATGCGTTATCTCATTCCTTTCCTCCATGACAATCTAGTGAAATCATTTTTTTCATTTTTTCATTTTTTTATTTTTTTTTGAGACGGAGTCTCGCTCTGTCACCCAGGCTGGAGTGCAGTGGCGCTATCTCCGCTCACTGCAAACTCCGCTTCCTGGGTTCATGCCATTCTCCTGCCTCGGCCTCCTGAGTAGCTGGGACTACAGGCACCCACCACCACACCTGACCAATTTTTTGTATTTTTAGTAGAGATGGGGTTTCACCGTGTTAGCCGGGATGGTCTTGATCTCCTGACCTTGTGATCCGCCTGCCTCGGCCTCCCAAAGTGCTGGGATTGCAGGCATGAGCCACCGCACCTGGCCCATTTTTTTAAAATCTCTATTTAACTAAGGGGTAAAGATTGGAGAATATAACAACTTTCCAAATATCACATAACTAGTAAGAGTCAGTGGAGTGCAAATCACCACAAAGTGACATCTGTGTATGCAATTAGCTTTCATGAGTCTGTGGAGGCCTGGGGTAGGCCAGTGGAGGCAGATATGTTATTGATTGAGCTGACATTTTCTTTCCCTGCATACTGCATTTATAGTGGTCATCACTGTGTCTGCACAGGCTTTTCTTTTCTGACAGTTTATAGTGTACATCTAATCCAAATCCCTCCATGCTGCCTTAGGCCACAGCTCAAATGGCTTTATCATTTTAAGCAACTAGGTACAATGCTGCTCTGCACAGAGACTAGGCATTTTCATCTACATTTTAATTTCATCTCCTGGTAGGTTCCTATGTGAACACCATCTTTTACTGGGTCCATTCACTATTCATTTATCAGTGTGATAAAGTATGCCTAGTGTTTTCCACCTAATCTTTATTTCTCTTACTTCTTAGTCACCCATAACAGCTCCAGCTATACATGAGAAGCGAAGAATGGTGATGGTTCACTGATTTTTAAATTAATGTGTCTTCACAATGGCAATCAAATTAGGAGAATTAGAAGATGAAGATTTTGTCTTGAGAATTCATTTGCATAGTTGGATTTGTGTGTGTTTGTGTGTTTGTGTGTGTGTGTAGTGGGT
The DNA here is from genome assembly GCF_028885625.2 of Pongo pygmaeus. Taxonomy (NCBI): domain Eukaryota; kingdom Metazoa; phylum Chordata; class Mammalia; order Primates; family Hominidae; genus Pongo; species Pongo pygmaeus. The sequence goes on along the minus strand of NC_072378.2, from coordinate 154,356,338 downwards.
TGTTTGAAGGGCTTTTATTGTTATAAAAATACAGTCAAATATAGTTAAGTCTCCCCTCCCCATTTTCAGAGAACAGTCTGCAGTATTGAAATATTTTACAACGCTTTTTCAAGATATGGCAGCAAAGAGTTTAATCAGGGTTATCTCCAGGTAAGAGTCAATAAATCATCAGGCCTGAGCAGCTGCCAGATCTTGATTCCTCTTAGAACTGATCTATTAAACACAGTCAGGACCAAAGCAGGACCTCTGAGGATAAAGGATTCTCAGATCTTTACCAACACGCTGTGTTCTAAAACTTCATTATATCCAAAGACATGTCACTTGCAATACTTGTACTTTGTAGCAAGGGCAACATGCCATTTATTTCAGCTCCATTAATCTGTCAAACCTGACAGCTTCTGGGCTGTAGTTAACCTTTGAAATTAATGATGGTGAACAAATGATAAGATAAGCATATTTCAAAGGTGTTTATCACATCTTCTTTAGAAGATAGTGTTTTTAAACAGTTCAAAATCTCTATTTATAAAAGGTATGTTGATTGGAGATTATTATAATTTCTTACTGTCACATTTTCCAAGATAATATTTGATAACACTGAACAAGGGGTTGAAAATCTGAGCTGTTTTGTATACTAGTTGTGTGACTTTGGATAAATCAATAAATATTTCTGAACATCTATTTCTCTTTCATTTTTAAGGGATACAATGATTTTTACCCACTACAACTGTGGTAAAGATTAAATGAAATCTTACTTGTGAAAACCTTAGAGAACTAAATAATACTAATTAAAGGTAAGATACAAATATATGACTTATATGAGACTCTTCTCAATCAAGAACTAATCGCTCCTGTGTTTTTGGTTTCAGAACTTTCTTACCATAACTAGATATTTCTCATTTTCATATTAGTGTTAACTTTGTGTATTTTCCTAAGTATTTCAATTTCATCAAGTTGCTTGAGGGCAGAGTCATTGTCTTATTTATTTTGATCTTTAAAAATTAATTCTCTTAGTAGACACTTGTGATGGTTAATATTGTGTCAACTTGATTGGATTGAAGGATGCAAAGTATTATTCCTGGGTGTGTCTGTGAGGGTGTTGTCAAAGGAGATTAACATTTGAGTCAGTGGACTGGGAGAGGCAGACCCACCCTCAATCTGAGTGGGTACCATCTAATCAGCTGCCAGCCTGGCTAGCATAAAATCAGGCAGAGGAACTTGGAAGGAGTAGACTGGTTGAGTCTTCTGGACTCCATCCAGCTAGAAGCTGGATGCTTCTAGCCCTCAACTATCAGACTCCAAGTTCTTCAGCTTTTGAACTCTTGGACTTACACCAGTGACTTGCCAGGGGCTCTCAGGCCTTTGGCCACAGACTGAAGGCTGCACTGTCAGTTTCCCTTGCTTTTGAGGTTTTGGGACCCAGACTGGCTTCCTGGCTCCTCAGCTTGCAGACGGCCTACTGTGGGACTTTACCTTGTGATCATGTGAGTCAATTATCCTAATAAACTTCCCTTTATATATACATCTATCCTATTAGTTCTGTCCCTTTAGAGAACCCTGACTAATACAGCACTGTTATAACAAAGAGTGGGTTGTATTAGTCAGGATTTTTCAGAAAGACGCCACCAATAAGATAGATAAATTGATAGATAGATAGATAGATAGATAGATAGATAGATAGATGAAAGGGGACTTATTAGGGGAATTGACTCACATGTTTATGAAGGCTAAAAAGTCCTATGACAGGTTATCTGCAGATAGCTCTTAGATTTGCCCCTTTGAGGGATTGGATAGGTCCTGTAAGTGTGTTTTATTGTTTTTTATTCTTTTCTCTTTTGTCTCCTCTGGCTGTTTTCAAATAGCCTGTCTTCACGCTCATGAATTCTTTCTTCTGCTTGGTCAATTCTGTTATTAAATGTCTCTGGTGCATTCTTTAGTATGCCAATTACATTTTTCAGCTCTAGAATTTCTACTTGATTCTTTTTAATTATTTTAATCTCTTTGTTAAATTTATCTGATAGAATTCTGGATTCCTTCTCTGTGTTATCTTGAATTTCTTTGAGTTTCCTCAAAAGAGCTATTGAGAATTCTTTGTCTAAAAGGTCACATATCTCTGTTTGTCCAGAATTGGCTTCTGGTGCCTTATTTAGTTCATTTGGTGAGGTCAGGTTTTGCTGGATGGTGTTGATGCTGGTAGATGTTCTTTGTTGTTTGGGCATTTAAGAGTTTAGGTTTATTGTAGTCTTCACTGTCTGGGCTTATTTGTAGCTTTCTTTCTTGGGAAGGCTTTCCAGATATTTGAAAAGACTTAGGTGGTTGTGATTTAAGCTGTTTCTGCTTTAGGGGGCACCCCAAGCCCAGTAACACTGAGCTTCTTGCAGACTTGTGAAGGTACCACCTTGATGGTCTTGGCCATGATCTGGGATAATTGTCTGGTTTACCAGGCAGGGAGTCTTGTTGTCTTCCCTTACATTTTCCCAAACATACCGTCTTTGTTCTGAGCCACCTAAGGCTGAGGTGGAGTGACATAGCACCCCATGTGGCCACCATTATTATTTGTGCTCTGGTTCAGACCTGAAGCCAGCCCAATTCTTGATCTTGCCCAAGGCCTGCTGTAACCACTCCCTGGGCCCTGGAGCTCTACAATTGGCAGGTGGTAAAGGCCAACCAGGCTTGTGTCTTTCTCTTTTGGGATGTGAGGTCCCCCAAATCCAAAGTGGGTCCAGAAGCGCCATCTGGGAGTTAGAGACTAGAGTCAGAAACCTCAGAAGTCTACCTGGTGTTCTATTGCATTGCAGGTGAGCTGGCACTCAAACCACAAGACACAGTCCTTCACACTCTTCCCTCCCCTTTTCAAAGGCAGAGGAGCTCCATCCCATAGCCACCAACAATCCTGGCCACAAGGAATACTGCCAAACTACCACTTATATTCCCTTAAGGCCCAAGGTCTTTTAAGTCAGCTTGTGGTAATGCTGCCTGGCCTGGGACTCACCCTTTAGGGCAGTGGGCTCCCCTCTGACCCAGGGTAGGTCCAAAAATGCCATCCAAGAGCCAAGTCCTGGAATGAGGGACCCTAAGAGCCCACTTGGTGCCCTATCCCCTTGTGCCAGCATTGGTACCTGAAGCCAGCAAGTCTCTCACCAAAACCTTTAATGTAGTCCTTGGGTATCACTGCTGGTTATTCAAGGCCCAACAGCTCTTCTTCAGTTGGCAGGTGATGAAGGCTGGCAAGACTGGATCCTTTTCTTCAAGGCAGTGGGTTCCCTTTTGATCCCAGGTGTGTCTAGAAATGTCATCTTGGAGCTAGGTTCTGGAATGAGAGCTTCATGACTCTGAACAGTGCCCTCTCCTGCTGTGGCTAAGCTGGTATCCAAGATGCAAGACAAATTCCTCCCCACTCTTGACTCTCCTCTCCTCAAGTGGAAGGAAGGGATCTGTTTTGGAGCTGCAAGCTATGCAGCTTGAGGTCAGGGGAGTGGTGATGCCAGCACTCCCTTGGCTGTACCAACTGGCATCTCAGTATTTCCTGTGCTTCCTCTGTAGTCCACTGTCTCTGGGCCTAGTTCAGCCCTAGGACTTGCCTAAGAGTTGCAGTCTTTATGGCCTAGACTGCCTTTTAAGTTTATTCAGAGACCAAGAGCACTTTGACCCTCAGTGGCAAGGTTTGTGGGCACTCAGTTTTGGACTGCTGGGATAGACAATTTCCTTCTGGCTACTTCTGGTTTAAATGCTCTCTTTGTGGGTGGGCATCAGGTGAGTTTGGTCCAGGTTTCGGTTCTGCTCTAACAAGATAGCACTGATTTCAGTGCCTCACCATTGCTGTGTTCTCCTCCTCCAGCACCCAGAGAGGCTCTCTGCACCACACCCCAATGTAGCGGGTAGGAGAAGGGTTGCATTGGTGATTCAGGACTGTTTCTCTATCTCTTCAGTGCCTCTGTCATCAATATGAAGTTAAAACCAGGTGCTGTGAGTGCTCACCCAATTTTTCTTAGGAAGATGTTTTCTCTGTGTGGATAGTTGTTAATTTGGTGTCCTTTGGTGGGGACAATTGGTGGAGGCTTCTATTCCTCCATCTTGCTCCACCTCTTTCACTGTGCTTTATTTTTAAAGCACATCTCTTTTTAAAATTTCAAGCTCACTTTTCATCACTGTGAGCTCTGTCACCTCACAGTCAAAATGGTTCCCAAAAATACAGGTTGCATCTATTTGCAATTTGATACCTCATCAGTGTAGTCACACAATGTCCATCTTGTGATCAGCTGCTTCAACAATCTGTTGTCCTAGGTGCCTATTCTTGAAAGCAAAAGAAAGGAATGGAATCAAAACAGCAAAATTGGAACAGGGATATATGTATATATATACACACACACATATCTGTATATATGACACACATACATATATATATATATGTATATATATATATCTGTATATATATATATCCCTGATCCCTGTTCATATATATTTTAATGGCTGGGCATGTAGTAGGCAATAACAGTATGATCTCTCAAAAAATATCCCTAAATTTTTGGAAACTAAGTTACCCAATTTCAAATTATCTATAGTTGAAACAATAAATCAAATGGAAATTAGTAAATATTTTAAAGTGAATAAAAAAGAAAACCACAGCATATCAGAATATGTGGGATGCCACTAAAGAAATTTAGTGGGAAATTTATAGCAGTAAACACCTACTATTGTTTGGATGCTGTCCACTCCAAATCTTATGTTGAAATTTTATCCTCACTGTTGGAGATGCAGCCTAATGTGTTTGGATCATGGAGGCAGATCTCTCATGAATAGGTTAATGCTCTCCCTTGCGGGTGAGTGAGTTCTCACTCTGTTGCTTCCTATGACAACTGATTGTTGAAAAGAGCCTGGCACCTTCCTCTCCACCTTGCTTCCTCTCTCACCATGTGATCACTGCATGACTGGCTCCCCTTTGCATTCCATCATGAATGGAAGCAGCCCAAGGATCTCACAGATGTAGATGCCAGTGCCATGTTTCTTACACATCCTGAAGAACTGTGAGCTAAATAAACCTCTTTTCTGAATAGATTATCAAGTGCAGGTATTCTTTTCTAGCAAAACCAAATAGACTTAAGACAGCACCTATGTTAGAAAAGAAGAAAGATTGCAAATGAATGACCTCAGCTTCTACTTTAAGAACTGAAAAAGAACAAATTAATCCCAAGTTATGAGAAAGAAGAAAAATAGTAATGATTAAAGAAAAAGTAAAATACAAAAGAGAAAATCAATAAAATTTTGATCTTCTTTGAACAAATAAGGAAAATTAATAAAACTCTAGCCAGACTGATCATGTAAAAAAGAGAAGATATTATTTTTACCATTTCATATATATATATATATGAAAAAAATCTCTACATTTTCTACAAATAGTAAAAGAATAGAGACCATGGGGTATGGTGAAATAATACTATGATAATAAGGATAGTAAGACAATACTATAGACAACTTTATGCCAGTAAATTTTACAATGTAGTAGGAAAATTTTGCTTAAATAATACAAACTAAAAAGGTTCACTCAAGAAAAATAGAGGTAACTCAAATAGCTCTATATTTATTATAAGCTTTGATTTTTTAGCTTAAAACATTACCACAAGGACAACTCCAAACCTGGATGACTTCCCTGGTGAATTTTACCAAATATTTGAGAAAGAAAGAATACCAGTTCTACCCAAAGTCCTTCAGAAAAATTGTAGAAAACGAAATGCTTTCCACACATTATTTGAGGCTAGGATTACCCTGATACCAAAGTTAGACAGATATCATAAGAAGGGAAAATTACAAATATCTCTCACAATTGTAGATACATTCTCTACAACATTTTGTAAAGTGAATCCAACAATATATTAAAAGATAATACATCATAACAAGTTGTTTTTTCCCCCAGAAATGCAAGATTTGTTTACCATTAGAAATCAATCAACGTGACTTAATATATTAACAGACTCTATTAGTCCCTTCTCTCATTGTTATAAAGAACTACATGAGATTGGGTAATTTATAAAGAAAAGAGGTTTAATTGGTTCACAGTTCTGCAGGCTGTACAGGAAGCATGGCTGGGGAGACGTCAGGAAACCTATAGTCGTGGTAGAAGGTAAAGAGGAAGCAGGTATGTTTTATATGGCCAGAGAAGGAGGAAGAGGGTGAAGAGGGAGGTGCTACACACTTCTGAACAACCAGATCTCATGAGAACTTACTATCACAAGAACAGCAAGGGGGTAAATCTGCCCCCATGACCCAATCACCTTCCACCAGGCCCCTCTTCAAACACTGTGGATTATAATTTGACATGAGATTTGGGCAGGGCCACAAATTCAAACCATATCACACACTAAATTAGAAAAAATATATTGTCATCTCAAGAGATTGAGATAAAGCATTAGGCAAACTTCACCATCTATTCTTGATAAGAACTTTCAGCCATCTTAAAAGATAATCAGACTGTTTTATTTCAATAAAAGGCATAAGTAAAAAACCTGCAGCTAACATTATTATTAATTGTGGAAGACAGAGTGCTTCCCAGTAAGATCAGAAACAAGGCAAAAATCTGCCATAACAACTTCTATTCAATGTTTTCTGCAGGTTATAATATGTTCAATAAGGCAAGAAAACATTTTTTAAAAAGTCTACATTGGAGAAAAAGTATAGTTGTCTTCATTTGCAAATGACATAATTATCTCCAGAGAAAATTGTATGGCATGTGCAAAAAACTGTTGGAATGAGTAAATGAGTTTAGTATGGTTGCAGGATATAAGATCAATTATACAAAATTGATTGTATTTTAGAATATTAGCACAAGCATTCAGGAATTGCCATTTAAAAAATACTGTTTGCAATACTGTCAAAAACTGTGTGTCAGGCATTGTGGTGTGTACCTGTAGCCCCAGCTACTTGGGAGGCTGAGGCAGGAGGACCACCTGAACCCAGGTTTGAGATTAGCTTGGGCAACATCGACGGACCCCCTTCTCAAAAACAAAACAAAAACAAACAGACAAAAAAAGAATTATGAAATACTTAGGACTAAATACAGTATGAGTTGTGTGAGACCTGTGTATGAAACTATAAAACATTACTGAGAGAAATGGAAGAAAACCTAACTAAACAGATATACCATGATTATGTATCTGAAAACTGTATTTATCAATTTCTTGACCTATACAACAACACGATTCCAAAAATATGTATAGTAGATTTTTTTGGTATAATCGACTCATATAAATTCAAAGAATATTGAGTAGCCAAAATAATTCTCAAAAAGAATAAAGTTGGAGGGCTAACACTACCTGACTTCAAGGATTATTATAAAGCTACAGTCACCAAAACAGCATGGTACTTGCATCAAGATAAAGTAGATTAATGGAACAGAATAGTCAGCTTAGAAATAGGCATGTGTGTGTGTGTGTGTGTGTGTGTGTGTGTGTGTGTATAGTCAATTGCTTTTCAACAAAGTTGCAAAGACAACTTTGCCTTTCCACAATTCAGTAGACTAGGGACAGTGTTTTCAAAAATTGTTTTTAAACAACTGAATGTCCATGTGTGAAAAAAAAGTCCCCCCCAAACAAAAACAAGCAAAAAATACTCAATCCATCTTTGCACCATATACAAAAATTAACTCAAAATTTAAGAAAGAAATTTATAGAACAAAAAAGAACTTTTTGCTTTGTAAATTTTTACTTTGTGAAATAGGATCCCTAACAGGTATTAGAGGTTGCCATTATTGCATTTTACTTATTCTCAGTCACACTTTTTCATTTTTAAAAACATCTTTGAAATCAGCTTGTGATTTAAAATTGATGGCAACTTACAGTTACCATCAATCAGGTGTTAGTCACAGCACAGTTGTCACTTCCTTCATATGTGCAAATTTGATCATAGTTATGATGTTTTATGTATAGCCTAAGTATTAGATGTATCTTAATATAACCAACATAACATTATTTTGACCATATCTAGTGTAGGAAATTTGAGTTTAGATTTGATTTTTGCCAACAATTGCAAATTATTCAGAGCTAACTTTTGTAAGGTTGGGCATCTATCTGGGGAACGTTTTATGTCAAAAGGTGATATAACTATAACGAGAGCACATTTCTTGTGTGATATATAAACTTACCCTAACAGTAATTCCAGAAGAACAATTCTAACATGTTTTATGCAGTATCAGACTAAATGTGAATCTGTGTTCAGAGCCTCACGAAGAGAGTAGTTTGAAAGACAGCATTCTTTGTGTACTAATATGCTGATATGTGTACAAAAACGTATTACTTTAGAATCTTTAAGAAGTAATTATAATAATTATTAATTTTATCCAACTAATATATAATGACTGACTACTCCAAAGGATCATACTAGTAACCATAAGGAGGCAATACTAATTAGTAATAGTATCAATCTTGGATGAGAACAATATATTTGAAGAATAGTTTTTAGTGGTTGAATATTAAGAGGTATATATTACCTCATTTAATTACTGTAACAACCCTGTAAAAATGCATTATTATCATAATTTTCTAAGTGAGTCTGTGGAGAGCTAGGTTAAATGACTTGCCTAGGGTCACTCAGCTAGAATTTGGCAAAGCTCGAAATACACATTGATGTGACTAGTGAAACTTCCTCTGATGTTGCCTTCACTTATGTCCTTAAGCAGCTTTCATTTATTAAGGGAACAAGTGATAAATGCCATGGAAAATGTGGAAACAAATGGCCACAGTTGTCAGAAAGGGATCACAACTAGGGGAAGGTAAGAGGAATTTTCAAAGAGTTAAAATTTTAGTTGAGTAAATAAGTAAAAATTCAGTAAGTGAAAAGAAGTTAAAAAAAAAGTTAAATATTGAATTATTTTAACAAGTAGATTTAGAAGCAGGAGACATTGTATTTGGAGGGAACTGTAGAAGGTGAGACATAGAGATAGTAAAACACAGGGCAGGTTGCAGACATCGTATATAACTAAGTGATTTTTTAGCCTAGGCCTATGCAAAGAAGCAGAGAAAATACACCTTAGACGTCAGGTTAGGAACAGTCTTGGAGGGACTTGATTACAAAGGTGAGGACTTCTTGTCTATTTTATTAGGTATATATGGAAGACAATGTGAGCCTTTTTGTGCAAAGAAAGGATGTGTTAACAGCTGAGTTTTATTTAAGAATATTAGGCTGGGTGTGGAGGCTCACGCCTGTAATCCTAGCACTTTGGGAGGCCAAGGCGGATGGATTGCCTGACCTCAGGAGTTCGAGACCAGCCTGGGCAACACGGTGTAACCCTGCCTCTACGAAAAATACAAAAAATTAGCCTGGCATGGCAGCATGCACCTGTAATCCCAGCTACTCAGGAGGCTGAGACAGGAGAATCGCTTGAACCCAGGAGGCAGAGGTTGCAGTGAGGAGATCGCACCATTGCACTGCAGCCCAGGGGACAAGAGTGAGACTCTGTCTCAAAAAAAAAAAAAAAAAAGCTTAATATGGCAGTTGGGTATAGACTGGATGAAAGCATGGGAGCAATAAATCAAGAAGAAATATTAGACAGCTGAGCTATGATGACAGCTTTGAGGATAGGGCTAAAGGGATAATAAATCCAGAGAGAGAAAATAGAAACAGAAGGAGCATGAGAGAGAGAAGCTGATTTTTACTAGATGACATCTATTCTTTAAGGGATTGTGAAAGCTAAATTCTAATGAGAAATAACTGATTTTGCCCATACATGCAAAACAGTATCCTGTCAAAATTGAGAATAATCTACTATTTTAAGGAGTATGTAGCTTTTACAGAAAACAGTTATTAATACACCTTGATCAACTGATCAATGTCTTTCTCTGTTGCTCTCTCATTCCATATATATTATATATATAATATATAATATATGTTATCTTATATATAATATATAATATATGTTATAATATATAATATGTTATATATAATATAATATATGTTATATTATATATTATATAATATATGTTATATTATATATTATATAATATATGTTATATTATATATGTTATATAATATATAATATATTATATATATGTTATATAATATATAATATATTATATATGTTATATAATATATAATATATTATATATGTTATATAATATATTATATATTATATATATGTTATATAATATATTATATATTATATATGTTATATAATATATTATATATAATATATGTTATGTTATATATTATATATAATATATATATCTCTCTCCACCCATCACCCAGCTGTCATCATCTATCATTTGCCTTTGGCTTATTCACTAAGGGCTGAACTTAGTGCTAGACAGATTTCATTTTCTCTGAAATTTCTAACATGGCCCTGAGCAAGATTTCTGTGCTAAACCTAAATTTCCTCATATGTAAAAACAGGATTATTAACGGTCCTTTCAAATAAGGTTATTACGATTAAGTGGAATAATATATGTACAATTCTTAGCACAGTCTTTTGTAATAGTCAGCACTTAAAAAGTATGAACATGTACACATACACAGATTTACAAATGTGTAAATATATTTGTAGATTGGCTATCAATTATGTTGTTTATTTTGTTTGGGGTCTAGCACAGTACTTCCAATGACAGGTTATTGAAAATTTTATCCTATGGGAAGAGTTAATGTGTCATGCCTTGTCAATCCTTTTTCATTTCCTTTGATGGTTACTTCCAGCCTAAAGCCTCCCGAATTCCATTGATCTTCCCTAGGAGTCTCATTCTGGCACCATCTATCCATTTTTCTTGGTACCAGGAAATTTATCCTTCCTATCCTTCTTGGTACCTTCCTAATTTATCCTTTTCATCAATGGAGTCAGGTTTTATTCTTTGGCTTGATTCTCTTAAAATGATAACTTCATGTATGTTTAAGTGGGTTATAATTGCTTAATGAATTACTTTTTTCAGATAAGTGATTTACAATTAACTGAAATTGTTAATGGTTTAAGCTGATGGTTCTCAATTTTGAATATACATCAGAATCATTTGAAGGGAATACAACACAATTTGTTGGGTCCTAATCCCGGAGTTTCTGATTCAGTAGGTCTCGAGTGGGATCTGAAAATATGCATTTCTAACAGATTCCCAGGTGATGTTGATGATGTTGGTGTCAAGACCAAGCATTGTGAACCACTGGTTTAAGCCAAAGAGATATTATGAGTTTAAATCATCACAACTAAGTTACTAAAGGAGACATTTAGTGGTAAGAGAAACATTCAGTATTGCTTCAAGAAAATAGGTGGAAATAACTTCACAGTCAAGTGACTTATACCATTAACAAAAAAACGTAATTTTGTATTGGAAGGTCTGGAATATTTTTTTCCCATAGTTAGTCCCTGTTTCTTTATTCCACAGAAATTTCTGTGTACATGTACAGCACTAACTTCTCAAAATCCACATGAACCAGCAATCTAGTGCCTAGTCTCAAATACATTTTATTTAGACTTACATTTCCCTTGTAAAGGTGTGAGAAATCTAAAGCTAATCCCTGTCCTTTGGGCCTCCTTGATGATCAGTGTGTTGCTGCTAGGATGGGAAGGAAGAAAACTACCACCTCTATTGGAGTTGGTATCCCTACAAAGCAGGACTGCTTGCCAGACATCCCAAACCCTGGGGCTGGTTGTTTTTTTGAGTTCTTGGTGAATGCAGATGAAATGAAAGGAAAATTCTTGTCATAGGGTGACCTTAGTACTCTGAATGGTTCAAGTGTCTCTGTTTCTATTGAATTTTTCACATAATAACTTTAATTTTCTACTTTATTTGCATGCATATGCCTGGCCAGACTCCAACAGCTGAGTTCTTTCAGATAATCAGCAAGAGTATCTTGGAACAATTGGCAATTGCATGGAAATTCATGTTTTGAAAAGTGAGTAATTATATGCACAGGTATCTAACAATATGTGTACTGAAGTACTCATTTGAACCGATTATGAACAACTGCCCCAAATTGCCCTGAGTGTTTCTCTCCTGAACGCTCCACAGGTTGAGTTGAAGTGCAACACAAGCTTAGCTTCAAGGCCTCCTTTTGTTTACTGAAGCCTGCTGAAAATGGTTCCTCTGCGCTGTCACAGTGCACATACTCCTGTCTCCTCTTCCTGCACATTGAAGCTCCTTTGTTCTTCACAGCACACTTCAGTGTCTCACCTTGTCTCCTCCTGAAACATTTCTGTCTTTGTGAAATCTCATTTGAGTATTTCTTAGTATGACATGCTGTCTTGCTGCACATCCGTATTTTGGCACAATTTGTCATTCTAAAATAGGCTATTCTTAATTTTGCTTTAGCTTTTCTTCAGTGTTTTCATTTAATTTCCTATCAATTGTATTACCTATCAGAAAGTTGGTAGAGATGTTAAAAATAAATTATTTGAAACAGGTGTCTGTAAGATTTAGATGCACACACTCCCCTGGCCTTTTGCACTTTTTTATTCTTTACTTTTCCTTTTCTCTAAACCCAATCCGTTTACGTAGGCAGTGTTTCATTGCACCCGAGCCCCACCTAAGTCCCACCTGAGTCTCTTTTGTGCTGCTTTTCCTAGGTGTAATACACTAATTATGGAGATTATCAACAGAGATAGAAACACCACTTGTCTCCTTTTATTTTAATTCTGTAATTTTTTTAAGCATCAGGTCTCCTCTGCAAAGGCAATAGTTAGCCTTTGTAGAAATGGTCTAAAATCCCTTAAGGAAAACAAAGCTGGGGGACTTTCTGTTCTGCTGGGAATGTTAGAGCCATTCATGATCTAGAGTCAACAATGCCAATGGACAGGTGGTTTTGAAACATCTGGAATCTGATGAACTCTTTGCTCTTCTTTCCATGCCTTTTTTGGATTTGTATGAGTGTGAGTATATGCTGGCAGGTCACAGTGAGTTATAAAAATAAAGATATGGTTAGCATAAGAGAAATATTGTGGAAATAAATGAAGTAAAAGCTCCTGAAATCCCAGGTTCAGTGTGCAACATTTTTGAAATGCTAAAGGTAAAATAAGACCACAACTTCCTAGGGTTTACACTAGGATTTTTTTTTCTAAATTTGTGTTTTCTTATTTTACTGTCTCTGATTTTTCATCTTTGTTTCCCCTAGTGGTCACTGAACAAATTTATTTGCAGGCATCACAAGCCCATCAGTGGGAGGTTTAATTTCTTTGTTTTTCATTTCCTGTGTCATATATTAAGTCTTCCAATTCTAAGGATGAAGCAAAGTGTCAAATAAGGCCTTGGTGACAGAAAATTTGAACATCTCTTGTTAGAACTAAATGAAGAAAATCTTCCAGGGATTTCAGGCGATTTCATAGAGGACAAGGATTATATAGCGGAGAAATAAAATTTTGATTGACCACCTGAAAAACAAATAAAGATATTGCAAACATTTCAAAATAAAAAAAAAGTAAACCTCTGATTGAGTTGTTTGGTTAGGGTGTAGGAGATTTGATGATCATGACGAGAGGGAAAAGGATTTTGGTGGAAAGCTTCCATGTTGAAGTGGAAAGAGTCAGCTACAGTAAGTGTTTATGCTTTACTCATATATGTAATGAGGATTCAGAATAATGCCTGGAATATGGCTGTGACTTAACACATGTTGCTTGAATGAATGCCTGTTAGATTAAGATAAGAGAGGGTGTTCACAGGACTGCATATTGCATTCTTCTGACCCTGAATATCCCTGTCATTACCACAGTCTTAACAATTTGGGCACTCTCTTGTTGGACTTTCTGGCTTAAAATCTGTTCTGATTCTATTTTGCTTTCTCCTTCTGAACAGATAGTGCTTCCTAGCATATTTTCTCATCCTGATTTCCTCAACCTTTAAAGGTGCCACAATACCTCAAGAAAATAAATCCAGGCTTCCTCCTGAACTTCAAACTATAGTTTGACTTATTTCCATCTATATGATCCATTGCTATGTTATTCTTCCAAAAAGCTCTATACTCCTAGTCTAGTAGATTTTCTATTGCCTTCTATACATTGCCATCTTTTTAACTTATTCCACTTGAAACAGTGCCTCATATATTTTTCTCCTTTTATCTAATCACTTCAAAGAACAGCTTAACTGCATTGTCTTATTAAAACCTTCCTAGTCATCCCAATTCGCCTTGGAAACATTTCTCAGAAGTCTAAACTCCTTTAGTACTCTTCGTGGTCACTTTTATACACATGTGTGTTCTACCTTCAAAAAACTTAACTACTTATGGAACACAATTCTCAAAACAGTTGACTGCTTTAGGAACTTGCAAAAGCTTTTCCATAGTAGATATACAAAAAAGGTTCATAATGATGGTAGATACTAAAATAATGGTGCCTTTTATTAAAAAAAAGTTAAAACTGGTTTGTTTTCTTTGTGAGCATTTTCAGTCAGTTTTAGTATGAAATTCACTTGAATTCATTGAATTACACTATGTTGACAACCAACCAAAATGTATCAGATGAGTTGACTTTGGAAATTCTCATACTGTAAATGCACCAGTTTCATTGTCCAGTGCATGCACGACAATACACCAAGACACTTGCAGCAAAGAGGTTTAATCATAAGGCAGCCAAATGAGGAGATGGTAGGAAACCTTAAATCCACTTTTCCGAGGAGTTTGGGAATAGAGATTTTATGGGGTTTGGATGAGTAGAGGGCTGAGGTGTGGGGATCGTTTATTGTTGGAAGAGTACAGGGTGAAATCATAGAGTGAGGAGATGAAGAAACTGGTTCATTTCCTCTGTGAGGGTATCTTGTTGGTATCAGCTATTCCACTGGAACTTAGGATCTGAAAAACATCTTAAGCAATCCTTCAACAAAAGCCTTATGATTATGACATCAGAGGTTCTATCTGTAGGAACAGTGGGGATGCAAATGTTCAGTACCTAGTGTGTGTGACTTTTGGTGAGCAAGCAGCTACAAGGAAGTGGACTAAGGTGCAACCTAATTAATGCTTAACTATATTTCTGTCCAGAACCCAGCATGTAATTCTTATTGACTCTGTGGGGACAGTTTCAATATTGAAAGCTCACTAAATAGGTTCATTCAATTGATGAAAACTAATTTCACATTAAAATACTTATATTTACATTTTTTAGGTATATTAGGGCATACTCCAGTTTTATCTTCATTTACATAAAATGAGATGCGCCTTTACTGTAAATTGATATTTTCCCTAATGTATGCCGATAGTGGCCTGACTGATAGTTTAACTGAGTAGACAAAGGGCAATATTTTTGATTTATTGGAGACTAACAACTGTCAAAATATGAGTAATAAACTAGACTGGCAATCAGAAAGCAAGTGAAAGCATAGTGAGGTTTTACTTAATACCGTGGAATATTTTATTTCCTGCTACAAGATAGTTATATCAGGACATGTTAATATGTATTTATCTATCTTGTTCTTATACCAAAAAAAAAATTAAGGTGGTGACTGATAAAAACACAATGTGTGTATGAATAGAAAGTAAATGTAACTTGCATGGATTCTGGAGCCAGACTACATAGGCTGAAATCCCATTGCACTATGGCTTATTTGGAAAGTTACTTAACATCTCTGTAGCTCAGTTCACTCATCTGAAAAATAGGGGAACTGAAGAGTATGTACTCATAAAATTCTCATGAGGACTAAAAAATAAATTAGTATTTGCAAAATGCTTAGAATAGTGCCTAGCACAACATACAACTTTTTGTTAAATAACATTATTGAAACTACCAGACAGAAGACTTATTTACGTATGGGACTTATTCACATAATGGGACAACAATTAAACTGAGTGGTGACTTTGCAATAGCAGCAAAAGTTGATAGAAGACAATTATTTAATACCTTGAAGTTCTGAAGGAAAATGTGGGTCAAACTAGAGTTCTATATATAGCTAAACTATAATTGAAAAATGAGGTCTGTGGTAAAATAAAGAATATGTTCTGGTTTTTATCCCAGTTTCTGACAAAGAGCTTCAGAAACCCTTGGAATTTCTTGAGTGTTGGAGTATCTTTTATGACTTATTCATAAGTACCTCTTTCCAGCACACCTGAGTTTATACCAACCAGGTGATAAGTAGTGCGCCCTTTTATAGTTTCAAGGAAGGGGCAAGCACTCCAGAAAGACCTAGCATGTGATTAGAGGGTGGGAAATTTCAGCCTCACCCCACAGCAGAGAGGGTCTGGAGAAAATGATTTCATAAGACCAAGACCTCACACTCCGGATACACAAAGCTCGAAGAGCTTCCTGGTTGGTGAAAACATAGATGTGCTGGGAGGGAGAGCACCCTGACTCCATGGGGAGAGGTCATGGGAGCTCTCCATTTGGCAGTTCCTAATTCATATCCTTTATGATAAAACTGGAATTGTAAGTTTAGGGCAGTGAATGCTAGAAGTCCTTTAAGATGATTAACAATTCTGAGAAGGTCATGAGACTCCTTGAATTTATAGCTGGTCAGAGGTGTGGAAACTCCCTAGGAGCTGCAACTGGCATCTGAGGTGGGACTTCCTTAACCTCTAGGATCTGTGCTAACTCTGGATAGTTAGCATCAGAATTGGGTTAAATCGCAGGACATCCAGTTTATGTTAGAATTTGTGTCGAAACAAGGTCAAATAAACAGAACTTACAGACATAAAGAAAGCAGAAAACTTACCATCTGTGCAAGCTTATTTAAAAATTCCACCCAAAGAGGTATTATAGCAAGAGATAAACCCAAATTAAAAAAGGAGTTGTACGTAGAAGATAATATAAATCAAATACAAAGTGTTACTTTTTTTTTTGGTAATTCTAGTTAACTCGATGAATAAAAGCAAAAATTTGTTTTGTTGTAACAAATAACATTAATTAAAATTTTAGATACTAGTAAATATGTAGGAATGCAGTTCTGAGTATGTTTAAGCCAGATAATAATGTCCCTGCTTTGATTAGGAAGAGGACAGAGATTTCAATTAATTTTAGATTTTACTTAAAAAAAATAGATATTTATATCTCTACCCATAAATGAATCTATCTATATTAGAGTCATGAGGATAATCATGAAAGCCATAGAAACTAATTATATTACTTCCAAAATACAGAAGGAAAGGAGATTAAAGGATACTTTGAATCTTCAACTTAAAAATGACCAGGGAAAATCAAACAAAATGAAATGTATGCTAAATAAGAACACAAAATAGGGTTATATAAATTCATGTACCTCAGTTATGTTAATAGATATAAACCGTTTAAACCCAATGATTCAAATGGAAATCTTATGGCTTATTTTAAAAAAGTCAATCATGTTCTGCTTTCAAGAAAACAAAATCAGAAAAAAAGACTTTTTTCATGTAAAAAAAGATTTTACATGAAGTGTGAAAAAATACACAAAGCAAATAGTGACCGAAGATGAACTTGTATAGCCATATTAGTTTCAGATAAGATAATTTAATGCAAAATGTATTAATAAAAATAGCGAATATCACAGCTTAAAGTTCACAGAATCAATCTGCTGAAAACTTGCTTCAGGTACATTTGGTCACCTAGTGGGCCATTTAAACATTTTATGAAGGGATTTTGTTGCATTGTTATTTTCAATGCATGTTTTCTCTTTTCCATGCAAGAGGGCTGATGTTGTAACAGTAGATTATTATGCTACAGTGAATTTTTACCAGGTAAAGAAAGTCTTTTGTGGTTTGAATCTTCTGAGAATATAAAAGAAAGACTGTCCTTGTCATCCACACTGCAACAAAACTTTGGCACCTTGAACTGTGGGTTCATAATCTCATAATTGAGAAGGGCCCCTCCACACTCTTGAAATTATGCACCCATTGGAACCCTTAAGGTAAAACTAATCAGGGAAGTCTCTCCCCAGAGGAGAATGGCATCCTTGATGTGAACAGCTTTTCCCAAGTTCACAGATTAAGGCTTCTACTATCATGAAACTCTTATCTTTGAATATGGTTTCTTGCTTATGCCTCTATGAACAATAAAAATGGAAAAGGGGTCAGTTATGTGCTCTTACGGGGTATGCTTTTATTTGTGAAAGAGTTTGCAGCTGGCCTTATACATGGATAATCTTATATTTTGACAGATAAAAGATGAAGGCCCAATGTAGGTAAGGAACTTGAATGGTACATATGTTGTCTGATTATCACTCAAACAAAACACTATTTCCCTCCTCTTAACCATATCATAGTTCCAAAAGGGTATCATTTGTTAGGTTCTTTATCCATGGTTTAAATTAAAAGAAACAATGATTAGAAATGTATTTCTCATGATAGGCTCTATAGCAAATTCTACTGTAAAGGACACAACTTTAAATTCTCTTGTGAAAGTTATTAGAATTGGCTGAACAGAGAAATATTTGTGCCGCTGCTGGCACTCACGGCCTATGGAAAAAACATTGGATATTACAGAAATTCAGTTGTAGCAGATTAATGAAGAAACTGCTTAGTTAAGTCATTCTTTGATCTTTTTGATTTTAGGAGGTTTGTTTTATGGGGACCCTGGGTAAGGAGCATACTATGAACTCTTGGTATTATCCTCCCAATAGTCATAATAGTAGTATCCCGAGTGTGCTGGATTCTCTCAAAGGTTGTAAGTGCTTGCATGCAGCCATCTCTAGAATGTCATATGGTCTCTCTTCAACTAGAATGACAGGAACTGAAAGAAATGTACAACCATGCAGACACTGTAACCTATAAATGATGTGCTGAGACCAGAAACCCAAAATGATGGTAACTGAGAGTGGCACTACGGCCCTAAATTTGGTCATACTCTCACCTAAGTGAGAATCTAACCATAAAGGGGGAATTTTTTTAAACGAAATTCTGGGAGGCCATTGTTTTGGACTGAGCTCATACCCTAGGCCCCAACAAACCAAACCAAAATGGAGTCACTCGTGCTAAGTTTAAGGAAACACATAGTTTCTAGAACACACCACAAACCAGGTTTTGCTTTTCTCCTGCAAATCTCTATAACAAATATTCTTAACAGCATAGTTATTCACCCCCTGAAGTTCCCATTAAGTCTTTTTTGTTTGTTTGTTTGTTTTTTGAGACAGAGTCTCACTCTGTTGCCAGGCTGCAGTGCAGTGACACGATCTTCATTCATTGCAACCTCCACCTCCCGGGTTCAACCGATTCTCCTACCTCAGCCTCCTGAGTAACTGGGATTACAGGCACATGCCACCCAGCTAATTTTTTTTTTTTTTTTTTTTTTTTTTTTTTTTTTTTTTAGTAGAGATGGCGTTTCACCATGTTGGCCAGGATGGTCTCAATCTCTTGACCTCATGATCTGCCCTCCTTGGCCTCCCAAAGTGCTGGGATTACAGGCGTGAGCCACCGCTCCTGGCCTAAATCTTTTAATTAAATTCATTTTCTGTCACTTAGAGACCATTAAATTTCAGATGATCAAGCAACAAAGGTTTCAGCCAGTTTCAGGTGAAAGCACCACCCCTGCTCATCAAGAAAGCACCACCCAGGCCACCACCCCTGGCTCTGCCTCCACTAGACAGAGCAGGGAAAGAGTTCTGTTCTGTTCCATGATCCCCAATAGGTAGAGACTATGCCCCATGCCAGCATGGAGCAGTTACAGAAGAAAGATCATCGGTTCTTCTGCCTCCTATAACGATTTATGGGGATCACATTTCTCACAGGAGCTGAGGCAGGAAAATAGGGTCTGGAGGCAGGGAACATAAGGTCAATTCACATCTCAGCAATGACAGGAAATATCCTCTCCATAGGGTGTAGGCCAAGTAAATGACTTCATAGCTTTACTTCATCCTCTTCATTCACATAGGGCATACCCAAGTAACCAAAGGAATCCTCTAGAGGATAAACTCTCAAAAATTTTGTAACAGGGCCCTCGAGCCCCTATGCTTGGGCCTGCTCCCACCCTCTGGAGTGTACTTTTATTTTCAATAAATCCCTTCATTCCTTCCTTGCTTTGTTTGTGCATTTTGTCCAATTCTTTGTTCAAGACACCAAAAACCTAGACACTCTCCACTGGTAACAATCTGATGAAACAAGGATAAAGAACTAAGTACTGTTATGTCATCTACAGAAATGGAACACTCTTTCCCTTTGTGCCTAGATGGGGTACTATTAAACTCTTTTTCTGCCAATATCCTGCACAAATAGTGTAGGATAAGGCAGAAGGCTTTTTGGTATAGCCTTACTCTTGAGAGGAGGTCCATCCACCATGAAGTTCTTTGTAATTGTTAACTCTCTACCTAGTGAGCTTTGACTAAAGCTATTGCATTTGTAAATAAGACAAATATATATTGCTTACCATTCCTATTTGTTTGCTAACCAACAGAGTCATGTAAGATAGCTGAGTAGAAGATGGTGCCAGTGTTTGAAGGGTTCACACCTTGTGAGTACCCTCCCCTTTTACCTGACATTACTTAGCTTAGGAAATTCCATAAAATCAGGAAACCTTCTTGGAGACACCACTGGACAACTGTACATCTGCTGGGAGAACAGCTCCCAATGGTCCATCCTGAGCTCTTCATTTATTTCCGATGCAAGTTCATGTCTTTGACTACACCTTCTTTAAAGTCATTAGGATAAACTTAAACACTCCTGAACAATGCAAGCATATCGTTGTTGATACTGTGTTATTTAAAGGTTAAGATAATCTTTTACATATATGTTATCTCATTTAATAGTTATGTTTATTTGGGGTATTATTAAACCCACTTCATAGGTGGGGAAGGCAGTAAAGAAGGGTAAAATTGTGTTTTCCATATCACACAACTCATTAGCAGTGCTGCCAGGATCAAAACCCAGGTCCATCTGATTTCAAGCTCAGAGTGTCACATCCTCTGTAGAAAATGATAAATATAGGACAAGAGATGGACAAGATCATCAATTCTAGGAGGCCTTCCAGAGTGTCACATCCTCTGTGAAAAATGATAAATATAGGACAAGAGATGGACAAGATCATCAATTCTAGGAGGCCTTCCATGACTTTCTAAATATGATAAGCCAGTGCTTGAGCCCTTCCCATGGCAAAGAGCTATTTCACATGGGAGTCCATTTATTTGTTGGACTCCTCTAATAATTTAGAAGTTCCACTTTATACTACCTTCAAATCTTCCTCCTTATAACTTCTAACTTATCGGCATTGTTTTTCCCAATAGAAAATTTCATCTTGCTTTCCCTGAACATTATAATTTAGTTTTGAACCTGTGTGGGGCTTTATATAAAACCCTATTAAATAATAGTTACAGCACTTTAGAATGACATACTTTGACATTGAGAAATGAATTTCATATTAAAGTCTCTATTTTGTTTTATTAAAAATTTAAATAGCAATCTCATCTGAATGTCCTTTAAAATAAAAATTAAAATGTAGCTTATAATAAAATTAGACTTTTCTCTTTTCAGGCTGTGAAAGTCATTAAAACCATATCCTACTTCCTTACATTATTGTAAGAGTGACTTTCGACACAGGAAATTAAAGTATAATTAGCAATGTGCATTTTGGCATTACTTTTGAACATATTATTTTATTTCTCCTACATATTGTAAATTTCAAATGCCCAGGTAAAACTTTGCATTTTATTTCTAGAAACTGACTGAATAACAACACAAGATAAACCAAAATAGTACCAGTGGTTCAGATTTTTAAGATGCCCAGTATTTGTTACATTAGATGTTTCTTTTTCTCTTTTCTCTTTTCATTTTTTTTTTTTTGGAGACAGAGTCTTGCCGTGTTGTCTAAGCTGGAATGCAGTGGTGCGATTTCTGCTCACTACAACCTCCACCTCCCCAGAGTAAGCAATCCTCTCACCTAAGCCTCCTGAGTAGCTGGGACCACAGGTGTGTGCCACCACACTCAGCTAATTTTTGTATATTTTGTAGATCAGGGTTTCTCCATGTTGCCCAGACTGGTCTCCAACTCCTGGATTAAAGTGATCTGCCCATCTCGGCCTTCCAAAGTGCTGGGGTTACACAGAAGTGAGCCGCTGCATCCAGCCTATATTATGTATATATATATTTTAATAAAAGAAGTCTACAGCTGAGACGACATGCATAATTTGGGGGTAAAATGGTATTAGATGTGATGGAATTAAACCTAACCTGCTTGCCTTCCTTTCTCCCCTTCCCTCCCCTTCCTTCCCTTCCATCTCCTTCTCCTTTCACTTTTTTTCTCTTCCTGCTCCGTTTTCTTTTGCATAGCTTTATAGCTTAATCTGAGAACCCAGATCATCTTTTTCACTCCATGTCTTTTTCAGTGTGTGTGAATTAAGCAGAATATAAACATCCCCCTAAATTGAACAAGTACTTATTTGGAGATCATTGAAAAATCCTGAATTTGATGATTTAGTCAGTTTTTCTGGTCACCCTCAATTATCACTTATCCGTAGAGTAGCAATTTGTTAAGTAAATGCAGTCAGATTTTGGCAGTTGCCAGACCTCTGTTTTTTCTCAAATTGACCTCTGGATGAAGTCAGATGAAGTATAAATTGAAGACTCCTCAATATTTTAGAAATTGCTCTTCTCTGCAGATTTGCATTAGAGACCATGCCATTTATAGAAAAGGATAAATTGATCATTTTATGCCTTCATTTTTTGTCATTTGTACTCTGTAATATTGGTAAAACTTAGTTGTCAACCGTATTAGTACAGAATTTGAAATAAATCTTTTTCCTAAGGTTAACTTAGCTGTTAGCTTTATATATATATATACACACACACACATATATATACAATATGTATGTGTAAAATACATATACACACATAACGTAGGCCCTGTGAATAACTTCATAAGCACATTTTTACATTTTTGACTGAGAATATACTCTTCAAGTACTTATAAAGCATGATTTTTGTCAAATAGCCCATTTGCTAAACCTTTACAGGCACTATTTGCACACGGCAAGGCATTCTGAGACTGGATCGCAAACTCCAGTTTTGCAATTACTTGGTATGTAACCTTGGCCAAGTCCCTTATGCTCTTTGTGCCTTTGCGTGTTCCTCTGTAAAATTAGGCTAATAATACCTATTCTACTTAAATCACAAGAGTATTAAATGGATACAGTCAGATGACAAAGTATAATTTAATTTGAAAAAACTAAGAAAATTTTAAAAATCATTATCTTTATTATATCACATTGAACTCAGTTGAGTTCCTGCAATTTTGTTAGGCTGCTATCATGTGGCAGGCATGTGATTTAAGCCATGTGTGTTAGGACCACATAAATGTAATGAATGCCTACAAGAAACTGGGAACAGTACTTGCAGCTATGGGGCACAGCTTAATCAGACATGGCTTCTGGGCACATTATAATCTACTAGAGAGATAGACATAAGCTTGTAAAATGTGTTACGATGAAGGCTTAAAAAGTGCAGTGGAGAACAAGGAAGGAAATGTTTAATTATTTCCAGTGAGATGTGAGAGGATGTTGTGAAGAAAACAGGGTTTGTACTTAAAAAGTAGGTATAGCTGACAACTGATATTTATAAATAGAAAGGAAAGAAGACTTAGGTTGTTCTTCTGTTAATATTTAAAAATTCACATAGAAACTAAAAGTTAATTAAATATTAATGATGATATTTAAGAGCAAATTTAATAGAAAATTGCCAAAAACATAATTACGTTTCTTCCCCAATATTCAAATGTGTTTTTCTTTGTCAACTCTTCTAGAAGGTCAGATTAGTCAGGAGTTCTGTCTTGAGCACTTCCTCAGGGCTCTTAATTGTCAAAATGTCCCAAAGGGGATAACTCTGTCTTTGCTACATGTTGGCAAGACAAGCCACCTTAGCTTGTGAGATTTCCAACCTTTCTGCAATTAGAACTCCTGCTTCTTCTACACTTGAAAGAGGCAGACAAGTCCAAGAGCAGCGAAATTCAATAAAATTATGTGACGAGTAGTTGCAAGTTTCCAATCAATGGCTCTGATTTTTCCCCCAAAGAGAAAGAGGTGTTTTTCTGACACTGATGTTAGGGGTTATTTATTTATTACAAATTCAGGGGGTACATGTGTAGCTTTGTTACACGGGTATGTTGCATAATGCTGGGGTTTGGACTTCTAGTGAACCTATCACTCAAATAGTGAAGACAGTATTCGATAGGTAGTTTTTCACTCCTTATCTGCTTGTCTCCCTCCCCTCCTTTGGAGTTCCCAGAGTCTATTATTTCCATCTTTTCTTTAGCATAGCCAATGGAAACATTGGCTTTGAATAGCTGTCTCACTTTAGTCACCCTTTTAGTAGTGTTTGCAGCAATGTTTTCCATTATAAACAAAATTAGTGAGAATTATGTCTTTCAATATCAAACCACATTGGCTCAAATTTAATCCTTTAGGGATGTATGTATTTTTAAATGTTAAATTTAGTATGAATACATTTCGGGAAATCTGGGAATGGCAAAAATAAATTATCCCAGTCCCATTCCAAATACTGTTGGTATTTGTTATCCATCTTTTTCCCTTTTTTCCAATATGACTGATTATATATTGGCCTGCCTGCCACTGTATCTATTCTTTACAATCTCTCAATAGCATCACAGTTATATCTTTTGTTCTGTTTATATAATTATCAAGGTATCCAGCTTGGATTTTTATAAAGTCTTAATAATTATGGGTTGCTATAGCTGTATCTTTTTAAAGAGTGAATATACTATATAATTTTTAATGCAATGCCATACTGTTAGATTTTTAGGCTGATCCTAGAATTTTTTGTAAAATCATAAGCATACTTATGTGAAAGTATTTATACATGGAACTTTGATGAAATATTTGGGTAAAAGGGTATGGACAGTTCCACAGTTCTGGATTACACAGATACAACATCAAAAAATTTTGACATTCTCAGTTTCTCTGTTACAATCCTTGGTTTCCTTGTTAAGTGATTAGCAAAATGCTCATCAGTTATGTATGGTAAATTACTTACTTTCCAGCTCCTGAATTTGGGAGGTTATATAACCTGGAAAACCTCGGTTTCCTCACATGAAAACTTAGAATAATACTACCTTCTAGAAAAGTACTGATATTTAAAAAATAGTATGTGTAGTAAATCTTCTAGAACATTGCCTATTTAATGAGCACTCAATTGATAGATGTTAGCATTAATTTGTTTCAGTTTGCTTTTTGTAATGATAAGAGTGATGCTAAATTTCTTCTGAAACATTTGGAGGTCATTTGGATTTTTTATTGTCCTATGCACATTCAAGTCTATTTTCTCATGGATAAGAGACAGTGCTAGAAGTAGGCAACAGCACCAGATGCAGTCCCTGGGGTGTCCTGAGTAAAAGTCTTCCTACCTAGGATGTATTGGCTTAGTCTCTGGTTTTAGTAATTCCATTGATGGACCATGGCTCTTTCAGTGATTGGTTTGGCCTTTCAAAACTGATGGTAACACTATTATTATTCAACTATTTAATACTACCATTTTAATAAGGGAAGCATTTCATATTCTCCACTTTGATAACTCATCTGCAACTGTACAGCCACCTTTTGAGACTACTTAAGATCTACTTAGAATAAGAAAAAAATGTCCTTTTTGTGGCCAGCCTCAGATACAGAGGTTCAATCCTAGGGCTCATGACCATCTCTCATTTTCTTACAAAGTGCTGGTTTGCCCTGCTTCCTCTTCTTTGTGTTTGGTATCTGTGAGAGCTTCCTGGCAGGAGAGAATTTCTGGTCTGATGGTTAATTTTATGTGTCAACTTGGCTGGGCCACAGTGTCTAGATATGTGGTCAAATGTTATGGATGTTTCTGCAAGGGTGTTTTTTGGATGAGATTAATGTTTAAATTGGTGGACTTTGAGCAAAGTAGATTGTCCTCCACAATATGAGTGGGCCTCATCGAGTCAGTTGAAGGTCTGAAAAGAACAAGACTGGCCTCCCTGAAACAAAAGGGAATTCTTCCAGCAGATGGCAGACTTTAGACTTGAACTGCTACATCGACTCTTACATGGGTCTCCAGCCTGCCAGCCCACCCTGCAGATTTTGAACCTGCCAGTCTCCATAATTACATGAACCAGTTGCTTGTAATAAATCTTTCTCTACACAACACATGTCCTATGAATTCTGTTTCTTTGAAGAACCCTGACTCATACAATCACTAATGGAGGGAACACGTCTCATGATTGAGTGCCTTGTCCAGAAACTCTTGGAAACACCCCAAAAGCTCTCTTTTTGGCTGCCTGTTCTATTTGTTTGATAGCTCTGCTGCTGAAACTTGGGGAGGAGGACAGTGGAGAGACAAATGAAAAAATAAACTTTTGCTCCTTGATAACTGAATCATGGGGGCGGGTCTTTCTCATGCTGTTCTCATGATAGAGAATAAGTCTCGTGATGGTTTTGCAGAGGGCACTTCCTCTGCCCATGTTCTCTTGCCTGACACCATGTAAGATATGCCTTTGCTCCTCCTTCACCTTCCACCGTAATCATGAGACCTCCCCAGCCATGTGGAACTGTGAGTCCATTAAACCTCTTTTTCTGTATAAATTACCCAGTCTCAGGTATGTCTTTATCAGCAGCATGAAAACGGACTAATACGTTCCTTTAGTGGCGTGTATATGAGGCATCTGGAGACCGCTCTGTCACTTTCCTTCTGAATGAGGAAATTTCAATGGGTACTGCATTGAGTAGACCTCCAGAGGAGAAAATTTTTCTCTTATACTTCTGCCTCCTCAACTTTAGCTGAACCTCCAATTTATTCTAGAAAAATTGCTAATCAAATTTGTCCAATTCGAGTACATTGAATAGAATATGTTTTCCAGAAGACTAATGTTGTGTGTGAAAGGGTCAGGAGAATGTGACTCATCCTCTCTGTTTTCTCTCTTTTGTGTATGCAGCTGCAGAGGGAGCTGACTTGTGATTGGCTCTCTTCCAATCTAGAGTTCAGATTCCAGACCCATGAATTCCAGAACAGGAAGCTCAGCCACAACCTCTGTGCTGTGAATCTCAGGGCTGCTGTTCCTCCTGAGGCCTCCAGGGACTGCTAAGGAGGCAGACTCTCAGAGGACCATATTCTGTGTGCACCTGCTGGAGTCTGGCTGCAGTGGTCCAGCAAGGAGGGGGTGGTGCTGACCCTCTCCCGACCACCCTTGCACTGTTTGTCACCTGCACCCCGAAGCAGGGTTCTGCAGTTTCTGCCAGCATTCTATGCTGCTTGGTCCAAGCCCCTTCCTTCCTCCTTCCGGTCTTACTTGCTGTTCTGTTGCAGGATGCATCCATTGATATATCATTGATTTTTCTTAATCCAACCTCATCTGCTCTAGAATATGGATTTTATTTTCTGTCAGATTTTTGGGGAAAAAACAAATGTTGCATGTTATCCTTAACCTCTGAAACTGTTGTGACTTGTTTGTCTCTCTGCTTGCCTTCATGAGGGAAATGGGAGGCAGCACTCATTAGAAATGGCTAGCCATTCTACCTGGGTTCTTTCTGTTACTGACAAACTCAGGGAAGATTTCTCCTTCCCAAATTGAGTAATGTTAGAGTGACTTACATTTTTCTATGGTTGAACTAAAAATATAATTTACAGTTTGAATTGGGTATTAATTTAAATATTGATGTAAATTTTTAGTATCACTTACCTATACATCAACCAGCCTCAGCTCCAGGAGAACAAAAGAGTTTTCACATAAATCCACTCTAATGAACTGTTTATGAAGCCAAGAATTGTAGTGGTTATAATTTAATCTTCCCTTTGTGTTCCCTATTTTTTTCCTCTCTCTCTAAAACCGAATAATAGAAAAAAAAATTAAAAAGGGAATTGGAAAAGAAAAAGTAGACTGGTAGATATCAAAAAGAGAAATGAGACTTAAAAACCAGAAAAAGAAAAAAGGAAAATAATCACAACATTAGTTGTGGGAAGTACAGCACTATTGTCTAGTAGGTCCCATAGAAACCATTGTATCTGCAGTAGAAGTTTTCTATTTCTAGTTTAGTCAATGAATCTTTTATTGGCTATAAACTTTTCAGAGGTTTTGAGAAGTAAGTGGTAATATTGACTAATGAATAATTTTCAATTGCATATTCTCCAATACCATATCAATTTGCTGTTTCATTAATTATGGAACTAATCTGAAACAACTATTTTTAAAAATGTTGCTACTGAGAGTTTTTTGTTCAAGTCAGCTCATCTCTTTCTGAAAATTAGATTTCTTCCATTTAAAAAATAGTCTTAACAGTAAGCATTCTCAACACAGCATGTTTCTACATAAAATGCTAGACTCTTCTCCGTTCTTAGAAACAATTTTAAATTTAGATTTAGAATCTGACATAACCTTAATAGCAGCTCCAATTGGTCCAACCTTTAGTTGGAACTGAGAATGTAGTTTAAGTCAAACATTATTGATTCTCAGTTTAGTTTTGTTCTTAGGATCCTCTTAAACATTCTGAATGTATTAGAAGAAAATACGTAAATATGAACAAGACTGCCTTGATTTTAAAAAGTATAGTGAGATACTGTCACCCAGAGAAATGTTTTTCAGAGGACTAAATTTTCCTGAAAGGTAATTTTGTTAGGAGACATACCTATAGTAAATTAGAAGATAATGAAAAGAGGTAGACAGACAAGTTCAAAGTTTGTTATCACTTAACTACTCATTTGACTTTGGGAGAACCACTGTGTGGATTTCCTCATGAGTAAAATCAAGTATGCCGTGCCCTCTTTTATAAGGATTTTGTAAGAAATTAAGTTAAAAAATTATGAAGAGCAATGTCACAAAACTTGGCACGCAATAAATAATAATAGATCATAATGTAGTTGCTTTTATTATTGTTTAAAATAGCATGCATTTCTCTGCAACAGTAAACTGAATACAATTAATATAAATTTGCTTTTTTTGGTGAAACTTCTAAAATTATTAGACAGTTTTGAGCTAGTTGCTTCCATTGGTGGTTCAGAGGAGTGAGTTGGGGAGAGGGAGCATGGCTCCCCTGAAACCTCCAAAATACACATATCATCTAAGTAGAAACAGGCAGAGACTGTTCCCTGACACAATGGAGTAACTGGAACCAGACTTACTATTCCACTATGAACAAGTAGAAAACTGCAGAATATATGTGGCAACCATTTTTAGACATTGGACAACCAGCAGATCAGGACTGTGATCCCTAAGAGCAGGGGAGCACGGAGAACTTGGAGGCACTTTCCCAATGGGGATGCAGGGAGGAAATTCTGAACAGAGCAAGCGTTGCAGGACTTTTCCTTAGTTCAGCTGAAGACAGGGTCCTTGTCCCATGGTCATGAAAGTTTAGGCTCGCAGACAGTTTAAAGGGTGAATAAAGCAGGGTTTTATTGGGTGAAAGGAAAAAAAAAGGCAGGGCAGGGAAAAAGGGACTCTGCAAGGCCAGAGTCCCTGCTTGTGCACTTCCTGCCTTGCTGTTTGAATCCCAGGTTCCACACAAGAAGAGGAGGGGTCAGGCTCCTCCCCTGGTGCAAAGGGCGTGGTCTTCTGTGTCTCCACTCCAGTACACAGGCAGGTTGCAGTTTTGCCTGGGAGCCCCTCCCACCTGGCTGTCTCACAAGAGGCCTCACTGAATCAAAGAAACAGAGATCACCCAGGCGCCGTGGCTCACGCCTGTAATCCCAGCACTTTGGGAGGCCGAAGCGGGAGGATCACCTGAAGTCGGGAGTTCGAGACCAGCCTGACCAACATGGAGAAACCCCATCTCTACTAAAAATACAAAATTAGCCGGGCGTGGTGGTGCATGCCTGTAATCCTAGCTACTTGGGAGGCTGAGGCAGGAGAATTGCTTGAACCCGGGAGGCCGAGGTTGTGGTGAGCTGAGATCGTGCTATTGCATTCCAGCCTGGGCAACAAGAGCAAAACTCCGTCTAAAAATAAATAAATAAATAGAAATAGAGATCACCATTCAGGGAGGCAAAGTGGGATGGAATTTGTAGAACAGTACTAAAGATGACAGAACTATTCAAGAAAATGCACCAGAAATTTGTTTTGATCTCTTAGGTCTGTTTAGCATTCAATAAACAATTCCTGGACATAACGACATTTTAAAAGTGTGAGTCATCACCAAGGGTCACTTCCTGAATGAAACTTTTAAATGACTTCCTATAACTCTAAAAAAACTACTCCAGTCTCAAAAAGTTGACTTAAATGTAAGCCCTGAATCATCTGTGTGGTACTTGCATCTCTAGCCTCATCCTTAACCAGTATCAAGCAGCCTGGCCACCACTCTCCCTTCAGTGGCTCCAGGGTACTAAAGTTATTGCAGGTCTTCAAATGCCCCATTCTGTTTTTCTTGATTCCATGTCTTTGAACATCCTCTTTCATCTGCCTGGATCTCTGCTCTCTCTCTCTATTTATCTTACTAAATCCTACTCTTCCTTCAAGTCTCAGTTTTAACATCAGTTCCCTGGTAAGTACTTTTACAGGAAACACAGTTAGTGTTCCCTGCTCCGTGTCCAGAGCTGCTTACTTTCCCTTTCCTAATCTGCTTCACAGTTAATTTAATGTGTCTCCTCCTCCCTGATGGTCAGCAAGCCCAGGGATGTTGGGTCCTGTTCTCTATTGCCTCCAGCACAGTAGCTGGCCCATGATAGGCTCATTGTAAATGTCAGATGGAGTGAGTAAGTGAACAAGCTCAGAGACAGAAGTTACTCTTGAATGGGAAGAAGGACACTTCTCATTTCTTCCTTTGACTTTTTAAAAAAATTTATTCTAAAAAAAAGGGATACATGTGCAGAATGTGCTGCTTTGTTACATAGCTATACAAGTTCCATGGTGGTTTGGTGCACCTACTGACCCATCCTCTAAGTTCACTCCCCTCACCCTCCATCCCCCAACAGGCCCTGGTGTTTGTTGTTCCCCTCTCTGTGTTCATGTGTTCTCATTGCTCAAATCTCATTTATGAGTGAGAACATGGCAATATTTGGTTTTCTGTTCCTGTGTTAGTTTGCTGAGGATGATGGCTTCCAGCTTCATCCATGTCCCTGTAAAGGACATGATCTCATTCTTTTTTATGGCTGCATAGTATTCCATAGTGTGTATATATACCACATTTTCTTTATCCAGTCTCTTATTGATGGGCATTTGGGTTGGTTCCATGTCTTTGATATTGTAAATAGTGCTGCAGTAAACATACAGGTGCATGTGTCTTTATAGTAGAATGATTTATATTACTTTGGGTAGATACCCAATAATAGGATTGCTGGGTCAAATGGTATTTCCTTCTAGATCCTTGGGGAATCGCCATACTGTCTTCCACAATGGCTGAACTAATTTACACTTCCACCAACAGTGTAAAAGCGTTCCTATTTCTCCACAGCCTTGCCAGCATCTATTGTTTCCTGACTTTTTAATGATCGCCATTCTAACTGGTGTGAGATGGTATCTCATTGTGGTTTTGATTTGCATTTCTCTGATGATCAGTGATGTTGAGCTTTTTCTCATATGTTTTTTGGTTGCATAAATGGCTTCTTTTGAGAAGTGTCCGTTCATATCTTTTGTCCACTTTTCAATGGGGTTGTTTTTTTCTTGTAGATTTATTTAAGTTGCTTGTAATTCTGGATATTAGACCTTTGTCAAATGGGTAGATTGCAAAAAATTTCTCCTTTCTGTAGGTTGCCTGTTCACTCTGATGACAGTTTCTTTTGCATGCAGAATTAATTAGATCTCATTTGTCAATTTTGGCTTTTGTTGCAATTGCTTTTGACATTTTTGTCATGAAATCTTTGCCCATGCCTATGTCCTGAATGCTATTGCCTAGGTTTTCTTCTAGGGTTTTAATGGTTTTGGGTTTTACATTTAAGTCTTTAATTCCTCTTGAGTTAATTTTTGTATAAGGTATAAGGAAGGGGTCCAGTTAGTTTTCTGCATATGGCTACCCAGTTTTCCCAGCACCATTTACTGAATAGGAAATTCTTTCCCCATTGCTTGTTTTTGTCAGGTTTGTTGAAGATCAGATGGTTGTAGATGTGTGGTGTTATTTCTGAGGTCTCTGTTCTGCTCCATTGGTCTATATGTCTATTTTGGTATGAGTACCATGCTGTTTTGGATACTGTAGCCTTGTAGTATAGTTTAAAGTCAGGTAGCATGATGCCTTCAGCTTTGTTCTTTTTGCTTAGGATTGTCTTGGCTATACATGGTCTTCTTTAATTCCATATGAAATTTAAAATTGTTTTTTTCTAATTCTGTGAAGAATGTCAATGGTAGTTTGATGGGAATAGCATTGAATCTATATATTACTTTGGGCAGTATGGACATTTTCACAATATTGATTTTTTTCTATCCATGAGGATAGAATGTTTTTCCATTTGTTTGCATCCTCTCTTATTTCCTTGAGCAGTAGTTTGTAGTTCTCCTTGAAGAGGTCCTTCACGTTTTTTGTTAGCCCTATTCCTAGGTATTTTATTCTCTTGGTAGTGATCGTGAATGGGAGTTCACTCATGGTTTGGCTCTCTGCTTTTCTATTGTTGGTGTAAAGGAATGCTTGTGATTTTTTCACATCGATTTTCTTTCCTGAGACTTTGCTGAAGTTGTTTATCAATTTAAGGTGGTTTGGGGCTGAGATGATGGGGTTTTCTAAATATACAATCATGTCTTTTGCAGACAGAGGCAATTTGACTTTCTCTCTTCCTATCTGAATACCTTTATTTCTTTCTTTTGCTTGATTGCCCTGGCCAGAACTTCCAATACTATGTTGAATAGGAGTGGTGAGAGAGGGCATCCTTGTATTGTATCGATTTTCAAAAGGAATTCTTCCAGCTTTTGCCCATTTAATATGATATGGACTGCAGGTTTGTCCTAAATAGCTCTTATTATTTTACTAAAAGTGTTAAAAATGGTGAATGTGGATAATTATGCACATAATGTTGTAATATTTCTGGAAAGAAATTAAAACGTGGCACTTGATTGGATATGAATGATAAAGATGGGGCTATATATTTTAATAGTCATTGATCAATAAACATACGTTTTGGAGGTTGATTACTTCTATGCTTATTTTGGTAATGTTTGAGCTTTTTTGGTTACTTTTGCCCTAGTAGCTCCTCCAGATATTGGTTAATACTCCTTCCTCTCATTAGTTAAAAAAATTACAATTCACCTTTAGTATGAGCTGTTTAGAATATTTATTTTACCTCAAATATTTACACAATTTTAATAGCAGGAAAATGTTACACATGTAGAAGTTGGAGGGAAAATTCAGACTACAAAGTTCTGTTTTGGAAATATTTGTACAGAAATATCTTTCTTAGGACTTCTCCTTAAGAAAATATTTTTGATGGAATGATTTTGGAGAAACTATTTGAGAGTTTTGAAAAATCACATTCTTTATTTAATAATAACAATTTCATAAGTCTGAAATTCAACAGACCTGGATTTAGATCTCACATTCATTACCTCACAGACACAAAGGAACCCTTGGTTATGCCACTGCTTAGTTTATAAATAAATAGTCTTGGGGCACTTTTGGATTAAAACAGAAAAGCTAACTCATTTAATTGCCTTTGTAACATGGTAAGTGTATGTTATCCCCAAGGAATAGCGGTTTTTAGCTGTGCTACTAATTCTTATGTATATAGACCAAGAAAATATTTTTGGTGGTTAGATATGTTTCAACTAACAATATATGTATCTCAGAAAGTTGGCTTTGTTTATTAATGTTTGCCTTTTAATTTTAGAAACTATAAATCTTTTGAAAGAAAAGTCTTTCTTGTGTTCCATTTTTCTACTTATACTAAAATCAAAGATCAACATTATTTGCACCAGATTTACACAAATCAAGATTAAATTGAGAAAGGATGGCTATAAATATATTTTTGTCATAAAGATAGCTGATCTTGATATTCTTGGAAAACCCTTTAGTTCAAATAAATATATTTTCTTAGTAGGTTTATTTGCTGTGAGGCAAATATTTTGGCTGTTTTCCACATGCAAATGCTTGATCACTAATTGTTCACAAGATTCTCATAGAGCCTTCTGAGGACATCATCTTGATACAGTGTTACTGACAGCTGTATTAATCAAATTCACCATTAAATATGTAATCCTATTTATATCTCTGTCCCTACAAGATCTTTACAAGGCTATAATATGATTTTTAAATTATTATTATTATTATTATTATTATGATTTTTGAGATGGAGTCTCTCTCTGTTGCCCAGGTTGGAGTGCAGTGGCGAGATCTTGGCTCACTGCAACATCTGCCTCTTGGGTTCAAGCAATTCCCTGCCCCAGCCTCCTGAGTAGCTGGGATTACAGGTGCCTGCCACCAGGCCTGGCTAATTTTTGTATTTTTAGTAGAGACAAGGTTTCACCATCTTGGCCAGGCTGGTCTTGAAATCCTGAACTTGTGATCCACCTGCCTTGGCCTCCCAAAGTGCTGGGATTAAAGGTGTGAGCCACCGCACCTAGCCAATTTTTAAATTCTTATGTGTAATAGAGAAGCATTTGCCTGATTTATTAAAAAAGTTGTACCTAGGTGGAATTGGCTTTCAACAAGTTTTACAAATACACTCTCCCAATACACCTGGCTTTAACTTTTAGGATTTATTTTTAATATATGATTTTTTTTGAAATAAAGCTCTGTGTAACCCTGTGGAATGTAAACTTTTATTGCAATGCTTTATAAATCAATCTAAAACTTATGAAAAATCTTCAAGAAAAAAACAAGATTTTTTTTTCTCAACCATTAGAAAGGAGCCTGCCAATCTGATATTCTAACAGATTTAAAAACTTTGAATGTATTTCCTAAAAACAAGAACATTCCCTGCATAACCACAATACTGTGACAGATAACACTGATATGTTTCTACCACCTATTTATCATGCCCCATTCAAGTTTCAGCATTTTCCCAATAAAGGTCTTTTTAGCAGAAAGATCTAATTCAGATTCAAGCCCTTCATTTAGTTGTCAAATTTCCTTAGTCTCTTTCAATCTGACTCAGTTTTTCAGCCTTTCTTTGACTTCTATGCCTTTGATTGTTATGGAAACTATAGGCGAGTTATTTTTTAAAGTATTGTCAATTTTAATTTGTCTGATGTTTCCTTTGGATTAGATTCAGTTTGTCCGTCTTTGGTAGGGATATAAAAGAAATGATGCTGTGTCCTCATTGCATCTGCTGTGGTTTGGATCCCATCAAAACTCATATTGAAATTTGATTCTCAGGGTGACAGTTTTGGGAAGTAGAGCTTGATGGGAGGTGTTTGGGTCCTGAGGGAGATCCTTCGTGAATAGATTGATGCTGGTTCAGAGGAGTAAGTTATTTCTTATGTGGGACTGAATTAATTGCTTTGAGAGTGGGTAGTTTCCTCTCACATTTGGTCTGTTTGCACAC
Organism: Pongo pygmaeus; assembly: GCF_028885625.2. Classification (NCBI taxonomy): domain Eukaryota; kingdom Metazoa; phylum Chordata; class Mammalia; order Primates; family Hominidae; genus Pongo; species Pongo pygmaeus. Next base: position 154,321,154 of record NC_072378.2, on the reverse strand, counting down.
ATCCACTCCCCCTTTCATTTTCCACCATGAGTTGAAGTGGCACAAAACTCTCACCAAATGAGCTGCCTGATCTTGGACTTCCCAGCCTCCAGAATCATGAGCCAAATACAGTCATGTGTTGCATAAGGAGCTTTCAGCCAACACTAGACATTATATATGGGAGTGGTCTCACAAGATTCAGCATCATATTTTTACTGTACCTTTTCTATGTTTAGAAGTGTTTAGATACACATTTATTATTGTGTTAAAGGTGCTTACAGTATTCAATACAGTAACATGCTCTACAGGTTTATAGCCAAGGGACAATAGGCTATACGCCATATAGCCTAGGTGTGTAGTAGGCTATACCATCTAGTTGTGTGTAAATACACTCTTTAAGCTCATACAGTGTCAAAATCACTTAATTTCTCAGAATGTGTCTCCATTGTTAAGCATGACTGTAAGCTTTTTTGTTTATAAATTACTCAATCTTGGATACTTTGTTATAGCAACACAAAATGGAAGAAGACAACATCCAATGGGTAGAACCACTTTGCTTTGTCCAATTTTTGATAATGTTTATTGTAATCGCTTGATTTAGGTGGTGCTCATCTTCTCCAACTGTAAATGTGTTCTATTTCCATTTGTTATTAATAAGTAATTTTGAAACTAGGCAGCTCCTCTGTTCTTTACTAATCTTTGCTAATTCAATCATACATTTATAGGCTTTAAGAAAAATTTAATGTTATTATTTATATTTGTTCCAGATTTAGCCAGAGTAATTCAAGTTGGCTTTTCTGTCCTTCTGACATCCCTATTGTTTTATTTTATGAATATTTCTTTGCTTTCTTGCATGACAAGAAGAACCAGGCACATCTTGTATTTCCCAGCTCTATCCCTGGATTCAGTCATTTCTCCAAAGAACCAAGGTTTTTGTAAAAGAAAAATGACATGTAGAAGCCAAGGTCTGGTTTGCTTACGTATTTATTTCTGTTCTAGATTTTGTTTGTTTATTGACTCCTTACTGCAGACTTTGACTTCCCATGCTGGGCTAGGAAGCATAGATGCCTTCCTCACCCCACTTGGACCCAACACCCTGTGCCAGGCCATGTCCCCAAATAGATTTTCTATTCACACTGTGTGGATAACCTCCATACAAACCCCATTAGGTTTCTGCATATCACATCAGGCTACCATTATGTCCAAATTGTCTTTATCTTCTCCGAAAAACATGACTTTAGGATTAAATATTCCTGGAAGAAAAGAGAAAGGAAAGAGAAGAGAATAAGGAAGAAAAGAAAAATACTGAATTATTCAGGAAAGATAGGAAAAGAGAAGAGAAGAGAACAAAAAAACTTTAAAAATGTCATCTCAGCATCTTCTGGCTTTCATACATTGAGATAAGAATTATTCAGTTATTCTTTCCTTTTTATTTAATGTTCCCTTTACTCTGCATGATTAAAATAAATTACTGTTTTTAGCAATTTGATTATGATGTTTCTTGGTGTGGGTTTTCTGGTGTCTATTTCAAATATGAACTGAGCTTCTTGGATTGATGTCTTTATAAAAAGGGGAAATTTGAATACGTATACACAGAGGGAGAATGCCATGTGACATTAAAGGCAGAGATTGGAGTGATACAACAGAAGCTAAGAAATGCCAAGAAATATCCCAAGTTAGGAGGCAGGTATAAGAAAGATTTTCTCCCATAGCCTCAATGGAATCAACTTCACCAATACCTTGATCTCTGAATTCTTGCCTCCAGACTATTAGATACTACATTTCTGTTGTTCTGAGCCACTCCATTTGTAGTATTTTGTTACAGCAGCTCTAGCAAACTAATAAAGGTAGGTTTCTATTTCTCGTCAAATTTGTAAAATATTTGGCCATCATTAAGTTCATGTATTTTGATTTCGATAGAGGAGTCACTATACTAATTTCTAGAGTCTTTACTCACTGTAGCTCCTTCTTCCTTGGTAGTCTGCCTCACAAATGACTGCTGCGGCTGACTCCTTGTCCTCTGGTTTTTGTTTCTTCTACTTAGAAAGACTGTTGTACCCTGTCTGCTTTAGATCCTATGCTCTTTACCATAATTCAGAAAGTGCATTTAGGCCATTTAGGCCGAAAGTCAGGGCAATTGTAGTGCTCACTTCATTTGTATCACTTCTGTCAGAGGCCACAATTCTTTGTCCTTTTGTCATTAGTGAGAAGAGTTGTTTTAATAATTTTATCTAGTTTTTAGTTATTTTTAATAACAAGAGGATGCTTTTGATCCCAGTTACTCTACCATAGCCGGAAGTAGTAGTACTACTTCATTATTTTCAGAGATCTAATAATTTAGTTTACTAATTCACCATATATTTAGACAACAGGTATAGATTCATCTTCTAAATATATTTTATATCTAGAATATGTAAAGTTTTATTCTTGTCCAATTTAGAAAAGCCGTTTTTTAATAAAGGAGTAGAAAAGGAGGTGCTACTATCTATTAAGGATTGTTGATCATTTTTAGACACAAAGACATAAATTAAGCCCATCAGGTCTTTTGAGAAGCATCATTATCAAAATTCTAAGCAATTTTGTGATTTTCTTATGAATTTACCAGTGTACGCTTTGAAAGTTTTTCTTTCATTCTCTAAAAATAGTAATAATCTTTTTTTGTTAATTTTATTTAAAGAGTCCTGAAGAGATATTAATTTGGAATCATTCTATCATTGGAAGTCTTGCATAACAGTGAACAAAAGTTGACCAGTGCATGTTAGAAATTTCATTTCCTTTCATTCAAAAGCTTTCTTTGATTGAGGAATTGATATTGGTACAAATGCTAATCATATAACCAGAGATGATTCCCGCAATAGTTAGAAAAATAACAAAAATATTTTAATGCTTGGTTCTCATATGTAAAAAAATATGAGAATCTTCAAACAAACACAGATACACAAATTATAAAAAGACTAATAAGAAAATAGATTCCAGGCTTTTTATCAGCTGCCACCTGAAAGATACACAAATTCTGACATCTACTACATGTGAACTTTGTGATTCAAAATCAGATTTCACCATTGTTATTACCAAAAACAGACTTGGCCGTAAAAAGAGTGTCTGAGCAGAACTGAAGAGCTTCTTCACCATGTATGAGATTTGCCAGATGTGTCAAGTGAAATTGAACTGAGCACTCAGCTTGTCCAAGTCCAGACAAGGTATGCCACTGGACTACATGTTTCTGTTGGCTTTGATGACAGAATACAAATGAATTATAACTTAATGGAACCTTTAATGATGACTTTCAAAGAAGACTGTGAGACAAATTCATTCAGAAAAAGACCACAATACTTGCAAAAAAAGCAAGGGAGTCACATTCCAGAAGGAAAGAGTTGTCAGATATAAAACACAGCAAAGGAAAAATGTAAAATTTTGCATTTTTTGAGAGGGTCTTACTCTGTTGCTCAGGCTGAAGTCAAGTGGCGTGATCTTGGCTCACTGAAGCCTTAAACTGCTGGCCTCAAGCAATTCTTTCACCTCAGCCTCCCAAGTAGATGGGACTACAGAGGCGCACCACCAGGCCCAGCTAATTAAAAAAAAAACCAAAAAACTGTAGAAACGAGATCTCACTGTGTTACCTAGGCTGATCTCAAACTCCTGGCCTCAAACAATCCTTCTATCTCGGCCTCTCAAAATGCTGAGATTACAGGTATAAGTGACTGCAATCAGCTAAAATGTAAAATTAATGATTACTTGTGTGTATTCACCTGCTTACAGTTAAAAACTGGTCATTTTTTCAAATGTTTATCATATTCATATTCATAAGCAATATGACATGTCTTCAAATACCAACACATCAAAAAGTAACAATAAAATTGTTTATGTTAAGAAGTCTGGTTTAAGAAAAATATTCACTATTTTATTATTGTGAGGACAAGAATCCATCAAGGTGACTCCCTCGTTTTATCATGAGATATACTTTTTTTCCCCCTTGAGTGAGGTATGTGAAGTATATAGTTTTAGTATTGGTAGCAGGACAAATGTTAGATAGCATTCTGTATAACCTATTATCTCTGTTCCTTAGGCAAGATTTTTACCTTCTTTGTGCTCCAGATTTCTCACCTATAAAAAGTGAATGGTAATAAAGTTATATTTCTCAGTGAATTGTTATAAGGATTAAATTTGTGTTCGGCAGTGCCTGCAATATCGTGAGCAGTATAAAAATGCTTTCTGTTACTGTTATTATGTTGATGGAGATGATTCAACGGAGAGTGAAAAATAGATGTTGCAGGAGAGGAGAATTTCTGCACTGATGTCCTTAAGTAGGTAAGGATAGGTGGATGGAGTCTGGTACCCAAATGGAAACTCCAGTCTTGGACAGAGGCATAGATTGTTTGTCCATATAAGCCTGAAGCAAAGAAAAGCAGATGGCTGTAACATGGGACCAGAGTATATGGGGAGTGTACTGGAAACAGCCTGGAGAAGTTTGTCTAGATTGCTCACATTTTCTTCATGAATTAGGAACTAATGTCATCAGTTGGAAGTGAAAATAAGGAAGAAACTATGGGAGGAACTGAGATAATATCATTTCAGAGAGCAGTAGAGTAAGTTGACCAAGACAATATAGTGGGACTCTAGAGGCAGACTCTGAAATTCCAAGGACTATGGCAGAGAATATTACTGAAATATTCTGAATATGTTGTTTTAATGTTTTTATAGGATTTTAGATCCAGGACCAAGTTCTACTTTATATTGGACTTATGTCCTACAAACAACATTATAGAAGTGGTTATTGTAGTTTTTACTCTTTTTCTTGACACAGGATTAATTAATGTTATTTATTCACTGTGATATTTTGATTACAGTTTAACAAATTCAGAAGAAATTCTTGGTGGATATAAACACATTATCTTATTTTGCATAGCCGCTTTATGGATATGTGTGAATTTGGTTTTAATGATAAAATATAACAGTAGAGAAATGTAGCAAGGGTGAGGAACCACCTGGGCTTAGTGGTTGTGCATAAGCAGTGGAATCAGTCACACAAGATTCTGTAGAAACAGGGAAATTGGAGACTGGGACATCACCAGGATTACCAGGATAGAAGGGAAAGGAAGTTAAGGGTGTATGCAAGATGTTCATATAGAAGTGAACTTTGTAATCTCAACTGGATAAAGAGGGAAGAAAGACTGTAAGTGGGTGAGATCCAGGAAAAATTTGTTAGGATTAACAGATTAGGGAAAGGACTTAGTTATTGGTAATGGCATATTCTGGAAGAAAGTGGCTGAGCAAGTTAGGGAACAATACTATGGAGTAAAAGAAGTCAAGGACCTAGGATTTCTATATGTTTGATGGTTTTGGTTTTATCCAAATACATATAGAAAAATCACTATCATTTTTAAAGATAACAATATCCAAGGGTTGGTAGAATCATGACCCCATGCATCCCTAATCTTAGAAAACATAGTTCATCTTTTTTTTTTTTTTTTTTTAACTGTGAACTCTGGTAACTCCAGTCTTTTTAAAAGGAAAATTCATAGTGAGGTAGCCTCTCCCCAGTTAGGGTAGTTTTACAGTATAGAGATAGTGTTCATATAATTTTCAGTGAAATGAAGACTGTAGGATAGAAATGAGACCTGGATAGTTTCCTGTTCACAATAAAGTGGTCCATTCTCAATGTACCCTGTATCTAGAAGAGAAAATCATGTGTCACATTGCTTCTGAGAATAGTAATTCATTAATTTATCCATTCCAAAAATATACTTTGAAGAGTTTGATACTTTTAGGGATGTTAATTAGAAGTTACCACCCACAGTAGACAAGTGCTGAACATAATATATTGGAAAAATGAGGATAAATCTCACTTGACTTTAAAATATTAAAAATACTTGAAAGATTCCTTTCATGTATGAGTGATCCGTAAAATTCTTCCTCTTTTCTTTCTTTCTTTATTTTTTTATTTTTTTATTTTGTAAGATGGAGTCTGGCTCCAGGCTGGAGTGCGGTGCCGCGATCTCCACAATCTCAGCTCACTGCAACCTCCGCCTCCTGAGTTCAAGAGATTCTTCTGCCTCAGCCTCCCAAGTAGCTGGGATTACAGGGACCTGCCACCATGCCTGGCCATTTTTTGTATTTTTAGTGGAGACAGGGTTTCACCATGTTGGCCAGGCTGGTCTCCAACTCCTGAGCTCAAGTGATCCACCCACCTCGGCCTCCCAAAGTGGTGGGATTATAGACAAGAGCCACCATGCCCGGCCAATTCCTCTTTTCTTTTATGCAAATGTTTTTAGTAGATAACTAATTTTCTAGTTTACATATTAAAAGGCATGTAAAACATTTCTAAAAATGACTGATAAAAGCAATATTGTAGGCAGTTAAAAGAAAAACAGTTTGAACAAGGTCATTTAGTGGTATTTCTAACTCAACTTTGTTACAGCAACAGGAGAGAAGCTTCTACTCTTGTAAGATTCTATAGTTTCATATTCAAGAGCCCAGTTTTGAAGGGAAATCAGGAATATCAAGCACTACTGCCAACCAACAGCATTATTGGCATAGCTGGACATTCCATTTATGTTTTCACAACAGATTAGATTCATGCCCAGTTTCCACTTGGTGCTGTAAATAAATCCTGCCAACCGCTTTGAAGATATGACTATGGTGACTTTTTATTCTTTATTTTCCTGTCCATATTTACTTACAAACAAAACAGTTACCTACTGGGGTATGTTTATCCAGAAATATTCTTGCTGCAAATTTAAACTCTAAAAGTAATCCTTTCTGACAATAAACACAATACATACCATATGCACCTGCTTAATTTATATGCAATGCTAAACTAAAAAGTAAAAAGTGTTAGTTGGTGTAACTATGGGATTGCACTTAGGTCTGTGTGAACAGTGACAGTTCAGTTGAAGATTATAGCTTCTTTATGAATAAACCTATGATATAATAAAATTTAAAATTTCAGCTGAGCTATTCATAAGCTATCAAAACTCCTCATCTAAAACTGTCATTTTCCAGATGCTAAGGTTGTCTTAATAATCATGAAAATAAATTGAGCCCTGATTGCAGAACAAAGTAATTGGCTTTATTAAGACTCTGTTTTTTGAATCTTCATCTGAGTTTAAAAGGAGTCTATTATCTTAACAAAGAGACCAAATTAATTCTTGTCTGCATCCTGACATCAGGATGGGCTTGATCTTTTGGGTGAGAATTATTCTTGTTTTATTAGAAATAATTAGCAAATAAATCTAAGTGTTTTGTGGCATTATTCAGTCTTTAATCAAGTAAAGCAGTTGACATCAAGTTTTCAACCACATTAATGAAACAATTATTATTAACATTCACTCTTTATCCTATCTATAAATCAATCTGGATATACACAGTGAAGTAGATGCTATTTTTTCTCCCTAAATAGCAAGTCCTTAGATGCAGAGATGAATAATTTGCGTAAGTATACTATTTTCACAAGGAAATGCATTTTGTTTCTTGAGACCCCTATAAAGTATTGTGGATGAAATTTGACTACAAGTAGGACACCCACCTGGGACACAGAAGAGCTTTATTTTGCCAAATCGTCCAGTCTAGACCATTACTTCCTTCCTCTGTGCACTGTAAATAAGACTCTTCAGCGTTTCATTCCTTCTTTTAGCCTTTGGATTTCTTCTTCTGTATGAAGCCAGGATCAGGTATCTCATGTGTGTGCTGTTGATACACAATGGGCCAACCTTCTCAGCAGGTCCTTTTGATACACTGTAGACCCCTGATGGCACACTCTGTGGACATCTGACAGCATACTCTGGACTGTGGACAAAAAGTCACATTTTCTCACTGTCTTCAGGAGTAGTTGACATAATTTCAAAAGGCAGGCCCCTCTCTTCTGGTAAGAGCTTAGACAGAATTCCTCTTCTGTCTCTTTCGAAAATGGACATTCATCTCTTGCCCAAGAGAGAGAACCATTCACGTACTCCTAAGTATAATTACATTTGTTAATTAAAACATATTTACTTGTCTTCTTTATGAAGTTGATATAATTATTATGTCGATAATCACTATTTGCCACAGATGGTGGGGTGAGAAGTGGGAAGAAAGTGACTTGTTTCTTAATTTATCTTTTTGGTCAACATTAAGGAAGACATTTCTGATCCACATTTCACACTTGAAATTGTGGCAGTTATATAAATTTAGCATACGCTACATAATAGGCTTCAATAAGTATTTGCATTGTGATATTGAGCATTTATATATAGGAAATAATTTCATCTATTAAAAAATCCTAGGTTGATCCATTTCTTTTATTTATGTACCAGTTCTTTCCTTATATAATACAGTATTTTTTAATGTTTATTTTTTTAATGACAGTCTTGCTCTGTTGCCTGGGCTGAAGTGCAGAGGTGTGATCACAGCTCACCACAGCCTCGGACTCCTGGGCTCCCATGATCCTCACACTTTAGTGAGGTCCCAGTAGCTGGGACCACTGGTGCAAGCCACCATGCCAGGCTAATTTTTGTATTTTTTGTAGAGACAGGGTCTCACTGTGTTGCCCAGGCTGGTCTCAAGCTCCTGGGCTCAAGTGGTTCTCCCGCCTTGACCTCTCAGTGTTGGGATTACAGGCATGAGCTGCCATACTTGGCCTCAGTACTGTTTTAGTGGTTTAATTCAACATTTAATATCTCCTTCATTATGTAATTTTACAGGCAGAAGAAAAAATGAAGAAACAAAAAATGCAGTTGCACTGCTTTTATTTTTACCTGTGTATTTATCTCTACTGATGCTCTTTATTTCTGCATGTGGATTTGAATTACTGTCTAGTGCCCTTTCTTTTTTCAGCCTGCATGTGAATAAAACTGGTGTTATGGGCTGAATTTTGTCCCCCCAAATTGACTCTTGAAATCTTAACCCCAAGCATCTCTGCAACTTTATTTGGAAATGAAGTCTTTAAAGAGGTTATATAGTTTAAATAGGACCTTTCAGGTGGCCCTTAACACAATGTGAGTGGTGTCCTTATATGAAAGGACATTTGGGTACAGACATGTGTGCACATAGAAGAGAGACAATGTGAAGATAAAGGGAGAAGGGGACTATCTATTATACAAGCCAAGGCAGAGGCCTCCTAAGAGATTTACCCTGCCAACACCTTGATCAAATTCTAGCCTTCAGAACTATGAGAAAATGAATTTCTGTTGTTTCAGTCACAGTCTGTGGTATTTTGTTATGACAGTTTTAGCAAACTAATGCAACTGGAGAGGATATGACAGTTTGGTCTCCATAAAAGAAGTATAGGTGAGGAGTGTTGATAGCCTGCTTTTAGGCAATACTGTGAAAGAAAGAGATAGAACTAAACTGACTGATATTTAGAAGTAGAATCTGTAGGACAAAGAAGTTGTTCACCATGCAGGTGGATGGTGAGTGCATCCACATTCACAGGAAACATAGGAATTGGAATAAGTGGATAGAGGATAGTGGAAAGATACGCGTTTGATCTTGAACATGTTGAGTTTGAGATGCTTATAGGACAACTAGACAAAGATACCAGGACTTGTTTACATACATGGGTATAAAGCTGAGCCCATATGTAGAAAGAAAAGGAGACTCAAATTTTCATTTGCAAAATGGGATAAATTTTAATATATTTGCATGCCAAGGAACTTTGTCTTTGATCATGTGATCACTGTGTGTCTAGATGTGCATCTCTTTGAGTTTATCCTGGTTGGAATTTGTTGAGCTTCTGTATGAATAGGTTTAATATTGTTTCATCAAATTTGGAATTTTTTTGGCCATTATCATCAAATATTTTGTCTTTTTCTCTGCTTGCTCTCCTGGGACTCTGATTATGTGCATGTCAGTACGTTTGCTGGTGTTGCACAGGTCTCTGAGGCTCTTCTGTTCAGTTTCTTCTTTAATTTCTTTTTCTATTATTTGGAGCGTAGAATCACAATTGATCTACCTTCAAGTTCACTGATTCTTTTGCAATCTATCATCTGTTGTTCTTTTCTAGTGAACTTTTATTTAATTAAATTATTTTTTAAGTTCAGGATTTCTATTTAAGTCTCTGCTATAATTCTGCCCATTTGATGGATATTTAGTGAAATACTATTCTTATACTTTGATTCTTTAGACATAGCTTACTTTAGCTGTTTGAACATATTTATAGTAGCTAATTGAAAATATTTTTCTAGTAGGTCCAAAATCTAACCTTCTTCAAGGACAGTTTCTATTGACTGCTTTTTTTTTTTTTCTCTATGTGTGGGCCATGTCTTGTCTCCTTGTGTCCTTGAAATTTCTTGTGGAAAATTGGACATTTTAAATAATATAATGTGCTAATTCTGGAAATCAGAAAACTTCCTCTCCCTCTCAATTAGGGTTTGTTCTTGTTTACTGTTGTTGTTACTGATGCTGCTGTTTCTTTATTCACCAAATTTCCTGGATTAAGTCTGTACTCTTTGTCATGTGCAGCATTGAAATCTCTGCTCAGTTCGTTCAGTGGTTAATGAAATTCAGTCATTTTTCCTCCATAAATTCTCCTTGGATTTTTTTGTAAGTCTTTGATTAATTCCCAGAGTTCATTGAAGTTGATTTTGACAATTTTATTCCAGTGTTCTCATTACTTTTATGAAGGAGCAGGGTTTCAGAGGTCTTTACCATTCCAGAAGTGCTTTATGAGCTTGAATATTTTTGACCTTATGTATAGAAAATTCACATGAAGGCCAGCTTGTGATTTAAATAGTCTCACTGAAGATTTTATTTTGCTTTTCACTTATCACCAAGGCCAGTACAGGTTGTATGTGTGTGTGGGTGTTGGATTTTACTTATTGTGTATGCTCACCTTTAAAATAAAGCTGTAACTCTTACGAGACCCACATTCACGCAGGTCTATTCATTTGTCTGCGTTTCCATGAGTGAGTACCAGGCTTTATAATGTGTTCCACTCGCTTCACAGAGCCAGAAGAAATAGAAGCTCAATGACATGATGATTTGATGTCTCAGGGAAAATTATCCTCACCACTCACTTCCCCCTCAAGAATTCCTTCTGTGGTGTTTAATATTTTTTCCATTGTGGATTCTTCAAATTCTTGTCGTTTATGCAATAATTTAATTATTAAAAATGTGCTTTGCCTCGGTTCAAAGCTGGTTTAATGCAAGTTGTTCAAACTTTATCATTCATCAGTGATCAGATAGAGAAGTGAGGTTTTTGTTTTTAATGAACAATTTTCCTCAAGATTTTTCATCTCTTATTTTTATCTTTACAAGCAGTAACAAAACTTTGAGATCAAAACCTCTAGATTAATTTTGCAGTGGATTTTTTTCACTCTTCCTACCCATGTCTCTGTTTTGCAACTCTATCAGAGAAGGAATACTACCTAAAATCAATTAGTAATACTATGTAGTGTTATGCCTATGCTGTCACTTCAAAAATATCAACAATTTTACATTACATTTAGTTATCTACTTCTAATCCTGATAAGGAAATTCAGTAAGAAGGAGAGCTGCCTGTGATTTGATCCTTTGGAGAGTGCTGGAATGACAAATGTAACCTTGGCCAGACATTAAAATGTTGCCTACTAAGAATTCCATATATATATATATATATATATATGGAATTATTGGGGGGAAAGTGAGTGGTGAGGATAGTTTTGAGACATCAAATTATTATGACGTTGAGTTTTCATTTCTTCTGGCTCTATGAAGCAAGTGGAACACATTATAAAGCCTAGTATCCACTCATGGAAATGCAGACAAATGAATAGACCTGCATGAATGTGGGTCTCGTAAGAGTTACAACCTTATTTTAAAGGTGAGTACACATAATAAGTAAAAACCAACACACACACACATCCACTCTCACATACATAAATACATATATATGTATGTGTATATATATAATGTGTGCTATATATATTTACATATTCATATAGTGTATTCTGTTGAAAATTGACTTATCTTTGTCTTGTACAGAAACAAAATAGTCTACATTTAGATTTTAGTGTAGTCCAAAGGTATATAACATGTATTATGCTTTTTATTACACTTGCCACATTTACCTCTCATGAACAACTGTGGTTATGAGGTTATGACTAATCAGTCATGACAATTTCAGGCATGGCTTATAAACCTTCCTAACAGGGTACACTGGGAACTTTCTGCTAATTGATGGTAGTTGACACAGTACGTGAAACTTACCTGCCATCCATGATTAATGAGTTCTCTGTTAATGTTTATGTACTACATTGTAAAATTCTACAAAAAAATCACCACATCTGTAAAAGCGTTTAAAAACAGAAACATCTTCAGTTGCTAAACAAGCCTTCTTTTTTAAATATACGTATACCACCCTGGATTTATTATAAAAATTTAAACAAGCATATGATATAATCTAATTCTACTTTTAATCAAATATGATGAAAGTATCTTGACTCAAGTTTCTAAAGTGCACCCTGGATTGCAGGTGTTAAAACGCTCTGGCAGTCAAGGTCAAACTGCCCCTCATTGGAGTGTCATGGAAAGCCACAAGTCGCCATGGAGTTTAGTCTGAGATGAGAGAATCGGTGTTAGAAAAGGTACCTAAGACAGATGACCAAGATTTAATTTAAAGATGTTGTAAACTTTACAAATCAGGTACTAGAGTTGTATAGTTAAGTTTGGGACAGGATTTATGAAAATAAGCAAGGTAAGAGGAGATAAGAATTTCCAAGGCTGTGTCCCCAGAGTAATTGGACTTACCTAAATGATATTGCTCTCAATTAGGATACGTTTTTGAAATCATAATAATGTGTTAGCTCTTGCAATACATAATCTTAGGTTATATTTCAAATGTACCTCACAATATACTTCGTATATGCTGTGTTAAGCCTCTTTGATCATGCCAAGGATTACTATTTTCATGTTACAAGTTTACCCCACTAGTTCTGTTACATGGGAAACAAACATCTCACTATATTGATAGACGTACTTAGCAGAAACATTTTTGAGAGCTTAATTACTGTTCCTCTTATACATAATTAGCCAACAATTATTTTCATTTTTAACTGTAGAAGTAATTTTTATACACAGCTTTGGTTTATTAAGGTACCATATAATGCATGGTCTATGATTTTGACATTTTAAAATTATTCTTTCTCTAGTAGATTGCTGTTCCAAGTTGTGATCTTTAGCAAGAATGTAGATTTTTCAAGATAAAAAAATATACCATTGAATTAAAATATTAGATCTTCGACGTTAAAGCCAAATACTATTCAATAAAAAATAAATTATTGAGTACCTCTATGATACAGCATTGTGAAAGAGTCTCATAAAGCAATTGTGAATAAAAGACACAGTCCCTCTACTCATAGAGTTTATAATCTTGTGAAAGATATAGAAAATAAAGCGGATTATTAAAATCGAAAGTTATGTCCAAAACCCCCACAAGTCTATAATCAGGTGAGAAGAGCTTTTATTTGAAGGATTATTTCAGTGAGGGGAGGAGTATACTTTTATGAAAAGAGGGGGACTGTTACAATTAGGAGGGGCCTTTGACTATAAGATCTGAAATGTCGGCCGGGAGCGGTGGCTCAGGCCTGTAATCCTAGCACTTTGGAAGGCGGAGGCGGGCGGGTTGCCTGAGCTCAGGAGTTTGAGACCAGCCTGGGCAACACGGTGAAACCCTGCTTCTACTAAAAAAAAGAAAAAAAAATACAAAAAATTAGCCAGGCATGGTGGCGGGTGCCTGTTATGCCAGCTACTCAGGAGCCTGAGGCAGGAGAATTGCTTGAACCCCGGAGGCGGAGGTTGCAGTGATCCGAGATCGCACTGTTGCACTCCAGCCTGGGCGACAGAGCGAGACTCCGTCTCAAAAAAAAAAAAAATAAGTAAAAAGAAAAGAAAAAATATCTGAAATGTCAGGCAGCAGAAAGGGCTCTTTCCTTTATAAACAGAAGAAAGCATGAGGTGTGGAGAAATGGAGTGAGGTGGGATGATTGCAAAGCTGATAGTTTCCCCGAAGGCCAACAATTCTCTCTGCAGGGGCTTTTAAGGCAGGCTTATTCTGTGTCTCAAAGCTCTAGGGTAGGCCAAAGTTCAGGGGCCTGGAGGAAGAAGAGAATCCTGACTAAAGTTTGGTCAAGTCTAGTTAGCGGACATGTTGTTCTGATTGATCAGTGTGGACAAACAGTTGAGCTCATTATTTATGACCCAAAGAATAGGAGTGTAGAATGTCTCTTGCCTCGTCTTTGGTAAACAAGTGAGCTCTCCAGGAGCCTTATCTAATTCATTCGAGGAAAGGAGTTCTTTGCGGTAAATTGTTTTCCTGAACCCAAAGTGTGGAGGGATTTATTTTACCTATTGCTGTTTTCCAGGAGCAAAGGGCTCAAGTGAAATCGTATGTATCATTCTACAAGGTTTGTGATGGAAGCTATGAAGGAATATTTGCAGGATGCTATGGAAACACCAAAAGGAAGTCAGGGAGGAAGTGCTTTTAAGAATCAGGGAGGCTCTGATTTTAAGAATTAGTAGGAGTCAAAGATGCAGAAGGATCATTGAATTAAAAGACAATAAATGTATAATTTACTGGGAGATTGCATTGTACCATTGCAGACTGCATATTCAAAAGAGTCAAAAATCCATCCCCCACAGATTTGTGCAATTAGATTTTATTTTGTATGTGTGTTCATGCAGTGGTGCCTTCACTGAGCATAAGACACTTGGGAACCAGAAAGGAGTTGATGCTTATTTGCAAGGTCTTGCTAACTGCAGGACCCCAGCCCCTAATAGTTGGGCCTTGCAGGAATTACAGGAGCACTAGGGCGGAATTCAAGCAGATCTAGTGTTAGGTAGAATGAGGAGGATAAACACTTGGTCAACACATATGTGGTGAGGGCAGAAAGTAATGGGACTGAGGAACTCTGGCATGTTAGCTCCTGAATCTGGGTAGGAAGAGTGAGGGGAAGAAGAGCATGCAGTTTGAATCACCAAATTCCAGGACTAGGGTGAAAGGATTCTTTCCAAGACCCCTGTGCAATTGTCTCCTGAAGTGTTTCATGCTTCAATCAGATTTAACTCAGAATCTGAGGTAGCACTTTGCCATCAGTATTGATGGTTTAGCACTGTGCTGAATTGATGGTATATCGTTACTCATTTCGGTTAGGTACTGCCATTATCTTCAGATATATGGTGTTGAGGAAATAGTGACAGAGAAATTTAATTATTTCCAAGGGTCACCAGGCAATTAGTGATGGAATTCACATTACAGACTCAGACGATCTGGTCTTGAGTCTAAGCTCTTCACCACCACACTATGCTGCCATTCAGCATCGAGACACCGTGGTGCTCTAAGTCAGAGGGGCAAAAGAATATACCTTGGGGCTTGTAGGGATGGGAGTTAGTCTAAAGATCAAGTGTAGATTGCATCTTGTCTCAGGTCATTGGTCTCTTTCCAGAGGTCTATGTCTCAGGTATAGTTGTTATAGCAGAGGAGAGAAGATATCAGTTCTTCTTTCTAAATGCAAATAGTCCTGGATTGATAAATTATCAAGTCTTCAACACTTGTTGCTCGGCTCTTTTCTGGTATTTGGGGGAAGATAGAAAACTGAGAATCCCTACTTGGTGGAAGATAGAAAGCTTTGAAAATCCCTAATGTGAGGGCAGAAGAAGCCATTGAGAAGAAAATCCCTAACGTGAGGGCAGAAGGCATTAAGAAGAAACAGATCTTCCCATCCACCCCCATGATGTAGTCTATGTTGGGATCAGCCTGGGACCTGAATTTAAAGCCAGTTTTCCATGCGTGACAGCCACTACTGATGAGAGGGATAGCATAGATGGTCCTCTCACTGATTCTTAGGGTCTTCTAAGCAGTAAATCTGCCCCAGTATACATTGTGCTCAGTTCCACTAAATCATCCTCTTTTTAAAAATCAAAAATAGTACTTTGTGTCTGAAGCTATTGTCTTGCAGTATTTTTCTATTTAGATTTTTATGGAAGTTGTTAAGTTTCTAAATACCTGACCTCTCAGGAATGACAATGAAATACATCACTGAGCTACTGACTCATAAATCTATCTGTTTTTCTGTTTCTGTGAGACTCTTTATTTTGGAATGCCTAAATGTAATCCACAGAGTTCTGTTGCATTCATTTGATTTCATAAAAGCTTTGATTTGGTGGGATAGGAAGTGGAATTCTGTCCAAAACTTAAAAAACTCCTTCATCTAATAACCCTTGTACACCTCTTCCCCACCAAATGTTTTAATATGTTTTTTGTACTGTACCTACTCTTTATTCAGGCCTCAGAAAAATAGGATGTTCATGGTGACATCTATATACAAATTTAATGTTCTCCATATAGTAGGCATAGTATGCGTGATCATAGAAAGGCTACATTTGGGCTAAATAACTCCTTTTTCGGCGATACTTTGAGCATGTTTCCTGGCCTCCATATGCAAATTCAAAATGCTTTATTATTTCTGTTAAATCACTTGACCACTTCCCAGAGCTTGTTGCACATCTCTGCCATTTGTAGCATATTGTTTTGATAGTTAAACAAAGGGGAACAACCAAGTCCAGCAAAGGTACACTGTTGTTTAGGCAACACTCTTCAACTACCAGCACCTCAGCTATTTTTTTAAAATTAATATTTATTTGACACATTAAAATTATAGAAAAGCATAAGAACGTAAGACATACTTAGCTATTCTCCAGCATAATCAACAATTGTTAACATTATGCTGTATTTGCTTCATATCTTTAAATAAAATGTAACGCTTTGATTTTATGTACATATATATAAAATGTTAGAAATTTATCTATCACCTATTTCCAAATTTCCCTTTGTTTCCCCACCCCTCTATCTTCTGACAACCACTGTCAAAAATACAATGGCATTCTTTCTTTTCAAAAAAGTTTTTATTTCAATAGCTTTTGGGATACAAGTGGTTTTTATGTTACGTGGGAGAATTATATAGTGGTGAATTCTGAGATTTTATTGCACCTGTCACCCAAGTAGTGTACATTGTACCTAATGTGTAATGTTTCATTCCTAGTTGCCCCCTCCCTGCTCCTTCTGAGCCTCTAAAGACCATTCTGTATACATTTGTGTACTCATAGCTTGGCTCTCACTTACAAGTGAGAACATTTAGTTTTTGGTTTTCTACTCCTGTGTCACTTAAAATAATGGCCTCCAGCTCCATCCATGTTGCTGCAAAAGACATTCTTTTTTCCTTTTAATGGCTGAGTAGTATTCCATTGTGTATATGCATTTTCTTTGTCCACTCATTAGTCGATGGGCACTTAGGTTGGTTCCACATCTTAGTAATTGTGAATTTTGCTGCTATAAACATATGTATGCAAATGTCTTTTTCATATAGTGACTTCTTTTCCCTTGGGTAGATGCCCAGTAGTGGGGTTGCTGGGTCAAATGGTAGATCTACTTTTAGCTCTTTAAGGAATCTCTGTAGTGTTTTCCATAGAGGTTGTACTAATTTACATTGCCACCAGCAGTGTATAGGCATTCCCTTTTCTCCACATCCATGCCAACATCTACTGTTTTTTGACTTTTTAATTGAGGCCATTCTTGCAGGAGTAAGGTGGTATCTCATTGTGGCTTTAATTTACATTTCCGTGATGATTAGTGATGTTAAGAATTGTTTCATATGTTTGTTGGTCATTTGTATATCTTCATTTGAGAAACATCTATTAATGTCCTTTGCCCACTTTTTTATGGGATTATTTGTTTTTGTCTTGCTGATTTGAGTTCCTTGTAAATTGTGGATACCAGGCCTTTGTCGGATGCATAGTTTGCAAGTATATTCTCCCATTCTATGGGTTGTCTGTTTACTCTGCTGATTATTTCTTTTGCTGCATAGAAGCTTTTTAGTTTAATTAAGTCCCATTTGTTATTTTTTTGTTGCATTTGCTTTTAGGGCCTTAGTCATTAATTCTTTGCCTAGGCCAATGTCTAGAAGAGTTTTTTAAATATTGTCTTCTAGAACTTTTATAGTTTTGGGTCTTATATTTAAGTCTTTGATCCATCTTGAGTTGAATTTTGTATAAAGTGAGAGGTGGGGATCCAATTTCATTCTTCTGTATGTGGCTTGCCAGTTTTCCTGACATCGTTTATTAAATAGTGTGTCCATTCCCCAATTTGGCTTTATTTCCAGGTTCTCTATTCTGTTCCATTGGTTTATGTACCTGCTTTCATGTCAGTACCATGCTGTTGTGGTAACTATTGCCTTGTGGTATAATTTGAAGTCCAGTAATGTGATGCCTCCAGATTTGTTCTTTTTGCTTAGGATTGCTTTGGCTATTCGGGCTCTTTTTTAGTTCCATATAAATTTTATGATTGTTTCTTCTGTGAAAAATTATGTTGGTATTTTGACTTAAATTGCATTGAGTCTGTAGATTGCTTTGGGTAGTATGGTCATTTTCACAATATTGATTCTTCCAATTCATGAGCATGGGTACATTTCCATTTGTTTTTGTCATCTAATTTCTTTCAGCAGTGTTTTGTAGTTCTCCTTGTAGAGATCTTTTACCTCCCTGGTTAAGTATATTTCTAGGTTTTTTTTTTTTTTCTGCAGCTGTTATAAAAGGGGTTGAGTTCTTGATTTGATTCTCAGATTTCAGAGGCAGAAGTTTGCTGCAGGGGCAGAACCCTCATGGAAAACATTTGCTAGGGCAGTGAGGAAGGAAAATGTGGAGCTGGAGCCCCTACAGAGAGTCCCTACTGAGGCACTGCCTAG
The DNA here is from genome assembly GCF_028885625.2 of Pongo pygmaeus. NCBI lineage: Eukaryota > Metazoa > Chordata > Mammalia > Primates > Hominidae > Pongo > Pongo pygmaeus. The sequence continues at coordinate 154,302,486 of NC_072378.2, read as the reverse complement.
TGGAGCTGTGAGAAGAGGTCAACCATCCTCCAGACCCTGGGGTAGATCCACCGACAGCTTGCACTCTGCACCTGGAAAAGCCACAGACATTCAATGCCCGCCTGTGAAGGAGCTGTCCAAGGCCATGGGAGCTCACTCCTTGCATCAGCATGCTCAGGATGTGACATATGGAGTCAAAGGAGATTATTTTGGAGCTTTAAGATTTAATCGCTGCCCTGTTGGCTTTTGGGCTTCCATGGGGCCTGTAGCTCTTTTGTTTTGGCTAATTTCTCCCATTTGGAATGGGAGCATTTATCCAATGCCTGTACTCCCATTGTATTTAGGAAAGAACTAACTTGCTTTGGATTTTACAGACTCATAGGCAGAAGGGACTTGCTATGTTTCAGATGAGACTTTGGACTTGGACTTTTGAGTTAATGCTGGAATGAATTAAGAATTTGGGGGATTGGGAAGGCATGACGGTGTTTTGAAATGTGAGAACATGAGATTTGGGAGGGGCCAGGGGTGGAATGATATGGTTTGGCTCTGTGTCCCCACCCAAATCTTATCTTGAATTGTAATCCCCATATGTCAAAGAAGGGACATAGTGGGAGGTGATTGGATCATGGGGGTGGTTTCCCCCATACTGTTCTCATGATAGTGAGTGAGTTCTCATGAGATCTGATGGTTTTATAAGTGGTGGTTTCTGCTCCTCTCTCTCTCCTACCATGATGTAAGACAGGCCTGCTTCCCCTTCCTCCAGGATTGTAAGTTTTCTGAGGCTTCCCCAGCCGTGTAGAACTGTGAGTCAAACTTCTTTCTTTTATAAATTACCCAGTTTCAGGTATTTCTTTATAGCACAGTGATAATGGACTAATACAATATTACAATGTAATAATAATAGAAATAAAGTGCATAATAAATATAATGTGCTTGAATCATCCCAAAACCATCCTACCCCAACTGGTTTGTGGAAAAATTGTCTTCCATAAAACTGGTTCTTGGTTCCAAAAAGGTTGAGGACTGCTGGGTAAACTATTTCTTATAATTATTCTTGAATTTATGTTTGATTTGACCATGTTTCTTTTTTGTTTTTTAATTTATTTTTTCCCCTTAAGGACGTGACTTTAATGTTTATAGTTAATCATAGCCAAATTTGGTTCTTGGTGCTTTCACGTGTGAAGACTCTGTAAGAGTTCCTTGGTTACGGAAGAGTCTTTGTAGGATGGCTTTCTCATGTGCTGGTTGTGGAAGCAATGTGCTCAGTGTGTGAGCAAGTTCACTGTCTTTTATGGGGTTGTGGTGGTAGAAGTATCTTAAAGCTTATATCATTCCCCTGTGGCATGCATGTTTAAAATTTATTTTCTCTCAGTATCTTATTTCCTGGTTTGATGGTTTAGGCTTCAGGCCAGTAGGGGAGGTGTCCCTGTGTAGGAATCAGTTTTGGCTAAAGCAGGTGAATTAATGCAATACCCAATGGTAGGCAGAGGTCCCAGCCTTGACAGAGGTGGCTGGAGGAGCTCTCAGTGAGTTGCACTAAGGGCTTCTTAGGGGGAAAGGTTGGAGCCACCTCAACTCCCCTTCCAGGTCAGTAAGAAGGTCACCCAGCTCTCAGACACATTCCATTCCCAGGGCTTCAGCTAATCAGATCAGTCAGGCATCTCTTTTCATTTGTGGGAATGTTGATGTTCCAAATAAGGTGGAATTGTGGCTCTGTCGCTCATGCAAGCGTGAACCTGGAGGGTGCTCCTCCTGCGTGGATGTAGTCACCCTGATCTGTTCCAGAAAGACTGTCTATAGTTGCACCCATGCCATGCTCCCATGGGGAGGAGCTCCAACTGTGCCTGCAGTGGTGGACAAGAGGTCCCCTTCTCCAAGACCCTTAAGGCACACCAGGGCTGTCTGACTGTTGGATTAGAGCTGAAGACTTCCCTACTATGCCCAGCATTGCAACTGTGCCTATGTTGAAAGAAACTTCCCAGAAGCAGACAGATCTGGTACTTAAGGCCTGCTGTCCAGATTTTTTTTTTATCCCCCTGGGTGTTCCCTTGTTGTGGTACACACACTCCCACTTACCCTAGGAGTTGGAATCCCTGAAAGTCAGGCTACTGTGAGTGTTGTTGCTTCTCTGGATCTAGCTGCCCAGTGAAATTGCCACACTCCAGGCTGGTATTGGGGAATGGCTGCAAGGTGATGTGACTTGTCCTCAAGTCTCCCAGCAGTAGGTAGCAGGACCAACTCTAATGGAGGTGACAGGAGAATGACATAGACTCTTTTAGATTCCTTGGTTATTGATAGCTTTAGTGTGTTAACTTTCTCGAACCTGGTTAGAGTAGTAATGAACCAGTCGTGTGGACAGACTCAGGATCTCCTGGTTAGCCAGAGTGGTACAGGCAGTGACGATAGCTGAGATCATGCAGACACCTTCTTCTTCCTAGGTACAGTGTTATTCTATGAGGTTATGGACTGTGTTAATAATGGACTGTGTTAGGTTGGTTGGCCTCCAGCCAGGAGGTGACATTTGCAAAACAGCACCAGCTGCAGTAGTAGCAGTGGGATTTTTGCTTACCTTACATTTCCCAGGGTGGATACTATGGTTTCTCAGGCAATGGGTGGGACCATAGAGTTCCTAAGAGTTTCTGTCCTTTGTGTTAAGCTACCAGAGGTGGTGACGGGACAATGTGGGGGTAGTGTCATGTGGGTTTGCACTTGAGTCTCCATGTTCAGGGCAAGCCGCAGACCCTTTGGGTGTCGAGGAACTGGGTTGATGTTCCAGAGGGGACTGTTGCTGCCTCTGTTCCACTCTGCTTCATGCAGGGAGTGAACCCCACACAGGCAGCAGTAAGCCCTACACAGATCCCACATACTTGGTGAGGCAGATTCACTCCCACAATGTTTCTCTGGCAGCAGTGGACTAGGTTCCAGTCAGCCTGCACTCAGAACTCTCATCTGCCCCAAGTCATAAACTTACCCCACAGATATAGCAACTGTGGCTTTCAGGCCATGCCCCTCTCCATCCACTGCAAAGCTGGGCACCAGGCTCCTGCACTCATGGCTCCTGCACTCCTGCTGCAGCCTGCTTTTCACTCTTCCCTGTCCTGGCCCTGGCCAAGGGAGTTTGCCCCCACTCAAAATTATATCATGAGCCCCAGCTGAGGGCCTCTTTCAACCTGTGTTCACTGTCTAAATTTTTTGGATGTCATCCACAGGGCTCCGTTTGAGGAACAATAAGCAATGGCTTCCCTCACTTTGTGCTGAAAAGTGGGAGTGCATGCAAGGATCTTCCTGCTACTGCTCCTACTTTTATATTCCATGATCCTCCCGAAGTCAGTTTCTGCACTAGGTAGGGTTAAAGTCCCCTGTGGCCTGGACTTTCAGGGTCCCCAGTGGGGGTGTATATCCTGGAGGCAGTCTCTCCCCATTTCACACTCTGGGTACTCACAGCCCTTCACCTAACTAATGATGTAGGCTGCAGCCTCCTGCTTCCTTCAAAAGCTCTGTAGATTCCTTCAGTTTTCCTGTTCAGTTCCTGTGTCACTTCTTGAAAAAATGTTCACTGTGTCTGGTCTTCCTTCTAAGCTAATTTTATATAGCTTAGAAGACCATAAATAAGACCATAAATAAGATAGATTTTTTCAGGTTTTGAAAAATCCCCAACAATACATAAATTGTATATATTATTCTATAATATTTTTTATTCAACATTTTGTTTTTGAGATCTATATAATACCTGAACCTTATAAAATTGGTCACGTGTTTTTAAAACAAACATCAATAGCTAATAAATGGGCTCTACCGCATTATTGTTAAAAATAGCATCAAGCAGGTGAATTTGCTGCAGGCAAGAATTAAAAAAGAACTCAACAAGAAGCATGACTGAACTGTGAAACCAAATGGAAAGGGCACAGATGCAGTGTTCCACAATAATGATAATCATTATAAAAATGCTGACTTGAAGCATATTTTAGAGGCCAGCTGCTAGAGAAAGCATTTGATTCTTTCTCTCACATGCTCTAATGGATGGAGTCTCCTGGGGTAGTGATCCAATTTGCCATATCCTCAGGCTGGTTCTGTCCAGGGCTTGAAATGAAAAGTTTCCCCATTAATGGCAATCCACCCACACCATCCATAATTGGAAGTGCAGTGCAGCCACCTCTTTGAGGCTTCCCACCGGTGCACAGAGATGGAAAAGTGTATATTTCATGTGGCCCATCTGGCCAGGCTCTGTCTCAGATACTGTCCTTTGGGGAACATAATGTATAATGGATTCGGTTTTAGTGTAGATGCTATAAAAGACCAGGGACCTGACCACCCTATGTGAAACAGAAACAACAGGCCCACTCCAAAATGTTAACAGGTATGTGGGAAAACTGGTATATGTCTATCATTTTACCAGCAGCAAATGTATTTCTACAGAATGAATAAAATAGTTCTATTTGCATTCAGTTATATTTCCTGGCTGCAATGTTGAGACACAAGCCATTCCAAGCAGTGATACATGAATTACCTACATCTCATATTTTAGAGACACTTATGAACTCAAAAATTGAATTTCAGGGGTTTTTTTTGGGTTTTATAAGAGTTTTTGACTTAGATTTTCTACTCTCCTTGAATTTGAGTTACTGAAATGTGGGAGAAAAGACCCCTAAATCATTTGTTTGAGTTAAAATTTCAGACACTATAATTTTCCATCATATGATTCTTCTCTTCAACTCCCTCTAAATATCTCCATGTTGACACACCAAAGACATTTTTAACTCACTATTTGAAAAGCCTCTTATAGTCACTAAGCTGTCAACACCTAGTTACTCAAGCTAGAAACCTGGTAGTTACCCTCACCTCTTCCTTCTCTCACACCACACATGTAATCAAATTCAGCTAAATAGTTTTGAAATTTCCCACCTGTCTGTGTCAAGTCTGTCAGGCTCACTCTTTCCTTATCTGGACTTTTTCAGTTAAGATTCTTAGGATTGCAAGCAATAGAATATGTTTTGTGCTAAGTTGAGCACTTCATAAAAAATATAGACTGTTAACAGCCAAGTCTCTTAAAGGGAAGGGACAGGACAGCTCCAGGAACTCTAGAGATTTCTGTTTTTTTCTCTTTGGAATTACAGTATTTGAATTCCAAATACTGTGTTTGGAATATTTGAAGAAGTGTAGCTGTTGTAACAAATAAAAGCATAATCATATCTCCAGCAAAATTCAAGTTTATTTCTCACTCATGGAAAATCCAGAATGGGTGTTCCCCAATATTTAATTTGTGTGAAGTGGTGAAATGGGAAAGAACATGGAGGGTTGTGCATGGGCAATTACGGGCAAGCCTGGAAGTGCCACACATAATGTCCATTCATATTTCACTAATTGGAAATCAGTCACATGGCCACAAATATCAGTAAGGGAAGCTGGGAAATGTTTTCTAGCTGTGTGCAAGGGAAAACCGAAACTAGGCTTGGTAATCAGCTAGTAGTGTCTGCCAGAGCTTACCTTTCTGCCACACATCTACTTTTAGAGGTCAGGCCTAGTAGTCTTCCAAGTAACTGTAGACATATGTTTGACCAACTGTGTTCCCTCTACATAAGAAGATTCTTCTGTTTTCCAGCCTGCGCTGCGCTAAGTGCTGGGACACTGGGGTTGTTCACCCAACTCCCACCCTCAGACTGTGAATAACTTCATTGGAAGAGCTTAATTTAGTCACATTAATATCTGTCATAATGAAGCAATGTATTTCATAGTTTATGTACTTAATATTTTTTGTGCAAATGAATCACATGGACCAAAGAACTAGCCATTATATTGCTGAATAGACCATCATGAGGATTTTTATCTATGCTTATCTATTCTGTGATTGTTTTTTCAAATATAAATTGAAGTGTTCTACATTTCTAATGATTTATGCTTGTTCTTTACTCCTTTCACATTTGGACAACTTCCACATAGAAGAAGAAACAAAAGTGAAGAGCAATGCAGGAACTAACACATACATTTTCCTCTCCCTTTTTTCCTTTCTTTTTTCATTCATTTAAAGGCCTGGATTGCTTTCTCTTGCCAAATTCTGCAAAAAACTTGCAAAGATGAGTAAAACATCATCCATGTCTTCAGTGAGCTCTTGTAAAAGTTACGAATACAGCATTATTACCACATTGTATATCTTAACATCTTATGTGCTATGATACTGATTTCTGCAAAGTGCTATAGAAATAAAGATTTTATCTTCTTAATGGGTATTAGATAAAGAATCAAACAGATGGAGAACATCTGAGCTAGGCTTTGAAAAGTCAGTGAGATTTAATAGAAATAAAATTATGGAGCAGGGGGTTGCAGGCCAAGGAACAGCTTGCAGAAAGGACATGAAGTTATGCAAATGAAAGGCTTATTTGTTTCAGAATTAAAAATTCATCTAGGGTATGTAAAATACTTTTTTCCTTTTTTGTTAAGAGTGGTAAGAGATAAGATGGAGAGGTTGACATAAACTTAGTTTTAATCCTTGTTGGTTGAGAAAAAATATTTGTGACTGAAATTTATTTCCTGCTGAAGAACTTCAAAGACTAGTTCTGATCCATTACTTTCTCTCATTTTTTGATTTTTAGTGAAAAGGTGCTTGTGGTTTATCAAATTCCTATAGGCATTCCTTTCATAATCTTTGATTTCATTTCTTTTCATATAAAGCTTATAAGAAATTCTTGGAGGCTCATTCTAAGGTTAATGTCTAAGGTACTGACACACAGTATTGCGTTTTCAAGGCAACATTTGTAAATCCAGCTTTCCTACTTTTTAATGCCCAAGTGAATTTGCTATCACTTAGCCAGCACTTCTGTTAGAAAAGAAGAAGGATTGAGTAGTAAGTTTCTAGCAATTCTAAAGAAAAATAAAGGAAGTGTTTTCTCCCAGAAGACTCATTGAAGAAGTGGCATGAACATCCAGGAAATGATTCTAGAATAGGGGAACAATGCCTGAAGATTGGGGATGGGTGTTCAGAATCTCTGGCACACAAAGCATTTGTTAAGGCAGGATCAAAGTTGTCATGCCAGGTATAAACAGTCAAGAGTTGAAAGACTGGCATAATAAGTGTTCCACAGTACTGATTATCTTTGTTTTCTTTTGGCTTATCCTATTTTTGGAGTACTCCAATCATCTATCTTGCAAACCTGCCTCCTATTTCTAATTAATTTTGGATTCCATTCTCAAGAGCCCATTTTCTTCTCACCTACTAGGAGACTGATAAATATTGGAAGGCATTTGGCCATCTCAGCCTATGACCATTAGGAAGCAAGTCTTTTGGGATGCCTTAGTGCTGTTGGCTGGCAAGAGCCAGATGGGAAATAAACTGCTTCAGAGGCTCAGGGCTAAGCAATGGAATTACATTCTCAGAGGGAAGAGAAAAGAAACAGAGCTAAATATCAGGCTTTGGCATTCACTTTGCACTTTTTAGCCATGCATGGTGAGAATTGCTGTGGGGTAGGACAATAAGTTTGTAAGAAGGTAATATCAAAACTGTACTCAATTTGCTCTACATCAGTAGTCTCCATTAGACTTCAGGCATTCCCTACACAAATTGCATTTTCTTTGATGTAATATGTATTCTTACTGGCTTGACATTTGAAGAATTTGAGATTTTTAGTATTAATGTGCTTTGCATTCGTTTTTCATAAAATAGTAGCCCCAGGATAATCCATTTCTAAGATCGTACCCCTCTAATGGCCTGTGGTTCCATTGGCTGGTGGGATGTGCCTATGTATGCTTTCTGATGACCTGGTGAGAGTGAGTGAACCCTCATCTCTCTTGGAAGTTTCTGGACAGTTTTGTGTGCTTGAAAAAGTTTCAATGATCCAACAAAATTAATTTACTTAATAAAAACACCTATGATTATAGTATTGAACAAACAAAAACTGGTCTCCATTCACACTCATTTTCTGTTTTGTAGGAAAAATTCCAACCGCTTAAATTGTAAGATGAGCTCAAAGCAAACTCAGTACTTTTCATGACTCTTGATTTGTGGTCTTACTTGTTCTCATGAACAGTTGCACACACTCATATACCAACTACACGCATACACACACATACATAAACACCATTCTAAGGAAAAAAAAGAATAGCAATGGGTAAATTATATATGCATATGTATACTTCAGCTATGATCATATATTCAACTACATATCATACATATACATATCAGAACCCATTCAATGTTTTAATGTCTCAAATTCATGATTTATAAATAGACTAACTCTATTGATGTATCTGTTATCCTAACCAGAGCTTTAAGAAAACTGAAGACAATGAATTGATATTTCCAGTAGCCTCTTATAGTCTGAATTTATCAATCAAGTAGAGAAACAAGTATCTGTTCCTGATTGAATCCTCAGTATCTAAATTGGTAGCCTTTTGTAATAGTTAATTCCACTAGAAATAACATTTTAAGTGTAGCTCATTATTTACAACTGAGTACTTAATGACAAATAAAAAAGAAATAAGAATTGTCTTATATGGAGAAAAAAAGAAAGTAGAAATGAAAGATAATAGCTCTGCTATTCACCAACAGCTACCAAGCTGGGAATCAAATCAAGAATTCAACCCCTTTTGCAATAGCTGAAAAACAAACAAACAAACGAACAAAATAACTGAAGGATATACTTAACCAATGAGATGAAAGACCTCTACAAGGAAAACTACAAAATACTGCTGAAAGAAATGATAGACAACACAAACAAATCCCATGCTCATGAATGGATAGAATCAATATTGTGAAATTGACCAGACTGCCAAAAATAACCTACAGATTCAATGCAATTCCACCATCATTCTTCACAGAACTAGAAAAAACAATCCTAAATTCATTTGGAACAAATAAAGAGGCCACATAGGCAAAGCAAGGCTAAGCAAAACGAACAAATCTGGAGGGATCACATTACCTGGCTTTAAACTATACTATAAAGCCATAGTCACCAAACAGCATGGAACTGGTATAAAATAGGCACATAAACCAATGGAACAGAATAGAGAACCCAGAAATAAAGCCAAATACTTACAGCCAAATAGTACTTAACAAAGCAAACAAAAACGTAAAGTGAGGAAGGGACACCCTTTTCAACAAATGGTGCTGGGATAATTGGCAAGCCACATGTAGAAGAATAAAACTGGATGCTCCTCTCTCACCTTATACAAAAATCAACTAAAGATGGATCAATAACTTAAATCTAAGACCTGAAACTATAAAAATTCTAGAAAATAACATCAGAAAAACCCTTCTAGACATTGGCTTAGGCAAAGACTTTATGACCAAGAACCCAAAAGCAAATGCAACAAAACAAAGATGAATAGATTGGACTTAATTAAACTGAAAGGCTTCTGCACAACAAAAGAAATAATCAGCAGAGTTAACAGACAACCCAGAGAGTGGGAGAAAATCTTCACATATATACATCCAACAAAGGACTAATATCTAGAATCTACAAAGAACTCAAACAAATCAGCAAGAAAACAAAACAAACAATTCCATCAAAAAGTGGGCTAAGGAAATGATACACAATTCTCAAAAGAAGATATACAAATGGCTAACAAGTATATAGAAAAATGCTCAACATCACTAATTATCAGGGAAATGCAAATCAAATCACATGCAATACCACCTCATTCCTGCAAGAATGGCCATAATCATAATCATAAAATCAACAATAATATATGTTGGCATGGATGTGGTCAAAAGGGAACACTTTTCCACTCTTGGTGGGAATGTAAACTAGTATAACCACTATGAAAAACAGTGTGGAAATTCCTTAAAGAATTAAAATTAGGTCTATCATTTGATGTAGCAATCCCACTACTAGGTATCTACCGAAAGGGAAAGAAATCATTACACAAAAAAGATACTTGCACATGCATGTTTATAGCGGCATAATTTGTAATTGCAAAAATATGGAACCAGCCCAAATGTCCATCCATCAACAAGTGAATAAAGAAAATATTATATAGATGTGTGTGTATACACACACACACACACACACACATAGATGTATACCATGGAATACTACTCAGCCATAAAAAAGAATGAAATAATGGCATTTGCAGCAACCTGGATGGAATTAGAGACTATTATTCGAAGTGAAGTAACTCAGGAATTGAAAAGCAAACATCTTATGTTCTCACTCATAATTGGGAGCTAAGCTATGAGGAGGCAAAGGCATAAGAATGATACAATGGACTTTGGGGACTCAGAGGAAAGGGTGGGGGCAGGGTAAAGGATAAAAGACTACACGTGGGGTACAGTGTACATTACCAAAACCTCAGAAATCACCACTACAGAACTTTTTCATATAATGAAATACCACCTGTTCCCTCAAAAACCTATTGACATAGAAAATAAATTGAAAATGAAAAAAAAAAGTTTAAGGTAAAAAAAAAGAATATGGAAGAACAAAACAACAGTTTTAAATTTTACACGTATTTAAATTAAATAAAGTAAGTAATTGAGGAAATAACAAAAACATCAAAACTGTGTAAACCCTGACATCATAAACACCTTTGTAGTTAATTTAAATTGTATCAAGACTTTGTTTTAAACGTATCTATTATGGACACTGTCAGAATTACAAAGGAATATTGATTCGCTGAAATCACTATATAGTAAAAAGAGTAAGAAAAAATAAAGTTCAACATGTAATCAAAAATATGTTTTGGGCAATACTGAATGCATTTTTTTTGAGATTGTTGATATTTTACTGGTCACCCAGGAATGCCTAAACCACACACTCTTCCTTCATTCCTCCTCTTGCAGGAGTTCCCCTGAAAGGATATTATTTTTAAGAAAAACAGGCTGGACACAGTGGCTCACGCCTGTAATCGCAGCACTTTTGGAGGCCGAGGCAGGCAGATCACCTGAAGTCGGGAGTTCGAGACCAGCCTGACCAATATGGTGAAACCCCGTCTCTACCAAAAATATAAAAAGTTAGCTGGACATGGTGGCACATGCCTGTAATCCCAGCTACTCAGGAGGCTGAGGCAGGAGAATCGCTTGAACTCGGGAGACAGAGGTTGCAGTGAGCTGAGATTGCACCATTACACTCCAGCCTGGGCAACAAGAGTGAAACTCCGTCTTGGGAAAAAAAAAAGGCCAGGCACGGTGGCTCATGCCTGTAATCCCAGCACTTTGGGAGGCCGAGGCAGGTGGATCTCGAGGTCAGAAGTTCAAGACTATCCTGGCCAACATGGTGAAACCTCGTCTACTAAAAATGCAAAAATTAGCTGGGCATAGTGGTAGGTTCCTGTAATCCCAGCTACTCAGGAGGCTGAAGCAGGAGAATCGCTTGAACCGGGGAGTCAGAGGTTGCAGTGATCCGAGATCGGGCCACTGCACTCCAGCCTGGCACCAGAACAAGACTCTGTCTAAAAAAAAAAAAAAAAAAAAAAAAAAAAAAAATTGCAACGTGAGATATAAAGTTCTACTTTGTTAATAACTGGACAAGTTCCAGGTTACTCCCAAAAACTGCATCTGGTGAAGATTGGATTAGAAATTGGGAATCAAGTTTTAAGTGATACATTCTGCTTGCAGCATATTGGTAAATCACTTGATTTAACACCTGACTGAAAGAGATTAACAACCCCCTTGCCAGCTTACAAATGGTATAAAGTATAGGGATAGGCCTTGCCTTTTGTGCCCTGTGGAGACAGGTTCTATCTCATTTGCCTACTTTTGGTCATAGATAGCAAAATTAGGTGGCATTTTTCATGGCTGTTGATCTTTAAAGGGCAGTAATCCAGCACACTAGGAAAATGCCACTCTTAACGTTTTTCTAGACTCAAAGAGGATATAAATGTTTCCTCTGCAAGAGCTAGGTTCCAGGAACAAGGAGAGGATGTTCAGCATGCTTTTACCTATAGTAAATTAGAAAAGAGAGACTGAACATTCTAAATGGAGAGAAAAATGGCATGGACCAAATCATGAAAATAAAAGCGATGTATCTTGCTGGGAGCAATCAGTCCATGAAATTCTGTAAAGGTCTTAGACTAAAAAGGTGACAGATGATCACCCTTCCATGTCAGCACACGCTGTGTGTGTTGGGTGATTGCAAAACGGTCAGAAAGGGCTGTCTCTCCCAAACTATCTTCCCTGTTCAGCGAATCTTTGATGCACTTTGAAGTGCATCAAAACCTTTACTTGCACAGTTAGAACAATTGTTTCCTTTGTACATATCAGTGGAGAAAAGACATTGACTTAAACACAAACTTAAGCTTAAGTTAGCATTTACAAAGCAATTAAAGGATTGGGAAAAGATTTGAACAACAAAATATTGGGCAGGAATGATACAGGGTTACTTACACCCTATTTTGCCAAGAACCTACATTAAAATAAACAAAAAATGTACGTATAATCATAATATCATTATGGAATGTGTGTTTTGGCTTTCTTATGGATAGAATTGTTTTGATCCATGAATTCATATTTGGACCAGTGGACAAAGTTTTCCCTAGATACCTGAACTTTGCATTTTGCTTGGCATATGGAGTATAAATATTCATGTTTCTTTAATCCAAGTCATAAAATATCATGAACAGAAAATTATGAGTAAAATAAATGTTAGCTAGAATACCAATTCTTAGTCAATGCAGAAGTTTTTTCTTAGAAATTCCAGCTACATACTTGCCAGAGTATTTAGAAAATGAAATAAGGAAATTTCAAAGATACTCATGATGTTTAAACACTAATGATAGATCAGTAAATGGTGCCTTGATGCTAAAAAAAAGAAAATCTGGATGAGTATCTTTTCGTAAATCATAATTAAGACAGTACTTGAGAATTAGAAACCAGTTGCTCACTTTCCATGTTTCTATAAAAATATCATTTTAATAAAATACCAACTTGGAAGCACCTGGAGCACAAAAATGTTAAGTAGCAGTGAACAGATTTGTCAGAAATAATTCTCAGGCACCTCTAATTTCTGTCTCTGTCTAAATAATTTACCTACTAAATGGTGAGGAGTTGGCTCACAAAAATGGTATCCATTTGTATTTTAATAAAGTAGAATTAATCAACATAATTATATATAGTCAGGGTAAACATAATGAAACTTTGATGCATAAGTTTTAAATTGTATTTTAGACACGTAGAAATCACAAAAATTAAAATACATTTTAAAAGTGATATCATTACCTTCTACCAAAATATAAATTTGGATAAAGATGACAGATTTCTTTAAAACTTTAACTCAATTGGTAGAAATAGTGACGTTTGGAAGAAATTTTAAACAATATTCTGTACATTTGTAATTTATTTTTTCTGTGCAAAAATCCAGATTGCAGCATAAATACAAAATGCATTTTTACTTAACGTATCTGTTATTTTAGTGTCAATTGCTGAACAGTGCTGATGATTTAGATTGTGTAGATGTAGATGTTATTCTGGGCATAGAACCCTGGGAGAAAAATGGGTGATACCACAAACTGTAATTTTTATTTATTCTTATTTAGTCTTTCATTTGATTATACCTCTCCCTCAAATTCTCATATATTAGGTTGGTGCAAAAAGTTATTGCTGTTTTTGCAATAACTTTGAAAGTAAAGGCAAAAACTGTAATTACTTTTGCACCAACATAATACATTGTTTTATCTCCATATCTAGTGGTCTTGCAAGCAAGCCATGTTTTACCTCCCATAATCCTGTCTCCCATTGGTAATAGTCTATATTTTGATAGTAATCTAATGCTTGAAAAGTACAAAGACCATTATTGTATGTAATGTACCCAATCTCCCTGCCATTCACTCGCACATTACACATTTGAAATAAATGAGACTCAGAGAGGTTACATGGCTTGGCCAAATTCACACAGTAAAAGATGAAATATGGTCATCATTCTAGGATTTCTTATTAGAATTCCATTGCCTTTCCCTTCCATTATGTTGATCTTTAAGCTCTCGTCTTGGAAATGGAGGAGATGAAGGGAGTAGCCTTTCTCCAACCTGAAACATGGGGGTCTGGAAAAACGTACTCAGTCTACATTTTGTCAGTTCACGGGTGCCACCTAGATGTAAAGAAAATGGGAAAAAAAAATTGTGTTCCATTTTTTGCCTTTAAAATATGTGTGTTTTGGAGAGAAATGAAACAACTGTACTTCTAATGCTTGTATTCAAAGTATAAAATATCAAAATTAAAATGTTTATAGAAAGAAAAAATTAGATTATTATTAACCATTAATATATCTTCTCTTAATGTTTACTTTGAACTTTTGTTTCACATAAGCATGGGTTTGCCAATGGAGTTTGCCCATTTTTTCAAGATTTCTGTTCCAGATATTTTAACTAATTTTTTTTTCTCTGAAAGTAAGGATTCTGTTAAAAGATTAATTGGGAAGCCATTAGGCTGGGGAAGCTACAGTGCCTGGAGTTTCTACATAGGCAAACCAAACCCAACTCAGTGTGGAAGGTCATATTCTTGGGCAATCAGAAACCACCAATGAACTTTTATGAAGGATTCTCCCACTAGCGTGATGCAAATAAGTTTACTACAGTATTAGCCAATCAAAGATTTTCTTTGCCTTGCTTCCATATTCACCTTAAAAGTCTTCCCCTCATGCCCCCTTGGTGGAGTCTCTGACCACCTTGTGGTCTGGAGCTGCCCAATTCATGAATTGCTGTCTGCTCAAATAAACTCTTTAATATTTGAAGGTAACTCAGTTTATCTTTTAACATTTCTTTCCCTATTGTTGACATGCTTATGCTCTGTATCATTTAAATCTGTTCTTTCTCTTGAAATTTCTTCTGAGTGCCTTTTGAAAGAACCATATATCATTTGATTATATTTGCATCTTGACTTGATTCTATAATTATGACTCCAGACTCCTTTAACGTGCAGCTTCTTCTTGATGACAAACTCATTTTTAGCATTATAAAAGCATAGGATCCAGGTGCTATGGCTCATGCCTGTAATCACAGCACTCTGGGAGGCCAAGGTGGGTGGATCACTTGAAATCAGGAGTTCGAGACCAGCCTGGCCGACATGGTGAAACCCCATCTCTACTAAAAATACAAAAATTAGCTGGGCATGGTGGTGGGCGCCTGTAATCCTAGCTACTTGGGAGGCTGAGGCAAGAGAATTGCTTGAACCCAGGAGACAGAAGTTGCAGTGAGCTGAGATCATGCCAGTGCACTCCAGCCTGGGCAACAGAGTGAGATTCCATCTCAAGAAAAAAAAAAAAAGCATAGGGATTATAGAACATAGAATACCAATTCTAAAAAAGGGTTTTATTACCTAATCCGGTTTAGCTACACAATGTCAGCAACTTTTCGTGCTCCATGTGAATCTTTAGAAATTGTTGAAACACAGACATGAATATGAAAAACCCTTAATTTTGAAATAAAATCAAAAGTTTAGACAAAATTCTTATAGAAGTACAGGGATATGAGTAAAATATGTTTCAAAATTGATCCAGTTTTTCTCTTTGATATTTTAGATAGAAGTAAGACTTGCATAAAATCAAGAATGTAAGGCAAGCATAGTGGTGCATGTCTGTAATCCTAATGCTTTGTAGCGCCAAGGTGAGAGGATCAGTTGAGACCAGGAGTTTGAAACCAGCCTAGGTAACATAGCAAAACCTCATCTCTACAAAAAATTGAAAAAAATAATACCTGGGCATGTTGGTATGAGCCTGTTGTCCCAGCTACTCAGGAGGCTGAGGAAGGAGGATCATTTTTGTTTGAGATTGCATTGAGCTATGATTGTATCACTGGACTCCAGTCTGAGTGACAGAGGGAGACCCCGTCTCGGAAAAAAAAAAAAAAAAAAGTCAAGTACCCTAATCATAAGTGTAGAGTTTGCTGAATTTTTATGTTTGCTTATTTATCAATAATCCCAGATCACACTGTAGGTCAAGTCCAGCACCCTAAAAGATTTCTTTATGCTCTTTCCCATTTAATATTTACCACCAGTGGCAACTGCCATGTTGACTTCTGTTGCCATGGACTAGCTTTGCTGGTTACAGAACTTCATAACAACTGAATTCTAATATAGATACTCTATCATGTGTGGCTTTTTTTTTTCTTCTCAGTATATTGTGTGTGAGATTCATCGATTTTTTTTTCACATAATTGTAGCCAGTGCATTCTTACAGAGTATAGTATTCCGAAAGCAAAAGACCTGTTTCAACATTTACATTTTTTTACCAAAAACAATGGAAAGATAATATATGCTAATACTCTCCATTTATGGTAATTGAATTTTGAAATTAAGAAAACATGTTTTAGAAAAGTATTTTTAAAATGATGCATTTACTTGTGTTTCATATTCTGTTGTTTTATGACTTTCTTTTTTAATTGTAATAAAGCATTTCCTACTTTGTTTACTTTCTCTCCCATGACTAAATTCATTATTTTCAATTTGACAAAAAAAACAAAGGAATTGTTTCCTCATATAAGCTCTATTTAAAAATATATTTGTTAGTAAAATGAGGTGTGTTCTTCTATTTATATTATTTATGTAGTAGTTACCACAAGTGAAATTACCAGCAATTGATGAAATAAGGGGTGAAAGAAAGTAATTACATCTAGTTTTCATGTTTGGATTGTAACTGAATTCTGAAGTGCCCTATGAGTATTATTTAAAATACCTAAGACCATAAGAAATAACAATATTCAATTATTTTGACACAACAAACAGCAATGACTAAAACTACAAGAAGTATAAATGATGAAATAACCTTATTGTCAAAGATTAAAAACAATTATAGTAAACCAATGAAAATTTAGACTTGACCAAAATGAGGGAGAAATACAACAGCTATGCCTAAAACTGTGCACAGTTCAAAAT
Source organism: Pongo pygmaeus (assembly GCF_028885625.2). Classification (NCBI taxonomy): domain Eukaryota; kingdom Metazoa; phylum Chordata; class Mammalia; order Primates; family Hominidae; genus Pongo; species Pongo pygmaeus. The sequence goes on along the minus strand of NC_072378.2, from coordinate 154,285,715 downwards.
TTGACCTTGAAAAAATTGAACTACTTGGGAAATTTCTCATAAAAAGAAACTAAAAATGAGACAAGTTATATTTGGTAAAATCAGATGTCATTAAATAAATCAGTAAATGTTTTATTGCAAAAATATATTTACAAACACACAACTTTATCCAGGAGAATATAATTTTATAAAATTCAAGTGAAAATGAGAACAGTTGTAAGCTACCAATCAGAAAATATTTCTATAGCAAATGATTTAAAATCTGCTTAAAATCAGCTTAAATGATTAAAATGTTTGTTTATTTTATGTAACAAAAGTCTAGGTTTAGCCAGTCTGGAGGTAGCATGACAGCAATGAAAGGACCCAGCCTCCTTTTATCTTCCAGCTCAAAGATATTCTATAGTTATATTTATTTTCTCCTCAGGGTGGGAAGATAGCTTCTGTTTCCCCAGCAATCTTGTCCATGTACAAGGCAGGAAAAAACAAGAGAAGGCAAAAATCACAAATGACATTAATGAAGTCAACATTCTAGCTAAACCAGCCCTTGAAGAGATCTCTTCTGGAACTCCACCCATGTATCTTTCTTTTCTATTTCATTGCCCAGAACTGGATTACATGTCCTAGAAGTAAAACCATCCAGACAAGTGAGTATTATGGTTTTCTGGTGTGGATAGTAGAGGAGTATAAGGGGGAAGGGAACTTTCAATGATCAGGGTAACCCATCCAATATCTATCACTCAGTTCCACTCTTCTCTTTGGATCCTTGAACAAAGAATTAAATTAATCTAAGGGAGTTCTTTACCTGAATAATTTACATTAAAGCTTGCATAAGTCTGTTTAAAATTCTTGTGCTTATAAACAAAGTAAAAAATGTTTATATTGCAAAATGCCAGAGGTGACACTTCTGCTAGTCCAAATGGCAGGAACAAAATGGGGAGGAGTTTCTAAATGCATTAGCCATTAAAAAAAAAAAAAAAAGGCCGGGTGCGATGGCTCACATTTGTAATCCCAGCACTTTGGGAGGCCAAGGCAGGTGGATCATGAGGTCGAGAGTTCGAGACCAGCCTGGCTAACATGGTGAAACCTCGTCTCTACTAAAAATACAAAAATTAGCCGGGCTTGGTGGCATGCGCCTGTAATCCCAGATACTCAGGAGGCTGAGGCAGGAGAATCGCTTGAACCCGGGAGGCAGAGGTTGCAGTGAGCCGAGATCATACAACTGCACTCTAGTCTGGGCGACAGAGCAAGACTCTGTCTCCAAAAAAAAAAAAAAAAAAAAAAAAAGGAGTATTGCGAAAATCTGGTTAGTGATTATCACTGAAATTATACTAAGGATAATTTTTTAAAATCCATGGTTTTAGAATCTATGAAAAACTAAGTATTTAGAGAAAGAGCGGGAGCCATGGCAAGTGCCATCTTACAGCACTGCATCAAATATTGTTTCAGGGCTACTGATTCCTCCTGAATGCTGATTATCTTTTAGTTTTGTAGCTGTTCAGTGTCCTGTATCATGAATACAGAGAGATAATTTTGTTTTAGTTTGTTTGCGGTAAACTCAAACTTGCATTACTTTTTTTGGTTAACTTTCTCTATGTCAACCTATGCAGCTTGGCCTTCTCATTTTATCCTTTTTGTCCTATGAAACCTTGCCAAACAGTGTTTGTAGAAAGATATTAACTTTATTTTCTTATTATCTTCATATTTACCCTGTTCTTATCAACACTCAATTTTCCTTTGTTAAGGATATAATGTTCATGTTTTACCAATATTTCTGTGGAAACAAATTTAAAGAAAAAGAAGAAAAGAATATAATGTTCTGTACTAATCTATTTCCAGCTCGTATTTTTATTTTAAGGTATCTGTGGATTAGTTTTGGCTGCTGCCACCATGGAGAGAAGCAGATCATTTCTATACCTAATTTTATATAGAATTCATTAGCTCCTTTGGAGATGGTTTTTGAGGATGTGTTACTTTCTATACTGATGGTCATAGATATGTCCTGTTAATATTTAAATTAATAAAGTTTGAAAAATTATATGAGGAAATAATACCCATTTCTTAAATTTCAGTGACATCTAATAGCATATGTAAACAAAATACTGATATTCGGATTAAATAATCACTATTTGAAAGGATTATTGAGTTTGTAGGGTCAAATAAATTTTTTAAAAAGCTATTTTTACTCCTGATGGATTTTTTTTTTACCCCAAGTAATAAAGGCTTTTTAGCTATAAAGAGTTCCCCCAACAACCAAAGCTTTAATTGGAGGAAACATTCATTCTGACATTAAACAATGTGGTTCTTATGTTGCTACTCATTTGAAGATTTGTAAAAATATCACTTTATATGTAAACATTTATAGTGCCTCTTCCAATGATCAATGGATTGAGAACCTGGAGAGTATAAAGTAGTTCCAGGGATTTTAACAAAGGCTATTGATACATGCCTTGCCACTTCAAGGACTGATTCAGTGTCAGGAGTGCCACAGTGAAAATGTGGCATCTGAGTAAGTGCCTGAAAGAGATGAGGAAGGAAGTTCTGCCAGTGCCTGGGAGGAGAACTCCAATAAGAAGAAATAGCAAGTGCAAGGGCCCTGACAGCAAAGCATGTCTGAGTGATAGCCAGGAAACACTGGGTGGTTTTGAGTAGAGAAGTGAAAATAAATGATGTCGGGGATCATCCTCACTCTTCTGTTGAGAGTGTTCTGAAGGAGGCCTGGGGCGGAATCAGGGAGATGGGTTACGAGACAAAACTATTGTCATAATCCCAGCTAGCGACGACCATGGCTTGGACCAGCAGTGAAAATGGGGAGAAGTGGTTGTACTCTGAAGATAGAGCCAAGAGGATTGCCTAAATGAATAAATGTGGAATCCAGGAGAACTTCAAAGTTTTCAGCGTGAGCAAATGGCAGGAATTTGTCATTTAGTAACACAAGTAAGGTTTTAGATGCCATAGATTTTGAAGTAAAGGCTCAGAGGTTCAGTTTTAGACTTAATCATGTTTGAAATGGCTACTAGACATTCAAATGGAAATACTGGTTATCAGCTTAACACGTGAATCTAGAGTCTGAAGGAAAGATGTAGAGATATTGAAAGCTTACCAGGAAGAATAACATGTTTCTATGTCCATGAACTCCTCAGTATTTGAGTTTAGCCAGCATTCATAAAGGCTCATTCATTCCTCACTTACTGACTCTAATTTCCTTTCAATGGGAAGTAAGTGTTTTAAAAAATGTTGCTGTGGGCCAGGTGCTGTGGCTCATGCCTGTAATCCCAGCACTTTGGGAGGCTGAGGCAAGCAGATCACGAGGTCAGGAGATCAAGACCATCCTTGCTAACACGGTGAAAGCCCGTCTCTACTAAAAATACAAAAAATTAGCCAGGCGTGGTGGCGGGCGCCTGTAGTCTCAGCTACTCAGGAGGCTGAGGCAGTAGAATGGCGTGAACCTGGGAGGTGGAGACTGCAGTGAGCTGAGATCGCGCCACTGCACTCCAGCCTGGGAGACAGTGAGACTCTGTCTCAAAAGAAAAAAAATAAAAATAAAGGTAAAATAAAATGTTGCTGTGAATCTTCAAATCCAGGATTTAGGAAATTATGTAATTTATGTTTAAAAGAAATGGACTTTTGGGGGGGCAGAAAGTCCTCAAGGAAAATGAAATATTTAGTAGATGAATATGAGACACGGAGAGAATAAAATCACAGCAAGATTCTTCTATGTGTTTTTCCAAGAAAAGGAACAAACATAAATGTCAAATAAATGCAGATTCATATCACTAGTCTATTATTAGGAGTTAGTCAGAAACAGCAATTTTCAAAGGACATGAACAAATAAGATTAGCTATTACAAAATGCTATGCTGATTAAAACAATTTTTGTTCACTGCTATCTCTTATTCTTAAACTTCAGTGCTCACTGGAAAGAATGGCCATTGTTTTCATTGTGACTTGACTGATGATAAATATTGTCTTGGCATGAGAGCTATAGATTTAGAGGGTTAGATGTAATATCATAGCATGTAAGTTGTGGAGGTGGAAATAGATCTGTGATCTTCCAATTCCCTAGTCATTAAATTGCTGATTGAAATGCTTCTGGGCATGTCGTCCTGTGGAACTTTAATTAGAGACCTCTTTTTCCAACTTAGGATCAATAGAGCCTAAAATAAACCTTACTTTTTCTTAAAAAAATGCTGTTTTTCATAGCAGTGTTATTATTATTTGTAGTAACATTTAAGATATTAAAAATTATAAATGTTGAATAGAAATTTTTTAAACGTCGTGACTAATCCATATGATGAGGTGGTATGGTTGTTTTGAAACTTATCCTTCCCTTAGACAAGATTCAGGCAAAATTTAAATTCTCCTTTCTGGGAATCTGCCCTCGGAACCTGTTCCACAGAGCAGTAGTTAACGCTACTGTTAACAGTGGGCTTCAATGTAATTAATGGTACATATAAAATAAAGAAAAATTGTCTTTTAAAATATTGGAGGGAGGTGGGGAAAAATTGGAAACATTAACATAAAGTTTAAAAGGTTTCTTTACCATATGACTTTGCAGAGTCCTTGATAAATAAAAGTGCATGGTAACTATATAAAAGAAAAATAGTCTGAAGTGTTCTCAAAACATATTTAGTCATAAACACTTTTTAGTTTGAAGGGAATCTCATGGGAATGGATTCTTATTTGGGGAAAAACTGCTTTAAAGTGGACCCAGCCAGGCCAGCACATTCCCAATACAACCCTGGTTGCTGATTGCAATTGTAAAATATGCTATGGTCTGAGCTAAAAAAAAATCTGATCTTTTTTTTCTTACTCTCTCTGCATAATTGAGGAATCTTCCTGCTTTCAGTCTTATGCACACTGGTAAAATTTATATATATATATGTGTATATATATACACATATATATACACACACACATTTATGTGTGTGTTTGTGTGTGTGTGTCTGTGTGTATGTGTGTGTGTGTGTGTGTGTGTATATATATATATATATATTCCAATAAAGTAATTTGTTTGGTTTCATGTACTTTCATTTGAAAAGTTCAGTCCAAAATAAAAAGTAGGGCTATTTTTCTCTAACATTCACTGGGATTTTGGGATTATGTTCAATGGTTCTATGGGCTTGAAATTTTATTACTTGAATATCCTTGAATGTTTTTGAATTAACATATTTATCTTATCTCAGATATACTTTATACTAAATTGAAGCATCTTTACCAATTTCTTATGCTTTAGAATTTTATATTTAAGAGAATTCCTTATTTAGGATCATGCTAGCTAGTTGGTGCTGCTTTTTCCCATTATTTTTAGTGTCACCAATTTAAGTGAAATGAGATATACTCAGTATAGTTTTCTCAGGAAGAAAATCAGGTATAATATTAGATATTAAACTGCACTATCTATAGCATTTATTTTCTAGCTAAGTAACTCTCTAGATATCTGCCTTGGTGAATCTATTTATCTGTTCTTCATGTTCTGCAGTTGAGACTGAAGTCTTATAAAATCTGTGCATTGATTCTCTTTCTCTGCCTAGTCCTTATATGTCAGTGTTTCCTGAAGTTCTGTAAATCAATCTGTGTCTGTAATTGTACATATTGTAAAATTAGAGTTATTTCATCCCTATTCACCTGTAGCCATCTCTGTTCTTCCTCCAAAATGCCAAACACAGCTTTAGCACTTGTTATTCCCTCTTCCTGGAATGTTCTTCCTCTCCAGAAATTCCCAGAGCTCACACTCTTACTTTATTTGGTATTACTTCCTTAAAGAGGTCTTCCCTGACTTGCGTTATTTTTATTTTTTATTTTTATTTATTTATTTATTTATTTGAGATGGAGTCTCATTCTTTCGCCAAGGCTGGAGTGCAATGACAAGATCTTGACTCACTGCAACCTCCACCTCCTGGGTTGAAGCAATTCTCCTGCCTCAGCCTCCCAAAGTAGCTGGGATTACAGGCATGCACTAGCACACCCGGCTAATTTTGGAATGTTTAGTAGAGACTGGGTTTCTCCATTGTTGGCCAGGCTGGTCTAAAACTCCTGACCTCAAGTGATCCACCTGCCTCAGCCTCCCTAAGTGCTGGGATTACAGGCACGAGCCACCACACCTGGCCCTGATTTGCTTTTTATATTAGTATGCCACCTTCAATTTCTATTCCCTTATAGCATTTCCTTTAAAAAACAACCTAATTGTTAATACTTGACATTATATTACACATTTGTTAATTTTTCTTCCCTCACAAAAATAGAAATTAACCAACCACAACCTGATGATCATGAGTATTACCTAACCGCCAACTTGATGATCATGAGTATGAAATCTTTTTAACATTTTTAAATATTTTTTATTTTTTTCTATTTTTTTCCTTTTTTCCCACAGCCCCTGGAGGGAAAATGAGTATGAAATCTTTATCTCCAGCACTGTCTGTCTCTAAGCCTCAGACTCTTATTAACCACTGAAAGAGAATTCCAACTGGATTTACCTCTTGAAGGTCAAACTCAATATATCATACACCAAACTAATTGCCTCTCTGACCCTTTTGCATGCTATCACTCTTAGTAACGTCTCCATCCCATTTCAAGAAAAAGTATCACCAATATCCAGTTATTTCAGCCAAATGCTAGTTGTTATCCTTGATCCTGTTATTCCCTTTACTACCCTCCAGTTTCACTCTCCCATTTATTCATAAAACAGATATTTTGGGGAACTTAGATTATTTTCTAGACATTGTTCTAGATGCTGGAGATATAGTGACAAAAGTGTGTCCCTGCCCTAATGAAATTTGCCTTCTAGTGGAGGAGCAAGAAAATAAACAATATAAGAGAATAGACATTGAAGGATGCATACTAACAAAAAGTAAGCCAGGGAAGACCTCTTTCAGGAAGCAAAGCCAAATAAAGTAAGAATGTGAGTTCTGGGGCTTTCTGGAGGAAGAACATTTCTAGGCAGAGGGAGAGCAACAGTTTAAGCCAGTGCATGGCATGTTGAAGGAAAAGCAAAGGTGGCCAGTGTGGCTGGAAAAGTGAGTTATATCCTAAGTGTCATAAAAATGTCCTGGAAATAATTTGATGTGAACTTTGAGGCCATTGGATGTTGGGAACAGGCCCCCAAAATCTGGCCATAAACTGGCCCCAAAACTGGCCTTAAGCAAAATCTCTGCAGCACTGTAACATGCTCATGATAGCCTTGATGCCCATGCTGGAAGGTTGTGGGTTTACTGGAATGAGGGCAAGGAACACCTGGCCCACCCAGGGCAGAAAACTGCTTAAGGCATTCTTAAATCACAAACAATAGCATGAGCGATCTGTGCCTTAAGGACACGTTCATGCTGCAGATAACTAGCCAGAGCCCAGCCTTTTATTTTGGCCCATCCCTTTATTTCCTCTAAGGAATACTTTTAGTAGTAAATCTTATGACTGGCTCGCTGTCAATAAATATATGGGTAAATCTCTGTTTGAGGCTCTCAGCTCTGAAGGTTGTGAGACCCCTGATTTTCCACTCCACACCCTATATTTCTGTGTGTGTGTCTTTAATTCCTCTAGCACCGCTGGGTTAGGGTCTCTACGACCGAGCTGGTCTCGGCAATTGGAGAATATTTTGAGTATGAAAATCAACGAGTTCTAGAAATTAAAGCGCTTCCCAGAGAACTAAAGTACGAGCAGATGAGACTGGTTAAGAGAACTTTAGCATTTGTCTCAGCATGACTAAACTTCATACAGACTTCTTTCTGACTCCAGGTTCCTGACCTCCCTTTTCTTAGAGCATTTCTTTAGAAAACTTGTAATTGCAAATTATTTATCTGCTCCTTTGATGTAAATCGTTTTAAAAGCCTCTGGCCAGTTTGATAACCCAGAAATGTCTTTCTCAAGCACCTGGGAGCCATCTCTTTGAAATATAATCCTTAAGATCGTTCTCTATCTTCCAGTCTGTGTGGTGCCTAACTCCAGGCACACCCTGCTCCAAGATGGAAAATGATCTCAGGTCATAATGATGAGAAAGTTTACATTTCCTTTAGGTAAAGCCAATTAGCAACACAGATGACCAATGATCTTCCCCTAGAATATAAATACACTCCCACCATTTGTGCTGGCTGAGTAGAATTCAGACTTTGTTTTGGTCAGTCTTCTCCCTTGCAATAGCCTTAAAGTCTTCTTTGTTTAATCTGGCCCAGTGCAATGTTTGATTTAACAAGACTAACTACTGACAATGTGTTTTAAATTGGTAATTATGCTACTCATCATCCGAAAGTATCTACAGGATCTGCTGAACCTGTTGCAATGGGAAGATATATTCACATTTTCACTTTGTGTATTACCTATTATCTACTCTGAAAAACACATAGCTTGTGGCTTGCAATATTTTCTACACACTATTATGGAGACACAGACTGTAGATTAAAATGGTTGGGTGTAGTGTGCCAGCTAAAGTGTTCTCCGATTCCTTGTCTGGACGTTCATCACAGACAAGCCAGACTCTAGATAATAAAGCTGTGCTGATTTTCTCAGTTCATGGTGCTGTCATGGGCAGGATAGACTATTGGAATGCAAAATACAGAGATGAAATGGGGTGAAATAAGATTGGGAGCTAAAAGAAAATTCAGACATATGACATCAGGGCTGATCCCAGAGCAGAAAAAGGGCCTGGAAATGGAATCTGGAGAAATTTGCTGACCCTCCATGAATAGTCTGCAGAGCACCCCTACAGCATGGTCCTGGGTTGAGTAGAGCTCTACAGGCTGCCGTATTACCTCAGGCAACCTTCAATTGCCTTTTCTGTTTTACCTTTTGTGACTGCACCCCAAATCTGCTTAACTTGTGATGGTGGCAGTGGACCACCTGGAGTGGCCGCTGTGGGGATGCTGGCTGCAGCAGAGGGAGTCGCGTCCAGAGGTGATGATCTGTGGAGCTGGTGGGAGCCGGGAACAGGGATCTCTGTGCTCTACTGAGTTGCCAGGGCAGGAGCCCATGTTCCAGGGTGCAGCTGCAGCCCACTCAGCCACAGCTCCAGACCCAGGAATCCCTGTGCTCTCAGGGGCTCAGCAAGCCCCCTGCCCTTGCAGGCTCAGAAGTACCTGCTCACACTCCCTGGCCTTTTCCTGCTTCTGGCAGCTGGGGAGTTGTAGTTAAGCCCACATGCTGTTGCAACTTGGCCAGGTGTGTGTGCACTCGGGGTGGCACTGACACATCAGTCCCCACTGCTGCCTCAGTCCTTTCCAGACTTTGGGTGCCAAAAAGTGCAGAGGAGAGGTGGTGGGTGGGGTGGGGCACAGGCTGAGGGTGGCTCAGCATGGGCCTGCAGAGTTTCTTTGGTGCAGACAGCCTGGTTACTGTGAATGGCATGTTGATGGTGGCTGGAGGCAGACAGGTTCTTAGGTGGGAAGGGGCATATCCCCAGTTAAACCCCACCTTCAAGCCAGAGAAGACCTGAAGCCTGGGAGCTGGGCTGCCAGTTCCACATGGAGTCTACAACTGGGAGTGAGAACTTTATTAATGCCTTCTGGTCAATTGGATGGTGCTCTTTCCAGGCCTGCCCATGGTTGCCCATGGACCAATCAGCATGCATTTCCTTCATTCTGAGCACATAAAACCCCAGAATCAGCCAGAATCACACACTTGCTGGGACAACCTGCCTGCAGGAAGAAGCTACTGACTTCAGGTCTCCTGAGAGCTGTTCTGTCTCTCACTAAAGCTCATCACTGCCTTGATTACCCTCCAGTTGTCTGTGTAACCTCATTCTTCCTGGATGTGGGACAAGAACTCAGGACCCACTGAACAGTCAGAGTGAAAGGAGATGTAACAGGAAACGGTTCCTGGCTGGCTTGCTTAGCTGCAGGCAGTGACGTGCTCCAAGACTGTGGGAGTGAAGAGTGGTGACCCTTCTGGGGGCTCAGATGTCAGGGTTCCTTAAGCCAGAGCTGTTGGAACACTATAGCCCTCCCACTCTTTGCTGGCACCAGGCAGCTGTTCCACATGACAGGAAGCAGCAGTGGGGTCAGGCCAGTCCAGGAGCTGGGGGATGGAGCAGGATGGCAGGATTGAAAGAGCTGTAACATGAATTGGCTGAAGCATGCCAGCACCCTTGACCCCAACAACTTCCCACTTACCACACTGTGGACAATGAGAAGGAGAGAACCACAGTTCTATAACACAATGGATTTCATATAAACCATTATAAGAAGGAAGAGTAATTAATGATCTTCATGATTTATTTTAATTAAAATGTTATATTTAAAAATGTTATTCTCTGAGCCTCCTACCATGTATATATCACACTATTGAAATCTATTTAAAATTTTTCTAACCAATAATTTAATTCAGTTTGTAACAACTAATTTATCCAGTGACTATTATATCCAAGTTGTGATGCATACTTCAGGACTCATGAACATTAAGGTCCTAACACCCAGTGTTTTGTGAGAATAATAACACTTCTTTGCCATTGCTTTGGTCAAGTGGCAGAAATCAAACTCTGGTGGAATGGGTAAGGTTTTCAAAGATATTTGAACAGAAATGAGTCCATCCAGAATAAATGAGAAGAGACCAGTGTCACAGTGCAGTCTTAGCGGAATAGATGTGCTTCATCTCACTTGGTGTCCAAAATGGAGAAGTGGCAGAGATGACTCTGGTTGATTTCATGGTTTTCCAGGTCTTAGACTGATCTGTGGGTTACGTACAATTTATCTCTAAGAAATTTTTTTTGTAGTGTGCTTTTCTTTTTAGTTAGACAAATCTTGCTTTGTAGAATAAAAAGTTACATTTATTCATTCTTTAAATTTTAACAACTAATACTCATTTCTATTTCAGTAGGTTTCATTGCATTTATCTTCACATGTCAGTTCTGCAGATAGTCACAGAAACATAATAGTGGAAGATAACTGAAATTAAAGGGGCTGGCTTTATCTGCTCTGTCCATGCCTAGCAGGATCACATTAAATGAGTCTTTGAGCAGCTGTCTTTCAAGAATATGTTGATTGATGACTGAAAAGATGATAAAAATGCATATTCTTGCCTTTATTTATTGTAATCACTATGTTGAAAAGTAGATTTCTTTCACAAAGAATCCCTGATGTTTAGGATTCTTAATATTAAAAAGTGCAACAAAAACCAAAGATAATTTATTTTGCTAGGTCAAAGCACTAACATATATTTCAGCTAAGTTGAAAAAATATGAAAAAAATGATTGAAAATACAATATGATTAAAATAGAATTATTTTTACTTGAGATAAAAGCATTTAAGGTACTAATATGCCCAAGACCAGTGGAGAAACACTGATTGCTTTTGTAAGTATTAAGATATATATAATTTAAAACATCAATTCCCAATGCAATGTGAATAATAAAAAGGTAAACTGTAACAGTACAGTATTCACATGCCAATAAAAAGCAAAAGATAATTTCATAATCAATTGGAGTTTGAAAGGGAGGAAAACAATAGAAAAAGCAGGATAAATAAATTGAGATAGTAGAAATAAATCTAAATGCATTCATAATAAAATAAATATAAATAGACCAAACTAACCTATTAAGTGACAATACTTTTCTGAGTAGGTTTTTAAAAAATCAAGCCATGTATTTTTGGTTTTTTTGAGACAGTCTCACACTGTCACCCATGCTGAAGTGCAGTGGCACAATCTCAGCTCATTTCAACTTCCGCCCTCCCAGGTTCAAGTGATTTTCCTCCCTCAGCTTCCTGAGTAGCTGGGATTACAGGCACCCGTCACTACACCCAGCTAATTCTTGTATTTTTTGTAGACACTGGATTTTGTCTTGTTGGCCAGGCTGGTCTTGAACTCCTTACCTCAGATGATCCACCTGTCCCTGCCTCCCAAAGTGCTAGGATTACAGGTGTGAGCCACTGTGCCCAGCCAAGCCATATGTTTTTGAAAATACAAAGGAACTTCAGCTTGAAAAAAAATAACAAAAAAAGATATACCAGTAGAATATAGTAGAATGATTTATAATCTTTGGGTATATACCCAGTAATGGGATTGCTGGGTCAAATGATATTTCTGGTTCTAGATCCTTGAGGAATCGCCACACTGTCTTCAGCAATGGTTGAACTAATTTACATTCCCACCAATGGTGTAAAAGCATTCTTATTTCTCCACATCCTCTCCAGCATCTTTTGTTTCCTGACTTTTTAATGATCATCATTCTGACTGGTGTGAGATGGTATCTCATTGTGGTTTTGATTTGCATTTCTCTAAAGACCAGTGGTGATGAACTTTTTTTCACATGTTTGTTGGGTGCATAAATGTCTTCTTTTGAGAAGTGTCTGTTTATATCCTTTGCCCACTTTTTGATGGGGTGGTTTGGTTTTTTCTTGTAAATTTGTTTAAGTTCTTTTTAGATTCCGGATATTAGCCCTTTGTCAGATGGATAGATTGCAAAAATTTTTTCCCATTCTCTGGGTTCCCTGTTCACTCTGATGATAGTTTCTTTTGCTATGCAGAAGCTCTTTAGTTTAATTAGATGCCAATTGTCAATTTTGGCTTTTGTTGCCATTGCTTTTGGTGTTTTAGTCGTAAAGTCTTTGCCCATGTGTATGTCCTGAATGGTATTGCCCAGATTTTCTTCTAGGGTTTTTATGGTTTTAGGTCTTACATTTAAGTCTTTACTCCATCTTGAATTAATTTTTGTATAATGTGTAAGGAACGGGTCCAGTTTCAGCTTTCTACATATGGCTAGCCAGTTTTCCCATCACCATTTATTAAATAGGGAATTATTTCCCTATTGCTTGTTTTTGTCACGTTTGTCAAAGATCAGATGGTTGTAGATGTGTGGTGTTACCTCTGAGGCCTCTGTTCTGTTTCATTGGCCTATCTGTCTGGTTTGGTACCAGTACCATGCTGTTTTGGTTACTGTAGCCTTGTAGTATAGTTTGAAGTCAGGTAATGTGATACCTCCAGCTTTATTCTTTTGGCTTAGGATTGTCTTGGCTATATGAGCTCTTTTTTGGTTCCATATGAAATTGAAAGTAGGTTTCTCTAATTCTGTGAAGAAGGTCAGTGGTAGCCTAATGGGGTTATCAGGCTACTTTGGGCAGTATGGCCATTTTCACGATATTGATTCTTCCTATCCATGAGCATGAAATGGTTTTCCATTTGTTTGTGTCCTCTTTTATTTCGTTAAGCAGTGGTTTGTAGTTCTCCTTGAAGAGGTCCTTCACATCCCTTGTAAGTTGTATTCCTAGGTATTTTATTCTCTTTGTAGCAATTGTGAATGGGAGTTCACTCATGATTTGACTCTGCTATCTATTATTGGTGTATAAAGGAATGCTTGTGATTTTTGCACATTGATTTTGTATCCTGAGACTTTGCTGAAGTTGTTTATCAGCTTAAGGAGATTTTGGGCTGAGATGATGGGGTTTTCTAAATATACTATCATGTCATCTACAAACAAAAACAATTTAACTTCCTCTCTTCCTATTTGAATACGCTTCATTTCTTTCTCTTGCCTGATTGCCCTGGCCAGAACTTCCAACACTATGTTGAATAGGAGTGGTGAGAGAGGGCATCCTTGTCTTGTGCTGGTTTTCAAATGGATTGTTTCCAGTTTTTGCCCATTAATTATGATATTGGTCATGGGTTTGTCATAAATAGCTCTTACTATTTTGAGATATGTTCTATGAATACCTAGTTTATTGAGAGTTTTTAGCATGAAGGCTGTTGAATTTTGTTGAAGGCCTTTTCTGCATCTATTGCGATAATCATGTGATTTTTGTCATTGGTTCTGTTTATGTGATGGATTATGTTTATTGATTTGCTCATGTTGAACTAGCCTTGCATCCCAGGGATGAAGCTGACTTCATCATGGTGGATAAGCATTTTGATGTGCTGCTGGTTTCAGTTTGCCAGTATTTTATTCAGGGTTTTTGCATCGATGTTTATCAGGGATATTGGCTTGAAATTTTCTTTTTTGTTGTGTCTCTGCCAGGTTTTGGTATCAGGATGATGCTGGCCTCAGAAAATGAGATAGATAGGAGTCTCTCTTTTTCTATTGTTTAGAATAGTATCAGAAGGAATGGTACCAGCTCCTTTTTGTACCTCTGGTAGAATTTGGCTGTGAATCTGTCTGGTCCTGGACTTTTTTTGGTTGGTAGGCTATTAATTACTGCCTCAATTTCAGAATTTGTGATTGGTCTACCGAGCGATTCGAGTTCTTCCTGGTTTAGACTTGGGAGGGTGCATGTGTCCAGGTATTTATCCATTTCTTCTAGATTTTCTAGTTTATTTGCATAGAGGTGTTTTTAGTATTCTCTGATGGTAGTTTGTATTTCTGTGGAATCAGTGGTGATTTCCCCTTTATCATTTTTTATTGTGTCTATTTTATTCTTCTCTCTTTTCTTCTTTATTAGTCTTGCTAGTGGTCTATTTTGTTGATCTTTTCAAAAAACCAGCTCCTGGATTTATTGATTTTTTTGAAGAGTTTTTGGTGTCTCTATCTCCTTCCATTCTGATCTGACCTTAGTTACCTTTGGGATTTTTTAAATGCTTAAAGATGGCCATACATATAAATAGCCAATTGTTCAAAGATGATATCACAATATAAATAAGAAATGTAGAGATGTAGACAATTGTATTTGATTTAAATGCTTATACTATTTAAAAAATAAAAATTAATGAGCTAAGTGTCTGACTTAAGATGGTAGAAAAAGAACAATGGAATAAAACTCTAGGAAGATGAAGAAAGGTAATGCCAACATCCATAGATTTGAATTAGAAAACCAAGATATAATATAAAGTGTTAATAAACTCAAAAGTTGGTTATTTGAAAAGAATAATAAAAATAGACATCTGCAAAAGTTATTTGAAAACATAAATTTAACAATGGATAAAATAATTATAAGATAGAAGTCTATAAACTCCTATAAAAATTATAAGAAAATCATATGAAAAAATTTATGTCAATAAAATTGGAAATATATCTTAAATGAACTTTGAATTAAAACATGTATACACCAAAATTAAGTTGAATTTATTGAAGATAGGAAAACTGATTGGTTATGTAATTCATTTCAACAGTAGAATTTCAAGAAACAAATACTTTGTTGTCAGCCTCTATAGATGCATAACAATATTGGATAAAATGTATAACTCATTAATGATACAAGAATCAACACCTTAGCAAACTATTAATAAAACAGAATTTTCTAAATTTGATAAAGTAAGGGTATTTTCCAAAAACTGCTTAAATATCACCACAAATTGTGAAATAATAAAAGTATCTCCTTTAAATTTAAGAATAATCAAAACAAATCTGCTCTTCTGGGTTTTATTTGTTTGGTTAGGCAGCACAAAAATATAAAAGTAAATATATAAAAGTTAGAAATAACTAGAAAGAATAAAGAAATCTGTCACCATTTACAAATTATATGATTATTTGTATTTTTAAAAACTCAGAACACTTGACAAATTGTTGGAATTAACAAAAGCTCATGAAGTTTGCTGTATATTTTGCCTGTATAAGCCTAAATCAATCACATTTATGCATACTAACAACTGACAAATAAAAATATAATAAATATATGTCATTTCCAGTAGTAGTAGCAACTTTAAAGTACATAAGAATAAACCTCACAACAGTTCTATTGAGTTGTTTGAGTTCCTTATATATGTCGGATATTAACCCTTTATCAGATGGTTTGAAAGCACTTTATCCCATTCCGTGGGTTGTCTCTTAAGTCTGTTGTTTCATTTGCTTTGTAGAAGGTTTTTGGTCTGATGCCAATCAGATTTGTCTGTGTTTACTTTTGTTGCCTATGCGTCCAGGGTCATATTAAAAAACTCTGCTAAAACCAGTGATAAGAGGCATTTACCCTCTGTTTTCTTATAATGATTTTACAGTTTAAACTCTTAAGTCTTTAACCTATTTTGAGTTGATTTTTATATATGTTCTGAGATAAAGGTCGAATTTCTTTCTTCTGCATGTGTATATCCAACTCATGCATCACTGTTTATTGATGAGTCTGCCTTTCCAGTCTGTGAATTTTGTTGATTTTTAGTTGTTCTATATATGGATTTTTGTATCTGAAAGACAAAAATAAGAACTGAAAGAGAAAACATCTCCAGGTGAATATGTAAATGAAGCTATTATAACTAAGAGGAAACAATGATGATTATTCAAAAGACTTAGCAATAGGCCGGGCGCGGTGGCTCACGCCTGTAATCCCAGCACTTTGGGAGGCCGAGGCGGGCGGATCACGAGGTCAGGAGATCGAGACCATCCTGGCTAACACGGTGAAACCCCGTCTCTACTAAAAATACAAAAAATTAGCCGGGCGAGCTGGCGGGCGCCTGTAGTCCCAGCTACTCCGGAGGCTGAGGCAGGAGAATGGCGTGAACCCTGGGGGGCGGCGCCTGCAGTGAGCCGAGATCATGCCACTGCACTCCAGACTGGGCGACAGCAAGACTCCGTCTCAAAAAAAAAAAAAAAAAAAAAAAAAAAGGCTTAGCAATAAAAGTCTTAAATTGGTATTAATAAAGTAATTATATTCCCAGCACGATTTTCATTAAATTTGTTTCTAAACACCCATATTAACTGAACTATGCTGATTTGAAGAGTTAGACCCCCAAGGGATTAAAAAAAAAGCTTTAGTATAGCATGTCACTTTGTATTGATAGTGAAAGCACATGTATGGCTTGGCAAATTGCTAGAAAAAATCAGAGAAATTTCATATCACCATGATATTTCCCATATTACGTGAATCATTGCAGAAAAGGGAGACAGATATTTCATAAAATGTCACACTATAACGATGTGAAGAATTGCTGATTCAATTTTTGAAAACTTGCATGAGTGTCATATTGAGGTAAAGTTTAAAACTATACAAATTCAGGAAATTTAAAAATAATTTTTGAAAGTCTGCATATGATTTCTTGTTTATACTTGATGGATTTTTTTTTTTTTTTACAACTCTGCTTATCTTTATCTTGTGAAAATTAGGCCTCCAGCTTAAAGTACCAAAAGACTCATCCATGTTGAATGTGTGCCTCAGGCCTTTATCTCAACAGGAAAGAATTCTTGACAAACAAAGCACAGTAGTTCTGTGCTGGAAAATGAAAACAGCAGCAGTGGATGCTGTATCCGACAGTGTACTCACTAAAATACAAACTGTTAGTAAGATAACTAGGTCAGGGGAAATTTCTAGCACCAGCTGGCTGAATATCTATGCTGCTGCTGCTTTTAAGGTAAGTAATGTGTCAGGAGGCTACAAAGCCTCTGTTAGCAAAGGAATACAGATGTGTAGTAGTGTTTCCCAGGTTTCCCTGATCTATATAGACTGAGTGAATAAAATATAGTCTTAAAGATGCTTACTTATTTGTATGCAGTATTAAAAAATAAAGAAGTGACATAAATAATTGCTCCCCATAGTGTCCTATTTGTTCTTCCAGAGTAGGATGCTCTACCCTATGGTACCATCCTCAGGATGGCATGGCTATGAAGAGTCTGAGACTATAACTGGTGTTGTGAGAGTACTAGTTCTATTATTTCATCCTTTAATGGGTTTTTCTTCTTCCCCTGAAAAGCTTTAAACTATAAAATTTCTTACAGATAGATTCCTTGTCTTATTTAACCTTGTACTAGTCACAGTGCCCATGTAGTGCTTTGAATGACAGTACGTAACCTAAAATTACTTATTAAATGAATAAATGAATAAAATTACCTGCCATTTCCCCATGTCTGGAGCTCATTCCATTGATATTTTCTTCATTATTCAAAGTTAAAACTTGTTTTTGAGAGTTTTGTGCTGGCTAGCTAAATGTGTTACGATAGCCGGGACTTTGATCTTTGATCAATGAATTTCCCCCACTTTAAGGGGAGACTCTCCAATAGGCAGGTTTTAATCATTAGTAATAAGCAACCCCAATAGGAACATTGCTTGATAATTCAAATTGTGTTCATCAC
This sequence comes from Pongo pygmaeus, assembly GCF_028885625.2. Lineage (NCBI taxonomy): Eukaryota > Metazoa > Chordata > Mammalia > Primates > Hominidae > Pongo > Pongo pygmaeus. The sequence goes on along the minus strand of NC_072378.2, from coordinate 154,267,835 downwards.
AAGGGCTTATCTTTCAGCATGCATGTTTAGGTGTATGTAAGTTCAATACTTAGAACGGGATAAAGTGTCTTAAAGGTTTCGCAGGGCTCAAAGTGATTCATCTGAACTTTTCCTTCTCAAGATCTCCTGTCTATGTCAAAAGCTCCCTCCTTCACCTTTAATGAGAACATATCTGAAGGTATAAACCTCTTAACTCCCTCTATCTCACACAGAGACCATTAGAGACCATTTTGACCAAGAAATAAAATAATTATTGGTGCAACACATGCACTCAGATTTTATTCTATTTTGGGAATAATGTAAAATAAGGTGTCTTTTCCTATTTTTAGATAATAAAACCCACCCTTCATATTATGCTTCTTAAATAACAGATGTATCCTACACATATTTGAAATTTTAAAAAATGAGGAACTATCAAATTAGAATTTTATCCCTAACAAACTGAAGACACTTACAAACCTATCAACTCATTCATATATTCATTCACTCAGTAGTTATGCATACATATGCTTTACATAGATAAATATATATGTATGTATATAAAAATTTCCATTTATAAGTAAATGTTCCTATTTGTCCCACATTGTTTCTGTTCCTCATTTGTTTTCCCAAGAGGCAAAAAAATATGTTACCATATTTTGTTTATATACTTTCCATTATATTCTATGCATATACAAACATCCACACAATACATATTATGCAAATCTTATAATTTATAAAATAGTATACTATAATACTGTACACCTTGATTTTTTCCTTACTTATATAACCTTGGCATTAATTCATATAACTATTTATAAAACTGATCATTCTTTTTGAAGATCATAGTATTTTATTACATGGGTTACTATAATTTTCTTAACTCAGATTTTCCTGATAGACATTTAGGCTTTATGATTAAAATAGCTATTATCATCATGCAACCTCATAGACTCATTTCTCCTGCTTATATCTTATTTTAAAGTAACACATGCTGATTTACATTTGAACACGTATGACTCCTTATATATGACTATGGAATAAGGCTATACGATTGCTGTAATATTTTATAAATAAAACAGTGCCTACTTTTAATGAAACATAGTTTTCAAACTTGAGGGATTATAAAGATAAAAGAGAGTTTTCCTTTTACCTTAACATAAACATGAGGCATGTATTTTGTGACCCAAATTTCACTCTCTCCATAAGCATGAGAATAGAAATTATGCATAATATATCATCAGAAATGTACTTACATAGGTTTGTGACATTTAGGAAACATCTTTCATTTTTTAAAAGTTATTACCATATGTATATGTGACCTTCCCCAAAGCAGACTCTGAGATAAACATTCATGTACAAGCAAGTTGTGAGAATCACCGCCACATGAAATCAATAAAAAATAACAGGACAGGGAAAGAGGAACAGCCAAATGGGCACAAGGATAAGACAATTCCTAGCATCAACTTACTTCAAAAGAGCTATTGAGCACAAGTCATGTCTCAAGGAAAGGGAGCTAAGCTTTCTTATTTTCACAAGGGAAATGCAGACTCCCAGGAATTTCTGACTATAATGAGGGCTGAAGCCTCTCTAGGAGTCAAGGGGCAATCTTCTGAGGAAGTTTGCAAGCGTGAAGCATTAAAACGATAAAATACAAAAGCTGGGGAATGAGTGCACAGATTCCTGGATATTCTGTTCTATTTCTTCTCCTTTGTTTTCCTCTTTGGATTTAAGTTTGGGGAGGTTTTACTGACATGTCATCAAGTTCACTGATCCTGTCATTGGCTGTGTCTAGTCCACTGACCAGTCTATCAAAGGCATTTGTCATTCGTGTTACAATGTTTTTTATTTCTAGTATTTCCTTTGATTCTGAGAAGTTCTCTCTCCACTTACATTACCAATCTGTTCTTGCACCTTGTCCACTTTTTCCATTAGAGCTTTTAACATATTAATCATGGTTATTTTAAATTCCCAGTCTGCTATTTCTAAAATCTCTGCCATATCTGAGCTTGGTTCTGGTTTTGTGCTGTCTCTTCAGACAATGTGTTATCATGACTTTTAGAATGCTTTGTCATTTTTGGTTGAAAGCCAGACCTGATGTATCAGGTAATAGGAACTGAGGCAACTGGGCCTTTAGAGTGAAGTTTTATGCTTATCTGGCTAGGAGTTAGTCTGTGTTTCATGTTTGTTGTAGTTGTAAGAGTTAGGGACTTGAAATTCCTCTAAGATCCTTGCTTTTGTCTCTCTGTTTTCTTTGGATTTCCCTAGAAACTCCTTTGTAATTAGTCTTTGTTCTGTAACTCTGTTATAATCCATGAGTGTTTTACTGTAGCCAAGTTACTGGCTTTAGTGGCTTCTGATCCCAGTAAGCTGTGATCCTCTGTGTTTACCTGTCTCTCCATTTTTGAGGGCAGTGGTTTCCCTGTGATCTTAATTCTTTGAAGGATTTAGGAAGATTTGTTTTTCTGTTTTCCGCCCTTTTTTTGTGTGGACAGAATGATACAAGTGATTACAAACTCTTTACATATTGGAGTGGAAAACAGAGGTTCTGTTGAGAAATTTTACATCTAGGTACATGAAGAATATTGACCTATAATTTATTTTTCCTATAATGTCTTTTCTGTTTTCCTTATCAGTATAATACAACTTCATGGAATGAATTGTGATGTTTTCCCTCCTCATATAATTTTTAGAAATAATATTGGTTGAATAAATATTATTTCTTTTTTTAAATGTTTGATATAGCTCACCAGAGAAGAAAACTAGGTCTGGAGTTCTCTGTGGCAAAATTTTTAATGATAAACAATTTCTTTTATAGGTATAGGGCTATCCAAATTTCTATTTCATTCAGTATCAATTTTCAGACTTCTAATTAATTAGTCCATTTCATTCAAGTTGTCACATTTCTTGGCATGAATATCCATATAAACAGTTATTGTATTATTCATCTGATGTTCTGGGATACATAGTGAGATCTGTTTTATTTTGAATATTTGTAATTTGTTTCATTCCTTTCTTGATTAACCTACCTAGAGTTTATCAAATTGATTGATATTTTTAAATCTAAAACTTGTACTTTTATTAATTTTCTCTGTCATTTGTTTATTTTAATTCTATTATTTATATTCTCATCTTTATTAGTCTCTTCTTCCTACTTACTTTGCATTGAATTTGATTACTTTTTCTATTATCTCAAGAGAAAAATTTAAATAATTGATATTAGACCGTTACTATTTTCATAAAAATTTGGCACTATAAAATTTCTTTTAAGCACTGCTTTACTTGCAAAATATATTACAAATCTAAATATATGTTTTTATTTTTATTAAATTCAAACTATTTGCTAACTTATCTTGTGATTTCTTCTATGACAAGGAGTTTATTTGGTAATGTGTTGCTTAATTTTCAAGTGACTGTGGATTTTTCAGTTACCTTTTTATTATCAATTTTAAATTTATTCATTTTGTAGTAAAAGAACATATTTCTAATGATTTCAAAATGTGTGAGACTTAGTTACACAGTCTACCAAATTATCTATCTCAATGTGTGTTTTCTGTGCACTTAAAAAGTAAGAGTACTTTTCTGTTGTTGATAGAATGTTTCTGGATTTCCACTGGGTCAATTTGGCTCATAATTCTATTCCACTCTTCTATATCCTTATTTATTTTATTTCAACTTGTATCAGTTACTGAGAGTAATTAAGAGTGCTGATATCTCAAGTATATCTATTTGTCCATTTACTTCTCTGTTAGTTTTTCCTTCATGTATTTTGACATTATTTCCACTTTATTTATATGAGCTATAAATTTTTTCTATGCCTCCAAGAAAAATCCCATCAGCTTCAGGGTCCTTGACTACAGCATTAAAACTAGGTAACAGGAAAGTGCTCCTATATGACAAAATTTATCTTATCCAACTTTATATTCTAACACTCTGGTTCAGCATCCTCAATATCTACCTCTGGCTTTTGTCAGTACGTATTAATCAGGCCCTATAGCTCATTTGTAAGTAATTCTCTTTGTCCCTTACCAGGGACACCATTTGCCTAATTGTAACATGAAGTGCCTTGACACTAGTTACCTTTCTCCTGACACTGAGAGTTTGTGTGGAAAGATTCTGAGGAGGAAAGCATTAAGAAAACCAAGCATTAATTACATCCCTTACATCCCTTTTGCAGTCTTCCTGCAAAGGAGAAACCAATTCTAGCCCCTACCAAGGTGGTGGGATACTTTTTTTTAGGCAAGTAGGGTGAATAAGAATGGGAGTTTGATGTTCTTAAGTTCATCAACCCAGACCTTCCTATCTGAAGTCTCAGAGTCTCACTCCTTCCCTATCAAGACGAAAAGTCTCTGTAGGAGATTTATTGCAATTTAAAATGTATTTCTATCAAATTTTGCCATTCTTACAACTGAGTTCCAAGCCTGTTGGCCTTCTCTTTTCAGGAAGTGAGGGTTTTTTGTTTGTTTGCTTTGTTTTTTTTTTAAACGGAGTCTCGCTCTGTTGCCCAGGCTGGAGTGCAGTGGTGCGATCTCGGCTCACGGCAACCGCTGCCTCGTGGGTTCAAGCAATTCTCCTGCCTTAGCCTCCCAAGTAGCTGGGATTACAGGAGCCGCCACCACACCCGGCTAATTTTTTGTATTTTTATGGAGATGAGGTTTCACCATGTTGTCCAGGCTGGTCTTGAACTACTGACCTCAGGTGATTCACCCACCTCGGCCTCCCAAAGTGCTGGGATTACAGGCGTGAGCCACTGTGCCTGGCCAGAAATGAGGGTTTCTTTGTATCTTAGGTTGGAAATTGATTGATCAGAACTTGCCATTTGTTATTTTCAATACGTAAATCATACCTAACAACAACAAACTGATTCCAGAGTCCTCATGCTTATCATTTCCCCCAGTATCTCTCAAATGCCAGAAAAGTGGCAACATAAAAACCAATGCAGTCCCTTCTGCCTGTATTATATCCAATTTATCACAGGTGAAAGTCTCATCAACTACAGTGATATATTATGTCAGGGCTATCAACACTTTATCTGTTACAAATGATGAAGATCTTTATTGCTATTTGGGCAATGAGTGAGCCAGCATCGTTATGTCGTTCATGCAGGCTGTTCCCTAGAACCAATTTTGTTATTTATTCTCTTAGGTATCAGAAATAGACCTTAAGATAAAGATCTAATGCAAGTGAGTTATTGAAGAGACACAGGAGCTGGGTAACTATGTTTTATGAGTCTTTGCTGAAATAGCCAACATAACATTACAACAAAGAAATAAAGAATGGCATCCTCATGTGCTATACTATTTTTTTTAACATTTATATTTTCTTTTTTTCAACTTTTTAGTGCCAGGGTACATGTGCAGGATGTGCAAGTTTGTTACACAAGTAAATTTGTGCCATGGTGGTTTGCTGCACAGATAACTCATCACCTAGGTATTAAGCCCAGCATCCATTAGCTATTCTTCCTAATGCTCTCCCTCCCGCCACGTACCACCTCCCAAAAGGCCCCCATGTTGTTCCCTTCCATGTGTCCCTGTGTTCTCATTGTTCAGCTCCCGCTTTCGCTTGTTTTTCTGTTCCTGTGTTTGCTGAGGATAAAACAGCTTCCAGCTCCATCCATGTCCCTGCAAAGGACGTGACTTCATTCCTTTTCATGGCTGCATAGTATTCCATGGTGTATGTGTACCACATTTTCTTTATCCAGTCTATCATTGATGGGCATTTGGGTTGATTCCATGTCTTTGATATTGTGATTAGTGTTGCAATGAATGTACATGTGCATGTATCTTTATAATAGAATGATTTATATTCCTTTGGGTATATACCCATGAGATTACTGGGTCAAATGGTATTTCTGCTTCTAGATCTTTGAGGAATCACCACACTGTCTTCCACAATGGTGGAACCAATTTACACTCCCACCAATAGTGTAAAAGTGTTTCTTTTTCTCTGCAACCTTACCAGCATGTGTTGTTTCTTGACTTTAATAATCACCATTCTAACTGGTGTGAGATGGTATCTCATTTTGGTTTTGATTTGCATTTCTCTAATGATCAGTGATGTTGAGCTTTTTTTCATATATTTATTGGCTGCACAAATATCTTCTTTTGAGAAGTGTCTGTTTATGTATCTTGCCCACTTCTTAATGGGGTTGTATTTTTTGTATTACCAATAAGCCAGTTTCCTTTTTAATATAGTATAATACTATACCCATTCCTTTGCAGAACCTCTCTTCCAAAGACATTGAATGAACATGTAATCCGGCCCTATCCAACCATGTCATTACATCATCATTCTGGTACAGTGAATGACCCAGAAACTGCCACAGAACACATATAAAGTTGATTGAAGTCCTCCAGAGTGCTAGGAAAAAGAAGGAGGCTTAATTACTGACTCTATGGAGATATTCTAGTCTGAGACATCTATGAGAATTCCTCCCTTTTGTACCATATTAAGAAAAAGAAAATGTAGCTTAACACAGAAAGAATTAAAACTGAGAGATGGAGAGTTCTTATGGTAACAATTGTACCCTAGATCCAGGCCCATTTGGCTGATTACTTCACAAGTATATTGGCCAAAACATTCTAATTTTTAAATCTCTGTATAAGCTTGTGTTAATTAAAAGTGAAGGGTGAGATTATTTCTCTTAAGAAACTGAAAGTGTTAATATAATGAATTATAAAAAATGAAAAATCAAAAGAAATCCAGAAGAAAATCAAATAATTTATTTAAAATTATGAAATAAAAGTTACTAACCTAGTGTTAGAAAACTAGCAAAAATATCCTCCAAATATGGAAATAAAATTAAAATGTTTCAGACAAACAAAAATAGAGAAAATTTTCAATGAACAGACTAGAATTAAAATAAATGCTTAAGGATGTTTTTGAGGAGAAGATGAATGTTTCCAGACATAAGCAAACAGAGGAATGAATAGATAAATTTAAATCAATTTTAATTGTGCAGAATAATAAGGAAAGTGTCATCAAAGTTAAAAATTTGATTAAATATGTCAAAAATAGTGCAAATATGAGATTGGGCTAAGATAATTAAAATGTTTTAAAATCCTTATATTGTCTGAGAAGTAATAAAAGTACTAATCTGTAATAGGTGCTAATAAATCAAGATTTTATGTTGTAATCTTTAGAGCAACCACTAAAGAATAGTAAAGGAATGTACAAATGACAAGAAAATAAAGTGGAAGATTGAAAAATAAAGTTTCATTTGATTATTTCAAAAGAAACTAGACAAGAGAGAAAAGACAATGTAAAACAAATAGGAAAAATAAAAGGCAAATGGTAATACAGGAGATACAGACTCAAATATTTCAATAATTTCATTAAATATTATGGAGTAAATGCTCCAAGTAAAAGTGTAAAACTCACAGACCCATTGAACAAAACGAAGCCAATTATGTACAGCTTATGTGAGACATACCTTAAAGTAATAGAAGAGAAAAATGAGAATAAAGAGATTACAATAAATATACACGAAGAAAACATTGTCTTATAGCAAGCAAACACTATCTCACCTCATCCATTACCCGTCTCCCCAAATGGTGTTATTATATAATTTCAGATAAAATTGACTTTAAGTCCAAAAGCCTTATTAAAAATGTACGTGCCCTAGTAGTATACACCAGCAACGTGTGAACTATGCTCCATCTCCTGTTTTTATAAATAAATTTTTATTAAAACACAGGCACACCAATTTATTTTTATATATTATACATGGTTGTGTTTATGCTAGATGGCAGAGTTAAGTAGTCGCAACAAAAACTATATGTACCACAAAGCGTACAATTGTTATTATCCGGTCCTTTACAGAAAAATGTATGTTCAAAATACATATATTAGAAAAGTAAAGAACTAGACAAAAAATAGATAAGCCCACAAACATTTTGTTAGACTTTTAATGTATCACTTTCATAAAAATTAAAGAATCACTATGGATAAGGAAGATTTGAACAAGCAAACAATGAAACAGAACTAATTTCTCTATTAAGAACACAACACTCAAAACCTAGAGTTTTTTTTCAGGTAGATGTAAATGGAATTTAGCAAATGTTAAAGGGTTGAAATAACATTGCACATATTCTAGCCACAATGAATTAAGGTAACAAAAATAATTGTAAAATCTTCAAATGTTTAAAAATTAAGCAATATTCCATGCATCAATGAAGTCACAAGTGAAATAGTAAAATCATTTGTACTAAATAATAATGAAATTATTGCAAGTTATTACATATCACAATTGGTTGAATTAATCTCAAACCATAGTTAGAAATTTATAATGGTAAATGCATACATTAGAAAAGGATGAAAGAAAATCAAACATGAGCATCTATCTCAGGGAGTTAGGAAAATAATTGTAAGTTAAATGCAAAGAAGTAGATGGAAGGAAATAATAACAAGAGACTATGTTAGTAAAATGTAACACAGATAGAGAAAATTAATAGTCACTTATAAATGGGAAGGATACTTCAAAGACCCCACGGAAGTTAATGAGACCACAAAGAGCTGATAGAATTTTATGACAAAAAAAAATTGTAACTTTATTTGAAGTGGAGGCATTTGCAGAAAAATACAACTGACCAAAATTGACACAGGAAAAAATAGATCTATGAAAGGCAATACTTCCATTAAAGACATTGAATCTGCATTTAACATTTTTTTCTCAAGAAATCACTAGACAGGATGGATGGCTTCAAGTCAGTGGCCTGACTTTCATGTGCACATTTTTGGAGAGGCCTGATATATGCTTAGAATACTGTTGGAAATTAATTTTTAAAATAGAGATGCTTTGTGTTTTTGCAATACTATAGGGTACTTTTGTTGGGTGACTAATCTATTGAATGTATTTAGTATCCATCACATATATACACCCTCAGTAAGGCAAAATTTTGATGTGTTGCTTTTCTAGAATGAAGAGCACCTTTTTTATTAATGTAAATCACAAAGGGAGAAAAAAATTACCGAATTATGGATGTTGTTGAAGTTTGAATACAAATAAAACTATATTGTGTTTTTTATTTCATTTTCTTTTTCTTATTTATTAAAAGTAATGGCAAAAACTGCAATTACTTTTGCACCAACCTAATATTATAGGCTAGTTAAAGCCAAATTATAAGAATTTTATTCTTTTTTATTTGCACTTTTCCTTTTCTGGCAAATGATATGAATTAAAGACATTTAATGATCTTAAAATTCATACGTGATTAAATAAATATTATTTTATGACTGGTCTTTAACAAACGACATTTAGTGATGCTGGCTGCCTTATCAAATAACTTATCTGCTGTGTAACCGTAGCATTAGATTATAGCACTGGAAATATTTACAGGAGTCAGAAGATCCTCTTTCTTCATACATAAGGCAGAACACCAAAGCAATAATATGTTTTTATTATAGCTTTTCCTCTCATTAAATCGCTTGATTCTCATTTTTCTTTATTTGAAAATACTGATTATTCAAAAAGGTGCTTCAAATTTACCAAGCATTCAATGACTGAAGTGGGAGAGTGGTCATGAGTATGGTTTGGAAGAATCACATTCTGGAGGGACATTTCTGAAATTTGCTAGGACTCAATAAACATTTTATTATATGGAGAAATGTCTTATTTTCTCTTCTACCCTAAAACAGAGCCAGCCTTAAACATAGGCAGAATCAGTAATTATTTCTACTGTACAGATGAAATAATTTAAAGGAATAGCCTGAAACTTCAGTTTTGATCACCCACCCATAATTTTCTCTCACAATATTCTCATTTACTCATCCAGGATCTGAATACCAGATGATTTGCATTTAAAGAATTAGTAAAGTAGAATCACGGTGTTAGATAAGGTTAAGCCATGACAAATATAGAAATAGAATCGTGATTGACTACCAAGAATCATTTTAAAAATACATGAGCACATCTTTAGACACAGACAATAGCCCACTGGGGGAGGAGATAAAAAAGCAAATCAAATGTACCTGAATGATCATAGTGTTAATTCTGTCAAGAAGGATAAGGTCCCATAGCTGGCATTGTTGGTACCACATTTAGATCTTGAAGCACCAGCTCCATGCACCATCCCTCAGGGTCTAAATCCTTGGCTCTAATGGCTTCCATCTGTCATCTTCAGAGAAAGACCTTTTACAATTGAAGGGACTGGATGTTCAGCATGTCCACTGAGGATGATATTAATTTCTTTAAAACAAATATCTGAGAAATCTGTTAAATCCAAGTGAAAGACAGTTTGAAGAGAGTAACATTTTAAGAATTCTTCCCATTAATAGTAGAAGAATGGAAAACAGTAAAGAGCACAAATTTTTATTTACTCACAACACTGAATAATTAATGTAAACTTATTGAATCTTTTCCTTTAGACATTTTTCCTCTTAAGTAACTTTTCAAGGCGTTGTCATGAAGAGCCTTAAGTTTTATTGTCAAAATAAATGCACGTATTTTGGAAAATAGTTTGAAGTAAGTCATAAGCATTCCCCACTGTACAAACAACTTCTCTTAAGGTAAGGTTCATTTTCTATTTAGGTCACTAGCTTTTACATAAAGCCAACCCTGGTTCCGTGTAACTTACATTTCACCTGTAGTCATTCCCACAAAGGATGAGGATTTATTTAAATAGGTACATTGAGACTGTGTGTGTGTTTTTTTTAATGTTCTGATACTTTGGGATGAAGTTAAATCTTAAATCTTATTAGTTGAATTGTTATAAGGACACTGATGTCTGATAACAAGATTTGACTTTTAGGTAGCACTGTTTTGGTCCAGTCTTTTCAAATCTATTTTTGTTTGTTTAAAAACAGTACAACTTTTAGAAAACAAAGCATAAAAAAAAAAAAGCCCATCAGTATTATGGGCAATATGTAAATAAGTAAATATAATACTTCATCCTTTATTTTTCAGGTAAAAGGTCATGCTGTTATAAGTGTAGTTTGTGTGCATAAATAATACTTCTGAATTTTATTTAATATTTGACTGATTTCAATAACTGTGAAAAATAAAAAAGGTGTTGCATTGCTTGTGAAAAAAAATAGTAGAAGAATATTGGAACCACTGCTAGAATCCAGTGATACTATAGAAAATTTTATTCTTGATAAGGGTTGGGAGATTTTCAACAAGACAGTGAAGTGGTGTCAAAGTAAAAGTGATTTAAAGCATGGGAGGAGCAGAGAACAGATGTTTGTGACCCAGTGTAGTTGGAGGTGGGGGCGGGGGTGTAGGGACTGGAATGTATGGGAGGGAGTGGGTAGCTGGGAACAGGTAGAAGGTAGACATGCAATGATGGTGCCTGGAAATGCAGAAAGATGATATACAAGTTTCCAATAAGATCTTATCCTAGAGTTTTTTGTTTTTTGTTTTTTTGTTAAAACTAGACTTGACTTCCTCCCCTCCCAAAGTATGGCTACTTACACTTAAATGGAATTCCTATAGTAATTTTGGGTAGGGGTGGCTCATTTTTAAACTCACAGTATGGGAATTAAGACTAACTACCCAGGATATGTGCCTTCTGCATATATAGCCAGTAACAAATCAAAATATATGTTTTGAAAGTGCCTGTTTCTGGCTTCTGGTTGGAGACTTTGCTTCCCAGCCTGTCAGACCAGTAAGCTGCAAAAACAAATAGATGAATGAATAAATAAATAAATAAGAAAAAGAAACAAAAAAGTTTTATTTTTATTCAAACTTCAACAATATCCATAATTTGGTAAATTTCTTATTCTCACTTTTTGACTTACATTAATAAAAAAGATGTTCTTCATTCTAGAAAAAACAACACATCAAAATTTGGCCTTACCGAGAGTGTATGTAATTGTGATGGTATCTGTGATGGATACTAAATACATTCAAGAGGTTAGTCACTCAACAAAAGTACCCGTTAGTACTAAAAAAACACACAGCATCTCTAATTTTAAAAATTACTTTCCAATAGTATTCTAAAGATATATCAGGCCTCTCAGAAAATGTGCGCATGAAAGTCAGGCCACAAAAGGAGGTTGAAATGAAATGTAAAGAAATGGAATTAAGGAGAATCAACCTTTCTTTCTCTCCTCTTCCCACTTCAAACATCTGTGAACAGACTGTACTTTACTTTGTGAATAATCGTCGCTGATCCTTTAGTACTTAACCACTTCCTGGTAGAAGAGTCCCTATCTTTGGACAAATCATGATGAATGCTGTTTTTTTTTTTTATTTTCCATAAAACTGTCAAACTTTCATTCATAAGATTTTATTTATTTCATTTTAAAACAGATTAGAAAAGTAACATGATAAAAAATTATCATCTTCTATTCAAATTCCTTTATGACAGGTTCTGGTACTTTGAACATTCACTACAAGAAATTAATGAGTGTGGTAGGTTTTTAATGTTTCATCCCAGAAAATCCATTGAGTTGTATGGCACAGCAAGAGTTTCCAAGTGACTGAAAATGTCATCATAGCCTATATCTGTATTGCTAACTCTATAAAACCTATAGAATGTATTTAGTATCCACTACATATACCATCACATACGTACACCCTCAGTAAGGCCAGGTTTTAATGTATTGCTTTTCTAAAATGAAGAACATCTTTTTATTAATGTAAATCACAAAGGGAGAATTTAAAAATTTACCAAATTATGAATGTTACTGATGTCTGAGTAAAAATAAAACTCTAGATTCTGTAACACGATATAGAGGAAAGAGCTCTTAACTTAGTGGGATAAAATCAGGATGAAAGATTAAATTCTCCCATTCATTGGCTCTGGACAATGTTCTTAAACTTTCAAGCCTCTTTTCTTATCAGTAAAACGTGTTTTTTCTTATCTAGGAAAAAGATTGCTTATTTTACCTAATGCTATGATCTGAATGTTTGTGTTGTTCTAAATCTAATCCCCAGTGGGATGATAGTATAAAGTGGGGCCTTTGGGAGGTGACTAGATCATGAGGGCAGAGCCCTGTTGAACAGGATTAGTGTCCTTAGAAAAGAGGCCCTAGAGAGCTGCCTTGTCCTTTCCCCCATGTGAGGGCACAGTGCAAATGCATTGTTCGAAGAACCAGGAAGTGGGCTCTCACCAGACAGTGAATCTTCTGGTGCCTTTATCTTGGATTGCTCAGCCACCAGAACTGTGAGGGGCAAATTTCCATTGTTTGTAAGCCACTCATTTTCTGGTATTTCGTTATAGCAGTACAAATGGAATAAGACACTTAACTGGCAGATTTCACATAAAAATAAGTTGAGGTAATGAATAGAAAAAGACTATATAAACTTTCAGTGTTGTCCGCAAATAAATGATCATTACTATACTCTGAAAAGAGGAGAGGATTTCATATTTTTTGAAATAAGAGAAATAAAAATAATTTGTTTCCATTGTCATCTATCTATTACCATATGTATCTTCATCTTTACTTGTTGAGATTGATAACTACATTTTTAACTTCATATCTTTTGTAAGTAGAAAAAAATATTGTGCTCTGAGAAATTTGATGATCTGCCCAGGATTGCTAGACTCCCAATTCAGAGTTGTTGCAAGACTCGGAGCTGTGATGAGCATTCTCCATCCAAAACGCCAAGGCATTTTCCTTTTTGTTGTTTCACAAAAACAGGAACTAGAAATTCAGAGTGGAGGTTGCTGCAAAAGAATACTGCAAACTCATAATTTTAGTAATACAGATAACCATTTGTATTCTTTATATAAAATAGATAAAGTAATTTTAAAATATCAGCTTCTGAACATTATATCTGCTCCTTTGCCCAGGAATAAGTGTCTTAACAACCCCATTACATGGGCCACCTATTTGAATATATCACTAGGACTGTACCTAGAGTGTAAAGTATATAGAGTAGTTCTTTCTGTCTGAAAAACTATTTCCTTTGACTTTAACTTAGTTTTTGTATTCTGTGGGGCTCTGGCAACTCAAAAGCAAATATAAAAGTAACCTTCTGGCCAGGTGCGGTGGCTCATGCCTGTAATACAGCACTTTGGGAGGCCAAGGCGGGCAGATCATGAGATCAGAAGATCAAGACCATCCTGGTCAACATGGTGAAACCCCATCTCTACTAAAAACACAAAAAAAATTACCCAGGTGTGGCAGTGGGCGCCTGTAGTCCCAGCTTTTCGGGAGGGTGAGGCAGGGGAATTGCTTGAACCCAGGAGGAGGAGGTTGCAGTGAGCAGAGATTGAGAGCCACTGCACTCCAGCCTGGGTGACAGAGTGAGACTCCAAAATAACAACAACAACAACAACAACAAAATTACCCTGGTGTAGGGGTGAATGCCTGTAATGCCAGATACTCGGGAGGCTGAGGCAGTAGAATCTCGTGAACCCAGGAGGTGGAGGTTGCGGTGAGTTGAGATCATGCCATTGTACTCCAGCCTGGACGACAAGAGCGAAACTCTGTTTCAAAAAAAAAAAAAAAAAAAAAAAAAAAAAAAAAAAAAAAAGGAACCTTCTACCATATAACCATATTAGTTTAGAAACATTTAATGCAATTCATACTTTTAGACTTCCTTTTTCATATTTTTAAAATTTCATCATTTTTAGTCTCATACAGTGCTAAGATATTAAATATCATCATGAAAAATGCAGTGTCCTTAATAGTGCTGTGATGATTGGTCAGCAAAAGTACCCAAATTTGTTTTGTTTCTCTGTTGCTAGTGGTAACTTGGAAATTAGAGTTCCTAGGAAATTCCTGAACTATTTAATTTCTCTAGTGCTTATGGTAACTTGGAATTTGTAGTGCCCGGAAAACTTCCATCTTCCATAGCTACCTACACATTGTGTTTTGAGGAAAGCAACTAACAAGGATATAAATCTTGGGGGATCAATTCAAAATACAGTCTCAGGATCTACATACTTCAAGTTTGTTGATATTCTAAGGCCTTCTTATTGAATAATTTTGGGTAATAAAATTAGAGACACAGTTTGATATTGACTATGAAATGTAAAATTATCATTAGAAAAATTAGTCCTGTCACATTTATTAGAAAACCTATTTTTATAATTAAATCAGACCTGTGTATTTTAACTTGTAATATATTAAACATGGTGAAATTTTATTTGGAAGAGATTATGAATAAGTGCTGATAAACTGTTCCAAAATGATGGTCACAATATTTTATTCACATATTTTCCCCATACACTTTGAAAAGGATTTGAGATATGTTACACAAAGAAGCATAAGGTAAAATAAGCCATATATGTGTATAGATAAAACAATGGTCTTTGTTTTGAGACAGGGTCTCTCTCTGTTACTGAGGCTACAGTGCAGTGATGCAATCATTGCTCACTGCAGCCTCCACCTCCCAGGCTCAAGTGATCCTCCCTCCTCAGCCTCCCAAGTAGTCAGCACTATAGGTGTGCACCACTGTGCCCAGCTTTTTTTTTTTTTTTTAATTTTTGGTGAAGGCAGGGTCTCCCTGTGTTGGCCTGGGCTAGTCTTGGGCTCAAGCAGTCCTCCTGCCTCAGCCTACCAAAGTGCTGGAATTGCAAATGTCAGCCACCATGCCTGGCTGGCTAAATAAAATTATAGTCTTAATGCTAGCATCTCTTGAGAGAGCTGAGAATTTATGATCCAGGTGTTTTTCTTTCTAAAAAACTAACATAGAATAATGATAACATATAAAGCTTGGAAAAAATGTAAATGAAAATTAAAACCAAGTAGGCTATCTCCCTTAACTATTCGGTATCTTCAATGAGCCTTTTAAAGGCACTGCATTTTATTTTATTTTTAAATTTTTATTTTAAGTTCCAGGATATATGTGCAGGACATGCAGATTTGTTACAGAGGTAAACGTGAAAGCACCGTATTTTAATCGATTCATGTTTCGTCTTTCTGTTAATGTCATGTTGAAGATAAGCTATCAGATATGAGAGATGGAAACTCATGCTCCTGTAATGCTAGATATATATTATCCTTCAAAAACCCCAACTCGTTTAGTATGAGGATAATCCTCAGATATCAACACTGAATCTTCTCAAGGACTTTTACAAGGTCTTGGTCATGGTTTCCTATGGCATTGCCAAATGCATCATAATGAGTACTTTATCCTAGGAAGAAAAAGCAAGCAAGGAAAAAAACAGAAACAGCTCCCATATTTTCTGAGAGAAGTAAGTGCACTGATATGGTTTGTATCTGTTTCCCTGCCCAAATCTCATGTTGAATTGTAGTCCTCAACGTGGAAGGTGGAGCCTGGTGGGAGGTGATTGGATCATGGGGGCAGATTTCCCCTTGGTGCTGTTCTCATGACAGGGAGTGAGTTCTCCTGAGATCTGGTCTTTTAAAAGTGTATGGGCCTCCCCATCTCTTTCTCTTCCTCCTGCTTCCACCATGTGAGATGACTGCTCTCCCTTTGCCCGCAGCCGTGATTGTAACTTTCCTGAGGCCTCCACAAAGCCAAGCAGATGCCAGAATCATGCTTCCTGTGTAGCCTGAAGAACTGTGAGCCAATTAAACATCTTTTCTTTGTAAATTACCCAGTCTCAGGTATTTATTGCAATGCAAGAACAGACTAATACGCCATATGCTAATCTTGTTAGGTATCTATTTAAAATCAACTATTCAATTTTGTTGTAGTTCATGCACAAGTTGTTTTTCCTAATAGTGTAAACAGGATTTTAGAATGGAAATATTTTATTTTCAGATTTTGCTGAGGTCTATTTTCATATTACAAAATACAGTGCAGCCAACCTAGACAGGAGCTTGAAAAAGAGGTGCCCCAAACCTCTTTTGACACACATCACTATTTATTAAATTATAAAACTGGAAAGGCCAGGGAAAGAAGATACTACCACAGATTTATTTCTGTGTCGTAGGGTGTTGTGAATACAATCATACCTAACTCCATGGAAGAGAGTTGGGGATTTTTCTGTGACTTCAAGGTTACTGAGAGGTCTTCAGAGAGACTTTTCCACGAGTTTGTCATTTGTGCCCTGCCATTTGGGCAGGAATGGTGAACTGGTGTCTGCCTGACACCTGAAAAATCTAAAACAAAATACTGAGTGAGCTGACTGGTGGAAGTAAATAAAAGGGTTGGGTTTGGGAACTGACAGTAACTAGGGATATGATTCTAATAATTTTAGGATACATACAGTTGTTTAAAAATAATTCTACTAAATTACTCCATGTGCATGCATGTGTGTGTGTATGTGTATGTGTAAGGATTCCAGGGCAGTTCTCTTGGGACACTCCAGTAGAGGGTTTCCCAGGAATGGAGGGAAAGGGTTAGAGGTAGAGGGGTTGCTTCCAAATAACCCGTGAAGGTGCCCATGAGAGAAAGTGTCCATGTTAAACACTTGTCAAGTTAAGGGAAATGGAAGACAAAGTAGATGGGTATGAGGTAAGAAAGTCTTATTCACCTATGTCATTTGAAAAAACTGGTCTCACTCAATAAGTTGGTTATACGACTCACTAAGAATTCTAACACAGAGTTGCAAAACTATTGCATTAGAATACAAAACACATGATTTATTATTTTAACCAGTAGAAAATGATATCTTACCACCCTCACTGTCCCTACCCTGGGCACACACCAGCTTTGATGAGAACTGTCTTATCAATGAACCAGAGTTGGAGGCCTACGCTTTCACCTCGTGAACTTCTTTTTTAGTTTTTTACATTATTTACAAACAACATTTCCAGGAAGCAATTCAAAAGAAGCAAAGGAAGTGTAAAGGAGTTGGAATCCTAGTTACTCAAGAAAACTATTGTAAATAAAGGTGGATAGCCCTTGGTGAGTATTTCAGATCAGATGTAGTTTTATAAGTTGGGTTCATGTTTGACACTGTTCAAAGAAGAACTTAAAAATGTAAGTGAATTTCTCTCTCACTTTAAAAGGGAAGATGCATTTGCATTAGCAGAATGCACCTGCACTGGAAACCCAGGGTTGAGCTGAGCTGCACAGGATTAACCTGACTATCGGGGGAAAGCTAAATGGAAAAGCGTAGAGCACCCATGTGCAATGTGAGGAAGCTGCATGCACAATAACAACCCCGTTTGTTATCAAATGAGGGATCTGGGTAGATTAAGCAGTACCCTGAAAATGTTAAAAATTGAAAATGTAGTCACAATTTCATTTACTGGGAATAAAAAGCATTCATGTCCACAATGTGATATTTTTAACACAAAAAAGTTTCCACATTTCATCTTGGAGCCTTTTGTATTCTCTCATAACTAAAGAAAACTATCCAAAATTGTTTAAACCTAATTATTTAAACACAAAAGCAAGAATTGGTAATAACAGTTCATGAAATAATTTTGTATATTGTAAAGCCATATAACGTAATACAATGTTAAGCTAACCAGAAATCAATGAGAAAAGGATGAAGTAGCTCAATAAGCTATATTAGTACATTGAATAATTTTATTAAAAAGACAAATTAATACATCGAATAATTAAACTAAAAAGTCAAATATCTTCTATCCTAAAATTTTGGTTATCATCAATTAAAATGAATAATGGTATCAGTATAAAAATCTGGAAAAATGTGGATGAAAATTGTCTTTATCTAAACGGTGAAGGGTTTTCTAAAACATAAAGGCAATGACGTCACAATAAAAAATGCACTGTCATATACTTGAATAAAAACCTTTCATATACCACAAAATAAAAACAAAAAGGCAAACAGTTAAGTCAGGTAAGATATGAGACACAGAATCAAAAACATAATTTCTATTTTATAGATTGATTTATTCACTCATCATTTATTTACCAATTCCCTGAGTGTCTGTTGTTCCTCTTGGCTTGTGCTAGATGTTAAAACTATGGACAGTGGTCTACATAGTGATCTCTGTTCATACGGGAAGACAGAAAATAAAAAAATTTCCAGAAACAATCGCAACACATAGAAACATTGACAAGTGAGATCTAAATAAACTTAGAGCTTCTGCACAGAAAAACAAATTATTCACAGTAAACAGACAGCCTATAGAATGGGAGAAAATACTTGCAAACTAATTATTTGACAAAGGTCTAATATCCAGTGTCTATAAGAAACTTTAAAAAATTACAAGAGAAAAACAACCCCATTAAATGTGGACAGTGGATATGTACAGACACTTTTCAAAAGAAGACATACATGCGGCCATAAAGCAGGAAAAAAAGCTCAATATCACTGATCATTAGAGAAATGCACATCAAAATCACAATGCTATACCATCTCACACTAGTCAGAATGGCTATTGCTAAAAAGTAAAAAATAACAGACTCTGGCAAGATTGCAGAGAAAAGGAAACAGTTATACACTGTTGGTGGGTTTGTAAATTAGTCCAACCATTATGGAAGGCAGTATGGCAATTCCTCAAAGAGTTAAAAGGAGAATTACCATTTGATCCAGCAATCCCATTACTTGGTATATACCCAGAGGAATATAAATCACTCTATCATAAAGATATATGCACACGAATGTTCATAGCAGCACTGTTCACAATAGAAAAGACATGAAATCAACCTAAATGTTCATCAATGATAGACTGGATAAAATGTGGTACATTTACACCATAAAATACTATGCAGCCATAAAAAAGAATGAGATCATATCTTTTGTGGGAACATGGATGGAGCTGGAGTCTATTATCCTTAGCAAACTAATGCAGGAACAAAAAACCAAACACTGCATGTTCTGTCTTATAAGTGGGAGCTAAGTGATAAGAACGTATGAACACAAAGAGAAAAACAACAGACACTGGGTTCTACCTGAGGGTGAAGGGAGGAGGAAGAGGAGCAGAATAGATAACTATTGGGTACTGGGCTTAATACCTGGATGGTGAAATAATCTGTACAACAAACCCCTGGGACACAAGTTTACCTATGTAACAAACCTTCACATGTACTCTGGAACCTAAAATAAAAGTTTAAAAAATTCTAACTATAAGAGAAAAATTGTATATAATGTGACAAGAAACAAATTATCAGTAAATAAAGGAAATGCTCACTCTCATGAATGATAAAATAAGTAAAGAATTAAAATAGTACTTAATGTTTTCTTCCAGGAAATTGGCAAAAATTGAATAAATGTGATAATTCAGTAGTAGATATTTGGAGAGTGCAGTAAGAAAGCCTATCTTATACACTGCTATTGGAAATGTTGTTTGGTATTATATTTCTAGGAAACAGTTTGGTAATAAGCTTAAGGTACCATATAAAAATGTAATTGCTTCAAATTCTCTTTAAGAATCTAAACTAAGGATAAGGTTATATGTTGATCATTATTAATGTAAAACAATGCATCAATGCTTATCAAAGCTTTATATATAATTGTGAGAAATTGGAACTAAGTTATATGCCAGAATATAGATTGTGCATGGACAACTTGCAAATTCATTTCTAGATAAAATAATTTAAACCATATGTAGAATAATTTAGATGTTTTTATAATTTCAAGCTTATTACCATTGCTTGCATATTTAAAAACATTTGAAAGAAATACATGAATGTTAACCTTGGTTTTGTCTGGCAGGAAGGGTAATAGCTGATGTGACTTAAAGACTTAAATGTTAGACCTAAAACCATAAAAACCCTAGAAGAAAACCTAGGCATTACCATTCAGGACATAGGCATGGGCAATGACTTCATGTCTAAAACACCAAAAGCAATGGCAACAAAAGCCAAAATTGACAAATGGGATCTAATTAAACCAAAGAGCTTCTGCACAGCAAAAGAAACTACCATCAGAGTGAACAGGCAACCTACAAAATGAGAGAAAATTTTCGCAACCTACTTATCTGACAAAGGGCTAATATCCAGAATCTACAATGAACTCCAACAAATTTACAAGAAAGAAACAAACAACCCCATCAAAAAGTGGGCGAAGGACATGAACAGACACTTCTCAAAAGAAGACATTTATGTAGCCAAAAAACACATGAAAAAATGCTCACCATCACTGGCCATCAGAGAAATGCAAATCAAAACCACAATGAGATACCATCTCACACCAGTTAGAATGGCAATTATTAAAAAGTCAGGAAACAACAGGTGCTGGAGAGGATGTGGAGAAATAGGAACACTTTTACACTGTTGGTGGGACTGTAAACTAGTTCAACCATGTGGAAGTCAGTGTGGCGATTCCTCAGGGATCTAGAACTAGAAATTCCATTCGACCCAGCCATCCCATTACTGGGTATATACCCAAAGGACTATAAATCATGCTGCTATAAAGACACATGCACACGTATGTTTATTGCAGCATTATTCACAATAGCAAAGACTTGGAACCAACCCAAATGTCCAACAATGATAGACTGGATTAAGAAAATGTGGCACATATACACCATGGAATACTATGCAGCCATAAAAAATGATGAGTTCATGTCCTTTATAGGGACATGGATGAAATTGGAAATCATCATTCTCAGTAAACTATCGCAAGAACAAAAAACCAAACACCGCATGTTCTCACTCATAGGTGGGAATTGAACAATGAGAACACATGGACACAGGAAGGAGAACATCACACTTCGGGGACTGTTGTGGGGTGGGGGGAGGGGGGAGGGATAGCATTGGGAGATATACCTAATGCTAGATGATGAGTTAGTGGGTGCAGCCCACCAGCATGGCACATGTATACATATGTAACTTACTTGCACATTGTGCACATGTACCATAAAACCTAAAGTATAATAATAATAAAATAAATAAAATAAAAAAAAAAAAAAAGAAAACAGATAAGCAATTGCCTAGTTGGGAAGGGAGGAGAAAGAATGGATTGTAAGGCGCATAATGAAAAGTTTAGTGGTGATCAATATGTTTACTCTCTATTGTGGTGATGGTTTCATGGATGTATACATATGTCAAGACATTACATTGTGTAATTTGAACATGAAAAAAAAAATGCATCAATGCTTATCAAAGCTTTATATGTAATTGTGAGAAATTGGAACTAAGTTATATGCCAGAATATAGATTGTGCATGGACAACTTGCAGATTCATTTCTAGATAAAATAATTTAAACCATATGTAGAATAATTTAGATGTTTTTATTATTTCAAGCTTATTACCATTGCTTGCATATTTGAAAACACTTGAAGGAAATACATGAATGTTAACCTTAGTTTTGTCTGGCAGGAAGGGTAATAGCTGATGTGACTTTTTCTCTATTTAAAAATATTTTACCTTATTTTTATATTTTTTTAAATTTTCTATCAGTGAGTGTGCTTGAATTCCATAAATAAAAAATATAAAACTTTCATTACTACTCTGATTTTAGCCAAAGTGGTACAATTCAAGTTTGAAGAAACAATGTTGTTTATCTTCTTTCATATACTGAAACTAACCAACACTTTTTTGTTACTTTCTTATTATGTGACAAACATTCTTTTAGTTTCTGGAGATACCATGATAAATATTAGGTAGTAATTAGTGCTAAGAAAAAAATAATAAAGCAGTGTAAGATGGTAGGTAGAGATGGGAGTATTATTTTAGATTAGTGGTCATGAAAGCCTCCTTGAAGTCATGCCATTTAAGCCAATAACTGAATGTAGTTGAGAGAGTAAGTTATTAAAATATCAGAGGAAACAGCAAGTGCAAAAGCTCTGAGGTGGCAACATGCCTGGTGTGTTCACAGAATGTGAAAATACTACTATGGCTGTGATAAAATGGCTGAGTAGAAGAGAAGTAGGAGATATACTCATCATTAAGTTAGCCTTGACTATACTCTTGATGAAATTTTATTAAGTAATGTTTTAAAATTGCATATCAAAATTAATACTGTATTACTTGTTCTTGAAACCTATTCACAGTGTCTGAAAGAAAACACATATTAAAAATAGAATAGTTAAAAAGACCGCTGGAATGGTAGAATGAGAACCTCTTTAAATTTAATCCTTCATAAAATCAATAAAAACAGCAGCCAACAAAATGGTAAAATCAAGTTTTACAGAACTCTGAAAATTAATTGAATGTTTGCAACATTCTGGGAGCAGTTATTCAAGAAATAATGCTGAATCTCAGTAAGAATAGTGGGCTTTGTAACCTTTTAACTTGATCTACTCCCACTATGCTCTGACCAAGCCCTTGGCAGACTTGAAAATAAGCAGCTCACAACTACAGTAGCTGAGAAAACTAGCAGTCTTGCAACCAATAGAGGAGGTAGACTGGTGTTGAAGCTCAAAGTCTAATTTCCAGAACATTGTCAGCTTTTGAAATGTTCTGAAAGAGGCCAATTGTAAGGATACTTATACTATTTGACATTATTTGGAATTCATACTGTAAGACATTCCCACATGCAAGATGTTTGCTAAAAACAATCCGTGACAATTGTTTAGCACCATGGTTGCCTGAGATTATAACAGCAGATAAGGCAAACAACAGCCCAACAAAAACCTTAAAAATATCAAAGGAAAAGATGTCCATAGGAGGCTCTGAAAAGCCCTGACATATTCCTGGGAATCTAAAAGGCTACATATATCTGCAGGGCTGTGTGTAATCACAGAAAGGATCTAAACGGGCCCTAATCTGTTACCTCTGAATGTTCTTAAAGCCCTGCATATGCAGAAAGTGAAGTCAAAGGCAGAGTTTAAAGTTACCTGAGCATTTGATGGTCTGTCTCAACTTTCTGATTTGGATGCCTTCAGTGAGGGGAAGAAATAAAGAACATCCACATTGGAAATTACACACACACACAAAAGATCTCTACTTGTAGATGGTGTAGTTTTGCATAGAGAAAATCATAAGGAATCCATCAAATTTATTATAATGAATAAACAAGTTTGGCAATGTTACAGGATACAAAATCAATGTAAAATATTAATTACATTTACAAATACTATAAAAAAATTTGTAAATAATATCAAGAATGCAATTTTATTTACAACATCAAAAAACTAAAATCCTTGGGAATACATTTAATAAAAGTAGTTGAAGACTGTTAAACTGAAAGTTACAAAACAATTGTTAAAAACAATTAAAGATTGAATTAAATGGAAAGGCACCCATGCTTATGGATAGAAAGGATTAATATTGTTAAGATGGCAGTATTCCTTAAATTGATCAAAGGGTTAACACAATCTGTATAAAACTCACCAATAAGCTTTTTAATAGGTGTTAATAAAGTGATTCTACAGTTTATATGAAAAGGCAAAAACTTAGAATACCTAACACAATACTGAAGAAAAAAACCAAGATTGGAGAACTCATGCTATCTAATTTAAAAACTTGTAGAGCCAGAATAATCAAGACAGCCTGGTATTGGTGAAAGAATAATGATCCATATGGTAACAGATTAGAGTTGTAGACATCAGTATGAAGTCGTATTTAGCTTAAGATAGATACAGGTGATTATATATAGAAATATTTACAGATAGGTGTATATATACAGGTTAATATATGCACATATATTTCCTTGTTTTGTCAGATGAGAGGACCTAGATGAAAGAACAACCCAGTAGAAATGAGCACACCTTACATTCAGATCATAGCTTGGTTTCTAATAACATTCTCTAGAAAAAGAAACCAAGGTTCCTTGGAGAAATGGCTGATTCTTGGGCCAGTTGAAAATATATGAGCAGCCTGTCGTGTTTTGTAGTGACAGAATAAAACATGCTCAAACACATGCACACACACACGCACACACACACAATGACAGGTGTCTATCAAGGGGACATAGTAGTCAAATGAGAGCATTCCTAATAAAGTGGAAACAGTTTGAGCCACAAAATAAATAAACGTCACAATGAATTAAAACACAAACTATAACAAAATTCATTGGCTCATATTATTCTAAGTAAGTGATTGAATAAAAACATAAACAAGTGACAAGAGACAAATGTCACATGCAGACGAATTCCATGTAATTTAAATGGTATTTCACCCCCAAGGAGGTGGTACATGACTCATAACTCTTCTAGTGTGAGTTTTTCATACTGACTTCCTTTCAAATAATATAATACAGAAAGGGGGAAAAAGAGTAACTTCACAGTAGATAAATCTGACAAACACTACTTCAGCCAGGTGGTCAAGGTTAACACTAATAATAATAAGTTATGTTGATACTATCTATTTTTGATATGACATGATGAAAATGGCATTTAATCTCTGTGGTCTTCCTCCATAAACCTTATAATACCAGTCAAATCATGAGAAAAATATAAGACAAATCTCAATTGAGGGACATTCTACAAAATGCCTTACCAGTTCTCCTCAAAACTTTCAAAGTCATCAAAAACAAAGTTTGAGAAATTGCCACAGCTAAGAAGAATCTAAACAGAAATGACAGATAAATGTAACATCCTGGATAGAATCCTTGACAGGAAATGCACATTAGGTAAAAACCAAACAAATCTCGATAAAGTACAAATGAGTTAATAATGATGTAACACAGTTAATTAGTGATAGCAAATGTAACGCACTAATCCAAGATGTTCATAAAAGGGAAAACCAGATGTAAAGTATTAAAACCTCATTTTTTTCTGAAAATCTAAAAGTGTTTCAAAATAAAAAAGTTACTTTTAAAAAGCACTACTAGAGAATTTCTGCTTAACATAATGGATCCCTGTGGAGACTCAGGAGCTATACTACTTAGGTTTCAGTTTAGGTTACCACTTACCATTTGTGGTGTTGGATAAGTTACTTACCTTCTTTGGACTCATTTTCCTTCTCTGTAATATGAAAATGGTAATAACACCTAATTCATAGTATTTTTATAAAAATTCATATATGTTTAAAAGTTATCACATCTATCACAGCATCTATCACATGGTAAGCACCGTGAAAATGTTTATTAAATAATATGCTAGAAATCCTTTAGGGAGAAGACTGAATAAAAGAAAAGGATCTTTGATAAGCCCCATGAGATACAATGAAATAACAAATGGTTAGACTTAAAAACAGAGGCTGCAAAACTGCTTTCCAAGCAAGGAAGAGCTTTTATTTTGCATTTAAGAAATATTTTAAAAATAGAAGACTCAATGCCCACACAAAAACTTGTACATAAATGTTTATAGCGGTATTATTCATAATAGCTACAATGTGGAAACAACCCAAATGTTGATCAACAGGCAAATGGATAAACAAATGTGAGTCACTGGAATTTTATTTGGCCATAAAAAGAAAAGAAACTGGTAAATGCTATAACTTGGATAAAGCTTGGAAATGGTTACGAAACTCCACATACTAAACGATTCCATTCATATGAAAATACAGAATAGAGGAATATGTAGAAATAGAAAGTGATTAATGGCTGTTTAGTGATGGAAGGGGAGGGTGGTGATAGCAAAATGGTACATGAGTTTTTATAGCTTATAGAACTGACTGTGGCGATGGTTGCACATATATGTGAATACTCTAAAAACCACTGACTAGTATACTTTAAATGAGCAAATTGTATGGTATGTGAATTATGCTTTAATAAAGCTGTTTAAAAATAAATAAAAGCAAAGTGAAAATATTTTCCAGTAAACAAGAACAAAAACCAAAGAACACTCAAATTATTAGCTTGTCTTGCTTTTCTACATTTCTTATACTCCAGAAGTGGTCTAAATATTGGAAATATAAATAGAAAGTGACATGCAGAAAGAATTTAGTATCTTTCCTCGTAACATAGCCCAAATCTGCTTCTTCAGTCTAGGGATATGCATGTTTACTTTTAGAAGAGAGAAGATGAACTATCGTCAGTGTAGGCAGAAGGTCTACTTTTAATCACCTGATCTCACATAACTGCTTAAATCACTGTCCTTGTTTGCAGTACGGATTTGGTGAAGAATGTGATCTGACAGCAGTTGAATGCTAAGCAGTAGACACTATTAGTAATTCAATTCTTTTTTTTTTTTCAAGAATGGATGAAGTCAATTCTAGGAATACCAAACAAATCTCTCTGACTCTGAGAGAAGAACATAGCAAAATATAAATATCTGCATGAAACACTTAAGCACACTATTATACAATCTGTATTCACTGCTTGGTGTGTTTGCCCTTCCTCTTCCATGTCCACATCTGCTCACCCACTTACTCATCTGCTTGTAGACTCAACCTGCCCTTTCCAAGCATTGCTTATGCTGTGCCAGGCATATGTGTGGCTGAGGCTCTGTGCTTCCACTGTGCTATGTCCAGGTGCTGCCTCTAGTTGTCTACTGACTTTGACATTTCTTTATTAAATAGCCTCTCTGAAAAATGAGTCCTCTCATTACCTCAGCATCCAGATTAGTGTATTGGAGATAATAAGAGGTAAATAAGTCTTCAAAGTTGATACATTGATGATTCAAAGTTGACATATCTTCCTTTCTGATATGAAGAACAAAATGCCTATAGGCATTCCCTTATATGAATTGATGATTTTTCGGGTTGAAATGTGAACTTATAAAATGTAGGAAATAGTGAAGGTAGACTTGAGACACCAAAGATAATGAGTAAAAAGTAGCTGATAAAAAGTTGTACAAAATTAAGCAATGGAAGAATAAAGAATTGAAAAATAAAAATAACCCACTGTATTTGTTCCACATCCCTTTCTAAAACATATTATCAGATCATAACACAGGCATCAAAACTATTGAGTCTTTATCACCCACAAGGCAAAAAGTCTTCACACTTTTATCCTCTGCCACTTCCCATCAACATGGAAACATCAGCAATGAGAAAATGATTGCACATCCCTGAATTGTGCTTTTCACAGTCCTTGCCTTTCCACAAATGTCTTTTCTCTCCTGTCTCCTGGGAAAATATCTTTTTATTTCAAATTCCAACTCAGAATTAGCTTTTCCAGAAACTAAGAAAGTTTTCCTTAGCCGCCCCCTTCCCACTAAAATAGTTAAGTACATTTTATGTTGTTGTTTATGCTGGGCATTTTACCTATTTCTGTTTTTACATTTATCCCACTGAATTTCAACTGCAGTTAGTTTTTCTAATTCAATGGAGAGATCACCATGACCAGGAATCATATTGCTCTTCTTTTGCACAGTATCTTGTAAATAGTAAGTAATCAGTAAGTGTTCGATTTTGATAACTGGATGATGAATAAACAAATTAATGCTTAGACACTTTTTGTTTTTTTAACATAATGCATCAGATCATATTTTTTTTATATCCATACTGAATTAGGCATTTTAAGTTTCAAAGTCCTTTTAAAATCAAGAAAACCAAGAACCTGAAAAGTGTAGTGACAACCGGGAGTAGAGATGTAGGTTTTCTGGCTTCTGAATTCCATGATGAAAGGACATCCAAATTTGAGACAACAAGTGTGGTGGACCTGGGAGCTATGCAAGCAATAAGAATGAGAAAGAAAGGAAAGTAACTCAAGGAAAGATATATTGTTGACATGAAGATTGTAATATTTCACTGTTCACCGGGAAAGCAGTCTTATATAAAAGACTTCCTTGGAGAGTCACATTTCCTCCGATCACTATTAAACTCATTTCCATCAAATGGAACTACTTATTACTAATGAATTAATGCTGCTTTGGGAACATTTACTTCCTAGGTCAATTTTTATTCAAGAATTGCAGTCTCTTGATTAAATCAGTATAGATTTACCATTGATTAGATCAGCAGTCTCATGTCACTAGGTATCTATCTACACATCATAAAAAATGTATGACAATCTTCTATCTAAAAAACTAATTTTAAAAAGTTAGAAGATTATGTATTATTTAAAGTGAAAGAAATCATTACCAGCTCTTATTTTAATGTTAAAAACAACAAAGACCCTGGGAGGTGAAATAATTTGCTTAAAGTGACTAAGTGGCAATATGCCTGGGAATTGGCCCCTGATCATCTGACCTTAATATGGCTTTTGTTTTTCTCTTTGTAGATGCTTTTTGAGATGGAGTCTCGCTCTGACACCAGGCTGGAGTGTAATGGCACGATCTCGGCTCACTGCAAACTCCGTGTCCTGGGTTCAAGTGATTTTCCTGCCTCAGCCTCCCAAGTAGCTGGGACTACAGGTGCGCACCACCACACACAGCTAATTTTTGTATTTTTAGTAGACACAGGGTTTCACCATTTTGGCCAGGATGGTTTCTATCTCTTGACCTCGTGATCCACCCACCTCGGCCTCCCAAAGTACTGGGATTACAGGCGTAAGCCATTATGCCCAGCCAATCATCATATCCTTTTCATCAATTTAGTTACCCCAAATTTTGTTATCATGTAAGAGTGGCTATCTCTACTATAGGAAAATTCCTGAATTTTTTTAAAGTGCTCCCCATTTTAATCGTGTTACCATCATAAAAGGACCCATATAGTATAATCTTTACATGTAATTATTTGGACAATTACTACATATGACTATGGACTATGACTAGAGATTGTATTGTTAAAAACAAGTGTGCATTTCTGAGTAACTTGCAGGATTAACTTGAAAGGCATTGGCTTGGTCCTTGAAAAGAAGAAGCTTTCAGCAAACAAGTAGGCCAGCTTAAATTCAGTTGTTTGGCCTTATAATCCTGCCTTCAGTTACCTTCTTGGCTTTGGCCATTTTCTGGTTTTAGCTCTGGATTTTAAACTTTTCTCCACTTATTTGTTGGCTTCTAACCTGGATTTGGCTGTCTTCCTAATTCTGTAGAATTAATGAACATAGACTCTCTGATACTAAGTAGGTGTCAAAAGTTTGGGAAAAGAGTCACTGAGATTATTTTCCATCTGATAAATGTTGACAATATTAGTACCTACCTCAAAGGTTGTCAACATTATATAAATTATTTTATTTAAAACAAGTAGCAGATTGCACAATATTTTAACTCATTAATAAATGTTAGCTATTAGTATCATTATTACACAAACCTCTATGAATATAGAAAATGACAAATGTGATTTGTCCCTAAGAAAAGTCATATATGTGAACATACGATATATCAATTTTTCTTACATCCCTTTGGTAAATATTTGTTTAAGAATAAATAACATTAAAATACAATCTTGAACTAGAATCACTGCTAAATACTGCCTCTAGAAAAATATTACAACAAGATTATCAAGGTAAAATTGTTAGAAATTCCGCAAAGATTAGATTAAAAACAAGAATATAATTTATCATATTCATAAAGTGACAAATGGTTTCATTTTAAGGAGAATCTGACACATCATTCTTCCACAGTAATGTGATCAACTTGCATTCCTCAGTTGGGCAAACATACAGGCTAGAAGATTGATGAATGAATTTTTTTAATGCAACTACTTCATAAACTGTAACTTGTGTGGCAAAAGAAAAGATGAGTATGATTCAGAGTAATGACTCAGAGGAACCTCGAAATAATTTTTACCTTTTCTAACAAGTTAAATGTGCTGTTCTCTGCAAGGATCTTTGCTGTTGTATTAAAACTGCAACTTGAATGCATAATCAATGAATGTATCCTCTCCTTATAAAATACACAACTCCTATTCGAGTATTTTAATACAAAATCTCATCTGTGCACAGAGCCCTGCTGTTCAGGACTGGGGAGAAGCTCTGTGATGAGAAAATGAAAACCTTTCTCCTGGTGTTTTGGCAATAGAGAGGTGAAAAAAAGCCTCCTGGTGTTTTTGAGCACCTCTTCTCTAAAGCCAATGCAAGAGAATAGGAACTGCCTCCTCTACCATCTGAGAGGGTACAAGGGGGTGGAGATTGGCTGGGACAGGAGGTATAGGAAGATACTTTCTTCTCTGGAGCATTTCTCTCTAAATATTGATTGTTATCCTAGACATCTGCAACTCCGTTCACCTTTCTCTTGGCAAGCAAATCAGTGTTCTTTTGCCTTGAACGCTCTGCCGACTACGGTCACAGGCACAAGAAGGAAGATGAGTCACTGCAAACTTGACATTAAAGATGTGACTTTTTAGCATTTGGATGCTTCCTTTTTTTATTTCCATTAAGTGCCTCCTTGGAACGAGTGGCTTGGGACATGGAATTTAATTATTAATGATCAATACAGCAGAACAGCTATAGGTTGAGAGTCAAGTGTTTTTTATTTTTAATTATGCTTCAAGGTTTCAACTCATTAAATGTCCATTGAAACAACCTGCAAATTGTGATAGATAACTTTACACTGTATAAAAAGAATATTTGCTAAATTTCAATCTAAAATATTATGGACATTCCTTAAATGTTATTTAGCTATCCAGACAAATAATAGTGACACTTTGAGTAGTGATATTGTTCACCATTATATTATGTTCAGGCCATACTGTTATGAAACCACAGCAAAAAATAGTTTTATTTTTAACAATCCATAGTTAATCTCTTTCTGGTTCCACTTGCATTTAGGCATAGAAACCTTGTTAAACTAAGAAACAACAAAGCTACAACCAACAATAATAGACAACAGTCAATCAGACACCTGATGTTTTCTGGACAGAGCCAAGTTATTTCCTTGTGTTGTCAACCCATTGTTGATTCATTGTAGATATCAGAAGAAACAAGGCAAACATAAGCCAGAGGTCAGAGAAGGAGTTGTTATTGGACTGGCAAAAATAAAATAAAATAAAATTACTTTGCTTACTGATCAAGGAAACTTTGGGTATAGGCATGATTTGCAGAGATATGAGAAATTTATGCAAGGCAAGGGTGAGTTTAAATGGATGAATTTAAGTGGTTAGATACAATATGGACCCTCGTGTAAAATTCCTCATAGAAGAATTTCAGAATGTGGGTAATTTACTCCAGTTCTCTTGGCTCCCAGCTGTATTCTTACCATTCTGGGTTCTCCTTTGCATATCAGGGAGCTCCAGCAGTGTTGGCAGTGGTTTTTAAAGAGCAGAAGCAGGAGTGCAAATTCCAGCCCCTTAGCTGAGGTACAGTTCAGTGGCAGTGGATGCTTGAGAGTGCAGGCAGAAACATGGGAGACACTTCGGGCTCAGACAGAGAACTGGGATGCCAGTAATTCTGTCCCATTGTCTAAAGGCAGGTAATATGACGGAACCCAAAGTCAAAGAGTTGTGATCCTTTAATGCAGGGTGTCAAATCTTTAAAATCTGCATTAAAGGATCTGCATTAAAATCTGTTGTGATCCTTTAATGCAGGGTGTCAAATTAAAATCCTTTAATGCAGGGTGTCAAATCTTTTGGCTTCCGTAGGGCACATTGGAGGAAGAATTGTCTTGGACCACACATAAAGTACACTAACACTAACAATAGCTGATGAGCTTTAAAATAATTGCAAAAAAGATCTCCTAATGTTTTAAGAAAGTTACAAATTTGTGTTGGGCTGCATTCAAAGCCTTCCCGGGTTGCGTGCGGCCATGAGCCGTGGGTTGGACAAGCTTGCTTTAGTGAAAGTAACTGCAAAATCACGTACAAAAGACATCAAGGATTGGGGCAAATAATGCAGTCTGCCACATGTGCTTACTATGTTCCTAATTAGACAAGAACTGACATTAAATGCAAATGCCTGAAACATGATTTTCTGGCTTGAGGAACATAGACTGCAATTATTCATCTTTACTGTTTCTTTAGAAAACAGGGTAATATAATAGGAAGAAGGTGAAGATTCTGAAAAAAGAAAATTTTAACCAGAACAGATTTAAATGTACATTTGGTCAGAAAACAGCAGATAAATAATCTGAAATCTGATTTACTGCTGAGGATTGTTTTTGCTGCTAAATATAATCTGTGTCAAAAAAACCTGATTTCTATAAATATTATAAATGAGTGATGATCTATTAGAAATTTTTTTCATTTCTATACATAGAGACATTAAAAAGTACTTATATTTGTATATAAAAATATTTTCCATCATATTATTTTGTATAACGCTATTTTTTCTGTTTTTATTTTCCTTAAGGTGATACAAAATCACAAAGATTATGTTTGTACTTTAATAGCATTTTTAAAAAAACCGTCCTCAGATGATGCTAATTTGTGGCATACTCAAAGACTCTAAATAGTAAAAAAAAAAAAAAAAAGATCTAAAAAAGATATAAAAGGGCTATGAAAATCCTCAAAAAGACAGAATTCTATCTTATGCCCAAGGGCATGCTATAGAGAAGGCATAATTAGTTTCAGGATTTCCTAAGTTTGCCTTTTTTAGTCAATAAAAATTATGACTGCATTTGAGCTTTCTGATATTTTAACTATGTAAGAAATTACAAAAAGGTTCTTGAAACTCTGCAATACAATTAAGAAGGTTTAAGAGGGAACTAGGGACAACTACAAAGAGAAGAAGCAGAAAAGCCTAGAAGGTATTTTTATAATTTCGTATCTTAACTAGAGTGTTTACTGGTGAGCTAAAAAGTACTTGACATATGTGAATATAGCCCAAAATGCAGTAGCATTCAAGAAAGTGGGAACAAATCAGTTGATTATCGATATTTCAATAGCAATCTGAAAAATATGTATATTTAACATCATTTATTCCAGTATCCAAAGACAAGAATGCAATTTTCTGTGAAAGTTGAGGTTTACACATTAACAAAATTGTCATTTTTCATGACAAAAAAATGGAACTAAAAGTTTGGGAGATGCCAAGTCGATGCTCTACTCCAATGAACATACCTCTCTGTGTTTTTAATTAAGCTTTCTGTAAGGGGTCCTTTCATCTCAATTACTGACCCTATTATGGAGAGGTCATTTCACCATGGCAAATGGTAATCAGAGACAATGCATTTGTATGCCATGATCAATTTTTAGCCATGGTAAAAGTCCTATAATTTAGAAATGACCTCTAGTTTTGCATGTGTGTGTTAGTGTTAGTTTTCTTTGTTTTTAAAAGGAGATTTTTGCTTCTTGCCGTGGTGGAGTAACAGAAACTGGATTTGCCTTTGTGTTGTAATAAAAATAAGAAATCTGGGCAAAAGATATGAAGCCATAGGTATAGGTATTGGAAAATAAGCATGGCGTGGCTGTGATTCTTGAGGAAAGAGAAAAATAAAAATACTAAGTGAACCTTCAGTAGCCCCTGACTTTATTCCTGAAAGCACACTCCAGAGAGATGGCCAGGCCAAGTGGAGTAGGGTGGTCCCACTGAATCTAGGGCACAGAGATTGAAGTTAGTGACACTGAGGTGAATGGAAATAGCAGGCTGAGGTTCCAGACATGAAATGGCTCTATAGATAAGTTCCAGAACTTTGTATCGGGGTCTTTGAAGAGCCTTGTGTCTTTGGTAAATACAAAGTATGCATGTATAGGTTAACATGCTTTGAAATTGGGCAAAGAGTGAGTCTTGAGGTTTTGCTGAATACAAAGATGTTCATCTAACCCAAAGATGGGTTAGATCTCAAAAACACCTGACACAAAAGCAACTGGGGAGCTGTGAGTTGAATAGTTCTCAGAGCTGTCATGCTTTGGAGTTCTACCTAGTCATGGTGGGGAGCCTCATCTGTCACTCACTGAATTTAGTAGAGATGCCAGAATAACAAACTCTAATAGTGGGGCTAAATCCTCCCTAGAGTAAGACTACCAACTACCCACCCCAACGAAGATCATTCACAAGCCCTGAAAGGATTAAAATGAACCATGAGTAACTTAACTGGCTACCCAACTAAAGCCTTCCATTTTTGAAAAGGAAACCAAAATCCAGACACTCAATAATGTAAAATCAAGATATCTATCATGGCAACCATCAAAATGTATTAGGTATATTATGGCACATGAAAACGTGACCCTTAATCATGAGAAATATCAGTCAAGGGAGAGAGTTTGATTTTACATAGAAATCAAACTAATAGATCCCAAGAAGGAAAACCAGAACCTTTCTCAGGTAAGCATAGTTCTTTTCCTTCTTAGGAATACTCAGTTCTTTTCCTTCTTAAAGACACCTGTCTATCTCTAGATTTGGGATTGATAGTTCGCCCTACAACCTCAAGTTTCCAATGGGTTAAAAAAAATTGTAATTGGCACTTTATTCAGATATTTTTATTTTGGTAAGTGTGGGAGCAATGCTTTTTCTGGTATTCCACATCCTGAACTAAACTGGAAACCTCAACACTCTTTTAATAATTAGAATTTATAATATACTTTTATATTTTATAATTTCCATCCTATTAAAAAATGGGTAAAAAATGGCATACATCACTTGTTAGAGATACATGTCATTCCAGGAACTGTTTTTTCTGCTAATTAAAATATGAAATTTAATTTGCATTTCCTAATTGGTCAGTACTCTATATAAGAATCTGTTTTATTCTTCATTTGTAGTTCTATGCTCTCCATTTTGATGAGCTCTATTTGTTTGGCAATTGATTCCATTGAATTTTCTAGGTAGACAACCACGTTAGCTATAAATAAGAACAGCATGCCATCTTATATCCAATATTAAAATTTACTCTTTTTTTCTTGTTTTTGTACTGATTAGTATCTCTACCACAATGGTGAATACTTGTATTGATTTGGGAATAATTGCAATTTTTCTACTTTAATGGGAATGCTTCTACTATTTTGATATCAAGCATAATATTTGCTGTTGGTTTGTGATAACTAATATTTATTATTTTAAGCAATTTTCTTTCCCTTCCTAGTTTTAAAAATCATGAACAAATGTTGCAATTTATAAAATGCCCCTGCCTTCCTTCGAGTTAAACATATGACTTTGCTCCTTTAGATTTACCTAAAAATTTACACTGAAAAAAAATTCTGGTGTCGAACAATTCTTACAACCTTAGGATAAACTTGCTTGGACATACCCTTTTAGTTCATGGTGGTCTGTGCTATTCCTGTTCTGCTTGGAACCTGAGTAAACAAGAGCTGTAAAACAAAGGTATATTCTGCATCCTGGAATCATTTCCTAAGATAGGAGTTCTGTGTGTTCTGTGCTGTCTGCAACATGCCCTTCCCACGGCCATCAGAACTATGTCACCTAGCAGGAAGAAGAAGCTCCAGCATTCTGCCATAAGAACCTCATTCTGTGATAAGAACCTCACATCCTCATACCTCCGCTGCCTCCCTCCTCAACTTAAACAGCTTCACTACTGCAACCTGTCTCCACAATCGTTAGGACTGGTTTCTCATTCTTTTTTATTCCTGTTTACATTGATAATCAAGAAGCCTATATCTTCCAGGTCACCACGTGTACTTCATTCTCAAATGAGTCTGTACATCCTCACATGGCTCCTCTCTTCACTCCCTGCTAAGCATACCAAACTGTCACTGAAATGTCAGGTTCTCTGTCCATGTTCCATTGCCAGGGAAGAAGCCTTTATTCCAGTGCTGCAGACAATGAGAATGGTTTTATGTACATCTCCCTGAACCAACTAAAATTAGGGGTTTATATAGTAAGGAAGGCAGGAGAACAGGAATTAAGGAGGGATAAGGAAGAAATCATGATGGATGAGGAGTCTGGTGTCTCATTGCCTGCATACAGCTATCTGATAACTTTCAGCTCCTTGCCTGAGCAAGGAATTCAGGTAAGGCAAATGTAAGTTTCAAGTTTTAAGACCAGGGAGGGTCCATTTCTCTGTTTATTCAAAAAAACATAAATAAGAGTTCTGTGGAACAATTGGGCTGGTTTCAAAACTATGCACTTTGCCTTCTATAACTAATGATCAATAAAAGAATTCTCTATGCCCTTTCTTCTCTAGATGTTTTCAATGTATTACTCTAAATAAAACCTAACTATTCCCTCCAATAACACTGTTTCCTTATAGCTGTCTTAAGTGGTGGCTGATTTATCTTACTATTGTCATGGGATTGGTACTGGAATAGGTATTTCCTCTTTGCTCCTTTCGTCACTATCTTTCTTTCTAAAAGCTCACTGCTTGGAAGTTCATTCTAGTAGTATATGCCTCAGTTTTCAAAGACTGTTCTCCATTCATGAGTTAGTCAATCTAACCAAGAGCGTACCCTTGGTCCCCTTCATTGTGTGAAGATTTTAGCTTCTAAATCCAACCCTACCCAACATTACCTCATACTTTTTTGGTGACCTCAATATCCATTTAGATAATACATTCAACACCCAACACTCTACATTCTTTGACAGTTTTTACTATAATAATCTTGACTTCCATTCCATATTAGCTTCTTACTGCCAAGTTCATACTGAATGCCATGTTATAACCAATAATTGGACTTCATCTGTAAAATATTAAACACCCTAATATTTTCTGTTCTAGTTTACTGCCTCCAGGACTCTGACTTTCATAATATTTTAACTTGATTTTGATCTGTACTTAATTATTTAAAAAAAAAACTATCATCAGAGTGAACAGGCAACCTACAGAATGGGAGAAAATTTTTGCAATCTATCCATCTGACAAAGGGCTAATATCCAGAATCTACAAAGAACTTAAACAGATTTACAAGAAAAAACCAAAACACCCCATCAAAAAGTGGGCAAAGGATATAAACAGACACTTTTCAAAAGAAGACATTTATGCACCCAACAAACGTGAAAAAAAGTTCATCACCACTGTCATTAGAGAAATGCAAATCAAAACCACAATGAGATACCATGTCACGCCAGCTAGAATGGCGATCATTAAAAAGTCAGGAAACAACAGATGCTGGAGAGGATGTGGAGAAATAGGAACGCTTTTACACTGTTGGTGGGAGTGTAAATTAGTTCAACCATTGTAGAAGACAGTGTGGTGATTCCTCAAGGATCTAGAATTAGAAATAACATTTGACCCAGCAATCCCATTACTGGGCATATACCCAAAGGATTATAAATCATTCTATGATAAAGATACATGCACACATATGTTTATTTTGGCACTATTCACAATAGCAAAGACTTGGAACCAACCCAACTGTCCATCAATGATAGACTGGATAAAGAAGATGTGGCAGATATACACCATGGAGTACTATGCAGCCATAAAGGATGAGTTTGGCCAGGTGCGGTGGCTCACACCTGTAATTCTAGCACTTTGGGAGGCTGAGGCGGGCAGATCACGGGGTCAGGAGATCAAGACCATCCTGGCTAACATAGTGAAACCCCGTCTCTATTAAAAATACAAAAAATTAGCCTGTCGTGGTGGCAGGTGCCTGTAGTCCCAGTCCCAGCTACTCGGGAGGGTGAGGCAGGAGAATGGCGTGAACCCAGGAGGCGGAGCTTGCAGTGAGCAGAGATTGAGCCACTGCACTCCAGCCTGGGTGACAGAGTGAGACTCCATCTCAAAAAAAAAAAAAAGATTGGGTTCATGTCCTTTGCAGGGACATGGATGAAGCTGGAAACCATCATTCTCAGCAAATGATCTGGATTAAGAAAATGTGGCACATATACACCATGGAATACTATGCAGCTTTTTAAAAAGGATGTTCATGTCCTTTGCAGGGACATAGATGAAGCTGGAAACCATCATTCTCAGCAAACTATCACAAGATCAGAAAGCCAAACACTGCATGTTCTCACTCATAAGTGGGAGTTGAACAATGACAACACATGGACACAGGGAGGGGACCATCACACACTGGGGTCTATGGGGGGTGGGGGACTAGGGGAGGGATTAAAAAAAGGTGGTATGCAACAGTAAGAAAAGACGTTTTACTGATATATGTAAAACATGCAAAAACATAGAGAATCTCACAAACATGAGCAAAAGAAGCTAGACACAAAAGATTACATATTGCTTGAACTAACATGAATCTTAATGACAGGCAAAACTTATTTATGCTAATATAAGAGTGGTAACTTTTGGGGAGTTATTGGCATAGAGGGGCATAAGGGACAATTCTTAGGTAATAGGAATGTTTTGTATCCTAACCTAGGTAGTGTTTATTTAGGAGTACAAATATGTGTATTTGAACTGTACAATTTTCTTACTGTATATCTACTGTAACATTAGTATAAATAAGTTTTGCCTGTCACTAAGATTCATAAATTAATTCAAACAATATGTAATCTTTTGTGTCTAGCTTCTTTCTCATAGTTATGTTTGTGAGATTCTCTATGTTTTTGCATGTTTTAAATGCATCAGTAAAATGTTTAGGAGTACAAATACATGTATTTGAACTGTACAATTTTTTTTACTGTACTATATACTTATATCCCAATAAAGTAATAAACAATGACAACAACAAAAAAGAAAAGTAAACAAGCCTGTTAATTTATCCAGAAGTGTTGTTTTTGTAGGGGGTTAGATTTTTTATTAAATTATTGGCAGGCTCTAATAAGATTGTGAATATACAAAAAAAGTTTGTGTGTCATGCCATTCTATATGTAAGTTAAAATTAATGCTTATTTTTAAATATCAGACACAAAACTATTAATTGACTAATAAAATACTCTCCTAAACATGGAATTATTAAGCCTGGGGTCTTCTTGTCCCTTTAAACATGCAAAAGCCCCAAGTTCCTCAAAGACAATAGTGTGTGTTGTTTTCTAAAATGTCCCCTATAAAGCTTAATTTTAATTTATTTTTTACTTTTACCTATAAAACTTTTTGGGAAAATTGAAGGTCCTCATCTCCATCCTATTATCTTTCCTCATTTCTCTTCAGCACAAACAATACCATGTACCTCATGTTTAGTTACAGTCTTGGAGAATGAAAGAGCTTTAGGTGGAAGTCAGATTCTGGCATTTCTGTGCTTTGGAGGTTAATAACTGGTCTGGGACAGGCCTGATGAATTACAGAAATTCTAAAACAGTTTAGCCAGTGAATGACCCCTCCAAACCATCTGTGAGATTTAATCATATAGTCTTTGGGATCAATTTGATGAAATTATCCTATCATCATCATTACTGTGGTTGGATGAACAACTACTTTCAGGGCTAGAGGAAGGGTGGGAATAAACAAAAATCTAAGAATAATTGCTTTCTTAGAAACCCCAAAAGAACAGGTGCCATTTAATTGGACTGTACTAGGCATGTCAAGGAGCAAATTCAGAGCTGACATGTTATGGTGCCAATAATTATAGGAACAGTTTTCTTTGGCCAATGATACTAGGTTCCCTGCTTAAAGAATGTTTCTTCGTTT
The DNA here is from genome assembly GCF_028885625.2 of Pongo pygmaeus. Lineage (NCBI taxonomy): Eukaryota > Metazoa > Chordata > Mammalia > Primates > Hominidae > Pongo > Pongo pygmaeus. Next base: position 154,228,129 of record NC_072378.2, on the reverse strand, counting down.
GAAGTGGCACCCACAGTAAAACAATATTCTGATCTAATTGTTTACCTATGGCTAAGTGAAATTTTGCCAGAATTTTATAATAATTTCTCCCCTTGAAAATCAATCACTTCCTACTGAAGTTAATGTCTAACCCAATAGATTAGAACATTGTCTATAAGCCAAGAGAAATTAATTTGTTTTTCATTGTATGTGGACAAATTAATCTCATTAAAATTAATTGCAAATAGAATATATTAATGAGGACTATGATTTTTAACTGCTCTAAAAAAAGCAAGATTTTAATACTGATTCCACTGCTTATGAACTGTGATCACAAGTGAGTATATTAATTTCCCTCTGTTTGTGTTTTTCTCACATACAAAATAGGGCTAACATGAAGATTGTTTTGATGATTAGTCTATTTTTGCCATCTTTTTAAATATTTCACCCAGTCATCAACGAAATTACCTTATCTTTATTCATCCCCACTCAAAAAAAAAAACAAAAACAGCCTGTCATGATAATTAATGGATGTCTTTTTTTTTTTTCTTTTTTTAATTATTCTTCTTCTTCTTATTCTTATTATACTTTAGGCTCTATGGTACATGTGCACAACGTGCAGGTAAGTTACATGTGTATACATGTGCCATGCTGGTGCGCTGCACCCACCAACTCGTCATCTAGCATTAGGTATATCTCCCAGTGCTATCCCTCCCCCCTCCCCCCACCCCACAACAGTCCCTGAAGTGTGATGTTCCCCTTCCTGTGTCCATGTGTTCTCATTGTTCAATTCCCACCTATGAGTGAGAATATGCGGTGTTTGGTTTTTTGTTCTTGCGATAGTTTACTGAGAATGATGATTTCCAATTTCATCCATGTCCCTACAAAGGACATGAACTCATCATTTTTTATGGCTGCATAGTATTCCATGGTGTATATGTGCCACATTTTCTTAATCCAGTCTATCATTGTTGGACATTTGGGTTGGTTCCAAGTCTTTGCTATTGTGAATAATGCTGCAATAAACATACGTGTGCATGTGTCTTTATAGCAGCATGATTTATAGTCCTTTGGGTATATGCCCAGTAATGGGATGGCTGGGTCAAATGGAATTTCTAGTTCTAGATCCCTGAGGAATCGCCACACTGACTTCCACAAGGGTTGAACTAGTTTACAGTCCCACCAACAGTGTAAAAGTGTTCCTATTTCTCCACATCCTCTCCAGCACCTGTTGTTTCCTGACTTTTTAATGATTGCCATTCTAACTGGTGTGAGATGGTATCTCATTGTGGTTTTGATTTGCATTTCTCTGATGGCCAGTGATGGTGAGCATTTTTTCATGTGTTTTTTGGCTGCATAAATGTCTTCTTTTGAGAAGTGTCTGTTCATGTCCTTCGCCCACTTTTTGATGGGGTTGTTTGTTTTTTTCTTGTAAATTTGTTGGAGTTCATTGTAGATTCTGGATATTAGCCCTTTGTCAGATGAGTAGGTTGCGAAAATTTTCTCCCATTTTGCAGGTTGCCTGTTCACTCTGATGGTAGTTTCCTTTGCTGTGCAGAAGCTCTTTAGTTTAATTAGATCCCATTTGTCAATTTTGGCTTTTGTTGCCATTGCTTTTGGTGTTTTAGACATGAAGTCCTTGCCCATGCCTATGTCCTGAATGGTAATGCCTAGGTTTTCTTCTAGGGTTTTTATGGTTTTAGGTCTAACATTTAAGTCTTTAATCCATCTTGAATTGATTTTTGTATACGGTGTAAGGAAGGGATCCAGTTTCAGCTTTCTACATATGGCTAGCCAGTTTTCCCAGCACCATTTATTAAATAGGGAATCCTTTCCCCATTTCTTGTTTTTCTCAGGTTTGTCAAAGATCAGATAGTTGTAGATATGTGGCATTATTTCTGACGGCTCTGTTCTGTTCCATTGATCTGTATCTCTGTTTTGGTACCAGTACCATGCTGTTTTGGTTACTGTAGCCTTGTAGTATAGTTTGAAGTCAGGTAGTGTGATGCCTCCAGCTTTGTTCTTCTGGCTTAGGATTGACTTGGCGATGCGGGCTCTTTTTTGGTTCCATATGAACTTTAAAGTCGTTTTTTCCAATTCTGTGAAGAAAGTCATTGGTAGCTTGATGGGGATGGCATTGAATCTGTAAATTACCTTGGGAAGGATGGCCATTTTCACAATATTGATTCTTCCTATCCATGAGCATGGAATGTTCTTCCATTTGTTTGTATCCTCTATTATTTCCTTGAGCAGTGGTTTGTAGTTCTCCTTGAAGAGGTCCTTCACATCCCTTGTAAGTTGGATTCCTAGGTATTTTATTCTCTTTGAAGCAATTGTGAATGGGAGTTCACTCATGATTTGGCTCTCTGTTTGTCTGTTATTGATGTATAAGAATGCTTGTGATTTTTGTACATTGATTTTGTATCCTGAGACTTTGCTGAAGTTGCTTATCAGCTTAAGGAGATTTTGGGCTGAGACAATGGGGTTTTCTAGATGTACTATCATATCATCTGCAAACAGGGACAATTTGACTTCCTCTTTTCCTAATTGAATACCCTTGATTTCCTTCTCTTGCCTAATTGCCCTGGCCAGAACTTCCAACACTATGTTGAATAGAAGTGGTGAGAGAGGGCATCCCTGTCTTGTGCCAGTTTTCAAAGGGAATGCTTCCAGTTTTTGCCCATTCAGTATGATATTGGCTATGGGTTTGTCATAAATAGCTCTTATTATTTTGAGATACGTCCCATCAATACCTAATTTATTGAGAGTTTTTAGCATGAAGGGTTGTTGAATTTTGTCAAAGGCCTTTTCTGCATCTATTGAGATAATCATGTGGTTTTTGTCTTTGGTTCTGTTTATATGCTGGATTACATTTATTGATTTGCGTATATTGAACCAGCCTTGCATCCCAGGGATGAAGCCCACTTGATCATGGTGGATAAGCTTTTTGATGTGCTGCTGGATTCTGTTTGCCAGTATTTTATTGAGGATTTTTACATCAATGTTCATCAAGGATATTGGTCTAAAATTCTCTTTTTTTGTTGTGTCTCTGCCAGGCTTTGGTATCAGGATGATGCTGGCCTCATAAAATGAGTTAGGGAGGATTCTCTCTTTTTCTATTGATTGGAATAGTTTCAGAAGGAATGGTACCAGCTCCTCCGTGTACCTCTGGTAGAATTCGGCTGTGAACCCATCTGGTCCTGGACTTTTTTTGGTTGGTAAGCTATTGATTATTGCCACAATTTCAGCTCCTGTTTTTGGTCTATTCAGAGATTCAATTTCTTCCTGGTTTAGTCTTGGGAGGGTGTATGTGTTGAGGAATTTATCCATTTCTTCTAGATTTTCTAGTTTATTTGCATAGAGGTGTTTGTAATATTCTCTGATGGTAGTTTGTATTTCTGTGGGATAGGTGGTGATATCCCCTTTATCATTTTTTATTGCATCTATTTGATTCTTCTCTCTTTTTTTCCTTATTAATCTTGCTAGTGGTCTATCAATTTTGTTGATCCTTTCAAAAAACCAGCTCCTGGATTCATTGATTTTTTGAAGGGTTTTTTGTGTCTCTATTTCATTCAGTTCTGCTCTGATTTTAGTTATTTCTTGCCTTCTGCTAGCTTTTGAATGTGTTTGCTCTTGCTTTTCTAGTTCTTTTAATTGTGATGTTAGGGTGTCAATTTTGGATCTTTCCTGCTTTCTCTTGTGGGCATTTAGTGCTATAAATTTCCCTCTACACACTGCTTTGAATGCATCCCAGAGATTCTGGTATGTTGTGTCTTGGTTCTCGTTGGTTTCAAAGAACATCTTTATTTCTGCCTTCATTTCGTTATGTACCCAGTAGTCATTCAGGAGCAGGTTGTTCAGTTTCCACGTAGTTGAGCGGTTTTGAGTGAGATTCTTAATCCTGAGTTCTAGCTTGATTGCACTGTGATCTGAGAGATAGTTTGTTATAATTTCTGTTCTTTTACATTTATTGAGGAGAGCTTTACTTCCAAGTATATGGTCAATTTTGGAATAGGTGTGGTGTGCTGCTAAAAAAATGTATATTCTGTTGATTTGGGGTGGAGAGTTCTGTAGATGTCTATTAGGTCCACTTGGTGCAGAGCTGAGTTCAATTCCTGGGTATCCTTGTTGACTTTCTGTCTCGTTGATCTGTCTAATGTTGACAGTGGGGTGTTAAAGTCTCCCATTATTAATGTGTGGGAGTCTAAGTCTCTTTGTAGGTCACTCAGGACTTGCTTTATGAATCTGGGTGCTCCTGTATTGGGTGCATATATATTTAGGATAGTTAGCTCTTCTTGTTGAATTAATCCCTTTACCATTATGTAATGGCCTTCTTTGTCTCTTTTGATCTTTGTTGGTTTAAAGTCTGTTTTATCAGAGACTAGGATTGCAACCCCTGCCTTTTTTTGTTTTCCATTTGCTTGGTAGATCTTCCTCCATCCTTTTATTCTGAGCCTATGTGTGTCTCTGCACGTGAGATGGGTTTCCTGAATACAGCACACTGTTGGGTCTTGAGTCTTTATCCAATTTGCCAGTCTGTGTCTTTTAATTGGAGCATTTAGTCCATTTACATTTAAAGTTAATATTGTTATGTGTGAATCTGATCCTGTCATTATGATGTTAGCTGGTTATTTTGCTTATTAGTTGATGCAGTCTCTTCCTAGTCTCGATGGTCTTTACATTTCGGTATGATTTTGCAGTGGCTGGTACCGGTTGTGCCTTTCCATGTTTAGCGCTTCCTTCAGGAGCTCTTTTAGGGCAGGCCTGGTGGTTACAAAATCTCTCAGCATTTGCTTGTCTGTAAAGTATTTTATTTCTCCTTCACTTATGAAGCTTAGTTTAGCAGGATATGAAATTCTGGGTTGAAAATTCTTTTCTTTAAGAATGTTGAATATTGGCCCCCACTCTCTTCTGGCTTGTAGGGTTTCTGCCGAGAGATCTGCTGTTAGTCTGATGGGCTTCCCTTTGATGGTAACCCGACCTTTCTCTCTGGCTGCCCTTAACATTTTTTCCTTCATTTCAACTTTGGTGAATCTGACAATTATGTGTCTTGGAGTTGCTCTTCTCGAGGAGTATCTTTGTGGTGTTCTCTGTGTTTCCTGAATCTGAATGTTGGCCTGCCTTGCTAGATTGGGGAAATTCTCCTGGATAATATCCAGCAGAGTGTTTTCCAACTTGGTTCCATTCTCCCCATCACTTTCAGGTACACCAATCAGACGTAGATTTGGTCTTTTCACATAGTCCCACATTTCTTGAAGGCTTTGCTCGTTTCTTTTTATTCTTTTTTCTCTAAACTTCCCTTCTCACTTCATTTCATTCATTTCATCTTCCAGGGCTGATACCCTTTCTTCCATTTGATCGCATCGGCTCCTGAGGCTTCTGCATTCTTCACGTAGTTCTTGAGCCTTGGTTTTCATCTCCATCAGCTCCTTTAAGCACTTCTCTGTATTGGTTATTCTAGTTATACATTCTTCTAAATTTTTTTCAAAGTTTTCAACTTCTTTGCCTTTGGTTTGAATATCCTCCCATAGCTTGGAGTAATTTGATCGTCTGAAGCCTTCTTCTCTCAGCTTGTCAAAGTCATTCTCCGTCCAGCTTTGTTCCGTTGCTGGTGAGGAACTGCGTTCCTTTGGAGGAGGAGAGGTACTCTGGTTTTTAGAGTTTCCAGTTTTTCTGCTCTGTTTTTTCCCCATCTTTGTGGTTTTATCTACTTTTGGTCTTTGATGATGGTGATGTACAGATGGGTTTTTGGTGTGGATGTCCTTTCTGTTAGTTTTCCTTCTAACAGACAGGACCCTCAGCTGCAGGTCTGTTGGATTACCTGGCCGGCCGTGTGAGGTGTCAGTCTGCCCCTGCTGGGGGGTGCCTCCCAGTTAGGCTGCTCGGGGGTCGGGGGTCAGGGACCCACTTGAGGAGGCAGTCAGCCCATTCTCAGATCTCCAGCTGCGTGCTGGGAGAACCACTGCTCTCCTCAAAGCTGTCAGACAGGGACATTTAAGTCTGCAGAGGTTACTGCTGTCTTTTTGTTTGTCTGTGCCCTGCCCCCAGAGGTGGAGCCTACAGAGGCAGGCAGGCCTCCTTGAGCTGTGGTGGGCTCCACTCAGTTCAAGCTTCCAGGCTGCTTTGTTTACCTAAGGGAGCCTGGGCAATGGCGGGCGCCCCTCCCCCAGCCTCGCTGCCAACTTGCTGTTTGATCTCAGACTGCTGTGCTAGCAATCAGTGAGACTCCGTGGGCGTAGGACCCTCTGAGCCAGATGCGGGCTATACTCTCCTGGGGCACCGTTTCCTAAGCCCGTCGGAAAAGCACAGTATTCGGGTGGGAGTGGCCCGATTTTCCAGGTGCTGTCTGTCACCCCTGGAAAGGGAACTCCCTGACCCCTTGAGCTTCCCGAGTGAGGCAATGCCTCGCCCCTGCTTCGGCTGGCGCACGGTGCACTCACCCACTGACCTGCACCCACTGTCTGGCACTCCCTAGTGAGATGAACACAGTACCTCAGATGGAAATGCAGAAATCACCCGTCTTCTGCGTCACTCGCGCTGGGAGCTGTAGATGGGAGCTGTTCCTATTCGGCCATCTTGGCTCCTCCCTCCAATTAATGGATGTCTTAACTGCCACATCCAGTGATTTCCTCTTGGTCTTCACTCTCTTGAGATGTCTTCCCTATTGCAGTTTAATCTTTTAATCAAGAAATTATTTTGCCTTGGCTTCTTTGATAATATTATCTTCTATCTTTTTTCTGACTCCATGAGAGCTCTTTTCTCTCTTTAAATGCAATGAGTGTCAGTGTTTCTTGGTCATTTATTTTTGTCTCATTTAACACACTTGTCTTGGGTAATAACGCCAGATATTACCTGTTCAGTGGTGACCCAGAATTTTTATCACTTAGGATAATCTCTTCCAGATTAATCCAGATATTCTAAAGACATTAAAGTTATCATATATCCAAAATTCCAGATTACTTTTATCCCCTTGTATCACAAAGGGTCCTAAACTGAAAGCTTTCAGTTGTTTTCTAATTGCCACGACAACTACCATCACCATCAGCATCACTGTCAGAAATGTAATATCTACCTATTATTGAACGTTCACTGTAATCCAGGGATCAATAAATGATTTGGGAACATTATCTTATTTAATCGTCCCAAACACTCCATGTAACAATATAAGAAAATGAGGGTAAGTGAGGTTAAACCAATTGCCTATAGTGTTATTGTTATCAGGTGGCAAAGCTGAAATTGTATCAAAATTGTATCATTGTTTCATTTGACAGCCAAGGTTATGATTTTAACTACTACTCTCTATTACCTCTCTCAAAGGACACTTATTTATGTCTCAAATGTGCCTCAAACTTTTCTCATCTGGTTATTATCCTCCTACTTCAGATTTTTACTTCTCATTTCTAAACAAACCAATTTAAGACTAATTTTACTTCAACTCATATTTAAATTAAAAGGAAAATTCCTTGCTTCTCAGGAAGGCAACACTTTTTTATCTTCATTTTTATTCTTAAGATATTCCTTAGTTTCAAGGGTACATGTGCATGTTTGTTATTTAGGTAAACTGCGTGTTGTGGAGGTTTGGCTACAGAATATTTTGTCATTCACATAATAAGCATAGTACCCAACAGGTAGTTTTTTGATCTCAGTCTCCTTTCACCCTCCCACCTCAAATTGGCTCTGATGTCTATTGTTCCCTTCTTTGTGTCTATCTCTACTCAATGTTTAGCTCCCACTTATAAACGAGAACATGTGACACTTGATTTTCTATTCCTGCATTAGTTCACTTAGGATAATGTCCTCCAGCTCCATCCATGTTGCTGCAAAATGCATAATCTCATTCTTTTATTTTATGGCTGTGTGGTATTGCATGGTGTACATGTACCACATTTTCTTTATCCAGTCTACTGTTGATGGACATTTAGGTTAATTCCATGTATTTTCTATTGTTAATAGTGCTGTGATGAACATATAAGTGCATGTTTCTTTATGGTAGAATGGTGTATTAGTCTGTTTTCACACTGCTGATAAAGACATACCCATACTGGGCAATTTACAAAAGAAAGAGGTTTATTGGACTTACAGTTCCACATGCCTGGGGAGGCCTCACAATCATGGTGGAAGGCAAGAAGGAGCAAGTCACATCTTACATGGATGGCAGCAGGCAAAGAAAGACAGCTTGTGCAGGGAAACTCCCATTTTTAAAACCATCAGATCTCATGAAACTTATTCATTATCATGAGAACAGCATGGGAAAGACCCATTCCCAAGATTCAGTTATTTCCCACTGGGTCCCTCCCACAACACATGGGAAATGGGAGCTACAAGATGAGATTTGGGTGGGGACACAGAATCAAACCATATCAAATGGTTTATATCCCTTTGAGTATATACACCCAATGATGGGATTGCTGGGTTGAATGGTAATTCTGTTTTAAGTTCTTAGAGAGAGGATCAAACTGGTTTCCACAATGGCTGAACTAATTTATATTCCCACTAGTGGTGTTTAAGCATTCCCTTTCCTCCGCAACCCCACCAGCACCTGTTATTTTTTGACTGGTGTGAGATGGTATCTTCTTGCCATTTTGATTTGCATTTCTCAAATGATTAGTGATGTTGAGGATTTTTTCATATGCTTGTTGGTCCTGTGCATATCTTCTTTTGAATAGTGTGTTCATGTCCTTTGCCCACTTTTTAGTGGGGTTGTTTCTTTTTTTGCTTATAAAATTGTTTAAGTTCCTTATAGATTCTAGATATCAGACTTTTCTCAGATGCATAGTTTGCAAATATTTTCTCCCATTCTGTGAGTTATCTCTTTATCCTGCTGATGATTTCTTTTGCTGTGCAGAAGGTCTCTAGTTTAATTAGGTTCCATTTGTCAAGTTTTGTTTTTGTTGCAATTACTTTAGGTATCTTTGTCATAAGATCTTTGCTTATTCTTATATCCAAAATGGTATTTCCTAGGCTTTCTTCCAGAGTTTTTATAGTCTTAAGTTTTATATTTAAGTCTTCTTTTTTTGTTTTTTTGCAATGGGGGTCTCACTCTGTCACCCAGGCTGGAGTGCAGTGGCATGATCTCGGCTCACTGCAACCTCTGCCTCCCAGGTTCCAGCGATTCTCCTGCCTCAGCCTCCTGAGTAGCTGGGATGACAGGCATGCACCGCCACACCAGGCTAATTTTTGTACTTTTAGTAGAGACGAGGTTTCACCATGTTGGCCAGGCTAGTCTTGAACTCCTGACCTCAGGTGATCCACCCATCTCGGCCTCCCAAAGTGATGGGATTACAGGCATGAGCCACCACATCCAGCCTACATTTAAGTCTTTAATCCATCTTGAGTTGATTTGTATATGATTTAAGGAATGGATTCAGTTTCAGTCTTCTGCATATGGTTAGCCAGTTATCCCAGTGTCATTTATTGAATAGGGAGTCCTTTCTCCATTGCTTGTTGTTGTTGAATTTGTTAAAGAGAAGATGGTTGTAAGTGTATGGCCATATTTCTGGGCTCTCTATTCTGTTCCATTGGTCTGTGTGTTTGTTATTATACAGTATCATACCATTTTGGTTACTGTAGTCTTGTGATATAGTCTAAAGTTGGGTTATATGATGCTTCCAGCATTGTTCATTTTGCTTATAATTGCCTTGGATCTTCAGGCTCTTTTTTGGTTCCATAGAATTTTAGAATAATTTTTTCTAATTCTGCGGAAAATGTCATTGGTAGTTTGATAGGAATAGCATTGAATCTGTAAATTGCTTTGGAAAACATGGTCATTTTAACAATATTGATTCTTATTATTCCTGAGCATGGAATGTTTTTCCATCTGTTTGTGTTGTCTCTGATTTCCTTGAGGAGTATTTTGTAATTCTTATTGTAGAGATCTTCTTTCATGTTAACCTTGAAAAGTCTGATGAGTATATGTCTTGAAGATGCTCATCTTGTATGTTATCTTGCAAGGGCTCTCTGCATTTTCTGAATTTAAATGTTGGCCTTTCTAGCAACGTCAGGGAAATTTTCATGAACAATATCCTCAAATATATTTTCCAAGTTTCTTGCCTTTTCTCTCTCTCTTTCAGGGAAGCCAATGAATTGTAGATTTGGTCTCTTTATATAATCTCATGTTTCTTGGAGGTTTTATTCATTCTTTTTTTTTCTTTGTTTTTGTCTGACCGAAATAATTTGAAGAATTGGTATTCAAGCTCTGAAATTCTTTCCTCAGCTTGGTCTATTCTGCTGTTAATACTTAACAATTGTATTATGAAATGCTTTTGGTGAGTTTCCCAACTTTATCAGATCAGTTTGGTTCTTTCTTGAAATGGCTATTTCATCTTTCAGCTCCTGTATTTTTTTCCTGAATTCCTTAGATTCCTTGCATTAGGTTTTGGATTTCTGCTGAATCATGATGATCTTCATTTCTATCTTGATTCTGAATTTTATGTCTATCATTTCAGCCATTTCAGTTAAGGACTATTGCTGGAGAACTAGTGTGGCCATTTGGAGGTAAAAAGACACTCTGGCTTTTTGAGTTGCCAGAATTCTTGCACTGGTTCTTTCTCATCTGTATGGGCTGATGTTCCTTTAAACTTTGAAGTTGCTATCCTTTGGATGGGTTTTTTACTTTTATATTAAAAATATGGAATGCTTCACAAATTTGCATGTCATCCTCGCACAGGGACCATGCTAATCTTGTCTGTATCCTTCCAATTTTAGTATATGTGCTGCTGAAGTGAGTGCAAACAATTTTTAAATTTTAGTTTTACTTTATGTTTGTGATGCATATGGCTCATTATATTGAGAGAAGTAAGAGGCAATAATATAATTTGTCAAAAATGGAAAATAGACTCAATCATGGTTTGCTATTATCATGTCAGTGTTAAAAATGTGGCATACACCTTTTATTTAATTTGATTCTATTAGATTAGTAAATCAGGTAAAATATTTAAATCTAATTGGGATGCAAGCATTTGTACTTCTAATGAAGAAAAATGTACTGAATATAATCCAGGGTAAACCATTAACTTTTCATATTATTCTATTACAATTTTATATTATTTTTATAGATTTAGAAGCTATAACCACAGTTTTGTTACATGGATATATGACATAGTTGTGTTGTCTGAGCTTTTAGTGTAACATTGAACTCATTAATTTCTTATCCCTAATCAACCTCCCATGTTTCTGAGTCTCTGATGTCTGTTATTCCACTCTCTATGTCCATATGTACACATTATTTAGCTCCAATTTATAAGTAAGAATACCTGATATTTGACTTTCTGTTTCTAAGTTATCTGACTAAAGATGATGGCCTTCAGTTCCATTCATGTTGCTGCAGAAGACATGATTTCATATTTTTATGGCTGAGTAGTATTCCTTGGGGTGTGTGTGTGTGCATGTGTGTGTCTATTACATTTTCTTTTTTTAATCATTCATTCATGGACACTTAGGTTAATTCCATGTATTTGCTATTTTTAATATTGCTACAATAAATATATGAGTGCAGATATCTTTTGGATATAATGATTTCTTTTCCTTTGGGTATATATTCAGTAGTGGGATTGCTGGATTCAATGGTAGTTCTGTTTTTAGTTCTTTGAGAAATTTCCATACTGTTTTTAATAGAGATTATATTAATGTACATTCCTAGCAATGGTGTGTGTTCTGCTTTCTTTGCATCCGCGCCAACATTTTTTTTTTTTTTTACATTTTATTAATAGCCATCTCACTAGTGTAAAATGGTACTTCTTTGTGGTTTTAAGTTACATTTCTCTGATGATAAGTGATGTGGAACATTTTTTCATGTGCTTGTTGCCTTCTTATGTATCTTCCTTTGATAATTGACTGTTCATGTCCTTTGCCCAACTTTTAAGGGGTTATTGGCTTTTTCCTGTTGAGAAGTTCAAGTTCCTTGAAGATTCTGGATATTAGCCTTTTGCTGGATGCGTAGTTTGCAATTATTTTCTCCTATGTTGTAGGCTCTCTGTTCACTGTGTTGATTATTTCTTTCACTGTGCAGAAGCTTTTTAGTTTAAAAATCCCATTTATTTATTTTTGTTTTTGTTATATTTGCTTTTGAGATCTTGGTTATGAATTCTTTGCCTGGGTCAATGTCCAAAAGAGTTTTTCTTAGGTTTTCTTCTAGAATTTTTATAGCTTCAGGCCTTATGTTTAAGTCTTTACTCCATTTTGAGTTAATTTTTGTGTATGGTGAGTGTTACAGGTCCAGTTTCATTCCTCTGCATGGGGCTATCAAATTTTCCCAGCACCGTTTATTGTATAGGGTGTCCTTTCCTCAGTGTATGTTTTTGTTGACTTTGTCAAAGATCAGTTGGCTGTAGGTATGTGGCTTTTTTCTTGGTAATTTTTTATACTAAAAATATTGACTAAATCACATGCAAAAAATCAATGTTTATGGAATGAGTCACATGCAGTTAATATGTAACAGATCTTTTCCATTCAAAGTAATGCTTTTTAAAACTATCTGATAAGTCAAGTTCATGATAACCAGTATTTATTGAGGGCTGAAATAGTATCAAACATTGTTCTAAGCACTTTACGTGAATCAAACTATTTAATCATACCAACCCCAATTTGCCAATGAGAAATTACGGCACACAGAGGTGAAGTGATTTGCTCACAAAGCCAACATTTAACACCTGGCAGTCTAGCTCCAAAGCCAAAGTCTTAAATTATCTAGTCCATAAACATATTTTTAATAGAAAGAATCAAGAAACATCTAATATATCCTTAATAATTACTATTGCACATTGTTTTTGTATTTATCATTATAGTTGATATGGTTTAAAAGACAGGGTGGGTAGTGTGCAATTTGAGAAATCATGTAAGTGGATCTTATAATAAACTAACACATTACTAATAGAGACCTCTTATATTACAAATTTAATGACAAAAAAAAATGTGTGCTGATTTAAATGCAGGTGGAATTCACATACCAGAGCCTCTATCAAGAAATGCTGTTAACACTATTTCAGCAAAACAGTGGAGAACAGACCAACAAACAAACTTATTTAAATGTGATACTTTCCAATATCTTAATCACTGCATCACAAGATGATTTTCCCCAAATCATGCTGCTATAAAGACACATGCACATGTATGTTTATTGCGGCACTATTCGCAATAGCAAAGACTTGGAACCAACCCAAATGTCCAACAATGATAGACTGGATTAAGAAAATGTGGCACATATACACCGTGGAATACTATGCAGCCATAAAAAAGGATGAGTTCATGTCCTTTGTAGGGACATGGATGAAGCTGGAAACCATCATTCTGAGCAAACTATTGCAAGGACAGAAAACCAAACACCACATGTTCTCACTCATAGGTGGAAATTGAACAATGAGAACACTTGGACACAGGGTGGGGAACATCACACACTGCAACCTGTCGTGGGGTGGGGAAAAGGGGGAGGGATAACACTGATGAATTAATGGGTGCAGCACACCAACATGGCACATGTATACATATGTAACAAGCCTGCATGTTGTACACATGTACCCTAGAACTTAAAGTATAATAAAAAAATACAATGCAAATCCAATGAATAATGGAATTTGCATTACAATTTTGGCATACATTCATCTTGTTGGAATGAATGATTTTTCTATTTTTCAAAGTGTGTACAGTCATGTGTCACTTAACAGCCAAGATCTGTTCTGAGAAATGTGTCATTAGGCAATTTTGTCATGTGAATGACATAGAATGCACTTACACAAACCTAGATGGTATAGCCTAATACATACCTAGGCTAAATATTGTAGCCTATTACCCTTAGGCTACAAATTTCTTCAGCATACTGCTACACTGAATACTGTAGGAAATTGTAACACAATGATGAACATTTGTATATCTAAACATATAAAAGGCATAATAAAAATACGGTATTTAAAAAAGAAAAAAAAGAAAGTGTTAATTTTTCCCCAGGGGAAAACAATTCACGAGCTATTACCTAGGAAAATGGGTTAAAACTGAAGCATTCAGCCTTCTGAGATTACCAAGCAGTAAGGTGAACTGGTATACCTGCCCTCCACGAATGATTTCAGCCTCCTAGTCCCTTAACCAATTTTGTTGTAAAGTGTAGCATAGTAATAGTCACTGCAGATGGCTCTTCCAAGGAAAATGGGCAAAGTAACTAGAAATTCAAACAAGTTAATATAGCGTGACTTAATTTATTGCATTTTAATTAGTTTTGTCCAGTGTTTCTTCTTTCTTTTTCATTTTTCAAAGTTTATTTTTTTCTACCTTATAGGGAATGTTCTGTTAGAGACCTACTAATTTTTCCTTCTTTAAATTTGTGGGGCATACTTAGAATTCCTCTTGTAGTTCTAGTTCTTAATCTTAAAGAGAAAAAGATAGTCCAGATGCCAGATGGTCTGTATGCATTATGTGATTCATTGAGTGTCTTCTTTATTCCTCCCTTTAATAAAATCTAAGTTGTTTTACATGATCTCATTTGCATTCTGCAGTCTTATTAGCATTCATCATAATCACCGAGAGAAATCACCAAGATAAATCATCCCTTATTTCTTAGGACTTCATCAGTTCCTTGCTTCATCTCACAGAGCTTTTATAGAACAGGAAAGCTTGTAAAAAGATCATTTTTCTTTTGTGAAATCTCATTATATCTAAAATGTTGTGAGCCTTTTTTTTAAGCTTTTGGGTTTCAAAGAACATGAAGAAATGTCTTTTCCTCATATCTTATTATGGGCCGTCTCACGACATATCATTCTTAGATGTTCTGAATAATCTCAAAGTAAAGGGGGAATTTTGGATATCAAATATTAGCTGAAAAATTAAAAAGTGATTGTTGAAATATGGAGCACAATCAGTAGCACCTTTCTAAGAGAATGCACTGATTTGCTCCTCCTTGCAGAACTGAGATACTGTCTTGATTCCGTCGATAGTTTTTCAAAAGAAGATTTTGTTACATAACTTCTTAAAGTTCCCAACAAGTATGTAGGAATGATATTGAGCATAACTGAATAAACTTTTCTTTTTAAAAATGTTATATTAGTCTCAAGAAAGAACTTATATTTGGAGGTTAGATTAAGTTTAAAATGGAAAAAAAAGTTCGATTAGAATATTGTCTTTATAAAATTCGGTTAGCATACAGGTCTCAAGATTCAGAGCTCAAAATCTGAGCCTACACTTTAAGGAGTATTAAAATAAACTTAGTGTGAGTTTATACAGCCTAATAATGAGAAAACTATTGCTAGAAAGGACAGTGTCATTGAAAGGGTTATGTACTATAGCAAACATTTCTAAAATGAAAACAATCCTAAAATTCATATCCTCAAAGCAGTGGCATCAACCGTTACAGATATTGTAATAGCAACATATGCAATGCAATGTAATACATTATCTGCTCGTGATGTTTCCTCGGTGGCTTTATGAAAGAACCACTTTAAAATTGCATTGTTTTGATTCTCATCTAAGTGGCTGTGGGTTCTAACCTAATTTTTTACCCAATTGACTCTATAGGAAAATGGAGACAGTTCAATTTCAGACCTCTCAACATGGAGTGCTGATGAGAGCCGGTAAATCAAAACAATGCTTGGGCAAAACTGTATACAGCAAACACAGCAAACAATTTCATGTTTTCATTATTTTCATTGTTTTAAATTTTAAACAAGGCAAGATAGAGATAAATGGACTAGGAGAAAATCAAGAGATTACAAGGAACTGCAAATAGAATTCCATTTGACCCAGCAGTCTCATTACTGGGTATATACCCACAGGAAAATAAATCATTTTACCAAAGACACCTGCTCTTGCATGTTTATTGCAGCACTATTCACGATAGAAAAGACATGGAATCCACCTAGGTGCCCATCAGTGGTGTATTGGATAAAGAAAATGTGGTCACCGTGGGACACTACACAGCCATAAAAACGGAAATCATGTCCTTTTCAGCAACATGGATGCAGCTGGAGGCCATTAGCCTAAGTGAATTAACACAGAAACAGAACATCAAATAGTGCATGTTCCCCCTTATAAGTGGAAGCTAAACATTGGATACACATGAACACAAAGATAGGAACAATAGACACGGGGACTCCAAAAACGGGGAGGAAGGGAGGAGAGAAAGGGCTGAAAAACTACCTATTGGGTCTACTTATTGCGTGTTGAAAAGCTACCTATTTGAGTGACAGGTTCAACTGAAGCCCAAACCTCAGCATCATGCAATGTATCCATGTAACAAACCTGCACATGTACCCCCAAATCTAAAATTAATAATATTAAAAATAAAGATGCAAAAAAAAAAGTTTGAAAAATTCCAAAAAAATTAAGCTCGTATAAATCAACTTAAAGGAATCATTGCTAAATTTTTATGATACTTATTTCCAGTCTTCTAGTCTTCTTCTAATTCTTTTAAAAAATCTTAGTAAAATACATATAGATTATTTAGCTTTTTTATGCATTGTTTACTAACAATGATGACATACTTTTTCTAGAGTTGATCTATAATACTGTAATTATCTATAACATAATTACATCTATAACATATAATTAAGTCATAGAACAATTTTTAGAAAAGTGACATCTTCAGTGTTTGATAAGTGCATCAAATCATCTTAGTCAGCGTTCTGTTCCCTACATATATAGTGGGGATGCACATTCGTATCACTCGAAGGAGTATCCTTCTTTTTCTCCACTAGACAATTGTGGATCACCTATGTGAGGGTTTTTTATCTGTGCTGATTCTTAGTGTCATTGTTGTTTTATATGTGGTTCAAGATGTGGGAAAGGCAAATTACTAGGACTGTGTATAAGGTGAAGTTAATGTATTCAGGAGCAAGGCAGGAAGTTCAAGGTCAGAGAAATCCTGATATCAAAAGTGCTTTGTTTCTGAACCCAGATCTGTTACATCACAAGGGTGTCAATAAAATTTGGAAATATCAAAATATATTTGCAGATATGACATATTGCAGAATGAACCATAAAGTAAGCAAAAATAAGTAAATGAGACAAAAGACAGAGATTTTCATTAGCTTTCACATTTTATAATTCTCAAGTCCAAATAGAAAGATATTACAGTCAGCTTTGCCTTAATTCCTATTTTGAAATCAAATTTGGTCCAATGTGACTAATATATTAGGGAACCATTTGAGCATAACTTGAATTTCATGTTTACTTATGCTTGATTTTATCTGCAAGAAATACTCTGAATCAAAAAACTGTACCTGGATGAATCCAAGGGGTAGAAACACATAAGAAACACACATGTACTCACCTCAAACACCTACCAGCTACCTCAGTTCATTGTGCATATTTTGAGCCACGCCCATCCATATCTGGTGCTGGAAATTTCCATCTGATTTCAGATAACCCTCCTCCATCACTTCACAAAAATTCATAACCCGTAATCCCTCAGATACCCACTTCCAATTTTTCACCAAGTAAAATGTTATATTTACTATACTAGTTATGTATTTTTAAACAATCAAATATGTAAAATTATGCTAAAGTTTTTATTACTTTCTTTTCCTATTTTTTATATATCACAGAGTTGTTTGGTGTTATGCTCCAAAGCCCATTTTTCCTTATTCTCTCTAAAATTTTATTATTGATTTTGCCTAGAGCAGAAATTTTTAGGAGTTCATGTCAGGTTGCAGCAGAACTGTTTGGATTTTATGCTGAGGATCTCAATTAGTGTATAAAATCTTGTTTTCTTAGTTGTTAAATGTAAACAGATATTAAAAATAAATTTTAAACTACATAAAAATTGGGATACAGGTCAATTATAGAAACTTTCACTTGTTAAATTTAGAAACATTAAAATACGTTTTAGAAACAATTGGAAAAAGTCTCACTAGATAACTCATCTCAATTTTATTTTTTAAATGCTTAGGAAAAAATGTGAAAAATTATTGGCTTTAGAGAAAACTATTATGGAGACACATTAAAGTCTAGAATAATCATGGCTATGCTAGTATCATGAACTGTACCATAATATCTGAGTCTCATATATAATTTACTTAATATGAATCTTTAAACTTAAAAAAAGGAAATTAACATAAATAAATAGGGACAAATACCATGCCATTTTATTCTGTTGGTAAATTATTTGTAGAGTCACAGAAAATGTTGAAGAAGAAAAGAGAATACAAGGTAAATTGAACCTGCAAGCTTCCAGCAACTTCCAAAATTAGCTGATTTAAACTAAATTAATGCTGATGTCTCTAAAATATGTTTTGCAAAATTTTAGAAAAATGGTAGCGTTTTTATTATTCATTAAGAAACTGGTTAATGTTGATCAAGTTTAAACTGATTAAGTCCTAAAGCATGTATTAGCACCTCATCAACATTTTCTTTATGCAAGGGCTGAAGGTTTGATAGGCAACTTTTATTAGAAAGCTCAGATGCCACAATTTGCATTAATTATAATTTTTTTTTTCTACTTTTAAAGGTATTTTCTACTTTTAAAGGTTTTTCTGCTTTTAAAGGTACCTTGCTTACTGATGTTAAATTGCTTAAAAATAGATCGTGGATATTATTGTCAACCTTAACTGTTAAATATCGAAAGATATTGTTGATACCCATCATCCAAAGACCACCAGGAACAAATCTATAGTCAAATAAATGTGTGCTTCTTGACTCATTGCAATGAGAGAGACAATATACTATGGGCAATGATGTGGTATCTCAGTAATAGGATGTTAGGAGGAGTGTGCTACAGAATTTGAACTTGTATTAATGATTTGTAGAACAATTCAGACAATAGTGGTTTTTCTCAGGATTGCATCATATTAAAAGTGGAGGCAGTTCTATCATTGAATCCTTATATTTTTTATCTAGAAGGCAGGATGAATGGACTGGAGCTAAACACTAATTAGCAAAGCAACAAAAGTTTTTCACACTAGCCA
Organism: Pongo pygmaeus; assembly: GCF_028885625.2. Taxonomy (NCBI): domain Eukaryota; kingdom Metazoa; phylum Chordata; class Mammalia; order Primates; family Hominidae; genus Pongo; species Pongo pygmaeus. The sequence goes on along the minus strand of NC_072378.2, from coordinate 154,209,269 downwards.
AGAGAGAGGCATGTTTGACCAGTTTTGTGGTTGGTGCATTGCAATCTTGTCTGGTGTGGATATTCTGTGAAATTGTTTATAATCAACAGGAAAACACTGTGGTCCAGCTGTTAGTGCCAGACCAGCTCCCATCTAATAGCTTTCATCTCCCACATGCCACATTTATTAATTTTTGCTTTATATACTTTATACATAATGTTATTTTCTTGCCTATTTTTAGTTTTCAGCAGATTTTTCCTTTTATTATTATTTAGGGTTTACTTTGAAATAAATACATTTTGTATAATATAATACCTGATATGAATATCATACATAGTTTTTTGTTGTTTAGTGTTTTCTAGGTTTAATAGTTGCTATGATTTTTTCCATTCCTTTATTTTCAACAAGTATATTTTTTTCCACAAAACATGACTTCTGTAAGCTTTATATAGCTGGATTCTAATCTCTCTCGTGCATCCTCTCTCAATCTCTTTTGCTCAGTAAATTAGCTTACTCCAGTAACATTTACGTGATTAATGATCTATTTGTATTTTTTCTGCCATCTATTTGTATTTTTAATTACCATGATAGTATTAGTTATCTACTGGCTATACAGCAAATTATGACAAATTTAACAGCTTAAAATAATACATATTTATTAGCTTATGCTATGATATAAATGTTCACATCCCCCCAAATTCAGATGTTGCAATATTAACCCCTAAGGTGGCAATATTAGGAGGTGGAGTCTTTGGGAGGTAATTAGTTCATGATAGTAGAACCTTCAAGAACGGAATTAGTACCCTTATAAAAGAGACCTCAGAGAGCTAGCTAACCCCTCCAACTGTGTATGGACATGGTACATGGTACATGGTACGAAGGCAGTGTCTATGAGGAAGTAGTTCCTCCTCCTGAGACACCAAATCTGTTGCTGCCTTGATCTGGGACATCCTAGTTCCAGAACTGTGAAAAATAAATTTGTTTTTTTAATAAACTACTTAGTTTATGGCAGTTTTTGTAGCAGCCGGAATTAACTAAGATATATTACAACCTGTGGGTCATAAATCCAGGCATATCTTAGTTGAATAAATCTTCTGCTTCAAAAAACTGAATCCAAATGGTGGCTGCAGCTGTCTGAATACTTGACTGGGGAAGGCTTCACTTCCAAGATCACTCATATGGTTTTTAGTAGTTCCTTAATGGTTGTTAGAGTGGGGGCCTCAGTACTTATCTGTCTGTTGGTAAGAAGCCCTCCTTCAGTTTCTTGCTATGTGGACTTCTTCATACAGCAGCTTGCTGTATCGGAGTAACATAACACATCTTGCTTTATCGGAGTAAGCATGAAAGAAGAGCCACAGAGAGAGAGACACAGACTGAGACAGAGACAGAGACTGGAGAAAGGGAATATGCAAGCCAGATGAAAACTACCATCTTTTATTACCTAATCTTGAATGAAACATCCTATCACTTTGCATGTTAGAAGCAAACCACTGAGTGTCAGATAGCTAGCAAATCAATAACAAGATCTTCAGCTGAGTTGAATCTGCCTGATAGCATTTAAAATTTTGTTTAATTGTCACTATGGCTTGAATGTTTGTGTTTCCCTATATTTATATTCTGAAACCTTAATCCTCAATGTGGTGGTGATATTTGGAGATGGGGCCATTGGAAGGCAATTAGATCATGAGAGTTGAGCTCTCATGATGGGATTAGTGCCCTCATAAAGAAAAGTCACAAGATAATTCACTTCCCTCCAATCTCTTCCATGTGAGGACACAAGACTTCCATCTGGAAACTAGGAAGAGGGCCTTCACTAGAAATATAATCAATATTCACCTTGATGTTGAAAGCCTTGAACTTCCCAGCCTCCAGAACTGTGAGAAATAAACATTTGTGGTTTACACCACTCAGTCTATGGTATTTTTGTTATAGCAGCCTGAACTGAATAAGACAGTTTTAAATAAGGTATTTTGAACAATTATTATTTAAAATATATTTTTTAAAATTGATGTATTATGTTATAATTAAAACAATAAATATTCAGAGTAAAAAAGAGACTTAAATATTGATTACTGATTCAAATATTAAGATTTATTTTTAACTAAAAGAATGTTTGATGGTCCAAGGGATTATTTTAAAATATCAGGTCTATTTTTCCAGATTACTGTGGCAACTTGAACATTACTAATCATAGTAGCTGGCATTGACATTATATGAAACTTGATTAATAAGAGTAAGCTAGCATTGTCTGACTCATAGTTCACCAAGAAGATATGCTTGAAAAATGGGGGCACTGCTGAAATAATTTCTTTTGTTTGTAGAAATATCAATCGCAAAATAAGAGTGGCAAGCAATCATCTTTATCATTTGTCTTGGATAAAAAACTCTTCCTTATTCATATTATTTATTGAAAGCCTTTCAAATTGTTTAACTAATCAAATCATTGCTAGAAACATGTGCATTATTTTTAGCTGATAAGCAGTATAAAATGAACTGATTTTCATTTTATCTGGACTTCCTTTAATTGAATGCCTTTAGAATGAATGAGACAATTGTTCATATAATTATGAAAAAAATTTACTTTCCATGGTACTTTCTGTTTATAAGTCTTCCTTTGTTTTTCAAATATGAAGTCAGATGTTGTCTTAATTGATTCTTTCAGTAATCTTTTGAAGTGGGTGAGGTAGCTATTGTATTTAAACCTCAGTTCTTCCTGTGAAATTAAATTAAAATGAAGTCATTCTTTCTGAAGAAAAATAATTCATTTTGCACCATGTATAACATCTTAAAGTTTTCTGCCCTGTAGTTAAGATGCTTCATTTGAAACTAGTAATCTTTATTGTTCAATCATCCCTGGAGGATTAAGAGCATTAACATACAATATTATCCCGATGCAAAGTTCCTATTTGTATATAGACTTCTTGGTGTTGATGATTGCCAGTGTTTCTTTCACATTCTCTAATGACATACACTTGTGAAGGAAAATAAATCTTGGGACCCCAGACTCATTAAGCCAAAGGGAAAAGTTAAGCTGGGAAGTGGGTCACGCAAACCTGCCTCTCCCTTTTTGTTCCTAAATAAGATGGCTACAAGATGAAAAGCTACACACCTTCCTCATATTTTGCCCACAAGGAAATTCTTAGTGACCTCCAAGATATTTACCCTATAGTATTTCTGTTAAAATTCACCATGGCAATGTAAATGGATAGCTTGTCTTTATAGATGCAGTCACTCCTCTGCCCACCTGCCACAAATGCATATCTGATTGTTCCCCTGCCCCACTTATCTTTGTTGGCTTATGTAAAAACACAGAATCCCTGCATTTTCCCCTGTTTGTCTATGCTACCTTATGTGAAAATGCAGATTCACTGAGTCAGACGAAAGCATGAATATGTTCTTTCTAGTCCCCTCTTACATGAAAATTGTATACTTCTCAACATCTAGCATTTTATATAGGCCGTGGTGCCTATAAAACTTCAGGCTGCTTGAATGAGACTAGCTACCGTAACGAGTGCCATGTGGCTTATGGAGGAGTAAGCAATGAGTGACTTTAGATCGGTTTGGCATAGACAAATGGAGCCTGTCATGATTATTCCCCATAGGGATAGTATGAGGAAAGAGTAGGCTATGTATTCTGTCATGGGATTAAAGATTAGAGTAAGCCCTATCATTCCGTAGCCGCCTCATTTTAGGAGTACTGCTGCAAGTACTACTGAGCCAGCAATGGGGGCTTTTATGTGGGCTTCAGGGAGTCACAGGTGGAGTCCAGAGAGAGGCATTTTTACCAAAAATGCCATGATGTATGCTAGTCATAGAAGGTTGCTGGATCAGGAGGTTGCCAATTCTTGGGAAGTATATGTTGTTATTAATATGTTTAGTAAGCTGAATGCATTTTGAGTATAGATAAGTGCTACGAGCAAAGGTAAACATCCTACCAGTGTATAAAATAAGAAGTATAAGTCTGCGTTAAGGCGTTCTGTTTGATTACCTCAACGAGTAATAATAATTAGGGTGGGGACTAGCGTGGCTTCAAAGAGAATGTAAGATGTGATTAGTTCTGTGGCTGTGAATGTTATAATTGAAGATATCTGTAGAGAAACTAACATTAAGATATAAAGCTTCTTTTTTAGGAGTGATTCTTTGGGTAGATGATATTGGCTTGCTAAAATTATAAGGGGCAGTAACCGGTATTAGAATTCAGTAACCAGAATTAGAAGGGGTGATGACAGTGGATCAGGAAAGAAAGTTAATGAGAAGTTGGATGAATCATCATTAAATTGGTTGAAGAATAGCAGGCTGATGAGACTGATGAGTCAACTGTGGGAGGCTGTATTAATTCAGATTATAGAGTTCTTAGAGCATCATGTTATTGGAAGTAGTATAATAGTTGGGATAATAATTTTTAACATTGGAGTAAATTCAGGCTTTGTACATAATCTAGACCATAGGTACTGGAGGACATAACCAGTAAGACTAAACCTACAGCGGCTTCACAGGCTGCCAAAACTGATTGGATAATAGGTATTATGGATGCTAGTGTGAAATGTATGTTTAAAGTTATGAGAGTACTTATGATAAATATTGATAGTATTATGCCTTCTAGGCATAGTAGGGACGATATCAGGTGGGATCGATAGATTATTACTCCTATTAAAGACATAATAAAAGGTAATGTAATGTTAATATAAATAGAGGGCATTTGGTAATTATAATCTATCATAATTTAATGAGTTGAAATCATTTATTTTGACTTAAACTAATTATCAACTCAGTTCATTCTAATCCTTTTTGGGTTCATTCATAGGCTAAGCCTAAGATTAAAATGATAATTAATATGAGGGCTGTACTAATTATTAATTTTAGGTCAGTTGTCTGAAAAGCTCATGGTAGGGGTAGTAGTAGGGAAGTTTCTAGATCAAAGAGGAGAAATGTGTGACTACTAGGAAAAACTTCATGGAAAAGGGGAGGCGGGTAGAGCCTATTGGGTGAAACCCACATTCATAGGGGCTGGATTTTTCTGTATAGATGTTAAGTTGTAGGAATCAAAATGCAATTGTTACTAGTAAGAGTGTCAGTAAGGTGTCAGTTGCTAGGGCTAATGTTAGATTAATTACTCTTTTTCACATAATACCAAAGCTAATTGTTTGGAAATCAATTGTACTATTTTGTACTAAAAGAGTAAGATCCTCATCAATAGATAGAAACATATAGGAATAGACGTACTGTATCTACAAAGTGCCAGTACCAGGTAGTGGCTTCAAATTCAAAATAGTGGTAGGATGAAAGGTGAAATTTTGGTGGGCGGAATAGAGAGACAGTAAGAAATGTTGATCCAATAATAACATGAAATCCGTGAAAGCCTGTAGCTATGAAGAATATTGAGACGTAAACCCTGCCAGAGATAGTGAAAGGGGCTTCGAAATACTCTGAGGCTTATAGAAGTGTAAAGTAAATACCTAAGGCAATTGTGATGGACAGTGCCTGAAGTATGTGACTTTGGTTACCTTCTATTAAGTTGTGGTGAGCCCAAATAATTGAAACTCCAGATGGAAGTAAAACAGATGTATTAAGGAGAGGGACTTCTAGAGAGTTAAAAGGGTAAATGCCTGTTGGAGGCCAGCATCTCCCTAGTTCTGGAATCGGGGCTAGGCTAGAATGGTAGGATGCTCAGAAGAAGCCAGTGGAAAAAATCACCTCTGAAATAACAAGTAAGATTATTCTGTATCGAAGGCCTTTTTGGATGATTGATGTATGGTGGCCTTGGAATGTGCCTTCTTGGATAACATCACATCATCATTGATGTATTGTTAATGTATTGGTTAATAGGCCTAGAGTTAGTTAGGAGAGGAGTAGAGTTAAAATGAAATCATATGGCTAGGCTGGATGTTATCAGTAGTGCTGAAAGGGCTCCCGTTAGCGGTCAGAGGCTAAGGTTAACTATGTGGTAAGCATGAGTTTGGTGGATCATTATGTGCTGTCGTGTAGGCAGAGGCTTACTAGGAGTGTAAAGACATAGGCTAGAATAAGGGCTATAGCAAAGTCGAGGATGGTTAGTAAAGCTAGAATAATAAATGTAATTGAAGCTGTGGGTAAACTAATAGTTGATAATGCTAAAGTAGCTTCTCCAATTAAGTGCATTAGTAGGTGGATGGCTGTAATGTTGTCTATTAATCATACAGCTGGTGCTATTGGTTTAATGAATAGGCTAATAGTATCAATGATTACTAATATGGGGATAAGTGGGATAGGTGTGCCTTGTGGTAGGAAATGGAAGGAAGTGGGTTAAGAAAGCTTTTTTCTTAAAGTGGAAGCTGGTGATCACTGCTCCAGCACACAAAGGAATTGCTATCCCTTAGTTTATTGATAATTGAGTAGTTGGTGTGAATGAATGAGGTAGAAGTCCAAGAAGATTAGTTGAACCAATAAAGAGAATCAGGGAAATTAACATAAGGGATCAGGTTCGTCTCTTGATATTATGCATTGTTATTATTTGTTTAAATACAAGTTGGATTAGTCACTGTTGAATAGAGGTCAGTCAGTTGTTGACTAAATGGCTAAGGGTGGGAAGTAGCAGAGTGGGAAATAAAATAATTAAGATTGCCATAGGTAGACTTAATATTTGTTGGGGTAATGAACGAGGCAAATAAATTTTCATTTATTTTAATTCTCCAGGGGTTGAGTGTTTTTGCGTCTTAATTGCTTTTGGTGTGGGATTCAAAGGGTAAATAAAACTTGAGACTTTTAATTGAAAAATGATGAATAGAGTTATGATTATGGATAAAATAGTAATGAGTCACATGGATGTGTCTAGTTGGGGCATTTTACTGCAGGGGAGTTTAGAATCCTGAATCTTTAACTTAAAAGGTTAATGCTAATTAGCTTTACAGTGACATTGGAGTATGGATGTAGATCAGGTTTCAAAGCATTTTAGGGAGACTAATTCTAGAACAATGGGTATAAAGCTGTGGTTGGGTCCACAGATTTCTGAGCATTGGTCATAGTAAAGGCCTGGCCATGTGGTGGTCAAGATCATTTGGTTTAAGCGCCTGGGGATGGCATCTGTTTTGAGGCCCAGTGATGGGACAGCTCATGAGTGTAGAATATCTTCTGATGAAATTAATACACAATAGCAATTTCTACTGGGAGAACTACTCGATTGTCAACTTTGAGGAGTTGTAGTTCTCCTGGTTTTAAGTCTGTTGTAGGGATTATGTAAGAATCGAAGCCTAAGTCCTCATAATCTGTATATTCATAAATTCAATATCACTGATGGCCAATTGTTTTGACAGTGAGAAAGCGGTTATTAATTTCATCTATCATATATAGGATATGCTGAGATGGGAGGACAATTAAAATTAGGGTAATAGCAGGCAGGTAAGATATTCCATATAGTTTCTACTTCATGGGCATCTGTAGTGCTGGTGTGTGTTAATTCTGTTGTCACTATGAGGGAAATAACATAGAAAACCAGAGAACTAATTAGTAAAACAATTATAAGAGTGTGGTCATTAAAATTAAGTAATTCTTCTATAGTAGGAGATATAGCATCTTGAAGACCTCATTGAAATGGATGAGCCATTAAGACACATAGGGTTTTAACCTATAAATTAACTTTGACAAAGTTATGTAATAGTTTTACCAATATCTCATGGAAAAAGTCATAGAAGTTATGAGATTGGCTTGAAACCAGTTTTTGGGGTTCAATTCCTTCCTTTCTCCGTTTAAATTTGGAGCCCTCAAAACCATCTTCAGAGAAAGGGATAGACTTGTCTTCTGGGAGTGCATCCTTAACTTTGGCAAATAAACCTCCTAAAATGACTGAGACCTGTCTCATCATTTTTGTCAACTGACACACTTATAACCAAAATTCTTTTGGAAGGTAAAGCCAGTTTGTATTATAGCCATTATCTTCTATGCACAGACTGTGTATGCTTACATAATGTTCTTGTCAAATGTACAACTTGATAAAATTGTTTTATTTAGTCCCATTGATGATGAGGATTAAAGTTGTTATAAAGAGGTTATTAGCAAAGTCAATTCAGGCATGGATAATTTATTAATATGGATAATTTATTCAATACATTATAGATAATTTACTGATTTTTTTAGTAAATGGATAATTTATTAATTCAACACATTATGTTATTTAAAGGGGATTATAAAAAGAGGAAGCAAATATATTCGTAATAAATCATCATGAAATTCAAACTTGGCAATATTTTATGTTACACTTTGAGCATAAGTGACAGTCTTTGCATCTCTTGTTCCAAAATAAAGCTAAATGATTCGGAAATTCAACAAATAAATAAAATCTTCTTAATCTTATATTATGTGTTGGTCTCTACTCCTTCCTTGCAAAATTTATTCAGACAAATAGATTTAATAGAGCAAGTAATGCATGACTATGCTTTATACAGCCACAGAATAAAAAACTTAGAAATAAAACTAATGTTTAATAAAATACACTTTTTGATGTATATTCCACTTTGCATTATCCTGTATTACTTAATGTTTTGATACACGAAAGCAACATACAAATAAATAAAACATCCCAATGAGATGAGCCTTGCTGTGATATTTTACCTAGTGGAAAAAATAGTTTATTATCAATTTTAGTTAATATGGTATAAGTTAAAAATTAAACATTTAATAATTTTAGTGTAGTGCACAGATAAAGATTGTATAAGAATTTCTATATTGTGGTAAAATGTTGTCTTTTTCTTCATTTTAATATATCATTTTTTAAAATATAAGGTTTAAATAATCAGCTAAAACTAATATTAAAAGTATAAAAACATATTACTCTTCATTTTTTATTTGAATAGTTTACAAGGTCCATTAGACTTTTGAGATTTTTGAGACTATATTATAATCAAGTACATTCAAAGTAAACTTTGAAAGGGCTGTTACACTATGAAATACCCCATGGAACCTACGAACCCCAAAAATCTGAGACAGGTCTCAATTAATTTAGAAAGTTTATTTTGCCAAGGTTGAGGACACACACCCATGACACAGCCTCAGGAAGTCCTGATACATGTGCCCAAGATAGTAGGGGCACAGCTTGGTTTTATACATTTTGGGGAGACATGAGACATCAATCAATATGTGTAAGATGTACATTGGTTCAGTCCAGAAAGGTGGGACAACTCAAGGTGAAGGCAGGACAAACAAGGTAGGGAGGGGGCTTCCGGGTCATAGGTAGATAAGAGACAAATGGTTGCCTTCTTTTGAGTTTCTGATTAGTCTCTCCAAATGAGGTAATCAGATATGCATTTATCTCAGTGAGTAGAGGGGTGACTTTGAGTAGAATGAGAGGCAAGTTTGCCCTAAGCAGTTCCCAGCTTGACTTTTCCCTTTAGCTTAGTGAGTTTGGGACCCCAAGATTTATTTTCCTTTCACAAACTGAACTAAATAATAACTAGTAAAGAAACATGAAATCAAATAATTTAAAACTGTATAAAATTCAATATACCTTGAATTAATTTTGGCCATTGAAATATTTTGTTGCAATACTCCCTTATAAATATGTACATTAAAATGTTTTTAGATAGCTTAAGAATTAAGATAAGAAATATTTGTATTAAGACAAAAAATATTTCCAATTCAGGTACACTTTTTAACACAAGATAATTGTATGTGAGGAATGATGTTAACAAGTTGGTAGAACAGAAAGCCCCAGACCGTTTTCCTCCAAAGACAATTGATCTAACAGCAATATATTTCCAAAAAGCTTCTATAGAAACTTCAGAAACCAGTTAAGAATTTGTAATCCACCAAGCAAGCAAAAAAGCCAAGAATAGCCACATTGGAAGGGGTAAGAAAAACCGTTGCATTTTCTCTTTGATGGCCCTTCCTTAATCTGGCACAGCTAGGAATAACCAGGAGAAAAGGTTCAATTTACAGCTATTCTCTTGTGAGGAAATGTAAAGAGTGGGTCTAATGTTCAATGTCCTGGTGTTTGGGAGGTGCAGAAGGAACTGGTTTCTGTTTTGCCTGATTTGTAGCATTGATGGAGAACTGGCATAATTTGCATGGCTGGAGGCTTCTGAGAACAAAGGAGAGATTGGTGGGTTCTTGAAACACAATAGAGCCTGGACTACTGTAGACAGACACCAGAGGGAGGAAGAGAATACGAGATGCTAAAAAATAAACTTTGCAACTTTTCTAATTGGAAAGTTAGATCTGCAAGCCAAGAGAAGTCATGTCTCCAGAAAAAGTTGGAGAGGGCTCCAAAATGTTAAGCTAGATTGATTAGTGAAGCTCTTCCACTCTGTGAATCCAGTCCTTGAAGACTGGGAGAAGTAACTGTTTTGTTTTAAGTGCCAAAATCCCAGTAAAATTTAACAAGACATATGAAGAAACAGGAAAATCTGATCAAATCAAAAGAAAAAGAAACCTCCAGAAAAGTATCCTAAAGAAGTGAAGATCTATGAACTACTTGACAAAGAATTCAAAGCAACCATTTTAAAGAAACTCAATGAGCTAAAAGAGAACAGACAGACAAGTAAACAGAATCGGGAAAATAATGCACTGACAATGAGATAGGAACTATATCAAAGAACCAAATAAATTCTGAAGCTGAATAATGCAATAACTTAAAGAATTTACTAGAAATGTTTAACAACAGACTTGATCATGTAGAAAAAAGAATCAACAAACTTAAAGACAGATGATCTGAAATTAGCATTCAGAGGAACAAAAAAAAAGTATGAAGAAATGTGAAGAAAGTCTAAGGAACTTATGGGACACCATCAGGCAGACCAATACGTGAATTATGGATGTATCAGAAGGAAAATAGGAAAAGGGGCAGAGAGCTTATTGGAATAAATGGTGGCCTAAAACTTCCCAAATCTGAGGAAAGAAATGAACATTCACATTTGAGAAGTTCAATGTACTGTGACTAGGATAAACTCAAGAAGGCCAATATCAAGGCAGGTTATAATCAAACTGTCAAATGTCAAAGACAAAGAGAGAATCCTGAAAGAAGTATGAGAAAAGCAATTTGTTACATACAATAGAACTTCCATAAGATAATCAGTAAAAAAAAAATAAACAGAGCAGAAACAAACAAGATACAGAATAGAAAACAATATAAAAAAAATCAGCAAAACCAAGAAAGGGTTTTTTGAAAAGAACAACATATAGAAAAAATCTTTAGGCTAATTAAAAAATAAAAGAAGACTCAAATAACAAAAACTAGAAGTAAAAGAGACATCACAATACCACAGAAATAAAACGAATTTATGAGACTATCGTGAACAATAGGCCAACAAATTGGACAACCCAGAAGAAGTAGATAAATTCAATACGTAAAACCTGCCATGATTGAATCACGAAGAAATAAAAAATCTGGATAGACCTATAAATAGTAAGGAGATTGAATCAATAAACAAAAACCTTCCAACAATAAAAATGGCAGGACCAGATGGCTCCACTGGCAAAATCTATCAGTCATTAAAGAGAGATTAACAGAATCATTTTCAAAGTCTTTCAAAAACTGAAGAAGGGAGAACATTTTCTCATTATTTGAGGCCAGTATTACCCAAAGCCAGACAAAGATACTACCAAAAAAAAAAATTATAGGCCAATATCCCCTGATGAGTATTGATGCAAAAATTCTGAACAGAATACAAGCAAATCAAATTCACAAGTACATTAAAAGAATTATACAACCATAAACAAATGGAATATTAATATAATCTTGCAATGAAAAGATAGTTCAACTTGTGAAAATCAATGTATAAAGCACATTAATTGAATGAAGGTCAAAAACTACATGATTATCTCAAATCATGCAGAAAAAGCATTTGACAAAATTCAACACCGTTTCATGGTACAAAAACTCATCTCGTTAGAAATGGAAGGAAGTTACCTCAATATAATAAATATTGTATATGAAAAGCCCACAGCTAGCATTATACTTAGTGGTGAAAAACTCAGAGCTTTCCTCTAAGATCAAGAACAAGGCAAGGATGCCTACTCTTACCACTATTATTAAACATAATACTGGAAGTCTTAGAGCTATTAGGATAGAGAAAGAAATAAAATAAATCCAAATGGAAAAGGCAGAAGTAAAATTATCTGTTTGCAGATGATACGATCTTACACGTAGAAACCATAAGATTCCACAAATTTATCTATTAGAATCAATAAACAAATTAAAGTTATAGATACAAAATATATCTCCAAATACACCTCCAAATTAGTAGTTTTTGTTTATTTGTTTTTTTGAGACAGAGTCTTGCTCTGTCGCCAGGCTGGAGTGCAGTGGTGTGATCTTGGCTCACTGCAATCTCTACCTCCCAGGTTCAAGCGATTGTCCTGCCTCAGCCTCCCAATTAGCTGGGATTACAGGCGTGCACCACTACACCCAGCTAATTTTTTTATTTTTAGTAGAAACAGGGTTTAACCATGTTGGCCAGGCTGCTCTCCAACTCCTGACCTCCTTATCCACCCACCTTGGCCTACCAAAGTGCTGGGATTACAGGCATGAGCCATTGTACCTGGCCTAGTAGTTTTTAATACATGTACGATTAATAATCCAAAAAGAAAATTATTAAAACAATACCATTTCTAATAGCATAAAAAATAATACAATATTTAGGAATAAACTTAACCAAGCAGGCAAAAGACTTGTATACTGAAAACTGTAGAATATTGCTAAATGAAATTAAAGTCATAAGTGAATGGAAAGGCATTCCCTGTTCATATATGGAATATTTAATATTGTCAAAATATTTATACTACCCAAAGCAATCTACAGTTTCAATGCAATTCCTACCAAAATCCAAATGGCACTTTTTGCAGAAAAAAAAAAAAAAAGAAAAAACTAAAGGACTCACACTTCCTGATGTCAAAACATGTACAAAGCTACCCTAATTAAAACAGTATGAGCCAGGCACAGTGGTGTGTGCCTGTAGTCCCAGCCACAAGCAAAATGGCAAAATTCTATCTTACATTGGAGATGAGTGTTTGAGTCTCTCATGTATTTTGCATGTGAGTGGTAAGATTGGATGTTAATTGGGGAAATGTATTGTCAATATGATGTCCTTTGTAATTTAAATCAGTACTCCTGATTTGCAGAGGAATCTTCAGATTCATGCTGGAATCAGATTCATGGCTTCATGCTGGAAGCCAGTTGAGTAAGTTTAAATGTTTTTCTGAGACTATAGCAAAGTCCATGTAAAATGTTCACTATTACTATATAACAAACTACCCCAAATCCCAGTGATTAAAGCAATAAGAATTTAGCATTTGTCATGAGTTCACTTATCAACTGGGCAAATCTCCCTGTACGGTCAAGTTTGACTGATCTTTTCTGGACTTGCTAAGGTATCAATGATCAGCTGACAGGGTTGGCTAGTAGCTTAGCTGGCCATCTAGGATGGCCACTGTAATATATCTGGCTGTCGCCTTGGGTGATGGGTGTGAATAGCCATGAGACTCTTAACATCTAGAAAACTGTTTTTTAGTCAGTGGTTGAATTTCAAGAGCAACAAGGGGCAAAAGGCAACATTTAGAAGTACTTTGCCAAGTTTCTTTTTAGGTCACATTTAGTACCATCCTATTGACAAAAGCAAGCGACGAGGACGGCCCAGAGTCAGGAGCTGAAAAGTCATGTTGCAAAGGACAAGTATTTAAACAAGTTTGAACAACTGGGGGGAATTCTTGCAATAAATCTTCCATCAATGTATGCAATTTCAAGATCTCTCACGCAATCAGTGGCTATGGGGTCAAGGTATAAACATGCCAGAGTCAGGAATATACAGGGAAATTTTTAAAGAGTTTTCCAATGAATCAAGTAGAATGAGAGCACACTTGTGCTTTGAATTTGCTCTGTCATTCCAGGATTTCTTTTTATCCATGTAAGCTTAGAACAGCAGACTGTAACTTGGAATTATGGTGTTTTTCTCAGCAGTATCAAGGATGATTTTTTTTAAATAAAAGATTGCATTAAATTATATTTAACAAAGAAATGAAATCTGTAAACTAATTTTTATATCAACTAGATTTTTTTCAAAGTTTCAGGATAAGATTGAAAAATTATGTTTGTCTAAAAGTAGAACTATAATCCACTTATCTAAAACAATTTTCATGAGAAAAGTAAATTTCAATTAATGGCCTATTGGTTTAAAGAAGAAAAACATACATGTGTATTTTTTAAAGCAGGCACTGATTGATTTAAGTTTGAAAACTGTACTTCTAAAATGGATTTAGACACAGAATGATATGTCCTCAATTTATATATGAGAAGCATTTTGATGCCTAGTTATCCATGAAGTGTTTTTGGAAAAGAAATTTATACTCTCATCAAAGGTACTTAAACTTGTACAACTGGGGCTTTTGGAAAGAGAGGGGAAGGGGGAAGTAGTATACTTAATGTGAACTGAGATTTTCAGAAGAGTGGATATGTCTCTAGAGAAAATTGGCTAAAAAATAAATTTCATGGAAAGTATGAAAAATAAATTTCATGGAAAGTATACTTCATTGGGAAGTATGGTGGTGTAATTAATTATTTAAATCAGTAGACATGGAGTAAAGCAGATTACCCTCCATAAATGTGGCTGAACTTCATCTTATGAGTTAAAGGCCTTAAGAGAAAAAAACTGAGGTCCCTTTTGGAAGTTGGATTTCTGCCTCCAGACTTTCAGACTGCGACTGCAACATTAACTCTTCCCTGCTCTCATTTAAGATTTGCCAGCTCCCCCACAATCATGTGAACTGACTGCTTAAAATAAATCTCTCTCCTCTCTCCTTCTGTCTCTTTTTCTCTCGATAGATAGAGGATAGATAGATAGCTAGATAGCTAGATAGATAAATAGATAGATAGATAACCTTCTATGGGTTCTGTTTCTCTGGAGAACCTGGATTAATACAGGGAGTTAAGAAAGGACACACTACACTACCCATGGATGCAGTAATATTTTCAGAGTCTCAGGGTCAACATTTTATAGAAGCAATACTAATTTGCATAAGAAGTTGTTATATATACATTGTTTATCATTTAATTTATAGAAGTGATTCTAATTTGCATAACTATTTAGTGAGTACATCCTGCTTTTCATTATATTTTAAAATTAAATTTACTATTTATTCCTTCCCTAGAAGAACCATTATATATGGTTGTACATATTTTTTGCTACACAAGAGCGTCTAGCTGAAGGGGCAAATGGGATGGGAATAAAATCTCTGCTCCACATGTAAATTGATTACCCTGGGAATAGGATGCACTCACCTACAGAGATCTCTTTTCCGTATAAAATAACTTTCACTTGCTAAACTACGATTAAATGACACTTTGTTTACCTACAGTAGGTGGTTTTTTTGAATTTGCTCGAAGATACTTTATGTGGTAGAAACAGTCTTCTCCCTCCCTAATTATTGAGAACTTGATTCCATTTGTATTCTTACATTGTATGATGACAAAGCTACCTCATGTTGTTTCATGGAAAAACAATATATGTGTTTCAAGCCAAACTTAAAAGCTGTGTTTTCCAAAGTGAATAAATATGAACCCTCATGTAAAAACTTATTTATTAGCTAAAATATTGATTTGTGCATTTGCAAAAAGATATGTAGGGTTTACTCAGGTTTGGATTAAAACAATTATTTTAAATGAAATTTTCAGTAGAATTAATAGAAGTCAATAAAATGAAATCAAATCATTGTATAAGTCAGGTTATTATCTTGCCATAATTGATTAACATTGATATTTTTAACTCAAAGAAAAAAATAAAATTAAGTGCATCATGTTCTAAGCCTCAAACTTGTCGTTTAATTTAAGCAGTCCCATTCTTTTAATGATCTGGTTACATTATATGGAGCTTGTGTTGTGGTGGCAAAATGAAATGACATTTTAATCATTTTTCAAATTATGTTGAGCCAAGCGTATGATCAGTTCAACATAACTTTTTTATCAAGTACAAGACTTCGATGTTTCCTCATAGTATTTAAATGCTTCTTTAACTTATTTTCCCATGGCTTTAAAATCACTTAGTCATTCCTATGAACATATTCAAAATTAAATAGTCATTTTCTTATTGACTTTGCTCATAACTTTTTACTTCTGTTTAAAATGTTAAGAGCATTGACACAGTCACAAACACATTGCATCCTCTCCACCTCCCTTTCTCATTTAATCATTATTCCTTTCAATGCTGTCTCCCGTCTGCTTGCTTGATCTTTCTCCAACTTCGCAATCCTACTGCCGCTTCATTTTCGTAACAACTGTTGAAATACTTTCCTAAATGATCTTTCTGCTGTCTAGCCCTAATACTTCAGTGAACAACAGCCAAGCAATAAATAAGTGGTGTGGCGTGTGTGTGTGTGTGTGTGTGTGTGTGTTTCCATGCATGTGAGCATACTGGCATTTGTTTGTATGAACAAAGGTGTGGATGCAGAATGATACTATTTATACTAGTCTGTTAGCATTGGACACCTGCAGGGGATGGCGCTGAGAGAAATAGTAATATTTTATTTCATAAATCTTTGTAACATTTGACTGCTAAAAAAGAAAAAAAAACCTAAACTTTTGAAGATGCTCTATTAATTACCTTTATTGTGACCATTTTTAATACTGTATTAAAACGACAGTATGGTGCCAATTTCTTAAAAGCTGTCTTTGTGGCAAGGTTAACAGATAATTGCCAAATGAAAGCCAGGCAAAGTCAATTCAGAGTGGAGCTTTTTCTATCAGCAAAAATAGGTCTAATGACTGAGAAATTTGGCTTATAGTCTAGAAGAACGAATAAATAACCCAGGTGATTATGTAATGATTATGTTTAAAAATGCGTGTAGACACAGTATCTAAATAACACAACACCTACAAATATATGTGCATACTTCTATTAAAAACAGAATTCACCATTTTACTCCAGTTTGGCCTAAACATTTCTAAAGGAAAGCTCACTGTAATTATCAATGGGGATACCTGATTTGGCACTATTATCGTATAGATTCTTTCAATGGAAGAACTGAGGATTGTGCACGAGGGAGGGAAAAGGAGCATGACTTCTGTTAACAACGTATCTGGATGTAAATCTACTGAGATGGTATTTTCTAGTGTATTTACACACATTTAATTTATTCAAAATAAAATTACATTTCTGAGTTCAACCTGAAATGTTTAGGGAAAGGTAATGAAATGTGTATGTGGGCATTTATGCATGAACACACATATATTTGTGAGTATTGTTAAAAAAGAATTGCTCAGAAATTTGCTTGTTTCCCCTTCTGTTTTACCCTGCAGAATATATATATATATATATATATATATTTTTTTTTTTTTTTTTTTTGAGACGGAGTCTCGCTCTGTCAGCCAGGCTGGAGTGCAGTGCAGGATCTCGGCTCACTGCAAGCTCCGCCTCCCGGGTTCATGCCATTCTCCTGCCTCAGCCTCCTGAGTAGCTGGGACTGCCAGTGCCTGCCACCTCGCCTGGCTACTTTTTGTTGTATTATTAGTAGAGACGGGGTTTCACCGTGTTAGCCAGGATGGTCTCAATCTCCTGACCTCAAGATCCGCCCGCCTTGGCCTCCCAAAGTGCTGGGATTACAGGCATGAGCCACTGCACCATGCCTACCCTGCAGAATATTTAGTGATGACTCATCAGTCTCACAGGCATCATCGAATCTTCTACAGCCTCAATAACATTTTCCAACCAAATAGGACACAGTTATTTAAGAAATCAGTTTAAGGAGGGTTACAGTGAATCATAAAATTGTTGATTTCTGCAAACTTAAGCGAAGTTCCCAGTTTATTAGAAAGAAAAAATCAATACCAATATGAAATATTACAGGATGTGAAGTGTCTTTTAATTTCAAACTGCAGAGAATGCTTGGGTATTCAGAAGATAATCAGATTTGATGTCTGTTAGCTAACTTTGGCAATGCAAAAGAATTGCTGAAGTCTTGAATCTGACAAAATAGGACTCAAAATCAGCAGAACAGAATTTTGCTTATTGACTCTGGTTTTCCCTTTGTGACTCAAATTTAACTCTGGCAACAACCACTGAGTTCATTTAGAACAATCTTCTCGTTTTACAAATGAGGAAACTTAGCTTCATCAAGCTTAATTGTCAAGGTTATGTCATGGCACATCACAGATTAGAACCCTGGGCTTCAGTAATGCTTCAATTTCAGTGTAAAAAGGTGGATGGGGGAAATGAGGGTGGGATAAATGGGAGGGGCAGGAATATTCCTTACATCCCGCCTGGAAAAATATAGTGTGGCTGAAGCCCTATCTTTGGAAAACCACTGACAGAGACAGACCATGGACCTGGTCAAGGTTTACCTACAGGTCTTCCTCCTGTCAAGCTTCAGCAGTCTACAGTCATCCCTGGGTATTTGCAGGGGATTGGTTCCAAGACAAGTCAGTGGATACCAAAATTTATGGATGCTCTAGTCCCTGATGTAAAATGGTATGGTATTTGTTTATAACCTATATATATTCTCCCATGTACTTTAAATCATCTCTAGATTACTTATAAGGCCTAATAAAATGTTAAATGCGGTGTAAATAGTTGTTATTGTATTTTTGTTTGTATTATTATTATTATTATTATTATTATTTTGAGACAGGGTCTCACTCTGTCATCCAGGCTGGAGTGCAATGGCACAATCTGCACTCACTGCAGCCTCGACCTCCTGGATTCAGATAATCCTCCCACCTCAGCCTCCCAAGTAGCTGGGACTATAGATGTGTGTCACCGCACCCAGCTAATTTTTGGTAGAGAGGGAGTTGTGCCATGTTGCCCAGGCTGGTTTCTGACTCCTGTGCTCCTCCCACCTCAGCCTCCCAAAAATGCTAAGATTACAGGTGTGAGCCACTGTGCCTGGCCTTGTTTGCATTATTTTTTATTGTTGCATTATTATTTATTATTATTTTCCAAAATATTTTGTATCAGTAAAATCTGCAGATGGGAGCCTATGGATCCAGCGGGCTAACTGTAAATTGACTATAGGCAGTCACCAGGGGAGTACTTTTCCTTACAAAGAAAGCTGGTAAGAGCTCCTTGCTTAGGTTGGTTAGAACATACTCTGAAACATAATCTGACTCTTGGTAAAATCCTATGGGTTTGTTAAGAAATTATCAAATAAATATTAAATATTTATTTCAAATTCTAAACTTTATAAACTGCCGTTTTATAGAATAACTTTCAGAGTTTCTCAAAAATATTTCGCTTAAAAAATCAAGGATATGACAAAGATTACTAGCTGTCCATCAAATATTCATGTTCTTCTTTCCATAGCAGATAGCTATTTTTTAAATGGTTTTTCTCCAAGAACATCATATCCCAGGTATCTCCAGTTCAGTGTGAGCACGTGGCTTAAATCTAGTCAACGGAGTGTACTTAGGATACTAGGCATCACTTCTAAGCCTGTTTCATAAAATCTTCCCCGAGATGTTTCTCCTGGTCTTTTGTCCAGCTGGCTGCTTATCACGGACATCTTTTCAGGACCACCTGCGAACTCACAAGTAGATCACACAGCCTTGCTCAGCCTGAATCTGTGGAATATTGCATGGAAGTACACCCCTAGCCTACCAAGCCCCTAACCCCTTAGATGTGCTTAGCAATTGGCACTATCTATTCCATGATCAGGAAGTAAACTTACATTGTGTTTGAATCAATATATACCATGAATTCATAGTATACATAGCAATCAGGCAGCCTGAGCAAATGCAAAGTAAAATTCAAGATGGACACAGTTGTATCAGATTCAAATATTGTTTTTAAGGATAAAATGTAATTCTTTTAACACCTACTGTTCATAATTACAAATATATGTACCTACAACTTAATTACCTTCTTACGTCTGTGATCATTTCAAAATTTCTTTGATATGTTTTATATTTACTCTAACCCCACCATTATAAAAATAGAAAATGTAAAAGCACTAGAGATTATTTAGTTTATCTCTCCAATTTCATCAGTCAAGGAATTAAGTTGTTAAGATATGTAATAAATTATGGAATGTCATACTAATGAAGTGATGAAATCAGAATTCTTTCCCTGATTCCTAGAGTGTTTATTACAATAGATTGATCTTCTTCCAGAATAATAATTGCACCTACATTTCCTTCTTAACAATGGTTTCTACACTGCTCTTAGCATAATGGGTATTCGAAAAATGTCGTCTAGATGTATCAATGAGCTTAGGAATTAAATAAAAATTAACAAACTAGATTTATATAAATTTCTGCTGGGAATGGATTGGGTTACTAAAATGGTATTCTCTAAGCAAACTTAAGCTATTTCATGACAAAATGAAAATTAAATTTTGTAACCACATAATGCATTTTTGGGCAAAGCTTGTTAAATATTAGACATTATTCCTTTTAATGAAAGTTCAATGCAAATTACATATCTTGCTCATTATTATAAGTTGATTTAAATATCATTATTTTCTAAGTTGAAATGTGGACTGTCTTTTTTGAACTTGGCACATCTAAGCAGCAAAAAATTTGAAACTAGCTCTAATGAATACATTTTATCATTTGTCAGATTTTTAAATTTGTTTTCTGTATATATGTTTAAAACTTGTTTACTAGTTAAACCTGCCAATAATATAAATGTAATTACTGAATTGTACGTCTCTGTATAAATGAACATACTTAGAAAGTAGTAAACATTAAGTATGGTTTTCAGTTGTACAATTCATGATAAATGATTTGGTTGGTAAAGGATAAAGTTATGGCAAATTTCCAAAAAACTTGGAAAATCTTTGGTTAGAAGGAATGCTTACATGATAGCTACTTTAAAAAGTAAAACCTACATCTAACCACTTATACATTTAAAGTTATATTTTTGTTTTAGAATATTTTCATAGTGTTATCTTTTAGAAAGATTTTTTATAGATAGAAAATTGCTTTTATACAATTAATTTAGGTGTTACATATTTAAATATCATATGAAATAACCTACTTGTGTCTTTAGTAGTATTGAATTTTTCAGTATAAGCCTTGTTTCTTTAATTGTCTTATTCATTTTTATGGTATAAAATATATTTTACTATACATAATATCTCACAGTACCACTATACTGTTGAAACATTTGTATGGCGAAAGTTTTGAGAAAGCTAAAATGTACTTGCCACTTCTACTCATCGTTTATCACAAAAATTGCCTTACATGAGATAATTTGAAAATCAGTGACAAAATCTAAACCCCTTCCAAGAACAAAAATAAATTAATACCCTGAAATTATGTTTTATCCTTTTCATCTGTATTTTCCCTGTCTTCAAGATACTAAAAGGGGAAGCTCCTTCAGAAGCATTTACAACCTCTGTTATGCTTGAAAACAGTCACCTGAAAGGTGAGCCTACTCTTTCAGGCGCTTATTTTTAGGAAAGGGTTTACTTCCAGGGACCAACAGATGGATGACAGATGAGCCTTTTTAGGTGACATGAGGGTGTGATCAGAAAGATATTAAATGAGATACAGCCTCATTAGTCATTGGAAGAAAACTGGGCATATCTTATATTCACGTGTTAAAATACTATTTAGTAGTGAAAATGAATAAACTACCACTTCAAAAGGATAAATGCCACAAATATAATGTTGAACAAAAGAAATGTCACTCAGTTCAAAAAATATTTTTAAATGTAAAGTCAAATATGTAGAATGTTGTATATTTAAATATAAAATACATACATTAATGTATGTTTATATAGTAAAGCTAAAATTTAAGTGAATGACAAACACACAGCCCTTCATGATAGCCATATATATGGGGGTGGGGAGGTTGGTGTTAATGGCAAAAGGGATGAATTCACCAATTGACTGGATAATCATCTATATCTTAATCTCTGTGATGGGCACTTTGGGGTCCTTTTATTGTTACTAATTTTGTGAATAACAGTATGCATTATTTTATCTGTATGAAATATTTTATTACGAGCAATAAGATAGATTGAAAAATTAATGGAAAGTTGATTCCTCAGGAAAAATGTGAAGGAGCCACTAATGAATAAAATATCAGATGCAGCTTTTCTTGAAGTCTTTCTTTTTCCTAAAGAGAAAAATGAGCAGTTTATTACCTGTTAAACATGGTATTTAAATTAATGGGTTTGCCTATTAGTAAGATAACCATTGAGAAAAATATATAAACCTAGATTCCTTTTTTGCTACTTCTATGTCTCAGGATTCCAGATGCCCTTAGATGACTAAATGTAAAAATATAAAAGCTATTTAAAAACCCATAAGTAATTAATTTTATAATTTTGAGAGGGGAGATCTTCCAAATCCAGGGCTGGGCTAGGATGAACTGAATGAGGCAAATGCCTCACTGACCTCTTGTGCACAATTAGAGGGGATGCCAAAAAGCTCAGTGATCAAGATAATACTTAAAACATTATGCGAAATATTTTTAATATTTAAACATTCTAAAAATCAAAGCTATCTATCATGAACAAAATTTTAACTAAGGAGAGGATTATTATTATTGATGTTTGAATTAAATCGTTGCCCTAAATCCAGAAGCCGTGAAGAAACAACAAAGAACAAACATGATAACATGAAAATTAAATGATGAATGGTGATGATAAACTATGTATGCCCACATTTTTACCAAAAAAAATCAAAGGACAAGAGAGAATTGAGTATAAATTGATTGTA
This sequence comes from Pongo pygmaeus, assembly GCF_028885625.2. Classification (NCBI taxonomy): domain Eukaryota; kingdom Metazoa; phylum Chordata; class Mammalia; order Primates; family Hominidae; genus Pongo; species Pongo pygmaeus. The sequence goes on along the minus strand of NC_072378.2, from coordinate 154,186,675 downwards.
ACATGTCTTACAAATGTTATAACATATCTTACAATTCAATATAAAAAATTGGAAAATGATATAAAAGTTTTAAAAGAATAATAAATGTTCAACTAATATATAAAAATGTTTAACTCCAAACATAATTAAGTAAACACATATCAAATCAATAAATTATCATTTATAATGTAATCAGATAATTTATAAACTATTATAGGTAATACATAATTAGTATATTCTGATAAATAATAACAAAGATATATATGTACATATATATAAAACAAAGTTGATATCTTGAAATATGGTCACTTATAAATTGCCATGCAAACTTGAACAAATAAAATGAAATTTAATTCAGTTGGACAAAAATAATTGTTTAACCATTTGATTCTAGAAATCAAAGAACAGAAATTATTACAATAATGAGAAACTAATCTCATACTCTAGATGAGAAAAGAACAATAATTAATGATACTCACTCTTTGTAAACCGTGATTTAAGGAAAGTCTGAGATACTTCTGCTCAGTGTATGGTAATTTCAATTCTGGAACTTTCCCCAAGAAATAGTCAAAAGACAAATGTAATGGAAGTTCATTTCAGTGTAAATTATATTTGTGAAAAATAGAAAGAGATATTGATAAAATAAAAATTAAAAACCTGCACATTAAGACATAAGTTTTATTCCTGTTGATTAATTTGGAAAGATATTAGTAATAAAATCTTATCTGAAAAATCAGGTTACAAAATAGCATGTATAACATGATGTCATACATTTTATGAATATAGATGTGTGTGTTCATGTGTTCCTAGAACATTTTGGGAACATGTTCACTAAAATGTTATCGTAAGACATCTGTTTGGATAGATTAAAGGTGGTTTTCACTTTCTTATTACTATGTTGCATTATTTCCTGTATGATTCATTTTGTAACTTGACTAAATTACATTAATTAAAATGTAATTTAGAAATTTAAGGGGGGACTTTTATTAAAATACTTGTCAAAAGGAAAGCTAGTCATCAAAAGTAATTAATTTAACCAAAGTTTGGTGACACCTTACCTGTGCTTCAAGCAGTAACAGTTGAAGAATATCATTTCAGCTGTTGAACTGGGATGATGTAGCCTGAATTCCTTTGTCTCATGTATTTTTTTCCTGTAGTGGAAAGCTTGAGTGTGCTCTGCTTAGCATGGTGCAGGTTGGATTTATGATATAATATATGTCAGGCAATAGTACCAGTTTATATGCTTAGGATAAGTGAAAATGAATAAATGCAAATGTGACGCATTTCTTGATAAATAAGAGGACAAGAACATTTAAGCAACATGTCTTAATATCCCAAGCGAACAGGCATACTTGTGAAATCCAGCATCTAGATTGTAGGACTGAGCAAAGCAGCTCTATTTGCTTTCATGGGTAAAGTCAGGAAAACTAAGGGTATTGGGACTGTAAAAATATAATCAGATATATTCCATAAAGCAGCTATCATGATGGTAATAAAAATCTCTTATTCTGAAGAATAAGGAAATGCTGGCACACTGGAAAGACAGCTCAGCCAAGTCGCATTATTGGGTGTTTAAATTATTGTTGTTGTTGTTGTTGCTGTTGCTGTTGCCATTTTGCCATTATTGTTGCATTGTTGTTGTTATTTTAAATATTTAGGGCATTCACCTTGTGAAAATTGAAGATTTGCAGACAAGATAAACAACCACCCTCGTACTATGCCCCCAAGAATTCTAGTTCCCTGGCTTACAGGCCAGTACCCTTATAGATTCACGTAATGAACAAGGTAAGGAGGTAAATATCTCCATGATACTTCATAATTATCACATAAGCCTTCTTTGATGTTTATATATTTGAGCTTAATGATCTTATTTGCCACCTTTATCATTTTCTGAAACTGTTCTGAAGACAGAAGAGATTTTTAAATGAAATTAACCATCATTTCCTAAAACTGACTTAAAGATTAACTCCAGTTTATTATTATTATTATTATTGTTATCATTATTTTACTTTTTTTGTTTTTTGAGATGGAATCTTGCTCTGTCACCCAGGCTGGAGTGCAGTGGTGCAGTCTTGGCTCACTGCAACCTCCGTCTCCCGGGTTCAAGCAATTCTCCTGCCTCAGCCTCCCAAGCAGCTGGGATTACAGTCATACACCACTGCCATGCCTGGCTAATTTTTTGTACTTTTGTAAAGATGGGGTTTCCCCATGTTGACCAGGCTGGTCTCAAACTCCTGACCTCAGGTGTCTGCCTGCTTCAGCCTCCCAAAGTGCTGGGATTACAGGCATGAGCCACTGCGCCCGGCCAAGTTAAGTGTTTTTTACCACAATAAAAACAAAAACAGTAATCAGGTCCATATTCTTAATTAGCCATCATTCTAAATAACAGGCTATAAATGAAAATTAATCAAAATTGGTAATGATATATAAATAAAGTCAAGGAATTATTCATTTAAATGCAACCAGAAAACTTAGTTACCAGATTCATGAAATTGGCCATATAAGCTCCTCCTACATTATGACATTTCAAATTATGAATTTTCATAGCTAGGAAGTAAGATTGTTTCCTGAGGAGAAATATCACCTCTGCCAGCCATCAAATGCCTTATAATTTGCATGCTGTCATTTTTGTCTCCTCTGTCACACTGTTTCTAATCATACTCTGTGCTCATTTTGTCCTTAGTGTAGAGGTGCTTTATAAATAATTTAAACCCATCACATCCAATGAATATGAAAAACCATGAAAAGGTTGAAAGTGCTAATAAGATCGGTAGTGCAGTTAAAATGAAAATGCAAGTAGAGATCATTTAAAAGCCCAAAGGAATTAGAAAAATCACACATGTTACCTGGGCTTATGGGAAAAATTATCAGAGTAAGAACTATTTTGAAAAACAGAGCAAATGATGCAGCATGTAAATAATTTAATCAACAATAATCAGCGAGGGGTGAGGAAAGCAATTAATTAAATAACAACATTTTCGAGTGTGGGCCTAAAGGATTATCGCCAAAGTTAGAAACTTATTTGTAAAATGTTAATTCTGAGGAAGTTCAAGAAGTTAAAAGATAGGCAAGCTGAAAATGCTACCAATAGCAGATTTTACTGAAGAACATATGATTGTACATGCTCAAGTTTCAATTCTGCCAATAAAAATGAGTGGCAAAGCAATAAGGTATTAAGCAATTCTTTGGAACACCTATGGGATGATAAAGAGAGTGCTACTACTCTCATTAGATACCTTAGCACAGAACACACTGTTCTATTTTGGGAGAGGTTCAACAAGGAAATGTGCATCTGTGAATAAGGGAAGGGCATTCTATTTGAATGACTCGAAGGGTAGGTCTATTTCTATTTGGCCTACAAAGTTAGAGCAGCCTTTGGAACCCAACCTTTCTCCAATATAGTCATGCATCACTTAATGACAGGAATACTTTTTCAGAAATGCATCCTTAGACAATTTCATTGAGTTGCTAACATCACAGAGCGTACTTACACAAACCTAGATGGTACAGCCTACTACCCACCCAGGCTACAAAGCTATACAGCAGTCTATTGGATACTGTAGGCAATTGTAACACAATGGTAAATATTTGTGTATCTAAACTTAGAAAAGGTACAGTAAAAATAAGGTGTTATAATCTTATGGGTCCACCTTTGTGGGTGCAATTCTTTGACAAAAGCATCATTATATGGTACATGACTGTAATTAAAAATATAAGTATAGATATAGATTAATATAGATGCATTGTTATCCATAATTTATTTTTAAATAACTATAATTTATAGATAATATAATGTGAGCCAAAAAGGCAAACCACGTATGTAGTTTCTTTCTTTTTTGAGATCATTATAAATCAACATGCAGTTGAAAGAAATAGTACTGAGAGATATCTTGTTCCCTTTACCCAGCTTCCTGCATTGGCAACATCTTGCAGATGTATAGTGCAGTATACAATCAAGATATTGACATTACATGGAACATTGCTCATAACAAGCATTTTCATGTGGTCGTTTTACAGCCACACCGAATCCCCACTCACCTTCACTGACTTCTTAACCTTAATCCCTGACAACCACTAATGTGTTCTCCATTTCTATAATTTTGTCATCTAAAAAATGTGATGTAAAAGGAGTCATATAGCATGTAACCTTTTGGTTTGGCTTTTTTTTTTTTCCATTCATCGTAATTCTCTGGAGATTCATCCAGGTTGCTGCATGGATTAGTATTTTGTCCTTTATATGGCTGAATGTACTACAGCTGTGTTAACCTCTTGAAGGACTTTTGGGTTGTCCTCAATTTTGGCCTACTACAAATAAAAAGTAAATTAGGTACAAGTTTTAGTGTTAATATACATTTTCATATTCCTGGGATAAATGCCCGGATGTTTAAATGCTGGGTTGTATGGCAGTTGCATGGTTAGTTTTTAAAGAAACTGCCAGATGGTTTTCCAGAGTGACAATATTGTTTTCCATTTCCACCAGCAATGTATGAGTGACCTAATTTCTGCAAATCTTTGCCAGCATTTGGTAATTGTCACTATTCTTTAGTTTTAGCCATTCTGATAGGAGTGTAAAAATACTGCATTGTGCTTTTCGTTTGCACACTTTAATAGCTGATGACGTTGAACATGTTTTCATGCTTATTTGTCGTTTGCATTTCTTCTTTGGTGAACTCTTTCTTTGTATATTTTGCCTGTTTTCTAGTTGGATTGATTTTTTTACTGTTAAATTTAGAAATACATGCATATATGTATGTATACATATATATGTTCTAGATATTTGTCCTTCACTATATTCACAAATATTTTCTCTTACTCTGTAGTTTGTTTTCTAAAATCTTTTCAACTAAGTACTTTGCAGAAAAAAGGTTTTGATTTTGATAATGTCAAATTGATCAGTTTTTTTTTCTTTTATGGACTATGCTTTTGGTGTTATGCCTAAGAATTCATTGCCAAGTCTTAGATTTCAAAAATGTTATCCTAACTTTTTCTAAATGTTTTATGTTTTCATTTAAGTCCATGATCCATTTTAGTTAACGTTTTTTTGTTTTGTTTTATTTCGTTTTTTTGAGTAGGAGTTTCGCTCTTGTTGCCTAGGCTGGAGTGCAGTGGCTCGATCTCGGCTAACTGCAACCTCTGCCTCCAGGGTTCAAGCTATTCTTCTGCCTCAGCCTCCCAAGTAGCTGGAATTGCAGGTGCCTGCCACCACGTCCAGCTGTTTTTTGTTTTGTTTTGTTTTTGTATCTTTAGTAGAGACGGGGTTTCATCATGTTGGCCAGCCTGGTCTCAAACTCCTGACCTCAGGTGATCCACCTGCCTCGGCCTCCCAAAGTGCTGGGACTACAAGTGTGAGCCACCGTGCTCGGCCCATTTTAGTTAACTTTTAAGTCTTAGTGGAGTTTCATTTTTTGCCTATGAATGTTTAATTGTTCCAGCAGCATTTGTTGAAATGGCTATTATTTTCCCTGTGTAGAATTGCTTTTGCACCATCTTTGTCAAAAGTCGGTTGGGCATATTTATGAGAGTCTATTTCTGGTGTTCTGTTCTATTGCTTTATGTGTCTATGCCTCCAGCACTTAAAATCAGGTAAACCAATTCCTTCTACTTTATTCTTATTTTTCAAAATTGTTAAATTTATTCTAATTTCCCTGTCTTTCTATATAGATTTTAGAATAGTCTAGTCTATAACTACAAAAAGTCTTGCAGGGATTTGATAGGAATTGTATTAAACCTGTATATACTTTTGAGGATAATTAACATCTTTACTATGTTGGATCTTCCAATCCATGAACAAAGTAAGTTTCTTAATTTATGTAGATCTTCTTTCATGTCTTTCATCACTGTTGTGTACTTTTCAGTGTATAAGTCCTATTCATGCTGTTATGATTTGGATTTTTGTCTCCTCCAAATCTCATATTAAAATGTTAACTCTAATGTTGGAGGTGGGTCCTGGAGGGAGGTGTTTGGGTCACGGGGGCAGATCCCTCATGAATGGCTTGGAACCCTCGCCATGGAAATGAGTGAGTTCTCACTCTATAGTTCACATGAGAGCTGGTTTTTTAAAAAAGGCTGGCACCTCCTCCCCTCCCTCTTGCTCATTCTCTCACCATGTGACATGTCTGCTCCCCCTGTGCCTTATGCCATAAGTAAAAGCTTCCTGAGACCTCACCAAAAGCCTAGCAGTTACTGGTGCCATGCTTGCACAGCCTAAAGAACCATGAGCCAAAAACACCTCTTTACATAATAAATTACCCAATCTCAGGTATTCCTTTGTAGCAATGCAAAACGGACTAACACAAATGCCTTATTAGATTTACACACAAGCAGTTCATTTTGTGAAGTAGTTATTGTTTCTAATGCATTTTAATTTTGATGTCTGTCCGTGTGTTCATTGCTAGTATATAGAAATAGAATTCATTTTTGTGTTGAACTTGCATTTTGTGTGTGACCTTGCTGAATTCACTAATTAGTTCTAAGGCCGTTTTTGTTGAAAAAAATAGATAATTATAATACATGCAAATATAAATAGTTTTACATCCTCCTTTCTGATTTGTATGATTTTCTTTTTTGTTTTTGGTGGGGGGCTTATTCCAATAGAATTCCAAAGAAGCGTTTCCTGCTCTTCTGTTATCTGAAAGAGATTGTATAGAATTTGGATTAATCCTTTAAAAGTTTGGTAAATTTTTTCAGAAAAACCATCTGGGGCTGAATATTTCTTTCACTGGATGTTTTCGACTTTTGAATTCAATTTTGTGAATAGTTATGGGGCTATTCAATTCAAATTTTTTATTGCATATTAGGTGACTTGTGATAAATTGTGTTTTTCAAAGAGTTGGTCCATTTAGTTTAAGTTGCCAATTTTTTAGTGTAGTCATTTTTGTAGTATTTTCTTACTTATCTTCTTGATGTCTGCAGGGTCTGTAGTGATATCTCCTGTTTCATTTCGGATATTGTTAATTTGTATCTTCTCTCTTTTTTTCTTTATCAGTATTGCTAGAGTTTGTCAATTTTATTGGTCTTTTTAATCAACCAGCTGTCTGTTTAATTGATTTTCTAGATTTTTCTGTTTTAAATTTCAGTACATATGTAGTTATAAATTTTCTAACAGCCGCATTGAAAAAGTAAAAAGAAGTGGGTGAATTTAATTTAATATCATATTTTATTTATTCCAACATAGAATCAATGTAAAATGTATTACTGAGATATTTTAAATCCTTGTTTTTCTTCTATGTCTTTGAAATCTGATATATAATTTAAAATTATCACATATTTTGACTTAGATCAGTACATTTCAAGGCCACTGGCTACCATATTGAATAGTGAAGATCTGCAGACCTTTTTGCTGTAACAAAATGTCAAAATGTAGTGCATTTCTGTGCATCCTTTTAGAATTTGGGAGTAGCAATGGGAAAAAGAAAGGATAGATAACATTCAGATTTAAATAATAGCTGTCAATTGCACTGTCACTTAAAAGTGCTTCCTGGGGGATAGATTTATTGTGATGTCACAGCTTCATTTATTCACTTATTCACTCTTTCTTTCCTAATTATTTATTGCATAACAACATGTGCCAGGTAAATGGGACAAAGTAGGGGACAGGGGAATCAAAATGTTTGATTGTTTACACTTTCATTTTATTGGAGAAGCACAATGAACAAAATAAATTCTAGTATGTTCAGTTGACTTGGTGGTCATAAGAGTGATGAAGAAAAATTGGGGAAGGTGGAGTTAGTGTTGAGACTTTTCATTTGAGTTAGTTATAAAGGGCCTTACTGAGAAGATGACTCTTGAGGAATCACTTTATAAAGCCAAGCCCTAATCTAACCCTCAGACCCTTATGTTCCCTTTATACTATGTATGTATGTCCCAACTATAACCTAAAATTCAGAATACCTAAAACAGAAGCATATTTTTCTTTTAGTTTCCCATATCTTCATGAATGTTACCTGTCAACCATCTAGTTGTTTAATCTGATATTAAGCCTCCCATCTACCATCATTTCCCACTGGGCTTAACAAAGTGATTTCCTGCATCCACACTTACCCCACCTGCAATGAGAAGTCAAATTATGTTAATCAGCTCCTGACTGCCTTGTGAGTGCACACCACCATACACACACATATACTCATCATAATCATTTACAAACAAAAGATTTCCAATCCTTCTTAGGATAAAGACCAAAACTGTCCTAACACATATAACAACCCTTTACATTGTCTGTCTCCTTCCACTTCCCCACCTTCAACTAAAATTTGTTCCCTCTATCACTGTTATGTGGACATGTTATGGCTACATTACAATTGATAATTTTGTTTTATTGTTTTGGTGGTTAAACTTTATATTGTTGTCAATTATTTGCTATAAAAATCAATTCTATCCAAAACATTATTTTATATGTGTCCTTGAACATACTTGTGATATTCCACAAAACAGGGTCTTTCAGATTTTTTTACCTCAACTCAGGGTAAGAAACATAATTGATATCAAGTTTCAGCACAAAAGTACATGCATGCACATAAATAGGTGAACTATAACTTTACAAACCAATGCTTTACTTTCTTAGTCATAATACGTTCTGATTTTTCAATTTTAATTGTATATTATTAGAACCGGTTAAATTAATTTCATAACACACTAATATGTCAAGACTTGTGGTTTGGAAAATACTCCTCTAGGATATCGATGGAATGGAATTGTTAGGTGAGTGGGCATGCACAATCTTAAATATACTATGTACTGTCAACATATTCTACCAATCTACATTTCTACTAATAAGCATATATAAGCATTCTGATTGCATCATATACATATCAAAACAATATTCTGACACACAAGATTTATGCCAGCTTGATCTATGAAATACCATCTTATTTTTGCTTTAGTTTGCAGTTTTCCACCCATGAGGTTGAGAAACTTCTCATATGTACACTGGATATTCTAGCGTCCTCTTCTATTAGTTTCCTATTGATAGATTTTATCTACCCTTTTTTAACAGTTATTTCTTTTTTGGCATTTGGAAGATTTTTATATATTTAGGATATTAATTTTTATGAGGTAATTCTATTGTAAATGCTTGTATTTGTTTGTGATTTACTTTTATTTCAAATATGCATTTTATCTGTGGCTTTTCTGTTCAATTGCTTGGTAATGTCTTTTGATTCATGATTAAAAAAATTTTTTATATAATCAAATTATCTGTATCATTATTGTTTGTGGTTTGTTTTGTGGTTTTGTATTATAATACTCCTTTGTTATAGGATATATTTTTACCTAATGCATTTAAAGAATGTTTAAAAATATTTACTTTTTAATTCATAAAGAATTTTTTGTTACATAGGATTGGAGATAGAGATCATACTACAAACATATTTTTTTCTTAAGAGTAATTAATTGTTTTGGCAGCCTTTACTGAAAAAAATATATACTTCTACTAGAATACACAATGCAATTCTTCCACATATTAAATTTACAGTTATAAATGGAATTATTTCCGGACGTTTTTGCTCATTATTCTGTTTTTATTACAACAGCCTTTTTTCTGAATACATAATAAAGTAAAGTACTTCCCTTACTACCGTGCTATATAAATATAAAATTTTGGATCTATAGCATTAGAAAAGCAACAACTGACTGGGCATGGTAGCTCATGCTTGTGATCCCAGTGCTTTGAGAGGCCACGGCAGGAAGATCACTTGAGCCCAGCAATTTGAGACTAGCCTTGGCAACATAGTGAGATCTTCTCTACAAAACAAAACAAAAAAAAATCAAAATACTAGTCAGGAATGGTGGCATGCATCTGTAGTTCCAGCTATTCAGGAAGCTGAGGCGGGAGGATCAGTTGAGGCCAGGAGGCTGAGGTTGCAGTGAGCTGTGTTGGTGCCACTGCACTCCAGCCTGGGCCACAGAGTGAGACCCAGTCTCAAAAAAAGAAAAAGAAAAAAAAAAAAAGAAAAGCAAAGAAAGAAAGCAACAACTATCTCTTCTTGGAACTTTAGGAGTTTTTAGGGGAGGTACCTGTCATTATGATACTGGAACTTATTCAGGAGTCCAGCATGTTTCATCATACATGTAGGTATTATTTAAACGATTTTGAAGAAGTTTATCATCTGCTCCATATAGTCTATTTATTTCTATTATTGGATTTCTTCCTAGTTGACTTATTTTATTATTATTATAAATGTTGCCTTCTGTAAATATTACATTATGCATATATTTGTTACTTTTGTGTGAGTACGCTATTGATTTTTGAATATTGCTGAACAATATAAAGGAATGTTGAACTCTACATTAATTTGAATTAACTTTTCTATATTAGATGCAGTCTCTTATGTAGAAAATATTGTCCTTAGTAAATAATATCACAATTCATTCAAATTTATAAGGCTTTTGTTACTTTCCTCCTTTTACTGCTCTGGTTAGCACCTCAAGTTCCATGTTTGGATATATAGCGAGAGTGGAAATACTTGTCTCATTTTAAGGAGATTATTCCAATAATTCACTGCAGAATGCAATGTTTATTTGATTTCTGAAACCAACTTCATTTAGATTTAATTTACGTGTGATAAAGCAAAGGTGCCTATTTTAAGTGTCAATGAGTTTTGCCAAATATAATTAGCTGTGTAATAGCCATCTAAGCCATGGTATATAAAATGTTCATCACCCCTCAAAATTATCTAGTGCTCTTTTCCAGTCAAATCACCCACAGTAGCTGGCTTAGGCTAACAGTGGTCTAATAGCTCCTGATTGTAAATCAAACAAGTGTGTATTCTTTTATGTCTGGTTTCTTTTACTCAGCTTAATATTTGAGAGGTTCGTCCATGATGTTATATACTATCATTTGTATTGCTGCATAGTATCTCTTTCTAAGAGTATACCATAATATATGCCATATTTCACGGATATCTATTCACCTGTTGAGGGATGTACTTCGTTGGGATTTAAAAAAATATTTAATGCAGTATTTTTAAAAATTAAAATTAATTCCGAAAAAATGATGAACAAATATGAACATTTTAATAATGACGAGACCAGTCACAGTGCTGTGTAGAGCCACAGTGTAGTTGGAGGTGAAAGGAAACATCAGTAATATGGAGTCCCTTTTTATTTAAACTTCTCATATGTTTTTCCTCATTGGAATTTTAATCTTCATTTCCTTATGACTGGCTAAAAGCTCTTAAAATTATACATGAATATTAAATTGAATTAAATGGCTATTCTGCCTCAATAGAGATGATTATAAAATATTATGTGAATAGCAAATTTTCTAAAGTTAAACTACCTTTTAATCTCTCATGTGACAATATTTGCTTATGATGTATAATTTTTAGAATTGCTGGATTTAGCCTGGCAAATTTTTGTTTTCATATTTTGCATCTATGTGAAAGACAGCACTTTTTATTTCTCAAATTGTGTTTATCTTTTTTTTTCTGAAACAGACAGTTTTCTTGAAGATGTATGAGGCTGTGATTATCTGTTAAATGTTTAGTAAAGCTTGCTCATATATGTATATACATCTTTGCATGGTTTTTTTTTCCTATTTTTATATCTGTTTTTTAGATGTTTTAAAATGACTCATTATATTTTGGGGCTATGTTCTGTTTAGATTTCCCATATATTTTAAAATTCATCTTAGTAAGTTAAAGTTTTAGAGAAAATTGTCTATTTATTCTGCCTCTCAATTATATTTGAATAAAGTAGTTCATATAATTATAATTGTGTTTCATTTGCAACTTATCTACAACTGTTTGCCTTTTAATTTCTTATTTTTTTACGTGAGCTTTCTTTTTTCCTTTAGCAATATTGCCAGAAATTTACCTAATTTATTGATCTGTTCAAATAATCAAATTTTGGTTTTGGCAATATTCTATATTAAATATTTATCTGCCTTAATTTTGGTGTACATTTTCTGTTTTATATTATTCCTTCTACTTTCTCGGGCATATTTTACCTTCTAAAGTTGGATGCTAATAACATTAATGTTGTCTTTCTTACTAATACATGCATTTGAGTTTGTAAATATCTAAATACCACTTTACCTGCTTCCCACAAGTTTTGATATATGATATATTTACTTTTGTCCTATTTTGATTATTTCCCAATTTTAGTGATTGCTTTTTTATTGACCAATTAGTTATTTAGAAATAGGTTACGAGATGCTAACAAATAGTGTTTTTGTATTCGTATATTTTTAAATACTTGCTAACTTAGTTGCATTTAAGTAAAAGAATGTGCTCAGGATGATGCTCTGAAATTTGTTGAGGCTGGAATTCACAGCATTACACGTGATCAGATTTTACATATATTTCATGTGAGCTTGGGGAAAAAATATTTTTAAGTCATTAATTATATATTCCTCTAGATATGATTTTCAGATAAAACTTTGTTCATGTGTTGTTCAAATATTCCATGACCATACTATTTATCTAACTGTTCTATCAATTACTGAATGAGGAAATATATAATAGTTTTCTGCATAGATTAATAAATTACCTCTTATACTTTTGTCAATTTTTGCTTCTAATACTTTGAGGCTATTTTATTAAGTGAATGCTAGTTTTGAATTATTGTATATATGCATATATATATATATATATATATATCCTGGTATATTGAATTTTTCCCTAATACTGCCTTTTGGCTTATAAACTCTATTTTTGAGACGTGCTTCCTCTTATTTGGTATTCATCTGAAATATAATTTTCCAACCTTAAAATTCAAACCTTTTATGTCCTTACATTGTAAATTTGTACAATGTAAATACAAACATGGTAATTATAACAGATACGGATAGCTGTTACATTAATTGACAAGTTCAATCCATTTATATTTATTGAGATTGTACATATGTGTAAATTTTTTCTTATCATTTTATATTATGCTTTTTATTTCTCTGTTTCAAAGCATCTTGTTTTTCTCCTACCAGTTTTTTTTTCCTTAAATTGAGTTTTTAAAACATTTGCTTACCTCTAGTAATTTAAAATTATATGCAATTGCTAGTTTGGGTCATTATGATTAAAAATAATAGTTACATTTAACCACATTCTAATTTTAATCAATATCTTTACTTTCTTCCCAAATATCATAAGAACTTAGCATGCTTAGCTCTAATTATATCTGTCCAAAAAAAACAAATTATTTTATTCCGGAATTTTGTTTGCAGATTATTTTTTCTTATTGAATTAAACATTACTATTACCATTTTGTACAGTTGATATTTGTTTAGATCTACTTACATGTTTACCAATATTTACCTATAAGAAACACACTTCTATAAAGACACACATAGACTGAAACTAAAAGAATGGAAAAAAGATATTCTATGCCAATGGAAACCAAAAATGAGCAGGAGTAGCTATATTTACATCAGACAAAAAAACTCAAGACAAAACCTATAACAAGAGACAATAAGGGTCACTATATAATGATAAACAGGTATATTCAGCAAGGGGATATGCAACTGGCATATGTTGCATGTACATAATTTTAAATATAAGTACACCCAACACTTGGGCACCCAGATATATAAAGTGAATATTATTAGAGCTAAAGAGAGAGATAGGTTCCAATACAGGTTTAACTGAACAATTCAACACCCTGCTTTCAGCACTGGACAGATCTTCCAGACAGAAAATGAACAAAGAAATAAGAGACTGAATCTGCACTACAGACCAAATGGATCTAATAGATATTTACAGAACATTTTTTTTCAAGAACTGCAGAATACATATTCTTTTCCTTAACACATGGATCATTCTCAAGGATAGGTCATATGATAGGTGACAAAACAAGTCTTAAAACATTCCAAAAGTTGAAATAATATCAAGCATTTTCTCTGACCACATGGAATAAAACTAGAAATTAATAACTAGGGGATTTTGGGAAACTATAAAAATATATGGAAATTAAACAATATGCTCCCAAATGACCAATGGGTCAATGAAGAAATTAAGATGAAAATTGAAAAATTTCTTGAAACAAATGATAATGGAAACACATATGCCAAAACCTATGGGATACAACAAAAGCGGTGCTCAGATGGATGTTGAAGCTTATAGCTATAAGTGCCTACATCAAAAAAGTAGAAAAACTTCAAATAAACAATGTAATTATGCATCCTAAAGAACTGGAAAAGCAAGAGCAAACCAAACCCAAAATTAGTAGGAGAAAAGAAGTAATAAAAATCAGAGGAGAAATAAATGAAATTGAAAGAAAAAAGCAATACAAAGTTCAATGAAACAAAAAGTTGATTTTTAGAAAAGTTAAACAAAATTGAGAAACCTTTAACTAGACTAAGAAAAAGACAAGATACAAATAAATAAAATCAGAAATGAAAAAGGAAACATTACAACAGATACTGCAGAAATTCAAAGAATCACTAATGGCTACTATGGGCAACTATATGCCAGTAAACTGGAAAATCCAGGAAAAAAATAGACAAATTCCTAGACACATACAACCTACCAAGATTGAACCAGGAAAAAAATCCAAAACTTGGACATATTAATAACAAATAATGAGTTCAAAGCTATAATAAGTCTCCCAGCAAAAAAAAGCCTGGGACCTGATGGCTTCACTGCTGAATTCTATCAAACATTTAAAGAACTAATACCAGTACTACTCAAACTATTCCAAAAAATAGATGAGAAGGGGTAACTTCCAAACTCATTTTAAGAGGCCAGTATTGCCTTGATATCAAAACCAGACAAATGCATATCAAAGAAAGAAAACTACAGACCAATATCTCTGATGAATATTGATGTAAAAATCCTGAGCATAATACTAGCAAACCAAGTTCAACAATACATTAGAAAAGTCATTCATTATGACCAAGTGTGGTTTATGCCTGGGATGCAAGGATGGTTCAACATGCAATTCAATCAATGTGATATATCATATCAACAGAATGAAGGATAGAAATCATATGATCATTTCAATTGATGCTGAAGAAACATTTGATAAAATTCAACATTGCTTCATGATAAAATCTCTTTAAAAACTGTGTATAGAAGAAACAGACTTCAACATAATAAAAACCATGTATGACAAACCTGTAGCTAGTATACCAAATGGGGAAATATTGAAAGCCTTTTCTCTAAGATCTTAAAAATAACAAGGATGCCCACTGTCATGACCGTTATTCAACATAGTTCTGAAGTCCTAGCTAGAGCCATCAGATAAGGAAAAGAAATAAAGGTCATTCACATTTCAAAAGAAGAAGTAAAATTATCCTTGTTTGCAGATCATATGATCTTATATTTGGAAAAACCTAAGTAACCCACACATGAAAACTGTTAGAACTGATAAACAAATACAGTAAAGTTGCATGATACATAATCAACATACAAAAATTAGTAGAATTTTTATACGCCAACAGTGAACAATCTGAAAAAGGAATAAAAAGGTGATCCCATTTACAATAGCCACACATAAAATTACATACCTAAGAATTAACTTAACCAAAGAAGTGAAAGGTCTCAATAATGAAAACTACAAAACACTGATGAAAGAAATTGAAGAGGACACCAAAAAATGGAAAAATATTTTGTGTTCATGGACTGGAATAATCAATATTGTTACAATGTCCATACTACCCAAAGCATTCTACACATTCAATGTGCTCACTATCAATATACTAATGACATTTTTCACAGAAATAGAAAAAAATCAATCCTATAATTTATATGGATCAAAAAAAGACCCATAGTAGCCAAAGATATCCTAAGCAAAAAGAACAATATTGGAGAAATCACATTACCTGACTTCAAATTATACTACAGAGCTTTAGTAACCAAAACAACATGGTACTGGCATAAAAACAGACACATAGATCAATGGAACAGAATAGAGAATCCAGAAACAAATCCACACACCTACAGTGAACTTGTTTTTGACAAAGGTGCCAAGAACATACACTGGTGAAAAGACAGTCTCTTCAATAATTGGTGCTGTGAAAACTGGATATCAAGATGCAGAAGAATGAAAATAGACCCCTATCTCTCACCATATACAACAATCAAATCAAAATGAATTAAAGACTTAAATCTAAGGCCTCAGAATATGAACCTACTATAAGAAAATATTGGCAGGGCACGGTGGCTTACGCCTGTAATCCCAGCACTTTGGGAGGCCGAGGTGGGCGAATCATGAGGTCAAAAGATCAAGACCATCCTGGCCAACATGGTGAAAACACATCTCTACTAAAAATACAAAAATTAGCTGAGAGTGGTGGCACTCGCCTGTATTCCCAGCTACTTGGGAGGCTGAGGCAGGAGAATCACTTGAATCCTGAAAGTGGAGGTTGCAGTGAGCCAAGATCGTGCCACTGCACTCCAGCCTACAGGACACTGTTCTGGGCAAACATTTCATGAGCAATACCCCCACAAGCACAGGCAACCAAAGCAAAAATGGATAAATGGGGTCACATCAAGTTAAGAAGCTTCTGCACAGCAAAAGAAACTATCAACAAATTGAAGAGACAACTAATGGAATGGGAGAAAATATTGACAAACTATCCATCTGATAAGGGATTAATAACCAGAATAAATAAGGAGTTCAAACACATCTGTAGGAAAAAAGTCTAATAATCTGATTTTTAAAATGGGCAAATATTTGAATAGACATTCCTCAAAAGAAGACATGCAAATGGCAAATGGGCATAAGAAAAGGTCCTCAACATCACTGGATTATCAGAGAAATGCAAATCAAAACTACAATGAAATGTTCATCTCATCCCAGTTAAAACGGCTTATATCTAAAAGACAGGCAATAACAAATTCTGGTGAGGATGTGGAGAAAAGGAAACCCTTGTATACTATTGGGGGAAATGTAAATTAGTACAACCAATGTGGAGAACCGTTTGGAGCTACAATATGATCCTGCAATCCCATTGCTGGCTATATACCCAAAAGGAAAGAAATCAGTGTATCAAAGAGCTGTCTGCACGCCTATGTTCATTGTAGCACTGTTCACAGTAGGTAAGCACTGGAAGCAACCTAAGCGTCCATCAACAAATGAATGAGTAAAGAAAATGTGGTACATATACATAATGGAGTAGTATTCATCCATAAAAAAAAATGAGATCCCGTCATTTGCAACAACATGGATGAAACCAGAGATCATTATGTTAAGTGAAATAAGCCAAGCACAGAAAGACAAACATCACCTTGTCTCACTTATTTGTGGGATCTAAAAATTAAAACAACTGAACTAATGAACATAGAGAGTAGAAGAATGGTTACCAGAGGCTGGGAATGGTAGTTGGGGGTGGGGGAGGGAGAGGGGTTGGATAATGGGTACAAAAAATGGTTAGAAAGAATGTATAAGACCTACTATTTGATAGCACAGCAGGATGACTTATAGTCAAAATAACTTATTTGTACATTTTTAAATAACTAAACGAGTATATTTGGATTGCTTGTAACACAAAGGATAAGTACTTAAGGGGATGGATACCCCATTCAAAAAATAAAATAAAATAAAGAAAATAAAGCTAATATGCATGACAAAAAATTTAAAAAGCAAAAAACAAACAAAAAACTACCCAATGCAAGCCTTTTGGTTATACATATCCAAAAACCCACCATGAAACTGCATTTTTTGTATAAGTTTATCACTCAGGTTGCATGTTTTTTGTTTTGTTTTCTTTGCTTGTTTGCTTTTGTTTCTAATTTGTTTTGTTTTGCTTTTGCTTTTGCTCTGCAGAATTTATTTACTTTCTTTGGAATCCTGTTTTGCATTTAAACATGTTTACAGTAATTCATCCAGCATTTCTAAATGTTCTGTACACAATTGCCTTTTTCTGGTTATATCTGACTATTATATTATCAATTATTGAAGTACAAAATCTGCTTGTTCACCCAACAGTACATGTTATTTATCTTTTCTATTTTGGTTCACAAGAAATGTGCTTCCGTTTTTTTCTTGTGACTATAATACCATAATATGAACATTGACAATTTTAGTCATTTCTCCAGCGATGGGCATCCAGATTATTTTACTATTTATTACTACAATATGTGACAAAAATCAACACCCATATATATGCCTTCCTGTGGAAAAGTGGAAAGGTTTTTCTAGTGGAGAGAGAGGAATATTGGAATCATACAGTGTGCTCATTTTAATTGTAATGAACTTTTATGTTGCCTTCCAAAGTGGCTTTGCCCAATTATATTGAGGGCAGGATCAGTTTCCTGAAGCCTCTTCAATACTCTCAAAGATAAATTGTGTTTTTTCTTAAATGGGTAAAATATTATACTACATTTGTCTTTTAAATTTGTCTGATTACTATTAGACCAAATGCTTACACATACTGATTAGCCATTTATATTATCTTTTCTTTTGAATTACCTATTTTCATCATATGTCCATTGGGCTGTGTTTTCTTGATGATTTGAAATCACATGAGTCTTATGTTTGTAATATGTTGCAAGTATTCATTCCCAGTCATGTACTTGATTTGCATCAGTTCACTGTGTCTAAGAACAAGCAGAAGAGTAAAGATTACTTTGGGCTGATTTCACAATGGTTTCAGATTTCTTTGCTCTGTTGAACTGATTCTTCAGAGCAAAACAAAACAAAATATTGAATAGAATTTCATGGGTAGTGATGAGCATTTCTCTGCAATTTCTGAAAAGCTGTTAGTGCTTCCAGCATTTCTTTAAGCATTTCTGATGGTGTTCATACATTGTAATAAGGCAGTCTGTTCAGAGAAAAAGATGAGGAAGAGTTTTCTTATTTGTTGTTTGTCTTTGTTTTTGTTCACTGTCCCTTTATGACAATATCATACTCTTCAAGTCACTCCACTACCAGGATCTGGGGAAATGTATAAAATGACACATTAACATTATAACTACAATCTATTTGTGCACTGTCGACAGTCCATGAGATATACTTTTTTTTCTCTTTCTTTTCCTTAGTAAAAGATTTAATAGTGAAAAGCCTTCCTAGAGCTTTAAATCTTTTCCACAAATGAAAAAAAAAAAAGTAAAACAATACAGACTTCTATTTCTATCTATCAGAACTGCAGACTATTTTAACTGTAGAATATCAGAAGCTGTAATCCTATAGGCATGCAGAAAGTCTTGTCATAGAAATATACTGGTTACTCATTTAATATCACAAAAAATTAGGACCATAATAAATTGTCTTAGTCCTTTTCAGATAAAACTGTAAATAATACTAATGCTTAGGAAATGAAGAATTATTTAGATAATGAAAAACTTAAAAACAAATTGCTCTAAGAGAATAGTAGCTTATTATGGCTTTGCCATTCCCACCATACCATTTCAGAATTTAGTACAGGCACACCTCAGAGATATCGCACGTTTGGTGCTAGACCATTGCAATAAAGTGAATATAGCAATAAAGTGAGTTACACAGATTTTTTGGTTTCTCAGTGCATATAAAAGTTATGTTTACACTCTACTTGCTACAGTCTGGTAAGTGTACAATGGCATTAGGTCTTAGAGAAAACAATGTACACACCTTGTCTAAAAAATACTTTATACCTATCCCAAATAGCCAAAGTCAAGAGCATTGGCATAGATTATGTGGAAATTTAATAATAATGATGCTGATGAAAATGATAATAATTATGAAGCAATCCCTTTTTCTTAAAAGCAGTGAAAAAATGCAGAGCAGATGTATCAATTATTTATCACTTCAGTAATGCTGCATAACAAACCACATGAAAAATTAGTTGTATACAATGGCCAATGTATATTATTTGTCATAGCTTTGTGGGTTAGCAGACTTGCTCTGCTAATCTGAGCCAGGACTGACTGAGACTGGCTGGGTTCTCTCATGCATCTGCAGGTAGTTGGTTTGGTAGGCTGGGGGCACGCTGTTTTAAGATGGCCTTTGCTGGGCAATTGAGTGCTCTTCCACATGTCTCTCATAGTACTCTAGGAGGCTAGCTGAGCGCATTCTTGTCATAGTGGCAGGGGTCCAGAAGAGAAAGTAGAAATGCGCAAGTCAAATTCAAGCCTCTGCTATCATTGTATGTGCTAACATTAATTGCCAAAGCAAGCCCATGGACCAGCCAGGAGTCAGTATGAGAAGGAACTGTAGAGCTACAAGACAAAGGACTTTGATTCATGAAAACCATTAAGGTGGGCCCTTAATACAAACAATCTACCTCAGTAGAAATTATATCATATATAGAGTTTTTAAATTTTATTTTATACATGGAATTGTAAAATTAAAAGTTTTAATTCATGCTATGCCTCTTTAAGTGGGACTTTGATCAGCTAATTGCTGAAATATATTTGATAATATTTTATGTGAAATGATTTACTTAAAGGGCTTATCAGACTGGAGCCATTTTGATTTATTTGCAGAGTATTAGGGTTGGCTTTATAAATAGATTCTTGCAAAAAATATGAAGGCCTATTATTATTGGTTTAAAAATGAAAATACCAGCCAGGGGTGGTGGCTCATGCCTGTAATCCCAGCACTTTGGGAGGCCAAAGAGGGCAGATCACCTGAGGTCAGGAGTTTGAAACCAGGCTGGCCAACATGGCAAAACACCGTCTCTATTGAAAATACAAAAATGAGCTGGGCACGGTAGCGGGCACCTGTAATCCTAGCTACTCAGGAGGCTGAGGCAGGAGAATTCACTCCACCGGGAGGCCTCAGAAATAATACCACACATCTACAACCATCTGATCTTTGACGAATCTGACAAAAACAAGAAATGGGGAAAGGGTTCCCTATTTAATAAATGGTGTTGGGAAAACTGGCTAGCCATATGGAGAAAACTGAAACTAGACCCCTTTCTTACACCTTATACAAAAATTAACTCAAGATGGACTAAAGACTTAACTGTAAGACCTAAAACCATAAAAACCCTAGAAGAAAACCTAGGCAATACCATTCAGGACACAGGCATGTGCAAGGACTTCATGACTAAAACACCAAAAGCAATGGCCACAAAGCCAAAATTGACACATGGGAATGGGATCTGATCAAACTAAAGAGCTTCTGCACAGAAAAAACCAAAAAACAAAAAAAACTATCATCAGAGTGAACAGGCAACCTACAGAATGGGAGAGAATTGTTGCAATCTATCCATCTGACAAAGGGCTAATATCCAGAATCTACAAAGAATTTAAACAAATTTACAAGAGAAAAAACAAACAACCACATCAAAAAAGTGGGCTAAGGATATGAACAGACACTTCTCAAAAGAAGACATTTAAGTCGCCAACAAACATGAAAAAAAAACGCATCATCACTGGTCATTAGAGAAATGCAAATCAAAACCACAATGAGATACCATCTCATGCCAGTTAGAATGGCAATCGTTAAAAAGTCAGAGAACAACAGATGGTGGAGAAGATGTGGAGAAATAGGAACGCTTTTACACTGTTGGTGGGAGTGTAAATTAGTTCATCCATTGTGGAAGACAGTGTGGCAATTCCTTAAGGATCTAGAACCAGAAATACTATTTGACCCAGCAATCCCATTACTGGGTATATAACTCAAAGGATTATAAATCATTCTACTGTTAAGACACATGCACACCTATGTTTATTGCAGCATTGTTCACAATAGCAAAGACATGGAACCAACCTAAATGCCCATCAATGATAGACTGGATAAAGAAAATGTGGCCCATATACACCATGGAATGCTATGCAGCCATAAAAAAGGATGAGTTCATGTCCTTTGCCAGGGACATGGATGAAGCTGGAAACCATCATTTTCAGCAAACTAACACAAGAACAGAAAACCAAACACGGCATGTTCTTACTCATAAGTGGGAGTTGAACAATGCAGGGAGGGGAACATCACACACCAGGGCCTGTTGCGGGGTGGGGGACTAGGGGAGGAATAGCATTAGGAGAAATACCTAGTATAGATGACGGGTTGATGGGTGCAGCAAACCACCATGGCACGTGTATACCTATGTAACACACCTGCACGTTCTGCACATGTACCCCAGAACTTAAAAGTATAATAAAAATAAAAGAACCATCTTTCAGAAGTTTTATCATCGAGCCAGGAAGGATGATCTTAATTGGTAACATTGAAAACTACAATTCTCTTTTGGAATGATGTCTTTTGAGACTAGAATTATCAATGTTTCTAGTTTGGCCTGAAAATGGTCTTACATGACTTTTTAAAATATAATATTATAGACAATAATAAATCATATCGTTATCAATCGCTATTCTATTTTTAACTTAGCAAGATAAATTTAGAATTTTAAAATTCAGTATCTTGTTCTGTATATATTTTACATAAATGATTTCGTTAAAAAAAAAAAAAAAACCCTTTCTGGAATATAGGAGCCTGGCTCCGTGATGCTAAGATCAAAATCAACACAGGCTGAGGAAAAGCTCTGTCTAAGATAGAATCATATTTTCTTAAATGTATGTAGAGCTGATTAAATGAGAATTATGAGAAAAAAATCAGTGTTAAACTCAAGATATTACATCAAATTTGTAAATGTTAGAGGCCAGACTGTATTAACAATAAGGAGACTCTCTCAAGCTTATAATGGAGGCATTGGTAATGCTCATACTGAAAAAAATACATTTTATAAGAATCAAATATGAACTTTTGCTTCAGGGATTATTTTATGAATTCAGTTTAGTTAATTACATAATTACTTAACTTACTAAAACACATTTGAGACAGACTTCTTGATATTGTGTGCATTTGAATGCATAGAACACCTAGTCATGCTATAATGAAATACTCATCTATGATGGTACAGTTATTTGTGGATAGGGTCAGCACTACTTTTATCAAACACAGAGTGCATGATATTCCTCTATGATTCAATTTCAAGAATACTCTTTTTCCACTAACAAAATATCTCCTACCCTAAGTATAAAATGCCTAAATTTAGAATTTGTATGTGCTCCTTTTATTGAGGATGTAGTTAACTCATTATAATTTAAAAGCTCTTGGAAAAGGCCATGCATTGCATTAGTATTTCTTGGCTTATATTTAAATTAGGTTATTAGATCTTCCGGAAGCAGATATCAAAGTGTGTTCAGTAACAACAAAAATTAGGTGCTGTAAAGAAAGGAAAGAGGCAGCATTGCAAGGCTGAAGGCACTGGAAAACAAACTTTCTTCTCAGAGTTGTCTTTTCTCAAAGTTTATATCATATTTGGACAGTAGGAGTATTGGTTCTCTGGTTCTACAGCTTAAGTCTAATTGCAGTTGCTATAATTTATAAACAGTGGTGGTCTTGGGTTCAATAATTTTTCTAAGCCTGTATCCTTTTGATAAAATATGGACATTATTGACTTTCGGAGTAATGCAAGGATTACATAAAAGTTTCTCTCTAAAGCATCTGATGTACACGAAGTCCTTGATGACACCAGTTCCTTTTCTCGGTTGTAAGATATGTAGATATTATTATGCAAACACAAAGTCTTCAATTTCTTGAAGATCACATCAGAGGTTAGATGTCTAACTCAGATTGGGTTCAGTGATGGGTTAAAAGCTGGCATTGAATCTACGAGGATTGAGCTGAAGATCATTTTTTAGGCACCCTTCAGGGAGAAACTAAAAATTAAACCCAAGTCAGAGAGTAAAGTCATATCAGTTGGCAATGGCCTCAAAGAAGCAGAACCCAGAAAGATCACAGAATACTGTGGCAGAGTAAGAATTTTTCTAACAGAAGATAGGAGTCAGTGAAAGAGATATCCTGTGTCCTTCAGCAGAACTGTGAATTTCTGGAATTCTCTTTAGGGTACTCACAGACTCAGCTCTGGGTTGGTAGAGCAATATTAAGAACACAAAGCTAGCTGAGTTAGATTCAATTAAATTAAAATATAATGTGAACTGGATTTATTCTGGCAGGATCACTATCATTGAAGTCCAGTAGAAATAAAATGGAAAGTACTCATATCATCTTACTTACAAGTTGTGCATCTTCAATTTTTCAAAAAAATAAAAAAGCAGAAATGTAAGGGGATCTAACATACTTCCACAGTTCATTATGAGAATTTCACATCTGGGAAAACATTATTGAGAGAGTCAGCTGGAGAGATGTTTGGCATTGTCTTTCACAGTGAAGGTGAGAGGTAGAAAGCAGTGCATTTTGAGACTATCCCTCTTTGGTTAAGGATTGATTTCTGGGAAAGTTAAACAAACAAATTAACCAGCAAAAACAACCTGACAAAGACTTATTATATTCCCCAAAGTTCAATATGTGCTGAGAAATATTGCCTGAATATAGCATCACTGCTCTACCTAGAAGTCCTCTGTTCATGAGGTTAAAATTCATGGCTAATGTGATAAAACTAGTTTATGTATTTATTTTCAGTCTAATTGCTTCTGTACTTTTATTGGAAAACAGGAAGTTCTGAGTATCGATGAAAAGATATGGTAAGCTTTGCGAAAATGCTTACAAAGATTCTAATTTTGTAGGCACTGGGCAGCCTGGTGAGATTGATTCATTTGCTTGTTCAACAAATATTTACAGAAAACCTACCACGTGCATGCCCCATGCCAGTCACTGGAGATATTGTAGGAAACCTCACTAACACATTCTTAATTTGTCCTCTCTGTGCTCACTTTATCTGTTGAAAAACAATGAAACCATCTGACTGCCGGCGTCAAATATCTCTGGTTCATATGAGATGAAATAAGTTTTAAGTGTCTTGTAAAATGTAAGTTATGTTGGTAAAATATATGCTTAATAATAATTTAGAAAACTTGTTAAAAGCATTTCAATAACCAAGTCAGAAAAATTAATATCTACCAACTACAGCAAGGGTGAAACAGATTTCTAAGTCATTATCCAATTATCCTGTAATTATACAGTTGTAAATCCACCATCGTACATCATTTTCAAAGACACTTTATAAAAGAAAACTTCCTGACTGTAATCAAAGCTTTGGATAAAATAGTATTTTTGTAAACCATCTATGTCAGTTATGAGATAATAAATTACATTTTGTATCCCCACATAATAAAGACGCACAAGAATACCTATAAACTGTCATGCTGCAACAAATATGCTAAATAAATGATTAACACTCTTGACACATACATATCTCTTGGAAATCAACATTTAATAACACTAGGTTTTATATTAGACAGTTTTTATTTTGTCTACCTCATATATCTTTTTCTGGGAAACTAACCCCATTTCTACTTCCATGATTCTGGTAAGCTACCAGTCCTGGCATCCAAACCATGACCAAAAAGGTGGCCTCATATAAGGCAATTGGACTGTCTTCTGAGACTTGAAGGTAGTGGAAGGCATTTGGGGTTATGACATATAATGTTTCTAGTCTCCAGTTCTGAGATTCTCAGAGCTACCCTGGTTCCCATCTACCCTGAGCCTTGATTATTATTCCACTCTGCCTGAATCTGTGAATTACTTTCTATTACATTAATACCTTTGACATTGTCAGTGTAAGTTACCCAGAATTGCTTTACGTTGTGGGCAAAAAAGAAAACCTCACTCAAAGTCAACAAAATAAATTTCAAAATTTCACGTTTCATAAAACAGTTAAGTAAATTACGTTTAAGAACAAAATAGTCAACCTCATTAGGAATCAAAGATATGCAAATAAAATCAGTAAGTCAGATTAGAAACCTGCCATCCTCTCCAAATTCACTCAGCGTGAAAGCCTAGGTCCTACAAGTGGCCTACAAGACCCTTCATAATCTGTCATGCATTTATACTCTGACGTCTACAAGTTTCCCTCACTTTCCTCTGTCTCACCCACTTGAGCGTTCTTACTGTTTCTCACACACACTAAGCACAGTCTAGTCTCAGGATCTTCCCTCAAGCCATTCTTTCTGCCCCCCTCCAGCCTTGACCAGTCCCCTCATGCATTCTTGGCTTAAAGCTTCCCTACTCGAATACTTCAAACTGTCATCCCCTCCAGGTCTTTCTTCCCTGTACCCTATTCTAATGTTGCTTTTATATCTAGCACTTATTGCATTTAACATAATATCTAGTGTACTCAGTAATTTATAAGTAATTTATTGAATGAGGTGTGTGTTATTTTAACTCATTCAGTTAGCAATTTTTTAATGATGCAGATGAGGTGAAATGGAAAAGGGAATGTAGCATAATGTAGAAGCATCCAGAATCCAGGACCAGATTCCAGAACCCAAGACCGGATTCTCTTCTTTCAAACCTTAGCTCCCCCACCTATACTCTGTCCAGCCTTGAACAGTTCACATATTTGTGCCACGGTTTATGCCTGTCTGAAATGCAAAGGATGACAAAATCAACATTATATTGTTCTTGTGATGATCATATATAAAGCACTTAAATATTATCTAGCATATAGGAAACAATAACTGTTACTTATAATAGCATATAACTTAGGCAAATGATAATTTATTTCTGGAAACCCAGTAATGGTCATAGCTCAGTAAATTTGGGAGTTAAACTTAAAAATATACGAATAAATATGAGCAAAGCATAATGAAATATTGGAAAAATCTAGATATTTAACAATATAGAATAGCTATATAAATGATATTTTAGGCATTAAATTCCATCTATAGAGATGTGATAATAGCTGGATAAGCTTCTGCTATGATGGTATGTGAAGAAAGTAGGATATATTTTATAATTATGTCATCTAAAGTATATACAACGTGAATGAAAAACATTTTTTAAAGTAGCAAAATATGAACAATTGTCTTTCTGTTATACATTTGTAGGGAATTTTAAATACCACTTTTTACAGTTTTCTTTTGTTGTACTAGTTTTAAATCATAATAACATTTTTTAAGTAATTTGTCTGACTATGCAGGAAACAAATCCATTTCCCATATGTAGTCTCAATCACATGAATGCATGGTTTAATTCAAAAGTTCCAAGAAAAAGAACAAAATATAACATCTTA
Organism: Pongo pygmaeus; assembly: GCF_028885625.2. Classification (NCBI taxonomy): domain Eukaryota; kingdom Metazoa; phylum Chordata; class Mammalia; order Primates; family Hominidae; genus Pongo; species Pongo pygmaeus. The sequence goes on along the minus strand of NC_072378.2, from coordinate 154,159,863 downwards.
TGGGACTAACATATATACGCTTCTAGCAATGTTTTCTTTTTTAAAAATGTGGTGTTGCCCAGGCGCAGTGGCTCACGCCTGTAATCCCAGCACTTTGGGAGGCCGAGGCAGTGGATCACTTCAGGTCAGGAGTTCAAGACCAGCCTGGCTAACATGATGAAACCCCATCTCTACTAAAAATACAAAAAACTAGCCAGGCATGGTGGCGCACATCTGTAGTCCCAGCTACTCAGGAGGCTGAGGCAGGAGAATCGTGTGAACCCAGGAGGCGGAGGTTGCAGTGAGCCAAGATCGTGCCACTGCACTCCAGCCTGGGAAACAGAGCGAGAGTCCATGTCAAAAAAAAAAAAAAAAAAAGGGGGGGGTGCTGTAGTAGGAAACCTCATCATATTGCGTTGCATTCCACGGATTGAAAAAGTAAACCAAAGTCTGCTTAGGTATTTTGAATAATGCTATTTTCTGATTAAAATATTTTCTGTACCAGAAATATAATTAGGAGTTAGGACCTGTATTATTAAAGGTCCATGTAAACCTCAATTTCATAAACTTATTTGTTAATAAATAGTTGAATCTTCGATATGAGTTACTGTGAACACTTTAAACATTTCCTAAACTTAAAGACAGCTATTGTCAACTTCATCTTTGATACATAAAGAGCTTAGAAGTCATTACTCCCATCCCTACAACAAGTAAAACCTGAAAGTCAATTGTTTTTATTGATCCCATAAGAAAACTGAGGTCCCAGGTCAAATCACTACCCTAAATCTAAAGAGGCAGTTATTTCCAGGGATATATAGCAACCAAAGTCCACTTGCCTGTAGCAAAAGCCAAAAGAGCTATAAACCGGGAGGCAATCTTAAACGTGTGAATTGCTCAGCCTGAGTGAGAGCCAGCACGAGACAAAGAAACTCTGCAAAGTGTAGTTTTAGGGGGCCTCAAACACTTTCACTGGCTTTCTCATCAGGACCATCCCAGGTTCTCATAGTGAGGATCCCACAATGATCTCAGTGTGGCCCTGACAGGAGGAGGGGAACAAGAATAGCTATTTTGAAACATTTTCAGAGTCTTCTCCTTGGCAAAGACCTAATCTCCAGGGGAAAGGACCTTGCCAAAGTGCAATTCTGAAATCTTATCTGAGTTGGAGGAAGGGCAGTTCTCCCCATCCTTGCCTCTTCTGGTCTTTCTTTCTTACCTAAGGAAGTTCGAGAAACATCTATAGTGGGAGTTAGGCATTCAAGGAAATCCACTGGAAATGTGCCAGCCAGGGAAGGGAGTAGTGGGCAGGGCCCAAAACAGCTCTACTACTAGAGGAGAGATTGAAACACGTGAAGACTACAGCCCTACACATAGGCCCACTAAGTGACTGCGATTTAATTGAACTGGCAAAGAACACTCCCCACCTCCCACTCCTTATAACCCTACCAATAGGGATCCAGAAAAATGCATAGTGGATTAAGGTGTAAGAGCTGCCAGCACAGACTCTCTCTGAGAAGAAGTGTTTAGGGAAGAACCAGAGCAAAGATAGATTAAAACAAAAACACTGGACAAAATTGTATCCTCTGGTATCCAAAGCTACAACAATCACTAAACACAGAAAAACTGTCGGCCAAATTAGCATAAATCCTCCTGCTAAAGGACTATTTACCTCAGTCTATTTTATTTAATAAGTCTGGATTTCAATAAAAAATAAGGCGTGCCAAAAAAGCAAGAAGGAAAACAGTGTGAAGGGATAAAGCAATCATCAGAGTCACATTCTCATAAAATACAAACATTGGAACTATTAGGCAATTTAAAATAACTATGATTAATATGGGCTCTGATGGGAAAAACAGATAACCTGCAAAAGCATATGCATAATATAAGCAGAGATGGAAACTCCAACAATAACAGGAAGTGTTAGAAATCAAAAACACAGCACCTGAAATGAAAATTGTCTTCAATGGACTAATTAATAGACTACGTAGAATAGAAAAGATTCGGTGAGCTCAAAGGTAAGTGAATAGAAAATTCCCTAAGTGAAATGCAAAAAAAAATAGTAAGAAAGAATCAAAACAGTACATTCAAGAACTGGGGCAAAATATCAAAAATTGCAAAATACATATAATTGAAATACCAGAATGAGAGGAAAGATGAAACAGAGCAGAAGAAATATTTTCAAAATTATCGACAGGTATGAGACAACAGACCCAAGGAGATGAGAGAAAAACAAACAACATAAATAAAACAAAAACCAAAACAAAAAAATCACATATATGTATACCATATTCAAACTGCAGAAAATCAGGGCAAAGAGAAAATCCTGAGAGAAGCCAGAGGGAAAATGTCTTACTCATAAAGGAACAATGGTAGGAATTGCAGCATATTTCCCATTAGAAACCATGAAGGAAAAAAAAAAAGAGAGAGAGAGAAAGAGTGGACTGAAATATTTAAAATGTTGAAAGAAAAAATATTAGGTTGCTGCATAAATAATTGTGGGTTTTATCATTACTTTCAATGGAAAAAAAAACGCAGTAACTTTTGCACCAAACTAATATCTTACCAACCTAGAATTCAATATCCAATGTAATAATTCTTAAAAAGTTGAAATGAAATATTTCCTCAGACAAACAAAACCGAGGCAATTTATTGCCAGCAGACCTGTAATGTCAGAAATGTGAAAAGGAGTTATCAGGCATAAGGAAGATTATATAAATGAGAAACTCATATCTATATAAAAAAAGGAAAAGTATTCAGCAACAAATAAATATAAAAATACTTTCTTTTTAAACTCTTAATTTCTCTAAATGATAAGAATTTGCTTAAAGTCATAACAGCAACATATTTAACTTATAGCATTGGAAAGCTGGAAAGCTGCCTTGGAAAGTCCCTGGCTTCGAAGTCACCTCTACATAATTTGACCGTACAATTCTAGCACACTCCATGAGATTCCTTCTTTTTCTCTACTTTGAAATCTATATTTTGTCTAATTTGTCCATTTTTTCTGGTTTGTAGAAAGGAGAGGGAAGTATTCCAAGTATTCAACTATTGTCCCTCTTGGGCTATATTTTTAAACTGGCTTTTGTTTCTAAACAGGAAAGGAACACATTTTTCTGTAGTCTTAAAAAGTATTACTTCAAATAAAATGATATTTTACAATAATGTCATGACAATAAAAATTCTTATTGCTGTTCCAATTTTTCCTTTTTCTAATTTTATAGCTCAATGTAATTTTCTCTAAAAAAAGATGAAGTCTTGATTTGAGACCTCATCTGACCAAATATCAACATTTCATCATTGAACTTGATGCTTACTTCAATAATATTTGATTTTAAACTGTTCGACATAAGCATGTTTTGAATTAGGCTAAAGTTAGGTAAGTTTTAAAATTTTTGTGCAATCAAAATAGCCAAAAGTGTCTATCCCTCATAGCCATATATTTAAATTATGTGCCACAAAAATAAAGATTTTTCTAAAGAAATATTTCATTGAGAGCAAAACTGGAATATGAAATTAATCTTATAGTAGGTTTCTTAACAGGTATCAAGCCTTATAATGACAGTATATTTTTAATTCCATTTTTCTTATCTATCAGAATATAGCTTACATATTCTGACCAAAAAAAAAAAAATCACCTAATTTCTCTAAACTTTCGCTCTTTCCTTACTATGCTTTCATGTTTATTGGTCAGGATAATTGATTTTAACTAATATAATAATTAACTCCAGAATTTCGGTAGCTTAGTACAATAATGCTTAATTTCTCACTCATATTACAATTCATTTGTTGTTATTTTTTGTTTTTTTTTTTTGTTTTTTGTTTTTTGTTTTTTGAGATGGAGTCTCGCTCTGTCACCGGGCTGGAGTGCAGTGGCGCAATCTCGGCTCACTGCAACCTCTGCCTCCTGGGTTCAAGCGATCCTCCTGCCTCAGCCTCCTGAGTAGCTGGGACTACAGGTGCGCACCACCACGCCCAGCTAATTTTTTGTATTTTTAGTAGAGATGGGATTTCACCATGTTGGCCAGGATGGTCTCGATCTTTTGACCTCATGGTCCACCCACTTGGGCCTCCCAAAATGCTAGGATTACAGGTGTGAGCCACCGCACTTGGCCAATTCATTTGTTTTTTAATCATTTCTCCATGCAGTAATTCAGAGCTCCTAGGACCTGTCATCCTGCTGGGCCACCACACTCTTTGGGCCTCCTTGGGTTTCTCCACTGCTCTGTGTTCAGTAGGACTAGGGAGTAAAAAGAGAGAAAGAGAGCAAGGATGATTATTTGGGGTATGTTAGAGTCTCAGATCTAATGGTAGCATTTGTCCCTTGAACTCACATTCTACTGGCCAAGCCTCTGCCATGTGGCTCCAAACTCACTGCAAGAAAAAATGGGAAAATTAGTTCCTTTGTACCTAGGAAGAGGAAATAGAATGAGGTGGCTTTAAACTAGGGTCTGCCAAACTTCGGTTAAAAGCAAATACTTGGGAGCCATATGGACTGAGTTAAAATCTTTGTCTTACCACTTTCTTGTTGAAACAAATTACATAACTTCTATGGATAATTATGGAATTTACAAGGCTGTGAAAAAATTAAATGAGTTAATTTATATAAAGTTTTTAGCAAAGGGCTTTGCACTTCCTTGTTAGGTACTCTTATGGGCTGAATCGTGTGCCTCAAAAGTTCACATGCTGAATTTCTAACCCCAGTGCCTCAGATTGTAACTGTGTTTGGAGATACAGTCGTTAGACAAGTAATTCAGTTAAAATGAGGCCATTAGAATGAACCCTAATTCAACATTAGGCAAACTTAGAAGAGGGAATTTGAACACCGGCACACACAGAGGAAAGAGGATGTGAAGACACAGAAAGAAGACAACCATCTACAAGCCAAGGAGAGAGGCCTGGAACAGATGATCTCACAGCCCTTAGAAGAAACGAACCCTGCCAACACCTTGATCTCAGACTTTTAGCCTCCAGGGCTATGAGAAAATAAACTCCTGTTGCTTAAGTCACCCAGGCTGTGGTACTTTGTTACGGCATCCCTGGCAAACTAGTATGGGCGCTACAATGTGTTAGCTATAATTAGCCATTTCTTCTGGCAAACAGGCCATTCAATCTCCCTATATAAATTTTACCTTTATGTATAAGGTAATTGGAAAATGCTACTCTTTTCTAGAGGATAGATCTTATGTTACACTTTTATGAGACTAAAGCCTTTCTCTCTCTCAGTAAAATCCCAAATATCCAAAGCACATAACACAATGCAGTTCATGTTGTGGACAATCAATAATTCTCTCCCACTTGTTTCTACAGTTACTGCAACACCCACGTTTTATTCCCATTCCTCCAGCTTGAGTTATGTGCACTTCTCTGAATCAGTCATGATGTGTTAGAAGCCAGAAAAGACCTTAATCCTCAGTTTAGGAGCTCAGTCAACATTTTATAACCATAGCTAAGGCTACAGTTTCAGTTCAGAAATTCTCTCTCTGTTTTCCGTAAATCCTTATAAATGTCATGTATTTTATATTGCAGTAATCCACCTTTGAGGGATTGTATATGGTTTGCTTTCTGAAATATTTCATAGAAGGCAGTTAAGGGCTTTTAAGTGATAACAATAACAACGTTAATGATCATAGTATTTTAGAGTTTAAAGTAATCTTCAGAATCATCGTTCATGCATTGGACTGATGTGGTCAGCAAGCTACAGAAACGGTAAATAAACACCTTGCCTGCTCCCCACAGATGAGCAAGAGGATTACTTAGTTCAGGTCCCCTGACTCTTGGCTCTTGTTCTTCCCACTCATCACAACATCAATAATGAAAATGAAATGCACTTTCTGCTGAGAAAGACAATTAGTAGTATGAAAAATTGAAATTGTTACTTTTCTCCCTATCAAAAGAAATCAGATTTTTTGTTTCACTCGGCCTCGTGCATGACTAAACATAATTCTTCCGTGACTGCAAATGATCGCTCTCTGAACACTTTGACAAACTGAAGCAGCAGAGCAGGGAAGGGACGTCAGTGATTTTTAAGCTCATCGTTTTCAAAGCTGAGATGGCTAACAGACCCCAAAGATGGTGATGATGGTAGAAAAAGAAATATATTCTTATTATAGAGTATTTCTTAACACTTACTTTGTAAAAATGGTTTTAAATATCCCTACCTTTAGAGTCACGTCAAATTAAGACTGACAGTCCGGCCTGAACAGTGAGTCCTTATTTCCATAAACTACTCCTATCACTAAGCACATTAGTAAACTAACAAAATGCAAAATGATAGTGCTCATTCCCTCTGGAAGGAAAGAGACGTGGTGTTGTGTCACAATGTGACGATTGTCACATTTTGTTTCCTCTCCTATAACAAATGGCTTGAAATTTAAAGAGAACTATTCAAAATATTATGCTACTTTTAATAAGAAATTAATATATATATATGAATCATATATATATGATTTACCCCTTTCCCATCTGAAATACTGGAAAGTTGTGGAAATGAGACAAAGTCCAATGTTATTTTCCTCTATCTTAAGGCCTAATGATTCCATAGCCAACTACTGAAGAGACGGAAGGGAGTTAAATGCTTTTGAAATCACCTAATTCATGGAGATATTATCAATAGAATAAATGAGACCTGAAATATCAGAATGGCAGTTACATTTTATTCAAAGTCTTTCTATTTGTCTTGATGCCAGAAACTAGCAAAATTCATATATATATATGAATCGTATATTTTTTGAATGAAGGATCTGTATTGCATTAACCTCTTTCCAGGAAATTGTTCAGCTGAATGAAATCCCGGATGAAAGTGGCTGTCACAGGAAAAGGTTGTATCCGTCCCATGGGTCATCCTGGTTTGGGGAAGTGTTTCTTCTAGTGTCTCCTTTGCAAAAAATAGGCATTTCTGGCATCAAGAGAAATAGAAAAACTTTGAATAAAATGTAACTGCCATTCTGATATTTCAGGTCTCACTTATTCCATTGATAATATCCCATGAATTAGGTGATTTCAAAAGCATTTAACTCCCTTTCGTCTCTTCAGTGCTGGCTATGGAATCATCAGGCCTTAAGATTGAGGAAAATAACATTGGACTTTGTCTCATTTCCACAATTTTCCAGTACTTCAGGTGGGAAAGGGGTAAATTTTGTTGTTCAACCAGGAAGATTTTATATGTAAAAATGTTTTCCTGTGATTTTAACCTCAGTGGTATTCTGTAATTCATTTTTTAAAAAGCAACATTCCTCTTCTAGACTTTTCTAACCATTTGAAAGGGTAGCAAAATCTGAGAATGCTTTAGTGAAATTGTAATTTGATGCCCTGATCTAATCCTTTTCCTTGAGAATGACAGAAATATTTCACAAAACGGTGAGAACATGATTATTATCCTTATTTATTTGGAATCTTTTGGCAGCACAAAGAACATCTTTCTTGCCCAGCATGACTTTGAACAGGCAGGTACTTTGTTTGACAGGAAAGATTATCACATTGACTGATCTGAACTATGGGCTTCGAGACATCGATCTCCAGGGAGAAACAGCAGCTGTGCTTCAATTCCAACTCGCTTGGAAGAAATAAACTATTTCTTTAAATGGCTTTTCAAACAGTGTGCACAACATTTGAAAAGACTTTCATTTAACCATGCTTTTCTGTACATTAGTTACTTGTCCATTAATGCCACCAATATTAGCCACACATGAGCAATGGGCAAAGCTATCATAGCGATTCCAATTAGACCTGGTTATCTCTAAAACTTTAAATAGACTAAATAAGAATGTGTCAAATGAGTCACAACAGGAAAGGCTTGTCTAGTTTTTCTGTTTATTAGCAGGATGACCTTTCTCCTTTGAAGACAGAAAAGTCAAACTATAAAAAGCTTCTTATTTATTCATTAATAATGAGAAAAAAGTCTTACAGGTCCAGAAAGTCTTTCTGTTTGATGATCACAAACCTTACACTGAAAATAAAAAAACAAATCTTTTGCATGTGTTAGAGAAGGGCATGAACTTTTCCAAGTATCTGGCTGTCTGGACGTCTCTCGCCTGCCAGGACACTGCTGGCCCCTGCCTTCTTGTGTCGTGGTTAACACCTTCTTACCTTTGAAGATTCAATTCAAAGTAGAGTTCCTATACAAAGTGTTTGTTAAACACTGCCCTATGCCTCCTCATTCTCCAAACTTGACCATTTCATTCTATTTATTCTCCCTGATTTTTTTATATATATATACTATATATATTATATATTATTATATATTATATATTATTATATATTATATATATGATATATTATATATAATAATATATAATATATACTATATAGTATATAATAGTATACATCAGAAGTATAATGTGTGTGTGCATATATATATATATATATATATATATATATATATGTACTTCAACCTTGGTATCTTCTTTTCCGAATTCTCCCCTTGAGAATGTAAATTAGTTAACAGCAGGGAGCTTGCATTATTTATGTTCCATTCCCATTGCCTCATGTAATGTCTTGCACGTTATCAATAATAAACTCATACTTAATGCTGTAATAATAGATTAATGACAAAAACCCATAATTTTCTTTCCACACATTTATTCTATATCAGTGTGTATGTATACACACATTCATATATATTCTCTATATAATTGCAATCACTTATAAAATTATAAAGGATATTTATAAAATAATTATAAATTATAAAATCACTTATAAAATTATAAAGGATGTTTAATAATATTCAAACATAAAAAATAAAACTATTTGGCTAGATTGTTATCTCTGTAATGATCTGTTCTGCATTCTCTTGTTGTTTTGTCCAAATTTTGCCAGCTGTATTTGGCACATCCTACAATAATCTTGCCCCTCGCCAATTATATCATTTTCCTGACACACAGACCTCATCTCCAGCTCACACAAAGTCATTTAAAATGCCATCCGTGCTCATTGATCCCACGGAGTTGTCTCTGCCTAGCTTGCCTACTTTCCTCTTTATCTCAGGATGGTTGCACATTCTGTTTTTCTTTATATACAATAACACTATTTTTGAAAATTTTTAAGAGAAATACCTTCAGTTCCTGTATGCAAAAGATCACAATGAAAAGCAGTTTGCCTGAATGTGTAGAATATGCCTTAGAAAACTCCAGTGGTCTTTTACTATTTCTTCACCCAAAGCAAATAACTAGAAAAGCAGGAAAAAAACTATCAGGTTCAAATGGAATATTTAACTTCATGAGTACACATTCATAAGTCCTGAGTGATGTAATATGTAAATAACATTAGTGAAAAAAGATCACTTCGTATTTCATTATAATAGCCTATTTCTCCACACGTCTTGCATCTACTGTGTGCACATACTCATCTGCCGCAGATCTCGTCATTTGTGTTAATTTCATTAGGCCAGAATAACTTTCCACACGTTGAAGGCACAGTCTATGTTTTCCTAGGTCTGGTGACTCAGAAATAGCAGCCTATTTTTTCTCAGAAATCTTACATCTCTCCTTGCACATGATTTTCTCAAAGTTAGCTCTAGTTACAATCTATAGTCATTGATTTCTGCAGCATATTCCACCGTAGAACATTTCCTGATGCTCTGTCCATTCATCCAGGAATGTTTCACATTCTGCAAGAATTTTTTTTTATTTCAGATTTTTTAATAAAAATTTTGTGTAACATAGAATTATCCTTTATTTCTTTTTTTTCTTTTTTTAATTTTATTATTATTATACTTTAAGTTTTAGAGTACATGTGCACAATGTGCAGGTTAATTACATATGTATACATGTGCAATGCTGGTGTGCTGCATCCATTAACTCATCATTTACATTAGATGTATCTCCTAAAGCTATCCCTCCCCCCTCCCCCCACCCCACAACAGGCCCCAGAGTGTGATGTTCCCCTTCCTGTGTCCATGTGTTCTCATTGTTCAATTCCCACCTATGAGTGAGAATATGCGGTGTTTGGTTTTTTGTTCTTGCGATAGTTTACTGAGAATGATGATTTCCAATTTCATCCATGTTCCTACAAAGGACATGAACTCATCATTTTTTATGGCTGCATAGTATTCCATGGTGTATATGTGCCACATTTTTTTAATCCAGTCTATCATTGTTGGACATTTGGGTTGGTTCCAAGTCTTTGCTATTGTGAATAGTGCTGCAATAAACATACGTGTGCATGTGTCTTTATAGCAGCATGATTTATAGTCCTTTGGGTATATACCCAGTAATGGGATGGCTGGGTCAAATGGTATTTCTAGTTCTAGATCCCTGAGGAATCGCCACACTGACTTCCACAATGGTTGAACTAGTTTACAGTCCCACCAACAGTGTAAAAGTGTTCCTATTTCTCCACATCCTCTCCAGCACCTGTTGTTTCCTGACTTTTGAATGATTGCCATTCTAACTGGTGTGAGATGGTATCTCATTGTGGTTTTGATTTGCATTTCTCTGATGGCCAGTGATGGTGAGCATTTTTTCATGTGTTTTTTGGCTGCATAAATGTCTTCTTTCGAGAAGTGTCTGTTGACTTTGATAAAGAAAACAAGCAAACACATAAAACCCTTTTCAATTGTAATTGCTTTAATCCTCTGCTGCCCCAAGTTGAAGTGGTATAGGAAAAGTGATGTCATTTGATATTCTTTGGATCAACTGAGTGTTTTGAAAACAAATAAAGCAAACAAAAAGCTGGCATCCTAGACCACACTTTCTCCAACTCTCATGTGCATATGAATTACCTGGGGATCTTTTAAAATGGGGTGAAAGGGAGCCTGAGATTCTGATTACTTAATAAGCTCTGAGGTGACATCAACCTGCGTGCCCAGGGCCACACTTTGAGTAGCAAGGCCTCGGGCTTCCGTTACCACCTGTGTCTCACAGTGGGACCAGGCACTTTTGTTCTCAGTAAGCTGCCCCGGTGGGACACAAGTAACCAACATAAAACTTCCACAGTCCAACATTTGGGAACAAATGGAATACATGATCTTTCACTGATGTTTTGTGTTCTGTAATTGAATGTTCTTTATTTTTGTGAAGACAGCATTCTAACAAGTGCTGAAGACTTTTAATTCAATACTTCAGTTACTACAGGTGATTACTATACATTGAAATGAAATAGAAACTTAATTGTATCCTAAGGTAACTTGCATGTAAGATTAATCATTTTTCAAATTGAAAACATGAGTAGCAGGAATTAATGTGCATGTACCCTTAACTACATGTGCTGTACCAATAAGTTAACTGAAATGACTATTATTTTTCATAAATGGCTGCAATTTTCAAAAAAAGATGTTATAAAACATGCTGTCACTAGTATGTGGAATTTTTCCCTTAAGACATCTCTAGCATTATTAAGATCTCAAACCCGACACGACAAAAGCCTTTCATCAGCTTTTATTACCTAATTTCAATTTGAGAAACTTTCCCTTCAGTGAAGCATCTGAAATTATTGATGAAAAAATTTGAAAGCTAAGTTATACAAAGTTGCATTTCTTATTGGAAAAAATATCTGGCAGTGGAATGAAACAGATTGTCAAATAAATGACTACTATTAAGTGTTGTATAGGCGTCTAGAAAGATTAAGTAAAATGAATTTCTGATACACATTCAACATATAGCAGGCTTAGGATAAAAATATTTTAAGCACTAAGGCTTGAGCCTCTCTCATTCCCCTAGTGTCTGATTTTATTAGCATGGTCTTTGACTATCATGAGATTTAACTTTAGGCTATTCATCCACTTCGGGAAGACGCTAAAATGTAATTTTGTGCTAATGATGCTGTGGACATATAATTTGTATCACTCATTGGTGGCTGCTGCTATATGTGCTTAAATTTTTGTGGGGTCACTGTACTCAATTGTATCTATTACTTTAGTATTTTGTTGTGTACACAGGAATTCTTACAGTCCTATAGGGAACAGAGACAAGAACCCAGAAGATTCTTTATACTCTGCCTAGAGCCTTTCTGGATGAAAATTTTTGGAAGATTTTTATCTAAATAAGAAAGAATTTCTTTTTTAGTTTTTTAACATTGATTATATCTTTGAGATGTCTGACGGCTAAAGGAATATGGTACTATCTTTTGAGCTCAAATCATATGATAAAAATAGAGGCAATTACAGAGCATAAGAAAATTTGATCTTGACTTCAGCTACATAAATAGATATTAATAATCTTGATTTTACTCTTTCTACCTCTCACTTAAAATTGTAATTATGACTTTTGGAACTTTCTCTATTATGATCATAGTGTTAAATCCTCTCAAATTATATTTGAGAACTCCTGTATTTTTAACAATTAAAATATTTTTGATTCTTTCTTTTGTATCCTTAAGGAATACTATCTCCCATCTCATTTGTGACCATAAAGAAAAAGTAAGCAGAATATCTTAGAATTTAAAATCTTAGCAAGCCTTGATAATTTTCACTTTATTCTCTCTAAAATTCCTCCTAATCCTTCAAGCCATACTTAAATTAATAATAAGCACTGCACACTTTGGTCACACTCCTACAAATGGCACTACCATCCTGTTATACAGACTGCAAAATCTCTTAAATAATGCCTTCTCCCATGTCTACTTACTTCCTAAATTGGTTAGGAGAATCATATATTTCACAGTAATAAGAATAATAATTGGGCTGGGCATGGTGGCTCATGCCTGTAATCCCAGAACTTTGGGAGGCCAAGATGGGCGGATCACCTGAGGTCAGGAGTTCAAGACCAGCCTGACCAACATGGTGAAACCCCATCTCTACAAAAATACAAAAATTAGCCAGGCGTGGTGGCGGGTGCCTGTAATCCCAGCTACTCGGGAGCCTGAGGCAGGAGAATCGCTTGAACCCGGGAGGCTGAGGTTGTAGTGAGCTGAGATCATGCCACTGCACTCCAGCCTGGGCGACAGAGCAAGACCCCATCTCAAAAAAAATAATAATAATTGGAGAATCTTTAGACATGAAGAAATATTTTATATCTTATTAAAGGCAACTGAAATATGCAGGGACAAAGAATCTCAATCTTTAGAGAAGACCAAGGAGATAGTAAATATACTTAAGCCAAAAATGTGTTAGCCAATCGGCAACAGTTCTCAAGTATAAAATGCTTGCTGAGCTCAGGGAGGAGAAAGGAAAATAAAACATGTATCTAAGAATCACATTTGAATTAAAACATACAACATACCTGCTATGCTATCTCTAAGCTTGAAGTGGTTTCTGAGCTTTACATAATTACATATCATGAACTATTCAAGTGATGAAGCACATGAAAATGTCTCCAATGCCTCCTTGTTCTCACCTAACATGGACTTTTTCTAAGTGTACATCCGAGTTAGGTGTATTTCTTTCTGGTTTCCGACTCATGTTATTTCTTATCTATTTCTGCTTTCCTACTATTTTGAGTTTTAATTCATTAATTAACACAAGCATTTTGCTTTCCTCAAAACTGCTGTACAAAAGTGTGGCTATGGAATCTTCAGGTCTCAGTGTCTCTAAATTGGATGTTACTGATCTGTAAAAATCAGCAATTATACTCTACACTGGACCATGGCACGCATAGTGTTTTAAAGTCCTTTTGGAATGAAGGAAGTTTCCTGGCTTGGAGTCTGAATTAAAAAATAATGACTCATGCGTGCTGTCACTTTACTTGCCAATTCCTCTGTGACACTATTTAGCAGCCCTCAGTCAACAGTGGTGCAGAATATAACTCTGTCATCACTTATGGAAATTTTGTGAGGTTCTGGGTTGGTGGGAATTGGAAAATAATTAAAGTTATACATGTGCCTTTTTATAAAATGCATATGAAAATAATATATGTGAACATATTCTTATAGTACAAAGCAGTAATGAAAACTGAGTGGTTATTTCTGGGCTGGTGAAATACCATCATCAATACTTTTAGGCGAGGTAGAAGGGAGATCCAAAAAATTTTAAGAATCTTGGAAATGCTTTATTAAGACAGCATGAGACAGAGGAAATTGGATATTGTGTGCAATCACTAATGTAACAATGGTTAAGACAGTGATTAGAACCATTATTGGCTATAAAAAGGGGATATTTGATCCATATTTCTACGACCCATAGACAACATGGCAGAAGAATCAAACTTTAAAGTACAAGACACAACGGAAAGGGCATCTGGGGAAAACAGTTGTCCAGAGTAATGTAAATAACTCTGGAAAAATAGATTGTTCTCTGAAGAATCTTGATACAAATTGTATTTCTTCTTAAGACATTTTGTTTTTGTTCTGTTGTTTGTTTTTTGTGTTTTTCAGGGGTGGAGAAAGAAGCAAAACTATTAGCTCTGCATATCTAATTTTGTAATTATTAAAGTTGGTAAAAGAAAAATATGAAAAATAACTGGCATTAGTCCTATCAACATAATAGGTTGATGTAAAGTGACTTAAGAAGATCATAGACAATAATGTCTATCATTTATCTAATAACATGTTATTGAATACTGATTATATGTTTTCAGGTGACATACATTATGTCTGCTTACCTAAAAATTGGCCTGGAAAGTAAACATGTTATGTTCATCCTGTAAGTGAGGAAACTGAAACCCAGAGATGATATATAGCTCACCCAAAGACACACCTTTCTGTGGCGGGTGAGAGGTGCCATAGTATGGCCATTTCTAGCTCAAGTTTCTCTGATTGCAAATCATGCCACCTCCTGAAAGTGAGGAAGTGAGCATGGAGAAGCTACATTTAAAGTCAACGCATTGAATCCAAACAAAAAGTCAACATAAAAATGAGTACGACCATGCCAATACTGCCTGAGATTTGCTGAATGTAATTATTTAAATAACATGAAATAAAATAAAAATGGCTGATTTCTCTAACATGTTTGAGCAGCCCATTTAATGACCAAGATTTAAATAGATAACTTTATATTTTTAATAAGACATTTTAAATTAAGAAATATAAATACCTTTGATGTCTGATTACTGTAGAAGAACAAACACAGGGCATCTACCACCATGTGGATTTCATAATACAGTACTTCACAGCTGAGTATTTGATGATCTGAGGAATAGTTGAATTTTCAAGGAAATTTAGCCTTTGAAACAGATCCCTTGGGATTCCTGAATGAAAATAATCATGCTAGTTATGGGCATGCCTGATTTTTAAAAAGCCTGGGCATCTCTTTGGTTTACACCAGATTAGTCAATCATCCACAGAAACCTTACTAAAAGTAAATTCTGTATTTTTCAAGGCTTAATAAATTAGGCTATAAATTTTCCAATCCCTGTCGGCTCTTGAGAGACAATGTATCTTCTAAAGCTCTCAACTCATTTTGGGCTTATAATTCACAATACAATTAGAAATTATAATTTATAATCGAGTTATAAACAAAAGGCATTTTTAATTAGTAGAATGAGAAATGTCTGATTTCAAAATTTGGCTCTTTTACTTAATAGCAATGTGACAATTTCTTCATCTATATGATCAAAATAGTAAAAGCACACCTCAGCTTTCTTGTTAGGACAAAAATGAGACAATGTTTGTAAAATGTTTAGCACATTATTAGCCTAATGCTGAGTTATTTGCTCCCAGGCTGTGTCTCATGTCTTTCTTCCTCTCTTAGCATTTTCTTTGCAGTCACAATTCTCCTATTAGAAACTATAGCAGTGTTGAGTAATAGTACATGCCAAAATAATATTTGATAAATGAAGTAGAAATATGTGAACATACCTCAAAAATTCTCTGGAATCTATTTCTTATATGCTTGTACATTAAAGCAGAGGTCACTGTGTTGTGTGGACCTTTAATGGACTTCTCCATGTTGATATTTCTCGGTACTTAGTAATCACATAAGTACTTGTTTATTTACTGATTAATACAGGCAATAATGAAACCCTAGAAATGATTTGTGTTCTCACTTGCACTTTAAAAAATTAAGTGTGATTATCTTGAGTTTGCATAGATTCCTTAATATATTCCTATCTGCACCTTTTGTATCAACACATAATTAACTGAGATTATATATTTTCTTAAGGTAAACAGGCTAAAAATAAACCAATCCCCCCACTATTATTACATATTTAAAATAGATCTAGAATATCCCTATCTGCACCCATCGTATATCCCTTTATTTATCCCTATCTGCACCCATCGTATCAACACATGATTAACTGAGATTATATATTTTCTTAAGGTAAACAGGCTAAAAATAAACCGATTCCTCCACTATTATTACATATTTAAAATAGATCTAGAAGCATACTGCAAAGACCTGCCCTTTCTCCTCTTCCCAAATGCCATGAAAATTTTGAATCCAGCAAACTTTATTTTTAGGGTAGCTATGTGTGTGCACATGCACACAAACCTGTGCATGTTTAATATGATAAGTAATTACCTATGAGTATTTTCTTTTTTCTGTGCAGGGAGTTGAAATCTTCCATTAATGTAACAACAGTTTGAGACATTCTAAAAGAGGTCTGATGGGTGATGAGGAACTAATAAACAAAAATGACATTAGAAGTAAGAAGGCTGACAGTTCGGACAGGCTGCAATCTTCTTACACTGTTTGGAACCATATTTGAGGGCATTAGGGCTATTTTGTTTGTATTAGAAATAATAAAGGGCTAATTGTTCAAAAGGGGTTATAGACACAAAGAAAGACACAAAGAAACTATGAAACATCCAGAACAATTGGTCAAAGAAAGAAAGGAATTCAGAATTTCTTTTCTTTTTTTTTATTTTATTTTTTTTTAGTAGAGATAGGCTCTCACTTTGTCACCCAGGCTAGACTACAGTGGCACAATTATAGCTCACTGCAAAGTTGAACTCCTGAGCTCCAGCTATTCTCCGCCTCAGACTCACAAGTAGTTAGGACTACAGGCAGGTGCAGAAATCTTTTTTTTTAAAGGCTTTTTTCGCGGGGGGAGGTGAGGGGCTGCCTTTGTATGTTATTAAACTGTTGTAATGCTTCAATAACTGGTTACATTTATCTAGTTAGGAGATAAGGCTGATGGGATCCTGCTTATAAACAAAAGAGGTTCTCTGATTTCCTTGTTCAGCAGCTTGGATATTTCTTTAAAAAAAAAAAAAACGGAGTCTCGCTCTGTCGCCCAGGCTGGAGTGCAGTGGCGCGATCTCAGCTCACTGCGAGCTCCTCCTCCCGGGGGATATTTCAAATACAATATATTAACTTTGCAAAGGCTTACCTGTCAAGTACTAGAAATCCGCTGCATTTGGAAATATTAACATTATTCTGTGAAGCATACAAAGTTTAGTAAAAATATGAATAGTTTACAAGTAGTAAAAATAAATAAATTGAATCATAAAAGTGATCATGAAGAAAGGGCAGACTAAAATATCTATCTTTTAAATAGAAGAAAATGTTTTCTAACATGCAAGAATATGAAATATTAATTTTATAGGAAATGAAATTAGAAATTAGAAATAACTCACTTTATGAATTGAATAAGAAAAAATCCACTTGTACAATGCATTTTATCAATTGAAGGCATTTGATAAACATAGCATCATTACTATTGACAATATCTGCAAAGGGAACCCTGATATCCTTTGAGTTTGGTCAGTTAATTAGTTTTGCTCAGAGGTTATCAGTTGTATTAACTGTTTCAGAGAAATACCTTTTGGCATCTTTACTATACTGTTTGTCTCTTTTTATTTCAAATATATATTTTCTTTCTTTCTTTAAAAAATTTTACTTTAAGTTCTGGGATACAAGTGCAGAACGTGTAGGTTTGTTACATTGGTATACGTGTGCCATGGTGGTTTGCTGCACCCATCAACCCGTTGTCTAGGTTTTAAGCCCCGCATGCGTTAGCTATTTGTCCTAATGCTCTCCCGCCCCTCGCCCTGCCACCAACCCCCAGAGGTATGTTTTCATCCGAATTATTTCCTTCCTTCTACTTACTCGGTGTTTAATATGCCTTTTTCTAATTTTCTATGCTGGAAACATGCCACTGATTTAAAACCTTTCTTCTGTTTTTATGTAGGCATTTAAAGTATAAATTTCCCTAACTCACTGCTTTTGTTGCATCCCGGAAATTTTGAAATGCCATGTTTTCATTTTTATTCAGTTAAGAATATCTCCTCATTTCCTTGTGAGTTCTCCTATAATTCATGGATTATTTAGAAGTATTGTTTAGTGTCTAATATTTGCAAGTTTCTAGGTGTATTTTATTATTGATTTCTAATTTAATTCTATTGTCAAAAACACACTCTGTAATATTTCATTCTTTGGAAATGTATGGAAACTTTTGATGGCCTGGCATATGGTCTACTTAATAATATTCCACGTGCATGTGAAGCAAATATGAACCTGAAGTTGCTGGTCATAGTGCCCTAGAAATATCAACTAGGTCAGATTATTTGATAGTGTTACTCATAAATTTTGCTCAGTTACTAGGAAAGATGCATCCTAATTTCCAGCTATAATTGTGGGTCAATTCCTCTCTTAACATTTTTTTTCCTTTCCAATATGGATGCCTTTTGTTTTTTTATCTTGTCTTGTTGCACTGAATGGAACCTCCAGTATAATATTGAATAGGACTGGTAAGGCAACTATCTTAGCTTTTTTCCTGATCTTAGGAAAATAATTTAATCTTTTACCATTAAATATAGTTTTAGATGTAGGTTTTTTGTGGATGGCCTTCATCAGGTTGAGGACATATCCTTCTACTTACATTCTGAAGCTCTACTATTAGGTGCACATTTAAAATGGTCATGTCTTCCTGATGAATCATGCTTTTATATTCATAAAGCATAGCTCTTATGATGGTTATCCTACATGTCTACTTTGTCTACTAAAGTCTACTTTGTCTGATATTAATAGAGTCCCATCAGCTTTATTATGCTGTAACATTTGCACTTTATTACTTCCATTTACCTGTGTCTTTATCATTGGAATCCTTATGATTGGGTTTAAGTCTACCATTTTACTATTACTTTTCTATTTTTTACCCTCTTCTATGTTTCTCCCTTCTGATTACCTTGCCTTCTTTTGAATTAATATAGCATCTTTTAGCATTCTGTTTTATTTCTTCCACATGCTTTTTAGTTATATAAAAATTTATATAGTCGTTACCTTTATATCTTTTTTTATGAATTTTACTGGTTGTTCTAGGAAGTATGGTATTTCTCTTAACTCATCACAATTGACATTAAATTTATATTATACCAATTCACACCTTACAAATGTAAAAACCTTTCAATATAATTCCATTTAATATGCCCTTGTTCTTTGGGCTTGTAGTGTCACTAGTTTTACATAGATTTTAAATCCCATAATGAAGAGATACCGTTTTTACCTTAAGTAGACGTTAATTTTTTGAAAAAAAAGTCTTAAAAAATAAGAAATAGCTAGCTTTTTATATTTACCTTCTACTTGTATTTCAAATAGAAGTATTAGTACTTGTATCTTACAGTTTAGGTGTGCTGGTGGCAAATTCTCTTAGCTTTAAAAAAAACATAAAATATCTTTTTTTTGAAGAATATTTTTGCTGGATTAAAAGTCTGCAGTAAGTGTTTTTGTTGTTATTGTTGTGGTTGTAGTATGTGTATTTTGGCGTTCTTTACCCTGGCCCCCGCTTGAAAGACGTCATTCTGTTACTTCCAGCCTTGCTTCTGATGAGAAGTCAGACATAATTTCTATTGTTCTTTCTACCTTTTTCAATGTCCCCTTTTTCTCTGACTTTCAAAATTTGCCTTTTATATTCAGGTTGGAGCAGTTTGTGTATGTACCTAGGTGTGTTTAGCTTTTTGGTATTTAACTTGGTTGAGACCTACTGAGCTTCTTGTGACTTATCTGTAAATGGATGCCTTTCACCAAGTTTGGGAAATCTGGACATTGTTACTTGAAATATTTTCTCTGTTGTTCATTTTCCTCTGTCCTCTCCTAGAACTACATTTATATTTTTTCTACTTGGTATTGTCTCACAATCACTGAAGTGCTATTATTTTTCTGTAATTTACTGTTCTCTATGTTCTTCAGATGGAATAATTTGCATAGTCGTATCTTCAAGTTCATGACCATTCTTCTGTACGTCACTCATTTTTCATCAATTTTTTATTACAGCTATTGTGTTGCTCAGTTCTAGAATTTTATAAAAAGTCTGTACTCCTCTATATGTAATGTGTCATTTTTCTATGGCTATTTTAAAGATTTTTCTTTTAACTGTGGTATTAGTAGTTTTACTATGATGGGTTTGATGTGGATTTCTTCATACTCATCCTTCTTGGAATTGTCTAAACTTCAATCTCTTAAATTTATGACTAAATTTATGAGACATTGTAAATCATAATGTATTTCAAAATTTTTCTGTACCGTTTTCTCTCTGCTCTCCTCCTGGACTCTAATTACAGGCATGTTACCTTTTAATATTATCCCAGAGATCCCTGAGGTACCATTTATTTTTTAATCATATTCTCCCTCTTTTTTTTACTAATAAAACATCAGATAATTTTTATTGATCTATCTTCTAGCTCACTGACATTTTTCTCTGTCGTCTCCAATCTGCTTTTATACCTACCCCAAGAAGTTTTTAATCTTTAATATTTTATTTTTTAGTTCTAAATTTCCATTTGTTTCTTTTTATAGTTTCTACTTATTTGCTTTGGTTTCTTATGTTTTCATATATTAGGCACATTTTTATTGTTATTGAGCACAGTTATAATAGTTGCTTTAAAATATTTCTTGCCAATTCTAACATCTAAGTATTCATAAGGTTTTCCTGCAATGATTGTGTGTTCTCTGGAGAACTGGCCATATTTTCTTCTTTCGCTGGTTGAAGTTGAGTATGATGAGGCTGTATGTACCCTGGACGTTGTAGAAGTTATGATGTGAAATTAAGCCAAGATTATTATTCAATGTTCTCACAATTTAGGTTTTGCTCTTGAAAAAAGACTTGTCTTAAACTATTTTTATTTATGTAGATTCATTTTAAATTACTCTATTTTTATGGTTTATTTAATATGAACTAGCATTAGTCATACTTCAATAGTGCGGTCAAATGAGGAAGTGTTTGACGGATGGAAATTTTAGGAACTCTTCTCAAGTAAAATAGTTTCCAAAGTGAGTTTCCTGGGAATCAGAATAATTATTTTTACTGCTGAATTAAAGTTAAAATTCCAAAGTTACAACAAAAGCCTACTGCATGTTGTGGAAGTGTAGAATCATCATTTTGAAGGAACACTCCAACTGACGCGTATTCAAGCAAATATTTTATAGCTACTTCTACTAGAAGACAACATTGGTTTGTTTGAAGACAACATTGATATAGTTTGGAGGTTTGTTGCCTCCAAATTTCATGTTAAAATGTGATCCCCAGTGTTGGAGGTGGGACATATTAGGGGGTGTTTGGGTCATGGAAGCAAATCCCTCATGAATGGCTTGGTTCCCTTCCCATGGTAATGAATTCACAGGACAGCTGGTTGTTTAAAGGAGCCTCGCACCTCCTCTTCTCTCTCTTCCTCCCTCTCTTGTCATGTGCCACGCTGGTTGCCCCTTTGCATCCTGCCATGACTGTAAGCTTTCTGAGGCCCCCCACCCAGAAGCAGATGCTGGCACTATGCCTCATTGACAACCTGCAGAACCATGAGCCAAATAACCCTGTTTTCGTTATAAATCACCCAGTCTCCTGTATTCCTTATATCAATGCAATGGAATAACACAATTGGTCATATATACACAGAGAAATGCACATATATGTACATATATGTGTGTATGTCCATATGTATTTACTAAACACATATATGTGTTTCTTTCATATACACACATTAGCACACACATAAACATAAGCATATAATACTCACATATTTGTAATTTTTCCTCATACCTTATTAGCTGCTTCCATCAATAGATCTATATAAGAAGATACAGGTTATTTTGCCCTCTCTACTTGTCCCCATTGCTACATGGACACCCAGAGGAGATGGCTGTCTGTTCACATTCACGTGGACAGGATAACAGTAGATTTGTCATCTTGCCCTAGGGTTACAGTAACTCTCTCACCCTCTGTTACACTATAGTCAGAAGGCATCTGGAGCATCATACCTTCTTCTAGTCTACTCTATTGACAGCGTCAAGATAATGATATCAGATGAGGAAGAAATGGGAAGTAGACTAAAGGCTTTGGCAAGAAACGTGCACTTTCAGGTGGTGGGAGATCAAGCCAATAAAGAGCTAAGGAGCAAGTTAGTTGCATTTTATGGGGAATGCTGAGACATCTCTTCCAAAATACAGGGCTATTTATTGAATTGTACACTTTGCACCAAGAAAATGCAGAACAAAATCTGGCGGCTGTCTTTGAGTTATGAATGTAACTTGGTATTAAGTTTATTACATTCGAAATGGCAGCAGTCCATCTTGACTGGAATCAGCATATATCCTGGAATTTCATTTGCTTGTCCTGCCTTTAGTGACCAAGTCCACATTACTATGCAAGGGCTTATTCAGTACTTGATTCAGCAGCACAGGATCAGGCATAACATCACATTAGCCCATGACACTCCCACATTACAGCAAATGCCATGCCAGGATGCACATGCCAGTGGATGCATGGCCATGAGAACCACCATCCATATCACATATTGCAGCTCCAGGAGCTCCACTGTGATAGAGCAGTGAAATAGCCTTGTGGGGGTACAGCTGATGTGCCAGCTTAGAGATGAAACCTGGAAATGATGTTGCACCACCCTTAGAATGAAAAATATACCCTAAATCAATAACTATTCTATTATGCCCTATGAGGCTCAAGAGCCCAAGAGTGGCAGTAGGCCTGCCCACATTTACCATCACTTGACAGTGACCCACTTGAGGAGTTTGTGCTTCCTCTCCCA
Source organism: Pongo pygmaeus (assembly GCF_028885625.2). Classification (NCBI taxonomy): domain Eukaryota; kingdom Metazoa; phylum Chordata; class Mammalia; order Primates; family Hominidae; genus Pongo; species Pongo pygmaeus. The sequence goes on along the minus strand of NC_072378.2, from coordinate 154,137,102 downwards.
AATCTCTCCGTTCTGAATGTCTAGACATTCTAGTTCCCAGAAAGGTAACTTTTCCACCAAGAGACACGGCAAGTGTCCCACTCAACTTTAAGTCATGGCTGCCACTGGGTCCCTTAGGCAGCTTTTCCGAGAGAGCAGTAGGTAAGAAAAGAAGTAATCACATTGGTAGGAGTACTTTTCTCTGATTATCGGAAAGAGCTTCTATTTCTGCTATTGCTTAGGGGGGCTGCGAAGAATACATTTCACACCCTAAGGATTCATTCATAAGGTTCTGATCTTCCCCGGCCAAGTTTTGATGGTAAAAGCACAGGTGTAGCATCCATGTCCTGAGAAGGGCATTGGGACAAAATCATAGATTTCAAAGAGAGGGTACCGGGGCCACCCTAACAGGTAAGTCACCTAGACTCAGGGGCTAGCTGAGAATGAGAGGAATCTAGGATTGGTATAGAGGAGAAAGATGATGGGTATTCATTTGCAGCCTGGATAAGAGCTGGTGTGATGGGGTTGTAGTTTGTTATACTGACCTCTGTTTTGCGCATTTTTCCATGAAAAGAGACCAATCAGAATCCGTGAGGAGCTGTGCAGAGCTTATATGAAGCAATTTTTGTTTGCTTGTTTTTATTTTTTATTTTTGAGATGAAGTCTCACTCTGTTGCCCAGGCTGGAGTGCAGTGGCACGATCTCAGCTCACTGCAACCTCTGCCTCCCGAGTTCAAGTAATTCTCTTCCCTCAGCCTCCCAAATAACTGAGACTACAGGAATGCACCACCACGCCAGGCTTATTTGCATATTTTTAGTAGAGACATGGTTTCACCATGTTGGCCAGGCTGGTCTCCAACTCCTCACCTCAGATGATCCACCCATCTCAGCCTCCCAAAGTGCTGGGATTACAGGTGTGAGCCAACACGCCCGGCCTATATGAAACAATTTGATCCAAGCAGTCCAAGAGATGAACTGCAGTATGAGCTTATGCAGTATGAACTGCAGTGTGCTGCTAAGAGCTCCCTTTCAGTACTGACACATTGTCCCAGCTGCTAGGAGGGTTGGCACTAATGGCTGTCAGCCTAGTCTCTCCCATGGGGCATTCAGCTAAATAGATCCAAGACCCTGGCCCTTCTCCTGAGTGTGTGCACATACAATGACTAATCAATGTGGGGTACAGGCAAGCCCCAATTCAGCTCAATTTCGAAGGGCCATCCCAGCCCCGGAGCCTCTGCTGCAACTGTATCACCTCTACCTTTGCCCATTCCTGTGTAATTCACCTCCCACAGGTTTTATTTCCCAAAACGCACTCCAATACATCTCTCCCTACATGAAAATCTTGAGTCTTGGTGTTTTCTTGGGGAACCCAAACTATGACAACCGGAATGAGGTTACCGCAGTTGAGGAGCTTGCTTCCTCAACTCCTGCATTTCTTCTACCAACACCAAAGAATGAAAAATTTTCTCTCATTTCTACCCACACGCCTGCCCTAGTGAAGATCAGAGAAGAGTATATCAACAAATGTTGCATGTTACTAGGAAATTCGGTCAAGAATAGAATATGTCCTGAAAATTGACATCTAATTTGCTATTTATTTCAAAGTGCAATTGGCTTCCAGTTTATATGTAATTATATTTATAAAATAATGAAGAAAATAGTAAGCTATAGTAGTAATCGGTGCAGATGTTATATACACATAGATACGCAGATTAAAATGAAGACATGTGTCTCTCTGGTTATCAGTAAAATAAATTTAAAAAACAAAATAGTAATTTACACATTAGTAATCCAATTAATTGTGTAAATTACAAATTACTTCCCTGGTTTTCTATTAAATCTGTTTAATTTGGGAGAAATTTTTTTTTTTACTTTTATGTTGAAATAATTTGAGGCTTACAGCAGAGTCACAAAAGTAGTACAGAGTGTTCCCATATATCCTTCTGGCAATTTCCCCTGGTGTTAACATCACCATAGTAAAATTATCAAGACCAAGACAATAAAAGTGTTACAGTGATGGAAAGGAAAGGATGTTATTTTAATTTCCGACTGGAGGTAAATCTCTCTGGTAACCTGCCTCGTGCAGACTTCTGACAGCTGAGAAGGTAGCTGCTTTATCTGTCTCATGCTGAGCAAATAGGTCATTACACAGGCAATCAAAGCTAAAATCTCACAATCTTGGGTAGCTGTTTAAAACATATAGAGACTAAACTGCCCTTTATCAAATAACTCTGAAGTTTTTTGCATATTAGTAAAGATTTGCAGTTCATTACTTTAAAAGTTCCCATTTTCAGGGACGTTCTAATTTTGAGAAGGCACTCTTAATATTGATTGCATGTTTAAGTTTTTTTAAAAAATTTAATCCTGACCTATTGCTATGGTCTGATTGTTTGTGTTTTTCCAAAATTCCTATGTTAAAATCCTAACCCCCACAATGATGATATCAGGAGGTAGGGACTTTTGGGAAGTAATTAGGTCACAAGGGTTCTATCCTCATGAATATTATTAGTGACCTTATAAAAGAGGCCCCAGAGGGATTGTTTGCTCCTTCCACCATGTAAGAACACAGCAAGAAGACACTGTTTGTGAACTAGGAAAGGGGCCTTCACCAGGTGCCAAATCTACCAGTGCCTTGATCTTAGAATTCCCAGCCTCCAAAACTGTGAAGAATAAATTTCTGTGACTTTTAAACCACCCAGTCTATGGTATTTTTGTTATAACAGCCCAAACAAACTAATGCACCTATTACACGGGAATTTTATCTGTTCTTTTTGGCTTAATCAGTATGCATATGATATGGTTTGAAGACCATTTACCATCTATTTAATTTCCTCAGTCTAAACTACAATGTATTAATATCATTTCCAGTATATTGTACTCTGAACTTACAACTTAATTCTCCAACAATTGACTAAATAACATATTATAAACAAGATGCACTATATCTTTTATCTTGAATACTATACTTATATTAGTTCAATCAGTTGCTTTAGCATATTGGTTAACCTTATCATACTGTTGACTTGCGTTTTACTTGATGTCACACAAAACCTCTGAAAACTACTTACACCTGGTGCTGTTAAACTAGCTATACTAGCAATGCAAATATTGAAAATCCTGGAAATCTGTTCATTTCAGTAAGTTGTAAATATTTTTATCTGAGCCTGTATTTTGGCAATGTAAGAATATATGCAATATCTGTTTTGTTATCTTATCCGAATATTTAGAAACCTGTGACTTAGAAAATATCAGACAAAATAATATATTCTCCTAACCTGCTAAGAATTATTCAAAACTATAGACATGTTGACTTTTTATTTTCATCACAGAAACTCTAACAGTAGGTAATTTGGGATTTAGATCCAACAATCTATATCATCTGATCATTCACTGTTTCCTGAGTTACTATACAAATGGATTTTTTGCATTGAGAAAGCTTTCATAATATTTACATCCTGATGGATTGTTTATTTCAAAATGCAAATTTCTTCAGAAATTATGACAGTATAATTACTTTTTTACTATTTGAACTCTTGCCAAGAAATGTCACCTTGAAACTTGTTGCCAAATAATCAGTTTGATTGCAATAAAAATAATAATAAATATTAAAGATTCCGATTTGTATTGACTCATATAAAATAGCTAACTGCCGCTTAAATAAATTTATGTCTATCTGAGAAAAATATCAAATTATTGTAGGAAAAAAGCCCACAATTTTGTCAGTATCTACGTGATATCTCACTAGTGATAATGTGAAATTAATAACGATACAGCTCATACAACAGATATTGACATCATTTGTTTAAAAAGTATCAGAATTGTTTATTCTAATCATACAGTTATAATACAAACAAAAACACCTACCAAATTAAACATAAAATCATGTGTTTGTGTTTTTTCTAATCAAACTAGATAGTTTATGATCACTTTGAAATGGTTTTATGTGTTCATTATTAATAATATGAATTTATAGTTCAATGTGGTGTATGCGTTAGATTGATTCACTATACATGTATTCCAACATCTTTCTAGGTTGCCTCTCTGTGTATTGGAGACTGTGAAACTAACACCTCATGTCTCAAAAAAAAAAAAACAAAAGACTTACAAAAAAGGATTTATACGTGTTTGGCATTCTGCTGATACTATGCCCTTGCTTGGTCCTTGAAGTAACGGGGATACCATAGCGTGTTAGAAAACAGTTTTCTTAATCTAGTAGATGGCAGTTGTTCTGGTTGCTACAAATTTACTCTGAAATCTCAGCTAGAATGTTTTAACCCGAAGCCAACAAATGTGACAGCAGTTACTTAATGGCCCAGCTCTCTGATTGTGTTATTCTCTGAGCAGCCCAATTCCCAGGGTTGTTCTGGAAACGCTTTATTGAAATCCATCCTAAAATCTGCCGCTATGATTCTTCTAAAAATTTTATAAACATCAGTTTATGCTTAAAATAGCTGGAATGTTTTCTATCATCTGCAAATGGATTCTTACTAATAGAATAATAACAACCTATTATGATTTTATTTGGAATGCTTTTTGGGGCATTACGTAAATTTAAACTCCTATCTAAATGAGCTTTCCTCCATCTAAAATACTGAATTGTAACCATAGTAAAAATGAATATTCTGCCATTTATGTAAAGCCATTAATCACCACTGAATTTATCTAGTAATAAATGTAATAAGTTGTATCTCTTTGAAATATACAGTTGTAAATTGAGTTGAATAAGAGAATAACTGAATCTTTCTTTACCATCACATTCTTCCTTTATGAGTCAATTGGATAGAGTATGTAGTAGTCTGTAACAGGTTTATTTTAAGGGCTATAGTAGGCAAGTCAGCCAATCTGCCTTTACTATCAGTTTATAACATGAGTTTGAAAGGAATAATATCAAACTTTTTGTGTATTTTTGGTATAGATAGAATCTGTATCTATCTCATAGTTTTTATCTCCAAAAGTAGTATTTCTATACATTATATTAATTTAGACTAATTATTACTTCATGTCAACACAGTAACATAATCAAACCAACTGTAATAATCTCTGAAAAAATTTTTAAAGAAAAGCCAATATAAATTGGCCAGAACATACGGGTAGGATTGCCCTCAACAATATTGTGTCTTGACGAACTGACAATTTTAGGCAACCAACTCCTGCTAGATAGAGGCTGGAGTTTAATATGTAGTATTGTGTAGCCACTTTGTGTAATATTGTATTTTGAAGACAATGAAAAACTTTATCATCTAATTCTTATATCTCAAGTTTTAATGTAACAAACATTTGCTGAGGGCCATCTACTCTGCTACGTATAGACATTGAGATGGAGCAGTTACTTATCGCCAGAACTGAGAGGACACAGACTTCCAGTGAGACTTCCCAGAGCTATGCTGCGTGCAAGCATCTATTCAATCATATCATGCATTTTTTCTATTTACAATATGTTCTAAAGAATCTTTTTGCATAGTAAAACAGAAAAAAATAATAAAAACTGTACATGCATTCTATGGTTTAAATATTTGGCCCCTCTAAAACTCATGTCAAAATTTAATCTCCAGGCCAGGTGCGGTGGCTCACACCTGTAATCCCAGCACTTTGGGAGGCCAAGGCAGGCAGATCACCTGAGGTCAGGAGTTCGAGACCAGCCTGGCCAACATGGTGAAACCCCATATCTACTAAAAATACAAAAATTAGCCAGGAGTGGTGGTGTGTGCCTGTAATACCAGCTACTCAGGGGGCTGAGGCAGGAGAATTGCTTGAACCTGGGAGGCAGAAATTGCAGTGAGCCGAGATCACGCCATTGCACTGCAGCTGGGGGGACAAGAGTGAGACATCGTCTCAACAGCAAAAAAAATTAATCTCCAATATAGTAGTTTTTGAGAGGTGGGGCCTTTGAGAGGAGATTGTCTATCTTCATAAATGGATTAATCCATTTGTGGATTAATTAATTAATTAATTAAAGATTGATGGATTATCTTGGGGATAGGACTGGTGAAAGAAGGAAAAAAAAGATTATAAGAGAAAGAGAGCCCTGAGCTAGCATACTCATTCCCCTCACCATGTGATGCCCTGCGCCACCTGAGATTCTGCAGAGTAACCATCAGCAAGAAGGCCCTCACCAGATGCAGCCCCTTGACCTTAGACTTCACAGCCTCCATAACTGTAAGACATAAATTACTTCTTTCTAAATTACTCATTTTCAGATATTCTGTTATTAGCAACAGAAAACAGACTAAGACAACATATGCCCACACACGTGATATGTAATATATTGTAGCTATTCCTCCCAGTTGTAAAACCATATTGGGCTCATTTCAAATGCTGTCTCAATGTTAATCCACTGGGATCCTGTATAGTATAAGAGTGCCTACACCAAAAGATCATTATCTGGAAATATAATTTAAAACTAGAAGAAATTATTGCAGTTCACATTTGAAAGGTGAGGAAAACCATTAATTTTAATATAACTCATTTTTCATCTAGCTCACTCAAGGAGAGTAATTTAATTTGAAAAGATCAAATGCATTGATGGAAATATAAATTTCCAAATACTCAACAGGAGGGTATTGGTAATGAAAAGAAACTTGGCTTTCATCTTTATGTGCTGAGCTTTAGCATTTTAATGAATAGAGCATTTTAAATAGAGTCAAAGGCTTGCCATTTGATATTAAGGTCATCCTTTCTAGAAAGGCCATGTTTTCTCAAACTATATTCAACTTTTAAATATCTTTTTTAGTTGTTTTATTTCTATTTTACTATCAATTATATATTACTATAATTGATAGAAGATGAAAAGCAAAAAAAGGGTTAGGTTTTCACAGATACTAAAACAAATGCTTAAATAAGCTTACAGGTAATCTTTTCTTTCCTTCTTTCAACCAATACACAGTAAATTTGATTTTTCAAAAGACATACATTTAAAATTGGTTGTTTTGAGCTGAGAGGATTCAATGAGGAGTTGGCTTAGTCTAATGGCAAGTCCTTGAAATGATTAATTATAGGAGGACTCACTGGATCTCAGACATTTTCTGAGTTAACAGTACAGGTATCTGTAGGAAGACACTGTTGCCACCCCTACAGAGTAAACACATGGGTGTGTGCACAAGCACGACTATCTCATATTACAAATATTATATTATAAGTTGATATACTTACCATTGCAATTTAATGGGAAAAAATTGAGCTATCAATCTAGGTACATGGATTCAAATTTAAGACCTGCTATTTATTTTACTAATTCATTCCAGTGAATAGGCCTTCTTTTATTAGAAAATGTGCAATAAATATGATAAAGTAGAAAATGAGTCATATATTTGTAATTATGTATATTTTAAATATGAAAAACATTTATATTAAAAGCATGTTCAAAAGAATATTATGCCTTTGGATTTACTATTTAAAAAGAAGATATTTTATTTGCATATTAAAAGCCCAGTGAGGCACATTCAATCTAGTTTTCCCTTCGAGCTTAAGGAAATTCTAATTTTATGACTTGCTGAGCATAAGATGAAATTACATTTTTTAGCTTGCTTTCTGGAAGTTCTTCCTTGCCATCCCATAGCTCTTCCCCCAGTGATTCTCAAAAATAAATGAATATCAGAATTTACTGTGGATCTTTTAAAAATGATGATGCTCAGTTCCTGCTTCTAGAAATTCTGATTTAATTGGTATTTGGGGAGCTGGCAATTGTATTTATAAAATTGTATTCTAAAGATGTCTTTGGGAGTTCGGAATTGTAATTTTAAAATTATCCTAGATTACCCTAATGTGTCCAAGAGTTTTCTTAGATAAAAGAAGAAGCACCTATTTGCCTCATGAAAGTAGCCCTCCTTTCATTGTCCTAACCTCTAGGTTGCTAATAGGATCTAAATCCTAGATGGAATATCTGAAACCTGTGAAAACAGGATGTCATAGGGCCAATTTTGTGGTCTGTTGGTGAAAGATGGAAGTACAGATGGCAAAAATGGGGAAGCAACATTCCTCAATTTATAAAGTATCAAGTGATGAGTACAAGGTTATTGAGTCTTTCTTCCAAGTTGATATACACTTTCACATGCATTGTCTATTCTCATCTTCATTCAAAATTCCAGTTATTCAGGAAGAATTTTTATCTCAGTTTTAGAGTTAGAATAAACTTGTTTTATGGTGATGAGGATAAGAGCAACATGTAAACTGGTTTAACGTAAAAAAGTGAATTTATCTTGGAATATAAGTTCTTGGAAACCCAGTGTTTTCCTGCCATGCACTCTTATTCTTATAAAATCAAGTGTACATATTCGATCACTGTCAGTAGGTTGGTAAAACACACATTCCTAATTAATTTTTAGCAATGGTGATAGAATGTAATTGATGCCCTTCAAATCTCTTTTACAACCCACTTTGTTAGCAGTGAAATGTGTTTGAAATATGAGTTCCTAAGTTTAAAGTACAAGTAATATATACAGTTACCACATAAGACTCACTAACCCTCAGAGAAAATCACACTCAGGACCTGAACTTTCTTAACACAAGGCTATAAATAACTCAGAACCTTGAATATGATAGAAATGTACTTACGTGAAATAACATTTCATGGGCATCTACTTTGCATGAATCATTTTTCCTGATGATGTTAAGAGTGTAACAAGTAAAGCCAGATTGTTTGGTGTCTAGTAGGAGGAGTTATACCACTCTGGAGCAGTGGTATAATGATGAGTACTATAGTAACCACAAAATAATGCGCTAGAAGAATGTGTTGGCCAGCCTTCAACTTCACAAAGATCCATGCCTCTGATACCCACACCTTGTTCAGCCTCCCCTCCCCATTACACTAAGGTTGGTCTGTGTGACCAATACCTCGTGGAAAAAGTGATTATATGTCACTTCTAAGATTATTGGCTGGCATATTGAGTGCTTGTTGTAGCTTTCTCATGGATCATGTGCTCTAGAGAAGCTACATCACAACCAGCCCTCAGGAGACGATTATGTAGGGAGGTATGGAAGCCTCATGCCAACAGCCATGTGGGTAAAATTGGAAGCAACATCTTCACCCCCAACTAAGTCTTGAAATGACCACAACCACTTTACTGCATCCTTGGAAAAGATCTTGAGCTAGAAGTACGTACCTAAGCTGCCCCTTGGAAAAGCATTAGATAATAAATGTTTCCTATTTTAAGCTGCTGAGTCATGTAGTACTTATTTACATACCAGTAGATAATGAATACAGTGACTATAAGGGAGGAAGAGGGAGGGGGAGATCTGCTATGACTAGAGAGCTGGAAGAAAGCTTGGATTTGAAATAGGACTTAAGATGGTAGGGGATTCAGAAGTGGAAGAAGAGCACAGGCATCCCACAATGATGGAATAGTCTGTGTTAATGCTTAAAGTTGCACTGCAGCTGGCATGATTGATGGAAGGTGAGAGATGGGCCACTTCAACTCCCCCCATCCAACCCAAACACACACATCGACAGGAATGGCTAGCAGTGATGAAAGTGTGGGAGGGCTTTGACTGATGGAAGGTGAGAGATTGGTCACTTCAACTTCCCCCCCACCCACTGAAACACACACATAGGACAGGAATGGTTAGTAGTTGTGAAAGTGTGGATGGACTTTGAATGCCAGCCTGAGGAGTGTGTATGTTGTCAGCTAGAAATCTGTGTTTATAGGAAACAATTCCAGTAATTTTGGCAATGAATTAGAAGAGAAACTAGCAGCCTGTCAGGGGAATAATGAGTCCTGCAAATGCTTTGGCTCAAGGAGCGGAAAGGAAGCTAGAGGGGAACAATTTGGTACACACTATGGAGGCCTAATTGAGGGGATTGATGGCTGAATTGATGAAGGGGGAAAAGAAAGGGGAGAAACAATGACTCGTGTTTTCAGCCCGCAGGTCATGGAAGGAGAGTGACTCCATGAGTCTAACATAAAGAACACAGGAAGAGGGAATGTTGAGAAGTTGATGAGATGTAACCCGGCACATAAGTAAGTTCTCACATTTGTGCAGCACTTTAGCATTTACAGAGTAATCTGGAGCCATAATATTATTTGTTCCCCACAGCCATTCTGTGGAGGAAGGACAAACTTCATCTTCATTTGGGAGATGAAGAAAACCAAGGCAATTAGGTATAACGAACTCAATTAAAGTCACAAAACTGGTCAATAGCACATCTGGGACTAGAATTCATGTATCTTGATGAATAGTTCAGTGTTTTCCTATTACACCCAACTGGTAATGCAGTCTGTAGCATAATTTTTAATAAAATGCTATTTAGGTATATGTGTGTGTGTTTAGGGCAGTAAGGTGTGAAGGAAGAAGTGAGGGCAACAAAGCTGCCACATAGGTATTTCTACCATCAACCTAGAACATCAGTGACTCACCTTGGACTTAACCATTTCAGGGACCTACCATCAGACTAGGGGTAAGAGAGCTCATTTTTCCTCAGCCTTTCTCAGCTTCTCATTAACAGATTTACTACCTTCTCTCTGAAACTCATATTTCCTTTATGTCTCTTTATGTCTATTGAAAGATTTTCAGATCTTTGAAACTACACTCTAACAAACATGAAATTTTTTTCTTTTTTTTGAGACGGAGTCTCGCTGTGTCACCCAGGCTGGAGCACAGTGGAGCGATCTCCGCTCACTGCAAGCTCCGCCTCCCAGGTTCACGCCATTCTCCTGCCTCAGCCTCCCGAATAGCTGGGACTACAGGCGCCCGCCACCACGCCCGGCTAATTTTTTTGTATTTTTGGTAGAGACAGGGTTTCACCATGTTAGCCAGGATGGTCTCGATCTCCTGACCTCGTGATACGCCCGCCTCGGCCTCCCAAAGTGCTGGGATTACAGGCGTGAGCCACCGTGCCCGGCTGTGAATTTGAATTACATGAACAAAATGGCTTATAAGTACACACCATGTTTCTTGTATATGAACTTTCGTTTAAGAGGTGTAGATGATGTTATTGATTAAAATACCAGTAGTGCACTGGAATTCTAATCTAGTTTTTAGATTTATTTTAAATCAAAAGTAAACGAGCAGTTACACCTACATTGAATTTTTTTTTGAATGGTAACACAAACTTGTGAACATTTTGTCTCTATTTTGAGACAGACAGTCTGATAGATTTACCAGGTAACTGGATAATTCGAGGAAAACAGGATTCCTATTGTTAAGGCACTTTAGGATTGTCATAAACATGTATTTACCAACAGGAAATTTTCTGATGAGAAATTGTCATTTTTAGAACAGAATGTTTGCGATATTATGCTTTAAAATTATAGTTAAAACAAGTTTAAGTTGTATTTGCTACTGGCTCTGCATTAACTCTAACATGCAGAAGCAGCTTAAAGAAGTGCATAAATTCTTCCAGAAGCCCAAGGAAAGACTTCACTGAGAAAATATTATTTGAGATAGGATTGAAAGGATGAGTAGAAGTTCAAAATGAGGATATAGTCGAGGGCAGAGCACTCCAGGCAGTTAGAAGAGAAAAGGCAAAAAGACATGGGGAGTTAATGTATTTCCTGATATTTAAGTAGTTTTGTGTTGTTAGAAAACTATAAATGGAGCAATTAAGGCAGGAATTGGTCAGGCATCAGATATTAAGGTAGCTTGGATGTGATGGTTACATTGACAAACTTGCTCTAAATATACAGATTTCTTTAACATATTTTGATATAGAGGAATAATGTAATAAGACTAGGGTATTATGAATATCACTCTGAAGTCAGTTTGAAAAATTAAAAAGAGATAAATACAAAGGAAAAGAGAATTTATATCCAAATAAGAGGAGACGAGACCTGAGCAACTCTGGAAAGAAGATAGAGACATAGGAATTATTCAGCAGGAAGAAGGAGTGAATCTGGTTGAAGCAAATGGATGAAGACGAGGGAGCAAATTATTTTTCAACAAAATGTATAAGCTACAGGTTGTGTAAATCTCAAAGACTGGGTTGGTGCAGTTCTAACACATGCAAATGACAGGCAGCCTGCCGAGTCTTGCATGGTGGCTTGAAAAGAAAGACAAAATCCCCAGTGGAGCCTTTTTATCATGTTGGAGTTGGAAAGATGAAGAGTTCAGTTAGATGGAGTTGGTGAATTCAGAGGAACAGGAACAATGGGAAAAATTGGGTGAAAATTGGCTATAAACATTCTGATGCAAATTAGACCTATAAGAAATTGGAAGACTGCGATTTGACAAGTAGTAATACATGCTAAAAAATGAAAGCAAAAATAAGAAGAAAATACTAAGAAAGAGATAGAAGTAAAGGAAAAGATGTGGAACACAGCAAAATGTGGAAGATAATGAAATGTATCTTGAATGACAGGAGAAGCAAGAAGAATTTCAAAATTTAGAGCTGTTCTGACTAATGTAGGATTTTGATTCACATCATGTAATTCAACATAGGAGACTTTAGAGACTGAGAAAATGTGGTTTCTTTTTCTGTGAGAATACATTGCAGTTTCTGTGTAAGATTCATATGGTTCTCTTAGGCAGTCTCCTTCTATAAAAGAACAGTATGTCCCAGCAGTCCAAATCAGATATTCACATCTTCTAGTAGAAATGTGCCTGCACCAGGGTTGGTGAGATCATTGACTGGCTGGCCATGCCAACTCCTCTTAAAATCTTTTTTTTTTAAGTATTTAGGAAGCAGCAGTTCAAAGAAGAGACAATTGATTCATTCTCATTGGTTTCAATTTAAAATTTTTCTTTCTTAGCATTAAAATCACATTTTGAAAAGATGATAGCAAAATCTCCTCTTTATTTTTAATTATAGTGGGTTTAATGTCCACAGTGCATTCGTTTTCCCCAAGATACTTGATTCATCTCTGGGCACACCAGGCACTTCTAACATGAAAAAAGAGAAGAGATCCTTTCTAAAACAGACATTTCTTTTTCTTTCATTACAACAAGTTTTCTTACACAAAGATACTCCAGACTGTATATATCAAGTCAACTTTTCCTAATATACAGAGAACTGAAAAATAGTTTTGTTTCAGTCAATGTCTAGGTCATTGCCTCTACTCACATTTACTTATTTTGTGAGTTGTTTGAAACTAACACCTCAGTCTAATGTTATGGGCATGATCTTTTCTACATGAGAATATCACTTTGGAGATAGCAATTTTTGCAGGGTTTATAATATTGTAGGAATTAGCAAAGTCCATTTTAATGGATTAGAGTTAGGTGATCTATAAAGTCAACCTTGCTATGAGATTCAGCAAGTCTGTGTTTATAGAGCTATGTCTTGATAAGTGTGACAACTACATCCACTGATAAGTAAAAGAATTTTGAAGGAAAGTATTTTTTTGTGGTTCTCATGCTCCTTGGGTTCCTGGAAATGAAAGTCACAATCTGTCCTCAAGCTTTGTCACAGGCCTTTTCAGTTTCTGTTCTTTCAGAGTGAAGTTTTCTTTCTGTTTACATCCTGTAAATTTGACAGAAACAGAAATGAGAGATGACAGAGTTGATAAAATGAAACAGATTCAGCCAAAAAATAATGTTCACAGAAGTTTATATATCAACAGCTTTGTTACTGTTTCTTATTCTAACTTTGACTCAACAGTGAAATTGAGTTTAGATTAGATGAATTCCACAAAAAGAGAATAAATTTTTGACATGTGCCTCAGTAATTCCACTGGCATTTAAGCAAAGAAAGGAAAGATCAGTATCAATCAGTTTCAACTAAATGTTGTTAGCTTTTAAAGTTTTGTGTGTGACATACCTTATAATCATGAATATTGTGCACAAATGCTTTTACTTTCATGTTAATATTCTAAAATGTCTGTTTAGCTACCTTCCTCTTAGGTAATAAGATTAAAGAAGTGGAAAAATTTACATCAACAAATGTTTATCTAAAAGTATTTATTGAGTGCCAGGATATTCTCAGTGATGAAGCTATTGTGATGTTCAAAACAAACAAAATACTGCCTTTGAGGTGCTAGCATTGTCGTGAGGGAGATATAATAAGTAAATAAGTACAAAACGTGTTTTAAATGGTGATAAGTTCTATCAGATAAATAAACCAGGTTACATACAGGGAGTTCAGGGTAGTGATTGGGAAGTATGTTGCTATTTCTCAGATTCCTTTTTTATTGCAATGTTACATTTGTCTTGAAGAATTTGCTGACTTCAAGAAATACTGTATTGTTTGTTGGTAATTTGACAATACCATTATGGTTTTTTACAGAACATTGCCTCTGAGCAAAGAACTAATTTTTTAAGTGTAGTTAAGGACCCAAATTATGTGCTAACAGATGAGAAAGAGCTAAAAATAATGTGTGGGCAGTAAGCTGTAATACAGAGCAGAAGAAAATTTGAAACCTAGATGGTAATAAAGGATGTAAGATAAAGAAACAATGTTAGAGATATATGGGATACAAGATATAATTGGAATTTCAGAAGACAGAAAAGAAAGAAATAATATTTGAATAAATTATATTATTTGAATTGGTAATGGCTGGGAATTTTCCAAACTTGGTGAAAGACATCACAAACTAGATTCAAAAGTGTTACAAATCTCAAGCATGATAAAAAAGAATAGTTTTTGGTCTCCTATGAGAGTGTTTTTATAAGTACGGAATGGTATCATCTTCAAAAAAAGACTGTTCATTTCTTCTTTTCTAATGTTAATATCAGTTATTTCATTTTATATTTATGTTGCTTTTCCCAAAACATCAAAGAAAATTCTAATTAATAAATGTATTAGTTAACATTTCTGTGAAATTCTTGTCCTTAGTTGATTTTACTGTTCACCATTTCAGAAAACATTTTCTATTGTTTTTTGGCCAACAATTATTATGATTAGCTATTTTCTTTCTAATTTGATGCCACTTATATATATTATTGGATTTTATTGGATTTTCTCACCATCTGTGGATATGTTCATATAATCTTTTCCCTTTAATTTTATGATGTAATGGGTTGGGATAATAGAATTTCTAATTGTGCTCCATCTTGAATTCACTGCTGTGTTACAAGGTATAATTATTTTTATATAAAACTAGATTTCACTTGCTTATATTAATTTACAATTCTTTTCTTCTGTCATGCTAAATAACATCCTTAACTGTTTTTTGTTTTTAATTCATTTTTTGTCATATTTTATATTAAATTTAAATGGGGCTGTGACATGAAATGAGGAACTTTCTACTTGTAGCTAAGGTCTGGAATAGTACAGACAATCTTTAATTTCTAATAGCTTTATTGAGATGTAACTCGCATACCTTACAACTCACTTATTTAAAGTATACAGTTAAATGGTTTTCAGAATATATAGTTGTATAATCATCACCACAACCCGATTTTGGAACCTTCTCATTATCTCAGAAAGAAACACCCACACTCCTTAGCCTGCCCCAGAAACTCAAGCCATCCTCTCTCCTCCAGCCCCAGGCAGTTGTTAACCTACTTTCTGTCTCTATGGATTTTCCCATTGCCCATTCTGGTGAGTTCATATAATCGTTTAATATACAGTCTCTTGTGATTGGCTGTTTTCAATTAGCACAATGCTTTCAAGGTTTATCCATGTTGTAGTGTGTTGATGAATAATATTCCATTGTATGGATATACTACATTTTTCATTCATTAATTAGCCAAAGGACATTTGACTTGTTTCCACTTTGGGGCTATGATAAATAATGCTGCTATGAACATCCGGGTATAAGTTTTTGTGTGGACATTTGTTTTCCTTTTTCTTGGGTACATACTTAGTAGAATTGCTAAATTAAGTCGAATTTTTACTGCATGCCTCAAGAATTATAGCATACTAATATACTCATTGTCTAAAATTCTACTAGTTATTAGATTCCTACAATATTAAATTTTGGAAATAAATACAGATTTAATTATGTTTAAGAATGTCAGTTAGGCATTTTATATTCTTTGAGGATATGTTGTGCTTTTTTTCTTATGTTTTTGTGGAATATAATATATGAAAGTCAGAAGAATTGAAACACACCCATAAACATGTTTAGGTTCATCAAATCTGAATATGTTAAACCAAAAATACATTGATGGCCACCTTGAGAATTGCTTAGTTTTTCAATCAGCCGTCTTAGAATCCATCACAACTGAATCCAACCTAACAAAATTCAAATGTAACATAACATTTTCTATTTGGTTGAGATTCAAATTAAAGGAAACATAATTTACATCAAAGTCAATTAGAAGCTTTGCAGAAACCAGTTCAAAACATGCGGCTCCATCAAAAGGAGCTGTCACAGTTTACCTGGCAATGTGCCAAAGAGTAATTTAGAATTAGCGCAATTGAGTACTTACTCTCTACTGTGGAAAAAACTTACCAAAGGCTGAGACATAGACATTATATTTAAGTCTCTCAAAGTAAATAACTAAGAATTTTGTGTTGTATAAAGTTGCACACCACAAATGCAAAAAGTTATTTCCAAAGTATCTGTTTTGAATTGTTAATTATGTGGCTCTAATAGCCACTCCTTTTTAATGTTTATAACGGTAATATATATGGTTATAAGACTTTCCAGCTGGGTGCAGTGGCTCACACCTGTAATCCCAGCACTTTGGGAGGCCGAGGTGGGCGGATCACCTGAGGTCAGGAGTTTGAGACCAGCCTGACCAACATGGTGAAACCCCATCTCTACTCAAAATACAAAAATTAGCCAGGTGTAATGGGGCATGCCTGTAATCCCAGCTACTTGGGAGGCTGAGGCAGGAGAATTGCTTGAACTTGGGAGGTGGAGGTTTTAGTGAGCTGAGATCACACCATTGCACTCCAGCCTGGGCAACAAGAGCCAAACTCCGTCTCAAAAAAAAAGACTTTCCAATATAACATCTATGATACAAATTTCAATACATTCCAGACCAAATGAACCCTTATAGGTGAAAAACGTGGTGATCCTGTTTTGAGGATGTATTTTGAATGCATGAAGGTGTGTTTGGATGTACGTGCATACATGTATATGAGTACTGTATTATTAGTCTGTTTTCACACTGCTATAAAGATACTACCCAAGACTGGGTAATTTATAAAGGAAAGTGATTTAATTGACTCACAGTTCTACCTAGCTGGGGAGGCCTCAGGAAACTTATAATTATGACAGAAGGGGAAGCAGTCATGTCTTACATGGTGGCAGGTGAGAGAGAGAGAGAGAGAGAGAGAGACGCCTAGGGAAACTACCATTGGTAAAGCCATCTGATCTCATGAGAACTCCCTCACTATCATGAGAACAGCATGGGGAAAACCTCCCCCATGATCCAACCACCTCCCACCAGGTCTCTCCCTCAGCACCTGGGGACTGCAATTCAAGATTAGATTTG
This sequence comes from Pongo pygmaeus, assembly GCF_028885625.2. Lineage (NCBI taxonomy): Eukaryota > Metazoa > Chordata > Mammalia > Primates > Hominidae > Pongo > Pongo pygmaeus. The sequence goes on along the minus strand of NC_072378.2, from coordinate 154,119,867 downwards.
GGTGGGGACACAGAGCCAAATCATATCAAGGATATTTGGACTGGTGGATAATCACAGCATGTGAGAGAATTCAGACCTATTAATAAAATATCCACCAGAAAGGAAGAGTTGATTTACTTGCCAGATAATTTTTTTAAATTTGTAGCTAATATAAGGTTTTCACTGGGTAGCTATTTTCATACTTAGAGATACTGTTCAAATGAAATCTCTAGTCTAGTAGGATAACCAGTTGACCATCGTTTTTTAAATTTTTTCCATGGAGAACAAACCATCACTAAAATTGCTACTCAGTACCAAAAGTATAATGGTAAATATCAACTTCAATGTTACACCTGCATTTTGGCAATCTAGAAGTAAAATTAAAAAACCAATAATGAATCTATTTACTAACTTATTGGCAAGAAAAATTAAATTGAGAATAGGCCTTAAAGGGGAAAGAATATTGATAGACAGAAACTAATCTTTCTATTAAAGTTTTAGATAGGGACAGATGTGTGAAATTTCAATTTTCAAAACCTGGAGAGTGCAGATAATGGGAACTCATAAAGCAGAGTGTATCTCAGTATGTACTTTTGAGAGCATTTGTTCTATGAGATATTTTTCAAAAACAGGGTGAGTAGATAAATAAGTTTGTGAATCAAACTTGCTGCTCCATGATACGTTTTATGTTCTTGATATACATTGTATAGTGTAGACTCTAAGAAGGCTTACAGAAAATAATCAATTCAACTTTCTTTTATTAACTTTTAATTAATCAAGTTAGATTTGATAAAACTAGGGCCATGCAGAACACACTATTGGAAATTCTGCCATAACAAAATTCTATAACTTTATTACTTTTTATGTCCTGATTTCAGATGCTGAATGACACAAATATTTAATCATTTGTGAGATGGTAAATCAAGGAAAGGAGAAACTAGAGAATTCATCTTGCATGATAAAATGTCATATATTATACCTGTCTTTTTTGTATCAATTGATTCAGCCAAATTCTCCTATATCTCATGAATTTTTAGCAGTTTTATTCTTGGAGCTTTTAAAGCACCTTGTATATACATATATTATAATATGTAGCATATATTAATTTAATATTTTAATGTTAAAAATAATAAAAATTTTGAAGTACACACAAACACACTTGTTTTTTAAATTAACACTCATATACTCATTAATCAGGTTGTGAAATACAATTTACCAGAAACTAACAGTATTTAACAAGTTCTCTATCATTCCTCACTGATTGCATTGCCCTCCATTTGCAGATAAATTACTATAAGAAATTTAGTTTCACCATTGAATAAAAATTTGGGGAGATTTACTTCCTGTGTGTTCTTGGATAGTATATTACTTGTAGTTGTAGCATTACTGAGGTCTAATTCATGTATTACTAATTTTATCTCTTTCAAGTATACATATAAATCAGTTTTTGTAGATTTGTAGTTATGTATTCATCACCCAATCCAGTTTTATAACAGTTCCATCACTCCTCAAAGCTTCTCTCTTGATGATTTGATATAAATTCCTGTATCTATTAATACCTCCAGTCCCAAGGAACCACTAATCTGCTTCTGTCTCTGTAGGCTTTTTTTCTATAAATTTTATACATAGGGAGTAATACAATATGTGTGCTCTTTTGTGTGTGGTTTCTTCCTTATGCCACATTTTTGGTGTTCATACATGTTTAGGCATGATTCAATGGTTCATTCTTTTTTGCTGCTGGGTTCATATGGATATGATGTTTCTCCGTATTTTTCTCCATTTACTGGTTGATAGATGCATATCTTTAGTTTTTGAGTAACATGACTAATTCTGTAAGCATTCATGTTCAAGCCTTTGTGTGACTTTTGTATGTTTTCATTTCTCTTGGTTAGATACCTAAAGGTTAAATTGCTGGGTAGTGATGGTAAGTGTGCTGGAACAATTGGACGTCCACATGCAAAAAAATGAATACAGGCATACAGCTTATATTTTAAATAGACATTAACTCAAAAAGGATTATATACCTAAATGTAATATGCAACAAAAAATCTTCTAAAAAGAAAACATAAAAAATCTAGGTGCCCTTGGGTTCGGTGATGAGTTGTTAGATACAACACTAAAAGTAGGGTCCATTAAAAAAACATGAAATTTGCACTTCACTAAGATTAAAGAGTTCTTCTGTGCAAATACATTGTTAGAAGTGGAAAGACAAGCTACAGACCTCAAGAAAATATTTACAAAATTCATATCAGAAAAAAAGACTTTTTCAAAATGCATAAAGAATTATTAAAACACAATAATAAAATTAAAAAATGGGCAAAAGATCTAAATAGACTTCATTAAAGAAGATATAAAGATGGCAAATAGGCATATGAAAACATGCTCAGCATAAGATGTCTTGATGAACTACAAATTAAACAACAACAACAACAACAATGAAGTTCCATTACTCACCTATTAGAATGGCTAAGATACAAAACCCTGACAATACCAAATGATAGCATGGATGTGGAGCAGTGGGAACTCTCATTCACTGCTAGTGGGAAGGTAAAGCAGTACAGTCACTTTGGAAGACAGTCTGGCAGTTTATTACAAAATTAAGCATCATCTTATCATATTATCCAGCAGTCGTGCTACTAGGTATTTAACCAGATGGGTTGAAAACATATCTACATGAAAATCCCCACATGAAGGTTTATAGCAGCTTTAGTCGTAATTGCCAAAAACTGGAAGCAACCAAAATATCCTCAACAGGTGAATAGGTAAACTGTGGTATATACACATAATGGAATAATATTCAGCCATCAAAAGAGGTTAACACTCAAGTCGTGGAAAGACGTGGGAATCTTAAATGCCTGATAATAAGTGAAAGAAACCAGTTTGAAAAAGCTACGCATTCTGTGATTCAAATTATGACATTTTGAAAAAGGCAAAACTATAAAGATAGTAAAAAGATCAATGGTTGCCCAGTGATTTAGAGGGAGGGAAAGACGGATGAAAAGATGGAGCAGAAAAACGGGATTTTCAGGGAAGCAAACTCTTCTGTATGATACTGTAATATTGGAAGCATGATATTACATACAATTGTACAACACAAAAATGGACCCTAATGTAACATCTGGACTTTAGTTGATAGTAATGTATCAATATTGCTTCATCAATTGTAACATATATATCACCAATGCAAGATGTTAAAAAATAGAAAAAATTGTGAGCAGGTGGTGGGGAGGGGTGTGCGGAAATTATGTACTGTCTGCTCAATTTTTCTGCAAAAAAACTGTCCAGAAAATAAACTATTGGTTTTTTGAACAAAGGTATGCACTAAATCCAACAGAATTTAGGAGTGTATACATCTGGCATGAATGAAAAATGATATATTTTAATTAAAATTAGAGCATTCACCGTATATGTGAGACTGAGATATCAAATAACTAAAATAAATAAAAAGAAGTAGACTTCAAATTTCTACTTACATAGTTTGAACATTTGGACCACTGTCAAAAATTCTAAAATTATTATTCTAAACCACTTCAGTGTGCTTTATAAGTAACTTCTAGAAAAATTAGAATTTCCATTTATAAAGTCCTAGTTAATTAAATGTTGCCTAAGCGATTGTTAAGAGTTCTTGGCAGACAGCAGATAAAAGTTTTGGGCACTGAAAATGTTTATAAATGTATGTTCACTATCTCACTTTGGTTTGTGCTAGGGAATTGAACTCTAAATATATCTGAAAATATACAAAGAAATATTTGCCCAAGTAATTTATTAAAGTTGTGAATAAATGTTTGCAACTATTTTCAGCAGGGCATTGTACTAGGTGCTGAGGTTGTGGAGATTCTGTTTATAAACAGTTTGCAATCCTGAGATAATTCTGGGAATAAGGTAACATGTATGACCTGGCAGAAGATCAATCCACTAGTGATGTCTTACAAAATTCACTTTCTTCAAGTATTGGTGCAAATGGCACATTCTCAGTGGAGTGTACCCTGACTCACCCTTTTAATATTGTGAATTCTTCCCATCACAGCACTCTGTACCCTTACCCTGCTCTAAGATCCCCTGTAGCATTCTCAGCTACTGAAGTATTATACAGTGTATTGATTTTCTTAATTTTATTTTCTGTCTCCCCTGGTTTCTTTTCAAACATGCTAGAATGCCACCTTCATATGGGGAGAATTTTTTTTCTCCTGTGTTCTATTCATTGGTTTGCATATTTTAAGTACTTTATTCATATTTTTTTGGTTAACAAACAAGAAAAGGGATATTGGAGTACGCATGAAATGCTTGGGGAAACAATCTTAAAAGAACAAAATCTTCGTGTCAGGGAGAAGAAGGAGAGTAACCATAGGCAAGGTTGTATTGTAGAGTGTCTTGAATAAAGCAGTTGTTTCTTCTAGCACTTAGTTTAGTATGGTCTTTCCACAAACTTGATGAGTTACCATTGATAGAGCATGATATAGGCATTCTCTGAAAAATTACAGCAGCAGGATTGAATATAGAATATCATTAGAACGTTAGAATAAAAAAATTTGAACCGTGGAAAGAAAATGACAAGTTTGAAAAAAAAACACACACACACAAAACAACAACAATAACAACAACAACAACAACAACAAAACAGAAAAAGAACATCTGGATCTGGATTGTAGTTCCTCTGTATTTTTCTTCTTTTTGAAATTGCCAGCCATATAGTACCTGTTTAAAGTCCATCTTTCTCTGCAAATTTTATTCTATGCAGAAAGACCAATGCAGCTTTTGTGGCACACTGGATTTTGAGCCCACAAAATGCTGGAGTAAATCATGAGAAAGAAGCACAAGTAGCCCCAGGTAAAGACGTTATCACTCCGTATTTACAGTGACTTGTTCAGTGAGTCTAGGCCTCAAGAACTTGTGTAATTTATTCCAGAACATTGACTTTCATATTGTATTTATTCAAAAGTTAAAAACATAAAACACTTGGTTAATATGCAAACGTTTTGCTGTGTGGCAATGGAAATAAGCATTCCTGCCAAGCACTTACGGAAAAACTGTGAAGGACAGCCACTATGGCTATGATGGCACTAGAAGTTTGAGAGCTGAGCTGGTCCAGTGTACTTGAGTGTCTCAGACAGGCTGTCCTGAAATCTAGTACTGCTAAATCCTATACCAGCCAATCTGTTCCCTCAATCAGCAAGGTCACCATGAAAATGATTTTTGAAAAAAAAAGAAAAAGAAAAATTGACCTTCTCGTTTTCATCTGGCTGAATGATGTTCACCCTTGTGAACATGACCATGACCCTGTGTCATGGTTAAGGATAATTAGCCAGTCCGGTAGGTGAAACTGTGCCCCACTGGCCTGGGCACCTTACCTTGGGAACACTGTTGTCTTCATTTCTGGACTTCGTAACAAACGGAGCACGGTCATTGTTTAGACCTAGAGTAACCACTACTGTAATACACACTTTTAAAATAATACAACCAAAAATGTACATTTTCACATGTCCTTCACACTGCTGACACACAATTTATCTCCTTTACAATATTCCTTTCAGTACATTAAAAAATGAAATATAAATTAATTAATTAATATATGAACTCCAGCAACAGCAAGATACAAATTTGTGTGAGCTTAAACATTTTAAAGGAAGTTTTTATAAATCAGGGCTATCAAAAGGGCTTATGTTTCCTTTGAGGAAAAATATCCCCTTCTTCTCTAGTTCATACTATCCTCCTTCCCACAATCTAGCTTCACAGTAACTTATTTTGGAAATATGATCGCCTCTCAGTATTTGTGGAGCATTTGTTCGAGGACCTCCCTCATTGCCCAACACAATTCACAGATGTTCACATCCCTGATATGCAATGTTACATTAATATTGTATATAAATGTTATATTAATAATGTTATATAAAAATATAATTAATGTTGTATTAATATAACATCTATTAATACCTACATCATACACACATTCTCACACATACTTTATGTCATCTCTGGATTACTTATAATACCTAATACCTTGTAAATGCTTTATAAATAGCTGTTATATGTTTTGTTTAGAGAATAATGATAAGAAAAATGTCTGTACATGGTTCATCACAGACACAAACATTCTTTTTTTTCCAAATATTTTCTGTCTGTGGTTAGGTGAAATCATGGATGCAGAACCCCATGGATACAGAGGGCCAACTGTATATATGAGAAAGACCAAATTTATTTTCCTTTCCAAGTCAAAACAGAATACTTATAAGTATTATAAATATGAAAAAAAATCCTGAATCTTCTTTTTAATGTTTCTGAGACACTTTGAATATAGAATGAAGTAGAAAGAACACTAAATTAGGAGATAAAATATTAGGATTTTATTTAAAATATTAGGATTCTATTTTTTACTTTATAACCTTGCACAAATCACAGAATCTCAAGAGCATTCATTCTTTCATCAGAAAAATGAAAGCAACCATAAAAATCCCATTGATCTACCTATGTCACACTGAGTTGTTGGGACCAAAAGATAATGAATTTGTAAATAAACATGTACACATCAGGCCTTGTGACAGTGGAAGACATCTATTAGCCACAAATCAGCATACAGGAAAGTGAATTGTAATATATCTTAGGAAAGACATGCCATTATTTCAGGTATTTCAGCAGAGTCAAATGCATGAATAGCTGTGCCTGGGGCTCACTAAAGCGTTTGATTTTCTCTTTTTAAATTTTACTAAATGCAGAAGTGCATAAATTCTGCCATTTAACATTATTTCAGGTTTACTGTCAAATACATATTATTTAGAATAATATTTAAGCCTTCTTTTTTTAATCATTTTTAAATGTGAACACTACAAAAGCTTTTCTATAAGATTTTAAAAACAATTTGATGACTGTGAATATAGTTCAGCTAATGACTCTCAGATACTTTAAAATCTTCTGTACATTATTAATTTCATATTTGTAGTTTTCCACTAATACCATCCACTGTATATACAAAATGGACCAATAGACATAATGCCCAATGACAGTATTTCTCAGGATACTGGCAAATATGTGAGCTGGCTTACAGATCTTTGACATTTTCATAAGTCCAGTCTATTTTATAATATTATATAGCTATTTCCCACATATCTCATCCTCCAATTTAAGCACATGAAGTAGGCTATGCTATTTATACATGTTTACTTTAGTCCATTTGGGGGATACAATTATTTTTTCTCAAGATTATTGTAATGGAATTTTTTTTCTTCTCTGCTCTATCCTAAACATAACTTCATCTATCTCTTTGTGAGGGTAATTTTATTTTCTTTTTATTTATTTTTAAAATTGAGAAACAAAATTACGTATATTTACTATGTACAGCAGGATGTTTTGAAATATAAATACATTGAGGAATGACAAAATCTAGCTAATTCACATATGCATTGCTTCACATATTTTTGTGATGAAAACACATCTACTCTCTTCTCATTTTTCCAAGGCACGCTAAATTATTAACTGTAGTCATTATGTTGCACATTAGATTACTTGAACTTATTTCTCCTAACTGAAGTTTTGACCAGCATCTCCCAAACCCCACTCCCCAACCACCCCAGCCCCTAGTAAACTCCGCTACTCTCCACCTCTGTGATCAGGTCATATTTGCCTTTCTGTGTCTAGCTTCTGTCACTTATCATACTGTCCTCCAGGTTCATCTATATTGCTGCACATAACAGGATCTCCTTCTTTTTATGGCTGAATGGTATTTCATTGCATATATGTACCACATTATCTTTATCCATTCATCTTTTGATGGACACAGGTTGATTCCATGTCTTGTCTATTATGAATAGTGCTGCAATAAACCTGGGGGTGAAGGTTATCTCTTTGGTTTACTAACTTCATTCCCTTTGGATATGTACCCAGTAATGGTGTTGCAGGACTTTTCCTTAGTTCCACTAAAGATGGGGTTCTTTGTCCCACAGCCATGAAAATTAAGGCTCACAGACAATTTGAATGGTGAGTAAGACAGAGTTTTATTGGGTGAAAAAGAAGGAAAGGGGGAAACAGGGGCTCTCGCTAGGCCAGAGTCCATCCCGCCCACCACTTGAATCTCAGTTTCCACACAGGAAGAGGAGAGGCCAGGCTCCTCCCCAGTGCAAATGGCACAAACTTCCCGAGGCTCCACAAAGTGGGCAGGCTGGTTGGGGGTCTTCCAGGGAACCCCTCCCACCTTGCTGTCTCAGTGGGTTTGTTGGATCACATGGTAGTGCTCTTTTTAATTTTTTAGCAAATGCCTCACTGTTTTCTATGATGGCTGTACCAATTTACTTCCCTATCAATAGTGTGTAAGGGTTTCCTTTGCTCCACATCCTTGCCAACACTTGTTACCTTTGAAAAAATAGCCATTCTAACAGATATGAGGTGATATCCTATTGCAGTTTCAATTTGCATTTCCTTGATAATTAGTGATGTTGAACATTTTTTCTTTTACCTGCTGGCCGTGTGTGTGTGTGTGTGTGTGTGTGTGTGTGTGTGTGTGTGTGTGTGTTTGCGGTCTTTTTTCCATTTTTTAATCAGGTTGTTTGTTTTCTTGCTATTGAGTGGTTTGAGTTTCTTATATATTTTGGATATGAATCCCTTATCAGATGTATAGTTTGCAGATATTTTCTCCTATCCTCTAGGTTGTCTTGTCACTCTGTCGATTGTTTCCTTTGTTGAGTAGAAGCTTTTAAGTTTGATGTGATCCCATTTGTTTATTTTTGCTTTATTACCTGTGCTTTTGGGGAGATATCCAAAACATCATTATCCAGACCAGTGTTATGAAGCTTTCATTCTATGTTTTCTTGTAGTAGTTTTACAGTTTCAGGTTTTATGTTTAAGTCTTAAATCTATTTTGAATTGATTTTTGTACTTGGCATGAGATAAGGGCCCAGTTTCATTCTTCTGCATGTGGATATACAGTTTTTTCAATTCCATTTATTGAAGAGGCTGTCATTTCTCCATTGTGTGTTCTTGGCGCCTTTGTCAAAAATCAGTTAGCGGTAAATTTCTGGCTTTACTGCTGGGCTCTCTGTTCTACTCCAGAGTAATTTTTAATAGTAAAACATTTTATTCCCTGCTTGCTTATTAGCAATAGATTGTCATTTGGTTTGTCTTCAGTGAAGACATGTGAATTACTGCATTATAAAATTCCAGAAAAATACTAATCTCCTCAATTGTTTGTATCAAAAGTTTACTCCATCACTTTCATTTTTAGAGTGTCTGAAACTTATTTACAAAGTCCCTCAGTAACTAACCCCATAACTGATATGTCTGTTTTCTCCAAGTGGAACACATGTACATAATAGTTTGCACCAAGATGCATATTATGATGAAATTTGAAGTATTATTTGAAGTGTTACTTTGATTCTCCCTAGAAAATGTTAATGTACAAACCCAATTTAAATGTGAAATGCCCCTTTCAATCATAAATACTCCAGTGATATATAATCATAAATTGCAATGACCAGACTTAAGACTTCATTTCAATTAGCCATTGAAACTTACTAGGTTCTTGGTAAGTTCTCTACAGTTCCTTGGGTGACAGAATACTTATGGAAATATTCTTTCTATTTCTTCAAATGTATACCAAATGATAGCTCCTCTTTCTGATTCTTCAATTCTCAGGGCTAAGGCAAACTCTTTTTCTGTATTCCTCCCAGCTCCACTCTTCATGAGGCAAACTCATACTTAGAAGACTATAGGAGGGCTTTACAGACACTCCTCTGTTACACTAGAAATATGAAAAGAAAGTATATCCAAGGAAGGGAATATTTAGGGCTACATATCACTATGAACAGTGCCCCAGAGCAAACAGGATACAAACCTTTTTCTTCATGACATCAGACAATGCTAATTGTTTCCCTGGAGAAGAGTCAAATCTGGCAGTTCAAGTCTGCAGAAGGGCTATGTTTGTTTTACACAGTATCCTGCTTTTGTATTAAACCACTATGGAGAAAAGTTTGCAGGTTCTTCAAAAAACTAAAAATTGAGCTACTATATTATTCAGCAGTCCCACTGCTGGATACATACTCAAAAGAAAGGAAATCAGTAATATCAAAGAGATATCAGCACTCCTATATTTGTTGCAGCACTGTTTACAATAGTTAAGATTTGGGAGTAACCTAAGCGACCATCAACAGATGAATGGATACAGAAAATGTCATACATATACAGAGTGGAGTACTATCCAGCCCTAAGAAACAATCAGATGCAGTGATTTGCCATAAAGAACTGGAGATCATTAAGTGAAATAAGCCAGGCACAGAAATACAAACCTTGCATTTCTCACTTATTTGTGGCATCGTGTCGATTTGTTTGGGAGATAACCTGAAAGCAAAGTCCTGCCAACTTGCCATCTGTATTCAATCTTACATTCTCTAGAATATTTTCATACTACAGGAGCGCATTGTCTTCTAGGAAATTAGATTTCAAATGATGTTCTAAGAAATATACACATTTTCTGGTATTCAAATAGGGTTTTAGTTTTTTTTTTGGATCATATTTTATAGGACTATATGTTTGAAAATTACCCCCAAAATATATGTGTACAGAATATAAGCATATCTTAAATTACCCACAAGTTGTCAACTTATGAGAAAAAATTCAGTAAAATAGGAAATTTAAGTTGAAAGAGAAGACATGTTAATGAATTACGTAAAGTATAGAACATTTTATTTGGGCAAAATGTAAACTTTACTAAACCTTACGGTCAAAGACTTTCAGTAAAAATAAAATTAAAACTAGCATCAAAATTTATAGCTGATTCAGAAGAGGAAATTAAAATTAATTGAATATTTTAAACTAAAAAAGTACAGGGAGTTGTGAACATGCATCAGAGTATCAAATCATTTTTACTCTAGGGATGTCTTGTTTTCATTCTGTCACCAATTTTTGTGACTTTAGTTTTTGGCTGATTTCCCTGTTTGACTTAATGACCAAGATGTTTTCAAAGCTGAATGATTCACAATGTAATGTGGCACCTTTGTTGTTTGTGTCAGGAACTGGCTTCAAACTTCTTGAGCTTTTTAACAGTAAACATTGCAAAAACAGTCCCTTGATAATTTATTGCCTTAAGTTATGCATTTAGCCATTAGCAGACAAGAGATAAACAATTGTATGCCCTTGGCAGAAACCAGGTAAGTACAGCGAACTCTTTAACAAAAAAATAAGAGAGGTAGGAGAAAAAAAAAAAAAAAGATCAAATATGTATCTAACAGATTTAAGAGGCGATGTGAAATATGAATTGGCTACAAATTTTCCAGAATTGGTAATATACATGAATTTTCATATGCAGGAAACAAAACGAATCTTAAGTACTATAAATAAATACAAATCCACTCATGGGTTACATCATAATGACAAAGAGATAAAACTTAAAGCCAGAAATAAAACACAAATTAACTGTGAAGTAAAGATAACAAGACTGCAGTGAATATGTTAAAAGTAACATTGAAAGCCAAAATATAAGGGAATATAGGAATGTAAAAAGTGGTTCAGACACTGTAGACAACACTACACCAGTTTCTAGAAAAAGTAAACGTGCACTTACCATTATGGTCAAGTAAGGCACTCTTGGGTATTTATCCCAGAGAAATGACAAGCTATGTTGACACAAATTCCTGTACACAAATAGTCATAGCAACTTTATAATAACACAAAACTAGAAACAGACAAAATGTCCTTCATAGGGTGAATGGTCGAACTAACTGTGGAATATCCACACCATAGAATGCTACTCAAGAATGAAAAAGAACAAACTACTGATGCATACACAGCAACTTGGATGGATCTGAAGAACAATATGCTGAGTAAAAAAAGTCAGTCTCGAAAGGTGATGCCCTCTGATTCTGTTTATGTAACATTTTTTGAAATAACAAAATTATAAAGATTGAGAGACAATAATAGAAAATAGTAGTTGCTGGGGGGTTGAGGTGGGTGTCTGTGGTTGTTAAATCATATCTATCATGAGGGGTTCTCAGAACAGAACTCTTCTATATTTTGACTGTGTTGATTGACAGAAACTACAAGTATGTTAAAATTGCATAAAAGGAATACACTCACAGACACGTGAGTGAATGCAAAATACCTGAAGTCAAAGATTCATAGACTGTATCAATGTCAATTTCCTGTTGTGATATTTCACTATAATTATGTAAAATGTAATAATTAGGGGAAACCAGCTGGAAGATGTAAGGTATTACTCTGTATTATTTTCTACAACAGTATGTAAATTTCAAAACAATAAGTTTTTTAAAAAAATTTACTGTAAGAAATAAAAACTAAAAAAGAGATTAAAAAGGAGGGGATTGATGGTCAAAAATTCAAAGAGAATTATCAGTTGCCATATTTCATTCCAAATTGCAGTTAGTATGTAGGGTACAGAATCCTTAAGGGCTGAGAGAAAATAAATATTACTTAAAATATTATATCCAACTCAATTTTCATTTTTAAAAAAGCAAGTAAATACTTTTAAAAAGACAGCTAAAAGTGAGGGTGTTTTCGACATACCTCAGTGTTATAGACTGAATAATGAATGCCCTGCCCTCCAAATGTATATACTGAAGCCCTGACCCTTGATGTATTTGGAGACATGACCATTAAAGAGAAATTAAAGATTAAATGAAATCATAAAGGATGGGGGCCTAATTGGATAGGACTGGCATCCTTACAAAAAGAAGAGACACCCGAGCTTTCTCTCTCCTCTGTGCAGAGAAGAGGCTATGTGAGAACACAGTAAGGAGGTAGCTGACTACAAGCCAGGAAGAGAAGACTTGCCAGAAACCAACTCTTAGGGCACATTAATCTTGAACTTCTGCCCTCCAGGATTATTAAGAAAAATTTTCTGTTGTTTAAGCCACTCAGGCTGTGGCATTCTGTTCTGGAAGCCTGAGCTGACTAAAGCAGACTCATGCACTCACTAAAGAAACTTCTGAAAAATGCACATAAGGAAGAAGAACTGAAATCAGGAATAAAATGATGAGTAAAGTTACAGTGATGCATATCAGGGAAGATCAAAATAAGTAATGACTGCACAAAACAATATTAAAAATAAGGATTGGATTGAAAGAATATATGCAACTGTAATAGAATTATTGAGCAACAATAATATACACATTTGAAAACGGTGATAAAGAATACAAAAGATCTATTATTTGGAAAGAAGTAGAGATATGACTCTTTTGTCTTTAACTTAAGAAAGCACATAAGGCCTGGCATGGTGGCTAACGCCTGTAATCCCAACACTTTGGGAGGCTGAGGCGGGCGGATCGCGAGGTCAGGAGATAGAGACCGTCCTGGCTAACATGGTGAAACCCCGTCTCTACTAAAAAAATACAAAAAAGTTAGCCGGGCGTGGTGGCGGGTGCCTGTAGTCCCAGCTACTCGGGAGGCTGAGGCTGAGGCAGGAAAATGGCATGAACCCGGGAGGCTGAGCTTGCAGTGAGCCGAGATTGCGCCACTGCACTCCAGCACTCCAGCCTGGGCAAAAGAGCGAGACTCCGTCTCAAAAAAAAAAAAAAAACAGAAAGCACATAAATACAAAAACCTACCAGTAGTGCCTACTGTATAAAAGAGTGAAACTGAAAGATTTTATTTAAACATAGGTAAATAATTCGAAAGAAATCAAGAAAGAAAGGGTTATTTTGGTTTAGAAGTTCTTATATAGTTTAGATACAAAATCTTTGTGAGGTAGATATATCAAAAAGGATTTTGGTATATGTGTGTAATACACATGTAATATTCTCCCAGGATATGGCTTGCCTTTTCAAATTCCTATTGGCGATTTTGAAAGCATGGACATTTTTGTGTTGAAGTATAATTTATCCCATTATTTTTCTTTATGATTAGTGATTTTTTTAATCTTAAGAAATCTTTGCCTCAACAAACTTGCAAAAATACTCAGTTGTGTTTTATTCTATAATAGTTGGTAAGTGTTTATTAGGCTTATTCAGCTTTTTGTCCTATGAAGGAGATAGAGAAAAGAATCTGGACAAATTCAGCAGCGTCTTCTGTTTTCTTTTCCTTGAAGAGGGGAATGGGAGGGAGTGGTGGAGCTATCACCAGTTACCCCTTCTCCCGGTGGGAGCCTGCTGGTAGGGTTCCAAAGGAATCGACTTTGATTAGGTGTATGTTAGAATTTTTCATTCTCCCATTTTTGTTTCACTTTTCCTCATATTCTCCATTTGCTTGCAATATGGATAATTCTTAAGGTCTGACAGCCTATTTAATACTTCTGTTTGAACTTATGTCTAATATGCTATTGCAGGTTTTTAAAAAGTTACATATATATCACCATATGACACAGTGATATCAGTATTTCCCCCAAGTAAATAATACACCCAAAATTCTACATGCAAAAATTTAGAGCAGCTTTCTTCATAATCACCAAAAATTTGAAAAAACCTGTATATCCTTTAACCAGTGAATGGAGAAACAAATTGTAGTACTTTTGTACAATGGAATTCTACTCACCAATAAAAAGGAATAAGACATTGATTCACACAAAGACATAAAAGAATCTTAAATATAGTTTGCTAAGCAAAGGAACCTAAGCTTAATTGGGTACCTATTATTATTCTAAATATACGACACTCTGAAAAAAGCAAGACTACAGGGAAGGATACCTATTATTGGTTGCCAGGATTTGGGAAATAGAGGAAGGGAAGATATTTTCTGTGAAAGAGATGCATAATATCAGTTTCATGAAGCTATTTTATGTGGTAATGAGGTGATGAATACAGTTCTTATACATTTGCCAAAATCTGTAGACTTTTCTACTACAAAGCATGAATTTTATTATATGCAAACTTTAAAAATTAATTAGCATGTCAAGGGATCCCAGAATAGAATATAGACTGTGATAAATGGATCTAACCATATTACAAATATATGATATATGCACTGATAGGACTGGAAAAAGATGAGTTGACTTTTGTAACTTCAGAAAACAGTGTTTTGACTGGACACTGAAAGGCTAAAGAAAAAAGTATACATAAACAATGTACTCTAGTTGGTAAATTTGTTTCTCACAGCAGTATGGGGTTATCAATTCTCAGAGTACTTTCCATGAATACTAAGGTTGAGCCAATAAATCAATCAATCGTAGATAATGGGAGCTAGGTTTCTCATGTCAGAGAAAGATGTTATAAATATGCAAAGAGTGATGGCTAGAGCAGAACTTACTGTGCTGTACTAGAGATGGAGACATGAGCATACATCTTTTTAATATTTTACAGATACATGCAGGAATAAATACAGACAGGTATATATAAATGAGTTAGGATACACACATTGATTTTCACATCATGGAAGCAGTGACATATCAGCAGCAATAAGCATACCCAGCCCCCCAGATCTTGGTGTCAAATCCTCATTCTGGAATTAAAGGAAACAGGGCTCCCTAGAGAAATGGCTCTGTTTGGGGGTGGGTTAGAGAAAAGATATAATGAGCCTAAAAATAAAGTGTGTCACAAAGTAAGAACTCTAAAAAAAGAAGAGTTTGTATCAAAAGGATACAGGAATCCCACCTGAAAGTGCTCCCAGTTGCCAAAGCTGGGACAATTTAAACACATTGCAAATAAATAATGTGAATATAAACAATGATAATGTTTGATTTTAAACCAAAGAACAAAATAAATATCTGAGCCCATACCGATAATAAATAAAGCGTATATGCATAAATGGAAGAGAAGGGACAATTTTTTTTGCAAAATAATTCCAGGTAACAAATGTAGAAATAGTGATGGAAATAGAAAATCCCCAGTAGAACACCACAGTAATAGCTGCTACAGTCAATATCTGCTGGTGAATGCTAAAATTAATTGGCAATGCGAGGGAAATAGGATATTTGCATAGCTTCAAAGTATCTCTTCATAAATATGTACTTATTACTACTATAGTCAAAATATATGCCAATGCATTCTTTGATACTTCACTCACCAAGTGTTGGAGTTTAATATCCCTACTATCATAAGTGTAGTTTGAACTTAGTAACTTGCTTCTAACACAGAGTATAGAAAGGAAAAAATAATTTGACAAAGGAGAAATTTGGCAGACATGACCTTAACCAAGTGATCAAGGATAACATAATCAATTATAAGTCATGTTGACATCATGTACCCCCTGGTATGTTGTGAAAAGAAGGGGACATCACCTTTAAGATATTCCTCACCAAAGCTTGTATCTTCAGTTTAATCACACACAGTAAAGGTCAGCAAAGTCAGGTTGAGGAACATGACACAAAATATTTGAACAGTACTCTTCGAAAGTGTCAGCAATACAACAGAGAAAGAAAGACTGAGAAACTGTCAGAGATTGAGAAAGGACGCTAAGGAGACAGGACAACTAAATGCAGTATGGTATCCTGGACTGGATTTCGCAACAGAAATAGAATATTAGTGAAAAAACTGGGGAAATCCAAAGAAAGTCTCTAGTTAATGAATATATTTTCTCAATCACCACTTTCATTTGGCAGGTGTTAACCAGTTCAACACAGCAAGTAATATATAAAAGGCAGGCCAGGCACAGTGGCTTACTCCTGTACTCCCAGCACTTTGGGAGGCCGAGGTGGGCAGATCACAAAGTCAGGAGTTCGAGACCAGCCTGACCAACATGGTGAAACCCGTCTCTACAAAAAAATAGAAAAATTAGCCGGGCATGGTGGTGCACACCTGTAATTCCAGCTACTGGGGCTGAGGCAAGAGACTCACTTGTACTCAGGAGGCCCTGGGTTGTGGTGAGCCAAGAGCGTGCTACTGCACTCCAGACTGGGCGACAGAGTGAGACTTCGTCTCAGAAAAAAAAAAAAAGGTGAGAGAATTAGAAAGGTAAAAGCAACCAGCTCTTGCCCCAAATATTATTATTGACATAGATAACACAAAATAATTTAACAATACATTTTAAGAGTTAAAAGCATAGCAGTGTTGCTAGTTACTAAATCAATATATTAAAATAACTATATTTCTATAATATATCCAATAACAAAACATTTAAAAAATTAACATTAAATAAATTTACAACAGCAACAAAAACATCAAGCACCTAGAAATAAACATAACAGAATAGATGCAGTATTTCTACCAAGGGAATAAAACTGTACTGAGAAATAATAATGTAGAACTTACAACATGTTCATAGAGTTTTTTGCTCATTTATTTGACAAATATTTATTTATTGAGTGCATACTATCTACTAGCTGGTCCCTGTCAAAATAGCAAATTTTGTATGCATGAATATATACGTGTGTGTGTGTGTGTGTGTGTGTGTGTGTTTGACAAGTTTCTTCTGAAATATATGGAGAAATGCAATAAATCTAGGATAGGGAAGACTCACTTGAAAAAGAACAATACTGTACAAGAACTTGCACTATTGGTTAGTCAGATTTGTTATAAATCTATAATTATTAATACATTCTGGTAATAGTGCAAGGGTAGATAAAAGACCAATGGCATAGAACATTGTGATGTGAACAACTGGCTTTATCACAAAAATGGCATTGCACTACAATGGGGGAAATGATAGTCTTTTGCATTAATGATTCTGGGCTGCTTTAATATCAATATAAGAAAGAGTAAAAATTAATACCTTTCCCAACAACATGGGCTAAATACAGATTTGTTTAGCTTGAATCTTACGCAATTATGGAGATTTCTTAAAATACAACAAAAACGAAACAAAATTACAAATACAAGAGTAAGATAAAACTAGATGATTTTCATAATGTTTAAAATGAAAAAAAATACTGAACTCTGACAAATACAGACATCAAAAATCCTAAAAACTAACAACTTACTTTACTCATTAACTGACTAAATTTTGTTATCCTTTATTTTTCCACATGGCTGCATAGTCTTTATATAACAATAATTGTGATATCTTCTTCCATAGAGAGTATAAAAAGGCAATTCAGTCCTACTATCATTGATGAAATTTGCTTTTTTGTTTCTTGATAGCTGGGATGCATACAATATACAGCTTTATAAACCTACCTTAAACATAAAAAGGTGCAAGAATATGTTTGTTATAAAAGTCAAGATAATGCTGAACTTTGAACAGTTAGGGGCAGACTGGGGATATGGTGCTGATAGAATTCTATCAATGATCTGTGTGGTGGTTACCATAGACATTTGTTTATAGTAAAATATTTAGCTGTACCTTTACATTGTATTTGCTTTTATTAGAAGTGAGTTACTGTTCATAACAAAAAGATTTAAACACTGAAGAGAATTGTTAAATAGCACATTAGCAACAAATGAAACTAGAATTTTTAAATGCACCGTCAGACCTTAAGGATCGTCCAAATTGAAAACAGATGGAGAATATGAGGAAAAGTGAAACAATTTGCAGGGCAGAATGAAATATTCTAACAAATAGCCAATCAAAATCTCAGCAAAAGGAATAAAGAGAGTTCAGAAAGAGAGCATGCAGAGGGAAAACAGATAAGAATTTAAGAACTTTGATCTAGGAAGCCTAAATTTAAGAAAATTTCTCATTTTGCATTCCTACCAGCCATGAGTCAGATTTCCTGTTGCTTTGCATTCCCACCAGCTTTTGGCATGACTACTTGTTTATGTGTTTATGTTTTTACCAAGTAAATAGGTGTATAGTGATGTGAATTTACACTTTCCTAATGATTAATGATTTTGACTATATTTTATGTGCTTATTTGCCATTCATACATCTTCATTGAAGAGCTGATTTTTTAGATCTTTAGCCCATTTTTTAAATTGAGTGGATTATTATTATTACAGAGTTTTTTAAATTCTTGATGTATTTTGCATACAAGTCCATTATTTCACGTATGTTGTGAAAATACTTTGACTTGTCTTTTTTAACGGTATCTTTTGCAGCAACTTTAACTTTTATAAATCATAATTTAATTTTTTAAATGTATCACAGTGTGTGTCATGTAAAAATGTATCTCCGAACCCAAGATCAAACAGACATTCTCCGATTTTTCTTCTGAAAGGTTTATCATTTTATTTTTGGATTAAGGTTAAATTAAGTTAAATTAATTTTAGTATAAAGTCTGAGAGATGTGTCAAGATTTCTTTTTTCTTTTATAGGAAATTTAATTATTCTAATTATTCACTGAATTGCCTCTACAACACTGTCAAAATTAGTTGGCTGTATTTGTAAGGATCTGTTTCCTGACTCTATTTTATTATGTTAATGTGTGTGTCTACCATGCTCACTTGATTTCTGTGGCTTTATAGTCAATCTTAACATTAGGTAGCATGAGCCCTCCAATTTTGCTCTATTTTCAGAATTGTTTTGGCTATTCTAGTTCCTTTGATTTTCCCTACAAATGTTACAGTTATTTTGTTGATATCAACAAAATAACTTATCATTTTTATTGATATTTTGTTGAAATTATAGAACAAAATGTGGAGAATTAGCATTTTAATAATATTGAGTCTTCCAATCCATGAAAATGCTATATCTCTCCATTATTTAGATTTTCTTAGATTTGTTCCATCAATATTTTGTAGTTTTTAGCATACAGATCCTGTACATGTTTTATCTGATGTATATTTAATATTTGTACTGCTACAAATAATATTGCACATGTTAATTTCAATTTCACATCTTATTGTTGGTATACAGGAATACAATTGATTTCTTTTTGCATTTGTTTTGGTATCCTGCAACCTTGCTGAAATAAGTTATTGCATTTAATAGATTTTACTTTTGGTAGATTGTTTTGAGATTTTCTATGTAAACAATCATGTCTTGAGCAAATAATGACAGTTTTACTTCTTTCTTTCAAATGTGTATACCTTTTATTTCTGAGAGAGACATCTTCATGAATAGTGAGTATCCGAATGATGGGATCTTTCTTTAACAAAACGCTAATGTGTTCTGTTAAACACAGCGTTGTGTAACTGTAGACTTTATTAGTGTACTTTGTAATGTTAAGGAAATTATTTTCTATTCCTACTTTGCTGCGAGTTGTTTTTTATTTTGTTTTGTTTTACAAACGAACATTAAATTGTATAACATATTTTCTGCATCTATTTAGATGATCATACAGTTTTTCTTATTTAGTCTATTAATATGACAAATTATATTGATTGATTTTTAAATGTTGAACCAGACTTGTATTTCTGGAATGAACTTCAGTCAGTTGATATTATATATACATACATACATATATACATATATGTATGTATGTATATATTTGATTTCCTAATATTTTCCATATTCAGGAAAGGTATTGTTCTGTAATTATCTTTTTTGTAATGCCAATGTAATGTAATGATATTAGCATAAAACTGGACTCATAAAGTAGGTAGCAATGTGTTCCCTCCTCTTTGTTTTTGTGACAGTATCATATAAAATTGATATTATTTCTTCCTTAAATATTTGGTAGATTTACCAGTAAAGCAACATGGGCCTGGAGTTTGATATTTTGGAAAGTTTTTAGCTATAAATTTCATTTCTTTAATAGACTTGATATTATTCACATTGTATATTGTTTCTCTTGAGTGACTTTTGGTGATTTAAGTCTTTCTTAGAATAGATCCATTTCATGTAAGTCATCAAACTTACAGGTATAGAGTTATTCATAGAATTCTCTTATTAGCATTTTAATATCTTTAGGATCAATAGTTACTTCCCCCTTTTCATTTTTGATATTGGTAATTTTTGTGTTCTCTCTTTTGTTCTTGTTCAGCCTGGCTACTGGCTAAGTTTTAATGATATTTTCAAAGAACAAGCTTTTGATTTCATTGATTTTAAAAATTATTTTTGTTTTATATTTCATTGATTTCTGCTCATCCTTGTAATTTCTCTTTTTCTTTTTGTATGAGGTTTAATTTTCTCTTCTTCAATTTCTTAAAATAAAATCCTAGGTGGCTGGCCATGGTGGCTTACACCTGTAATCTCAGCACTTTGGGAGGCCAAGGTGGGTGGATTGCTTGAGGCCAGGAGTGCAAGACCAGCCCGGCCAACATTGTGAAACCCCATCTTTACCAAGAATATAAAAATTAGCCAGGCATGGTGGTGCTTTCCTACACTCCCAGCTACTCGGGAGGCTGACGCATGAGAATTGCTAGAACTCAGGAGGTGGAGTTTACAGTGAGCCAAGATGGCACCACTGTACTCCATTCTGGGCAAAAGAGCAAGACTCTGTCTCAAAACACACACACACACACACACACACACACACACACCCCTTGGTTATTGATTTTGTAATTTTTTGTTTTCTGTTATGGACATTTACTAGTATAAATTTCTCCCTAAATACTAATTTAGCTGCATGCCAGATATTTTAATAAGCTGTGTTTCTATTTGCATTTAGTTTACAATATTTTTTAGGTTGTCCTTGAAACTTCTCTTTTACCCATGGTTTATTTTAACATGTTGTTTAATTTTCAAATATTTGAGTTTTTCCAGATATCTCTTGGTCATTGATTTCTAGTTCTGATTGGTCTGAGAACCTAAATTGTATGACTTTTATTTATTTTCATTTGTTATATTTTGTTTTATCATCCAGGATATGGTCACTCTCAGTGGCATATTCCATGTGCATCTGATAAGGATGTATGTTCTGCTCTTCCTGGGTAACGTGTTATAAATTCAAATTGTTGATAATGTTCAGGTCATCCATATACTCAATGGTTTTCTCCCTGATTCTTTTATTAACTACTGAGAGAAGAATATTGGCGTGTCCACCTATAATTTTGAATTTGTCTGTTTTTCTTTCAGATCTGTCTGTTTTGCCTTAAACATTCCTTATCTTTCAGAATAATTAAAAGAAAAAAAACATTGTTACTTGTTTTTTCCATTTCTCATGTTCTCCATTTTGTTGCACAGATCCAAGTTTCTGAGCTTTTACCCTGTGAATCAGTCATTTTAAATTTCTTGTCTTATGTGAGAGTTTAGTTCTGATTACAGCTTTCTTTTCAGATTGTGCTTTATTGTGTATTTTCATATTCCTTGTAATTTTTTATGTCAAAAAAATTGTGTATGTGCAAAGCTGAACATAGGACAGAAGACACTGAAGTAAATGTTTTCATGCTTGGAAATGAGCAGGCCTTTCCTCCTCCTCTCTTTAGTCGTGGGTTTGTGCTTGTTTAGTTGAGTTGGGTTTGAAGTTTGTTCACCTTTGGCTTTGGGTCTCCTAACCTGACTTTCTGTGTTTCCTGGGCACTGCTCCCGAGATAGAAACTGTTTCTGGGCTATCTTCCAGTTGGAATTCCTTACTTGATTCTTATCAGCAAGGTTTAGGAAGGGAAACATGTTTTGGGGAAGCCTTGGTGTTAGGCAGGCACTGTGTCTTGAGCGGGTGGCCTTCACCAGGTTTCTGCCTTCTCCCAGTGGCTGCCTCTCTGCCAGTTATAGAGTTTTTTGCTTTATTTTGTTTTTCTATTCC
Source organism: Pongo pygmaeus (assembly GCF_028885625.2). Taxonomy (NCBI): domain Eukaryota; kingdom Metazoa; phylum Chordata; class Mammalia; order Primates; family Hominidae; genus Pongo; species Pongo pygmaeus. The sequence goes on along the minus strand of NC_072378.2, from coordinate 154,097,522 downwards.
CTTCCTCAGTCTTCAGTGCCAGGCTACTATTTGGTTGCCCTTCCCCTGCAGAGTAAGGAGGCTTTTCTTCCTTAGGTAGATAGGGTGCATGGTACATAGTCTAGGTGAACTCTTAGTGCTGGCTTCTGTTCCTCTTTCCCAGGTACAGTGCTTTCCACAAATTCCCTTAGGCAGCAGTCTTATTTTATTAACCTTTTGCCAAGCAGATTAAAGGTTTTGCTCCTTAGAGAAACAGAAGAAATAGGCTGGGCGCGGTGGCTCACGCCTGTAATCGATTCCAGCACTTTGGGAGGCCAAGGTGGCAAATCACGAAGTCAGGAGTTCAAGGCAAGCCTGGTCAATATGGTTAAACCCTGTCTTTACTGAAAACACACGCACACACACACACAAAATAGCCTTGCATGGTGGTGCGCTCCTGTAGTCCCAGCTACTCGGGAGTCTAAGGCAGGAGAATCGCTTGAACCCGGGAGGCAGAGGTTGCAGTGAGCCGAGATCTCGCCACTGCACTCCAGCTTTGGTGACAGAGTAAGACTCCGTCTTAAAAAAAAAAAAAAAAAAAAGAGAGAGAGAGAGAAACAGAAGAAACAGGTTCGGACAGACTTTGCTCAGTGACTGCTGTTCCCCTTGTCCAGCCAGGCCAAGAGAAATGCTTTCTCTGGTTTCTGTCCATCTTCTGTATGAGTAACTGGATGGGGTCCTAGAGAACAAAGCCTGCAAGAGGAGGCCTAATCCCCAGGTCTACCAGCTATGCTCCAGCCTGGATACTCTCATGCTAGCCTACATTCTTGCTTTTAGCAATTTGATAAGCAATTGTAGGTGAAAACTCTTCCCAGTTTATATAGTATTTAGTGGCATCTGTCCTGGGTAAACAAATGCTTGGGTCCTGTGTTGCCCTGCAGGTTTCTTTTTCTGACCAGATTTCTAGGTAGTTGTTTGCCCTGAGAACTCAGTCACCTAATGGGCTTCAGAAAAGTCATTATGTGGTTAGTTTGAAGTTTGCCCAGATTAGTTTTTTGTTGCAAGGAAGAGGACTATGATCTTTCCAGCTCTTTAAATCTCCATGCTGAAACTACACCTTGCTCATATTAATTATATTATTATTTATTAAACACTGTTTTCACAGATGTTTTACATTCTGCCTTTGATAGTTTCTGTTTCTAAAGGGCTTAGGGATATGCTGTTGATTCTTGCTTATTTTATTCTGTTATCTTTTAAGGATTCATATTTTATTGATATTTTACCAGGGGCCTAATTTGGGATTGATCTCTCAAAGGGGAGAGTTTTGCTTATAGCATAAGCCAGAGAACCACTTTAGACCATTTCTAGACTTACAGCAACATTCTAAGGCTCAGCTTTCTTATCTTGTTTGGGCCCAGTAGCAAGTCTCAAACTCAGAATTAGAACATTTGTTCCTTAGGGAAATGCCAACTTTCTCATTTAGGAGGTGTTTTTTTTTTCTTTTACCTTTATCTTTTTTCTTTCTCTTCTTGTGAATCTAGTGATATACTTAAAATATACAATATGGTTTGGCTGTGTCTTCACTCAAATATCATCTTGAATTGTAGTTCCCATAATCCCCATGTGTCATGGGAGGGAGCCAGTGAGAAGGGAATCATGGAGGCGGTTACCCGCACGCTGCTGTCCTCATGATAGTGAGTTCTCACGAGATCTGATGGTTTTATAAGAGGTTCTTTCCCTTTGCTTGGCACTTTTCTCTCCTGCCACCATGTGAAGAAAGATGTGCTGCTTCCCCTTCTGTCATGATTGTAAGTTTCCTGAAGCCCCCCAAGCCATACAGAACTGTGAGTCAATTAAACCTCTTTCTTTCGTAAATTACCCAGTCTCAGGTATTTCTTCATAGCAGTGTGAGAATGGACTAATACAATATGTTTTATTGGAAACCTAGTCCTTTTAAATTGACCTGTGTAAAATTGTCTATTTTTAAACTACAAAGACAGCATTTTCATGTGGCTCAACCTTATGTTTTTAGTAATAGATTCTTTCAGACTACCTCTTCCACTATATTGCTTGATAAGTGTATTGTTCTCCTTGCCCTAAGAATATCTAAAATATTACTTAATAATGTTAGATATTTTTAAGAGTAGAAGCAGGTGATTACAGGTATTCCAGATAATTAGGCTTTGGTAAGCACACACGTGCAATTTGGAATATTCATAATAAATTTAGAGTAAAGTGACCATTAATATGTTCTGCCAATTAGTAAGAAGAAAGTTTATAAGAGCAATATGAGGCCATATTTTTAAAGTCTTAAAATGCCAGTTTAACATTTTTGCTTATAGGATGTAAGCAAATTAGGGTCACCAAAAGATTGGGAATGAGGAAGAATTCTGATTTTAAAAATGTCTTAATAAAATTCATTTGACACCAGAGAAAACACAGACCTGAAGACAGAACCTGAAGGTTAGAAGATGGCAAGAAGTTCTTCTAATACTCTAGGCCTGAAGTAATTGGACTTAAAATCAGAAAAGTGGCAGCAAGAGTGAAAAAGAATGTGTGAAAAATGCTAGGATTTCACATTTGATGGACTGAAAGGGGAACAATAGACAAAGAAAGACTCAAATGATTCTAAGGTAAATCACCTTGGGGAGAGGAAATGTTTTATAAATAAAAAAGACAGACATGCAAAATCATTTAAGACATGTTGACTTTGAAGTGTCTGGCCAAAGGATCTGCATTTAAAGGAAGAGAATTCTCTTCTGGCATGAAACAAATACCCTAACATATGTAAACTGAATATGAATATAAACACCAAAATTATCTAAAAAACAGATAAAATTAGAAAAACAATTATAATCATTTTGGACTAGACTTAGTATAAAGGTAAGGCTGCAGATCAAATTATTTTATTGTTTCTGTCTTAGAAAAACCTCTATATACCAAAGATTTTTGTTGCATTTGTTTTCTATGAGTGTAGGAATTTAGCATGTAGAGTTCGGGTCCTGTAAGAAAGTGCAAAGGTCTCCTAAAATTATGAGAATCCATTGAACTTGTGAAATGAGCCACAAGAAACATGTACGTACTAAGAATTAAAATAGCATCAGTATGACACATTTATACTTGGAATTTTCCCACAATCAGTTGACATTGCTTCATTGTCTTCATTTGCTATATACTTTGCATGGTGCTTTTGGTTTCGAAAGAGCCATAATGCATAATTAGAAATTCAAGATGAAATGTATCAACATTCATACACAGGAAGAACGCATTCTTTCCCACAAAGAATTTTTTTCTTAATTTTTAGGACAGCTTTGAAATTGAGCAACCAGGGCACATCACTTTTCTCAGCAAAGTGGGAATTCTTGAAAGAGTTACAGGTGATGAATATTTCAAGAATCATTTGCAGTGTAGTTGATTGCAATTTAAGTTCTTATGATTTCTAAGAGGTGCCTGCCAACTGAAAATATAAGATAAAACATACTAGGCCATATTCAGAAGCAAGTTTTAATTAAATTACAAATGCTAAACCAAAAAGCTTCTGGATTAGTATCATTAAATTGCAAAGGTTCAATCATCCACTAAATATAAAGGAATAATTTACTGCTGTGGCAATATCGATCTTATTAATATTTATTCTGTCTATGCTTTATGCCAGAGGCAACTTATATATATGTGTGTATATATTTATATGTACATATATAAAAATACATGTATTTTATAACATATTTATTTGTATATAAATATATGCACATTTGTATATGTATGTATGCATATAAATATATTTATTTATATATAAATATGTGTATTTATATACATATAGTTATATAAATGTGTATTTATTTATATGTACATTTATATACATATAGATATATAAATATATATTTGTATTTTTATATGTACATGTGTATTTATATGTATTTGAATATAAATATGTGTATCAATGAATCTATACCTGTATACATATATTCATTTATATACATACACATAAATAATTAGTGTAATTGGAAAATAAATTTTATTAACAGACATTGATAGAAAAATATGCTAATCACTGTTTGAAGGGCTTTTCTAATCTTTTTTTTATATTTATTACACTATATAAAGAAATTGTGACTCCAAGATTTTTAAGTAACATGCTTGCTTGAAATCCTGTTATCTAGGAAGTGGCAGACCATAAATTTAAGCTTAACTCCAAATACACATTTCATATTTATTATATTTTGTAGAAATGACTTTTGGACAAGAAGGGTGCTACGTGATGCCACTTAGGTAGGAAGCTTCAGAATTTCAACTCTACATAGCTGGTGACTTCAGCTACCTGGGTGAGCCTCAGCAAGGAGGTGGCTGAGGAAGAGGTCACATCCCAGCCCTGGGGCTGGCACAGTGCTGGTGGTGAACTGATGGCAACTTGTGAAAGAAAGAGGTAATACAGGGTATCCGTGCAAGCTCATAAGGTTTGTGTCGGACACCCTTTCCATTCCAGTGGCCAGAGTACTAAGAAACAGAGAACTTGCTCTGAATACTTCATTTCATGTCAATTGCTCCCTAAACTGCTCACTGGGTCCCACTCAGCCTACTAAGAGCTGAGACAACTTCCAGAGGAGACTCCACTCCTAACTTGATAATACCTCACCAACTACTTACAGTCATGTAAGACAAGGAGGAAATCTTCAACCTACCAGACCTCCGAAGCACCTTCCCCACAAACGCCCACTCTACTTGCCTCAACCTGTGTCCTTCATGATTCCATTTTGTTTTTTAAATATATAAAATTTTCCAGGAGAAGAGTAGAAGGAATGGCAACTTTTATCTTTTTTGAACGTTTGGAATTTCTTATAAACCATGCCAAATCAAGATGTGTTGAAATAATATTCAATTAATTTATCAACACCTGCTTTTAGGTTTCTGACCATTATTATTATTCAAATAAGGTGAGATGCGGAAATGAGTATCTTTGGAATAATACAGGTCTCTATACAAAACAATGGAAATTCTAGTTACAAGTTGCTTTTTTAAAAAACGAACAAACAAAAAAACCATGTTATTTTAGTGTTTGGTCTCATGAACTCTTACATTTATACGCAGGCAATTAAGTTGGAGAAGGCCATTACCAGTGGATTAATTAAATGCTTTTGGTTACATGCGGCAAAGAAAGCATGGCCAATTGGCTTAAGTAATCAAAAGAATTTTTTGGCTCATATCATTGAAAAGAAAACTCCATCAGTAGAAGAACTGTAAGTCACACTCGACCCAGACTTTGTTTACAAAATGGCAAAAATTGAGGCAAAAACGGCGGCCACCATTTCAGTTCTTACATGCAAGTACTAGCCTATTCAGGAAAAGACAGAACAGCTGTTGTCCAGAGTTCACAGAAAAAACTTCCAAGATGCACTGTGAAAAGGGCATTTTATAAAGGTAACTTGCCAATCGCTATCCTAAAAAATGTGAGCCAGGGTGTGGAGTATACTAATGGGCCTATTCTCCATCTTTCAGTGGAATTCAGAAGCTGTTGGGGACAAATGAAGGAGAAATGAATGCTAGGGATGCAACAAGAGGTGTCCAGTTCCCCTGCTTTATCTGACATAAGAGTGAATTCTTCAAGAAAAAATTTCTAGAAACCGACATGGTTTCTAGAGGAAAGGAACTCTAGGAAAGCTTTTCTGACCTATTACCTTGTAGAGATTCCTAATATTCTATGAGCAAATTATTGTAACCTACTTATCTGGCAGAATGTTCACAAAGCCAAGGTCATTATTATATACTCCTTTTCCTATTTTAGAGAATTGGCATAACAACAGGATTTTGGCTTCTTATAGCAATCTATGTACTGTCCCAAATTGTCAGTAAAATCATGACTACTGTTGGAACCATAGTCCATTATAGACTAATCAGGCTGTAGACATCTGCTGTTTCCTTAAATATGTTTACATACATATGTGCTCCTTCCAAAGTTTTCTCTACTTTTTAAATGAGCATTACTTTGGTCTTCCTGAGTCTATATACTAAAAGATTTTGAATTTTCTATGGGAGTTTATACAGATTAACCAGCACAATCAAAAAGTAAATAAATAAGAATAAGTCTTTTAGACTACTAAGAACTAACTTTAATCTGTATAAAACCTATTTTTAAGATTTTTACTTTACATGTTATAAATTAACATAAAATTCCAAAATATTTATATTTTAGTGTATTTTGCTAATTCTACTTGAAATTTGCATGATTGTGAATCCCAGAAAGGCAAAAACAAATAAGTAAAATATTTTAAAAATTAAAGGCTGTATGTATTTTATTTCTAAAAAACATTGCCACTAAAATGAGTTTAAAAACCATTTATGATCTCTGAAAATTATTATTAGTCACCCATTAAATTGGTATGTAAAATGGCAATGCAAGAGAAATTGACATTGTTGTTTTGTAAATCAGGAATTTAAACTCCTCTCAAATATCCTAGAGGAAAATTTTAAGCCTCTTTATGATGAAAGTTCATAATCTTCTCAGTGGCAATCCTCACAAACTGGCTGTGAAAAATTCAGTAATCAGCGTTACAGTAAAGTTTGTTTTGAGAAGTCTAAAAAGAGAAGATTAAGGAAAAACTGATAAATGCAATCATCCTTCCATATTTGTAAGGGATTGGTTCCAGGGCCCCATGGATACCCCAAATCCATAGATGCTTAAGTCCCTGATAGAAAATGTCATAGTATTTGCATATAACCTAGACACAATCTCCTGTCTACTTTAAATAATCTCTAGGTTACTTATAATACATAATACTATACACATGCTATGTAAATAATTGTTATAGTGTATTGTCAGGAAATTATGGCAAGAAAAAAAGTCTGTGCATATTCAGTACAGATGCAAGCATCTTTTTTTTCCAAATATTTTTGACTCAGCGTTGATTGAATCCACAGATGAGGAGTCCATAGATAGAGGCCTGACTGTGTATGTTTATCTTTACTGGAGAGCAGCTTCAATATTAAAGCAAAACTCATCTGTTCTTGCCTGTTCATTTCAATCAATAATTATTTTAGTGGGAATACTGAAATCTCCTATAAATTGTTTCAAAAATCTTCTAAGAATGGTTTATGATTATCACCTTGGGAGTAATGTCATATTTAACTTGTCTCTTTTGTCCTCTTAAATTCAGTTATATTTTCCCATATTTTGTAACCCACATGTCAGAAAATGATTTTAATATTAACACATTTGGTATTGAACACGTTTAGTAATGTAGCACTGTATACTTTATAAATAACACGACTATAAATGACTTATTGAGTGATAACATCTGACTTTTGGAGGTAGATATTATTATTCCTGTGATTCCTGGGGAGAAAGGATAGTTACTATTTGGTTGAGTCGACCCTTACAGGGTCGCAGGGTGAGCAGGAATCACAAGAGTACCTCTTAATAATGCCGGGTGGTACAGGGTGGAAGTCCAGCGTGTGTAGAAAAGAATAGATTTTCTTTGTTTGTTGCACAAGTTTGTCAAGATTACATGACACATTCCATGGAAGAGTGCTTCACAAGCTTTAACCTGCCATAAATGAATCTGGTTCATTTAAATTTAAATGAATCTGTTCAAGAGTAAGAACAATGGATTCTAGTTATCCTTGCACTCTCTGTGGCTGTGTGACCTTGAGCATGCCACTTACACAAGTGTTTGTCTTCTCCTGGAGAGGCAGTATAGTATAACAGCATCCCCAAAACCCTGAAGCCAGTCTGTTTGGATTTGAATCCTGGTTTTATTGCCTTTTGCCTGGATGACTTTGTGCCGTTCACTTACTCTTTTTATGCATCAATGTTCTTATCTACAAAATGACATAAATGAAAGCATTGACTCATCAAGGTATTATGAGGATTAAACTGAATAAGTGTCAAGTACTTAAAGCATTGCTTAGGACTAAGTAGGCACTATATTAGCACTTGTTACATAAATAGGCCAACTGTTATACATAAATATATTCTTTAATTCCTATGACAACCTTATCTAGTCAGTAGAATCTGGTTTTTCCAAATAAGAAATAGAAGCTTGGGGAAGTTGAGGAATTTATTGAAGGTTGTTCACTTAGTGAGTAGTGGAGCTGAGGTTTCAGCTGAGATCCTTGTGCTCCAAAGTCTGTGCTCTTTCCATTATTGATTCCTAGCCTCAAGAAGAGCACTTTCTAATGAGAGAAACAAGCAGAGACAGCTAGAGCTAAAGTGTGATATAATGTGCATCAGAATCTCCTTGCTCTAATATTAGCACTAGCAAAGTGGGCTGGGAATATTGAGGAAGAAGTAATACATACACAAATGAGATAGCATTTGAATTGTTTGTGGGAAAAGACATAGTATTTTATCAGTAGAGAAGTGGCACCTAGATGTTGCCAGCACAGAATTGCCTATAAACTGTTTCCCATCGACTCACATACCAATCTTGAAAGTGAGTAGGGATCACAAGAGTGTCTCTTAATGATGCCTGGTGATGCAGGGTAGAAGTTCAGGATATGTAGAAAAGAATAGATTTTCTGTGTTTATTGCACAAGTTTGTCAAGATTACATGACACACTCCATAGAAGAGTGCTTCGCAAGCTTCAACCTGCCATAAATGACATTTTACATTTGAGAAAACTAGTAGTCCTGGACGCTAAATCAATGTGTTCATTTTCACCAGGCTATGTTTGAAAAACTAACATTTGGAGCTGCATCTGTGGGAAAACATTAACAGTTAAAAACATATTTGATTAGCACTGACAGTTTCTTATTCCAAAAATCATATGGCTAAGTTGCAGTATCAACCCACGGAAAGTTAAGTCATATTATCCTTTTCCAAATCTTAAGAAATTGCACTCAGATAATTGTGTAATGTATGATACTATATCAGTTATGTTGTAATATGAATAATGTACTTTCTCTTAGACTTTAAAAAAGTTTATAATTAGTACGTTATTTTAACTTCTGGTTCTCCAACCTTCAGTCTTTTTAAAGTCAAGTTTATATCCAGATTAAAGCAATTGTCGTCAGCCTATTCATGCATTACTCATTCATCAGATATTTATTAGGTGCCTGGGACTTTTCTAGGAACTGAGGATATACCAGAGAACAAAACTGACAAACTTGTTATTTTGAATTTTCAATGTAACAAGGAAAGAGAGAAAATAAACAACAAATAAAATAACTAGATAAAGGTTATGGGATGTTAGAAGATAAAACAAGCTATGAAAAAAAGGCACATTGAGAGAAGTTGGAAGTGCTGGTTGGGGAAGAGATCTGGGTTGTAGTCTGAAATATGGTGGTCAAGACAGGATTCATGGAGACAGTGAGATTTGAACTGAAACTGGAAGAAATGTTAGCCATGAGAATATTGGATAGAGGACTATTCCAGGAAGAGGCAGCTGACAGTGAAAGGTGAAAAGTTGTGTTGGAAGAAGAGCTATAAGCTAAGAATGGTGAAGAAACATGAGCTATGGATATGAGAGTAGGGGGTGATGTTGGAGAAGGAAAAGGAAACTGGATGATGTGGAACTTTATTAAAGGCATTAAAGGTAAGATGCTTCAAAAATTATATGTCCTTTTGAGTATTGATTGCTTCTAAATATGATATTTTCCAAACTTAAAATACAACACACTGATTGGGATATATCATTCAATTGCTATTTTTAATACTTAGGTATTAAAATCTACGTGAATAGTTTTTATACCTGTTTTCAAGATTTTTGCCTACTCGCTGTTGTATTCATGTAGCCATGATTTCTCATTGATTTTCTTTCAATACTGATCATAAAGGACATCAAAATTAGCATTACTTTGTGGAAACTAAAACTTTCATCCCCTGGCTAAAAAAAATAAGCAAGAGTCATTTGAAATTTTGAACTGCTACTATTCAATGGATAGGAGACAAAGATTTCAATGACTACATGAATAGGAACTCTTTCTACAAAGCTCTCCAAGGATCTAAGTGGAGTCTCAGAGGCTGGTGTGAATTTAGTAGATTCTAAAATTTGAAAGATGATATTCACCTTTGAACACACTCTGAAGGATTGATAAATTCTCTCAGGTGAGATTTTTTAACTAAAATGGCTCATCTGTTTTCTCCTGGGTGGGTTTGACCTTGCATTTTACTTTGTGGGTGTTCATTATTCTTTCCAACAATATTTCTCATAGTATTTTATGAATTTTCCCATTCACGTTGAGTAAGCAGATATCTGCATTAGATGTTGATATGGTTTGGCTGTGTCCCCACCCAAATCTCATCTTGAACTGTAGTTCCCATAATCCCCACATGTCATGGGAGGGACCAGGTGGAGGTAATTGAATCATGGAGGTGTTTTCTCCCATCCTGTTCTTGTGATAGTGAGTTAGTTCTCATGAAATCTGATGGTTTTCATAAGGGTCTTTCCCCTTCGCTGGGCACACATTCCTCTCCTTCCTGGCACCATGTGAAGAAGGACATGCTGCTTCCCCTTCTGCATCGATTGTAAGTTTCCTAAGGCCTCCCCAGTCATGTGGAACTATGAGTCAATTAAACTTCTTTCCTTTAAAAAATTACCCAGTCTCGGGCAGTTCTTTATAGCAGTGTGAGAATGGACTAATATGTTAAGGTATGTATCAGTTCTTGTTAAATCAGAAGACAAATCACACATTGATTTCAACAATGTAATATAAAATATTATTGATGATTACAGGGGATTGAAGTAATGGGGTAGCTTGCTACTCAGGAATAAAGAGAACCCTACAAAGAACAGGAAAGCTGAAAGTAGTTAATAGTCGTTAACTCCACGGATAGGAAGAATACTGAAAAAGTCACACCCACCCTGGGCCTGGAATCCTTGCTTTGTTGGAGAGGCTGTGGCTTGGCCTATTGGGTGGCTTTCACTGAGGTGCCCTATCCAAATTTCACTGAGGTACCCTGTGAAAAAGGCTCTGGAAACTCCAACAGGGGTTAATGGGGAAAGCCAACCACAGGTAGTTTCCAGGCCTCAGAACTCTCTCTGAAACCCATAGAGGGTGCTGGAGAGTTGTCCACAGTGAGATGCTATCTCTAGCTAGTAGCCACTTGCTGCAGAAAACAAAAGCACCCTAGGACAAGGAAGAAAGCACTTTCCTCCTCTTGTGTACTCAGCCCCACTACGAGGACACTCTACTGACAATTTGCACCCTCCTGCCAGCTGGCAAAGGAGAAATTCTCCAGTATAATACATAGTAATGAAGGGTGGATTTACAGCTGAGATTCAAGAGATTGGTAATTGGCACAAAGCACTTCTGATGGCAGTAACCATCAGAGCTCCTTCATAGTGATGACAACTATGTGTTTCTAACTTTAGCACTATATGGCATTCAAATGTCTTGTTATTTTTCTTCGCATTTTTGTTTGCACAGAAATTATTTCTGCTGTACTATATCCAGCCATTTCTGCAACTATTTGAAACTATTCTGAAACTATTTGTAGAAAGGTCTATTGCCAGAAATTTCTCAAGGGTTGAGACCTATGAAATAAAATGATTGTTGCAACAATAACTTCTTTTTACTTCCTGGAGAAAGTGTTAAGCTAACACTTTAAAAAATATTTTACAGCATTCTGATAAACACTTTCTTGGACATTTGAGATGGTCCCATTTTCATGGACATTACATGGTCCTCAGCATTGAAAGAGGTTACAAACGATCTTCATTATCTGTATGTATTATTCAGCAGGTGCTTTTATAGACACAGTGTCACTATGCCATGGCAACAACCATCCATGTTAGTTTTTACTTTCCACTTTATAGATGACAACAATGAGACCAAAAGAGATGTTTAAAACATACAACAGTGATATAGTCAATAAGTGTTAAAAAGAGATTTGCACGCAAGTCTATCATATTCCATGAGATTTCCGCCCTGCCTTTGCTATTCTAAGTGTGATCTGTGGACCACCACATTAACATCACTTGAAATACTGGGAGAAACACAAAATCTCAGGTAGCATCTGAGACCTAGTGAATCAGAATCCGAGTTTTCACAAGTTCTCCAGGTGATTTATGTGCATATTAAATTCTGAAAAGTGCTGTGCTATGCCTCATGGCTTTGTATCACATTGGTAGTGTTTGTATATTCCAAGGTCCTATGCTGGACCCTGCTGAGATCGCCAGAAATTTGTAGTGTACTCTAAAATCAAGCTAATAAAATTCTTGATTATAGTACTCAGTGCACACATTTCTAGCCACACACACACACACAGACACACACACCACACACCATGCAGAGAAAGAAAGAGAGATCTTACTGGGAAATGTAACAAAAAATATAGATATTGTCATGGGAGGTTGATTTAATAATTTTTGCACAAATAAGATATGCAATTTATTGTGATCAGCAGAGCAACCAGCAAAACAATTCCTCTTTTTCATGTGAGAAATGTGAGACCCACATGCCAGGGGAAGAAAAAATGCAATAATAAATTGTGGGTGTGGATGCCTTCATTATCCCCAGATTACTGGTTGCCAGAGTCTTTGTTTTTCTCCACTTTATTAAAACTCCAAAAATATTGAAAGGCCTCCAGGCATCATTTACTTTGCAACTGCAAAGAGCCTCCGGTGTGAAAGTATTAAATATATTTATCACTTCAAAGTCATTGCCCTGTGATGTTTGCATGTTTTTAATAAAGCAATAAACATTGTAGAAATAATGAAAAAACATTTCAGTGCAGACAGCAGGAAGCAGTAAACCAGACTACAGGAACTTATGCCTAGAGAGCAGTATTTTGATCACCCAAACAATTGGTGGCTGGCACTGCTGCTGTGTGCTTTCTGTTGCAGTTCTTGATCTTGAAGTGTCCTTTCATATCCTCCTATTCTATTTCAAAAAATATTTTATTTAAAAATATTTATAGAAGATTTTTGAAACATATTCTTTATATATAATCTTTGAAAAAAATCACCAAAATGTTAAGTCCATAATCCTGACATACTATATATTTGGGTGTGTTGATGCGCTAAGCACCGGGGATGATGCTGTTGACAACATGTTGTCCTTAAGCTTATTTTGAGTTGGGAATGGTGACCAGTCCAGGTACAGCTTATGTTCAGGTGATGTTATCAAAACTGACAAGGTTGGCTACTGGGAGTTGGTAGGGAGCATCTCTCCAAGAAAAAGAAGTTGGGCTTTATTTTTTATGCAGTCTGGTGTAGCATGCTGATGAACAGGTTGACCTATGGAATTAACCCTCCTAATTCTAGCTGTGTAACTCTGAGCAAGTTAGCTGACTTTCCTCCTGATGTTGTAATGAATGTAAAAAGAAACAGCAATACCAGGGTACTAGAATCTGAAATCATAATAAATTTCTGAGAGCCTGAACTTTGCTACACATTTGGCAAGTACTCAATAAAGTTCGTTGTAATGATTCTGCTCTTCTAACTGTACATTTTGTTGATATTATTTCTCCATATGTGATCAAACATTCTTCAGAGACATGGTTTTTAATGTTTGTTAAAATTCCATTGTTTGTTCCTGCCATAATTTATGTATTCCCTGAGTTTACTGGACATTCAGGGAGTTTTTCACTATTTTAAATGGACTCTGGCTAGTATTTTTACGTGTAATTCTTTGTCCAAATACCTGATCATTTACCTAGAAAAAAAACAGCCTATTAGTTGAAGTAAGTAGATACATGTCAAAAACATTGTTGTAAAAATTAGTGTGTGAGAGTATCGGTCACAGCTATGTCTTGAAGCTCACTTGGACTTTACATCTGTGAATCATTGACCAGATGAACAGCTTACAACTGACTTAGGTTCTTGAGGATTTAAGCTACAAAGTGGTTGTGGAAGATTTTGGCTATGAGATATATGTATGCATATGTGTATACATATATATTCATATAGCAATATACATATAGCTTTTATATATACATATATGTGGATTTTAATATATGTATATAAAATATTTTGGCTTTTATAGTATATGTGTAAACAGAATTCATTTAGAACATAAAATAATACTTTTATCTAAAGCTTGTTGGTAACTCAACAACCCTGCTCCATTCATCATTTCTGAGTATTTTCTAATATATCCTACGTGATCTGTGGTGGAAGCCTTTCTGTCTTAGGAAATTTTTCTCTATATAAAACAGAAATACAAGAATTAGCCATCTAGAGATAACCACTTTCACATTAACATGGTATCATCATTTATTTAGATTTTTAAGATCTTGTAGTTAAAGTGGTATTTCCTTTTTAACATACATTTTTAGATTACTAGTGAGGAAGAACATTTTAATGTTTATCATACAGTTTCTTGTGACTGTTGTAACAAATTCCCACAGACTTAATGGCATAGAACTATAGAAACGTGTTCTTTCACAGTTCTGGGTACCAAAATCTGAAACCATAATAAATCTCTGAGAGCCTGAACTTTGCCACACATCAGGTGCATCCATGTGGTCCATGATTTTTTTAGGAGTTCAAAGTCTGCTGAGTGAGAAGACAATAAACAAACAATACATAAAACTCATAATTGAAATAATGATGTGAGAGAGACTAAAGGGATATTTTCCTCCCTATGGAAGACTAGCAGGGTTCCTACTTCAGACGGAGTAAGAAATAAGCCTTTCTGTCTCTGAAATGGTAACACTGGAAGTGGAGGCATCAAAATAAAAAAGAGGCTCTTTCAGGAAGGAGAAAATGATCACCAGTGGCCAATGCTGCTGAAAAGGTTAGTAAGATGAGGAATGTTAAGTGTTCATCATCTTGGCAAGATGGCGGCCATTAGTATTCTTGGCAAGAGCAGTTTCAGTGGGAACAATCCAGATTGGAAAGCTCTTCTCCCCATCCCTACTCTCATGTCATTGACACCTACAAGCCAGATCCAATGTCTTTTTCTTCCACTGATCTTACTCTCTTGCTTAGCCATGTTATTTATACTTCTCACCAGACTCAGAAAGATAGGTTATTATGAGCTTTGCTTTAACTTCAAGGTGATCAACTTTGCCTATTTTTGTTAAAGCTAAAAAAAAAAAAAAAAAAAGCAGGGGAAAAATGGAGTTTTTGTCTAAATCTATAGAAACTAATTCTAATTGTATAGCTCTATAAAATTAATTTAACATTTATTTCAAAGTGTGATATTTAAAACTTCTCTAATATATCTACACATATTGCTACTGATCAGAATTTTTTGCAAAAGTGAAAAAATTTGTTTACCAAACCTAATTCATATGAAATTAAAGTTTTCAAAACTAATTAAAGATTTTGTTGTGTGGAATATTTTCAGTTTCTTAAAAAAATAACATTTTTATTCTTACGGTCACACTTAACCTCTTAATAGGGAAGAAGCTATTGATTTAAAGAAGCAACAGAATTATTTTAATAGACTTATGAATCTAAGTGTTACTGCTTTCAACTCTTGATCTCCTCTAAAATGCATTTTTTAGGATTACACATAAAGGACAAAATTTTATCATAATATGTGCTCAGGGAGCGAAATAGCAGGATGGCTTTTACCCAATATAACCACAGATACTACTTAATGTCATTTAATTGCTATCACTTATAAATGTAATAATATAAGGAATAAATATTCATATTTGTATTACACATCAATAATATTAATCTTTGTTGTATAAGTGTTGTAAGTGTTTTTTGCAAAGCTGTGCCTTGCCTTAAAATGTTCTATTGTCTTGGGATAAAAGAAAGTCCTAATTTTAATCAAATGAAAATATTAATTATTTAATTTGTTTTTTTTTTTTTTTTTTATATCTTTAATAGTATTCCTTTTTTTTTTTTTTTTTTTTTTTTTTTTTTCCTTTTATTATTATTATTATTATACTTTAGGTTTTATGGTACATGTGCGCAATGTGCAGGTAAGTTACATATGTATACATGTGCCATGCTTTTAAACATGTCTGTGTCTTTACATACAAATGGCCAACAGGTATATAAAAACATGTTCGGGAGGAGCCAAGATGGCCGAATAGGAACAGCTCCGGTCTACAGCTCCCAGTGCCAGCGACGCAGAAGACGGGTGATTTCTGCATTTCCATCTGAGGTACCGTGTTCATCTCACTAGGGAGTGCCAGACAGTGGGCGCAGGTCAGTGGGTGAGTGCACCGTGCGCCAGCCGAAGCAGGGGCGAGGCATTGCCTCACTCGGGAAGTGCAAGGGGTCAGGGAGTTCCCTTTCCAGGGGTGACAGACGGCACCTGGAGAGTCGGGCCACTCCCACCCGAATACTGTGCTTTTCCGACGGGCTTAGGAAACGGTGCCCCAGGAGAGTATAGCCCGCACCTGGCTCAGAGGGTCCTACGCCCACGGAGTCTCGCTGATTGCTAGCACAGCAGTCTGAGATCAAACAGCAAGTCGGCAGCGAGGCTGGGGGAGGGGCGCCCGCCATTGCCCAGGCTCGCTTAGGTAAACAAAGCAGCCTGGAAGCTTGAACTGGGTGGAGCCCACCACAGCTCAAGGAGGCCTGCCTGCCTCTGTAGGCTCCACCTCTGGGGGCAGGGCACAGACAAACAAAAAGACAGCAGTAACCTCTGCAGACTTAAATGTCCCTGTCTGACAGCTTTGAGGAGAGCAGTGGTTCTCCCAGCACGCAGCTGGAGATCTGAGAACGGGCTGCCTGCCTCCTCAAGTGGGTCCCTGACCCCTGACCCCCGAGCAGCCTAACTGGGAGGCACCCCCCAGCAGGGGCAGACTGACACCTCACACGGCCGGCCAGGTACTCCAACAGACCTGCAGCTGAGGGTCCTGTCTGTTAGAAGGAAAACTAACAGAAAGGACATCCACACCAAAAACCCATCTGTACATCACCATCATCAAAGACCAAAAGTAGATAAAACCACAAAGATGGGGAAAAAACAGAGCAGAAAAACTGGAAACTCTAAAATGCAGAGCACCTCTCCTCCTCCAAAGGAACGTAGTTCCTCACCAGCAACGGAACAAAGCTGGACAGAGAATGACTTTGACGAGCTGAGAGAAGAAGGCTTCAGACGATCAAATTACTCCGAGCTACGGGAGGATATTCAAACCAAAGGCAAAGAAGTTGAAAACTTTGAAAAAAATTTAGAAGAATGTATAACTAGAATAACCAATACAGAGAAGTGCTTAAAGGAGCTGATGGAGCTGAAAACCAAGGCTCGAGAACTACGTGAAGAATGCAGAAGCCTCAGGAGCCGATGCGATCAAATGGAAGAAAGGGTATCAGCCCTGGAAGATGAAATGAATGAAATGAAGCGAGAAGGGAAGTTTAGAGAAAAAAGAATAAAAAGAAATGAGCAAAGCCTCCAAGAAATGTGGGACTATGTGAAAAGACCAAATCTACGTCTGATTGGTGTACCTGAAAGTGACGGGGAGAATGGAAACAAGTTGGAAAACACTCTGCAGGATATTATCCAGGAGAACTTCCCCAATCTAGCAAGACAGGCCAACATTCAGATTCAGGAAATACAGAGAACGCCACAGAGATACTCCTCGAGAAGAGCAACTCCAAGACACATAATTGTCAGATTCACCAAAGTTGAAATGAAGGAAAAAATGTTAAGGGCAGCCAGAGAGAAAGGTCGGGTTACCATCAAAGGGAAGCCCATCAGACTAACAGCGGATCTCTCGGCAGAAATCCTACAAGCCAGAAGAGATTGGGGGCCAGTATTCAACATTCTTAAAGAAAAGAATTTTCAACCCAGAATTTCATATCCTGCCAAACTAAGCTTCATAAGTGAAGGAGAAATAAAATACTTTACAGACAAGCAAATGCTAAGAGATTTTGTCACCACCAGGCCTGCCCTAAAAGAGCTCCTGAAGGAAGCGCTAAACATGGAAAGGCACAACCGGTACCAGCCACTGCAAAATCATACCGAATTGTAAAGACCATCAAGACTAGGAAGGGACTGCATCAACTAACGAGCAAAATAACCAGCTAACATCATAATGACAGGATCAGATTCACACATAACAATATTAACTTTAAATGTAAATGGACTAAATGCTCCAATTAAAAGACACAGACTGGCAAATTGGATAAAGACTCAAGACCCATCAGTGTGCTGTATTCAGGAAACCCATCTCACGTGCAGAGACACACATAGGCTCAAAATAAAAGGATGGAGGAAGATCTACCAAGCAAATGGAAAACAAAAAAAGGCAGGGGTTGCAATCCTAGTCTCTGATAAAACAGACTTTAAACCAACAAAGATCAAAAGAGACAAAGAAGGCCATTACATAATGGTAAAGGGATTAATTCAACAAGAAGAGCTAACTATCCTAAATATATATGCACCCAATACAGGAGCACCCAGATTCATAAAGCAAGTCCTGAGTGACCTACAAAGAGACTTAGACTCCCAAACATTAATAATGGGAGACTTTAACACCCCACTGTCAACATTAGACAGATCAACGAGACAGAAAATCAACAAGGATACCCAGGAATTGAACTCAGCTCTGCACCAAGCAGACCTAATAGACATCTACAGAACTCTCCACCCCAAATCAACAGAATATACATTTTTTTCAGCAGCACACCACACCTATTCCAAAATTGACCATATACTTGGAAGTAAAGCTCTCCTCAATAAATGTAAAAGAACAGAAATTATAACAAACTATCTCTCAGATCACAGTGCAATCAAGCTAGAACTCGGGATTAAGAATCTCACTCAAAACCGCTCAACTACGTGGAAACTGAACAACCTGCTCCTGAATGACTACTGGGTACATAACGAAATGAAGGCAGAAATAAAGATGTTCTTTGAAACCAACGAGAACCAAGACACAACATACCAGAATCTCTGGGATGCATTCAAAGCAGTGTGTAGAGGGAAATTTATAGCACTAAATGCCCACAAGAGAAAGCAGGAAAGATCCAAAATTGACACCCTAACATCACAATTAAAAGAACTAGAAAAGCAAGAGCAAACACATTCAAAAGCTAGCAGAAGGCAAGAAATAACTAAAATCAGAGCAGAACTGAAGGAAATAGAGACACAAAAAACCCTTCAAAAAATAAATGAATCCAGGAGCTGGTTTTTTGAGAGGATCAACAAAATTGATAGACCGCTAGCAAGATTAATAAAGAAAAAAGAGAGAAGAATCAAATAGATGCAATAAAAAATGATAAAGGGGATATCACCACTGATCCCACAGAAATACAAACTACCATCAGAGAATATTACAAACACCTCTACGCAAATAAACTAGAAAATCTAGAAGAAATGGATAAATTCCTCAACACATACACCCTCCCAAGACTAAACCAGGAAGAAGTTGAATCTCTGAATAGACCAATAACAGGAGCTGAAATTGTGGCAATAATCAATAGCTTACCAACCAAAAAAAGTCCAGGACCAGATGGGTTCACAGCCGAATTCTACCAGAGGTACAAGGAGGAGCTGGTACCATTCCTTCTGAAACTATTCCAATCAATAGAAAAAGAGGGAATCCTCCCTAACTCATTTTATGAGGCCAGCATCATCCTGATACCAAAGCCTGGCAGAGACACAACAAAAAAAGAGAATTTTAGACCAATATCCTTGATGAACATTGATGCAAAAATCCTCAATAAAATACTGGCAAACAGAATCCAGCAGCACATCAAAAAGCTTATCCACCATGATCAAGTGGGCTTCATCCCTGGGATGCAAGGCTGGTTCAATATACGCAAATCAATAAATGTAATCCAGCATATAAACAGAACCAAAGTCAAAAACCACATGATTATCTCAATAGATGCAGAAAAGGCCTTTGACAAAATTCAACAACCCTTCATGCTAAAAACTCTCAATAAATTAGGAATTGATGGGACGTATCTCCAAATAATAAGAGCTATTTATGACAAACCCACAGCCAATATCATACTGAATGGGCAAAAACTGGAAGCATTCCCTTTGAAAACTGGCACAAGACAGGGATGCCCTCTCTCACCACTTCTATTCAACATAGTGTTGGAAGTTCTGGCCAGGGCAATTAGGCAAGAGAAGGAAATCAAGGGTATTCAATTAGGAAAAGAGGAAGTCAAATTGTCCCTGTTTGCAGATGACATGATAGTATATCTAGAAAACCCCATTGTCTCAGCCCAAAATCTCCTTAAGCTGATAAGCAACTTCAGCAAAGTCTCAGGATACAAAATCAATGTACAAAAATCACAAGCATTCTTATACATCAATAACAGACAAACAGAGAGCCAAATCATGAGTGAACTCCCATTCACAATTGCTTCAAAGAGAATAAAATACCTAGGAATCCAACTTACAAGGGATGTGAAGGACCTCTTCAAGGAGAACTACAAACCACTGCTCAAGGAAATAAAAGAGGATACAAACAAATGGAAGAACATTCCATGCTCATGGGTAGGAAGAATCAATATCATGAAAATGGCCATCCTTCCCAAGGTAATTTACAGATTCAATGCCATCCCCATCAAGTTACCAATGACTTTCTTCACAGAATTGGAAAAAACTACTTTAAAGTTCATATGGAACCAAAAAAGAGCCTGCATCGCCAAGTCAATCCTTAGCCAAAAGAACAAAGCTGGAGGCATCACGCTACCTGACTTCAAACTATACTACAAGGCTACAGTAACCAAAACAGCATGGTACTGGTACCAAAACAGAGATATAGATCAATGGAACAGAACAGAGCCCTCAGAAATAACGCCACATATCTACAACTATCTGATCTTTGACAAACCTGACAAAAACAAGAAATGGGGAAAGGATTCCCTATTTAATAAATGGTGCTGGGAAAACTGGCTAGCCATATGTAGAAAGCTGAAACTGGATCCCTTCCTTACACCTTATACAAAAATTAATTCAAGATGGATTAAAGACTTGCATGTTAGACCTAAAACCATAAAAACCCTAGAAGAAAACCTAGGCAATACCATTCAGGACATAGGCGTGGGCAAGGACTTCATGTCTAAAACTCCAAAAGCAATGGCAACAAAAGCCAAAATTGACAAATGGGATCTAATTAAACTCAAGAGCTTCTGCACAGCAAAGGAAACTACCATCAGAGTGAACAGGCAACCTACAAAATGGGAGAACATTTTCGCAACCTACTCATCTGACAAAGGGCTAATATCCAGAATCTACAATGAACTCCAACAAATTTACAAGAAAAAAACAAACAACCCCATCAAAAAGTGGGCGAAGGACATGAACAGACACTTCTCAAAAGAAGACATTTATGCAGCCAAAAAACACATGAAAAAATGCTCATCATCACTGGCCATCAGAGAAATGCAAATCAAAACCACAATGAGATACCATCTCACACCAGTTAGAATGGCAATCATTAAAAAGTCAGGAAACAACAGGTGCTGGAGAGGATGTGGAGAAATAGGAACACTTTTACACTGTTGGTGGGACTGTAAACTAGTTCAACCCTTGTGGAAGTCAGTGTGGCGATTCCTCAGGGATCTAGAACTAGAAATTCCATTTGACCCAGCCATCTCATTACTGGGTATATACCCAAAGGACTATAAATCATGCTGCTATAAAGACACATGCACACGTATGTTTATTGCGGCATTATTCACAATAGCAAAGACTTGGAACCAACCCAAATGTCCAACAATGATAGACTGGATTAAGAAAATGTGGCACATATACACCATGGAATACTATGCAGCCATAAAAAATGATGAGTTCACGTCCTTTGTAGGGACATGGATGAAATTGGAAATCATCATTCTCAGTAAACTATCGCAAGAACAAAAAACCAAACACCGCATATTCTCACTCATAGGTGGGAATTGAACAATGAGAACACATGGACACAGGAAGGGGAACATCACACTTTGGGGACTGTTGTGGGGTGGGGGGAGGGGGGAGGGATAGCATTGGGAGATATACCTAATGCTAGATGACGAGTTAGTGGGTGCAGCGCACCAGCATGGCACATGTATACATATGTAACTTATCTGCACGTTGCGCACATGTACCATAGAGCCTAAAGTATAATAATAATAATAATAATAATAAAAAAAGGATAAAAAAAAAAAAACATGTTCAACATCACTAATCATTAGGGAGATGCAATTAATACCACTGTGAGATATCACTTCACTCCTGTTAGAATGACTATTGTCAAAAAGACAAAAGATAACAAGTGTTGTTAAGGATGTAGAGAAAAGGGAACCACTGCACACTGTTAGTGAGAGTGGAAATTAATACTGTTATTATGGAAAACTGTATGGAAGTGTGCCCCAGGTGGTTGGGGTACAGCTTGCCTTTATACATTTTAGGGAGACATAGTACATCAGTCAATACATGTAACATTTACATTGGTTCCATCTGGAAGGGTGGGACAACTCAAAATGGGGGCTTCCAAGTCATAGGTAGATTTAAACATATTCTGATTGGCAATTTATTGAAAGCGTTATTATCAGTAGAAAGGAATGTCTGGGTTCCGATAAGGGGTTGTGGAGACCAAAGTTTTATCCTGCAGATGAAGCCTCCAGAGAGCACGCTTCAGAGAAAATAGATTGTAAACGCTTCTTATCAGACTTAAGGTCTGTGTCGATGTTAATGCTGGAGGGGTATAATGAAGAATGCCCAACCCCTACTTCCCATCATGGCCTGAATCAGTCTTTCAGGTTAAAATCTGGAGTGCCCTGGCCGAGGAGGGCGTGCATTCAGATGTTTGGGGGGCGATGGGGGCCTTCAAATTGTATTTTTGGTTTACAGTTAAGTGAAATAAACCAGGCACGGAAAGACAACTACCACATAATCTCATACATATACGGACTCAAAATTGAACTTATAGAAGCAGAGAATATAATGGTGGTTACCGGGTGTTGGGGATGGGAAGAAGGGTTGGGAAGGGTGCTGGTCAAAAAACACAAAAGTTAAATTAGAAGGAATAAGTTGAAGACATCAATTGTGCAATCGGTGACTATAGTTAATAACAATGTATTGAGCTATTGAAACTTACTATAAGAGTAGATTTTAAGTGTTCTCACCATGAAAAAAATGATATGTAAGGTGATGCATATGTCAATTTGCTCTATTTATACATTCCACAATGTATGCACATTTTAAAACAACATGTTGCATATATTAAATATATACAATTTTTGTCAACTTAAAATTACCTGTGTCTTAAGAATCTTTGCCACTCCAGAGTTTATAAAAATCCTCCTTATCTGGCTTCCAAAAAATCTTATAGATATCGTTCCTATTTACAACCTTCATCTCCTTTGTTCCTTTTGAATAGTGCCTTAAAAAGAAATCCAGTTTCATTTTTTTTCTTATGTAGATAACTGATTATCCTAGCCCATCACTTCCTTTCTGATGTGCAGGGTTTGCTCTCTGATTTCTTACCTTGATGGTTTTCTTCTTGCTTTTATTGTGTTCTAGTGTTCTATTAGCCTGTCCTGTGTCCCTCCCAGAGTGTGTTGTTTTATAAGTATTGATAACCACAAGTGTAAGTTCTATCTCTTCTTTGACTTCAAGAATACCTTACTGATTTTTGACTATTAATTCTTCCATGCGTACTTTAAAATCAGTATTGTGAGATTTCATTGAGAGATCCCATTCAAATTTTAATTAAAATTTCATTGGTCTACAGAGCAGCTTCTGATGAATTGGCATCTTTATACTAGTGCGAACTCAAAGGTATCTGAGACAGGTTTCAATCAATTTAGAAAGTTTATTTTGCCAAGGTTAAGGACATGCCCATGACACAGCCTCAGGAGGTCCTGATGACATGTGCCCAAGGTGGTCGAGGTACAGCTTGCTTTTGTATATTTTAGGGAGACATATTAATCAATACATGTAAGATTTACATTGGTTCGATCTGGAAGAGTGGGACAACTTGAACTGGGGGGTGGTGGGGAGGGCAGAAGGAGCATGGGGGTCTTCCAAGTCATAGGTACATTTAAACATACTCTGATTGGCAATTGGTTGAAAGAGTTATTATTAGTAGAAAGGAATGTCTGAGTTAAGATAAGGGTTGTGGAGACCAAGGTTTTATCCTGCAGGCGAAGACTCCAGGTAGCAGGCTTCAAAGAAAAATAGATTGTAAATGTTTCTTATAAGATTTAAGGTCTGTGTTTATGTTAATGCTGGAGGGGTATAATGAGGCATGTCCAACCCCCTCTTCCATCCTGGCCTCAGCTAGATTTTCAAGTTAGTGCTGGAATTCCCTTGGCTAAGAAGGGGGTCCATTCAGATCGTTGGGGGCCTTAGAATTTTATTTTTGGTTTATACTAGAGTTTTCTCCTAAGAAAATGATATATTTCTCCATTTTTATAAGACTTTTTGATATTGTTAAATGTTTTATCATTTTAAATTATAATATTTTTGCAAATTTCTGATTAGAATCATTGTTAGGTACTCTATATATTTGTTACTATCATGTCATATTTATTTAAATTATATTTTCTTTCTGATTGTTGCTGTAGTAAAATAAATTGTTTTATTTTATATTTATTTTATATTGATCTGGCAAACATGATAGTCTATTTGATTAATTCTAATTATGATTTGGTAGGTTCAAAGATATTTATACATGGAAATTACAGTATATTTTCATTACAATAGTTTTGTGTCTTCCTTTAAGAATTTTTTTTTAACTAATAGCTTTACTATAGTATAGTCCATGCACCATAAAATTCACCCTTTTAAAATATACAATTCAGTGTTTTTATGTGTATTTCCACAATTGTGTAACCATTGCCACTACCTAATTTTATAAAATTTTCACCACCCAGAAGGAAAGCATGTGTCCATTAGCAGTGGACTCCCATTCCTTCACCCCTTATCTTAAGCTACCACTTAGTTATGAATTCACTATTCTGGATATTTCTTTGAAATGAAATCATGCAATGTGTGTTTTTTGGTGCCTAGCTTCATTTGTCTAGCTTAATGGTTTCAAAGTTTATCTGTGTTGAAACATATATTAGAACTACTTTCTTTCTTAGTGCCAAATGATACTCCATTGCATGGACACACCACATTTCATTTATCTACTCACCACTTCGTGAGTATTTGGGTTTGTTTCCATTGTTTATTTCTTATGAATAATGCTGCCGTGAACATTCATGGATAGGTGTTTGTGTGGACATCATTTTTCTTGAGTATAACCCAAAGGGTGGAATTGTTGGGTCACATGGTAATTCTATGTTTGGCATTTTGAGGAACTGCCAGACTGCTTTAAAAGCGACTGTGTCATTTTAGAGCATTCTTGGCCATTGCAACTTCAAGTATGTCTTCTGCTTCTTTCTGTCTTCTCTTTCTGGTATTCAGTTATACATATGTTACAACTTTTGAAATTGTCCCACAGTCCTTCGATGTTCTGTTTGTTTTATTTTATTTTGTTTTTACATTTTAATATGGAAAGTTTCCATTGACAACTCTCCAAGCTCACTAAATATTTTCTTGGCTGTCCCTAGTCTACTAATGAGCCTGCAGAGGGCATTCTTTATTTGTTACAGTGTTTTTGATTGATTTCTTGCATTTCCTTCTGATTTTGCTTACAGTGTCTTTCTGCTTCTCTTGCCCATTTGTTCTTGAATGATCTCTGCCTTTCTCCATTAGACCCCTTATCATATTAATCTTAGTGATTTTAAATTCCCTGACTGAGAATTCCAATATCTGTATTATATCTGGATCTGGTTCTGATGCTTGCCTTGTCTTTTCATACTTTTTTCCTTGCCATTTTTCATTGCTTGTAATTTTTGTTGATGGCTGAACATGTTGCATTGGATAATAGAAACTGAGATAAGTAGGCCTTTTGTGTGAGAATTATGTTAATATAGCTAGAGGTTAGGCTGTATTTAATGTTCCTTGTAGTTGTATATGCAATAGGCTTGAAATTCCGCTAGTCTCCTTGTGCTTGTCTTCCATCTTCATTTTGGGTTTCCCTAAGAACTTCTCCTTAGAGTCTGTGTCTTGTAACTTTTTAGCTGTAATTCACTGTTATGCTGGAGCTGTGTTGATGTGGTAAGGGGTGGGAGTTACTGTGCTATAATTTTCCAATTAAACCATTAATGGGCCTGTGTTTCTGGCAGTGACCCTCACAAGTGTTTCCTCAGTGGTGTAGCTTTTTTCCCCTTGGCTACCATATTCCAAACTATTTCCTTGAAACTCTGGCCCCTTTTGATATTATTTTTCTCTCTTCTTTATGAAATAAAGAAAGACAAGAGGGAAGTGGGTGGGTGGAAATATCTTCCCCTGGCTTTTGAACAAGGCTCTTTTCATCCTCTGCAGAGCAGGCCATTGTTAAGGAGAAGGTTATGGGCTTAGTTTACTATTATTATTCATTTCTTTCTGCCTGAACCACCATGGCATCTTTCTTGGATATTCACCATGAGAACCTGGGGGGCTTTTGAAAGTAAAACACATAAAAGTATGAGTTCCCATAAGACCAGCCCAAGTAGTTGCTCAAACTCATGTTATCCCACATTCAGTTTTCAGAAATTTTGAAAAATTATAGGACAATGGGTTTTCATGCCTGCTGCAGAGTAACAGACCCATTATACTGAAACAGCAAGGTTTGCAGCAGAGAGAGTTTAATGGTAATAGGGGACAGAGCAAAGAGATGAGAGGAGACCTCAAACCTGTCTCTCCAAAGAGTTCTGGGCTGGGGTTTTAAGGGGATCATGGAGGGTGAGGGGCTGGAGAATTGGGGTTGTTGACTTGTCAGAGTAGGGTAGATGAAGTCCTCAGGTTATGGAAACTGCATTCTTTAGTGAGTCAGCTCCTGTGGGGTCCTTCAGACTAGCCGGCATAAGTAGTTTCATTGGTATGCAGGACCTGAAAGAATATCTCAAGTGGAAACCATAACATGTTATAATGTTCAAGTTGCTATCTATAGAGCAGTTAAGGGGAACAATAATCTTGTAACTGGGTCTATGTGATTCTAAGGCAATAGGCACCAAGCAGGTACAAGGAAGCAGGTCAGAGAGAGCAGGCTGACCTAATCATTAACACTGCATGTGCTGCAAGCTTGATTTACTTTCATTCCCCCCATTCTTGATTAATTTTATAAAGTTTATAAGGATGGTTTCAGTCCCCAAGGGTTTGATCATACTTCAATCCTGAGGTGAGGTGATCATACTTCAATCCTAATCTACTAGAAATCAGACCAAGTCTGCTCCAGCTTTTTCCTTCTGGCAAGGGGCATAATTGGGATAGGAGTCAGGATTAAAGTCATGAATTTGCCTGTCAGTGACCTGCAAGTATTTACTAGTACACAGTATGGGATCTGGGAGGTGCAGCATGAACACATTAGTGCTTCTCTCCACTGTCCTAGCATAGCATTTAATTGCCCACTGGAGTATAAGATAAATGTTAGCCCTTACTGTCAGAATTATGAGCCCAAATTTTAAAAGTTTTTGTAAAATAGATAGAAAACTTTGGGGGTACCCATGAGCTCTTATTGCCACACAGAGTCCGTTCTGTCAGTTTTATGATCTCTATTTTAACAATAATGCTGGTCAGTTGTTGTATGTAAACCATAAAAGGGTGGGTATATAACAAGGTGTGTCTGAACTTCCATCCTATCATGGCCAGGAACTCTGTTTTAAGGGTTTGTATAGGAGGTTAGGGTCCTATTGGCCACAAGGGGGTCTGTTCAGTTGGTAGGGAGGTTTAAGATTTTATTTTTAGTTTATCTTCCCTGCTTTTTGGCCAAGATCTGAGAGAGGCAGCATCAATGTCTAAACTTATATTTTGTCCCATATTGACAGGATGGTGTGGCTACCT
The DNA here is from genome assembly GCF_028885625.2 of Pongo pygmaeus. Lineage (NCBI taxonomy): Eukaryota > Metazoa > Chordata > Mammalia > Primates > Hominidae > Pongo > Pongo pygmaeus. The sequence goes on along the minus strand of NC_072378.2, from coordinate 154,069,903 downwards.
ACCCTGGATCCATCCTGTTTCTTGGTGGGGACCCTATGGCCAAGGGATTTGGAGCCAAAATACTTAGAGGCAATTAAACATCCTAGGACAGGTGGGAATGGAGGTGAGCAGGTGCTCACTAACCCTGAAGGCCTTTTAAGCAATACAAGAGCCAAAACCAAAAGCCAAAAAGTAAAGTTACAGAATTTAATCCGGGTCTTAGAAAGAAATTTGTAGCAATTAACTATACAAAACATAGCGTTTTGTTAAACCCATTTGAGTTAAGGAATTTAGAGAAGCAAAGATCCTCAATTTGTCAGCTATTTAGACATCTGTGTGTCTATCCTTGACATGGGGGCTCTGAACCAATAGACACCAGGGTTTGCAGCAGAGCAAGAATTTAATGATTAAAGGCCACCAAGGAGATGGTAGGAGACTCTCAAATCCATCTTCCTGAGGAGTTCTGGGCTGGGTTTTGATGTTTTTTTGTTTGTTTTTCTGGAATCTTGCTCTGCAACCAGGCTGGGGTGCAGTGGTGCAATCTTGGCTCACTGCAACCTCTGCCTCCCGGATTCAAGGAATTTTCTTGCCTCAGCCTCCCCAGTAGCTGGGACTACAGGCGTGTGCCACCATGCCCATCTAATTTTTATATTTTTAGTAGAGACGGGGCTTCACCAGGTTGGCAAGGATGGTCTTGATCTCTTGACCTCGTGATCTGCCTACCTCGATCTCCCAAAGTGCTGAGATTACAGGTGTGAGCCACTGCACCCGGTCAGGCTGGGGTTTTTAAGGGGATCACGGAGGGTGAGGGGTTGGAAAATTGGAGTTGTTGATTGATAGGGATAAGGGGCATAAAAATCATCAACATTGAAAACTGCATTCTTTGGTGAGTCAGCTCCTGTGAAGTCCTTCAGACCAGTTGGAATCACTGGGGTCCTTCAGACCAGCTGACGTTAGTAGCTGCACTGGTATGCAGGACCTGAAAGAATATGTCAAAGGAAAAACTCAACATTTTGTAATATTCAAGTGGTTATCTACAGAACAATTAAGGGCAGTTATAATCTTGTAACAGGGTCTATGTGACTCTGAGGCAAGGGGCATGAAACATCTGTGAGGAAGCAGGGCAGGGGTCAGGGAGCAGACTGACCTCATGGTGAATGCTGCTTGTGCGGCTAACTTGGGTTTTTTTGTTGTTGTTGTTGTTTGCCCCTTTCTTCTTCCCTGATTAACTTTATAAAGTTTATAGGGATGGCTTCAAAATTGTAATTGGCTATATAGTTTATAGAAATGGTTCCAAAATTTTCGTTGGCTAAAAACAGAAAAAAACAAACTCAATTTAAAAATGAGCAAAAGACTTAAACTGACATGTCTCCAAAGAAGCTATATAGATGGCCAATAAGCAAAAAAAGATGTATAACATCACTAAGCATCATTAAGAAAATGCAAATAACCATTTGATTTCCATTTGAAGTGTGTAATATAACTTCATAGCCATTAGAATGGCTGTTATTTTTTTAATATCAGAAAATAGCAAGTGTTGGTGAAGATGTGAAGAAATTGGAATCTTTATGCGTTGCTGGTGGGAATGTAAAATAGTCTAGCCACTGTGGAAGGCAGTATGGCCATTGCTAAAGAAATTTAACATGGGAAAACTATATCATGCAGCAATTCTGCTTCTGAGAATATACCCAGAAGAATTGAAAGCAAAGACCCAAACAGATATTTGTACACCAATGAGTATGGCAGCATTATTCACAGTACTCAAAAGTGAAAGCAACACAAATTTTTATTGACATATGAACAAATAAACAAAATGTGGCTTAGAAATACAATGGAATATTATTGAGTCTTAAAAAGGAAAGAAATTTGGACATATGCTACAACATGGATGAAGCTTGAAGCCATTATGATAAGTAAAGAAGCTACTTACAAAAGAACAAATATTATATGATTCCACTTATGTGAGACACACAGAGAGGTCAACTCAAAGGGATAGAAAGTAGGGTAGTGGCAGCTAGGGGCTGAGAAAGGGGCAAATGGGAAGTTATTGTTTAAGGGGTACATCGTTTCAACTTGGGGAGATGAAAACATTCCGGAGATACTTGGTAGTGAAAATTGCATGGCAATGTGAATGTACTTCATGCCACTGAGCTGTATACTTTAAGTGGTCAAAACGATAAATTTTGTTATTTTAATTTTATTACATTAAAAAAATACTGTTTAAGTCTTCTTACCAGTTTGTGGCTACAGTGGCTTTTGTTCCAGGTAAGTAGATCTCAGCTGTTTCTCTCTGAATTTATCTGTCTCTCCAAATTTCAGGATGTGGTTTGTTCCGAATCCTCAGTTTTCTGATGGGTCAAAAAAAAAAAAAGTTGATTTTCAGTTTGTCCAGCTTTAGCTTGTGTGCAGTGGAATGATGACTTCCAAGTTTTTTACATGTCAGAGCTAACATTTTATATTCTCACCAGCAGCATATGAGAGTTCTAGTTTCTTCAAGTCTTTATCTTTTCGGAATCCTAAACTACATTTCCCACTAATGTCTTACTGTAATAACTAAGAACTCCATCGTCTCCATTGTAATATGAGTATAAACGGTGCAACAACATTGACTTATAAGTGATCTAAAAAGAATGTGTTCAACATTTCACTATTATGTATATTTCCTGTAGATATCTTTGGGAAAGCATCACACTTAATGAAATAGTTTTAGAAAGGTCAATTTCATGGAAAGATTTATCTGTCATGCCCAACTAACTTTTCCAACATTAGAGTCGTTCTATGGTTGACCAAAAAAAAAGGGTAATAAAATTATATGAAATTGGGAAAATTTAAGCAAGTATAATTGCTCCATTTTCCAAAAGAAATTATAGGATAAAGATATTTAGGGTGTTTTGTGCCCTACTACAGTTTAAATAATTCTTACTAACTGTATAAAAAGTTTAGGACATAAGACTCTTAATTAATTTCTTAATATCCAACAAAGAATGTATTTTAAAAATGTTTTATAAGTATCTTTATTTGAAAAAAATGGTAGAGTAGAAAATAGAAAAGTGCTTTTATTTATTCTCAAAACAGAAGGGCACATACAGAAAGATTAAAAATTGGCTAGGCTGTAATTGTGTCTTGATTTACTGTGGCATTTAAGTGGATGCCTTTATAACTATAGTCATCACCAAGGTAATTTCAATAATAATTTTAGCAGCATATATTCTAATTTATAAAACTGTAGTCCTGTGACTAAAAGTTTTGTACTTAAAAAAAAAATGTGAAACTACACAACTAGGTTAGAAGCAATATAAACCAAATTGTTTTGATTAAATTGCCTTTCGAGCTCATAATAATATGGTAAATTGCTAGTTTATTAGATCACTGTGCTGTATTGCCCAATTCACCACTGTAATTTCCCAGTTCTACTTCCTGTGCTCTGGAGCATTTTTATCTGTTCAGCTTAATGGGTTTAGCTTTAACATAAATTGAACTCCTAATCCAATTTCCTTCTTTTTAAAACAGTTTTCTTCTCAACTGACTTCATTTTATACCCTTTCATGGTGTTCCCTGACTGTTTGCATTTTATATTTGCAAGTAGAATATGATTACAGTAAGGTTAATAATTATATTAGCACATTATCATTTTTCTGTGAATGGCTATATAACATGAAATCGTAACTCATACGGTGCCCATCTAATTAACACTAGCTGAGTGGAGACAAAAACTAATCCAAGTATGCAGTGACATATATTATATGGCCAATAAATATATATTGCATGCATACTATGTTCTGTAATACTTTAGCTCTATGAATTCAAGAGTGGGTAAGATGCACATGGTGCAACACATTAATATTGCAATTTATACACTACATCATATGGATTTAAATTTGCTCTGTATATAATTGTGTTAGAAATTCAATTTTAATGAAACATCTCAAACTGAAAGAATAATACATAAATCTATACTTAACCCAAATGCATACATATGTACATACATATATAAATGTGAATACACACATATAAATGTGAATACACACATGTATATACATATACACATATATACATAACACAGGAGAAGGAAAAACCTCTTCCTTACAGAGATTTATAGAGAAATCCCCTTCTTACAGAGAAATACTAAATAATAAATATAAGTGGAATGATGCAGTTATAAAAATCATTCTTTTCCAATGCCATGTTAATAAATGTTTCAGGCAAAAAATCAATGGCTAGTAGAACTATTGGGTGAAAATTTGATGGGAAAAGGCTACATGCACTGATTCTAAGTATTTTCCAACAGATTAGTTATTAATTGCAGAGGGAAAAAGGATAACTTGACAGGAGAGAGACAAAGAAACTTGGCAGAAGCCAGACTTAATCAAGTGAAGCAAAGTTAGCATAAAAAATATTGGGATAAACTGCCATCATATGCTTCCTGATGGAATACACAGGTCAATTCCACTACATGATCTGGCTTGAAAAAAATGTGAAGAGCAATCAGTGAATTTCATGAGCAAGAGTCCATTGTCTTGCTTCATTAAATCATCTTTCTGTCAGAGGTAATGCTGCTGGAATGTCATGCTGGTGTATATGATGCTCTGGGCAGCCGTGAATGGAGCCTTCCTAGAAGCATCTGTTGGTGTGCATTGCATCTTTTCATGGTTCTCACTTGCATACTTTGTGATTATGTCCTGTGTTCTGACTAACTTGAGACTAGAAGTAATGGCAGGTGGTGATAGCAAATCCTGTGGAGAACCAGCAGCCCCTTCAAGGCAATTGTCACAAGAGAGGCCATTAGAGTTTTCTCAGGCAAGGAGACACTAAATTCCTTCAGTGACTTCTGGCAAATGAAGCCAGGCACAAGTTAGAAGTTTGAGAGATTTCCAGCTTTCTCAAATTCATATGTCTCCGTGATTTTCAGGATGCCCCTCTATTATAGTCAGTACCCTAGCTTTAACATATAGGATCCTATGTGATTATTAATTCAATTTATATCATGATTCAGCTACTCATAGGTTTAGATTTTGGGTTTCGTTTCAGCAATGTTGGCCCTATGCTACAAGAGTTAAGGGTTTCTTTCACAGTAGTAATATAAACTTTCTGGCATTTTTTCTTTTTGCTTGGTCTTGAGGTGGATTTTTAAAATCCCAAACTCAACATTTTCTTTCCCAAGTTCTCCAGAACACTTAGAAGCAACCAGCCAGCTCCACCACTTTTTTAATTTTTCAGTAAAAATATTCTATGTTAGCAATTACTTGGCTATCCAAAACATTGCTACCTATAAGGCATCTGGTTATAGAAGTCTACAGGTTATTTAAGCAACACTTTTCCCAATGCATGTCACAGGACTCCCAGTGCCCACCTTTGCACTGGCAGAGAAGTCATTAACAGCTTTAAAGCAAATTGAAACAGAGAACCAATTCCAGATAGCCCAGACCTCAATCAAAGAACATGTCTTAAGGTTCTATTCTCCTGGAACAACTTCAGAATTAATTTCAGTATTAAAGTTTGATCCAGGAAGTAGCACCACTGTGAGTACTATGGACTAATGGATTTATTGTAGGGATTAGACCTCCCATAGTTGTGAGAGCTGGTGGAAAAGCCTATGGAAGGGTCTCGCTTCCATGTCAGGAGAAGGCCCTGGAGTCTTGAAGGCTGCTGAGCTGGCAGTGGGGAAGAAGTGCTGCGTGTAAAGCAAGGGGACATGAGGACATACTGGAATCAACCAGAGCAAAAGCACATCAGCCTCACGTGGCCACCAACCCTAACATTGCATATGACTGGCACAAAGGCCCAAGCCCTTTTCCATCAGCTGCAGGATTGATAACCCTGAAGGAGGAGTTCCATGGGAGCTGGAGGAGCTGGGGACCTGGCTGCAGCTCTCACCAAAAGGTGCATGGACGAATTATGGCAATATGCATGAACTCCACCAGGGCCTGGCAACCCACACCAACTTTCCCAGTGTGAAGCCACTGCTGGTTCACTTTTACCCTCCAAATCTCATGCAGAATTTCTCTTGTGGCCAGCTTAACTCAGAACTAAACAGGGAATAGAAATCCAGGCAACACAGTTCCAGTATAAAAATAAATAAATATTGATTCAATACAATAGCATCACAGCATTTTCCTTAGAGAAATCAATGGGTTAAAGGTAGAGGAACAGTGAAGTGTTTTGATCATTTGACCTCAAAGGCATTACTTGATTAAATTTAGTTGCCAGTCAATAAGTAGGATCATATAATGTGCACCAATAAATCATGGCTGAATCTATTTCATTTTATTTGCTTTCTCTAGAGTATTGGTCAGTTTGTCAATTCTTCTGAAGCACACACAGACAAGGAGAGTTTTTCCAGAATCTTTTTTTGATGCCTGAGGTTAAATAAAGATGCAGTTCTTTAAGAAATTAAGTAATGTATAGTGTTTAAGAGCAAGTTCTCTGGAGAGGCTTTTTGGAGGTTTAAACCTGGTTGCCTTATTTGCTAGCTATATGATCCTAGACAAATCTTTTAACCTGTCTATGCCCCAGCTTTGTCTTTTATAAAATAGAGATAATATACACACCTATCTCAGAGATGTTGTGAGGATTAAATGTGTGGGTACATACATGAATAATTATATACATTTAAGTATTCATACATATGGACATAGTACATTTATGGACATATATATTAAGTGCTACATAAATATAATAATTACAAATGAAAGTATTATCCTTTTCAAGCATCTTTATATTTTTTAAAATAGGGAGAATAATAGTCAGTTTTTCTTATAGCCTTATTTCATAATAAAGTGAAACCTGTCTGTGTGATTCATGTGGAACGGCTTTTACTTGATACACATCCACTAAATAATTATTGCCTTCAGTGTCTTTGCACTTTTTGACAAAACACGTGTCATACTGCATGGTGTCAAGACTGCCATCTTAGTATAATGCTAAACAATGTAAATACATTCCTTGTAAACCCATAGGTCAAGTTATTTAAGTTCTATTTCACATTGGGAAATAAGGTAGTTAATATTTTATTTACATTTCCTATTTTACATGAAGTTTATCTACATTTGAATACTTCCATTTCACATCAATCAGTTTTTTTGTTTGTTTGTTTGTTTGTTTGTTTTTTTGAGACAGAGTCTCTCTCTGTCGCCCAGGCTGGAGTGCAGTGGCATGATCTCAGCTCACTGCAAGCTCTGCCTCCCGGGTTCACACCATTCTCCTACCTCAGCCTCCTGAGTAGTTGGGACTATAGGCACCCGCCACCATGCCCATCTAATTTGTTGTATTTTTAGTAGAGACAGGGTTTCACCGTGTTATCCAGGATGGTCTCGATCTCCTGACCTCGTGATCAGCCTGTCCCGGCCTCCCAAAGTGCTGGGATTACAGGCGTGAGCCACCGTGCTCAGCCCTATCAGTTATTTTTAAATTTATATTTCTAATATTATGATAGAATAAAAAACATAGATTTGGTCTTTGCTTCTGGGTTCCTCAGACAGGGCTCTTAAAACCCTTGCAGATAAAGGTGCTAGAGAACCTTTTGTTCTAGTAGTCAGTCTCTGACCCTGGTTCCTGACTCACAGCTCCTAAGATCTTTGTGATTTCCTGAGTGTTAGGAGCATCTAACACAGAGCTCCCAAATACCTCGAAATTTGCTGGGTGAAGGAGGCATCTTTTGTTCTAATGAGGGGACTCTTGGTGTGCTCCTGGATAGCCTCAGGATGGGGGCTGGTGATTAGAGGAAACAATCATGTGATTAGAGGGTTGGAACTTTCAGTTTTACCCACTGACCTCCAGGGAGTGGAGAGGGGCTAAAGCTTGACTTGATCATCAATGGCTAATGAAGTAATCAATCATGTCTATGTAAGGAAACCTCCATTATATACCCCAAAACAGAGATCTGAAAACTTCTGGATTGCTGAACACTCTGGAGGTCCCTGGAGGGTGGTGCACCAAGAGAGGGTGTGAAAGCTCCACACACCTTCCCATATACCTTGTGCTATGCATCTCTTGCATTTTGGATTGTTCATCTGTATCCTCTCTCATATTCTTTATTAATATGCTAAACTGGTAAACATAAGTAAGTGTTTCTCTAAATTTTGTGGCCCATTGAGCAGATTAATCACCCTGAGGAGGGGCTAGTGGGAACCCTGATTTATAACCAGTCAGCTGGAAATGTAGGTGACGACCTACTACTTACAGTTGGCATCTGAAGTGGGAGGATCTTGTGGAACTGAGCCCTTAACCTGTGGGATCTGACTATAACTCCAGGTAGAGAATACTACAATTAAGTTAAATTGTAGAACACCCAGTGGGTTTCTACCAGATAATTATTGTTCATAAAGAGAAATCCACATACATTTTGTGGACCAGAGGTGAAGCATTTTGTGTTGAGTGTGGTATTGAGTGTGAGGCTAGAAAAAACACTTTAGTTTTTCCTAGTTCTGAATACATTTAAATAAAAATTATGAGATGAAAATAAATTTAAAAAAATGGAAATCATAGCAAGCATACTCTTAGACCCCAGTGCAATAATAATGGAAATCAATATCAAGAAGATCTCTGAAAACTACACGAATGCATGGAAATTAAACAACTTGCTCCTGAATAATTCCTGAGTGAACACTGAAATGAAATAAAAACAATTTTTTAATTAATGAAGATTGGGACACAATTTACCAAAATCTCTGGAATACAGATAAAGCAGTGTTAAGAAGCAAGTGTATACCCCTAAATGCCTTCATCAAGAAGTTATAAATAACTCAAAATAGCAATCTAATGTTACACCTAGAGAAACTAAAAAAAAAAAAATTAAAAAAAAGCAAAGCTAGCAGAAGGAAATTAATAACTGAAATTAGAGAACTGAATGAAATTAAGATGCAAAAATCTATACAAAGGATCAATGAACCAAGAGCTGGTTCTTCAAAAGAATAAAGAAGGGTAATAGACTGCTAGCTAGACTTAAAAAGAAAGAAAAAGATGCAATTAAGCACAACCAGAAATGACAAATATGACATTACAACCAATCCCAGAGAAATACAAAAGATCCTCAGAAACTATTATGAATTTTCTATTATTAGAAAATCTGGAGGAAATTGGTAAATTTCTGGAAACACAGACTTTCCCCAGATTGAATCAGAAAGAAAGTGAACATCTGAATAGACTAATAAAAAGTTCCAATATTGAATCCATAATAAAAAATAGACAAACCAAAAAAAGCCCTGGACCAGATGGATTCATGGCCAAATTCTGCCTGAAGTTCAAAGTAGAGCTAGTACCAATTCTATTGAAACTCTTTCAAGAAATCAAGAAGAGACTCCTCCCTAACTCATTCTGGGAAGCCAGCATCACTCTGATATCAAAACCTGGCAAAACCACAACAAAAAAAGAAAACTTCAGGCCAATATTCCTGATGAATATAGATGAAAAAAATCCTTAACAATATACCAGCAAGCCAAATTCAGCAGCATATCCAAAAGTTAACTCACCACTATAAAGCAGGCTTCATTCCTGGGCTGCAAGGTTGTTTCAAGACATGCAAATCAGTAAGTGCGATTCACCACATAAACAGAGTTAAAAACAAAAACCATGTGACCATCGCAATAGATAATGGGAAAAACTTTCTGTAAAATCCAACATCCCTTCATGATAAAAACCCTCAATAGACTGGGCACTGAAGGAAACTCAAAATAATAAAAGCCATCTATGACAAACTCACAGCCAATATCATAGTAAATAGGCAAAAACTGAAAGCATTCCCCCTTGAGGACTGGAAAAAGACAAGGATGTCCACTCTAACAACTCCTGTTTAACATAGTACTGGAAGTCCTAACCAGAGCAGTCATGCAAGAGAAGGAAATAAAGGCATCTGCATAGGAAAAGGAGAAGTCAAGCCATCTCTCTTCACTGACCATATGATTCTATGCCTAGAAAATCCTAAAGGTTCTGCCAAATGGCTCATGGAACTAATAAACAACTTTAGTAAAATTTTAGAATACAAAATCAATGTACAAAAATCAGCAGCATTCCTATACACCAGTAACATTCAAGCTGAGAGTCAAATCAAGATTGCAACCCCATTCACAGTAGACACATACAAACATGAAATCCTAAGAATACCCCTAACCAAGGAGGTGAAAGATTCCTACAAGGAGAACTACAAAACACTGCTGAAAAAAATCAGAGATAAAAACAAATAAATAGTGAAACATCCCATGATCATGAATTGGAAAAATCAGTATCTTAAAGATGGCCATACTACCCAAAGTATTTACAGATTCAAAGCTATTCCTCTCAAACTACCAATGTCATTTTTCACATAATTAGAAAAAAAAACTATTCTAAAATTCATATAAAACCAAAAAAGAGCCTGAATAGCCAAAGCAATCATAAGCAAAAAGAACAAAGCTGGAGGCATTACACTACCTGACTTCAAACTATACTACAGGGCTACAGTAACCAAAACAGCATGGTGCTGATTCAGAAACAGATACATAGGCCAAAGGAACAGAATAGAGAACCTAGAAATAAAGCCACACACCTACAATAATCTGATCTTTGAGAAAACTGACTAAAACAAGCAATGGGGAAAGGACTCCCTACTTGATAAATGGTGCCAGGATAACTGGCTAGCCATATGCAGAAGAATAAAACTGGACACCTACCTTTCACCATACACAAAAAATTACTGAAAATTGATTAAAGATTTAGATGTAAGATTCAAACGATAAAAATCCTAGAAAAAAGCCTAAGAAATACCCTTCTTGACATTGGTCTTGGTAAAGAATTTATGGCTAACTCCCGAAAAGCAATTACAACAAAAACAAAAATAGACAAGTGGAACTTAATTAAACTGAAGAGCTTCTACACAGCAAAAGAAACTATCAACAGAGTAAAAAGACAACCCACAGAATGTAAGAACATATTCGCAAACTATGCCAACTGACAAAGGTCTAATATGCAGAACTTATAAGGAACTTAAACAAATCAACAGGAAAAAACAAATAGCCCCATTAATAAATGGGCAAAAGACATGAACAGAAACTTCTCAAAAGACCTACATAGGGCCAACAAATACATGAAAAAATGCTCAGCATCACTAATCATCAGAGAAATGCAAATTAATTAAAACCACAATGAGATAACATCTCACACCAGTTCAAATGGCTATTATAATAAAGTCAAGAAACGACAGATGCTGGTGAGGCTACAGAGAAAAGGAAACACTTATACACTGTTGGTGGGAATGTAAATTAGTTCAGCCACTGTAAAAGGCAGTTTGTAAATTTCTCAAAGAACTGAAAACTGAATTACCATTCAACTCACCAATTCCATTACTGGGTATATATCCAAAGGAAAATAAGTTGTTCTACCAAAAAGACATATGCACTTGTATGTTCATTGAAATGCTATTCACAATAGCAAAGACATGGAATCAACCTAGGTGCTCATCAGTGGTAGGTTGGATAAAGAAAATGTGGTACATATACACCATGGAATACTACACAACCATAAAAATACAAAATAATATTCTCTGCAGCAACATGGATGTGGTTGGAGGCCATAATCCTAAGCAAATTAATGTGGGAACAGAAAACCAAATACTGTATGTTCTCACTTACAAGTGGGAGCTAAACATAGAGCACACATGAACATTAATATGGGAACAATAGGCACTGCAGAATACTAGAGAGATGGAGATGAAGGAGGTCATTGGTTGAAAAACTATCTATAAGGTACTACACTCGCCACTTGGGTGACAAAATCCATACCCCAAGCCTCAGCATTATATAATATTCCCAGGTAACTAATCTGCACAGATATCACCTGTATCAAAAAAAAAAAAAAAGTTGAAACTAAATAAATTAGGAAGTGAAATTTTGTCATTTAATATTGTAATTTTCTCATACCAACTATTTTACTAATTTTGCAATTTAGTTGTATTCGTCTTTTTTCACACTGCTGATAAAGACATAACAGAGACTGGGCAATTTACAAAAGAAAGAGGTTTAATTGGACTTACAGCTCCACTTGGCTGGGGGAGGCCTCATAATCATGGCAGAAGGCAAGGAGGAACAAGTCACATCTTACTTGGATGGTGGCAGGCAAAGACAGGAGTGCTTGTGCAGGGAAACTCCCCTTTTTTTAATCATCACATCTCGTGAGACTTCTTCACTATCATGAGAACAGCACGGGAAAGACCTGCCCCCGTGATTCAATTACCTCCCATTGGGTCCCTCCCACAGCACATGGGAATTCAAGATGAGATTTTGGTATAGACACAGCCAAACCATATCAATGGTCTTTTCTAGACAGCAAGTATATATGGTTTTAAGTTACATGTTTATTCACAATTTTGTCTGCTAAATCGATCTCATATATTATACATTACATTCATATTATATTATATGTTTATATTTAGGGTTTAGCGGTTTTTTTTTTTTCCTTTTTTATGCCAAGAATATTTTGAAACAGTAAGTACATGAGGATGTATTTTTGGCTTATCTGGATGATATAATAATTATGCCTTTGAATACCTTTTTCTTAAGAAGAATCTAAAACCACTTATTTTAAAATGATGGCAAATTGTAATGCACAATACATTAACAATAGCATTTGCTTAGGAGAGTAATGCAGAAAATGGGATCTAGGACTTCTAATTTTACATAAAAATGTATTTGTATATTATAAATATAATTCAAATATATAATAATATTAACTATGAAATTGAAATCTGTGATGGAGAAGTGCAGCTTTAAGAAAAGCAGAAATCCTCCTTGATGTTTTTTAAAAACCTGTAACAAGCTGGGTACAGTGGATCATGCCTGTAATCCCAGCACTTTGGGAGGCTGAGGCAAGCAGATCACTTGAGGTCAGGAATTTGAGACCAGTCTAGCTAACATGGTGAAACCCCATTTCTACCAAAAATACAAAAAATGAGCTGGGCATGGTGATGGGTGCCTGTAATCCCAGCTACTCAGGAGGCTGAGGCAGGAGAATCGCTTGAACCCAGGAAGCGAAGGTTGCAGTGAACGAAGATCATACCACTGCACTCCAGCCTAGGCAACAGAGTGAAACTCCATCTCAAAAAAAAAAAGAAAGAAAGAAACAAAATGAAACAAAAAAACCTGTGGCCAGTACTTTGATATCAAATTTCTTTTGTTTTCACTTGATTTCCTAATTGTGACAATAGTTTTCAATGAAAAATCTGTAGATTCCTTTATAGTTCCCCTTCAGCCTTATGACACAATTTTTAAGGGTCAGTTAAAAACAAAAGTGACTCTGAAACTGAGTTAATCTTATCTGTGCTGGACAAATTAGAATTAAACTTCTACGGCTGCCTCATGAGTGTCATAATCTAACCAAGGTCATCTCTTGGCACCTTGTGCGCTCTGATGTTCTGTCCCCTCCCTGCTCCTTCGTCTCCTCAATTAATTATTAAAAATATGTTGCTTCCATGGTCATTCCTACCTTTATTTTCTTTCTGTTTTGAGACCTCTAAGAATCATAGTATTCTTCTCAAACTGGCCAGCAATACTGGCATCAATGTACTGTTCATTTCCTTGATGCCTTATGTGATGGTTAATATTGAGTGTCAACATGATTGGATTGAATTATTGTTCCTGGGTGTATCTGTGAGAGTGTTGCCAAAGGAGATTAACATTTCAGTCAGTGGACTAGGAGAAGCAGACCCACCCTTAATCTGGGAAGGAACCATCTAATCAGCTGCCAGTGTGGCTAGGATAAAAGCTGGCAGAAGAAGGTGGAAAGACTAGACTGGCTAAGTCTTCTGGCCTCCATCTTTCTCCTGTGCTGGATGTTTCTGCCCTTGAATATTAGACTCCAAGTTCTTCAGCTTTTGACCTACACACCAGTGGTTTACAAGGGGCTCTTGGGCCTTTGGCCACAGACTGAAATCTGCACTGTCAACTTCCCTACTTTTGAGGTTTTGGGACTCGGACTGGCTTCCTTGCTCCTCAGCTTGTAGACAGCCTATTGTGGGACTTAACCTTGTGATCATGTGAGTCAATACTCCTTAATAAACTCCTTTTCATATATATGTATATCTTAATCGTCCTCTCCCTCTAGAGAACCCTGACTAATATACCTTATCAATTTCCCTTATTATTTATTTACTAATCTTTTCTCTGTTTCTATCCTCAACAGCTTCTTTCACTATTCTTTACTTTTAAACACTTTAAAGACATAAAGCCATTTTTCAGAGCTTGCTCATATATGCTTTTCTTACCTCAAAATATAATATACACCTGTTTCTTCTTTCACAGGAATGTGTCCTTCTTTCTCTCTGCTTAAGCAGTTTACAGTCCTCTCTTGTCTGGGCATTCACACCCTGAATGTGATCTTCCCTGGTGATTCCCAGTGTCTATTTCTCAATTGCCTCTTACACCTGTCTTCAGTCAGACTCTCCAGGCCAGTCACTGCCTTGAAATCTGCATAATCTTTCTCCCCCAATTTTTCTAGCAAGTTCTTTGTAATTGAATTACATACTTGCCATTCTTCTTACAATAAGGTTTTTATTCTTTATTGCAGGAGTTCAGAAAATAATAATGAATGAATAATAAGATACATCTGCAGCTTCAACTTCTTATTTACAAACTCACATATCCTGTTGCCAGTTTAGCATTTCAAGTTGATTGTCTCATGTCTCAAACTTTAGAAATAGAAACAGAATTATTGATTTATGTTCTCAAATCTGCTCAGATTGTAAATCTGTAAATTTCAGTAAATGACACTATCATGCCTTGAATTACTCAAACCAAAACAAGTAGTTTACTATTCCTATCCTCTATATCTTGCTGTCATCTAATTCAATCCCATTGTTGTTATCTTTACATATATATTACCATTTTGCTCTCTAGCCATCATCTCAACTACCATCTATTGGGATAGATGATTCAGACATAAGCTTGAACTTACAAGCTTGTATATTTTCCCTTCCTGCAGCCTTGAAATTTGCCAGGCTCTTGTGACTTATGGTGATTCCTAGGTGGGGAAACTTCCTTCCAGGGACAAAGTAAGGGTGCTGCTAAACTAGAAGTTGGGACTAGCAGTTGACTTTGGGCCCTTCTCCAGTGTTCTCAGTGGTAGGTTTAGTACAGATAAGCATGGTCTGGTATCACAGAAAGTGGTGTCTATTGGGATACTTTTGAATAAAGTCTACAAGCTGACAGTGCAGGTATTTCTTTGGTGGTTTCTCATCCTAATTGCTTCTACAACATTTAAGCAAAATGAGTATGAGTTTGCCTAAGGTTAACAAGATTAGTGATGCGTTATTTTGACACTAACCTTCTGTGGCTTCCAGCCTCTCTTGTGGGTTACTCCTGAGTCAGGGCAAATAGTCATGAAACGTGAAGGTACAGATAGGAGCAGTGCCTCGTATGGCAAAAACCAATTGAGATTACATGAGGCACAGCTATGGGAAATCTTCCCAATGCTTTGATGTTATGTGTATAGGGCTTTGTGGAACTCTGCAGATGCCTCAAAATTGTCTACTATGCAAAAAAGCCACAAGAAGGAGAAATATCCTATTCTAGAATGTCTTCAGAGAGTACTACCTCACTTATTAATTTATATATAGCCATGGAGGTTCTTAAAGATAATGTGGACCCACACAATTGAATACATGCTCAGGCCCAGAATATCATAACCTGACATTCCATCTTCTGCTGGTTTGTAAAGGAAGAAAGAATAAACATCTACCTGCCCAGGGATGAAGAAATCCTTCCATAAGTTGTGTCATAATTACTACTTGATAAAAGAAATGTTTTGTATCAAGAAATAGAGAAAGAGAATGGAGAAAAAAGAGGAGAAAATTAGGAAAGAGAGGAAGAGCTCAGGAAAGACGGGGAAGTTGCCAAGAATTGCAAATGATTACTCAAAATGATGAGTTTACTTTTTGTACAAATATACCACTCAGTTTCTCATGGACTGAAATATTTGCTGGCAAACAGGAAGGAACTTGTCAGCTTCCCAATTTTAACAAGAAGAGAATGATGAGGAAATGCTCTGATGACAACTGTCTATTTGAGGAGTTTCACAGCAAGAAGTTGACTCTAATTAGCGCAGTGTACCAGCCTCCATTTGGCTGCCATCATGGGAGCCAGCTGCACAAGGGCTACCCCAGAAATTGGAGGAGAAAAATATTTGCCAGATGAATAGTAAGCCAGACGTAGTGAGGAGGACTGCTTGGATCAGATAGAAAACGTACACAAGAGTTACCTAAACTTGAGCAGAAACTTAAAAAAAAAAACAGCAAACAAACGAAATATTCAGTGAGCATGAGACAGCTTGCTAGATGTTCTCTGTATCAACGAGATTGTTCTTTTCACAGTGCCTCTATACAGGCTTGGCCACAAGTCTCAGGGCATCAAATTGAGGATGCCCTAAGAGGTTAGGACAGGATAATTTATTAGTCTGCAGTTCTGTTAGCATCTCCAAATCAATAGCCTCACCTCAAGTGTTCATTGCTGGCAGCACTTAATCCAAAGATTAAAAAGAAGGAAGAAAAGAGAAAGATCAAAACAGCAGCAGTTCCACCGATATCTGAAAGAGCAATGTAAAAGGGAACTACATGTGACAAAGAACGTTATTAATAAAAGGGCCAGTTAAAGTTACTGTTTCTAATAACACTATGAAAATCTTTTTTAACTCTCTCTGTAGAAAAAATAAAAATAAACAATCAATCTGTTTCCAATGAGCACTGCCAATTCAGAATTTTGAGGTGTGCTATATAAGGTTTGTGGTGTAAAAGGGGATAAAATCAGAATATAGAGCTTTCATAATTTCACAAAATAATACATTACTTATTTTACAATTGCACGTCCCTATCAATTAAATGTAAGCTTCAGAAGACAAATATCTTAGTCCATTTGAACTTCTATAACAGAACACCAAAGACTGGATGGCTTTAAACAACATACATTTATTTCTCACAGTTCTGCAGGCCAAGAAGTCTAAGACCAAAGGCAGATTTGACATTTGGTGAGGGCCAACTTTCTGGGTTATAGATGACACCTTCTTGTTATGTCCTCACATGGTGGAAGGGTGATGTGTCTCTTTTGGATGTTTGTGTTTTTGAGAACACAAACTTATATGGTTTGGCTGTGTCCCCACCCAAATCTCATCTTGAATTATAGTTCCCATAATTCCTACATGTTATGGGAGGGACTTAGTGGGAGGTAATCGAATCATGAGGCTGGTTACCCCCATGTTGTTCTCATGATATTGAGTGAGTTCTCACGAGATCTGATGGTTTTACAAGGGGCTCTTTCCCCGTTGTTCATCACTTCTCCTTGTAGCTGCCATGTGAAGAAGGACATGTTAGCTTCCCCTTCCGCCGTGATTGTAAGTTTCTTGAGGCCTCCCCAGTCATGCTGAACTGTGAGTCAATTAAACCTCTTTCCTTTATAAATGTCCCAGTCTCAGGTATTGCTTCCTAGCAGCATGAGAACGGACTAATACACAAACATTCAGACCATGGCAACAAAGGACTATATCTGGCTTCTTCAGAACCATGCAGCAGAAAATTATGAAGCCAGTATGAGAAGTGAGGGTCAAAAGAATCATTGAAAGCCTCAAGTGGCTCTGGGAAGACAAGCACAGGAGGCCTACGCATGGCAGATGGGAGGATTGGCTGGAAGTGCTTGTGCCACTCCAGCCATGACTCAGAGGCCATATTCTGGGGCAGGAAACACACAGTAGAGGCTGCCCAAGTAGCCTTTAAGGGTTCACATGACAATCCAAACATTTTGCTTTTTTCTAATTATCCCTGTTTGACTTTTTTAGATAGTACACCCTTTGTCTTTTTTCTCTTTATCTTCCAAAACTACATTTCATGTTCTTTTAATTATATACTTTTTTCTTCAGAGACCCCATCTTCATCCTGTGTCAGTTATTTCCTCAGTGCCCATGACCTTCCCAATTCTGCACCTTCACCCTGCCATCTTGACTCTTATCTTCAGTGACTTGCTACATAAATGTCTGTCTGTCGCTTCAGCATTTCAGATTTCACCATTCATTTCTTATCATTTGATATAGTTTGGATATGTGTCTCCACCCAAATCTCATGTTGAATTGTAATCCCCAGTATGAGAGGTGGGCCCTAGTGAGAGGTGATTGGATCATGGGCATGGATTTTCATGAATGGTTTAGTGCCATCCCCTTGGTGCTGTCTTTGTGATAGTGAGTGACTTCTTGCAAGATCTGGCTGTTTAAAAGTGTGTGACAACTTGCTTCCCCTCTCTGGCTTTTGCCATGTGATGTGTCTGCTCTCCCTTCACCTTCCACCATGGTTGTAACTTTCCTGAGGCCTCCCCAGAAGCTGAGCAGATGCCAGCATCATGCTTCCTGTACAGCCTGCATAACCATGAGCAAATTTCCTTTATAAATTGCCCAGTCTCAGGTATTTTTAATAGCAATTCATGAACAGACTAATACATCATTCAAGCTTTTTTTCTTTTTTCAATGTCTCCATCTCTCTCAGAGGATATAATTTTAGGCATAATAGCTTAGTCCTTTATATGTTTCATACTCTTTGTCGTCATTTGCTTATTTTTTTTTTACCTTCTCAGCAATTTCTCAGATTTTCTTAATTTTTTTTCCAGCACCTCAACTCAAGAGCCTTTACTTTAAAGTTATCTGTCTATTCATCCTTGAGGACAGCCTGTTTTCACAACAGTCAGTCAATAGGCAACAAGATGTACTAGGAATAAAAATAAAAGCATGGATCTGGAATCTGAATACCTGGATTTCAAACCCAATCTCACAAGCAACCAATTGTGGAATTGTGGGCAACTTAATTGAAATCTTGATGTCTATGTTAGTCATGCTGTGTTACTTCATGCTGCTGATTAAGACATACCCGAGACTGGGTAATTTATAAAAGAAAGGTTTAATTGACTCATAGTTCCACATGGCTGGGGAAGCCTCACAATTATGGTGGAAGGCAAGGAGGAGCAAAGTCATGTTGTTTTACATGGATGGTGGCAGTTACGAGAGTTTGTGTAGGGGAATTCTCCCTTATAAAACCCCATGATTCAATTACCTCCCAACAGGTCCCTCCCATGATGAGTGGGAATTATGGGAGCTACAATTTGAGATTTGGGTGGGGACACAGCCAAACCATATCGATGTCCAACTTTATATGTAAAGTCTAATAGTTGCCTCTAGGATCTCTGTAAGGATTAGGAGATGGGTCTGGGAAAACTGTAATATTTCCATAGCTATTATTGTTTTATTATTGATGACAAATATTTTAAAGATATAACTTACATTTGACCTTTTTGCCTTTATTTAAATTTTCACTGATTATAAACATCAATTTTGGATTCTTCTTCTTACATTTTATTACATAGAACCTGTTTCAACTTGGCGGTTATGATAAAAACTGTATTTCTTTCTATAATTCAACCCTGATTTCCAGAGACATTTAGTACAGAAGCCAAATCATTCAATATGCCTAATGTCTCCTGAATGTACAGTTGAACCAACCATTATACAAAATACATCAAGAAAAACTAAACACTAACTCTAGACAATGAATAAGAGAAATTACACATTGTCATGTATGTGAACAGCCTCTGAATATTTCACAGACAATAAGTGATGCTTAAAGCAATATTTATAGTCATTTATGTTCTTTACTAAATTAGAGAAATATACAATAGATTTTTTTGAATATTCTTTTAAAACACTTAAATATTTAGAAAGCATTTGAGGGGAATTGCTAACCTCATTTATCTCAAATACATTATGTTCACAAACAAATAAATGAAAATCTTATTTACACTTTTTTATTATAAGTGTATAATTTTATCTTTAATAATTCAAAAAAGAATTATATTTTATAAAACAATGTGGATTCATTCCAAAATGTTCAATACTCATGCTTCTTACCAAGTAGAACTTTTCTGTTTTACATTTTAAATAATTTAAATGCAATGATTTAATTAATAGAGTTTGTGGTCATGCAATTTTATTTTATCAAAGAAGTGTTTCAAAATACAAATAATGCGTAAAAATAATTATGCCTTCAGTGAAGGCAATATTGATTTTACTGCTGTCTTAAGAAACAATGCATAGTTCTATATGCCACTTTGAAAACTCCCAGAAAGAAAGAAAGATAATCTATTCCTCAAAGTTGTTCGTAATTAGACAGCACATTCTACCTTTATTCTTGAGAGAAAAAAGTGACAGTGACCTTTTCTGTAAGTCAAACACTATACATGACTTAAAACCCCCTTAAGGTTAAGGTAACCTTTGAAAACTTTCTTGACACACCCCACACAATTCCTGTAAGCATCTTGCTTTGTGACCCTTGTGTGAAGCAAAGTACTTGCTTCTTTGTTTGTTTTGTTGCTTCATTTCATAGAAGAGTCATTTTTTCCTTGAAGTCAAGACCTGTGTGTCCCCCATGTATTCTGCCTTTTATGATACCTATTAAGGTTTATATATTTGATGTCTTCTGAGGCAAAGTGAAATGAACAACAAATAGGTAAACATATGAGAAAAAGTTGTTGAGTTCTGTCCCAAGATGGCCAAATAGGAAGAGCTCCAGTCTGTAGTTCCCAGTGTGATCGACGCAGAAGCCAGGTGATTTCTGCATTTCCAACTGAGGTACCTGATTCATCTCACTGTGACTGGTTGGATAGTGGGTGCAGCCCATGGAGGGTGAGCCGAAGCAGGAGGGGGTCGTCGCCTGACCCAGAAGTGCAAGGGGTCGGGGGATCTCCCTTTCCTAGCTAAGGGAAGCCATGACAGACTGTACCTGGAAAAACGGAGCACTCCCGCCCAAATACTGCGCTTTTCTCATGGTCTTAGCAACTGGCAGACCATGAGATTCTCTCCTGTGCCTGGCTCAGTGTGTCCCACGCCCATGGAGCCTTGCTCACTGCTAGCACAGCAGTCTGAGATCGATCTGCGAGACTGCACCCAGGCGGGGGGGAGAGGTGTCCACAATTGCTGAGGCTTGAGTAGGTAAACAAAGTGTCTGGGAAGCTCAAACTGGGTGGAGCCCACTGCAGCTCAGCAAGTCCTACTGCCTCTATAGAGTCCACCTCTGGGCAGGGCATAGCTGAAGAAAAAGCAGCAGGAACTTCTGCAGACTTAAACATCCCTGTCTGACAGCTCTGAAGAGAGCAGTGGTTCTCCTAGCATGGCGTTTGAGCTCTGAGAATGGACAGACTACCTCCTCAAGTGGGTCCCTGACCACTGTGTAGCCTAACTGGGAGACACCTCCCAGTAGGGGCCGACAGACACCTCATACAGGCAGGTGCCCCTCTGGGACAAAGCTAACAGAGGAAGGATCAGGCAGCAATATTTGCTGTTCTGCAATATTTGCTGTTCTGCAGCCTCTGCTGGTGATACCCAGGCAAACAAGGTCTGGGATGGACCCCCAGCAAACTCCAACAGACCTGCAACTGATGGACCTGACTGTTAAAAGGAAAACTAGCAAACAGAAAGGAATAACATTAACATCAACAAAAAGGAAATCCACACCAAAACCCCATCTGTAGGTCACCAACATCAGAGACCAAAGGTAGATAAAACCACAAAGATGGGGAGAAACCAGAGCAGAAAAGCTGAAAATTCTAAAAACCAGAGCACCTCTTCTCTTCCAAAGGATCACAGCTCCTCGCCAGCAATGGAACAAAGCTGGATGGAGAATGACTTTGACGAGTTGACAGAAGTAGGCTTCAGAAGATCGATAATAACAAACTTCTCTGAGCTAAAGGAGCATTTTCTAACCCATCACAAGGAAGCTAAAAACTTTGAAAAAAGGTTAGACAAATGGCTAACTGGAATAAACAGTGTAGAGAAGACCTTAAATGACCTCATGGGGCTGAAAACCGTGGCACGAGAATTTTGTGATGCACACACAAGCTTCAATAGTTGATTCGATCAACTGGAAGAAAGGATATCAGTGATTGAAGATCAAATTAATGAAATAAAGCAAGAAGACAAGTTTAGAGAAAAAAGAGTAAAAAAAAAAAAAAAAAACGAACAAAGCCTCCAAGAAATATGGGACTATGTGAAAAGACCAAATCTACATTTGATTGGTGTACCTGAAAGTGATAGGGAGAATGGAACCTAGGTGGAAAACAAACCTCAGGATATTATCCAGGAGAACTTCCCCAACCCAGCAAGGCAGGCCAGCATTCAAATTCAGGAAATACAGAGAACACCACAAAGAGACTCCTTGGTAAGAGCAACCCCAAGACACATAATTGTCAGATTGACCAAGGTTGAAATGAAGGAAACAATGTTAAGGGCAGCCAGAGAGAAAGGTCAGGTTACCCACAAAGGGAAGCCCATCAGACAAACAGCAGATCTCTCAGCAGAAACCCTACCAGCCAGAAGAGAGTGGGGGCCAATATTCAACATTCTTAAAGAAAATAATTTTCAACCCAGAATTTCATATCCAGCCAAACTAAGCTTCATAAATGAAGGAGAAATAAAGTCCTTTACAGACAAGCAAATGCTGAGAGATTTTGTCACCACCAGGCCTGCCTTACAAGAGCTTCTGAAGGAAGCACTAAGCATGGAAAGGAACAACCGGTACCAGCCACTGCAAAAACATGCCAAATTGGAAGACCAGCGATGCTATGAAGAAACTGCATCAATTAACAGGCAAAATAACCAGCTAACATCATAATGACAGGATCAAATTCACAAATAATAATATTAACCTTAAATGTAAATGGGCTAAATGCTCCAATTAAAAGACACAGACTGGCAAATTGCATAAAGAGTCAAGATCCTTCAGTGTGCTGTATTCAGGAGACCCATCTCACATGCAGAGACACACATAGGCTCAAAATAAAGGGCTGGAGGAAGATCTACCAAACAAATGGAAAGCAAAAAAAAATAGGGGTTGCAATCCTAGTCTCTGATAAAGTAGACTTTAAACCAACAAAGATCAAAAGAGACAAAGAAGGCCATTACATAATGGTAAAGGGATCAATTCAACAAGAAGAGCTAACTATCCTAAATATATATGCACCAATACAGGAGCACCCAGATTCATAAAGCAAGTCCTTAGAGACCTACAAAGAGACTTAGACTACCACACAATAATAATGGGAGTCTTTAACACCCCACTGTTAGTATTAGACAGATCAACAAGACAGAATTTTAACAAGGATATCCAGGACTTGAACTGAGCTCTGCACCAAGCAAACCTAATAGACATCCACAGAACTCTTCACCCCAAATCAACGGAATATACAACTGGAAGCATTCCCTTTGAAAACCGGCACAAGACAAGGATGCCCTCTCTCACCACTCCTATTCAACATAGTGTTGGAAGTTCTGGCCAGGACAATCAGGCAAGAGAAAGAAATAAAGTGCATTCAATTAGGAAAAGAGGAAGTCAAATTGTCCCTGTTTGTGAATGACACGATTGTATATTTAGAAAACCCCATCATCTCAGCCCAAAATCTCCTTGAGCTGATAAGCAACTTCAGCAAAGTCTCAGGTTACAAAAATCAATGTGCAAAAATAAAAAGCATTCCTATACACCAATAACAGACAAACAGAGAGCCAAATCATGAGTAAACTCCCATTCACAATTGCTACAAAGAGAACAAAATACCTAGGACTCCAACTTACAAGGGATGTGAAGGACCTCTTCCAGGAGAACTACAAACCACTGCTCAACAAAATAAAAGAATACACAAACAAATGGAAGAACATTCCATGCTCATGGATAGGAAGACTCAATATTGTGAAAATAGCCATACTGCCCAAGGTAATTGATAGATTCAATACCATCCCCAACAAGCTACCAATGACTTTCTTCACAGAATTGGAAAAAACTACTTTAAAGTTCATATGGAACCAAAAAGAGCCCACATTGCTAAGACAATCTTAAGCAAAAAGAACAAAGCTGGAGGCATCACACTACCTGACTTCAAACTATACTACAAGGCTACAGTAACCAAAACAGCATGTTACTGGTACCAAAACAGATATATAGACCAATGGAACAGAACAGAGGCCTCAGAAATAACATCACACATCTACAACCATCTGATCTTTGACAAACCTGACAAAAACAAGAAATGGGGAAAGGATTCCCTGTTATGCTGGGAAAACTGGCTAGCCATATGTAGAAAGCTGAAAATGGATCCCTTCCTTATGCCTTATACAAAAAATAATTCAAGATGGATTAAAGACTTAAATGTTACACCTAAAGCCATAAAAACCACAGAAGAAAACCTGGCAATACTATTCAGGACATAGGCATGGGCAAAGATTTCATGACTAAAACATCAAAAGCAATGGCAACAAAAGCCAAAATAGACAAATGGGATCTAATTAAACAAAAGAGATTCTGCACAGCAAAAGAAACTACCATCAGAGTGAACAGGCAACCTACAGAATGGGAGAAAATTTTTGCAATATACCCATCTGACAAAGGGCTAATATCCAGAATCTATAAAGAACTTAAACAAATTTACAAGAAAGAAAACAAACAACCCCATCCAAAAGTGGGCAAAGGATATGAACAGACACTTTTCAAAAGAAAACATTTATGCAGCCAACAGACACATGAAAAAATGCTCATCATTTGTCATTGGAGAAATGCAAATCAAAACCACAATGAGATACCATCTCACATCAGTTAGAATGGCAGTCATTAAAAAGTCAGGAAACAAGAGATGCTGGAAATGATGTGTAGAAATAGGAACACTTTTACACTGTTGGTGGGAGTATAAATTAGTTCAACCATTGTGGAAGACAGTGTGGCGATTCCTCAAGGATCTAGAAGTAGAAATACCAATTGACCCAGTGATCCCATTACTGGGTATATATCCAAAGGATTATAAATCATGCTACTATAAAGACACATGCACACATATGTTTCTTGTGGCACTATTCACAATAGCAAAGACTTGGAACCAACCCAAACGTCCATCAAAGATAGACTGGATTAAGAAAATGTGGCACATATGCACCATGAGATACTATGCAGCCATAAAAAAGGATGAGTTCATGTCCTATGCAGGGACATGGATGAAGCTAGAAACCATCATTCTCAACAAACTATCACAAGGACAGAAAACCAAACACTGCATGTTCTCACTCATAGGTGGGAATTGAACGATGAGAACACATGGGCACAGGGTGGGGAACATTACACACCGGGGCCTCTCGGGGGGTGGTGGGCTGGGGGAGGGATAGCATTAGGAGAAATACTTAACGTAAATCATGAGTTGATGGGTGCAGCAAACCAACATGGCACATGTATACCTATGTAACGAACCTGCACGTTGTGCACATGTATCCTAGAACTTAAAGTATAATAAAAATAAAAATAAAAATAAAACAAAGTTGTTTACAGAAAAAAATATGGAAAAAATGTGTAGAATCAAAATTTAGAAAAGCAAGAGCAAATCAAACCCAAAATTAGTAGAAGAAAAGAAGTAATAAATGTCAGAGGAGAAATAAATGAAATTGAAATGAAAAAAATAAAAAAGATCAATGAAAGAAAATGTTGGTTTCTTAAAAAGTTAAACAAAATTGACAAACCTGTAGCCAGACTAAGAAAAAAAGAGAGAAGACCCAAACAAATAAAATCAAAACAAAAAAAGAGACATTACAATGGATACTTCAGAAGTTCATAGGATCATTAATGGCTACATTGAGCAACTATATGCCAATATACTGGAAAATCTGGAAGAAATGGACACATTCTTAGATAGATGCAACCTACCAATATTGAACCAGGATAAAATACAAAACCTGAACAGACCAATAATAGGTAATGAGATTGAGGCCATAATACATTCTCCTAGTAAAGTCCAGGACCTGATGGCTTCACTGCTGAATTCCACCAGACATTTAAAGAACAACTAATATCAATCCTAATCAAACTATTCCAAGAAATAGAGGAGGAGGTAATACTTCCAAACTCATTCTATGAGGCCAGTATTACCTCAATACCAATACAGAACAAAGACATATCAAGAAAAGAAAACTATAAGTCAATATCTCTAATAAATATTCATACAAAAATCCTCAACAAAACACTAGCAAGTTGAACTCAACAATACATTAGAAATACAATTCATCATGACCAAGTGGAATTTATTCCTGGGATGCAAGAATGGTTCAATATATGCAAATAAATCATTGTGATACATCATAACAACAGAATAAAGGACAAGAACTATGTGACCGTTTCAACCGGTGCTGAAAACACATTTGATAAAATTCAACATCCCTTCATAATAAAAAAATCTTCAAAAAATGGACTATAGAAGTAACATACCTCAACACAATAAAAGCCATATATGACAGACCTGTAACTATTATTATAGCAAATGGGGAAATGCTGAAAGCCTTCTCTCTAAGATCTGGAACACAACAAGGATGCCCACTTTCACCACTGTTATTC
Source organism: Pongo pygmaeus (assembly GCF_028885625.2). NCBI lineage: Eukaryota > Metazoa > Chordata > Mammalia > Primates > Hominidae > Pongo > Pongo pygmaeus. The sequence continues at coordinate 154,043,526 of NC_072378.2, read as the reverse complement.
AACATGGTACTGGAAGTCCTAGCTAGAGCCATCAGACAACATGAGGAAATAAAGAGCATTCAAATTAGAAAGGAAGAAGTCAAATTATCCTTGTTTGCAGATAATATGGTCTTATATTTGGAAAAACCGAAAGACTTCACAAAAAACGATTAGAACTGATAAACAAATTTAGCACAGTTGATAAAATTTAAAACTATTAGAACTGATAGACAAATTCAGTAAAGGGTACAAAATCAACATACACAAATCAGTAGCATTTCTCTATGCCAACAGTGAACAATGTGAAAAAGAAACTAAAAAGTAATCCCAGTTACAATAGCCGCACATAAAATTGCATACCTAGCAAATAACTTAACTCATGAAGTGAAAGATCTCTGTAATAAAAACTATAAAACATTAATGAAATTGAAGAGGTCAGAAAAAAATTGAAAAATATTCCGTGTTCATGGATTGGAAGACTCAATATTGTTAAAATGTCCAAACTCCCCAAAGCAATCTACATATTAAATGCAATCACTATCAAAATACCAATGACATTCTTCACAGAAATAGAAAAACAAAAAACAATTCTATAATTTATATGGAACCACAAATGGCCCAGAATTAAAAAAAAAAAAAAGCTATTCTAAGCAAAAAGAACAAAACTGGGAGGATCACATTACCTGGCTACAAATTATACCACTGAGCAGAGTGATAATAACCAAAACAGCATGGTACTGGCATAAAAACAGACTCATAAACCAATGTAACAGAATAGAGAACCCAGAAACAAATCCACACACTTACAGTAAACTTATTTTTGACAAAGTTGCCAAGAACATGCACTCAGGAAAAGACAGTTTCTTTAATAAATGGGGCTGGGAAAACTGGATATCCATATGTAAAACAATGAAACTAGACCCCTATCTCTTGCCATATACAAAAATCGAAACAAAATGGATTAAAGACTTAAATCTAAGACATCAGACTATGAAACTGAGACTATGAAACTCAGACTAAGAAGACATACAAATGGCAAATAGGCATATGAAAAGGTGCCCAACACTGATTATCAGAGAAATGCAAATCAAAACTACAATGAGATATTATCTTGCCCCAGTTAAAATGGCTTATATCCAAAAGAAAGGCAATATACTGGCAAGGATGTGGAGAAAAGAGAGCCGTTGTACACTGTTGGTGAGAATGTAAATTTGTATAAACACTATGGAGAACAGTTTTGAGGTTCCTGAAAAAACAAAAACTTGAGCTACCATATGATCCAGAAATCCCACTGCTGGGTATATACCCAAAAGAAAGGAAGTCAACATATTGAAAAGATATCTGCACTCCTATGTTTTTTTGCAGCACTGTTCACAATAGCTAAGTATTGGAAGCAACCTAAGTGTCCATCAACAGATGAATGGATAAAGAAAATGTGGTACATATACACAATGGAGTACTATTCAGCCATAAAAAGAATGAGATCCTGTCATTTTCTATGATATGGATGGAACTGGAGATTATTATGTTAAGTGAAATAAGCAGGCACAGAAAGACAAACATCACGTTCTCACTTATTTGTGGGATCTAAAAATCAAACCAATCGAACCCATGGACATAGAAAGTAAAAGGGTAGTTACCAGAAGTTGGGAAGTGCAGTGGGGGGCTGGAGAGCAGGTGGGGATGGAAAATGGGTGCAAAAAAATTTTTTTAAATGAATAAGACCTACTATTTGATAGCATAATAGGGTGACTACAGTCAATAATAACTTTATTGTATATTTTAAAATAACTTAAAGAATGTAATTGGATTGCTTGTAACTCAAAGGATAAAAGCTTGAGGGAATGGATACTCCATTTTCCATGATGTGCTTATTTTGCATTTCATGCCTGTATAAACATTTCAGGTACCCCATAAATCTATACATCTACTGTGTACCCACAAAAATTTAAGAAAATAAATATAAGAAAAAAACAACATTTAAAAGAAACAAGCTAGAGACATCTAAAAATTAAGAGAAAGAGGAACTTGCAAGAATACATGGAATTTGAAAAAATGGGTCATGAAGGTTGTATAAAGATAGATAAATTGCATAAATTTAAAAGAGTGAAAGTAATGAGTTTGCAAACATTAAGTAATAAAAAGGGAAAAGACAATTTGTAACGGTCAATATTAAGTGTCCACTTGATTGAATTGAAGGATGCAAAGTGTTTCTGGGTGTGTCTGTGAGGGTGTTGCAGAGGAGATTAACATTTGAGTCAGTGGAATGGGAGAGGAACACCTACCCTCAATGTGGGTGGGCACCATCCAATCAGCTACCAGCACAGTTAGAAAAAGCAGGCAGAAGAAGGTGGTAGAAGTTGACTTGCTGAGTCTTCTGGCTTTCATCTTTCTCCCCTGCTGGATGCTTCCTGCCCTTGAACATCAGACTCCAGGTTCTTCAACCTTTGGACTCCTGGACTTACATGAGTGATTTGTTGGGGGCTCTCAGGCCTTCAGTCACAGACTAAAGACTGCACTGTCAGCTTCCCTACTTTTGAGGCTTTAGGACTTGGACTGAGCCACTACTAGTTTTCTTGCTCCTCAGCTTGCAGGTGGTCTATCATGGGATTTCACCTTGTGTAGTCAATGCTCCTTCATAAACTCACTTTCATATATACATATAACTTATTAGTTCTGTCCTTCTGGAGAACCCAAATACACAATTTGAAAGATTACCTTACATGTTTAGTTTCACTACTGGGGACGAAAATTTCCACTTTCGTGCTATTTACAAAAGAGAATATTATGAATAAAAATAAAAAGAAGAAATATACAATGCATATTAAAATTAGTTTTTATAAACTGACTCCACTTTTAAGAAAAATAAGATTTAAACAAAAACAAAAACATGTGTTCTAAATACTGCCTCAAGTGGGCAAACTTCTTCCCCAAATATTAAAATGAAAGAATAAAGAAGGCCACTTTAGAACAAAGCTGTAAAAGTATTAAGAAGACATACACATGGCTAGATTTGAGATTTTGATGGAACTTCTGCAGAATGAAGTTGGGATCATAAGAAAGAGAGTAGGCCGGGCGCAGTGGCTCACTTCTGTGATCCCAACACTTTGGGAGGCCGAGGCGGGCGGATCACCTGAGGCGCATCAGCCTGACCAACATGGTGAAACCCCGTCTTTACTAAAAATACAAAAATTAGCCGGGCGTGGTGGCAGACGCCTGTAATCCCAGCTACTCGGGAGGCTGAGGCAGGAGAATCACTTGAACCCGGGAAGCAGAGGTTGCAGTGAGTCGACATTGTGCCATTACACAGAGCGAAACTCCATCTCAAAAAAAAAAAAAAAGTGAGAGTAGAGAAAACCATAGCCCAGGAATTGCGTGGGAGAAAGCAGCTAGGGCAGCAGTGCAGTTGGAGGATTTTCCCAGAATCTGAATAGGTGAGCAAAGGACTGTCTCAAGGAGAACATCACCTACTTCATTCTCCTCTCCCACTTTGTGCACGAAGATAAAATTGTAGTACCACGATCAACCAGAGGAGGACCAGACCTCCTGCTTGGGATTAGGTGCCCAAGAGTGAAACTCTTCTTCCTTTATAATTTTATAAGAGAAGAGGAAGTCTGACTGCTTCCTGTTTCATGCCCTAATTTAAGTTAGCAATCTATATTCTGTCCAGTGCACAAATCTCAGAGAGAAGGAAAAGACCTGTCAATATGACCAACAAGAGAAAATCTTTCTCCAGAACTATCCATAATAATCAGACTAGTCTTTTATGCATAACCATGACTGATTGACCAAGGATCACTACATATTTAATCAATTCAGATACAAAATGACCCCAGATATGATTTATAGACTATTTTTCATTATCTCATTAAGGTATACATTACATACAGTAAAAATCACCTTTCTTAAGGCAAAGTTCTGGGAATTGTGAAAGATATACACAGTTATGTAACCACCAGCTCAGGATGTGGAAGGACTATATTATTCCCCAAAATTCCCCTGTGTAATTTTGTAGTTAACCTTTCCCTCTACCCTCAAATCCTGGCAACCACTAATCTTTGTCTTCATAGAGTTTTGCACTTGCCAAAATGGCATATAAATAGTATCATAGGTTATGCAGTCCTTTGAGTCTGGCTATTTCATTTAGCCTAATACATTTTGACATTCAACTACATTGTGTATATCAATTACTCATTCTTTTTTTTTTTTTTTTTTTTTGAGATGCAGTCTCACTCTGTCACCCAGGCTGTAGTACAATCACCCCATTTCCGCTCACTGCAACCCCTGCCTCCCAGGTTCAAGCCATTCTCCTGCCTCACCCTCCTGTGTAGCTGGGATTACAGGCGTGCACCACCACGCATGGCTAATTTTTGTATTTTTAGTAGAGACAGGGTTTCACCATGTTGGCCAGGCTGGCCTCGAACTCCTCACCTCAGGTGATCCACCCTCCTCGGCCTCCTAAAGTGCTGGGATTACAAGCATGAGCCTTCGTGCCTGATCTATTCATTCTTTTTTTGTTTCTGTTATTATTCTATTTTATAAGTACCACAATTCATTTACTCATTCTCTGGTTGAGGGATATTTGGGTTATTTTTAAATTTCTAACAATTATGAAAAAAAGCCACCACAAACATTTACACCTAGGATTTTGAGGAAATGACATTTTTTGTTTTGGGGGTTTTTTGTTGTTATTGATTTGGTTTGTTTCTCTTGAAAAAACACCTAGGAGTAGAACAGTTGGATCATACTGTGGGTATATAACTAAGTAGCTGACAAACGTGTTTCCAAAGTATTTGTACCATCTTCTCACCTCACCAGTTATGTATGAGAGTTGCAGGTGCTCCATCTTCAATATCTAACACCAGGTATTAATAGACTTGTTAATTAAATCATTCTACTGGATGTGCAGCCGTACCTTATTGTGATTTTCATTTGCATTTCCCTAAAGACTAATGATGATGAACATATTTTTATGTGTTTAATTACCTACCATCTGCGTTTCTTACTTGGTGAAGAGTTTTTACAAATCTTTTGTTTATTTTTCTAGGTTGTCTCTCTTATTGCTGGGTTATAGCATGGCTTTATGCATTCTAGGTAAAAATAATTTTTAGATATATGTTTTCCAAATACTTTCTCATTGGCTTGGCTTCCTCTTTCATTTTCTTAACAGTGTTCTTGGAGAAACAAAAGTGTGTAACTTTAATGAAATCCAATTCTTTTTTTTTTAAATTTACTTATTTTTTTAAATGGTCCTTTTGCATTTGTGCTTTTTTTTTTTTTTTTGTCATCTTTAAAGACATTTTACCAAGCCCTAGGTAAAAAATATTTTTTCCAGATGTTTTCTTCTAGAAGTTTGATAGTTGTAGCTCTTACATTTAGGTCATGATACATCTCAAATAATTTTTAAATGTGGCATGAGATAAAGATTGAAGTTTTTGTTTTTGTTTTTGTTGTTTTGCATAAGGGTACCCAATAGTTTCAGCAATAGTTGTTGAGAAGATTGCATTATTTCCCCTTTGACTTATGACTTTACCATAATGCTTGTGTCAAGCATTAATTGACTATATATTTATGGGTCTATTTCAGGATTCTCTTTTCTGTTCATTGGTTAATTGTCTGTCTTGACACCAATTCCACAATCTTGATTACTGAAGATTTACAATAAGCCCTAAAATTAGATACTGTGAGTTCTTTCATTTAGTTCTTTTTCAAAGATGTGTTAGCTATTGCAAAACCTTTGCATTGCCATATACATCTTTGAAAGAGTGTGTAAATGTCTACCAAAAATGCACTGAGATTTTGGTTAGAATTACATTAAATTAATAGGTCATTTTGGAAAAGATTGACATTTTCACAATCTTGAGCCTTCTGATTTGCAAACACAGTATATCTGGCAATTTATTTATCTCAAAAATGTTATGTAGTTTTAAGTATATTGGTCTTATACATATTTTTCCAAACATTTTCCTAGGCATGTCATAGTTTTGGTACTGTTTTGAGTGGTATTTATAAATTCTCATATCTATTGTTAGTGTGACTGAACTTGTTTCATTTGCTTCATTTATTTCTTCTATTGTTTAGTATATTTGGTTTGTTACATTTAATTTTGGCTTCTGATAAGTAGTGTGTACCCTGGGACCTTAGTTTTCTAAATCCAATCTCTCTGTGTCTTTAAACTGTAATGTTTAGAGCATTTGCCTTTAATAAGTTTATTAACTTGGTAGAATTTGCCATTAGTTTTCTACTTGTTTCATCTAATATTTTTTCCTCTTTTTAAATTTATTTTTGCTTTATTTTACTGAGTAATTTTTTGGAAATGCATTGTACGTTCTTTATTGCCTATTAGCTAACACATTTTAGTGTGTGTTTTAAATGGATAATTTAGGCTTGATAGCATCTATATCCGACTTATCATAGTCTTTGTCAAGTGAGTTTTATACTACTTACCGCATGGTATGAGAACCTTAAAACCATACAACTTCATTTCTTGCCTGCTCCACTTCTTGCTCCAGCCTAAACTTTGTTGATAACGCATTTTACTTTTGTATGTGTTACAAATGCTGTCCTTATTTTTGCTTTAAACAGTCAATTGTTTTTACATAGAATTAAATAATACAAGAAAAATATGTATTTTATTTGTTGACATAATTACTGTTTTTGGTGTTCTGCATACCTTTGCAAATGTACAGATTTCCTATATTAGACTGAATGTACCTTGTAGCTTACTAATGCTATATTCATGTTTTCAATTTTTCTCTCAATACTTAATTGTATAAGGTTTCTATTGCTGTGTCTTTGAGTACACTAACTACTTTTTTTAATACAACGTGAAATCTATTGTTAATCATTTCTAGGGAATTTTATATCACAAGCTTTGTAATTGTCATCTCTAGTTTAGTCTTTTTCTTTCTTTTATTCTCCATATCTCTACCTAAAATAACTCTGTAGAGTCTTTCCTCCAGCTACCTTTTTTAAATAACAAAACCTATTGAAATATAATTTTCATACTATAAAATAACTCTTTTAAAGTATACAACTCAGTGGTTTTTTGTTATATTGACAGAATTGTGCACTCATTGGCATCATCTAATTTTGGAACATTTTTATTAGCTAATAATCCCCCAAAACATGGCAAAACTATTAGCAGTCCTTCTGTTCCAGCCTTTGACAAACACTAATCTATTTTCTGTCTTTATGGATTTGCCTATTCAATTATATTTCATATAAATTGAATCATATAATATATGGTATTTTGTAACTGGCTTCTTTCATTAAGCATAATGTTTTCAAGATTCATTTATGTTAAAGCACGTATCAGTACCTCACTTTTATTGCTGAATAATATTCCATTGTGTGGATATATCACATTCTGTTTATCCATTCATAAGTTGAAGAACATTGGGTTATTCCCACTTTTTGGCTTTTATGAAAAATGCTTCTATCCACATTGGTGCGCAAGTGTTTGGGAGACAATTTTAGCGAGCTTATTAACTCTGTTTTCTATTTTCAGGAACTGTACAATTGTTTTACAATATGGCAGCACCATTTTACAATCCCACCAATGACACAAAAGAGTTTTAATTTCTCCATATTTTCTTCAACATTATTATTCCCTGTTGTTTAGATTTTATTTATCCTTGTGTGTTTACAGTGAAATTTTATTGTGGATTTGACTTGCATTTCCATAAGGACCAATGGTCCTGAACATATTTCCATGTTGTTAATTATTATCTGCGTATCTTCTTTGCTGAAATATCTATTCAAGTCTTTTACTAATTTTTTTAAGAAATGAGGTTGTCTTTTAATTTTGAGTTGTAAGAAGTTTTTATATATTCTAGATAAAAGTATCTCATCAGATATATAATTTGCAAAAGTTTTCTTTCATTCTTTGATTTGTATTTATATGTTCCTGATAGTATTTTTTGAAGTACACACATTTTTAATTTTGATGATGTTCAATTAATTTATCTTCTCGTGTGTGTTTTGTTTTTGGTGTCATATCTTAAGAACACAGTGCCTAATGCAAGGTAACAAAGATTTCAGCTATATTTTCTTCTGAAACCTTTGTAGGTTTTTTCCTTATATTTATGTGTATAATATATTTTGAGTTGTTTTTATTATGGTTTGAGGTAGGGATCTAAATTCATTCCGTTGCATGTTGATATACAGTTGTATGAGCACCATTTGTTAGAAACTCTACTATTTTCCCATTGAATTGACTTGTTACTCTTGTTGAAGATCAATTTACCATAAGTATAGGGTTGTGTATCTGGACCCTCGTTTCTATTCCATTGAGCTACATGCTAGACTATGGAGTGTCATACTGTCTTGAGTACTATATTGAATATTATAGCAAATAATATATAATGCTGTATATTTGTATACAGCATTATAAATTATATACTCTATATTATGCATTTTATATACTATATATCTATATATAATAATACAGTATATAAATACTATATTCATATAGGATTTTAGATTTGTAGTAAGTTTTAAAATTGTGAAGGTGAGTCCTATTTTCTTCTTTTTCAAGATTCTTTGACTATTCCGGTTCCTGAGTACAGTTTTTTGGTAAATTTTATACCAAATTTGTAAATACCTGCAAAAAAGTTATTAGAAATGTGTATGAGTATGTACAGTACTGTGGGAAGTATTGCTATCATAACAATACTAATTCCATGAACAGATCCATGAACACGAAGGTATTTTCATTTATTTCAATCATCTTAATTTCAATCAACAATATTTTGCACTGTACAAGTCTTGCACTCCTTTTAAAAATTTATTCTTAAGTATTTTATAATTTTAATGCTATTTAAAATACAATTCTTTAGAAATTTTTCCTTAATTTTAATGTTATTTTCAGATTGTTTATTGCTAGTGTATAGAAATACAGTTGATTTTTGTCCATTTTGTTTATAATATTGCCTTCTGTCTTCTACAACATTTCTTTTTCTTTTTTTTTTTTTTTTTGAGATGGAGTTTCACTCTTGTCCCCCAGGCTAGAGTACAATGGTGCAATCTCTGCTCACTGCAACCTCCGCCTCCTGGGCTCAAGTGATTCTCCTGCCTCAGCCTCCCAAGTAGCTGGGATTACAGGTGTGCACCACCACACCCGGCTAATTTTTTTTGTACTGTTAGTAGAGATAGGGTTTTGCCATGTTGGCCAGGCTGGTCTCAAACTCCGGCCTCAAGTGATCCATCTGCCTTGGCATCCCAAAGTGCTGGGATTACAAGTATGAATCACTGCACCCAGCCCTCTACAAAATTTCATATCCAAGGAGGGTCTTGGGCATAGGTAGATTTTGTGCCTGTCTGCTAGCACAAGCTGATTCCTACCTTGTGTTTATTCAAAGTCATTTAATAATATTCAGTTTCCGTTAAGTTTCCTTTTCTTTCCTAAAATTTTCTCTTGATTGGTTGAGGCTTGTGGAAGAGTTGGTAAGTGAGTGAAGAGTTCTCTTGTTTCATGGGTTGAAGATTATTCTCCTAAAAAGATGTCGAAGTCCTGATCCCCACTATCTTATAGTGGGAACTTACTGGAAATAGGGTTTTTGTAAATAAAATTAGTTTGATTAAGATGAGGTTCCACCAGAGTAAGACGGACCGTTAGCTCACCGTGACTGGCGTTTCTATACGAAGATGGGCATGTGAAGATACAGAGACAGACGTAGAACATAATATGTGAGATTCCTTCCGGGATACAAAGCTGGTTTTTATCTACTGGGTCTCCCCTGATACCACAGAACGGGACTCATTAATACCCAGTAGGGATAAAAGTCCTGGCTCCCCACCTGGCCTTCTCTGACATCACTCCTGCAGGTCGTCTGGAGCCTCCTTACATTCTGTCCTGGGTATAAGTCTAGGCTTTTGCTGGTGAAGGTAGCTGGGGAGCCAGTATTTTCTGTGTTATTCAGCTGGAGTATTGTGACTATTGTCAAAAACTATTTTTTCTAGGCTACCTTTTCCTAATTCTTTTGTTAGAGAGAATATACTTTTATTGGGGCTTTTTAAAATCTGTGCCCATTGGTGTTACTGAGTTGCTGGCTTTTTCATCTCAAGTCTGGGTTAGATGGAAAGAAAACCCCAATCTCACCACCACACTTTTTGTGCCTCAAGATTCCTAGCTGGTCTACTTTCTTTTCTTCATTATTCAGAGACATTTCATGTTTATTTCATATAATAGAATTCATAGAATTTTATGTATTTCATTCTCCAGGGTTGTAGTTGTACATGGTAAGAGGAACAGGTAAACGTACATTTACATCATCTTCCCAGAAGCAGAAGTTTCTCCAGACACTGATATTTTTCACTCTTCCTTGCCTTATAATGACAGCCAATACATAAATTTGCAGGTAGTGTGTTTTTTTTTTTTAATGATTTACATGTGGGATTAATAGAAAAGTCTCCTGCTTTGAAATAACACCATAAAAATTATAATATTGCATCTCTTTTTCTACAATACTTAAAGTCCAATGCAAAAACAAAAAGTCACCTAGTTTAGAAAGTAATGATGATTTAGTAAAGCACATCAAATTAATTTTTCCCAGAAATTAATAGAAACTTATTCTTTGTAATCCAAGACCATGTCTACTGACATATTAGAGTTTTAGAATAAAATTACAAAGGCTAAGCTCTTTGTAGTTACTTGATAATTTTCATTTGTGCAACGAAGTTGAGAGACCTCAGAGGAGAGAGGAATGAACTCTTTCAATTTCATTTCAAAGAAATGTATCTTGACCTAATTTTATGTAGATTACAGTATATTTTGTACAATGTGCCCCAGCAGGAGAGCTAGTTTAAACCCTTCTTTGCCTGAACCTGTTGTCATTATCCTATTTGTTAGAAACAACTCCACATCGTGATTTTCTGAAAAATTGTAGAATGTCAGAACACACAATTGGCTTCTTTCTTTAGATGACCCCAAGTGTTAAAATGCATACATTTGCAGTGGTAGAGAGCTAGATCTTGGTCTCTTTGTAAATATAATAGAAAAAAATCCTAGTGATGTATGAGCAAACATTCTAAAGCACTTTCTCAAACTTGAGTAATGTAAATAAATATTTTAGTAAAAATATTATTTTTCTGGTTTTAATGATAAAATTGAAGTTATTATCAGAATGCTATTTAAGTGTACACCTCCATAAAGTGTATTCATATTATAGAAAGTTCTTAAATTTAAAGCACTCCCATAACTCTGACTCCAAAATATATTTATGAATTGCATAAAAACAAATATTTTAAAGCAATAATATTAAAACTGACATTGATGCAATATGATGTGTGTTCTCATTTTGCTGAAACCAATTAACCTATTTGGGGTCAACATAGTGTCACTTTTTTATTTTACTAATACTTTTTGATTTAGAGCAAATGGAATATAATTTGACTCACAGATGCTATCATTCTCCTTGTGTTCTTTCTAATGGTATACTCATTTTAAACTGACAATTCATTCTTTTGTTTAGCCTGTTAATTTAACAAATCCTGAAAAAGACCATTCCTTTAAAGAAATATTCTTCCACTATACAGTAAAAAAATCCCAGTAACTTAACTTGTAGAAATTGAAATACACCAATTCAGTATGTACGTGTGCACTGACAATATGAATATTTTACTGACACTTGCTGTGTAGACAATTATATATGTTTTCCTAGTGTGTATATTTGAAATGACTCACCATACCCCACAGAGTGTAGTCACATAAGGCTTTTATTTAAAGGCAAAAAATTGGTACAGCAGGCAGAGAATTCAGGCAAGCATCAATAATCCAAGAGACACCTCACAGCACACGCTCCCCATGGGCCCAGTGACACATATGGGCTGTATTCAGTCTCTGGCTTTAACTACCAAGGTCTGTGGGAGGAATCTGCTTCAGGGAGCTCAAACAAGCTGCCAGTAGGGGGGGTCCTTATAAATCTACTTGATCATGTGATTGAGCTAGGCTTGTCAAAGTCGTTAGGTCAGATGCAAGGCTTAAGAAAAGACCTAACCCTGAAGTCGCCAAGGTAACTGGACTTTAATGAGCATATTATAGATTCCATTGTCCTTATCTTGGCCAAGAGTCAAAAGCCAGACACCTAGGCATCCCCCAACTAGAGATGAAGCTGTTCTAGTCCAGCTGCAGATAAACTATCTCCACCATGCTTTTCAATGAACCATTATCATATTTCCTTTTCATGAGGTAGTAAGGTATTACTTTTGAGTTCATCATATGTCTATCAGTGTTCCCCGTATCGTGATAAATGGCAAACACAATAAAAACAATGAAATTTTGAGTACTACTTAGTTAAATCGTCATCATCCAAATATCCTCTCCTTCGAAAAGGTATTTTTTAATTAGACTTAAGTAAATAAATACATTGACCACATAAAATAAGATGTATTTATCTTTATTTTCCCCTTATCTCTCTATTCATTATTTTCTCTCTATGTATATGTATATTATAATAGTTGAACAAAAATGATTTGACAGAATTCTATACTCCATAATTATTTTTTAAAACCCTTAGCACAGTAAGACCAGAAGGCAACTTCCTCTTCTGAAAGAAAATCCTTTAAAAACTTAATATCATACAGTGCTAAAGTATTAAACACTAAGTTTAGAACAAATGCAAGTATTTCTACTCTTATCAATTCTAATCAATGTAAATATTTCGAAGCAAATATTTCTATAAATTTTCATAAAACCACGAAGTTTCTAGAAGAAAAGAAAATATAGGACAATATCTCAGAAACCTTCAAGTAGGCAAAGATTTCTTAGTGAAGATGAAAAAATATTGAAGTAAAAATCGATATATTATAATTCATCAAGAAAATTATGTTCATCAAAATACATTGTTAAGAAAATAATTGACTAAGACACTGAATTCGGAAAATATTCATAAAATACATATCTAGCAAAGGACTTAAATATGTATATATATATATAGAGAGAGAGAGAAATAGCTGAAAGTAATAGAAATGGTCATTAACATTACAATAGAAACTTTAATAGAGTTATAAAATTAAACGCTACTGGAGAATAAAAAAGATGAAATAATAACTTAATGAACAATAGGAGTGAACCTCAAAACTCAAACTTTTTAAAAAAATCTTTAAGGAAATCTGTTTGGATTTTTATCTAAATTATATTCTAGATCAGTTTGGGAACTGACATTTTAAGATTATTTTCTATTCTTATCTAAGAAAATTGGTTACAAATCTATTTTCTGTCTTATTTGATAACTTTTTATGAGGTTTGAAACTTTCTTCATAAAGAACTTTCAGTTTTAAAGATTTACTTATAGGCACTTCATGTCTCATTGCTATGTGATAGTATTCTTATTATAACTTGAATTCATTGTTGCTGGTGATTACAAATTAGTTGACTTTTTAAAACAGGTTTGCATTTAGTACCCTTTTTAAATTGATTTATTAATTTTAATACATTTTAGGTTGTCTATGTAGACAACCACATCATCTTCAAATTCTAAATGTTTTATTTATTCCCAATTCTTAAAGTTTTTATTTTTTTTTTAACCTCACATCAAGCACCACAGAACAATATAGAAATACAGTAGTGGTGGTGGATATTTTCATTCATGGCACTGAAGGAAACAGATGATATATTTCATAATTATAGCAATAAGGGTAAGAGTACTTTTGTCTTATTTTATTTTTGGTTTACAAATGCCTTTTATCAGCTTGGAAACATTTTCTCAAATGTTTAGTTTTTATCCCAAATGAATGATACGTTTTGTTCAAACAATGTTTTCTTCATATATGTGTTATTTTTCCTCTTTAACTTATTAATGTCATGAATTACATTAAATATATTTGATATGTAAACTAAACATACATTATATGGCATATCAAAATTATTAATGGTACATTTTATTTTATGCATTATTAAACTTGAGCTAATATTTTATTTAAATGTTTTTTCATCTTTGTTATGATTTTTCATATTGTACTCATCTTGTTTGGGGGTCAAAGCTATACTAGTCTTATAAAATGAGCCAGACCACCATCCTGGCTAACCCCGTCTCTACTAAAAATATAAAAAATTAGCTGGGCATGGTGGCACGCGCCTGTAGTCTCAGCTACTCAGGAGGCTGAGGAAGGAGAATGGTGTGAACCCCGGAAGGGGAGCTTGCAGTGAGCCGAGATCGCGCCACTGCACTCCAGCCTGGGCGACAGTAAATAAATAAATAAATAGACCATCTTCACTCTTTTCCTATTTTTAAAGTTTTTGTGTATTATTGGAATTTTTTGTTCCTCGAATGGTTGGTAGGCCTGTATATAAAGCTTCTTAGGCTTTATGTTTTCTCTATAAAAATGTTTGAAAAATGATCCAATTCCTTTGATAGTTATAGAGTAATTCAGATTTCCTATTTTTTCTTGATTTTGTTCAGGTAAAGTCTGTATTACTAGAACAACACCGGCATTTCAGATGTTAATGTTTGCTGGCATCTCTTTTGTAGGCTTTCACTTTCAATTGCATGGTTGCTTGTCTTTCAGTTGAGTCCACAGCAAACAGAATATAGGAAAATTCTGTATTTCTAAACAAAATAATGGTTTGTATTTTTTAACTTGAGAATTTATTTTTTATTAATAATAATTTTTTTAGATTATTTGTATTATCTATTTTAGTGCTTTCCAATTTTTATCATATTTTAGACCCAAATTTCTTGCTTTTTTTGGATTAGTTTTTTCCTTCTTGTACCGATATAAATATTTCTATAATTTTTCATTATATACTCTGTTCCTTCTTTTAATATTTACTCAAATTATAAGCATGCATAGATAAACTAAAGTTAATCAATATATGCACCCTTTTTTCAAAGGATATAAGTTGGGGGTTTTCTATGTAGATAATGACATCATGTTCAAATTACATGTGTTTTATTTACTCCTGGTTCTTAGACTTCTTTAACTCTGATTCACCTCCTTTCAGCATGTGTATTCTTCTCTTCCGGTTTCTCCTGAATATTTTTCATTATTATGATTGTATTTGTACAACACAATGTAAATGATTGCTTGGATTCACTCACAAACTTACCTTTATTTTACTCACTTTTTCTTTCTGCAGTTTGCACATTCAAGCTAGGAAATTTCCCTCCTGACACAAAAATCTCTTTACTGAGATTTCTGTTGGTGGTGATTTTTCTAAGATTTTTTTTATCTGAAAGTGCCATGTTAATTCTGCAAAAAAGTAATAATAAATTCTAGGTTGAGAGTTATATTCTCTCAGTATATAAAACATACTGGATTGCCACTTTCTGGTGTTCATTATTAACACTCTAGGCTTTCACTAGGTTGATTCCATATCTCTGCTATAGAGAACAGTGCTGCAATTAACATTGTGCATGCATTATTTTGATATAATAATTTCTTTTCTTTTTCTTTTTTTTATTATTTATTTATTTATTTATTTTTTGAGACAGAGTCTCACTCTGTTGCCCAGGCTGGAGTGCAGTGGAGCGATCTTGGCTCACTGCAACGTACGCCTCCCGGGTTCAAG
Source organism: Pongo pygmaeus (assembly GCF_028885625.2). NCBI lineage: Eukaryota > Metazoa > Chordata > Mammalia > Primates > Hominidae > Pongo > Pongo pygmaeus. The sequence continues at coordinate 154,028,036 of NC_072378.2, read as the reverse complement.
TGATTCTCCTGTCTCAGTCTCCTGAGTAGCTGGGATTACAGGTGCATGCCACCAAGCCCGGCTGATTTTTGTATTTTTAGTAGAGACAGGGTATCACCATGTTGGTCAGGCTTGTCTCCAAGTCCTGACCTTGTGATCTGCCTGCCTTGGCCTCCCAAAGTGCTGGGATTACAGGCATGAGCCACCGCACCTGGCTTATTTTCTTTTGGGTATATACCCAGTAATGGGATTGCTGGGTGGAATGATAGTTCTGTTTTTAAGTTCCTTGAGAAATCTCAAAACTGCTTTATACAGTGGCTAAACTAATTTACATTCCCACCAACAAGGTATAAGTGTTTCCCTTTCTCTACAGCCTCACCAGCATCTCTCATTATTTGACTTTTTAATAGTAGCCATTCTGACTGGTGTGAGATGGTAACTCATTGTGGTTTTTATTTCTATTTCTCTGATAATTCGTGATGCTGGGCATTGTTTCATATATTTGTTGGCTGCTTATATGTCTTCTTTTGAGAAGTGTTTGTTGATGTCCTTTGCACATTTTTTAGTGGGGTTGTTTTTTGCCTGTTGATTTAAGTTTCCTATAGATTCTGGATATTAAATCTTTGTCAGATGCATAGTTTGTGAATATTTTCTCCGATTCTGTAGGTTTCTGTTTATTCTGTCGATAGTTTATTTTGCTAGGCAGAAGCTCTTTAATTTAAATAAGTGCTATTTGTCTATTTTTTATTGTTGTTGCCATTGCTTTTCATAACTTAGTCAAAAATTCCTTGCCAAGGCTAATGTTGAGAAGATTATTTCCCAGGTTTTCTTCTGTGGTTTTTATACTATGAGGTATTACATTTAAATCTTTAATCCATCCTGAGTTAATATTTGTATATGGTGAAAGGTAGGGATCCAGTTTTAGATACTTCTGCATATGGCTAGCTAGCTATTCCAGCACCATTTATTGAATAGGAAGTCCTTTTCCCATTGCTTGTTTTTGTCAGCTTTGTCAAAGATCAGATGGATATAGGTGTGTGCTTTATTTCTGGGTTCTCTGTTTTGTTTCATTGATCTACATGTCTGATTTTGTACCATTACCATGCTGTTTTGGTTACTGTAGCCTTATGGTATGGTTTGAAGTCAGGTAGTGATACCTCTGACTTTGTTCTTTTTGCTTAGGATTGTTTAGGCTATTTTGGCTCTTTTTTGATTCCATATGAATTTTAGAATAGTTTTTCCTGATTCTGTGAAGAATAACTACGGTCATGATAGGAATAATGTTGAATCTTTAAGTTGCTTTGGGCAGTATGGCCATTTTAATGATACTGAATCTTCCAATTCATGAGTATGGTATTTCATAGTTCCCCTTGTAGAGATCTTTTACCTTTTTAGTTCAGTATATTTCTAGGCATTTAAATTTTGTGTGACTCTTGTAAATGGGATTCTGTTCCTAATTTGACTGTTAGCCTAAGCATTATTGGTATAAGAAATGTTGCTGATTCTGTACCTCGAAACTTTACTAAAGCTGTTAGTTCTGGGAGCCTTTTGGCAGACTCTTTAAGGTTTTCCAGGTATGGAATTATATCATCAGTGAAGAGAGATGGCTTGACTTCTTGTTTCCTAGTGCATATAAAAGTTATGTTTATATTCTACTGCAGTGTATTGAGTTTGCAATAGCATTATGATTAAAAAAAGTACATACTTAATTTTAAAATATCTTATTGCTAAGCAATACAAATAATCATCAGAGACTTCAATGAGTCATTATCTTCCTGTTGGTGGAGGGTCTTTCTTAGATGTTGATTGTTGCTTACTGATCACAGTGGTGGTTGCTGAAGGCTGGGATAAGCTGTAGCAATTTATCTAAAATAAGACAACAGCAAAGTTTACCACATAAATGGATTCTTTCTTTCATGAAAAGTTTCTCTGTAGCATGTGATGTTGTTCAATAGTATTTTATTCACAGTAGAGCTTCTTTCAAAACTGGAGTCAATTCTTCCAAACCCTGTTATCACTTGATCAACTAAGTTTATGTAATATTCTAAATCCTTTGTTGTCATTTCACCAGTGTTCACAGTTTCTTCACCAGAAGTAAGTTTTATCTCAAGAAACCTTTTTTTGCTCATCCTTAAGAAGCAACTCTTTATCCATTCAAGTTTGATCATGAGATAGCAGCCAATCAGTCACATCTTCAGGCTTCACTTCTAATTCTAGTTTTCTTGCCATTTACAACACATTTTCAATTATTTCCTCCACTTAAGTTTTGAACTCTTGAAAGTCAACCATGAGGTTTGGAATCAATTCATTGAGACTCCTGTTAATGGTGATATTTTGACTGCCTTCCATGAACCATGAAAGTTTTTAATAGCATCTAGAATGGTGAATTCTTTCATAAGGTTTTCAATTTACTTTGCCCAGATCCATTATGAGAACCACTATCTATGGCAACTATAGCTTGACAAAATATATTTTATCAATGATAAGACTTGAAAGTTAAAATTACTCCTTGATTTATGAGCCACAGAATGGATGTTGTGTTACCAGGCATGAAAACAACATTAATCTCCTTGTGCATCTCCATCAGAGCTCTTGGGTGACTAGACACATTGTCAATGAACACTAATATTTTGAAAGGAATCCTTTTTTTCTCAGTAGTGAGTCTCAACAGTGGACCTAAAATATTCAGTAAGCCATGCTGTGAACAGATGTGTAGTCATCCAGATTTTGTTGTTCAATTTATAAAGCACAGGCATAGTAGATTTAGAACAATTCTTCTAGGCTCTAGGATTTTCAAAATAGTAAATGAGCATTTGCTTCAACTTAAAAGTCACCAACTGCATTAGTATGTAATTAAAAAGCCAGTCCACCCTATAAAGCTTTAAAATCAGGCACTGCCATTTTTTTTCTGGCTGTAAAAGTCATGGATGTCATCTTCTTCCAATAGAAAGTTATTTCATCTAGATTGAAAATCTGTTGTTTAGTGTACCTTTATCAATTATCTTACCTAGATCTGGATAACTTGTTGTGGCTTCTACACCATCACTTACTACTTCGCCTTGCACTTGTATGTTATAGAGAGAGCTTGTTTTATGAACCAACCTCTACTAGCTTCAAACTTTTATTCTGCAGCTTCCTCACCTCTTTTCGCCTTCATGGAGTTGAAATGTGTTAGGGCCTTGCCCTAGGTTACATTTTGGCCTAAGGGAATGTTGTGGCTGGGTTGATCTTCTATCCAGATCACTCAGACTTTCTCCATATCAGCAAAAAGATTGTTTTACTTTCTTATCATTTGTGTGCTTGATGGAGTACTATATTTAATTTCCTGCAAGAACTATTTCTTTGCATTCACAACTTGGCTAACTAGTGCAAGAGGCTTAGCTTTGGGGCTATCTCAGCTTTTCAACATGCCTTCCTCACTAAGCTTGACTATTTCTAGTTTTTTATTTAAAGTGAGAGACATGCAATTCTTCCTTTCACTTGAAAGTTTAGAGGCCACTGGAGGATTATTAATTGGCCTAATCTCAATAATCTTAAGTCTCAGAGAATAGAAAGGCCTGAAAAAAGGGAGGAAGGTGGGAAAACAGCTGGATAGTGGAGCAATCAGAACACTCATAACTATCTTACTTGGACGTGACTTATGATACCCCAAAACAATTAAAATAGGAACATCAAATATTGCTGATCACAGATCACCATAACAGATGTAATAACATTGAAAAAGTTTGAAATGCTGCAAGAATTAGCAAAATATAGCATGAAGTGAGCAAATGCTGTTGGAAAAATGGCGCCGATGAACTTGATGGATGCAAGGTTGCCACAAAACTTCAATTTGTAAAATGCACAATACCTGCAAAGTGCACTAAAGCAGAGTGCAATAAAACAAGGTATTCTTGTTTCTTTATAGCTGCTTGTTACCTGCTGATATTTAAAAGCTTCTACTGTAATTATTTAACATATATTGTAATAATCACAAGATATAAATGGAGAGTTAACCCCCATTTGCAATAAAAACAATTCTTAAAATACTTAAGAATAAACTTTTTATGGAAACATGCAAACCCTACAAGAGGAAAACTTTAAAACAATCCTAAATCAGACAAAACTAGAATTAGGTTTATAGGAGGATAGTCACCCCCCTTTTTAATAGAATGACTTCGCATCTTAAAATGTTATTCCCTGTAGTTAATTTAAACATTTAACTCAACCATAACTTAAGAACAACAGACTTACTATATTGAACGAGATTAAGTCAATGCAAAAATTCATCTAAAAAATCTAAACATGCAAAAATATGTAAGAAAGTTTTTAAAAGCTATGTCAAAGTAGGCCTACCACATCACACATCAAAACAGTAGAAAGCCTCATAATTAAAACAGTTTAGTATTGGTCCATCAATTGATAAGAGGCTTTAAAGAAGAACTGAATCTCTGAAAATAGACCCAAGTATAAAAAGTTATTTACTGTAAATAATAAAGTGAGCATCTAAAACCAATTTGACAAAGATGGATTATTTAATAAATATTGCTCTGACAACTGATTAGCTATTTATAAAAATTAAAAATTAGATACTCATTACAAAACTTATAAAATAATGATTTTCAAACTGACCAGGGATCTAAATGTAATAAATAAATAAATAAATAAATAAGCCACACAAATCTTAGGAGAAAAGTGGGTGAATTCCTTTATAACCTGGAATTATGGAATTTTCTCATTATGTCTCAAAATTCACATACATTGAAGACTGATGAATTTGGTTACACAGAAGAAAAACTTTGGTGTGACAGTAAAGAAGATAAAGAAAATCAAAGAAAAATAAAAATCTAGGAGCAGATGCCTATATTGTACCCTCTCTCTAGATAACTAATATCCCAAATATGGACAGAATTGTTTTTTAAAATGAGGGAGTATGGATGAAAAACCTTATAAAAAATGGGCTAAAAAATTCACAGAAAAGATATTAAAATGGTTCTTAAACCCATGAAAAGATATTAAGCTTCATTCATTACCAGGAAAATGCTTACTAAAATATGTTAAGATACCACTTCTCACTTACTAAATTGGTGAAAATTTAAAAGTATGACAACACAGTTGGAGAAATTTTGTGGAAACACGCACTCTGAAAGGTTGATTGTGAAATAACCACTTTGGAATGGGATTTTGCAATATCTAATATAACTACATATGCTTCTACTCTTTGACCAAGCTCATGTCTAGGGATTTACCCTGGAAATAAACATTCAATCATTCTCCTACATATGGATATTTATTTTGCTTCCAATATTATGCAGTACAAACAATGCTGCAACATGTATTACATAATATTGGAAGCAAAATAAATATCCATACGTAGGAGAATGATTGAATAAACATAGACACATTGTGAAATTTATAAAAAACCTAGGAGGGCCAGGCGCACTGGCTCATGCCTGTAATCCCAGCCCTTTGGGAGGCTGAAGTGGGCAGGTCATGAGGTCAGGAAATTGAGACCATCCTGGCTAATGCAGTGAAAACCTGTCTCTACTAAAAATACAAAAAATTAGCTGGGCGTGATGGCACGCACCTATAATCCCAGCTATTTGGGAGGCTGAGGCAGGAGAATCGCTTGAACCCAGGAAGCAGAGGTTGCAGTGAGCCGAGATCACTCCACTGCACTCCAGCCTGGGCAACAGAGCAAGACTCCATGTCAAAAAAAAAAAAAACCCTAGGAAAATATTATGAACTGACATGCATTAATATCCATGATAGATCATTAGGTGAAAAAAGCAAAGTGCCAAAGGTTATCCAAAAGATGCAAAAGATGTCACTTTTTGTGTAAAAAAAGGAAAATAAAATATATATAAAAAAGGCTTATTTGTACAAAAATAACTATAAGAAGAAAAAAACAGAAAGCAACAGGTTTAGTTAATTACAGGGACATACATAGAGTGAAAGAATGGGGAATGGCAATACCTAGAAGAGATGGAGTGAGAACCACACTTCTGTAGGTATATTTTATAAATATGACTTTTAGAACCATGATACCATTTAACATACACAAAATCTATAAATAAGATCAAAAAGGATAGGGAAATAACCCAAAGTTCAATGCAATCTAAGACAACCAAACAAATAACTGTGAATGAAATAAATGACGTAACCACACTAAATGGGGAAAAGACTAAAACATCTCTTGAACCTAGCATTTTGACTACACACTGTCAGGTTAAAAACAAAGAAGAACTATGCCTGATTGTTAGACTTTCTTAGTAGGTTTTTTTTTTTTTTCCACAATGGTAGGAGTTAGCAATTATGAAATCAGCTGAAGTATATTATTTCAGGTAAACAAGTAACTATGTAGTAAATAAAGGGAACTATGCTTTTCATTGTTGTGAAATGGTTAAAAATGTAAACATTAAAAATGTTGGGGGAAATTATAATAAGCTGTGGTGTCAGACTGGAGTTGGAGGCACTAATATGAACTCATGGTAATACACAGATAGAAAGATACAGAAAGAGTTATATAGAGTTAAACTATGTAAACTAAGAGTGTTTAGATCCTAGATACCAGTACAAATGAGCATGTGGTTATTTGGAATGGTCTTGTGTGAGCTGTAAGTGTATGCTGTAAACTTTGGGCAACCACTTGAAAAATTTAAAAAGAAGTATCCTTGTTATGTGAAAATAAGAGAGAAAATGGTATCATGCAAAATGCTCAATTAAAACCAGAGCAAGCAGAAAAAGAGTAAAAGACAAAAAAAATAGAAAAACAACAATATTTGGTGACTGTTAAAGGAATTAGTATTCATTTCTCTGCTATGCATGTTTGTCTGTTCTTCTTTAAAAAAAAAAAAAATCCACAAAGGGAATTAACACAAGGGAAAATAAAACAGAAACAAAGACTTTACTTCCTAATCAATTTGTCCAAGGACTGTAAAGGACGTTGCTCATGACTGTCAGCCTTCCTGGGTATTTGCTGTCAGTATTCCTGGTATTTAGTGTCTGTTTTGGCTGCAGCCTTATTCATCACTTGTTTTCTTTATGGTTCCTAACTCAACAATGTCTGTCTGTAAGTAGCATTAAATGTAGCTGGTAGTCTTCTGTATTCACAGTTAGGAATAACTTTGTTTAATGGGACTGAGATGTTTACCAAAAAATCAGAAAACAAATGAGTTTCTCAAATAGAATGTGAAGGAAAAAATGTGCTTGCTTTTCCAAGCAAGTAATCATTAGGAAGATTTGTTATACCCTATAGGAAGCTGAAGGAAGGAGCTATCTAATTGTTTTGCCTCACCTGGGAAATAAATGAGCCTCATAATTTTTAGCTGTTTACCTGTTTATTGTTTTCTTCAGAGGATTTAAATCAAACTCATTCCTTTCAATAATTGCTCTTTTCTTAGCCGTGGCAAGGAAAATGTCTCACTGTCATTTTAAAGTCAGGTTAAAACAATGACCTCAACATTTATTACAGTTGACATTAATGGTTTCCTGTTATTATGACAGCATCATATTAAGAGGTTTATAACATGATTACTCATTTGCTTTGAGAAAAAAATTATTAGTAAACACCTCATTGTTCCTTCCCTCTGAGAATGTCTTGATTGCAATTTATTTGTGTCAAATAGAGGATTCTTCAGATCAGTAATGTTACCTGTAGGTCATTGAAAATAATCAGATGAAACATAGGATATTCTAATAATAATTATGGACAGCAAATTAATTCACTGACTTCCCAAGAGTTGAGGAGTGTTGTTTGATTTTATTGTAATCAAACAAGGGAAGGTCTGGTGAATTAATTATTCAGGGAAAATCTAAAAGTGTCAATATGCATGAAGCATAAGGGAAAAGGAGTGAGACAAGAGAAAATTACAGAGTTTCCCAAAGGGCATATCCAGCCAACTTATCAGCTAGAGGACTCATAAATAGCATACTTGGGTATTAGTTACTTTTATCAATTTCACAGGAAAATTATGTCTCTAAGTTACAGGGGAGGGAGAAGGCTGTCTCTAAATTATAAGGGGAGGAATGCATGAAGGATAAGTATTAATTCACAATAGGTGTTAAAATGCTAGTCATAATAATTGTAATTATGCTTAATGTGACAAAAAGAAGAAAATGAATGACAATACAAAGAATAACATGGAAGCTGAATTCTGATTATTATTTAACTGAGAAAGTTATGGTTTCATCACCCACAAAAAGATATAAAATGATAGTTTTATTTTGCTTTAATTTACACCTCTGATTTAGAGTGAGTGTGAGCATCTCCTTACAGACCTGTTAGTCTTTGATGTTTTCCTTTTCTTAAATTGCCCTATTTTCTATTTGTATTGCTCTTTTACTTGATAATTTGCTTGAGCTCCTTATAAATCTTGACAATAATGTTTTGTTGGTTCTAGAAATTGCCATCATTTTCTCCCAGTCTATCACCTCTCAGTTAACTTTGTACATGGTGTCCTTTGCAAAACAGAACAGGAATTCATATTGTGTACTCAAATTCATCAATCTTTTAACCTATGTTTTGTGATTTCTATTTTTATTTTACAAGTCCTTCCCCATGCCCAGGGTATAAATATATTATCTTACATTTTTCTTATACGCATTATATAATATTTTTCATATTTAATTTTTTCATCTCTCTTGAGCTCATCTTTTTGTTGCGACCCATTTTACTTTTCTAGGTAAAGTGAACCAGTTTCCCAATTATACATTGTGAATATTTTCGATCAACTAATGATACCATCTTTTTATATATTGTGGATCTGGGCTTTTGTGCAAGCTCACATGTGCGTATTTTCCTTTTTGTGTATTGTGATAATATCTTTCTGTTTACATAACTATGACTTTCTAAAATGTTGTAATGTTTACTAAGATATTCCTGTTTCTATTATTAAAATTTACTTCACTGTTTGTGAACCTATATTCTTTTGCTATGAGTCTTACTATAGGTTTACTGAGTCCTTCAAACAACCAACTGAAATTTTGATTTATAGATTTGGAATTGCAAATTCAAGATTAATTTGATGATAACTGATATCTTTATAATATTAAATCTTCTAGTCCAAGAAATTTTTAGTGCATCGTATTATCATCTAAGTTTCTTATTAGGAATTGTAAAGTTTTATTCAAGTAATACTGATATTGTCCTGGTGAAGTTAATTATCCTATAACTTACAGTTTTTATTGCTCTTGTGAATAGCTTTTTTATAGCTGGTTGTTATTGCCTAAAAATTCTTTTGACTTTTTGTGGGTTCGTTTTAAATCAGAAGACACCATGGAACTCTCTTATACATGTAAATAGAATGTCAGTTGCTCTGTTTGTTTTCCAAGTATATGACTGATCATAGCATATACAAATAATAATATTTCATCTTTTGTTTCAAATCCTTACACTTTTTTTTTCTCTTTCCTCACAGCAATAGCCAGAAATTCTGAAATTCAGTTAAGCAGTCATGGTGACAGGGAACATCCCTGTCTCTTTTTTTTTTTTTTTTGTCTCCCAGGCAGTGGCACAATTTTAGCTCACGGCAACCTCCGCCTCTTGGGTTCAAGCTATTCTCCTGCTTCAGCCTCCCGAGTAGCTGGGACTAATAGCGAGTGCCACCACGCCCAGCTAATTTTTTTGTATTTTTAGTAGAGACGGAGTTTCACCTTGTTAGCCAGGATGGTCTCAATCTCCTGACCTCGTGATCCACCTGCCTCGGCGTCCTAAAGTGCTGGGATTACAAGCGTGAGCCACCGCGCCCAGCCCCCTGTCTTTTTATCTTAAAGAAAATGAAACTAAAGATTCCCGATTAAGCATAATGTTTGCTTGAGAAAATTGTTGTGTGAAACTTACCAACTTTTAGTGGTTTCATTGTTCTTAGAGTTTTTTTTAAATAGTAAATAGTTGTTGAATTTTATGAAATACATTTTTCTGCATATATTGGCACAGTCATCTCATGTTCCACCTTTAGTTTAGTTATTCAGCAGAGTACAATAATAAATTAATGATGCTGGATCATTAATAAATCCCTGGCATTAATTTCTCCTTATTATTTTTATAATTGTTGGATTTGATTAGCTATTACTTTATTTATATTTTTGCATTGTCCTTTATAAGTGAAATGAGTATATAATTACTTTCTCTCGTATTGTCTTACAGATTTGGAATACAGATTTTACTAGCTTTATAAAATGATCTGCATGATAAACAGATTGACCCCACAAAGATGCCCATTCTCTAATCCCTAGAACCTGTTAATATGTTACACTACATGACAAAGAGATTTTGCACATAGAATTAAGGTTACAGATCTGTATGATTGAGTAGACTCACTGCAATTATATGACCTCTTAAAAGCAGATAGCTTTATCTGGCTGGAGACAGAGAGATGCAATCAGAGAAGATAAAAGAAAGCAAAAGCAGAAGTCAGAGATATACCAAGAATGAGAAGAATTTGATATGTTGCTAACTGTAATGTTTAGGGGACTATAGGGCAAGGCTCAGAGGGATGTCTGCTGGAGTTTAGGCTGCCCTCCGCTGACCGTGAAAAAGAAAATGGAGGCCTCTGTCTTATAGCTGCAAGTAGCTGAATTTGGCCAATGACCTGAATGAGCTTGAAAGTGGATTTTTTCCCTCAGCCTCCTGATAAGAGCTCATCCAGATAACTGACTTACGGAATTGTAAGATAAGAAATGTGTGTTGTTTTAAGCAATTATGTTTGTAATAATTTTTACACAGCATTAGAAATATAATACAGATATTAGAAGTGGAGTGCTATTGTAACTCTGAAAATGGAGAAATGGCTTTAGAATTGGGCAGTGGGCAGACTGAAAGAATTTGAGAATCATGATAGAAAAAGTCCCAATTATCTTGGATGGACCAGCAGACACATGGATGTTAGTGACTCTGCTAGTGAGGGCTCAGAAGGAAGTGAAGGAGTGTGGCATAGACTCTTAAACCACTTTAAAGAACACCTAAATAATTGGGAATCATATCTCTACCAATGATTAATAGAAACATGAACTTTGAAGGTGTTGCTGCTGAGAGCCCAGCAGGAAGGGAGATATGTGTCATAAAGGGGACCCTTGTATCACTGTGACAGGAAGCTCAACAAAGTATTATCCTGCAGTTGTTTAGAGAGCTGTACTTGTAAATGACAGGATGAACCCTGATATTTATCTGAAATTTCTAAGCAAAGTGATGAATGTACCATCTCGTTTCTTCTCACTGCTTATAGGAAAACGTGAAAAGAAAGAGGTAAATTGAGGGAAACCTGTTTAACAAATAGAAAACAGGAGTAGGTGATTTGGGTATTCTTAGCCCACCAGATGGTAATAACTTGTAAAATTATGAGATTGCTTCCAAAATGTTGCATAGAGAAATATCTGAGTGTGTGGCTTTACAACTTCTTGCTAATACATCAGAAAGATCAAAAGATTGAAGTATTTAGTCACATAGAACCTTTAAAATGATTAAGAGAGTGAATCACCATTTCTCTCAACAAAACTAGGGAGATTCTAGGAATCTCAGGAGCTAAAAATGAAGAAGAAACTATCTAGGAAAATCTACAGACAAGCCAGTTGTCTAATAGAGTGAATACCTATGACATACATGGGTGACCCAATAAGTTCTTTGGAATTTTTACCAGCAGAAACACTGCCATCTCAGACTAAAAGCATTGTGAGAAGGAAATTTTAAAAGGTCGTTGGACGATAAAATTTGAATGGTGAAAAAAAGATTGATAGAACTAATTCTCTGGTAACACATTCCACTGTTTATCAATAGGGGAAGGATAACCCAGAGGGCACAATATGGTCCCAGAGGGCCAAAAACAGCACCATAGAGGATTATTCCCAGGCTTTAGACCCTAAAGGAGTTTACTCAGCTAGATTTCAAAACTGCTTTTGGAATAGATTTCATAGCATAGTAATAATCTATTTCTTAAATATTTGAAACAATTCCCAATAAATGCATTTGGGTTTAAAACCCCTTTCTGTTTCATTGACATCATACCATCAAATTAAAAAGGCATTGATAGAATTGTTTTTAGTAATTTTAGTCATTTGAGTATCTACCAATCCATTGCTTAATAGGAAAAAGATCTTTTATATATTCCAAATTTGAAAGCATTTTATTTGATTTATTTGTAATTGATTCTTAGCACTGTAGTTAAAGCAGGCCTATATATTTTGGGTTTTTTTTAATTTGTGTTTAACACTGGTATTTGATATTTTTAAGTGACAGAATTCTAACTTAAGCAGAAGATTGTATAGGCTCATGAAATTCAAGGAAAGCATGAGTGACTAAGTAAAGAATGCCTGGGATGATTCTGAATCTTAGAAATCATTGGATTTATAATTATCACATGCTGCCATGTCCTCTGTTTCACTCTTTCTCTGCATATCTCTTTAGGTTGGCTTCCATTTCTCCAAGTCCAAAATGACCGTTTTCCATTGTAGGGGGAAAAAATAACCATTAATACATTCTAAGCATTACATATTACAACCTAGCTATGAGAGAAAAAAACATTAAAATATTTGTGACCCAGTTTTGAATGTGCTAATGAATGTATTTCTTGGTCTTGTTTGAATTAGGTGCTAATGAACTTGGACCAAAGAAATGGTACCAGTGGCTGAGGTCATACTGCACTATCAGCCAAATTTCTAAAATAAATACGTGGATAAGAGGGTGGGAAATTTGAACAAGTAACTCAATTTCTAAAACTGACTAGTGGTTAATTAGCAATATTAATATTTGTTCTCAAGGATTATTTGTTGTAATTTATTTATGCCTTAACAACTAAGACAATTTTTCTTTTTTCCTTCCTTCCTTCTTTTCATGCTCAGAACATTAATTTTTATTTACATTTTTCTTCATACTCTGGTTAAGACTTGCATTTTTGTTTATGATAATTGAAGTACAGTATTAGCCTTTGCAAGAATCACTGGAAGCCAGTATCCGAAAGCTTCATGTGGATAACGTGCTGTCTTGAGTAATGATGCACCGAACATTTAATAAACAGTATTAAGGAAATGCAGGGGCAAAAAGTTTTATGCTGTTTAGCACAAACAGGTTCCAAAGAGCCAAGGCATTGTCAGTTATAATAATGCTGTTACCTTTCATTTATGGCAAAAGGTATAAACTTAGCGAAGAATGATGCATTTGAAACAGAGGAGGAAAACTTGTCTGCTGAAAGTGAACAGGAAGAGTGGGTATCCAGACCCTATAAAAAAATCTATCCATGTACTTCCTGGAAAATGAACAATTAGGTGCCTCTTCTCTACCCATTTTTCTAAATAATCAATGATAAATCATTGACTCTTACATGGGGCCAGGAATTTTGTAATACAACTTTTTACTTTTATTTTTATTTTTATTTTTTGAGACGGAGTCTTGCTCTGTCGCCAGGCTGGAGCGCAGTGGTGCGATCTTGGCTCACTGCAACCTCTGCCTCCTGGGTTCAAGCGACTCTCCTGCCTCACCCTCCCCAGTAGCTGGCACTACAGGCACACACCACCATGCACAGCTAATTTTTGTATTTTTAGTAGAGACGGGGTTTCACCATGTTGGCCAGGATGGTCTCAATTTCTTGACCTCATGATCGGCCAGCCTTGGCCTCCCAAAGTGCTGGGATTATATGTGTGAGCCACCGCGCCCAGCCGTTTGTAATACAACTTTTATTCAAATTGTTTATATAAACAAATCCTTGTTTCACAAAATATTTGTGGAGGGCCCCGTACATTCAAGGGGCAGTCCTGGTTGAAGGGGCTGGAGATTTTCTCTGAACTCTGAAAACATTATCATTATGGGAAGCCTTTAATCTATACACATCATAAGTCTAATGATTTTACTAACAAAAAATGGAGTTAAAGTTTTTTTCAAACCATTTATATTTGAAACATTGTTTACATTTGCATTTAGAAAATATATTTCGATTTAAAGTTTTTTCTGAATAGCATTCTCATTCAAACTTTAAGAGATTGTGAATATGCAATCATAATACTAATACAGAAACTACTTTTAAATTATGAAAGAATTATGGAGATTTACTGCATTTGGTATATATCTGGTATATGAATGATACCATTAATTATTTACAAAGTACTAATTATACTTGTATAGTAACATATACTTATAGTAAGTGCAAGATTTATTTTCAATATCAAATACAAATTTATTAATATTATACAATAACATTTATTATTTAAGTTGTGAAAGAATGCTTACCTATTAGTCTTTTGATAAATACTTTCCTTGATGTTTTATTAAAGAGATTTCTAGAGGCTTTATAATGTCAAAAGGTATAAAAAATTTATTTTCAAAGGACAGAATAGGAATGAAAAAGCAATTGGCTTTCAAATAACATGAAATTAATAATATATTTCAAATTTCTACAAATTCATTTTCATATTTGAGAAGAATGTAAATGTGATTCACTTTGATTTTTTAGATATAAATATGAACTAGTTGAAAGCAAAAGAAGATTTCCTATTTAGTGACACTTTTTGTTTTGTTTATTTTTCCTGTTTCCAAAGGTAATCTAAAGCAGTTTCTAAAGCTAACCAAAGGCAGACTCAAAGCAAGTACATTCCAGAATTTATTCACGAGTTTTCCAATTTGTTCTTTTTAATATCAAAAACAAAGTAAAATTATTTTTGTGTGGTTTCCCTACAACATTTTATCCTTTGCCAAAAAAGAAAAAGGAAGGAAGACAAGCTTCCAAAATATCAAAAGAGTGCAATAGAATCTTTTTATACTATCTGACACATTAAGTAAGCGAATTCAGGTCTGTGTAATGAACCGTTCAAGACACAGACACAGGCAGATGAAATGCAGACTACCCCAGAGAAAAGATTGATATTTTTATCTCCCTGAAGAGCAGAGAAAGCAAATACATAATGGTCTGAAAGAGGATCATAAATAATAAGTTGTCAAATCATAGAATGCCAAATTTTGTTTTTACATTTCAAAGTGAGAAATTGTCAGTCAGAAAATACTTATGTTAAATATTGCTTTTAATATATAAATATATTAAATAAATAGTATAAAGCTCAGTAGTAAGTGGGAGATGAATATTGTAGTTTACACTAAAAATAGTTATTGTACCCAGTGTTATAAGATAATGACTCATTATACTTTATATGAAAATATTAAAGCATATTGTAGGGGAGAAGGAATAATTTTCCTCTCTACCCCTCTTGAGTTCTTAGCTAGGAGCCCTTGTAAAAAGATACAGATTAACAAGAAATACACAAACATTTAATAACGTGTGTAACTCCTATATATATGGGAGTTAACCCAGAGAAATGAGTAAATCTCTAAAGTAGATTTCAAAGTACAATTGACCCTTGAACAACACAAGCATTAGGGGCACTGAATTTCTAGACAGCTGAAAATTTGCTCACAACTTTCAGCTCCCCCAATAGCCTGCTATTGACCTGAAGCCTTAATGACAAGAGAAGCAGTCAATTAACACATATTTTGTATGTTATATGTATGATATACTGTATCCTTACAATAAAATAAGCTAGATAAAAGAAATATTAAGAAAATCATAAGAAAAGAAAATGTATTTACTATTTATTAAATAAAAGTGGATCATCATAAATGTCTTGATCATTGTCGTCTTCACATTAAGCTGAGGAGGAGGAGAAAGAGAAAAAATTCATCTTGCTCTCTCAAGGCTAGAAGAGGCAAAAGAAAGTCCACCAGTGGTGGGCCGTTGCAGTTTAAACCCATATTGTTCATGAGTCAACCATTGTATCTGTCTCTAAGTTCTAGTACAAAGGTTTTCAAAAACAAAGAAAAAAAGAATGTGGGGAAAAGCACAGTTAGGATCAGGTGGTCAAAAAAGGCAAGATTTATTATGCAGACTTAACTCTCAGTTCCTTCTCTATTGATGAGTCTCAGTGACTCAGTCATCCTTCCCTTCCTGGTACAAAGAGGGAGACACCCTTAGAAATGAAGATTTCTTTCATACATGTACCCTTCTCTTACAAGAGGGTAGCTTTTTAAAGCTTATCCTGTATCTGCAGTTTCTCAAAATGATCAGATCAAAATAATCCTTACACAAAGAGGCATATCTGAGGTGGCATGTTCCGCTTTTCTTCTAGGGCGGTGTGTCGTAAAATCTATCAGTATCTTTATTTGAGTAAGGAAGCTCGTTTATACATATATAATATACATATATAGGTCTATATGTGATTACTATATTGTATTTCATAGTATTTGCTAGATGAAGCTATATGTATGTTTTGGGGATTCACCACATGGCTTGTCATTTTTGAGATTAATATTTTCTTTTTTCTAATTATACTTTATTGCACTTTAACTTGCTTAAATTTTCAACCTAATTTTGTTCTAAAATATGTGTCTAGATATCTTCATATTCCCTTGGAATGTGTTTATCATCTTTGTTTCAATATGTGAGTAGTTGCTGTGTCTCTCCTAGCTACATTAAGACCTCACTTTTCATTTCTATTTGATGCCAATACAGTTTATTATCAACTTAATTTTCATAACAACTGATTTTATGTGTGTCTGTGTGTACTATCAACTCCAGAATGATGAGGTTCATAAATTTAGAAAGGAGAGTTTTATTTCTCATAAAGGGTTGCAGCCTATGGGCACCATTCTGACAGGCTGGGAAGGGTAGCCTCCTGCCAGAAGCCAAAAACAAGCACTTTAAGAGTAGGAAGAATAAGACAAGAATTTATGCTCAATGGGGTGGCCAAATATACATATTCAATAAGCTATGGGATGAGTCACAAATATTTATAAAAGGAGAAACATGTGCATGCACAATTGAGCTTTATGACTCTCCATGAGTCCAATGTTCAGAAATGGCAGCCTTAATATGATCCAAGGGTGAAGTTTTCAGTTCTCCAACATAAAAATATGAACCAGAGAACAGGAAAATCCTCTCTGTGTGGCCTCTGTAGACTGGCCAGAACCACTCTGTGACTGGTGATCTCTAATCAGGAAGGAATGCTGATTGGCTTTTGTGTGAGAACCACAAAGGGAGGGGCAGCATCAGGTGGTTGGTTGAAATCAGTGGTGGAGCCTTTTGAAAGGCTGGTTTCCATTTAGCCCTTAGGGAAGAAAGCCTAAGGGCTCTTAACAGGGGAGGGGTATAATGTGGTGTGTCAGACTTCCTATCCCATCATGACCAGCAACTCAGCTTCCAAGGTTTCTCTGGGATCCCCATGGCCAAGAGGGGGCTCATTCAGTCAGTTGAGGGACTTATGATTGTACTTTTATTTCTTATAACTATATGCTAGGCAACCTTTTGAGTACTTTCTATACTAGTTCACTTAATTTTCACAGTTGTTGTTGAGATATGTATAATTCTTACACCCATTTAAAATGAGGAAATTAAAACCCAAATAAACTGATGGGGCTTAGGACCCATAACACCAAAATATGACTGTAGGAGATTAGAATATGCCACTCTAAAATATACCCTTTTGGCATCAGAATTAATTTGATCTGCTCATTTTGAGAAACTGTAACATTGAAGCTCTAAGAAATTGCCCTTTTATAGGGGGAAGTTTTATCTATGAATGAAATTTCCATTAGTAAAAGTGTCTTTCTGCACCAGCAAGAGAAGTATGACTAAATCATTAGAGACTCTTATCAATGGAGAAGAAACCAACTTAAATCTCTATAGCAAAACTTACTTTCCCTGGCCATCTCATCTAAACTGGGTCTTCCCCACACCCTTTTTTCTTTTTTTCAGAATACAGTCAGCCCTTTGTATCCATGGGTTCCACATCTTTGGAGCCAACCAACAGCAGAGAGAGGAAATAAAAAGAAGAAAAATATATCTACATAAAAATTTCTATGTATCTATATATATATAAATTGCATGTGCACTGAATATGTACTGACTTTTTTTCTTATTCCCTAATCAATATAATAGCTATTTACATAGCATTTACATTGTATTAGCCATCATAAGTAGTCTAGAGATGATTTCAGTATATTGGAGGATGTGCTTAGATTATATGTGAATACCATGCCATTTTATATCAAGGAATTGAGCATTCTTGGATTTCGGTATCTGTAGAAGGTCCTGGAATGAATCTCCCATGGTTACTGAGAGATGACAACACTGTGATATTTAAGTTGTCAAAGAAAATAACATTTCAGGACCCTCTAAATTTATTGTGTAAAGGGGGAAGGTAAGCCCTGGAACTGAGTCACCTAGCGGGTTTGCAATTCTGCTTCTTAGATTGTAGCTTAACTCTCTTCCTCATTGTTTTTATTCTATAAATGACTAGGAGAGATCAGAGGCCAGGCCCTCCCCATCCCAATCACTGATCTTTCTTATAAATTAACTGCCTCCTTTATTGTCCTGTACCTAATTCAGACCAGATGGTCCCCAAGACGCCATGAGAGTTACATCTTCAGTGTGAAGTGTTAAATATACCTTCCCCACCCCCCCAAAAAAAGAGCAACTTGGCAATAGAGATATTTTCCCTATGACAATAAGCATAACCTTACATCTCTCCTCTGAATAAATAATCACGATATCCATGAGCTTAAAGCAGTCTGTCTTTTTCTTTTGGAATGCTGCTTGGTACACCAAAGGAGGCTGTAAGCAGTGATCCTAGAACTGTAACAGCAAACGCCTATTTCACAACACAACAGTAAGGCCTGGAGAGAACTTTAGGTGATGGATGGGACATGGTACTCATGTAAGAACAATAGATTGAACAGAATAATGCACTGCCATTAGAAACTCCCTTGGTCCCACCTCAATATTGAATGTCTTTCAAATATACCCAGGACAATTGGGGTACCTATAATAAACTAAGCTACCTGGATTTCTTACCTCACATATTTAGGGGAAAAAAAAGTCTACGACAATGCAATATTAAAAAAAAAAAAACAAAAAAAAAACAGGATAAGGGAAAACTTATCTAAGGAAACGTACCTCTTTTTTAATCCTGATTAAAGATTTTTAATAACTAAGATTTTTCTGACACAAGTCTTTGAAAATAAAGTTCTAGGAATGTTTTCACCAATGTAACTTCATTTATTCTTTTTAGTAATTATTGGGAAGGGTCAGATAATTTCCTACATTACATGTGATTACGCTTTCAGAAAGTTTACCATAATCCATACAATGTAAGATAAGAATTAGAAGCTAGTGCTAATATGTTGCCTAATGATGTGCCATGCAAGCCTGCCAAACCAGTACTCAGGCAAGATCCACACCAATCCCTGCTCCTTTTCATTTAATGGTTTATGTTTTTCTGTTATAACATATTTTATAAGTGTCAAAATTTACAATACTTTTAAAGTATTTCTCCCTCTCCTTGTATACATAGACATTAGCTATGTCTATGTATATATAAAGCACCACACCCCAAATCAGAAATTTATATTCCCTTATATTTATGATTTATCTCATTCTCACTCAGTCATGTTTCTGTAACACAATCAATAGTAAGACTTCAGACATATTTAAACAGTTCACATGTATGTGCAAACATTTATATTCATAGATATGTGTATTCATTGGCAGCATATTTTGTAATAGAAAAAGATTTGAGGCCGGGCGCAGTGGCTCACGCCTGTAATCCCAGCACTTTGGGAGGCCAAGGCAGGCAGATCACGAGGTCAGGAGATCGATACTATCCTGTCCAACATGGTAAAACCCTGTCTCTACTAAAAATAGAAAAATTAGCCGGGTGTGGTGGCAAGCGTCTGTAGTCCCAGCTGCTTTGGAGACTGAGGCACAAGAATTGCTTGAACCCAGGAGCCGGAGGTTGCAGTGAGCCAAGATGGTGCCACTGCACTCCAGCCTGGGCAATAGAGCAAGACTCTGTCTCCAAAAAAAAAAAAAAAAAAGTAAACCGACACTCTGTGAACTCAGAATGGTCTTTGTTATCTTGTGAAATGAAAAAGTAATACAGAAAAAAGTATGCTGTCTAAAAGATATATTCTGTGTATCTCCAGAATAATCAAAGAATGTACATTGTTGACTTTAAGGAGGGAAACTGGGGGCCTGGGGCTTATAAGGAGAAAGAAACATTGTTAACCTATTAGTCTTTCAAAACCTTCAAACTTTGTTACATGTGAATGCATTGCTTGTTTAAAAATAGAGGTTTTTTTTTTTTAAAAAAAAAAAACAGCCCAGGTAATAAGCACAAAATGGATATTATAATGTTAATATTACAATTATAAAATGGATATCTTAATGTTCATAAGCCAAAATTTTTTAAACTAGCCTCCTTAGAATACTGTCCTGAAAGATGTTCTAAAGAAAAACAACACAAAATTACATGACCTAGTATTTGTGGAAATGCCAATGAAATCTTCACCTCCTCCATATTCACTATGAACTCTGCATGTTCTAGGCCCTGATTAATTGTTTTGTAAAGGAGCATCTTTAGCTCTTTTTTCATTCCATAATTTATAAGTTTGTATTTGACTTTTAAATCTCTTATACTAAGCAGCTTTTAACATCAATGACATCAGTTTTAACATGACACTCCTGAGAAAATAGAGTACTGCTTTATGCTAAAGTCAAGGCAATGTATGTAGAAGAGTCCATTAAGCTATCACGCAGAGTAATTTATTTTTATTTTGTACACAGACACAGCAACCTTGACATTCTAATTTCTAACTCAGCAATAGGTTAGAAGTAACAAAGAAAGTGGGAGGGAGAGGCAGTGACAAGCACATGTACTGATAGCTGGGAAAAGCTATGGATGAAACAAGAAAGCAGGCTGGAAAAAGAAAAATAGACAAACGTGCAACAATTTGTGATTATTTTATTTAATTAACAAACAAGGAAGCAATAATAACTCATTTGATGTGTTTTATAGAGTAATTGGTGACACATTGAAGCCATCTTGATGGATGTGATTCATAACATTAAGAGATACATTTAAGAAAGAAATGAAAGGAATATTCCCCCACACAAGCCAGGAAAACACTACCAATTACAATGGGACTTTGATAGTGGTGTTGTCATAATATAAAAGATACAATCCAATGAGAAATCTGGAAAATGGAAAGACAACAGCAAGTTCTCACATTTTACCTATTTAGCCTATTTAGAAGGAAAAGATAGTCTACATTTTTTTTTTCTTTTTTCTTTTTTTGAGATGGAGTTTTGCTTTTATTGCCCTGGCTGGAGTGCAGTGGCACAACTTTTTCTTTTTTCAGACAGTCTCACTCTGTTGCACAGGCTGCTGTGTAGGCTGGTATGCAGTGGCACGATCTTGGCTCACTAGAACCTCCCCCTCCCAGGTTTAAGTGATTCTGGTGTGTCAGCCTCCCAAAGTAGCTGGGATTAGAGGTGTGTGCCACCACACCCCGGCTGATTTCTGCATTTTTAGTAGAGATAGGGTTTCATTATGTTGGCCAAGCTGGTCTTGAACTCTCGACCTCAGGTGATCCACCTGCCTCGACTTCCCAAAGTGCTGGGATTATAGGTGTGAGCCACTGCACCCGGCCTAAGATAGTCTAATTTTCTGACACTTGTAAAAAAGTTTTCCAGAGTTATCTGTTACATTCAGTGAGATTATCCAGATGGAAGAGCTCTTAAAAACATCCAGTTGCCTTTGCTTTAATTCTTTGTTCATTAGCCACCTTCTAATCCATCATTTGCTTTTCTCAATGAGTTTTCTCCACAAAGAACACATATCTTACTTAGATGAGGGAATCTAGCTTTCAAGCAGCTGTATCTTTGTTAACTAATCAGAATACATAAGTAAGCAAAGTTATTTTCATGTCTGAGATTTCTGCGGAAAGTTATTAAGAAATATAATAATGCATTTCAAAACAACTACAAAAATATATAAAACTAAAAAGTCATCCAACATCTATTGATTCTTTTTATGATCACACAGGGTTTCTTGTCTCTTGCGGAAGCTTTTATAAATGATCAGTGGAAGAAAAAATACTTGAACATAAAGCAAAAAGAAATGAAGTAAAACATTTCTCAACATAGATAAAACAGGGAAATTCACTTGGTCTGAAACATTCCAAATATTTGGGAAGCGGAAAATATTGGAAATACCATGATTTAGGTTTCTAATTTTTATATTTAGTAATTATGTAAAGTAATTCTCAACCTTCATTAACTTGGATTTAATTATTTCACTGTAATATCTGTAGTTCTAAAATATGCATATTTTTCCACAAAGAAATTCATGTTTATTTGCTTCCTAAATAGAAATGTAATAATGCAAATGCATAGTTTTACCTGATATTGTTTAAATGCTAATACCAAATAAGATACAGGCAGGAAAAGAACAGTCCCATTTTGAAGCCTCTAAATTTTTGAAAAGCAAATTTTAAACTTGCTCCTTTTCCTTTTTATTTAAATTATTGTGTCATTGTTGTTTTTGTTTTGCTTTTACTTATTGAGTAGGTTCAACAACAGCAAGAGAAAGAAATAAGGTGGTTGTGGAGAAACACCTTTCCTAATTATAATTGGAATTTTATAGAGAAAGAAAAATGTGGAAAAAGAAATTTAAGTTTTCTGAGCCAAATGCATTATGGAACAAACATTAAGTTCTTCCTTACCAAGTAATGATTTTAAACCATGAAAATATTGTTTCTCTAAAAGCAAAATGCATCATGCAATTCAGAGTGCTCTGCAGGGAACAAGGCCACTGCAACAAAACACTTTCGATAAGAAAGCAGCAAATTATTCCAGATTTTGTATTATTCTAGTCAACAGGAGACACAGAAATGTGAATTTTCAGAAAATGACATCACAAAATGGTCAAAAACAAAGAGTTCTATGAACTTTCTTTGAGGCACTTGCAGTATTATGTAGTCCTTGCACTTCAGGCAAGCCAAAGTTATCCAATTCGATTGGAGTCATTCATTTCCCATCACACAAGAGCTTTATCAGGGAGGAAATGGGAGGCTAACATCATATCTAAATATATATACACATATATAAGTCATTAGAATCCATGTCTAAATACTGGGACAGTGATCTTCCTTTGGTTGGATGTTAGGATGGAGAACAAGTCATTCTCGGAGGAAAAGAAAGACTATGGTTTTGTGGAAAGAAGTACAGTCTTGTGGCTGGGCACGGTGGCTCATGCCTGTAATCCCAGCACCGTGGGAGGCCGAGGCAGCCAGACCACTTGAAGTCTGCAGTTCGAGACCAGCCTGCCAACATGGTGAAACCCTGTCTCTACTAAAAATACAAAAATTAGCCAGGTGTGGGGGCACATGCGTGTAATCCTAGCTACTGGGGAGGCTGAGGCACAACAATCACTTGAACTCAGAAGGCGGAGGTTGCAGTGAGCCGAGATCATGCCACTGCATTCCAGCCTGGGTGACAGAACAAGACTCTGTCTCAAAAACAAACAAACAGGCAAACAAGTACAATCATGTGCTGCATGTTTCTGTCAATGAAGAACCACATGTAGTACCATAAGATCATAATATATTATTTTCTCTGTAGCTTTTCTATGTTGACATACACAAATACTTTATATTGGGCTACAACTACCTACAACATTCATTACAGTAATGTGCTGTACAGGTTTGTAGCCTGTGAACAACAGGTTATGCCGTATAGTCCGGGTATGGTAGGCTCTACCATCTAGGTTTGCGTAGGTACACTCTATGACGGTCACACCATGATGAAATTGCCTGACCACACATTTCTCAGAATGTATCTCTTTGTTAAGTGATGCATGACTAGTAAGTTAGTTCAGCATGCTAAGGCAATGTATTCACTTCCCTGCAGTATGATTGGCAGATTATAAAACAGATATAAAATCAAATCCAACCTTTGCTTCTAAGTAGCTTCATGACTGAGTTGCTAAGTCTCTCTGAGCCCTTGGCTGTTTAATAAAATGAGCTGAATATCTATAATGTGACATTTCTTTAAGAATTAGAAAGTGCTTAACAGGGTGGTTATGTTTTTAGAAAGTAATGTTACTCATTGTTTAATACATACATTATAGGTACACATTTTTCTTCTAAGTATAATTTTTGTTATATAATGCTTGCCTTTATATATGATGATTTCATTTAAATGAGCTCCAAATATTACATAGTTGTAATAATAATTTCTGTTTTAACCCTCAAACTTAAAATGTGATTTCTAGTTTCTAAGTACATGGGAAAATTGAGTTTAACTTTGATTATACAATTTTTTAAATTTTATTGCATTATAGTCAGAGAGCACAGCTTGTAGTGTGTATAACTTGAGTTTTTTGGAATTTGTTAAGAATTTTTGTATCCAGAAACATGATTGTGTGTGTGTGTATGTGTGTGTGTGCACGCACTTAAATGAATAATTATTTTTTGTGTTAATCTCAAGTGGTGAATGTTGTCATTCTCAAATCCCTTACACCCCATGTCAGAGGTGCGGTCTGCATGTAAGGTCGGTGTCCTCTTCGCTAATAATCACTTATTACTGTCTACTCTCTCTTTTACCCCTATAAAAACACTAATCTTTGTATATAATGTCACCAGACTACAACACCCAATCACCTACCATTCTACCTTACTCCTCTTAGATCACTATCAGTCTTTCCAGAAAAACTATTGTCATAGTTCTTAAAAATTTATTTCAACAATGTCTATCCATTTTGATGAATCTTTTTTTTTTAAGAGCTAGAGTGTTGTTCTGTTACCCATGATGGAGTGCAGTAGTGTGAATAGCTCACTGCGGCTTTGAACTCGTGGGCTCCAGGGATCCTCCCACCTCAGCCTCCTGAGTAGCTAGGATTACAGGCATGAGTCATTGCACTTGGCTCTATTTTGCTGATTCTTTCCAATACTCTGGTATCTTTGTCCCATGTCTCCTCCAATGGTCATGTCTTCAATCTTATGTCAGTTATTCCCTGCTGTGGTCATACCCTTGACTTTATCATTACAAACATATGCAACCCACTCGTAGTGATCAACCCATCTGTAGACTGCAGTAACCTCACAATTATCTTGAATCAGTTGCACTTACCATATTTTCCCTTTCTTTCGTACCTCTAATGTCTGTTCTTGTCTTCTTTCTTAGCTTAGTCAGTCATTATACTTGCTTCCTTTCATGTATCCTCAACCTATTTTACCCATTTTTGCACGTAATTGTTAAAAATGTGTTTCTCCTTAAGCCATCTCTTTATATACCCCACACAGCCAGATATCTGTGGCTCACTTCACCTAGAAGCATATGGCTGGAAAAAAACTTTCAACAATGCCGCCTAGTGTCACTTGAAATTCATGACTGCTAGCTTCAAGTGACTCTTTAAGGATGCCCTATGAGCCTACTGTATTTTCCTGGGCCATTTATTATTTCACTCTAACAGATAACTTTCCTCATACTTTATCTTTTCTCATTAAACTCCAACATCGCATCCCCATTCTTATTCTCCAGAAGAACATTTCCACAGTCTAATACCAACAGCTTTAAAATAAACACATCAAAGACATTTCTCCAGGATATTTTTTTTCTGACTATTCCGCAAGAAAAATTTTTCTCTCTTTACTAGATCAGTATTATTAGTCTGGAGAAATGCTATTATGTCTCTCACAGAGGAGACACACATACATGCAAATCCTCTGTTCACTTTACATTCTAGCTAAAAACTCATATTTCTTAATTTCTTAAAGTAAAACACTATAAAAAAGTTTCATGTGTGATATTTACTTCCAATTTCCTTTTCTAATTCTATTTGAAAATAATCAGATATTTTTCTAAACACTTTATCAAAATTGTCGAGGTCATCTATGACTCTACATTACTAAATGCAATGATCGATTTTAACAAAAACCCAATATTTGACACAAGTGGTCACATCTTTTTTGAAATATTCCTTCTTCTGGGTTTTACAGTTTTATTTTGACTTTTCTTTCCCTGAACATGTATTATTCTGTGCTCTAGCCTCAGTGTAGCTGTTGACAGATTTGTTATGTATCTAATTGACTTTTTCCTATGAGTAATTGTTTTTATTCTCTGTGACTACTGTCAGTATCAAACAGGGAGAAAAACAGAAAAATTTTAATTGGGCATCAATATAAGTTATAGAAAAATTTTACTTGAGTAACTAAATAATGTACTTTTGTTTTAACTAGTAAGCCTTTCAAGAGTTGGTTTCTAATATTTGATTTACATTTAACTTTATAGGAACTTATTTATAATATACAAAATGAGGGAAAACTGTGTGCTAATATTACCACTTCTTGAAAATGATAAAATTTAGATGATGAAATAGGATTTTAGGAGAAAAAAAATCTTTTAATCTTAATGTAAATTGAAAAAATAAAATGCACAAATAACTGGCAGAGAAGAGTAAATATTTTATATGGCCTGAAATTAAATTTATATATATAGGTTTTTATTTTGTACAGAAATATGTCTCCCACATGCAATGTTAATAAGAAAACTAACAAATGATAACATTAACTGAGTGCTAAAAGATAGAATACAATGTGAATGATGTCCCTAAGATTGTGCAGCAAGGCATCCCTGATGACTATAAAACACCAAGTACAGTAAATATAGTTAATTTGATTAAGTAATTCAAACACTGTAAAGCAGGTACTTTTATTATCCTCATTTTACAGCTGAGCAATATGAGGGATGAAGAGTATAAGTAATTTGTGTAATTTTCCACAAAATTATACAAGTGCTTATGGCTTATAAGTGCTATGGCTTGATGTTTTTGTACTCTCCAAAATTCATGTTAAAATTCAATCCTCAAAGTAATAGTATTAGAAGGTGCATCCTCTGGGAAGTGAATGAGTCATGAAGACAAAGCCCTCGTAAATGAGATTAGGTGTCCTTACAAAATGGCTTTGCCAAGGGAGTTTGTCCCTTTGTGCCCTTCAACCTATTGCCATGTGAAGACACGGGCTTCCTTCCCTCCAGAGGATGCAGCATTTAATCTGCCACCTTAGATGCAGAGACTGGACCCTCATAAGACAACTAAACCTGCCAGTGCCTTGGTCTTTGACTTCTCAGCCTCCAGAACTATGAGAAAATTAACTTTAATTCCTTATAAGTTACTCAGTCTCAGGTTGGTCTTTGACTTCTCAGCCTCCAGAACTATGAGAAAATTAACTTTAATTCCTTATAAGTTACTCAGTCTCAGGTATTCTGTTATAGCAACCCAAACAGATTAAGACAGTAGTGAAAGAGCCAGGCTCCAGTCATATCAGTAATAATTCAGACTCAGTTAGCTGTCATATTATACTGCTTTCATAAGCCCAAAGCACTAATTTCTCTTATCAAACTACTAATTCTATGTAAAATATATATACACATTATAAAGCCAAATTGAATACCAAAGCAATCAGAAATCTTAAAAATCCTTTAAATTCTTACCTTTCACATATTGCTATTGAGGTACTCAATAAGCAGATATGAATAAATTTATACCCCAAGTTTGGAAAACATAACCAACAATGGACTCCAAAATATATGATATTTTTGGAAACATGTTTTCTCTCAGAAAGGAACACAATTTCAGAATAGTTTTTGACCTTATTAGAGTAATAGAGATGGATTTACTCTAATGCTTTAGGTAATTTTTTAAAATGGACATACTGTATAAAACAAACATTTCAGACACTGGACAATAGGCAGCACAGGGCTGTTATATCTGAAATGGGAGGAACAAACGAGATGGCCTTGAGGTTGCCCTACTTTTTGCCTGAAGTTTCACTTAGAGCTACAGAGTAGGGAAGGTAATAAAAACTTGAATATGGTAGACTGAGTTGAGGAAACACATGTTGGCATTCCGGAAGTCAGAGGTTGCTGGAAATTACAGGGCAGAGTTCAGAATGAGAGGAGTTATGCAGAATAAAATCTAAACAGTGGTCCTCTTACATTTTTAATGACTACCAAGATGTGAGTGCATTGGGTGAAACTCTAGGAGATTAGTCAAAGAATGACTGAGGAGATGTGTGCTGAACAGTTCTCAAAGCTTAAACAAGGTTGAAAATTATTTCTAATTCCTATCATCAGGAGAAGAGAGCCCTCAACATTCACTTTAGGCATGCAGTAGAGACACTAGAAGGTCTACACCTTGGTATTGGCTAAAGCTATCCCTAGACTTAAGGCTACTCTAGACCCACACTAATAAATTTTTATTAAAATAGCATCAAAAGAAAAAATAAAAGTAATTCAACTGATTAGTTGGACAAAAACCAATGGCCTTTAAAAAAAGACAATAAAATCCTTATAAAAATACTACATATATAAAAATTGTGATGTGTAATATGTAATCAAACATTAGTAGACAGATCCAGAATTAAGAAAATGTAAAAATGTTCAGGAAACAAATAAATTAAAAATAATCAAGAAATATTAGAGATGAGATTAGCAAACAAAAGTGTTAAAACTGCTATTATAAATATATTCAAGTATTTAAAAGAAAACATGAAAAAGAAAATAGAATATATCAAAATGAAATGTAATGAAAAATTCAATGGATAAGAAAAATAGCAGATTAGGCACAGTAAAAGAAAGTTAGTGAACATAAAGATATGAAGATTATTATAAAGAACAATGTTGGCCAGGCGCAGTGGCTCACACCTGTAATCCCAGCACTTCGGGAGGCCGAGGCAGGTGGATCACGAGGTCAGGAGATCTAGACCATCCTGGCTAACAGGGTGAAACCCCGTCTCTACTAAAAATACAAAAAAATTAGCTGGGCATGGTGGTGGGCGCCTGTAGTCCCAGCTACTCGGGAAGCTGAGGCAGGAGAAAGGCATGAACCCGGGAGGTGGAGCTTGCAGTGAGCCGAGATCACGCCACTGCACTCCAGCCTGGGCGATGGAGCGAGACTCTCTCAAAATAAATAAATAAATAAATAAATAAAAATAAAAAATAAAGGGCAATGTTATAAAGATGTCTCTTTCTCCTGTGATACAACATCAAACAATATAACACACACATTTATAGATTCCTCGAAAGGGGCAAAATGGAAAGCATATTTAAAGTAATAATAATTGGAATTCTTCCAAAATAGATGTAAACTAAAAACCCACAGATTTATGAAGGTCAATGAGCATTAAGTGGATTAAAAATATAGAAAACCTAAAACAATGCACAATAGAATGTCATTGCTGAAAACCAATGAAAAAGAAAATTTTGTAAGAAGCCCAGAAAGAAGCCTTACATGGAGAGAAACAAAGATAAAAATGATAGTACCTATCCCATCAGAACCTGCAAGCAAGACAACAACGGAATGAAGTTTTAAATTCTGAACAAAAGTGTCACCTTAAATTGTCTCATCATCAAAATTATATTTCAGAAATGAAGGCAAAGTAAACTTAGACACAGAAAAGTTAAGAATTTATCATTTGTAAACTTCCATAAAAATAAGTTAGTTTTTAAAAATATATGGAAACAAAGGAATGATGAATGCAGTATGTTTTCTTATTTTTCAATTTCTTTTAAGAGTGACAGTTTAAACATTAGTAACAATGTATTGTTTGAATGTATAACATATGTAGAAGTAGAATCTACAACAAAAATAGCAAAAAAAGAGAGGAAGATGAAGATAAAGTATATTGGAGTAAATTGCTTGCATAATATTCTGAGCAGTTTAAAATGGCTTGAAGTAAATTGTGACATTAAAGATGTGTATTGTAAAACTTAGAACAATTTAAAAATTTAAATGGAGCCAGTGTACTAACAAAAATGGAATCACCAAAAAAACAGTACAAAATAAGGCAGAAGATGCAGGAAAATAGAAACAAAGAACTCATAAAAATAGGAAAAATATTACAAAGTAGCAAAGTGACATAAATTCAAATATATCAATAATTAAATTATATAATATTAAGCCATTTACATTAGCTTTAAGAAATAAAATATTTAGATATAATAACAATATCTGTATAAGATTGTTATGCTGAAAACTATAAAACATTGACAAAAGAAAGCAAAGAAGGCCTAAATAAATAGAAAGACTTATCGTGTTCATGGATTAGAAAATCTCACAGAGTAAACACATAAATTCTCCCCAAATTTATCTACGGATGTAACACAATACCAACCAAAATACAAGTAAGTTTTTAAAAATAAATATAGATAAGCTGATTTTTAATTTTATATGGAAGGGCAGACAAATTAAAATGACTAAGAAAATTATCAAAGTGGAGAAAGCTGTAGTCACACAAGTGAAATGTAAGATTTAGCATACTGTACTATAGTATACTCTAAAGCTATAGTAATCAAGAAAGTGTGGTTTTGGTAAAGAACAACAAACTCATAGATCTATGAAACAATAAGATGTCCAGAAATAGACACACATTATTATTACCAACTGATACTTAACAATAGTAATTCAACAAGGAAAATGCAGTCATTTCAACAAATAGAGTTGAAATAACTGAGCATCCACATGAAAAAAAAAGGACCTTGATTCATAACTCACATTTTATGGTAAAGATAACTGAAATGTTCATAATCCTAATGAGAGGTGAGGCCAGCTGCACTTCCTGGGTCGAGCGGGGACTTGGGGAAATTTCCTGTCTTACAAGAGGATTGTAAAATGCACCAATCAGGAACTTTCCTGTCTTTAAAGAGGATTGTAAAATGCACCAATCAGCACTCTGTAAAAAAGCACCAATCATCACTCTGTACTAGCAAGGGGATTGTAAAATGCACTAATCAGCGCTCTGTAAAAACACGCCAATCAGCACTCTGTAGCTAGCAAGGGGATCGTAAAATGCACCAATCAGCAGGATTCTAAAAGTAGCCAATCGCGGGGAGGATTGAAAAAAGGGTACTCTGATAGGATGGAAATGGAACATGGGAGGGACCAATAAGGAAATAAAAGCTGGTCACCCCAGTCAGCAGTGGCAACCTGCTCGGATCCCCTTCCATACTGTGGGAGCTTTGTCCTTTCACTCTTCACAATAAACCTTGCTACCATTCACTCTTTGGGTCTGGCCATCTTTAAGAGCTGTAACACTCACTGTGAAGGTCCATGGCTCCATTCTTGAAGTCAGCCAGACCATGAACCCACTGGCAGGAACCAGCTCTGGACACACTAAATGTTAATCTTAAAACTATAAAACTTGTATTAGATAGCATGATGGGGAGAAATCTTTTTTAATTTAGCTTAGGTAAAGAGATTTTAGACATGCTATGAAAAGCATTATCAATAACAAAATAAATTGGCATTTATCATAATTAAAATTTTGCTCTGTGAAAGTGCTGTTAAGACACTGAAAGATAAGCTGCAGACTAAGAGAAAATATTTGCAAAGCACATGCCTGTGAAAGAGCTTATATTAAAATAATATAAAGAACATTGAAAATGCAACCATAGGAAAAAAACCCAATTCTTTTTCCTACTGGTTTTTGTTCTATGGGCTTTACAGTGCCTAGAGTTCTTCAGCTAGTACCACAATCATAAATACAACTGTTCCTACCCAAACAGTCTTCTTGTCTTTACCTTTTTTAGTCAAACTGACCTTAACTTCCAATGCCACTAATTTGTTCTCTATTTCTATAGTGATTTTTTTTCTAGAATGGCATATAAATGGAATCAGTGACTATATAGCCTCTTTCTTTTACTTAGTAACACACATTTGAGATTCATTCATGTTTTTGCCTACATTATTAGCTTATCAGTTGTAATTGCAGGGTAGTGTTTCATTGTATGAATGTATCATATGTTGCTCATCTATTCACCAGTTAAAAGATGTTTTGAATCTCACCAGTTTAGGGGGATTATAGATAAAGCTTCTATACAGCTATTTGTGTGAACCTGTTTTCACTTCTCTAAGTTAAATCCTAGAACTACCAGTGCTGTATTGTATTGTAAATGTATATTTAGCTTTATAAAGGGCTATCAAACTGTTTTTCAACACGACCATAACATATCATATTCACATCAGCAAAGGACAGTGGTTCCAATTGCTCCACCTCTTTGTCAACACTTGTTATTGTCATATTTTTTATTATACCTATTTTAATAGGTATGTAATTACATGCCATTGTGATTTTATTTTGCATTTCCCTAGTGACTAATGATGTTGAACAGCTTTTTATGTTAATTTCTATAGCGACTTAGTCATTTAATAATATAGGATTAATAAAAATATTATTTCTCACTCTCTTCTCCATAAAAAGATGAAAGGAAAAGAAAAAAGACACTTAAACCGGGACATAAAGGTAATGTTCTTACTCTGCTAAAGATAACTTTCAAAACTCAGCAGTAAACAACATTCATAATATGGAATTCATAACAATTCCCATTAAACCAGGAACAAAAAAACACATAAACAAAACTCTTGTTTAGCTGTATTTTTAGTCAATATTTCATTGGAGGTTGAATAAAAAACTATAAGAAAAAGAATAAAGTAGGCCGGGTGCGGTGGCTCACGCCTGTAATCCCAGCACTTTGGGAGGCCAAGGCAGGCGGATCACGAGTTCAAGAGATCGAGACCATCTGGGCTAACACGGTGAAACCCTGTCTGTACTAAAAATACAAAAAATTAGCTGGGCGTGGTGGCAGGTGCCTGTAGTCCCAGCTACTCAGGAGGCTGAGGCAGGAGAATGGCATGAACCCGGGAGGCAGAGCTTGCAGTGAGCTGAGATTGCGCCACCGCACTCCAGCCTGGGCGACAGAGTGAGACTCCATCTCAAAAAAAAAAAAAAAAAAAGAGAAAGAAAAAAGAAAAAGAATAAAGTAATATCAACTTGGAAAGAATAAACATAATTGCCTCTACTAATGAAATATTGTATACTTACAATGTTTATGAATAGATAGTGGCCATTATGAAAGAGTTCACCAACTTCACTGGATTCAAGGTCAACATACAAAATCAATTGCATTCCTATGCATCACTATTAATCAATTTTCATAATAAAAATTTACAGTCACAATAAAAAAGTAGTGTTAAGCTCCCCAGGAAACTATTAAACCAGAGATAAGCCATTTGTGGGAAAACTTAAAATTATTATTAAAATATATAAAATTGAAATTTAATATTGAAAATTACACCATGTACCTGGAAGGAAAGATTTATTATGGAGATGTCAAGTCTTTTCCAAATTAATTTATAAATTCAATGCAATTCCATTCAAAATATCAGTGTTTTAATGAGATTTCAAAAGATGATCTTAAAATTTAAGATCAGTGGAAAATGGACCAAAAGCAGCAAAGAATATTCAGGGAAAAAAAGGTGGAAGTATTTTCTCTAATAGATATCAACACTTTTTGCCAAACTATTATGGTTAAAACAATGTTAATATTGTGGCAAAGATATGCACATGTATCAACATACCAAAAACAAGAGAACCAAAAGAATCACAATCAACAACATCACAAAGTTAAAAAAAAGAACCACTAATTGGGAGAATTTATCTATAACTCATAAAACAGGTAAAGCATTCATATAGAGGATTTCAAAGAGCTTTCTCAAATCAAAAAGAAAAAGACAGAAAAACCCAATTGAAAATATAAAGAAAATATATGAATAGATGCTTAACAAAAATTAGATTAAAAAATCTAACCTCATTAGCAATCAAGAGAATGCAAATTTAAACAAAAAGTTACTATTTCTTATTCATCTGATTTTTAAATTAAAAATTCAAAAACCAACTTTATACTCTATCATTTTACTATTATCCTTTTTCATTTACTTTGTTAATTTCTGGTCTCCATGTAATCCTTATTGAAATCTTAATATCTCTCTGAATAAGGTTTTATAATATTAACTAAACCTTAAAAACTAATATTTAGATATCTTATTCTTTTTCAGTCTAGATTAATTTAACTACATCTAAAATATAAAAATATTATAATAAAGACATTTCAAGTATTGATCCAATTTTTTAAAAAATTACAAATACAACTTTAAAGTTATAGTAAAAATTCCATATGTATTCTAGGCCTGCAACATATTTGTTTTGAAAGATTAAGCTTTTCTTTCACTCAATAAAATATTCATAAGATTTGTCTACTTAACTCCAGTCCATTCATTTTATCAGAGGTTTACAGTACTGCACTATATCACTACACCATGAGTGTTCATTATTTTCATATTGATGGAAATGTTTTTGAATACTGCTATTTCTCCTTATATACATATAAGCAAATATTCTGTATGTCTGTATTTGTGTGTACAATTGTCATCTTCTTACATTATAAAATAGTGCCTTCATATATACCAGATATCATAATATTGGTATTCAAAATGTTTGTTCCAGTTCTCTCGTAATTTTGAAAGCCCTAGGAATAGGAGGAGATGAAGACAGGATGAAAGGATCAATCTGTATCTTTGTATTTGTCTGAGTAGGTAGGTTTATTTCTGAATTAAATGTCATAGGAGTAGTTTCATATGAAACTATGTACATGTACAAATAGGTAAGATTTTGGATCATAATAGGAAATTTTTCTAAATAATGTTTATTTAATTTTATAAAATATTGCTTTTGCTTGCTAAAGTGGCTGGTCTAGTATATTTCATGATTTTATAGAACAAACAATAGAGCAATCTGTATGTCTTTTTGTGTATCAGAATGGAGGCTTTTTTCCTGGATTAAATTCTTGAGATACATTTTCAAACACTCATAGCTTAAGATATGATAATTTTCTAATTTTGTAGAAGACATCTTAACTTTAAAAATGTATTGAACACAGCATAATTTTTTTTAATGTTCCCTTGGTTTTCATAATAACATAAGGTTTTCGTGTCATTTTTTTAATCAGGGTAAGATTCCAAATCCTATTTAATATAGCTGACTCATGGGTTTAGAAGCAATGCTCATCCCATGCAATAACACTGTACCAAAAGCATTAAATTTAAGAGTTAATTAGCGTATGTTGGCTAGAAATATAATAATCTCATTATAATAGGTAGGCCTTCAAATTCATGTTCTGTAGGCAGTGGAACAGAAAAAAAGATGTAAACCCACTAAATTTTTTGTATATATATATATATATATATATACACACACACACATATATCTCCATCTTCTTTTTTCCTTTGTGTGAAACAGTGGCTTTTACTAAATACATTTTGAAAAGCCTTATTTCCCTCAGGATGTATTTGAAGCTAATCCATTATTTTCTACTTTAGAATTTTAAATAGGGTCTATCAGTTGAATGAATGTAACATAATTGTCATTGCTGAGCCAGTACATAACCAAAAATATGATTCTTGCACATCATTCTTAAAAGAATAGATCTTGGTTGCTGGCCTGCTAACCGCTAGGCATTAATAGTACCATTAAAAGAAATTTGGGGTCTAGAAATGATTCGAATGCTACTCTTTTTGTTGTATAGTTTTGAAGTGGAAAGTGAATACAAGAGGTGAAAGTAGCACAATAACTCAGCTTAGAAACATGAAGGCAAATATTAAAGGATGTTTTGCAGAGATTGCACAAGGAAGTACAATTTTTAAAACTAAATATATATTCTATTCAAATAGCAGAGCCATTGTTTTTGACAGGTTATAGATATGGATCCATGTTTATAGATAATGAACAAACTTACTGAAGAAATAAGGAAAATTTTCCCCCAAAATAGTAGATAGTATAGTGTGAAAAATCTAATAAATAGGTAAACTTTCACCAATATGAGTTTTTGTATAGGATATACCACTCTCTGGATGTAGTAGGTGATAATTAAGCATCTAAGATAAAATTTTTGTAAGCATGACATACTGGGACAAAAGGTTAGCCATCACCTACAATATTGTATGGTATAGAATGCTAGTTATCACTCAGTATCTCTTCTTTTATTTATTTATTTTTTCAGCTTTTGGTGTAGCACATGGTTGCGTAGAATAAGAAGTGCCTATCCCAATCTCCTTTGCAGCTAGGTACAACCAGAATAATACAAATACACAATATACAAAACCTCGAGGAGGGGGAGGAGCCAAGATGGCCGAATAGGAACAGCTCCGGTCTCCAGCTCCCAGCGTGAGCGAGGCAGAAGACGGGCGATTTCTGCATTTCCATCTGAGGTACCTGTTCATCTCACTAGGGAGTGCCAGACAGTGGGCGCAGGTCAGTGGGTGAGTGCACCGTGCGCCAGCCGAAGCAGGGGCGAGGCATTGACTCACTGGGGAAGCGCAAGGGGTCAGGGAGTTCCCTTTCCAGGGGTGACAGACGGCACCTGGAAAGTCGGGCCACTCCCACCCAAATACTGTGCTTTTCCGACGGGCTTAGGAAATGGTGCCCCAGGAGAGTATAGCCCGCACCTGGCTCAGAGGGTCCTATGCCCACGGAGTCTCGCTGATTGCTAGCACAGCAGTCTGAGATCAAACAGCAAGTCGGCAGCGAGGCTGGGGGAGGGGCGCCCGCCATTGCCCAGGCTCGCTTAGGTAAACAAAGCAGCCTGGAAGCTTGAACTGGGTGGAGCCCACCACAGCTCAAGGAGGCCTGCCTGCCTCTGTAGGCTCCACCTCTGGGGGCAGGGCACAGACAAACAAAAAGACAGCAGTAACCTCTGCAGACTTAAATGTCCCTGTCGGACAGCTGTGAGGAGAGCAGTGGTTCTCCCAGCACGCAGCTGGAGATCTGAGAACGGGCTGACTGCCTCCTCAAGTGGGTCCCTGACCCCTGACCCCTGAGCAGCCTAACTGGGAGGCACCCCCCAGCAGGGGCAGACTGACACCTCACACGGCCGGCCAGGTACTCCAACAGACCTGCATGGCCATCAGAGAAATGCAAATCAAAACCGCAATGAGATACCATCTCACACCAGTTAGAATGGCAATCATTAAAAAGTCAGGAAACAACACGTGCTGGAGAGGATGTGGAGAAATAGGAACACTTTTACACTGTTGGTGGGACTGTAAACTAGTTCAACCCTTGTGGAAGTCAGTGTGGCGATTCCTCAGGGATCTAGAACTAGAAATTCCATTCGACCCAGCCATCCCATTACTGGGTATATAGCCAAAGGACTATAAATCATGCTGCTATAAAGACACATGCACACGTATGTTTATTGCGGCATTGTTCACAATAGCAAAGACTTGGAACCAACCCACATGTCCAACAATGATAGACTGGATTAAGAAAATGTGGCACATATACACCATGGAATACTATGCAGCCATAAAAAATGATGAGTTCATGTCCTTTGTAGGGACATGGATGAAATTGGAAATCATCATTCTCAGTAAGCTATCGCAAGAACAAAAAACCAAACACCGCATATTCTCACTCATAGGTGGGAATTGAACGATGAGAACACATGGACACAGGAAGGGGAACATCACACTTCGGGGACTGTTGAGGGGTGGGGGGAGGGGGGAGGGATAGCATTGGGAGATATACCTAATGCTAGATGACGAGTTAGTGGGTGCAGCGCACCAGCATGGCACATGTATACATATGTAACTTACCTGCACATTGCGCACGTGTACCATAAAACCTAAAGTATAATAATAATAATAATAATAATAATAATAATAATAATAAAAAAACCTCACATTTTACAGAGGACTAATATGTTGGCTTTCTGTTAGAATCTATAATTTATGATTCCCAATTTGATATTGTTGCTCTTCTTTTTTTCCCTAGTCTTCTGGGTTCTTAAATAAACTTGGGACTCCTGTATGGGTAGGTGAAAGGGGAGCAAGTATCAATACGTTGAACCAGAAAGTACCTGAAATGATCAGGAAACAACATAGAAGTCAGTGTGATTGGAGCAGAATGAGGTAAGAGAGAGTGACATAAAACTGAGACTTGAACACTGAACAGGCCCTTTAAGACCATTGTTAAGAACTATTGTGTTTCATCCTGAGATGAAAAGCTACTACTGGAGAGTTCCAAGTAAAAAAATGAACTGTTCTCAATTACTTTCTTTTTCTTCTTTTTTTTATAGATAATATGATTTATTTGAGAAGTATAATAGAATTTACAGTTATCTGACTAATTTTGCTAATTTTTTTAATTTTTAGCTTTGGTAAAATACACACATAACATAAAAATTACCATCTTAACCTTTTTAAGTGTATAGTTCAATAGTATTAAGTATACTCACGTTGTTGTTTAACCAATCTCCAGAACATTTTCATCCTACAAAATCAATCCTTCCCCTTCCCCTCCCTTGCCCCTCTTCCCCCAGCCCCCTATTTTACTTTCTGTTTTTGTGAGTTTGACTACACTAGATACCTCATATAAGTGGAATTGCATAGCTAAAAGAAAATAATACATACTTTTCTATGTAAAATTTACTGTGATGTATTAAATTTTATTCAGTTCATTGTATTCTATTTTACAAAGAATTGGAAACTATTTGTTGACGTACGAATGAATATCTTATTGTAAAAAATACTGTACAGTCTTTGGGAGCAACCAGTTCAGCATGGTATTTAGGATGATCAACTCTGGATGCAGACCACCAGTCTTTGAATTGGAGCTCCTTCACTTGCAAACTGTGTGTCCTTCTGCAAGATATTTAAACTTACTATGCATCCCTTTTCTCATCTGAAAGCAGACATAATAATAGTACTTACTCAGAGAGTTTTAATTAATACATGAAATCATTTAGATTATTTGTTACATAGTAAAAGCATATGTAGTGGTTATTTTCTCATTATCTTTACTAATAATGAACATTAGGCTTTACTTTTAGAGAAGAGTTCAGAAACTTACTTGCTGGTAGAGGAGATACAATGATCATAAAACATGACAAGTGTAGTGTGTATATGATAATAAGATGCTGGTATTGTGATCTTAATTACACTACATTCTAAAATACTGGGGTAAGCCAAACAATACAACAAACTAAAATATGTCTGAGGGTCATTATTACCAGCAAATACCAATTGATTTTTCTTGGTGTGAACCATAATCATTAATTTAGGACAGCAAATAAACCAAGCTAACAAATGCAGCTCTGAGCCTTGGATATCAGAATTTTAAATTCCATTAATTACACACTTATGACATATCCACATTAAAATTAACTTTATTTGAAATCCCATTATTAAAATGTAAGATAAATCAACAATGTATGTGAGTGTGTGTATATAACTATATATATAATAAAAAATTAACCTACACACACACATACGCACATACTTACACACAGTGCACACACACACACACACACACACACACATAGTTGAACATCTACAGTCATCCTTCTATATTCTTTGGGTTCCACATTCATGGATTCAACAAACCACAGACCAAAAATGTTTTTTTTTAAAAATGAATGGTTGGGAAGGTTGCATCTGTACTGACCACATACAGATTTTTTTCTTGTCATTATTTCCTAAATAATACAGTATAACAACTATTTATATCACATTTAAATTACATTAGATATTATAAGTAACCTAGAGATAACTTAAAGTATACAGGAGGACGTGCATAGGATATATGCAAATACTATGCCATTTTCTGTAAAAGGCTTGAACATCCACAGATTTTTGGTATCCATGGGGCTCCTGAAACCCATGTCCTGTGAATACCAAGAGATGATTTGGTATTGTTTTATATGTGTGTGTGTGTGTGTGTGTGTATGATATGTTTTTACACACATGCATATAAAACATGATATATATATATACACTATATAAAACAATCTCTGCAGTTGCATTAATTCATACAATGATCAGCAGTGCTTCTTTTCTTCAAAAGTTTGATGATAACCTACTATTTTTCCTAATTTAAAAAAAGATTAGTACCTGATAGGAATTCTTAATATCTAATTAACTGATACATTTCAGATAATGTTTTATCTTGTCACACTGTTTTGTACTCAAGAGATAGTTGATACATTAGAAGGCTTCCAAAATAGTGTTAATGAATAGACAATTCTATTGAAATTCTTTGACCTGCAATTTGGCAGACAAACTTACACTTTAGGAATAATTTTGTAACAATATGATTTTAGCTTGCTTTCACTATAATAATTGTCATTCAATTTCTATTTGCTTAAACTGTCTTGCATTTTATAATGACTATTTTCTGTTTCTTATGCAAAAGATACAGCAATTTTTAACAATAATAAACACTAATTTTACAACATTTTATATTATTATATTTCAGCAACTTTGGTATTTATTTGGAGTAAGACAGAGGCTAGTAAATAGTATTGAAAAAGAAAAGTAATGAGAGTTGTGATTACCTTTCCTTATGCCAACTTGCTTAAACTACAGTTCCCAGTCATTTATTCAAACATTAATCTGTTCAAAGAAGTAAAGGTATTTTTTTCTGAAGACATGAAAGTACATAATAAATTCACTTTACATAAGGGAGATTATCACAAATAAGCAATTCTAGATAACCTGAGGGGGCCTGATTCATTTAGTTGAAAGACTTTAAGAACACAGCCTAGGATTCCTGATGAAGTTGTTCTCATGAATAACAGCTCAAGATTGCCAGCCTGCTCTTACTAATGGCTTGCTTCATATGTTTCATACCTGCCTACCCAGCCTACATAATAACATTAACCAATTCCTTGAAATAAATCTCTTAATATATATATATCTCTTGGTTCTTCCTCTCTGGTTGTGTTTTAACTGACACAGTGTCAGTTTTTAATGGCCTTATCAGATATGAAGGCATATTTTGAAGTTAAAAGTATCAAAATGTTGTGATACCAGTATACAGACCAATAAATGGATCAATGGACGACAGTAAATGATATATATATGCAAGTCATAAAAAAAAAGTGGAGTTGTGGAACTTGTAAGGAACTACAACAAAATTCTGACTATTTTCTATAGGTTGACAACGTTAAAAGATGCTGTAAAAGAATGTAATTGTATAAAAATAAAAGAAAAAATGGCAATAGGAAATATATTCTCAATTTTACTATTAAAAATACAGCAATAGAAAACTTTATTCACAGAAATTCATATAGAAAACCGACTGTGAATAATAGATAAAGCTCAGCTGTGTTTGTCAACTGTCAAAAACCCACCACCTCCCAGAGGGACCCTGAGGAGACGGTGGGTGATAAAATCTCATCTTCATCAAGGATGTTGGACAGTCAATAAAAAGCAGCTGTAGGTTAATAAGGCTGCGTTGCTTGTCCTTCTTTACATCTTCACTTTAATTAGATATCTACATTTTGCCTTTATGAAAATGTAGGCAAATGTTTTTTCGTTTATTTTCCTTGATGAAAAATGTTGAGATATTCATTTGACTTCTTTCTTTCCCATTATTCCCTTTATTTCATTTAAGATGTATACTCATCTTGTATTGAGCTCAGATCTCTGAACTCTTTCACTTAATAAACAAACCTTCCACTTCTTTTAGTTCATTAAATCAAACTATTTTAATCTTTCCTTCACAGTGATTTTATAAACAATGGTTGTTTATGGGAGAAAATAATATCTGGACTAGAAGACGTGTCAATGAGATTAATCTTACAAACTATCAAGTCAGTTATCTATCTTGCTAAGTGCTGCCCAAATATTAGTAATTTAATAATACTACAGAAATATTGTGTTGTCCACCTTTATAAAAATTATTCCAAATAATTATGTCATTTGTTTTAATTTGAAGAATACATAGTTCAGACAGTTAAATTAATGATTAAACTCATGGAAACTGACAGTTCAGAATGAGCAGTGTGACAATGTAAGATTAATTTTTCCAATATTTTAAAGTTTCTATTAAATATTTAAAAATTATACATCAACTGGGGTCTTAAGACAGCCAACTCAACGCAGCTGGGAATTGCTGCTCCCATGGAAAGAGGCCGAGATTTTGACTAAATCTTTTGAACAGATCTTTGTAAAGAAGATGCCGAATGTGGATGTAAAAAAGATGCAGACAGTGAGGCTGAAGAGGGAGGAAGCTGGAAACTCTGTGTGGGGTAACTGAATGCTAGGGCTGCTTCCTGGCCTCAAACAGTGTCTGAGGAAGGGGTAAGTGAAGGCACTTGGAGCCTGGGGACCTCACACCTGCCATGGACATTTGAGCTGGTAGGTGGATGTCTTCAGAGATTAGACAGAGACAGAGCTGCCACAAGCATGGTGCCAGGAATCTGCGTGCTAGGGACAGCTTTGGCAGAGCCTAACCCACCAAGGGCTGCCTATCTCCCTTTGACAGGCTCTGGCCCTAGCTAACCACTGAGGAGAAAGCAGGGCCACCTTCCCTGTGGGACTGAGGCACATCTGTCCCACAGGCCACCTGCCTGCCAGCCCCTCCCAGGGCTCCTACCTGGCCACCCTGCAGAAGCCTACACAGCATAGCTCCACTGCCCAGCCTGGGTGCTTTGTGCCACCTAAGTGCATTCTGGAAGCCTGGGAGCCCTTCAGATCCTATAGCACACCTGGGACCCAGTCCCAGGGGTCTGGAGGAGGGAGCTGCAAACAGGTCCTGGTACACCCGGGCCATGGCCCATGGCTCAGGATTATCTAGCCAGGATCTGTGCCCTGCACTCAAGTTGGGGAGGAGCCCACACTATCAGAAAACTGAGAAAAGTGAATTGCACAGGTCCACAGGTTGGCCTAGAACCTAGATGTGCCTCCCTCCACAGGGCAGGTCCAGTAAGGATGTGGTCTGTTTCCCTACCAGACCTCTGTCCAAGGGAGCCCTGAGGCTGAAACATCAAATTAAAAATAAATAAATAAATAAATGGAATTGCTGGCCAAGTGTCAGTGATCAGAGGTGGCTCCACCAACCCCCAGGAGTGGACCTGGTG
This sequence comes from Pongo pygmaeus, assembly GCF_028885625.2. Taxonomy (NCBI): domain Eukaryota; kingdom Metazoa; phylum Chordata; class Mammalia; order Primates; family Hominidae; genus Pongo; species Pongo pygmaeus. The sequence goes on along the minus strand of NC_072378.2, from coordinate 153,985,515 downwards.
AGGAGGTCACCTCTCTCCCCCTTGCACCTCTCTCCCCCTTTGCATAGCTGCAAATCCAAGGGTACACAAAGGAGCCATGCTGCTAAATAAGAGCCTGTCTACCATCCATTGCTCTCAAGCACTATCTACCGGATCACAGCCCAAACTACAACAACGAAAAAGTCACTCTGCTAATTCTCCCTGCTGATAAACCAAGGGCAAGAATTCAACAACAAAGACCTGTACAGAGCCTTAGCCTTCTGAAAATTTCCAGAAACAAAGCCAACTGACTATACTAGATTTCCATCAGAGTTAAAGGAACACCAGCCTTCCCAGATTGGAAAATATCAGCATAAGAACTCTGGTAGTTCAAAAAGCCAGAGTGTCCCCTTGCCTCCAGATAGGTCCACTAGGTTCCCAACAACAGTTAATCAGTCTGAAATGTCTGAAATGACAGATGTGGAATTCAGAATCTGGATGGCTAGGAAGCTTATCAAGACCAGGAGAAAGCTGAAACCCAATCCAAGGAAGCAAAGCAATTCAGTTGAAAGACTAAGAAGCCATTTTAAGAAAGACCCAAACTGAACTTCTTGAGCTGAAAAAGTCACTACTAGAATTTCAAAATACAATCAGAAGTATTAACAGCAGAATAGACCAAGCAGAGAAAAAAATCTCAGAGCTTGAAGACAGGTAATTGAGTCAACTCAGTCAGACAAAAATAAAGAGAAAAGAATAAAGAAAAATGAACAAAACCTCTGAGAAATATGCAATTATGCCAAGAGACCAAATCTATGACTCATTTGCATTCTTGAGAAAGAGAAATAATAAACAACTTGGAAAATATATTTGAGGACGTAGTCTATGAAAATTTCCTTAATTTGACTAGAGAGGTTGACTGCAAATCCAAGAAATATAGAGGACCCTAGCCAGATACTATACAAGACAACCATTCCCAAGGCACATGGTCATCAGATTCACTAAAGGTAACACAAAAGAAAAAATCTTAAAGGCAGCAAGAAAGATGGGGCAGGTAACTTACAAAGGGAATCCATCAGGCTTACAGCAGACTTTTCAACAGAAACCTTATAAGCCAGAAGAGATTGGGGGCCTATTTTTAGCAACTTAAAGAAAAAAAATTCCAACCAAGAATTTCATATGCTGCCAAACTAAGCTTCTTAAGTGAAGAGGAAATAAAATCCTACTCAGAAAGCAAAGTCTGAGGGAACTAGACCAGACTTACAAGAGATCCCCAGAAGTGGACCTGGTGAGGGGGTCCTAAGGTCCTCAGGTCCCTGGTGAGGGGGACCTACTGAGGGAGTGCTAAACATAGAATTGAAAGAGCCTGCTACCACAAAAACATGCCTCAGCACGTAGCCCGCAAGCCCTATAAAGCAACTGCATAATTAAGTCTACATAACAGCCAGCTAAAAACACGACGAAAAAGTGAAAATCACTCATGTCAACAGTAACCTTGCACATAATTGGGATTAATGCACACTTAAAAGACACAGAGTAGAAAGCCTGATAAAAGGACAAGTGCCAAATGTCAGGTTTCTTTAAGAAACCCATCTCACATATAATAACACCCACAGGCTCAAAGTAAAAGAATAGAGAAAATTCTACCATGCAAACTGAAAGGAAAAAAGAGCAGGAGTCACTATACTTATATCAGATAAAACAGACTTTAAATCAAGAATTAAAAAGGACAATAAAAGGCATTACATAATGATAAAGGGTACAAACCAACAAGAAGCCTTAACTATTCTAAATATATATGCACCCAACATTGAAGCACCCAGATTCATAAAACAAGCTCTTCTTGTTCAATGAAAATATTTGGACAAACACAAAATAATAGTGGGAGGCTTGAACATCCTACTGACAGTGTTAGATCATCAAGAAAGAAAATTAACAAAGAAACTCTGGATTTAAACTTGACACTTGACTAATTGGACCTCAGACAGCTGCAGAACACTCCACCCAACAACCAAAAAATATACATTTTTCTCGTGTGCACACAGAGTATATTCTAAGATCAACCATATGCTTGATCATAAAAAAGTTTCAATAAATTCAAAATGATTGAAGTCATACCAAGCACATTCTTGAATTGCAGTACAATAATAGTAGAAATCAATATCAACATCTCCCCAAACTCTACGAATACATGAAATTAAATAACTTACTCCCGCATAACTCCTGGGCCACCATCAAAATTAAGGCAGAAATAAAAAAAATTATTTGAAATTAATGAAAATAGGGACACAACTTACCAAAATCTCTGGATACAGCCAAGGCAGTGTTAACATGAAAGTTTATAGCCCTAAATGTCTTCATCAAGAAGTTAGAAAAATCTCAAATTAACAATCTAACATTGGAAAGGAAGAAATTAGGGCAACTAAGGGAAAGGAACCGGGGGGGAGAAAATCCCAAAGCTAGCAAAAGAATAATAAATCGCTGAAATTAGAGAAGAACTTAATGAAATTGATGTGTAAAAATCCATATAAAAGATCGATAAAACCAAGACTTGGTTTTCAAAAAACTAAATAAGATCAATAGGCCACTAGTTTAACAAAGAAAAAGAAAAAAGATCCAGGAAAGCACAATCAGAAATGAAAAAGGTGGTTTTTATCCACATCACAACTGATCCCACAGAAATACAAAATATCCTCAGAGACTATTATGAATAACTCTAAGCACACAAATTAGAAAATCTAGAGGAAATGGATACTTTCCAGTAAGCACACAATTTTCCAAGATTGAATCAGGAAGGGACTGTTACCCTAAATAGACCAATATCAACTTCTGAAATGGAATCAGTAATGAAAAACCTACCAACCAAAAAACATCCTGGACCAGTTGGTTTCCCAGCTGAACTCTACCACACTGAAAGCAATCCTGCACAAAACTATTCCAAAAAATCAAGGAGGAAGCATTTCTCCCTCACTCATTCTGTGAAGCCAGTATCAGCCAGATATGCAAATCTGGATTTGAAAAAAGAAACCTTCAGCCCAATATTCCTAATGAACACAGACAGAAAAATCTTCAAAAAAAATACTAGCAAACCAAATCCAGCAGCACGTAAGAAAGTTAATACATCACAATTAGGAAGGCTTTATTCCTGGGTTACAAGACTGTTTCAACATATGCAAATCAATAAATGTGCTTCACCACATAAACAGTATTAAAGGCAAAAACCACATAATCATCTCAATAGATACAGAGAAAGCCTTCGATAAATCCGACATCCCTTCATGGTAAAAACCCTCAACACACTCGGCATCAAAGGAACATACCACAAAATAATAAGATCCATCTATGACAAACCCATGGCCAATATCTTATCAACTGACAAAAGCTCTAACAATTTTCCTTGAGAACTGGAGTGAAACAAGGATGCCTACTGTCAGCACTCCTGTTCAACCTAGTCCTGGAAGTCCTAGTTCAAGCATTCAGGAAAGAGAAAGAAATAAGGGCATCCAAATAGGAAAAGAAGAAGTCAAACTATCTCCCTTTGCTGATGATATGATTCTACACCTGGAAAATCCTGAAGACTGCCAAATGATACCTAGAACTGATAAATGACTTTAGTAAAATTTCAGGATACAAAATCAATGTACAAAAATTAGTAGAATTTCTGTACACCAATAATGTTTAGGCTGAGCATCAAATCGAGAACATATTCCCATTTATAATAGTCAAAAGGAAAATAAAATACCTAGGAATACAGCTAACCAAGGAGGTGAAAGATCTCTACAAGAAGAACTACAAAACACTACTGAAATAAATGAAAGAAAACACAAATCAAAAGAAAAGCATTCCATGCCCATGGATTGGAAAAATCACTATTGTTAAAATGGCCATAATGCCCAAAGCAATTTACAGATTCAACACTATTCCTATCAAACTACCAATGTTATTCTTCAGATAATTAGAAATACTATTAGAACATTCATATGGAACCAAAAAAGGGCCCAAATAGCTAAAGGAATCCTAAGCAAAAAGAACAAAGCTGGAGGCACCACACTACCTGACTTCAAGTTACACGATAAGGGTAGAGTGACCAAAATAGCATGGCACCATACAAAAGCAGATGCATAAACCAATGGAGCAGAATAGAGAACCCAGAAATAAAGCCATACACCCATAAACTTTGACAAGGCTGACAGGAACAAGCAATGGGGAAAGGATCCCCTATTCAATAAATGGTGCTAGAATAACTGGCTAGCCATATGTCAAAGAGTAAAACTGGACCCCTACCTTTCACCATATACAAAAATTAACTCAAAATGAATCAACTATTTAAATGTAAGACTTCCCACTATAAAATTTCTAGAAGATAACCTAGGAAATACTCTTCTCAACATTGGCCTTAGTAGAGAATTTATGGCTAAGTCTTGAAAAGCAATTGTAACAAAACCAAAAGTAGACACATGGGACTTAAACCAAAGAGCTTCTGCACAGCAAAAGAAACTTATAACAAAGCAAACAACCTGTGGAATAGGAGAAGTTATTCACAAACCATTCTTTCAACAAAAGTCAAATATCCAGTATTGATATGGGTTAGCTCTGTGTCCCCTCCCATATCTTGTAATCCCCATATGTTGAAGGAAGGACTTAGTGGGAGGTGACTAGCTCCCAGGGGCAGCTCCCCAGTGCCTGTTCTCATAATAGTGAGTTCTCATGAGATATCATGGTTTAAAAGTGTGTGGCTGACTGGGCATGGTGGCTTACAACACGTCTGTAATCCCAGCACTTTGGGAGGCAGAGGCAGGCAGATCACCTGAGGTCAGGAGTTCAAGACCAGCCTGGCCAACATGGTGAAACTCCCATCTCTACAAAAATACAAAAATTAGCCAGGCATGTTAGCAAGTGCCTGTAATCCCAGCTACCTAGAAGGCTGAGGTGGGAGAATCAATTGAACCCAGGAGGCGGAGGTTGCATTGAGCTGAGATCGCACCATTGCACTTCAGCCTGGGTGACTGAGCAAGACTCCATCTCAAAAAAAAAAAAGTGTGTGGCTTTCTTTGCTCTCTCTCTCCTGCCACTTTGTGAAGAAGGTGCTTACTTCCTCTTCAACTTCTGCTATGATTGTAAGTTTCCTGAAGCCTCTCCAGCAATGCAGAACTGTGATTTAATTAAACCTTTTTTCTTTATAAATTACCCAGTCTCAGGTAGTTCTTTACAGCAGTGTGAGAATGGGCTAATACAAGCATCTATAGAGAACTTAAACAAATCAACAAGCAAAAAACATTTAGCCTATTAAAAATGTGCAAAATCACATGAACAGGTACTTCTCAAAAGAAGGTATACAAGTGGCCACTGAACATATGAAAAAATGCTCATCATTACTAATCATCAGAGAAATGCAAATTAGTACAATGATATACCATCTCACATCAGTCAAAATGGCTACTATTAAAAAGTCAAGGAATAACGGAAGCTGGTGAGGCTTTAGAGAAAAGGAAATATTATATACTGTTGATGAGAATGTAAATTAGTCCAACCACTGTAGAAAACAGTCTGGAGATTTTACAAAGAACTTAAAGACACCTACCATTTGACCCAGCAATTTCACTACTGGGTATGTACCCAAAGGAAAATAAATCATTCTACCAAAAAGACACATATACTCATATGTTCATTGTTGCACTATTCACAATAGCTAAGACATGAAATCAACCTACGTGCCCATCAGCATAGATTGGATAAAGAAAATGGGGTACATAGACACTATGGAATACTATACAGCCATAACAAAAATGAAATCATGCCCTTTGCAGCAACTTGGATATAGTTGGGGGCCATAATCCTAAGTGAATTTACTTAGGAATAGAAAAACCAAATACTACATGTTTTCACTTATAAGTGGGAACTAAACATTGCGCATACATGGACATTAATACAAGAATAATAGACACTGCAGTATGCTCAATAGAGAGAGGGGGAGTTGGTCATGGGTTGGAAAACCATCTATCGATACTATGCTCACTCTCTGAGTGATGGGATCTGTATTAGTCCATTTTCACACTGTTATAAATAACTACCTGACACTGGATAATTTATAAAGGTCTAATTGACTTACAGTTCCACATTGCTGGGGAGGCCTCAGGAAACTTAGAATCCTGGTGGAAGGTAAAGGGGAAGCAAGCACCTTCTTCACAAGGTGGCAGGAGAGAGAGAGATTGAAAGCTAAGGAAACCACACACATTTAAACTATCATAACTCATGAGAACTCACTCACTACCATGAGAACAGCATGGGGGAATCCACCCCCATTATCCAATCACCTCCCACCAGGTCCCTCCCTCCATGTGGGGATTACAATTCAAGATGAAATTTGGTTGGGAACACAGAGCCAAACCATATTGGGAGCTGTACCCCAAAACTCAGCATTACACAGTATTCCCATGTAACAAACCCATACATGTACCCCCATATCTAAAATAAAAGTTGAAATTAAAATATACATATATCAAAAAGAATGTATATACACACTTAAAGTTTCATAAAATACTTTTATATGTGATAATTTTAATGTTACATTTAATAATTGAATATTAAATGTGGTTAATGTTTAACATATAATTTCTTGTCAGAAATTTTCTTTATATATTAGTATGTACTCACCAAAGAGAAGCATAAGATATGTGAGACAACCATGTCTTTATTAAGTGCCTTAAAATTTTGCTTGTTTGGGATTCTATCTTTTCTTGAAAATTGTTTTAATTAATGTTAAAATAGTTTGAATTAATAAACCAGACTTAACTCCCTAACAATTTTTTTTAAAGTTTTCTCTGATGTTACTAAACTTGATCAATAAAACTACTGTTCTCAAGGTTACTAATGGCCTATTTTCTTTTGCTAAATAAAAAGTTAATAAGAAAAATCACAATTTTATTTTACTTCTCAGCAGAATTTTACCTTGCTGATGGAGTGCAGTGGCACGATCTTAGCTCACTGCAAGCTCCGCCTCCTGGGTTCATGCCATTCTCCTGCCTCAGCCTCCTGAGTAGCTGGGACTACAGGCGCCTGCCACCACACCCAGCTAATTTTTTGTATTTTTAGTAGAGATGGGGTTTCATCGTGTTAGCCAGGATGGTCTCGATCTCCTGACCTCGTGATCTGCCCACGTCGGCCTCCCAAAGTGCTGGGATTACAGGGGTGAGCCACCATGCCCGGCTGCTTCTTAGACTTTTTAAAAAATTACAATATTAACATCAAAATTGAAAACAATTCAAATAATGTTAAAGTGTCTGAACTAGCAATTGGGAAACATCATCTTATTCTTCCCACTCACCAGGTATAACTATAGTAAGCAGTGCACATGGACGTAGTCTACAAACTTTGAGATATGTGTTTACACACATTCAAATGCACCAAGTCAATAGAAATGTTAAAAATGTTCAAAAGAAATTAATGAAGACATAGCTTTTATAAAACATAAAAGAACAAATGAGAAATTATCTTAATGGACAAGGTAATTTTTTGACATTCCCTAAAATAAGACCTGTGTTTTTGCTTTCATAAGCTACTCCAATATCTGGAAGTTCAACCCTCTCTTCCAGCTTGGCTGAGCTCCTGGCAATTGCTAATTTAAGGTTAAGGCACAAACCTGCTTGTAACACAAGGGAAGCCACCAGGGACCTGCCGGCATTCTGCTACTCTGGCCCTATGGAGAAAAGCAGAATCAATTCTGCCACAGATGGGAAAAACCAAGGAATAGCCAACAAATGTTTGAAGAAAACAGCAGAATAAAAGAAAAATAAGAACCATCACATGGAAGAATTTACACACACAAAAATTATTAAAAACAGAAATTGACATTAAGATACATGTGTAGCAGGACAAGCCACAGACAAAACCCCTCAGATAACGAGTTAAAGATGGAAGGGGTTTATTCGGGCCGGGAGCATTGACAAGACTCCTGTCTCAAGGGCCGAGCTCTCCAAGTAAGCAATTCCTGTCCCTTTTAAGGGCTCACAACTCTAAGGGGGTCCGCTTGAGAGGGTCGTGATCGATTGAGCAAGCAGGGGGTATGTGACTGGGGGCTGCATGCACTGGTAATTAGAATGGAACAGAATAGGGCAGGGATTCTCACAGCACTTTTCTATACAATGTCTGTAATCTATAGATAGCATAACCGATTAGGTCAGGGGTCGATCTTTAACTACCAGGCCCAGGGTGTGGCGCCAGGCTCTCTGCTTTTGGATTTCATTTCTGCCTTTTAGTTTTTACTTCTTCTTTCTTTGGAGGCAGAAATTGGGCATAAGACAATATGAGGGGTGGTCTCCTCCCTCTCATGTATTTAATAGTCTCAGAAATATGTATGTAAGAAAATGTCATGGGCAAATAAATTACACAAGAAAGGAAAGGGGGCACGGAGAAATTGAGAGACAAAGTTAAGATGTATACAAGTTGTCAACATATATTTGATGAGGATTCTTGCAGGAGAAAACAGGAGAAACAGACATCAAATAATGGAATTAATAATACAATATTTTGATAAAGTGCAAACTTATATTTTTTATTCATAGCCTATGGCTTCTGTGGGCTATCTAAAAATTCTTGGCTTAATCCAGAGAAGTGAAAATTTAAGGTTAAGACCATATACGTGTGGGTCTATTTATGGACTTTATTCTGTTTGTTGCTCTGTATTCTGTTTGCTGCTCTGTTCCTATGCCAATACTAAATTGCCTTGATTACAACAGAAAACTATTTTTATGTTTATGATGCTGATTATTTCTCCACATTTTTCTATATGGTTCTTGGCTCTTTGTATTTCCTTTTTTGTTGTTTTTTTTAAAAAAGATTTTATCTATATTATTTTGGATAATTCATGTTTTTCTTCTTAATGTATAAGAACGTTCTTTATCCTTTTCTCTATATTCTTATGTTTGCAATTGCACTTAATTTTGTTTTTGGTCTTTTATTGTTAATTTTAAAGGTTTAGAAATGTTATCTGTATTTTCCTTTGTGATTCTTTTTCTCATTACTGCTGTGCTTAGCTAGTTCCAGAAATCACAAACTTGCTCATTTTGCATCTACATTTTTCTAGATAAATATTTCTAGTAAAATATTTTCAATTTTTTAGATTTTGACTAAAAATTTAAAAATAGAGAATGAGACATAACAAATTAAAAAAAAAAAATCTTGATCTTGTTTGCATATGCCCTCAGACATGACCATCAAAGATTTTTCCTGAGTTTTTTTCCAAAGTGAACTATAAACTAATTTATTTTTCCCCCTTGGATCCCAGTGCTATAGGACTGTTATCCCAGAGGTGACAAGAGTTACCTCTTACCACATGGAAAAAAATCCATGCAAGAAGGGTGCAGATGGCAGCTCTGACTTTCATAGTCCTGTAACCCTGACTGCAAATTACAGCTTGTAATGAGTCACATACAGATTGTGAAAGGAAAATATCTTGGGCCCTTTCAAGCTGGGAACTGCTCAGGGCAAATCTGCCTCCCACTTTGTTAAAAAGTTATTGCTATGCTCACTGAGATAGATGCGTATCTGATTGCCTCCTTTGGAAAGGCTAATCAGAAACTCAAAAGAATGCAATAGTTCATTGTTGCTCACCTACCTGTGACCTGGAATCACTCTCCCGGCTTCCAGTCTTCTTGCCTTTGCTTCAAGTTGTCCTTCCTTTCCAGACTGAACCAATGTGCTTCTTACATATATTGATTGATGTCTCATGTCTCCCTAAAATGTGTAAAACTAAGCTGTGCCCCGACCACCTTGGCACATGTCGTCAGGACTTCCTGAGGCTGCGTCACAGGCGTGCATCCTTGACCTCGGCAAAATAAACTTGCTAAATTAACTGAGACCTGTCTCAGATTTTGGGGGTTCACATTTTGGTAACCACAGGGGGATTCTGAGTGAAGATGCCGCTGACCTTTCACAAATCTCCTATGGGTGTTTGGTACCCGCATCAGCTAACTTTATGGCTCAAACCAATAGGACAATTTGTGGAGGTATTTGAACACCTTCTCCAGCGAATCCCTGATCTCTCAAAATTTCGTCGAGATCTAAAGTTTATTTTTCTTTACAACTCCACTTTTTTTGGAGACCTACTTGCTTCCAACAAGGAAGGCATGTCTTCCTACTTTCATGACAATGGAAGGCAGGTAACTCCTTTATGGAGTTTGAGCTCACTTCCAACATGGAAGAGGAGTTTTATTTTTCCCTGCTTCTAGGATGGTAGATACCAGTCTACAGCCTGAGACCCATCACAAGGTAAGAAACTGGTTTGGGATTCTGTCTTGCAAATTCTTTTTAAATAACTAAAGTTAGCATTAACAAGCAGCTGGTGTTAATTTCTGCTTACACTTAGAGCACTCAGAAATCATGCAATTTGTGTGATCATTATTAGTTTTCCTTAACTGTTTTGTTGTTTGTTTCTGGTCTTGTTGGGTTTGTGTGTGTGTGTGTTTCAGTGCTTTCCCTTATCATATTTGAACAACTCCAAACCTTCTAGCTCATTAATGTGGTCTTCCACTCCAAAGAAATAAGAGCACCTTGCTCCCCTCAGCCTTTCAAGGCATTCTCAGGCTACTGAGAATCATGTGAAGGAGTCTGGGAGAAACACTCCCTAAGACAAGCAGTGGCTCTAAATAGCTTCCCCTGCAGAAGAACATACTTGGGGTTTAACCTCAGACAGCAGGTACATATAAGGAGCTGACCCCTCCTGCACCTTGAGGCCCTGACACCCTGTGCCAGGTAGCTGAGACATGGGTGAACCAAACAGGTTCAGGGGGTCATGACCCTGAAGAGCTAGGTCTGCGAGCAGCACATTTTGGGTCTGACACACGTCCCAACTTGGTTAAATCCGAAGAGTTCCTTGGGGAAGAAAGCATTTGAAGTGGGAGGAAAAGGGCCAGCAAAAAGGAAAAAGAAAAATAGAAAAGATTTTTGATTTTGACTGCTAAAGGGGATTTACTTACATAACAAGACCATTTTTTGCCAGTCCAAACTGAAAGAGCAATGGCAGTGCTACTGAAATAGCAGCATTTTGTCCTAGCTGATATACGTAATGAGATTTAAAAAGATGTTTTAAAAAGTTTAACAGTTAAAAGTCAGCTTAACTAAAAGGAAAACATCCAAAATGTGTATGTGTATGTGTGCATGTGTGCATATTTGTATTTAAAAGGCCCTCATGGTTTTGGTTTTGTTTGTTTGATTGTTTGTTTTTCTCTCCTAAGATCTTGTCTTTTTTCGAGCAAAAGCATTTTTTTTCTTTCTTATCAGTTGACTGAATTCTGTTTTCACCTGATTTATTGACTAAAATAGTTATTACAACAGAGACTACACTTGGGTTTTTAAGGAATAATGTAGTTTAGACACTCAGAAATGTCTTTGTTTAAAAAAAGGTTTTTTAAGTGCACTGTAAGGGCGTCTCCCTCTAGCACCACCAGACTTTTTCTCTCTGTACCTTATGATGGAAATTTTGCTATTTAATTTTCACCTGAGTTGTTTCCTTTAATATGCAAATTTAAGGCTATTTAGCTATCAACTGCCTAGGATTGTAAAACAGGTTATCAAGGATCTAAAAGTCTCAGATAGGAAAAATACATGGTCTTTATGAATCTATAAAATGTACTTCCATTGACATGCCCAATACATCTATGTATTTATATATTGTGTATACAATGCTTCACTACTGAAAATATATAAAGGGATCTAATTAATTGGCTTAAAGAAAAATGAAAGCATTTAAATCAAATACTTTATCAGGAAAAAAGAAAAGACTAGTCAAATGCTTTATCAAGTTTATATAACTTAAGTAAAATCTTTAATAAATAAGCTAGCTTTAGAAATTATTAGTAAAGTAATATCAGAAATGTCTGAGAAATTGCCAGCATACATTTTTTTTGCATTTATTAATCAGGCAATTCAATACTTATCCCTGCCAAATAGTATAAGGTGTCAAAATTTGGCATAGGGGTTACAAACGTATAAACCCAACCCAAAACAGAGTGATCTTTGCTTGTGTAATTTTTAATAAATAAGACATTGATGTTGAATTAATGAAAACAGCTGCTTCTTATATTTAGTAAGATTACCATGACTTCTAATCTTGTGGCTTTAGGGAGTCTAGTCCACAGGCAGTAAGGAGGCTTGTTTTGGGAAAGGACTGTTACTGTCTTTATTTCAAAGATAAACCATAAACTAAGTTCCTCCCAAAGTCCAGAAATGAACAAGGACAGCTTGGAGGCTAGAAGCAAGATGGAGTGTCAGTTAGGTCATATCATTTTCACTGCCTCAGTTATATTTTTGCAATGGTAATCTATAACTTTAAATCATAACTGTCACAGTTTTCATAAATAATGTAGGTACACCATTAAAATAAAATAATTAGGTAAAAGTAATAAGATAAATACTTGTAGACAAGTGTCATAATTTATAATCTAAAGTTGTATTAAATTAATTCTATTTAATTTTCATTATTTGGGTATTTTCCAATCTATATTGTAGGAGAGCATTCTTGCAAAAAAAAAACGGTGAACAAGTTTTGTCTATTTCAAAGCTTATTTAAAGGTTATATATAAAACAATGTAAAAGGAACCAGGAAATAAAAAAGAGATGTAAAGAAAATTATAAAAATAAAGAGATTTTGTGTGCGTGGTAAGAAAGCTTAAAGAGAAACAATTTTATATGAGAAAGCATCTTATACAGCAGATTTAGTCTTAGATAAAATGACTGGTTGTTTAAGAAGGAGGGATATTCAGGAAAAAAAAAACGTCTCAAGCATGTTATGAACAGCTGGTGTAAGTCACAATAAGAGGATTTATTTTGAAAAAAAATCTTTAATATGATCAAACTGTCATATTATTAAATTTTAGTTTGCTTAGAAAAAAACTGAGATAAATTTTTGAATTAAGGTTATTACATCCATTTATCTTCCTGTATGTGCGTTTAAATTTCTTGTGGCATTGAGTTACAGGGCTTTGAGTCCTGGATCTAAAAAGGACACCAAGTCCTGCTAAATCTTAAACACTGACAGCAATTAAAGCCTCATCTTCAGGGCCTGTAGAAGATGCCAATCAAAATAAACTGCATTCCTGAGACACAGGGCCAGAAATTAAAGCCATTCAACTTCTCAAGGCCCAGGGACTATCACAGAAGAGGTGGGCACATAAGATTGTAAGGGCTGATTTTGAAAGATAAAATAAGTTAAGTTTCTCTATAAATTAATCATTAATGTCAAAGACACACTGATGCAAGACCAGCATATGGACCCCTGTGTCGGATTAGCAAGGTTTGCTTGAAGCACTAATCAACTCCTTAATAAATGTTATAAAGGTATAAAAGGCTTATTATGGAAGTTATATTTTATGATCAATATTAAATTTTATAGATTGTTACAAAATTTTGAAAAACAAATTTAACTGGCTTCATGCTATTTTTATTAGGACCTTTTTGTTTTTTGAGATGGAGTCTCGCTCTGTCGCCTGGGCTGGAGTGTAGTGGTGCGATCTTGGCTCAGTGCAACCTCCGCCTCCCGGGTTCATGCCATTCTCCTGCCTCAGCCTCCCTAGTGGCTGGGACTACAGGCGCCTGCCACTATGCCCGGCTAATTTTTTATATTTTTAGTAGAGATGGGGTTTCACTGTGTTAGCCAGGATGATCTTGACCTCCTGACCTTGTGATCCACCCACTTCGGCCTCCCAGTTTTATTAGGACTTCTTATTTGGAAAATTAAGTCTTGTCTCTCAAAGAAGGAAGGTTTTCACTTTTTTGAAATGCTTGAGTTACCACTTTGGTTACATGAATGACTTCACAATGACCTGTAATTCTATTTTGTGATACAAGTGTTTTAAACCTTTTACATTTGACAAGCTTTCCAAAATCAAACTACAAATTATGTCTTTTTCTGACCTAATTAATCCTTAGGATATTAATTTCTCTAAAGTCCAAAAATGACATTATTTGGCTTATTTGGTATAAAAGTTATACCAGAAGAATTGTCAAATATTAAATGGTGCTTGATTTCCTTTGGGCTGTATTTGTAAAATATGTTATTGGTATGTGTTCCAAAATTATGGCAAACTCCTGTTATTTTGATATGACTTAGAATGCATTATCAGTAATAAGCATAACTGTTATGTTAAAGTTATTGTGTACCACAGAGGTAATAAATTTCTTTGTCAGTTGTGTCTTTGACTATGGGTGCCCTAAAACCTTTTTTTATCCATGGACAATTGTTGTCTTGTTTTGGTTCTCTTTAGAAGGTGATTTTATAATCAGCTATAAAACTTTAACAGGTGCTCTTGAATGCAGGTTTCTGATAACTTCAAAAATTGTAACATTGGAATAGAGAAAAAATGTTCAGGACTCATGGAGAGTTAAAATGTTCATGAATATTAAGCAGAACAGAAATTAACTGCATGGACTGAACTAATCTTTCTAATTTTTTGCTTGAAATCTTTGCTGATCCTTTGTTTTGATTTTCAGAGTCTTAAAACTTTTCTCTTGAGCTACTCACAGCTTTAAAAAATTTAGTATAGTCCTATGAACAAAATTTGGAGCATATTTGTTTCTCTCTACCTGATTTATCCAGAATTTGGAAACTATTTGTGAGTATTCTCAACTTATGGCAAAATAGTAATTTGCACAAGTGCAATAAGAGTCTGTTTTCAGGCCAGGATTGGTGGTTAATGCCTGTAATCCCAGCACTTTGGGAAGCCAAGGCAGGTGGGTCACCTGAGGTCAGGAGCTCGAGACCAGCCTGTCCAACATGGTGAAACCCCATCTCTACTAAAATACAAAAATTAGCTGGGTGTGGTGGTGGGCACCTGTAATCCCAGCTACCCAGGAGGCAGAGGCAGGAGAATTGCTTGAACCCAGGAGGCAGAAGTTGCAGTGAACCGTGATCGTGCCATTGCACTCCAGCCTGGGCGACAAGAGTGAAACTCCATCTCAAAAAAACAAACAAACAAACAAAAAAGAATCTGTTTTCATTTGCAACAGGACACAATTGGAGAAACGTTATTTTACCAAGAGTTTAACTGGAATGTTGTGCTCTCCTTTAAGGAATCAAACTTGAGTTATGGAGCCAATAAAGCCCTTGGAAAAACTGGCCTCGTATTCTGTGTACACAGTCCCTGTACAGAGTTTCTGACCTGTGCTAAATAAAGAATGTCACCTTCTGACAGGCTCAGAAGGCCCAGGTTTATCTTGGAACCTCAAGAGGAGAGGAGATTCACCCAACTCATAGATATTTGATGGCACAAATCCATGGCTCTGCTCAGCTTTTAAAAAGTCTTATCTGAGATTCCTTCTATGGAACAAAGTTCCATTAAAGACAATTTAAAAGCCTATGTAAAAATAATTATTCTTGCTGCAATGCATAAAAATCATTAGGTAAAGTATAATAAAGAAAACCAGTCCTACCATGATTTGTCTTTAGTAAAATGGGAAAATGGAGAGAGAAAAATTATGTTTCAAAAACTATAGTACACCTGTTGTCGGGATCTAATCTTGCCGTAATGTTTTTTCCATTTTTATTATTTCTACAGTTTGGGCTGAATTCTAATTTTTTCTTGGCTACAAGTCTTCAAAATAATGTTTTATTGTATTTCCTTCTTTTTTTCCATTTATCCTAATTGGGTGTCACTGAAAACTAACTTGTGCTTTTTTTAAAGCCCTGCAAACTGAAACCAGACAACTTAAACTTCAAAAGAAAATAACCGCAACCTATTTACATACATAAGCCACTTTCATACCTGCCTACTGATGTATAGACTTCAGAGTAATGTGGCTTATATTAATTTTCCAGGATTGTTCTTTCGTTTGTTGTTGTTTTTCTCTCCTCCTCTCCCTAATTTCTCTTCACAGGATGTGAGACTTCACAACCTACTAAAAATGAGCTTTTGGGACCTACCCATCTAGGAATAAACCATCCTCACCGTAAAAGATCAGGTGGAAACCTGAGACCAGAGTGTCAGGCCTCTGAGCCCAAGGTAAGCCATCATATCCCCTGTGACCTGCACATACACATCCAGATGGCCAGTTCCTGCCTTAACTGATGACATTCCACCACAAAAGAAATGAAAATGGCCTGTTCCTGCCTTAACTGATGACATTGTCTTGTGAAATTCCTTCTCCTGGCTCATCCTGGCTCAAAAGCTCCCCTACTGAGCACCTTGTGACCCCCAGTCCTGCCTGCCAGAGAACAACCCCCCTTTGACTGTAATTTTCCTTTACCTACCCAAATCTTATAAAATGGCCCCACCCCTATCTCCCTTCCCTGACTATCTTTTCAGACTCAGCCCGCCTGCACCCAGGTGAAATAAACAGCCTTGTTGCTCACACAAAGCCTGTTTGGTGGTCTCTTCACACAGACGCGCATGAAACAGAGACTCATTTTCTTCTAAAATACTTTCTCCAAAAGATTTTTAAGAAGAAAAGGGGGAAAATGTGACAGGAAAATATCTTAGGCCCTTTCAAACTGGGAACTGCTCAGGGCAAATCTGCCTCCCACTCTATTCAAAGTCATCCCTCTGCTCACTGAGATAGAAGCATATCTGATTGCCTCCTTTGGAAAGGCTAAACAGAAACTCAAAAGAATGCAACTGTTTGTTGTCTGTCACCTATCTGTGACCTGGAAGCCCCATCCCTGCTTCCAGTCTTCCTGCCTTTGCTTCAAGTTGCCTTGCATTTCCAGACCATACCAATGTACTTCTTACATATATTGATTGATGTTTCATGTGTCTCTAAAATGTATAAAACTAAGCTGTGCCCCGACCACTTTGGCACATGTCGTCAGGACTTCCTGAGGCAGTGTCATGCGGCTGAGTCCTCGACCTTGGCAAAATAAACTTTCTAAAGTAACTGATGATACCTGTCTCAAATTTTCGGGGTTCACAATATCCAGAAGTATATCTATAAAAAGTTATTTGTTTTCTTCTAAATTACAATATCCACTGTATAGAGCACCATTGATGAGTAACTCCATTTTAGAAAAAGACCTCATCTTATATTTCAAATGGCATCATATCACTGGGACCAGATGTTTGTCAAGACAGAGGTGTAAGACAGCCCTCACCAGAGGATGCAAAGATGGTAGTCCAAGACACTCCCCTTGTCCGTGTTGCTATCCTTGGACTGGTTCATTAACATCTTTCCCCATACTACACGGTTTTCTCTCAATGTTAAATGTTACTGAGATGTGGAAATTTTAATCTATCAGATGTATATATTCATTATACTACTATGTATGGTTTGCCATATTGACTAACTTGTAGATCAGCTTGAGCCTGTGTGCTCTTGGCTGTGACTGCCAAATGAACAGATAATACTAAGGAGATTTGCCTCCTTGGGAACTCCATGTAGCTTGTGTCTTTTATGAATAAATAAGCATCAATAAAAGCTTGACCTTATAAGAAGATGCAAACATGCATGGATCTGATTATGTCTGACCTTGTACATCTCATGACATCTGCAGTCAATGAACATGTCCATTTTAGTCTCTGGATAGGCCTGGAAAGGAAAGGTATACACAAATACTTGATAAGTGGAAAAAATAAATGTCTGCAATTTGGGTACATACTAATACCTTCGTTCTGTTTGTTAATTGTTTAAATTTTGCTTTTGTTGTATGCAACTAAAGCATGCTTATGGTATATGCATCTTCTGTTTTTTACAATTATTTGGCATAAATACAATGGTTTTATTTTTATTTTGTTTGTTTTAGTCTACCATTCCTCAGATAACGAGAGCTCTAGCTAAACATGTAATCTTTCAGGAGACAAAGTTATGTATTATCCATGTCTGCAGGCTTTGAACTTCAGAGAGATAGTTACCTTCTGGCATCTAATAGATCTCTCTATTGTGATTCTACTGAAATAAATTGCTTCTGCTTTTAATCATGATTCTGTATCTGAACCAATGGAGTCTACGACAAACAGTAATTTCCACATGTGTTTTCAAGGCTTTTCTTTGCTCTGCCTCGCTTCAGCAAGTAATTTGTTATTTATGGACCATATTTTCTAAAATATAAAGCCATATAACTTTATTTACTTCTCCCTTATCCCTTTTCTTGCCTTTTGGTTTCCTGACAATTTTAAACCACAAATTGATGTTAAAAGAGGTTTACTAGGAGGGTAAAGACACATAAGCAGAGTGCTCACTACGCAGAAGGAAAGTCAGAACCTTCCCCATGGTTCTCAGCGGCAAGGCATGGCAAAGGGGTTAAGCTCAGGTGGACCAATGTCAGGAAGTTCCAGTTATATTGTATTTCAGTCAGGACAGAAGACCTGTCACTTGTCAGCAGTCATTTCTGGCTGCTTTTTCCCAACTTCTTATAATCCAAAATGTTCAGAAGACCTCTTACTTGTCAGCAGTCATTTCTGGCTGCTTTTTCCCAACTTCTTATAATCCAAAATGTTCCAGGCACATGGAAAACAGGGAGAAAACAATTCCATGTGGAAGCTTTCCAAACATTCGGGGCCTAATGACTAAGACATTATGAGAGAGGTGAGAGACCTGGCTCAAGAAAAGAAAAGAAAACAAACAAACAAAAAACAGTATTCCCAAAGAAAGAAAACATCTAGTGTGGAAAATCATGGGATAAAAAGCCATATTGTCGTGTGAGCCACAGGAGGCTGTCTGCTGATCCCTGAGGGCCACACATATTTTGGGGTAGAGGGGAAGAGGAGTACCTTCACTTATAATTCCTTCTAAATTTTCTAAAACTTAATCTATTGATGTATTATTTTCTGTTCTATCCTTGTTTTTAATGTAAAAATGTTAATGGGAGGATTTTGAAGGAAATGTGATTTATAATCTTATACTCATATTATTCGCAGTCCAGGAAATGGCACAATACTTCTTTGAAATGATTAAATACTTCTCATAATTAAATGCTCTAAAAAAATCAAACTCTGTGGAATCAAAGCTCTTGTACTAAATCACAAAACGTCACAATGATAGTTAATTCACCTGTGTCCAAAGCAGTAATTTGTTAGTATTTACATAAATAAAATGATCACACACCACTCTTGACATAGTTTTTATTGTAATATTAGTTTGTCTTTTGGACTCCCACAATAACTTGCAGAATTGATTGATTCCTGAAAGGCAAGAGTTTATGTAACAGAACCATTTTTATTCTAATGTGTACATTTCAAAGGCGAATCAAGAAAAAATTGTTTTATTTCAGTTATTGTTAATACTATATTTTTAAAGCTTTTTAAACTTCATTTGGAAATTCTCTATTTCTGATGGGCAGAAAAAAAAATCTGATGTAGGATGTCTTTTTCACTAGAAAACATCTTTTTTATTTTTTTAATTTTGATTTTTAAGAATTTAAGGACAAAGATCCTTCCTCATTGCCAGTTGTTTAATTTAAGGAAACATAAATATCCTCATACTCTGGCCTTTTTTTTTTTTTTTTTTTTTTTTTTTTTTGAGATGGAGTTTCGCTCTTGTGGCCCAGGCTGGAGTGTAGTGGCGTGATCTCGGCTCACTGCAACCTCCACCTCCCAGGTTCAAGCGATTCTCTTGCCTCAGCCTCCCAAGTAGCTGGGATTACAGGTGCCTGCCACCATGCCCAGCTAATTTTTTGTGTTTTTAGTGGAGATGGGATTTCACCATGTTGGCCAGTCTGGTCTCAAACTCCTGACCTCGTGATTTGCCCACCTTGGCCTCCCAAAGTGCTGAGATCACAGGCTCTAACCATTCTTAAAGGTCCATTCACTTATAGCTCCCTCAGACTCAATTTTCCCCAGTCTTCCCTTCCTTCTTGTTTCTGTTCTGTCTCCTAGAACAGTAGGCAGGATGGGGAAGAGTTAAGAACAGATATAGAGGTGAACACTGAAGACATTTACATTTTTCTCCAGGCTAGGACTTTCAGCTTAATACCTTTTTGTTATACCTCATTTTAAATGGGAATATATAGCACAATTAAAACAGAATCTTGATTAGAGATTCGAAGCCTTCCTTCATCTGGAGTAGAGCTTTAATAGAAAATTTTCATGAATGATTTGCTCCATTCTGTTGAACACATTTTTTTCCAGCTTAAAGATAATAAGTACTAAGAAAGCCACCTAAGTACTATGTGGAGATATTGATAGACTGTTCTCAGACAATTTGCAGTAGTGGGTACAGGGTAAATACCAAGGTTTTCTAGAAAACTGACTGCTAAAAGTCAAAGAAACTTTAAAAAATAAAAATGGCTTTTTATTCCATCAGTCAAATGGGAAACACTCTGATATATTTATTATTTGTTTATTTAAAAGCAGTATTTGTTAAATAACTACTATATTTCAGGAATATAGAATATCTATAACAGACAAGTGCATTTTAGGGGAAAAACTAATTAAATGCTTTATTAATAGGCTATTATTGAGAACTCTGGTACTGAATTTTAACCCCAACCCTTACCCCTTTAACTGCCTTTTCTATATTTGGGACACAAAAATCATGAGAAACAATAACAGAATACAAACTAGAAGTTTCCTCCTTAGGGTAGCAGATACACACGGAGGACTAAACATCACACATTTAACTAGGAGACAGCTGACTAGAAACTCACTCTTAGCTTAAACTCTGAAAACAAGGAATTCCAGAGCAATCATTAGAACAGCAGGGCACACCAACAGGAATTCGTTTTGAAAAACAGAAGAATGTTTTAGAAACAAAATCGTTTGTGTTCTCAGTCCAAATTATGGGAACATAATAATGAGAAATAAATTCAAAAGTTAAAAGAATATATTAAGAAAAGGAAAGCATAAATATATCATTAAAAAGGAAAGCTACATTTGAGGGCTTAACGCTCTGTTGTGAGAAAAAAAAAAAAAATGAACTGGGCTATAGAAAATTGAATCGATGTGGAAGTAATAGTAAGTCCACTCAGAATGCAGGTTAAAATGTGACCAATGCTGAGATAACAAAGAACAAAAAAGAAAGAATAAAAAGTCCACATAAATACATTTGAGTTTCTACAAAATGGGAGAAAATTTTCGCAACCTACTCATCTGACAAAGGGCTAATATCCAGAATCTACAATGAACTCAAACAAATTTACAAGAAAAAAAAAAACAACGCCATCAAAAAGTGGGCAAAGGATATGAACAGACACTTCTCAAAAGAAGACATTTATGCAGCCAAAAGACACATGAAAAAATGCTCATCATCACTGGCCATCAGAGAAATGCAAATCAAAACCACAATGAGATACCATCTCACACCAGTTAGAATGGCAATCATTAAAAAGTCAGGAAACAACACGTGCTGGAGAGGATGTGGAGAAATAGGAACACTTTTACACTGTTGGTGGGACTGTAAACTAGTTCAACCCTTGTGGAAGTCAGTGTGGCGATTCCTCAGGGATCTAGAACTAGAGATACCATTTGACCCAGCCATCCCATTACTGGGTATATACCCAAAGGACTATAAATCATGCTGCTATAAAGACACATGCACACGTATGTTTATTGAGGCACTATTCACAATAGCAAAGACTTGGAACCAACCCACATGTCCAACAATGATAGACTGGATTAAGAAAATGTGGCACATATACACCATGGAATACTATGCAGCCATAAAAAATGATGAGTTCATGTCCTTTGTAGGGACATGGATGAAACTGGAAATCATCATTCTCAGTAAACTATCATGAGGACAAAAAGCCAAACACCGCATGTTCTCACTCATAGATGGGAATTGAACAATGAGAACACACGGACACAGGAAGGGGAACATCACACTCTGGGGACTGTTGTGGGGTGGTGGGAGGGGGGAGGGATAGCATTAGGAGATATACCTAATGCTAAATGGCAAGTTAATGGGTGCAGCACACCATCATAGCACATGTATACATATGTAACTAACCTGCACATTGTGCACATGTACCCTAAAACTTAAAGTACAATAATAATAATAAAAAAAAAGAAAGCAGAAGCAATGGTTTAGAAGCAATAATCAAAGAAATAATAGAAGAGTGTTTTTCTGAGGTGAAGAAAAAACAGGAGATTTATATAATGGTACATTCACATAAAACGGTCTTTTAAATCAGGTCTTTACATAATAAAGGACTATACTGTACCAATGGAAAACAAAAAGATCAAAACTTCTGTTGCAGGATGTAGCTGATAGTTATTGCTTCAAAATATACAGTCCCCAAATACCAGTGGCATATGACAATATGAATTTTTTTTTCTTGCAGATCTACACATCCACCAGTAAAGCTCTGTGATCGCAGCTGGGTTCACTCACATGTCTGGGAGTCAGCTGGATTTAGCAGGGTAGCTCTGCTTCACTCCACAGGCCTAGCCTTCTTAGGTGTGCTCCACATCTCATTCTGAGACCCAGGCTGAAGGGCAGCAGCCTCCTGGAACAGCCCTTCGCGTAGCAATAGCGAAAACACAAAGGGCAGGTCAAAGCAAGCAAGTATACAAGTCCCTGCTTACACCCCACTTCTTAACATTCTACCCACATGCCTGAGCTCCTTCAAGGACATTTTATGTATGTATTAGCACTACCCAGTGAAGTCAATGAGAGCTGCCATTCCTCATAGGAACTCTAGTTTGAAAAAAAAATTGAGTCTTATTTGTAACGAAGGGAATGCCTATGTTCTGTGCCATAAAAAAAACACTAATTCATGTATTCATATATGCTTTAACAACTCTATCAAGCTGATATTTATGGTTTCAATAATCCTATTTCTACATCAAATGCAATGCATAAAGTTATTTGCAAAGGAGATAGTTTGAATTTTGTCCTCACTGAACAAAGAGGCAAATCATAGTTCTGTTCTTTCTTTTCCCAATGTATTCTCTCTCCTTTTCCTCCACATTTATCTCTAAATATAAAAGTATGCAGTTTTACTTCAGTAAGATTTAGAATTACATCACCTCCATGACTCACCACTCACCTCTAGCAGAAGATACACAATTTTGGTTAAATCACTCCCAAAGTAATAAGCCTAAAGTCTTCTTTTCTGGCTTTCAGGAAGCCTAGAGAGAGCTGACCTGCTAATGAAATGCCATTTGTGTAACAATCCCCAAGTCTCTTATGAGTGTTGCCAATAAATGAAATTCAACAGCATTACAAAACAAAAAGTGCTATCACAAGAAAGGATGTTGGGTATTCCTGATGGTGTGTGTGCATGTGCATGTGTGTGTACTGCATTTGCATAGATAATTATTGGAGTTTGATAGACAGTTTGACATCCTTTAAAAAGTAATAATGTACAGAAAGTACAAGTCAGAAGAGGAGATGAAGGAAAATAGACACTTTCCTGTACTGTTGGTAGACATTTCAATGAGTGCAAACATTCCAGGGAAAAATACAACAATGCTTAGAGAACATTAGTATGAATTGTTTTCACCTGAATAAGGAGTTTAAAAATTTAAAAATACATGCAGTTTAGAGAAGGTTGGATTTTACTGGCCAGATTAAAATGCATTATATCAAATGAGCAAAATTATTATATTCCACAATAAGAATATTATTCCCAATAGCTCCAGTTACAATAGACATTCTTTATATACATAACACTATAGTAGGAATAAGTGTATGCAAGTAAAATAAATAACATTGGAAGTCAAGAAAGAGATTCTCCTATAGACTCTGAATTGGAAACTGTATTAAGGTGGAAAATAAGATTGTAGGCAACAGGGCTTAGACACTAAATCAAGATAATTTACTGACCTTGACTGTACAAACATACTTTAAATGTGATACATTCTAGTCAGGATCAAAATTCTCATTTATCTATATCACCTCACCTGTTCTGCTAGACACTTTGAAATAGTCACAAACGCATTTGTACATGTGCCAAGCTGATTACAGATGAGTGAAACCGAATTGGATGCTATTACAAGAACATAAGTCCCATTTCAAAGATACAGCTGCTACTCAGGAACAGTGTTTTTGTTGCCATAAAGGAGTAAAGACACAGTGGGCTAAGTTGTGAGTTTTTCAAGAAAATATAGAAAAAAAAATGTTTGCTTTGAATTTCCTAATTTTTTAATATCTTTGGTTTTACTTGGGAATTCAGGAACACAAACTCAATTTAGTAATATTACTCAGTATAGGATGAACAATTCTAATCAATTCTGTAAGACCAGTTCTTATTTATAAATTTCATATTCATATTTTATTAGATTTCATTTTTAAATAATTTAATTATTTCATTTTATTTTTCCCTTCATCATCTTCTGGGTACATATACCTTTCTATTCCTTATGTACCTCTGTAATGTTTTGGATCTATAGCTGTGGTGTATATCGTTATAAAATACATTAATATTTACAAAATAAGCAATGTACTTTGTGTATTTTCAAGTTTACTTTAAATGGTAATGAGCTATTAATAATCTTTAGCAAAGTCGACATTATATTTTTAATCTACTTTAGTACTCCTTTGAAGAGTCCTATACGTTTTGTTTTGTTTGTTTGTTTGTTTTGTGGAGACAGAGTCTCACTCTGTTGCCCAGGCTGGAGTGCAGTGGCGCCATCTCTGCTCACTGCAGCCTCTGCCTCCTGGGTTCAAGCAATTCTCCTGCCTCAGCCTCCTGAGTAGCTGAGACTACAGGCACATGCCATGACACCTGGCTGATTTTTTTGTATTTTAGCAGAGATGGGGTTTCACCATGTTGCCCAGGCTGGTCTCAAACTCCTGAGCTCAGGAAATCCATGCACCTCAGCCTCCCAAAGTGCTAGGATTACAGATGTGAGCCACCGCGCCCGGCTGAAGAGTCCTATATGTTTTAACTACTTACATTTCTACTGGTACTGTCATGGGCAAACTTATGTCCTCCCAAAAATATGTGTTGAAATTTCACCCTCTAGAACTTTTGAAAGTGACTTTATTTGGAAGTAGGGTTTTTACAGACTTAATTAAATTAAGGCAAGATCATTAAGATGGGCCCTAATCCAAAATGTTTGATATCTTTTATAAAAGGGGGAAATTTGGGCACAAAGACAGAGAACAACACAGGAAGATAAAGGCAGAGATTGGGGTGACACATCTATAAGCTAAATGCCAAAGATTGCTGGCAAATCACCAAAGCTGGAAGAGACACATGGAACAGATTCTCCTTCACAGCCCTCAAAAAGAATAAACCCACTGACACTTTGATTTCAGACCTCTAGCCTCTAGAACGGGGAGACTTCTGTCGTTGAACCCATGTAGTTTATGACCCTCTGTTACTGCTGCCCTAGCAAATGGATACAGGCAGCCATTTAGATTGTCTGATGAGCCCACTAACTAATGATCTGATAAATATATACTCATGTCTGTCCCTCTGGGGATTTGTGATAGTTTTTCTGAGTTATATGTCATAAAATAGGATAGCTGCATCATCTGGTATATATACAATCAATCTCACTAAATAATGACAGATTTCTCTTCAGAATCACTCTGTCAGTTTACACTTTCTCAGCAGTGCAGGACAATTGTCCATTCCCCAGCTTTCTGAGGATTTTCAGATTTATCAGATTTTTTGTCATGTGCTTTTAGTATGCCCTGCATTTCCCCTGTCTGGAAATTACCTATTCATAACAACGAAGTTTTCTAATTGAAGAGTAGGATGATTCTCTACTTTTAATATTCAGAAGCTGTGCTGTAAGTACTTTCTCCCACTCTTTGCTCTTTTTAATCTTTTATGCTGTTCTTTGACAAATGGAAACTTTTATTAATATTTTCCTTCAGGAAAAATGCATTAATCTTTTCCTTTATGGTCTGTGAATAGAAATATATAGCTTAGGAATTATCTTCCTATTCTGAAATCATAGTGCTAACCTCACCAAATTGAAGCCTCTGATTCACATGGAATTTTTCTGTAGGGTGTGAAATAAGGATAATATTTGTTCCCCATGTTTCAGAAATATTTATTGTCTGATACATTTTTCCCACTGGGGTGCAATGCCAGGGACATCATACACCATATTTCCATGGATTCATATTTCTATTGCTAAGCTCTTGATTCTGTTCCATTTATCTATTCTTCTATCCATGAACCAATGTCACCTAGTCTTAAATAATGTTAGACCTACAATAATATATAGTAATGCATTTTTTAGCATTATATATAAATTTTAAAAGCAGTTTAAGTTTCACAAAAGTTCCTGTAGGTATTCTGATCAGAACTGTATTGAATTGTATTTATTTCAGAAGAACCGACATCATTTAACAGCCATAAGTCTATTGCCCAACAAGGATATATTAGTCCATTCTTGCACCATCATAAAGAAATACCTGATACTGGGTAATTTACAAGAAAAGAGGTTTAATTGGCTCATGCTACCACATGCTGTACAAGAAGCATGGCTGGAGATGCCTCAGGAAACCTACAATCATGGTGGAAGGCAAAGGGGAAGCAGGCACATCTTCACATGGCTGGAGTAGATGGAAGAGAGGGGGAAGTGCTACACACTTTTAAACAACCAGTTCTCCTGAAAACTCACTCACTGTCATGAGAACAGCACCAATGGGGAAATCTGCCCCCATTATCCAGTCACCTCCCACCAGGCACCATCTCCAACATTGGGGATTACCATTCAACATGAGATTTTGGTGGCAACAAAGGTCCAAACCATACCAAAGGATATACTGGAGAATTGCACAAAACTATGTTATTTAGCCAGACACAGTGACTTGATCCTGTATTCCCAGCAACTCAGGAGGCTGAGGTAGTAGAATTGCTTGAACCTAAGAATTTAAGTCCAGCCTGGGTAATATAGCAAGAACTCATCTCAAAAAAAAATTATTATTTCCTGACAATTTAAATATGGATGTTTTAAAATACTATTCCAAAACAATTTTGAAAAAGAAAATCCTTTTTAACACATAATAACAAGTAGTTTAGTTCAAAATATTTAATAACTATTTTATATTGAAAATTTGAGAATTACATATGATGTAAAGAAATAGATTATAATAGAATGTACATACATATGTCAATATTAGTTATTCATATCTGCTTTTAATATATCCCTGGTTATTTCTGAAGTTGTTTTTTTTTTACTATGC
This sequence comes from Pongo pygmaeus, assembly GCF_028885625.2. Classification (NCBI taxonomy): domain Eukaryota; kingdom Metazoa; phylum Chordata; class Mammalia; order Primates; family Hominidae; genus Pongo; species Pongo pygmaeus. Next base: position 153,958,548 of record NC_072378.2, on the reverse strand, counting down.
TCTTATTATTTCTTAGTTGCTCACAAAAGTGTATATCCCTTTCTTCAAAATCACGTTTTGTGGTTATAAAAGTTGGAATTATCATCTTTAACCAGTTCATCTCTTTGGACCCAAACATGCTTTATAAAAATATTGTCACTATATATGTTAGAATTGCAATGTGTAGAACAACTACTATTAGAGAATATTGTCAGTTATAAACTTGTCATGTAAATATATAAATATTATAGCTTAAATTTTTCCAGAGTATCTGTCTTTTGGTTTTGTTTCACAGACTCTGTCTTTAGCAAACATGTGTATCAGACAACTCACCAAATAATAATTTATATTCTGATTATTTTGCCAAATGTAGGTGCAACAAAATTCAAAGATTTCTTATATTCCTTCAAATTTGATATAGGATATAAGCTGATTTAATTAAATGTAGGAACACTATCAAATGATTATTCTCACAAGTTAAGATATTCCACATCACAAGGATGAATTTCAATATTGAAATTTGTACATCGTTATTTTTAGATACTCAATATTACATATTTTCTAAAATGTTACTTAATGTATACAGATTTGTTAATTTTTTGAAAAAATGTTTTTAAAATTTTAAAATGTTTTAAAATTTGGTTTTCATAAAAATATTTTATAGGCCCACCAATATAATAAAACTAATTATTTTGATCAAAAACAGTTGTTAAATTATATAATTTTAACCATTCTTTAAAGCCCCTTTTCACTCTCTAGAGTACCCTAATTGGACAATAAATTATATAGTCAGCTTATATATTACCAAATTTTTTGTAGTTTGGTTTTGTAACTTTTCATTTTACTCATTTTCCCTTTTTAATTTCTATAACTTTTGTTTACTTTCTTGTTTTATTATAAATACATATTCTTGTTTACTTTCTTTTTTTATTATAAATGCATTACTTTGGTGAACAAACATCTCATCATTATTTAAATGTTCCTTGCTGCTGGTTGTTTTTTTTTTAAACATATTTACCTCAAAGTCCCTGATTCCAACTTATTTTATATTTTTTTAATCTTAAAGTTTTGTTCATGAAAACACACACACACACACACACACACACACACGCACGCACATACATTTAGAATAACACTCCCAGGACCAAAATCTTCTAAGGATGAGAATATCCTCAGGCAAACTAAAACCATAGAGGGATGCTGTTGTTAGTCCCTTTTGCATTGCTCTAAAGGAATACCTGAAGCTGGGTAATTTATAAAGAAAAGGGCCTTAATTTGTTCACAGTTCTGCAGGCTATACTGAAAGTATAGCACCACCATCTATTTCACTTCTGGTGAGGCCTCAGGGAGCTTTTACTCATGGCAGAAGGCCAAGTGTGAGCAGGACATCACATGGCAAGGGAGGGAGTAAGGGAGAGGAAGCAAGAGGGTGGGGGGTGGGGGGAAAAACCATGCTCTTAAACAACCAGAGTTAACCACTCTTAGAGTAAGAGCTAATTCATTACTGCGAAGAGGGCACTAAACCATTCATGAGGGATTCATTATTATCCAAACACTTTCTACCAGGCTCCACCTCTGACACTGGGGAATCATATTTCAATGTGCGATTTGGAGGGGACAAACATCCAGACCATATCAGGTGCCAATTATACCCTGCAGAATAGCTAAACTTAAAAATACTGACAAAACACTATTTACAAGGATGTAGAACACTTGAGACCCTGATATATTGAGAGTAAGAGTGTAGAATAGTACTTCCACTTTGAACAACTGTTTTTTTCAGTTTCTTATAACATGAAATTAATGTCCACAGGGGACTTCAGTAGCAAATGTTTATGATGGCATTATTGATAACAAAAATCAAAAAGTGGAAATCATGGCCAAAAACTGAAATCCATATGTCCATCAACAGTGAATGGGTACAAAATTTGGTTATATTATTAAAATGGAACATTACTCAACAAGAAAAATGAGTGTGTTGCGGATGTATATAACAATATGGAGGAATCTTACTGACATTATATGGAGTGAAAGAAATGAGATACAAACACATATACGTGTTTCAACATGATAAAAATGATAACAGTGGCTTCCTGGGTAGGAGGGAGTGCTGTGGGGTGAGTGGGTACTGAAAGTCATGGGGAAAAAGTATTCTTGATTGAGGGAAGGGTTTACACAGGTGTCACAGTCATCGAACTCTAAATCAGTGTTTTATTTTATGTAAAGTTTAACTTAATGAAGATGGTCAGAAATCCCATGATTTTTATTTTTAACATTTCTAAGTTCACAAAAAATAACAGCAGAAACTATAAGCAAATCTGTATTTATACATAATCAATTTAAATATATTTTTCAGCATAACTAAATAATTGTTTTAAGCCAGTGATAGATTTTGGGGAATAAAAATACAACAAAATCAATAAAAATTATCTTTGTTAAATACAATAGTCTGTTGGGAGTATTTAGATTTTATTCAATTTTCTTTCCTTACTATTATTTTACCATGTAAAAAAAAACTGAGTAAATAGATTTGATGCAATTATTCCCAACTCCTGTTAAGGAAACAAAGTTAAATAACTCTCTTATGCATGAAAAAATACAAACAAAGAGCAAATAGGGTCTACATTTTTTATTACCAGCCAACAGGCTTAACATTGGATGAATATTTCTCAAACTGTATTTCACAAAGCAGTAATTCCCCATAATATCTACTTCAAAAAATACAATTTTTTTGCAATATATCTGACAATTTTTGAATAAATGAATATGAAGGCATGTATGAGATATTTTAAGAAGTTGTGCACTATTTCTCGGAAAGTCAGGGAGCTGCTTACAATGTTACCTCGTATATAAATGCATTGACATTTATCCAAGGTGGCATTTTTCTTAAGGAACCTGCTGGTGGACATGTGTGTTGTCAAGTCTTTCTAAGTATGATTACATATGCATGTATTTCTGTATATGGCTTTTAAATATTCATTATAAAGTATAAAAGTATAGAGTAGTAACCGAATTAATGCACACTAAATTGTTTTTTCTATCCATAGCCTCATATCCCCACTACCCTATCACCTGCACCCTGCAATAACCTCCCATATAAACTATTTGCATTCAATTTCTTTTTCGAGGTTCTGCTTCACAGATAACTCAACCTAAGACAAACTTCAAAAGATATTTGTGTTTATTATAACATATCTTTTTTATGTGTTAAGAAGTTTAAAGTTCCATGTTGATACAGTCAGAATGATTTCGTGCATCAGTTAATTTAGCAGTGAGATGTTTTATTGTTTTCATTAATACAAACCTATATTTTAGTGTTCATGTTAATGCTCTGTCAGTGGATTTTAACTAAAGAAGTGTTCATGAGCTAAAGAAAGAAATGTTTATAATACATAATAGATCTCATTGTTATTTTTAACATTCATCTTCTTGATGGTAGAAATATTTTTGATACACACAGCAATAATTTGTTCTTACAGAAATTGATACCTATTTCATATATGGAGTAGTTTCCAAGACTGCAACTTTTAGGGCAGTCCACTATTCGAGGGCTCATAGGGGATCTGATCTATGAATATGAAATACCATAGAATAGTGCCTAAACCTAAAGGACCCACTTTATGGTAAAAAGCAGCACAACAGTGAACATATGGCAGTGGGATCCATCCATTGACCATATCAACCAAAACCTCTCTGCGTGTAGGAGTCATATTGGATTGGTCTATTTTTTTTTAATGTTAAAAAAAAAAAAAGCTATGGTGTTGGCCTGGGGATGACACTTTCCAAAGTTCTTGCTCTATTCTCAAAGGTGCATTTTCCTATTTTGAGCAATGGCCATCAAATGGTGCTTTGTCCCCACTAACTACAATACATGGATGATAAACTGCATATGTGAATGGACAATGGCTAGACCATATATAAAAACAGGACATTGACCCATAATTTGCAGCAACCAGTCCAGGAAGCCAAATAAGCTCTGTAACAATCAGCCCAAAACAATCAGGACTTAGTTAAAAACTTCCAGCTTCCTTAATTTTTGCCACCTTTATAACTTATAACTAGAAAAGGCCAAATATGCTCCCCAAACCAATCACATAGGATTCTAGTTAGCCCATCTCCAGCTACCCTAGGCCAAAAATCTTTTCAGAGGATACCTGAAATCTTCCCTTTTTGTCTATTATAAAACTTTCCTGTTCCCCTGCCTGCCATTGAGTCTTCACCAACTTTAGGGATTCTAGTGATGTTGGCTGCCTCCCCTGCTACAAAAATCTGTGAATGAAGAGTCTCAGCTTGATCTCACTTGTGTGGTCTTTGTTTCTTTCCACATGGACCAGGAACCAAAGGATAGAAGGAGGGATGGCTCCTTTCATTATAACTTCTAGTAATCCAGTCAAGAAATTGTTTCCTATCCCAATATCTGTGGGCCTGCAGAATTAGTTGTTGCCTCGGTCTTGCAAGGTAGGTGGGCACTTATACCAGGTAGTAACTATGTCATTACTTGGTTTCTTTAGACCACTCATCCTAATAGACCAGCAGACAAAGAAAGGAGTTAATATAAAAGCAGAGGTAATTCATTCTTATTATCATGCATTCAGAGGCACAATTATATAGAGAAGGAATGTGGAGTTTGTCTGGAACTCTGGTTATTTACTGAATATCTCTTGCCAATTTTCTTCCTGGTGTCAGCCAAAATGAGCAGTGGAAACAATCATGATGTCATAAACGCATGGTCAGCAGGAAGTCAGACCCATCGTGGGTGCAGGTCACAGCTTGCAAGCAAGCAAGCTCCACTAACAGAACAGAACTGTTGGGTGTGGCTGAGGGGAATCTAGAACACAGGCAGAGGAGGGAGAGTATAAATATCAACTAAAGCTCAGGACCAAATGCAGAAGTGGTGAACGCTGCTTGGTCTACCATCCTTTTGCTGTAAGTTTCGATAACTGCAAGAAGACACCACTTGAAAAACCAATTATCAGGATATTCTGAACTTAACACGGGACCCTAGTGGCTCTGAGCATTGCAAGGGGGCTCTAGTCAGCCCTGGCAGCACCTCCCCCATCCTTTGCATTCTCATGCTTCTTACTATAAGGACGTGCGCTTCTCAGCCTGCATGCTTTCTTGTGCTGTAGGAGTAGGTGCATTAGTTTGCTAGGGCTGCACAGACAGAGTGGCTTAACCAGAGATTTTTCTCACAGTTCTGGAGGCTGAAATTCCAAGTCAAGGTGTTAGCAGAGTTGGTGTCTTCTGAGGCCTCTCTCTTCAGCTTGCAGGTGGATACCTTGTCTCTGTGTCCTCCCACGGCCTTTTCTCTATGCATGTGCATCCCTAGAGTCTCTTTCTCTTCTTCTGAGGACATGAGTCATATTGGACTAGGGTCCCACCTATATGACCTCATTTAATCTTACCTCTTTAGAGGCTCTGTCTCCAAATACAATCACAGTAAAGGTTAAGGTTTCAACACATGAATTTGGGGAGGGTGGGAAAAACACAACTCATCCCATAACAGGATGTTTGGGGTAAGCATGCATAGGCACAGGCTAAACAGACCAATGGCTTGATGTCTCTACAAAGAAAGGCTTATGCAATGACACAGCTTTCGTGCCTGTTGGGTTACTTATCTCTGAGAGGTATTCCACACACTGTCCTAAAAGTCACCACAGGGAGTAGAGTAGTAACTTGATTAATGCACACTAAATTGTCTTTTTTTCCATCCACAGCCTCATACCCCCACTACCCTATCACCTGCACCCTGCAATAAGCTCCCATATAAACTATTTGCATTCAAGTTCTTTTTCGGGGTTCCGCTTCACAGATAACTCAACTTAAGACAAACTTCAAAAAGATACTTGTGTTTATTATAATAGTTTTTACTACTATAATTGATAGTCTTCCATACCTCAGTCACTAAACAATAGTTTAATTCTTACTTATGTAAGACTAACTGGCATGAGGGGGTGGGTATTAACCCTAACAATTCAAGAACCCAGATTGATGGAGGCTTGAACAATATTCAGTGTGTGACTTTCAAAGGTGTCCTCAGCACCAACATCCAACAAGCAGATGAACAAAAGAGCCGAAAATCATGTAAGTTATTTTTATTGTCCAGATGTGGCATTGGTCAGAATTTAGTCATGTTGGCATAGCAAACTGCAAATGAGGCTGGGAAATGAATTGTAGCTGCGTGCCCAGGAGAAAGGAGATAGGTGAACAACTAAACAGACACTGCCCTGGAGGTTCTTTTCTGGTAACCACATACTTATTTTGTTCCTCTTCTGATAAAATGCAGCCCGACTTATTTCCCAAGCCTTAAGCTTCATCTTCTGAGGTATACAGGCCTACAACTGACCTCCCCTTGGCTCCAAATATGCCCCTGAGTTATGGCAATCTAGAAATTAAAAATAAGAAAACCACCCACTACTATTCTTTCATACACCCAATGTACAATGTTGGAGCAAAAACAAAGACAGCAATAAAAACTCATAATCAAGGGGAAGCATCAGAAACACACAATATTCTCTGGACATCATAATTTGGAAATCTTTCAGCAAGTCTTATGAAAATCCCCTACCTTGGATGCAGGCACAGTTCATTGGATGACTATATTCCTGCTCTCTGAAAGGAATGAGATTCCATGTCTCTTGTGGCCCATGGATTCACCTTCTGTGAGATTCTTTCATCCATTTTCCTCCATGGACACATCTGAAGTTGGTTTTGACAACTTTCCCTGCTTATGAGTTTTCCAGCTTTCATGGCCTACTTCCTACTGGTGCATACTTGACTATTTAAAATTTGTTTTAGAATTGAATGAGCAAAGCTTTTTGAAAAATTGTTTCTTTAATTGCTTAATACTTCTGATGTGCATATTTTAAATCAGTTTCATTTGCCAATAATCAAACTTAAAGGTGTTTTGCTTTTTTTCCTAGGAATAATGATCAATTCTACGTTGCTTTTTTTCTGCCTTTCCCTATTTCATTCTCTTCAACTCGGAGTGATTTCATTAGTTCTACCTGCATTTTATTGGACAGAGATGAGTCATATTACCATATCTAATTATTAATCTAAGAGAGGATGAGAAAGGAAGTCTAGCTATAAGCTCAGAAAGAAAGGTAGATAAAATTATTGCCAGTTGGTTTCTGCATTCTGTCTCATGAAATTTTAAGTAATTTTTATTTTGTTGAAATAATAATATATAAAATGACTTAAATATTGAACATTTAAAACATATTAGGGTGCAATTTATTCATTTATTTTATAAATATGTATTGTCCAATGTGCCAGGCACTGAACTAAATGTTAGGTATATAGGAGTAGATAAAACACACAAAAATCCTATCTTATATGGAGCTTACGTTAGTGCCAACAATTTACTTGACTTGCTTAAGATGTGATGATAGACATTTGAAATTATTGCTTTCTAATTTGTACGCAGTTGTAAATATGATTGTCTTCCTAGTAGAATAAAATTAGTTGGAGCAAAAATCATAGATGCTATATTGGACATTACCACCAATGAATTCTTTTCGGAGCAATTCCCTGAAGACATCCAAGTGGCAAACATAATTTTAATATCAAAGAAATTACTAGAGGGGCACAGCAGGAAAATTCACACTTAGTCAATTTAATTTAAATTATAAACTGCAGTAGGAAAATTAGTTCCAAAAAATCGAATGGAGAAGCACATGGAGAAAGCTGGTTCTAAGGTGGTTCCCAACATTAAAAAAAGTTTCACTTCATTCACTCTTAGCTAATTTACTTGAATTTTTATAGGAGAAAAACCACAAAGGAATTTATATGTATGAAGTTTGTGATTCAGCAACCTATAAATTAGTTTTTGAGGCTTAGCAAAATATATATGAAGTCACTGAAAGTTGATAGGATTTATTTACAAAGATTTGTAATGAAATGTTTTAGGATAAAGTTATAAAATTATTAATAAGAGTATTATATTATTTTTATAAATACTTTATAAATTTATTTTATAAATTTATATAGGAATAATTTAAATGCTATTGTTCATTTGTACAATTTGACATGCTGTTTCTAAAGTTTATATACAAATGCAAAACATCTAGAATGGTCAATAACTTAAAAAAATGACCAACAAAATTGGAGGACTTAACATGATTTGAAGATACACTATAAGGCTACAGTAATCATGATGATAGAAATAAAGTTTAAAAACTAGAAAAAAACAAAATACTGTCTCCAGATGTAGACACACATGTATTTGATAAATTAATTTTTGATAGTGATGACAAGGTAATTCAGTATCAATAACAAAGACTTTTCAATAAACATTACTGGAAAAGGGAATACCCAAATGGGGAAAAAATTACACCACAATGTTCACAAAAAATATTCAAGATGGGTCATAAGCTTAAATGTATAAGCTGAAGCCATAAAGTTTCTAGAAGAAAATATAGGAGAATGACTTTGTAATATGGAGGTAGAGAATAATTTCTTAGAGAAGACATTAATGAACCTAGCTGGGTTCAACCAGAGAAGCAGAACTAGCAGGATATGTGGATAGATAGATAGATAGATAGATAGACAGACAGACAGATAGATGATAGATAGATGATTTATTACAAGGAATTAACTTACACAATTGTAACAGATGGCTAAACAATCCAAAATCCATAAAGCTGTTAGTAAGAAAGGAAGATGGTGAGGATGAACTCCATGCATATAGGAAGCTGTTGTTCACAAGTGGAATTTCTTCTGTGCTCTTTCTCCCTCTCTCTATCTCCCCCACTTTCTCTCTCACTTTCACTCCCTCTCTCCTACCTAAGTCCAGTTTTTAGGCCTCCTAATTGATTCACTCAGCAGGCCCACCAAAAGTTTCCAGAATAATCTCCCTTACTTATATCTGCACATCGGCAAACTATTCTTACAATGATACTTAGATTAGTGTTTGAAAACCTAAAAACTGTTGGCAGGCCAAATTGATGTATCAAAAATTCCATCTTAAAAAAACAAAGAAATAAAATGAATTTCATTAAAATTACATTTTTTGCTTATGCAAAATTACCATTTAGGAAATGAAAAGTTAATCCACAAACTGGGAGAATACAATCAGAATACTTAAACCTTACTAAGTACTTGTATTAAGAATACATAAAGAACTCCTACAAATATGAAACACAAGTCATTCAATAATAATAGTAAAAAGTTTTAAAAGACAGTTCTTAAGGTAGCATACATAAATGCCCAATAAGTACATGAAAAGGTGTTCAACATCTTTCATCAGCAAAGAAGTACAAATGAAAGCAAAAATGAAGTATTTTTTGCCACCCACTCGAATAGCAAAAATTACAAAGATTGACACAGGAATAAATCAGGGCGGTCACAGGAGAGGAGAAAATTCCAGGCAGCAGTTTCAGATGACTAGCAAAAGGAAACTGTTGACATATCTGCAGAGGCTAAGGGCAAATAAGACCCTCAAAAACAGGGTGTGGACCAAGCTGGCTAAGACCAACTGACCCAACATGATCCTGGATTTGACCTAGGTTTCACCTAAGGCCTTATTATATGCTCATTACACACCCACTAGTGCCATGACAGTTCTGAGAACACTCATATTTGGTTAAAAATGGGTGGCACCACAGATCTGAGAAACCTCCACCTTTGCCAGGAATTTTCACGAATATTCAACCCCTTGGTTGAAGGAGCCCAGAAAGGTATAACCCGCTTATGCATGTCTCTCTCTTGAGTACAACTGCACTCTCTTTTCTTAAATGTCTACTTTTCCCTTTACGATAAATCTCTGTACTTTCCTTTTTTTCTTTTTTTGAGACAGAGTCTCGCTGTGTCGCCCAGGCTAGAGTGCAGTGGCGTGATCTCAACTCACTGCAGACTCTGCCTCCTGGGTTCAAGGGATTCTCCTGCCTCAGCCTCCCGAGTAGCTGGGATTACAGGTGCCCACCACTGTGCACAGCTAATTTTTGTATTTTTTAGTAGAGACAGGGTTTCATCATCTTGGCCAGGCTGGTCTCGAACTCCTGACCTCATGATCCACCTGCCTCGGCCTCCCAAAGTGCTGGGATTACAGTCATGAGCCACCGCCCCCGGCCAGTACTTTCACTATTTCCTGACTCACCCTTGAATTCATTCTCATGACTGTCAGGCCTCTGAGCCTAAACCAAGCCATCACATCCCCTGTGACTTGCACGTATATGCCCAGATGGCCTGAAGTAACTGAAGAATCACAGAAGAAGTGAATATGCCCTGCCCCACCTTAACTGATGACATTCCACCACAAAAGAAGTGAAAATGGCTGGTCCTTGCCTTAACTGATGACATTCCACCACAAAAGAAGTGAAAATGGCTGGTCCTTGCCTTAACTGATGACATTACCTTGTGAAAGTCCTTTTCCTGGCTCATCCTGGCTCAAAAGCTCCCCCACTAAGTACCTTGTGACCCCCATTCTGCCCGCCAGAGAACAACTCCCCTTTGACTGCAATTTTCCTTTACCTACCCAAATCCTATAAAACGGCCCCACCCTTATCTCCCTTTGCTTACTCTCTTTTCCGACTCAGCCCGCCTGCACCCAGGTGGAATAAACAGCCATGTTGCTCACACAAAGCCTGTTTGGTGGTCTCTTCACACGGATGCGCATGAAATTTGGTGCCGTGACTCGGATCGGGGGACCTCCCTTGGGAGATCAATTCCCTGTCCTCCTGCTCTTTGCTCGATGAGAAAGATCCACCTATGACCTCAGGTCCTCAGACCGACCAGCCCAAGAAACATCTCACCAATTTCAAATCCGGTAAGTGGCCTCTTTTTACTCTCTTCTCCAACCTCTCTCACTATCCCTCAACCTCTTTCTCCTTTCAATCTTGGCGCCACACTTCAATCTCTCCTTTCTCTTAATTATAATTCCTTTCATTATCTGGTAGAGACAAAGGAGACATGTTTTATCCGTGGACCCAAAACTCTGGCGCTGGTCACGGACTGGGAAGCAGCCTTCCCTTGGTGTTTAATCATTGCGGGGACGCCTCTCTGATGATTCACCCACGTTTCAAAGATGTCAGACCACACAGGGACATCTGCCTTGGTCCTTCACCCTTAGAGGCAAGTACCCCTCAACCCCTTCTCCTTCACCCTTAGCGGCAAGTCCCGCTTTTCTGGGAGAGGGGCAAGTACCCCTCAACCCCTTCTCCTTCATCCTTAGCAGCAAGTCCCGCTTTTCTAGGGGGCAAGAACCCCCAATCCCTTATTTCCGTGCCCCAACCTCTTATCTCTGCATCCCAATCCCTTATTTCCGCACCCCGACCTCTTATCTCCACACCCCGACCTCTTATCTCTGTGCCCCAATCCCTTATTTCCACACCCCAGCCTCTTATCTCTGTGCCCCAATCCCTTATTTCTGTGCCCCAACCCTGTCTCTGCTTTTCTGGAGGGCAAGAAACCCCCACCCCTTCTCCATGTCTCTACTGTTTTCTCTAGGCTTGCCTCCTTCACTATGGGCAAGCTTCCATCTTCCATTCCTCCTTCTTCTCCCTTAGCCTGTATTCTTAAGAATTGAAAACCTCTTCAACTCTCACCTGACCTAAAATCTAAGCGTCATTTTTCTTCTGCAATGCCATTTGACCCCAATACAAACTTGACAGTAGTTCCAAATAGCCGGAAAACGGCACTTTCAATTTTTCCATCCTACAACATCTAAATAATTCTTGTCGTAAAATGGGCAAATGGTCTGAGGTGACTGATGTCCAGGCATTCTTTTACACATCAGTCCCTTCCTAGTCTCTACCCAATGCAATTCATCCCAAATCTTCCTTCTTTTCCTCCTGCCTGTCCCCTCAGTCCCAACCCCAAGCGTCGCTGAGTCTTTCTAATCTTCCTTTTCTACAGACCCATCTGGCCTCTCTCCTCCTTGCCAGGCTGAGCTAAGTCCCAATTCTTCCTCAGCCTCCACTCCTCCACCCTATAATCCTTTTATCACCTCCCCTCCTCACACCCGGTCCAGCTTACAGCTTCGTTCCATGACTAGCCCTCCCCCACCTGCCCAGCAATTTACTCTTAAAAAGGTGGCTAGAGATAAAGGCATAGTCAAGGTTAATGCTCCTTTTTCTTTATCCCAAATCAGAAGCGTTTAGGCTCTTCATCAAATATAAAAACCCAGCCCAGTTCATGGCTTATTCGGCAGCAACCCTGAGACGCTTTACAGCCCTAGACCCTAAAAGGTCAAAAGGCCATCTTATTCTCAATATACATTTTATTACCCAATCTGCTCCCGACATTAAATAAAACTCCAAAAATTGGAATCTGGCCCTCAAACCCCACAACAGGACTTAATTAACCTCACCTTCAAGGTGTACAATAATAAAAAAAAAGTTGCAATTCCTTGCCTCCACTGTGAGACAAACCCCAGCCACATCTCCAGCACACAAGAACTTCCAAATGCCTGAACCGCAGCGGCCAGGCGTTCCTCCAGAACCTCCTCCCCCAGGAGCTTGCTACAAGTGCCAAAAATCTGGCCACCAAGCCAAGGAATGCCCGCAGCCTGGAATTCCTCCTAAGCCATGTCCCATCTGTGTGGGACCCCACTAGAAATTGGACTGTTCAACTCACCTGGCAGCCACTCCCAGAGCCCCTGGAACTCTGGCCCAAGGCTCTCTGACTCCTTCTTGGCTTAGCGGCTAAAGACTGATGCTGCCCGATTGCCTCAGAAGCCCCTAAACCATCACAGACGCCAAGCTTCGGGTAACTCTCACAGTGGAAGGTAAGCCCATCCCCTTCTTAATCAATATGGAGCCTACTCACTCCTCATTACCTTCTTTTCAAGGGCCTGTTTCCTTTGCCTCCATAACTGTTGTAGGTATTGACAGCCAGGCTTCTAAACTCCTGAAAACTCCCCCACTCTGGTGCCAACTTGGACAACACTCTTTTATGCACTCTTTTTTAGTTATCCCCACCTGCCCAGTTCCCTTATTAGGCCGAAATATTTTAACCAAATTATCTGCTTCCCTGACTATTCCTGGACTACAGCCGCATTTCATTGCCACCCTTCTCCCCAACCCAAAGCCTCCTTCGTGTCTTCCTCTCATATCCCCCCACCTTAACCCACAAGTATAGGACATCTCTACTCCTTCCCTGGCAACCGATCACATTCCTGTTATCATCCCATTAAAACCTAATCACCCTCACCCCGCTCAATGCCAATATCCCATCCCACAGCATGCTTTAAAAGGATTAAAGCCTGTTATCACTCACCTGCTACAGCATGGGTTTCTAAAACCTATAACTCTCCTTACAATTCCCCATTTTACCTGTCAAAAAACTGGACAAGTCTTACAGATTAGTTCAGGATCTGCGTCTTATCAACCAAATTGTTTTGCCTATCCACCCCATGGTGCCAAACCCATATACTCTCCTATCCTCAATACCTCCCTCTACTACCCATTATTCTGTTCTGGATCTCAAACATGCTTTCTTTACTATTCTTTGCACCCTTCATCCCAGCCTCTCTTTGCCTTCACTTAGACTGACCCTGACACCCATCAGGCTCAGCAAATTACCTGGGCTGTACTGCTGCGAGGCTTCACAGACAGCCCCCATTACTTCAGTCAAGCCCAAATTTCTTCCTCATTTGTTACCTATCTCCACATAATTCTCATAAAAACACACGTGCTTTCCCTGCTGATCATGTCCAATTAATCTCCCAAACCTCAATCCCTTACAAAACAACAACTCCTTTCCTTCCTAGGCATGGTTAGTGAGGTCAGAATTCTTACACAAGAGCGAGGACCGCACCCTGTAGCCTTTCTGTCCAAACAATTTGACCTTACTGTTTTAGCCTAGCCCTCATGTCTGCATGAAGTGGCTGCCACTGCTTTAATACTTTTAGAGGCCCTCAGAAATCACAAACTATGCTCAACTCACTCTCTACATTTCTCATAACTTCCAAAATCTATTTTCTTCCTCATACCTGACACGTATACTTTCTGCTCCCCGGCTCCTTCAGCTGTACTCACTCTTCGTTAAGTCCCACAATTACCATTGTTCCTGGCCCAGACTTCAATCCAGCCTCCCACATTATTCCAGATACCACACCTGACCCTCATGACTGCATCTCTCTGATCCACCTGATGTTCATCCCATTTCCCCACATTTCCTTCTTCCCTGTTTCTCACCCTGATCACACTTGATTTATTGCTGGCAGCTCCACCAGGCCTAATCGCCACACACCAGCAAAGGCAGGCTATGCTATAGTACAAGCCACTAGCCCGCCTCTCAGAACCTCTCATTTCCTTTCCATCGTGGAAATCTATCCTCAAGGAAATAACTTCTCAGTGTTCCATCTGCTATTCTACTACTCCTCAGGAATTATTCAGGCCCCCTCCCTTCCCTACACATCAAGCTCGAGGATTTGCCCCCACCCAGGACTGGCAAATTAGCTTTACTCAACATGTCCCGAGTCAGGAAACTAAAATACTCTTAGTCTAAATAGACACTTTCACTGAATAAGTAAAGGCCTTTCCTACAGGGTCTGAGAAGGCCACCATAGTCATTTCTTCCCTTCTGTCAGACATAATTCCTCAGTTTAGCCTTCCCTCCTCTATACAGTCTGATAACAGACCAGGCTTTATTAGACAAATCAGCCAAGCAGTTTTTCAGGCTCTTAGTATTCAGTGAACCTTTATATCCCTTACGGTCCTCCATCTTCAAGAAAAGTAGAACAGACTAAAGGTCTTTTAAAAACACACCTCACCAAGCTCAGCCACCAACTTAAAAAGGACTGGACAATACTTTTACCACTTTCGCTTCTCAGAATTCAGGCCTGTCCTCAGAATGCTACAAGGTACAGCCCATTTAAGCTCCTGTATAGATGCTCCTTTTTATTAGGCCCCAGTCTCATTCGACACCAGACCAACTTAGACTGTGCCCCCAAAAAAACTTGTCGTCCCTACTATCTTCTGTCTAGTCATACTCCTATTCACCATTCTCAACTACTCATACATGCCCTGCTCTTGTTTACACTTCCGGTTTACACTGTTTCTCCAAGCCATCACAGCTGATATCTCCTCCTGCTATCCCCAAACTGCCACTCTTAACTCTTGAAGTAAATAAATAATCTTTGCTGGCAGGACTATGCTGAACCTCTGTAGGCACTCTCTATTAGATATCCTAGGTCCTCCCAATTCTTAGTCGTTTTATACCTGTTTTTCTCCTTCTCTTATTCCATTTAGTTTTTCAATTCATCCAAAACCGTATCCAGGCCATCACCAATCATTCTATCTGACAAATGTTTCTTCTAACATCCCCACAATATCACCCCTTACCACAAGACCTCCCTTCAGCTTTATCTCTCCCACTCTAGGTTCCCACATCACCCCTAATCCTGCTTGAAGCAGCCCTGAGAAACATTGCCCATTCTCTCTCCATACCACCCCCCAAAAATTTTCACTGCCCCAACACTTCAACACTATTTTGTTTTATTTTTCTTATTAATATAAGAAGGCAGGAATGTCAGGCCTCTGAGCCCAAGCCAAGCCATCGCATCCCCTGTGACTTGCATGTATATACCCAGATGGCCTGAAGTAACTGAAGAATCACAAAAGAAGGGAATATGCCCTGCCCCACCTTAACTGATGACATTCCACCACAAAAGAAGTGTAAATGGCCAGTCCTTGCCTTAACTGATGAGATTACCTTGTGAAAGTCCTTTTCCTGGCTCATCCTGGCTCAAAAGCTCCCCCACTAAGTACCTTGTGACCCCCATTCTGCCCGCCAGAGAACAACTCTCCTTTGACTGTAATTTTCCTTTACCTACCCAAATCCTATAAAATGGCCCCACCCTTATCTCCCTTCACTGACTCTCTTTTCGGACTCAGCCCACTTGCACCCAGGTGAAATAAACAGCCATGTTGCTCACACAAAGCCTGTTTGGTGGTCTCTTCACACGGACGCACATGAAAATGATGGTGTCAAGAGCCTGGATGACCCTGGGCTCAAGGTCCCACTGGCATTCAAGAACCTCCCCCAGACTGCCAGTATCATAACAATGGGGAGAAATGTTGCTGAAGGGAGTGAAAAATGCTACAACTACTTTGGAATATAATTTGATAGTTTCTAATGAAACCTCACAATTCCATATTTAAGTATTTAACCAACAAAATGAACACATGTATCTAAATAAGTCTTGCAGATGAACGGTACTAGTTTCTTTCAGTAAATTAATAGGATCGCTAGATTTTTAAGCTTGTTCTGAAATAACTTTTTTTGTTTACAAATTTGTTACATTCCTATAATTTAAAAAGTCACTTATATGACAAGTCCCCAGATATCAAGACTGTTGTATTATATTTTGTTCATGCTTCTTATAAAGACATATATACCACATACACATGACTCTATAAAAATGGGTATTTTAAACTTCCTCCTTTATTATTAAACAAAAGAAGTAACTTTTGTGAATTAAGAAGGAATAGATTTTATGATAAATCTACATGACTCAGAAAATATCATATAAATTGTAGTTTATCATAGAATTGTGTAAGGGCTCAAATGGTTGAGATTCTCATTCTGTTTCCTCTAATTATCCCTCCTTCCTCACCTGCAGGTTACGGAGAACACACATTGGTCAAAATATGTGTCTGTCCTACTGAGAAAGTTTATCAACTCTACCTCACAGAACTGAGAACAAATGCTGAGAGTGTTACTGTTTTACCAAGATGAACTTAACCAAACAAAGAGATAGAAACCAAATTCAAAGCCAAGAGCCTTACATATAGATTAAAATGGAGGAATGAGAAAATAGCATTTATCTGGGAACCATGAGTTAATCGTGTTACCAGGCTTTAGGGAAAGGGGCTAGGTGAGCAGTCAATATAATATTACATGAATAGTTCTTAGAAAATATCAAGGAAAAATATTTCCCATGGATTCTAACTGCTTGGATTCCAGTGCATAGAAAACAGAAGAAAACTTGAGTGTAATATTAATAAAGACTTTAAAAAGACGTTACATAAAAAGAAAAAATCTCAGGCCAATGAAAAATACATGCAAAATTCTAAATAACATTTTAGCAAACAAAATCTAGTGATTAAAAGTATAACACAAAAAAACACCAAGTGAGATTTTTCCCACGAATGTAATAGTAGTCTAACATTTTATAAGACATTTAAAAATAAGCATAAAAATAGATGTCTGAGTCCTGTTTATACAATTCAAGAATTATTCCTCCCATCTCAGTACTAGCCAGGCCCGACCCTGCTTAGCTTCCAAGATCAGACAAGATCAGCCGCGTTCAGGGTGGTGTGGCCGTACTCAACAGTTATTCCTAAGGAACTAAAAAGTGTAATAAAATAAGAGTACAAGACTATCACTGAAAAGAAGTTCACAGTTCCATGCACACACATAAAAAAGTTATAGGCCAAAAGCAATATAGACATGAGACTCTGGGGGAGGTTAACAGCATCCAATCTGGAGCCTGAGTACTTGAGGGTTATTCTGAGTTTCTCATATTTCTGTGATCTTGAGCAAGTTGTGGGACTCTCTTTGCCTCAAGTCTTTATATTATTAAATCACGTTTAGCCTAAAGCTGCCTTTTTACATATTTTATGGTCAGCCTAAAGTTTTCTCTGTACATAGTGAACTGTAACCTATATGAAGATGTAAACAGACTGAAGCCTACTTTTGTGCCAACCACCAAGTTTTGGGCAATCAAGGGCTAACTGCTCAAACCATGTTCAAATAAGGCAAATGCCCACCAAGCTGCAACCAATTTGGTTGTTTCTGTACCTCAGATCCGTTTTCTGGACATCATTTTCCTTTTTCTGTCCATAAATCTTCCACCACGTGGCTGCACTGGAGTCTCTGAGCCTACACTGGCTCAGGAGGCTGCCTGATTCACAGATCATTCCTTGCTAAATAAAAGTCTTAAATTTAATTCACCTGAAGTTCTTTCATTTAATAGATGGCATCAGAAGTGGGATCCAAAGTAGAGCATCTAACGACCCCCAGGAGGGCTGAGTGACTAAGCGAGGTACCCACCAACAAGGACTAAGCTCTGATTTTTTTTTTTTTTATGTTGCTCAAATTCCTATCTAAGGGGTCTGGGGAGTCGTGCCCTACAAACCATAAATTCTCATCAGATGGGGTTTATTTAACTCTGTATATCGTGACTTACTTTCCAATCTAACTCTGGCATAACAAGGAAGAAAATGAAAATATTTTACTCCAAAACATGTTTCTCTAGCATATCTTGAAATGGCCCTGCAAAGCTATCCCTTGTGGGAAAAATCCACATTGTACAGAGAATCCCCTTCTCTGCCCCCTCACCTTTTTTTTCCTTCCTTCCTTTCCAGATCCAGGAGATAATCAACTAAGAGCCAGGCATCCTTTTAAGTCCAATAAGAAACATTTTACAACCTGCTGTCTCTGAAGTCGGCTATCTGAGAGCTCCCACTGCACAATGAAACTTGGTCTCCACAATTCTTTACCTTTTTTTTTTTTTTTTTTTTTTTTTGTGTGTGATAGAGTTTCGCTCTTGTTGCCCAGGCTGAAGTGCAATGGCATGATCTCAGCTCACTGCAACCTCCACCTCCTAGGTTCAAGCAATTCTCCTTCCTCAGCCTCCTGAGTAGCTGGGATTAGAGGCATGTGCCACCAGGCCCAGCTAATTTTGTATTTTTAGTAGAGATGGGGTTTCACCATGTTGGTCAGGCTGGTCTGAAACTCCTGACCTCAGGTGATCCACCCACCTCAGCCTCCCAAAGTGCTGGGATTACAGGCATGAGCCACCGCACCTGGCCACTCCTTTAACTTAACCTAAACATTTCCTTTCTATTGATCCCAGGTCTTCAAATAAACTCAACCAATTGTCAACCAGAAAATGTTTAAATTTACCTGTAGCCTGGAAGCTCCCTGCTTTGAGTTGTCCCACCTTTCTGAACCAAACCAATGTATTTCTTAAATGTATTTAATTGTTGCCTCGTGCCTCCCTAAAGTATATAAAACCAAGCTGTACCCTGACCACCTTGAGCATACGTTCTCAGGACCTCCTGAGGGCTGTGTCATGGGCCATGGTCACTCACATTTGGCTCAGAATAAATCTCTTAGAGTATTTTACAGAGTTTGACTCTTTTTGTCCACACCACTGTGGTCATTTCCCTCTCATAGCAACTGGGGATTGTGGCAAGTTCTCTTTTAGATTCTGAAGCTCCACGGATTTGTGTTTTGGGGTCTCCAATGCCTTCGAGCAAATTTCTGAGCCAAACTGGGTTTGGAAGTCACAATAGAAACTGACTAGGTCCAGGATTAGATTGAATCTGATAATTAACTGGCTTGGATCCAGTTATAGGCCTTAAGAAACTGGTAGTAAATGGCAATATTACAGTGGGTGTAAAATATGACTTTTGAAAATTCATGGGGATTTTTCTATTCTCTTCTTTGTTTCATTTTTCTTGCATGCTTATATAGGAAAAAAATTATTAGCCAAGTTGATTAAGGGAAACTGATATCCAAAGCCAATATTTTAGGTAAAGATAGAACCCTTAGTTTTGGAAGAACTGAGTACCTTCTGGCATATACATGCTGTGAACCCCTCAATATCTGAGACAGGTCTCAGTTGATTTAGAAAAAGTTAATTTTGCCAAGGTTGAGGATGCATACCCATGACACAGCCTCAGGAGGTCTTGATGACATTTGCCCAAGGTGGTCAGAGCACAGTTTGGTTTTATACATTTTAGGGAGACATGAGACATCAGTCAACATATATAAGATGAACATTGGTTAGCTCTGGAAAGAGAAGACAACTCAAAGCCAGGAGGGAGCTTCCAGGTCATAGGTAGATAAAAAACAAATGGTTGCATTCTTTTGAGTTTCTGATGAGCCTCTCCAAAGGAGGCAATCAGATATGCATTTATCTCAGTGAGCTTTGGAGTGACTTTGAATAGAATGAGAGGCAGGTTTGCCCTAAGCAGTTACCAGCTTGACTCTTCCTTTTAGCTTAGTGACGTGGGGGGCCCAATATTTATTTTCCTTTCACAATGCATAAGTATTAGACCTCAGAGGCAGCAAAGTCTTATAGAACTGGTGAAATCTTACTAAAGATAAGTTACTATGCAAGGTTCCAAATAAACAACACTGCACTGAAGAAATGCATTTGAATATGAGGGCTTCCAAATGAATTAGTCTCATCCAGGGATACCTATTGATATGCAGAAGCTTCTAAAAAGATTTCAATATTTTTATTTAAAGATTTTACAAAAGGCAAATAAAAAGCTTAAGAAACTAATAGATAAGAAAAAGTAAAACTGCTAACCTTTGCTTAGTCACTGTTCCACCCTAAAGGTGGAAAGAAAGCTATCCTAGATAAGGTATTTATAAAAATTAGGCCCTCAGGTAAAATAGGTTTGCTTCTTGTTCAGACCTATCCATGGGGAAGGCAAGGCATAGAGGATGCTTTCTTGACTCTATTCCCTAATGGGTTCCACGCTGAACTCAGTAATTTTAACTAAGAAACAGTGGCTATGTTAAAAAGAACACCATATTGAAATAAAATGCACCTCTCTGGAATTTAATTGGCTACTTTGAAACTGTTTTGTAAAAGAAATTTACATCTATAAAAGAAATCTCAATTTTTAAGGATGTCTGCCTAAGTAAAATAGAAATTCTAACCATTCTTTTAAATTTAAATAATAAGTAATGCCTTTGTTTAATGAACTTTTCTGGCTATCTTAAGTGAAATTTTCCTTGAGCAGTTTTTTTTTTTCCCCCTTGGTTTGAGCAAATGATGAATCAATACCTAGGCCGAGAATCTTAGCTCTGTGTTTATGAAATACACATGTTTTTTGTTTCACCTAAGAGTTGTCCCTTTATAAATGCAAATTTGTTGCCTAGTTAACAATTGCTGAGGGAAATGAAACCGGTAATTGAAAGACTAATACACCAAATAGAGAAAAGAAAAACTATTTAAAGCTATAAGTGGAAAAAGCTATAAGATCTGCTTCTGTTTGTTTGTATGTATATGTGTTATGTGTATGTATATCTGTTTGTTTGTATGTATATGTGTTATGTGATATTTGATAAATAAAGCTAGTTTTTAATTTGTTGGTAAAATAGAAATGGCTTGATAATTATCAGTTAAATATAGTTAGTTACTCGCTTGATTTGACTGTGAGCTTATGTCTTAGGTTTAGAGTCTCTGGATTGAGGCATCTGGATAGGTGGCCATGATGATATCTAGAGACACGTTCATAGTGTCTAGACCACCAGCTGCAAGCCCAATATGGCCCCTTCTTCCTCTGCTTTCCCTGTTTTACTTCCTGGCTATTGTGAGAGTAGTTGGATCCTCCAAGTATAGTCTTCACAGCTCTGGCTTCTGTCCTGATGGACTCAGGCCCCGACCTTCATAGTCCTCATGGGGGACATGGCTTCTTGGGACCTAGAATGACTGGGAGGAGACATTAGGGAGGCTGCCTGTGTTAATAGCTTCAAAAATTCTTTTCAGTAATTTAAAATCCTAGAGTCATGTTATATTAAATTAAGTAATAAAAAAATCACAAAATGAGTCATGTTCAAGATACTGAAATATTCATTATTAAACATGCATTTAAGTCTATATACATTGGCATATTATTTCTATATAGTATAGAAAAGTAAATATATTTAGATCTGATAGTAAAGAATAATTTGAAGAACTATCTTTCTAAAAAATTATAAAATGGTTTTAATCTACAAATAACTGATACAAAACAGTTCAAAATTACTTTCTAGAGTTTTCACTAGAAATAAGGGTTACTAAGAGTTAAAAACTACTCAGAGGTGTTTGAACCTGAGCAACTCCATCTTGAATAAGGGCTTGGTAAAATGAGGCTAAGACCTACTGGGCTGCATTCCTAGAAAGTTAAGGCATTCTCAGTCACAGGATGAAAGAGGAGGTTGGCACAAGATACAGGTCTTAAAGACCTTGCTGATAAAACAGGTTTCAGTAAAGAAGCTGGCTAAGACCCACGAAAACCAAGATGGTGATGAGAGTGATCTCTGGTCGTCCTCACTGCTACACTCCCATTAGCACCATGACACTTTACAAATGCCATGGCAACGCCAGGAGGTTACCCTATATGGTCTAAAAAGGAGAGGCAAGAATAATCTATCCCTTGTTAAAATATCAATAAATAACCATAAAAATGGGCAACCAGCAGCCCTCAGGACTGCTCTGTCTGTGGAGTAGCCATTTTTTATTTGTTTACTTTCCTAATAAACTTGCTTTCACTTTCTTCCACAGACTCAGCTTGAATTATTTCTTGCACAAGATCCAAGAACCTCCTCTTTGGGTCTGAATTGGGACTCCTTTCCTGTAGCATCTTTCTGGTGACCACTGAAGGGACTATAGTGCAGAAAACCCCCACCCAAAGGCTAACTTTCCGTAAGTGATGGGGGCCAGTAACATCTTTCTGGTGAACTCTGAAGGGACGATACTGAAGAAACCCTCCGACCCAAAGGAAATAGACTACAGCACTGATTGGCCAAATTTGGGTAAGTGGTTGGGTACCCAGGTAAAGGATGGAATTGGGTTAGAGGCCCAACTTAGGGGAGTTAGAGTCTCTCCTTAGACAGAGTGGGTTAGAGGCTGCTCTTGATAAAAGTCAAGGACACTTGACCCACCTTGGGTTAAAGGCCCAACTTAGGAGGGTTAGAGTACCTTTTAAGACTTAGGGGGTTAGAAGCCCCTTTCAGTAAAGTACCTTTTGGCTAAGAATGGGTTTAGTATTATGAAATGTTGAGTGCTATTCTCTTTGGATTAATCTGCCTTGAACTCTTTGCTGAGGGCTGTGGGTGACAGGATTAGGCACATATAGAATCGTGGGACATGGGGAGTTTTTTCCTCCCTAAAAGGGGAAATTCAAGAGCTGATGAGACTGCTGGAAAATATCCCTTTGCTACTGACAAGCAGCCGCCTGAACTTTTCAGTGTCACTGCAATGGGTGGGTCTTTCTCTGGCCTCCCTGAGTACCTCGCCTTCCCCACCCCACCTCAAGCAATGCTTCCCCTCTCTCTGTCTCTCTCTGTCTCTGTGTCTCTCTCTGTGTGTGTGTGTGTGCAAACTGGCTGAATGAATGGTAAGAACCATTGTTTATCTCCTCTGTAAAGTTTAGATTAATGGAAAAAAGGACTTGTGAGGCTAGTCGTAAGTGATAGTGAATCTGGTGTGCTTTGTGTGTCTTTCTGTATTGTTCTTCCATAAATAGGGGTAATGTAGGATGGAACATGGGCTTAGGACACCTGTAAGCCCACTGTTCAAGATGGCCCAGCAAACTGGTCAGGTATAAATTTTGCTGCAGGTCCTTAAACACAAAACTGGATGAGATATCCCTCTTGTCTTGTATGACTTGGGGAGCCTGACCTTGTAACCATGTGGTGATGCTTTCTCTTTTCACAGTGGTGGCCCACGATCAGGGTTCAATTCCTGGCTTAGGGAATGAATCCTTTATCTCATTTTATCTATGTATTTATATATGTTGTGGGTGTAATATAAAAGAGCTTGAATTAAATGGTTTGATAATAAGAGCTTACATTAAATATTAGATCAGAAAAGTAAAACATGAATACTTTTTATTTAGTTCACATGACTTAAGTAATCTTTGGGAAATAAAGACAGTTTTAAAGATTATTGGTAAAATAAAAATATCTTTAAAATGTAAACATTTGGTCTAAATTATGTGGGTCAGATATTAGGTTTTCCAAGTGCTTTAAGGTCATAAACTGCTTCTTTGACTTTTGAAAATTGTTCATTTTACCTACTTTGGAGCTTTAGATTTTAGATAAGGCCTGGAAACATGTGGAACTAGCTACACTCACTAGCTATGCTGGAAAGAATCAGACCTTATCTGCACTTCTGTCTGGGTCCTAGGCTCCACACCTGGTACATAACTAAAATCACTTACTAACCAGGGTTTTCACTAAAAATAAAAGTTGCTAAGAGTTAACATTGTATGCACTCCAGCCTGGAGACAGACAGAGACTCCATCTCAAGGAGAAAAAAAAGAAGAGGACATTGAAACATATAATTGAGACTACTGAAGAAACAGTTTTGTGTTCAAGGTGTGTGAGAAAAGTAGAATGTGCTTTTGGTAAAAGGTTATAAGAAAACATGGGAATATGGATTTCTTGCCTGAGTTTAGAGAGTTAAAGGATTGTTTTAAGTTAGGATAAAGCTGAAGGTTTAAGCAAGTTGTTAAAGGTCTGTGAAATATTAATCTCATAGAAGAAATTGTCTGTGTGAACATGTTGGCTAAAATTAAAGGGCTATTATACAGTTTTTTGATAAATTGAACATTGGAATAAAAGCACAACAGGTTTTTCTTAGAGCAAAAACCTGCTTATAATCTGCTGTTTAACAAAAACTTTTAAAGGCTTATAAAATATTTATTAAAATCTTACCTCATGGTCAAACTGATTAAGATTAAATACATTTGTCTATAAGGTTTTATTAAGATTTGGGTTTAACACAAATAGTACATTAGTGTAGAGATGAAATTTGCCTTATCGGGTATAAAAATCTTACAGGAAGCACTGCCAAATATGAAATGGTGTTTGGCTTTCTTTGGGTTATATTTGCATTAATATGTTATTGGTATGTGATCCAAAATAATGGGAAACTCCTATAATTCTGATATGACTTAGTATATGTTATTAATAATTAAAATTATTACATAAATTTTAGTATGCCACACAAATAACCAAATTTCCTTATCATTTGTGGCTTTAATTGTGGATGTCCTAAGACTTTTTATAATCCACACACAATTGTTGTCTTGTTTTGTCCTCTTTAAAAGGTGATTTTATAATCAACCATAGGACTTTAACAGGTGCATTTAAATGGAGGTTTTTCTGATAACTTTGGAGATTGTGACATTAGAATAGAGAAAAAAACCTTTCAGAACTCTCATAGCTGAATATTCATGAATCAAACAGAACAGGAGTTAACTGCATGGACTGAAGTAGTAGAAGCTATTTACAGCTTTTAACAATTGAGTATACTCCTGTGAACAAAATTTGAAGGATATTTGTTTCTGTCTGCCTACTTTCTCCAAAATTTGGAAACTATTTGTGAGTATTCCTAATTTATGGGAATATAGTTATTTGCTTAAGTGCAATACAAATCTGTTTTATTTTGCATCAGGACACAAACTGGAGAAACTGATTATTTTATGGAGACTTTAACTGGAATGGCATGCTTTCCTTTAAGGAATCAAATTTGACTTGTAGAGCCAATGAAAGCCCCTTGGGGAACTGGCCTCATACCTTGCCTACACAGTCTCTGTACAGGGTTTCTGCCCTGTGATAAGTAAAGAATGTCACTTTCTAACAGGCCCAGGAACCCCCGGGTTATCTTGGAACCCCAAGAGGAGAGAGATTTGCTCAACTTGTAGGTATTTGAGGGTTCAAACCAATGGCAGGACTCAGCTCTAAAAAAAGTCTTATCTGAGATTCCTTATGAAACAAAGTTCCAACAGGCCAACTTAAAAAGTCTATGTAAAAAATAATTATTCTTGCTGCACTTTATACAAATAATCAGGCCAAGTATAATAAAGCAAATCAGTCTTACCATGATTTATCTTTAGTAAAAATGGGAAACTGGAGAGTGAAATATTATGTTTCAAGAATGATGTACACCTGTTATTAAATTCTAGTCTCATCAGTTGTTTTTAAGTTTGTTTCTGCAATTTAGGCTAATCATGGTTATTCCTATGACCCAACCAGTGATCTCTGACTGCTGCTCAGAAGAAACAAGAGGGATGGGTAATGTAAAAATTGAAATCAATATTCTAATTCTGGGCACATTAGAATCAGCTAGCAACCCCATATCAGCTTGGTTCCAACAGTTACCAATTCATGGAAAGCCTTCTAATTCAGTTGATAATATTTGATAATACTTGAGATAATTTTACTTATTTTGTTTTACTGTTTTAAAATATATTGCTGTTGTACTCTTTGTGTAAAAATGCAGAATAAGCTTACTGAATATCTTCTTAAATTGAACACTCATTAATCTTTCAGATAGTGCCTTTTGTTGAAACTTGGATTTTGAATGGCCCTCACCATAGTGATGACTTGTGACTAAGCTCCTCGCTACCCTGAATATGAGAGGCAGGAATAAAATACCCCTAATAGATAGGCAGGAATATCATTACCCCTATTCAGCCTGATGAAGTTACAGAAGATGGAACTTCATCCCTCTGCAATCCTTAGGATTAAGGGTTCTCTTATAAAAGGGAGCAGGGAAATGTCAGAAGCATTTGAGCCAGAGCAACTCCATCTTGAGGAGGGCTTGGTAAAATGAGGCTGAGACCTATTGGGTTGCATTCACAGACAGTTAAGGCATTCTAAGTCACATGATGAGATAGGAGGTTGGCACAAGATACAGGTCATAAAGACCTTGCTGATAAAACAGGTTGCAGTAAAGAAGCTGGCTAAAACCCACCAAAACCAAGATGGCAATGAGAGTAACCTCTGCTTGCCCTCATTGCTACACTCCCATCAGTGCCATGATAGCTTACAAATGCCATAGCAACATCAGGAAGTTACCCTATATGGTCTAAAAGGAGGAAGCATGAATAATCCATCCCTTGTTTAGCATATCATCAAGAAATAATCATAAAAAATGGGCAAACAGCAGCCCTCAGGGCTGTTCTGTCTGTGGAGTAGTCATTCTTTTATTCCTTTACTTTCCTAATAAATTTGCTTTCACTTTACTGTATGAACTTAGCCTGAAATATTTCTTGCACAAGATCCAAGAACCCTCTCTTGGGGTCTAGATCAAGACCACTTTCTTGTAATACTACCAGATATGAGAGAAACACTTTTGTATACACAAAGTGTATAAACAAAAGCAAGATATGTGTTTGACGAGGAAAGTTATGAAGGCATAAAAATGTATGTTAAAAATTTTGTCTGGTTTGAAGTAACTTAAAGGTTTCAAACTGATGGAGTGAAAAAATAGATAAAGCAAGATGAATATAAAAAGTTGGATAAAACTGTAAAACAAAAGGTTTATGGAAATATTACGTGGTTGAAAGATGGCAGCTTTGTTAAATTAATTAATGAGGTTGTATTAAAATTAGTTTTAGTATTAATAATATACTAATACAAAGGTAAAACTTGATTTTCTCTTTTGAACAAAAATTATGTGTAGTGTTAAAAAGAGTAAAATATTTTTATTAACTTTTTGTGTAAATTGCAAAAAGAAAAAAAGATGGAAAAATCAAAAGGTATTTTGGTTGTTTGGAAAATTGTTCGAGTCTCCTTTATCAAATAATACAGGTTTTTGTTTAAAAAAATCAATTATCACTTTGACTAAATGAATGGCTATTGTTTTACAGTAACCTGTGATCCTATTTTGGTCAAATGTTTTAAACCTTTGACATATTTTACAAATATGTCAGGTTATATATTAATGATTGTTATTAATACATGTTCCAAAATTGTATGGGATTTCTAAACTTTTAATATGTCTCACTATGTGCTAACAATCATAATTATGGTTACTATGTTAAGTTATTGGAAACCACAAAAATAACCAAATTTCCTTGTCAACTATGTCTTTAACTGATTATTTATAGTCATTTCCACAGTTCATAACTTAATTCTGATTCAGTTTCTGAAAACTTCACAAGCATGCAAAATCCTAGAATATAGTATCTTTAAGGAGGTTAATGAAAGGATGAAAGTACACTGTGAAGGACTCTTCAGTAAAGGTTTCTAATAACTTTAGAATCACATCGTTTGGACTGGGTAAGAATTCCTGGAACTTTAATGAAGAGACTGATTGGTTTATAAAGCTGGTAAACCAAGCAGGACAAATTTAACTGAATAGCAAGAAAATACTTTGACAGGTTTCCATGCTAAATATATACAATTTGAATAAACTCCATGGTTTCAGTCAAATTACCTATGCTAAATCATCAGTTAACAGTGTTCTCCACCTAAATTGGAGAAACAGCTGGTATTCAAGAGAATATAAGTCCAATGTTAAGCATGGACTCATGGAAAATCAGGATGGCTGCCTTGTCTTTCCTGAGTCCTTAAAGCTTTTGTTGTTAAAAGTTCTGCATTTTATGGCTTGTCATAGAAATATAAAATAATACAGATTAAATATACATATTGGTGTGGTGACTTCTATAAAAAGAAAATAAATCTTGGGACCCCAAAAATCACTAAACCAAAGGGAAAAGTCAAGCTGAGAACTGTTTAGGGCAAACCTGCCTCCCGTTCTATTCCAAAAACACAAACAAACAAACAAACAAACAAAAAACTACTAAGATGAAAAAGCTATATACCTCCCTCACAAGGAATTTCCTTGTTGACAAAGGACAGGCAGAACGCAAAGTCACCCCTCTGCTCATATCTGATTGCTGCCTTTGGAAAGGCTCATCAGAAACTCAAACGTATGCAACAGTTTGTCTCTTATCTACCTATGACCTGGAAGCCGCCTCTGCACTTCGAGTTGTCCTCACCTTTCTGGACGGAACCAATGTACATCTTACATATATTGATTGATGTCTCATGTCTCCCTAAAATGTGTAAAACCAAGCTGTGACCCGACCAGCTTGGGCATATGTCATCAGGACTTCCTCTGGACATGTTCAAAACCTTAACTATGATGAAATAAACTTCCTAAATTGAGATCTATCTCAGATATTTGGAGTTCAGACTTTTAAATTGCCAAAATAGTTTATGACCGAAGTTTGGCTTCACAAGCCCATATTCCTGAGAGGAAAATCAAAACTTTAGGTGAATTCTGCTGCCTGATGGGCCATTTAATTATTTATAGGGGGATTTTGTTCAATTGTCATTTTCAATCATGTTTTCTGGTTGTATAAAAGCTTTCTCGGCTGGGCGTGGTGGCTCACGCCAGTAATCCCAGCACTTTGGGAGGTGGAGGCGGGCGGATCACCAGGTCAAGAGACTGAGATCATCCTGGCTAACATGGTGAAACCCCATCTCTACTAAAAATACAAAAAAAATTAGCCACGCGTGGTGGTGGGCACCTGTAGTCCCAGCTACTTAGGAGGCTGAGGCAGGAGAATGGTGTGAACCTGGGAGGCAGAGCTTGCAGTGAGCCAAGATTGCGCCACTGCACTCCAGCCTGGACTACAGGGCAAGACTCCATCAAAAAAAAAAAAAAGCTTTCTCATGAAAGAGGGCTGAAGTTATCATAGTAGCTCATTATGCCACAGCGTATTTTCACCAGGTAAAGAAAGTTTTTCATGGGTCACTGACTTAGAACAATCAACCACTTCTCAATCTAGAACCCAAAGACTGGCTCTTCTGAGAACATCACAGAAAGATTGCCCTAGCTATCCATATTGAAGCAATACTTTGGGATCTTTAACCTTGTGTTCATAATCTCACAACTCAGAAGGGTCCTTCCACACTGTTGGAACTGTACAGCTATTGGAAACCTTAAGGTAAAGCTAATCAGGGAAGTTTCTCCCCAAAAGAAGATGGCATCCATGATGTGAACAACTTTTTCTGACGATCATGGAGCAAGACTTCTCTACTATCATACGACCCTTATCTTTCATTTTTTTTCCTTTGTTTATGCCTCTATGAACAATAGAAGTGAAAAGGGGATTGGTTGTGTGCACTCATAGGGTTATAATTTTATTTGTGAAGGATTTTGCAAACCAATCTTATACACGGATAACTTTGATAGATGGAAGATGAAGACCCAATGTATGTGAGAAATTTTAATGGTATATACATAGCTTCACAGTCAGTCAGAAACAGAACATTGGTCCACTCCTCTTAACCTACATCATGGGTTAAAGACATTATTGCCAGAGGATCTTCACTCTTCTAGAATGGCTTCATTTGTTAGGTCCTTTTTTCCACGTATTGGAGTAAATAAGGCAATTTATCTCTCATGATAGACTCTGTAGCAGATCCTAGTATAAAGGCTGTGACTACACAATGGACTTGAAATTATCTTGTGAAAGTTATGCTAAATAATAGAATTGCTCTAAGCTACTTACTGCCTAAACAGAGAAGTATCTGGCACTTCTTGTTCCCCATGGAGAAATTCATCACATGGGATAGTAGAAAGAATCAGTTATAGGGGATTAACAAAGAGACTACTTAAAGTGAGTTGATTCTTTGTCTAGTTCATCCTTTGATCTATTTGATTTCAGTTGGTTTGGTTTAAGGTGACCCTGGCTAGAGAACATACTGCAAACTCTTGGTATTATTCTCCTGATAGTCATAATAGTCGTCTCCCTGGTGCACTGTATTCTCTCAAAAATTTTAAATGTTTGCATGCAGCCATCTCTAGAATGTTAAATGGTCTCTCTTCAACTGGAGTAACAAGAGCTGAAAGAAATGTGTGACCGTAAGGGCATATAACCTGTGAATTACATGCTGAGACAAGAAACTCAAAATGATGGTAACAGAGAGTGGTGCTAAGGTCCTAAGTTTTGGTCACAATCTCACCTAAATAAGAACCTGACCAAAACGGGGCAGTTTTTAAGCAAATTATGGGAGGCCATTGTTTTGGTCTGAGTTCACACACCAGGCCCCAACAGACCAGACCAAAACAAAATGGAGTCACTTATGCTAAATGTGACATAATCAAACACTTTAAGGAAGCACATAGCGGGGAAAATGCCAGATGCTTAATCAGATCTCATGAGAACTCACTCACTATCATGAGAACACCGGGGGGAAACTGCCCCCATGATTCAATTACCTCCACCTGGTCCCATCCTTGACACGTGGGGATTATGGGGATTACAATTTGGGATGAGATTTGGGTGAGAACACAAAGCCTAACCATACCAGGCAGCTTTAGGCTAAACTTGGTTTAACAGTATCAAGAATATATGCACCTTCTCTTCTAAAGCTTGCCGTTGATCTCATTATTAAAATCATTTCATTGAGTTTCATGGAGGAAGCTCTGACATTGTTCATATTAGCTTCTATTTTGAGTAGACAGTGGCAGAAGCTGGGTAGGGAAACAGGAAAGATGAAGGACAGCAAAGCCAGCTCCCCTTTCCCTCTGGCCCACATAATTCAGCTTGTGAGACAGTGACTCCATAGCAAATAATCCTGGCTATTTTTTTTTATCCAAAATAAATCTAAGCCTCCCCTAAACACACATAATACTCAACAGTGGAAAGAAAAAAAATATGAAACATCAATACTCAATCCCAGATAGAAAACGAGAAAAAGGGAAACCACATGTAGGACAAACAGCAATAGATCTTGGTTGCTCTGCCACCTTCACCTGGCTCTCCATCTGAGATCCTGAAAGAAAGCTCAGTTTTCCCAACCCCTCCATCCCTCAGGCTACATTTATTCATTGAAGAAATTGAAGAAATATTTCCCAAGTTCCAGAAACTGTTTTTGTACCAGAGTTACCACACTGAATGCAGAGACAAAAATCCCATCCCTCAAAAAAAAAAAAAAAAAAAAAATTAGGTGACAAAAAATGTAAATATGAAGAATTCAGTATATTGCCTAATAAATTGAGGGAAGACCAGCGATGGAAAGCGCTGAGTTTGGGGGTGTGGCAATTGTAGAAAGGGCAGCCAGGCAAAGCCTGAGAAACAACATTTGAATAATTGCCTGAAGGAAGTGAGAGAATAGCAATTGAAATGTCAATCGGGAAGAACAAGATAGTCTGAAGAAAAAGCAAACTGAAGGCCCTGGGCATGTCCCGAGTGCCCAAGTGAGGAAGCCTGTGGCTGAGCAAGGTGGAGCCGAGAGAAAGCAGTCAGTGTAATATTAATAGCAGTCCTATTATAAGACACACCAGGATGAGCTAGACTTTGCAAGGAATGTGGATCTTACTGTGCTTCAGGCATGTCCTTATTAAACTGCCATTGTAAAAATGATATCACTGAGAAAATTATGACTGTGAATGAGATTTGAGCTAACCCACCCCACATCTTGCCTTTCCCTTAATTAATCCTAGGCTACTGGGCTGAGCTAACCTTGGAAGACATTTAGGCTATAGTTTAAATGATAAATAGGCTTTACCCAAAACTTACCAGCTTGTTAAAAGGGAATAGGAGGCCATCAGGCTGGGGGCAGGAGAGGAACCTGAGTCCTGCTAAGGCACAGGCAGGAAAGATTGTCAGCCATTATTCCAGAGGCTATAAGAAACGCAACTTCCCCAGTTATTCCTGCAGACAACACACTATTGTAGATTGGCCTTTTGAGATGTCTTTCAGGTTTTTTGCATGTCTTACACCCATGGCTCCACCTGGACCACCAACTCTGCTCTTGTGGCCTCACCTAGAAGCTATTCAGCCCACAGAAGGACAACTTTGACCCACTATGATTTCATCTCTGCCCTAATCAATCAGTAGCAAGCCTAGCCATCCTCACCCCTTTCCCCAAATTGAGTTTGAAAAACACCTAACCTAAGAGCTTTGGAAGAGATGATTTTAGTACTAGCTCTATCTCCGACATGGCTTGGCCAGCCTTATGTCTATTAAACTCTTTCCTACTGCAGTGCCATAGTCTTTATTTTGCATACAGTGGGCAAGAATAACCCCGTGGGTGGTTACATTATTTGTTATAAAAATGTCATTTTTGTTAATAGAGAAGAAGGCAAAATCAAAATAATTTATGGATGAATCAGATTGTGGATGGATCTTATTTTATAATGGGAAGGGGAAATTGTTGGTCTGGGGGTTGTAAACCAACAATAAAATTTGAAGCCCTTCCACTTGCCCTACAACCATCTAAATGGACCCATAATGGACCAGGGCCCTCCAAATTTAACGTAAAATACGGGTGCAGGCCGTGACAGGAAGCGGGGAGCTGGACATGCCTCATTATGCTGTCTTCCCTTTTGTAATTCAGGAATAGCAGACCAGCAATTTGACATCAACACAGCCTTTAAGTTTGATAAGAAATATTTACATTCTATTCTCTCTGAAGCTAGCTACCTGGAGGCTTCATCTGCAAGATAAAACTTTGGGCTCCCCAACATCTTATCATAACCCAGATATTCCTTTCTATTTCTAATAACTCTTTCAACCAATTGCCAGTCAGAAAATTTTTAAATTTAACTATAACCTGGAATGCCTACTTCAAGATGTCCCACTTTTCTGGACCAAAGCAATGTATAGCTTAAGTGTTTTTGATTGATGTCTCATGTCTCCCTAAAACGTATAAAACCAAGTGGTAGCCTAACCACCTTGGGCACAAGTTGTCCAGACCGCCTGAGGATGTATCACGGGCCATGGTCACTTACATCTGGCTCAGAATAAATATTTTCAAATATTTCACAGAGTTTGACAACAGATATATGAGAGAAATTTAGCACATTATGCTTCTTCCTTTCTCAAACCCTTCTTATATCCCAATATTATTTCATTGCCTTTCTTCATTGGATAAAGACATAGATTTTTGGAATTCTGCAATATAGAATCCATAGAAAGTACAGCTGACCCTAAATGACCTAGGAATTTTAGCTGTAGGCATTAAAGGTCACTTTTTTTCTGAGACGGAGTCTTGCTCTGTCGCCAGGTTGGAGGGCAGTGGCGCAATCTCAGCTCACTGCAACCTCCGCCTCCCAAGTTCAAGCGATTCCCCTGCCTCAGCCTCCCAAGTAGCTGGGATTACAGGCACGTGCCACCATGCCCGGCTAAGTTTTTGTATTTTTAGTAGAGATGGGGTTTCACCATGCTGGCCAAGATGGTCTCGATCTCCTGACCTCGAGATCCGCCCACCTCAGCCTCCCAAAGTGTTGGGATTACAGGCATGAGCCACTGTGCCCAGCCTAAAGGTCACTTTTTACAATAAGTGAAGGACATGATGACATGTCCATCATGTCCTTGATGACAAATGATGACATGATGGATATGTCACAGCAGAAAGAGAATCTGGACCTGATGGCTATGTACAGTCACCAGTCCAACCTCATACTTATCTATCTTGAGTCCTCAATATAAGAAGAAAATAAAAGAACATCTCCATGGTTTAAACCTCTTGTAGTCAGTTGGTTTTGTGTTACTCATATTTGTAAACATTGCTAACAGATATGCCTTTCTCTACTATATGATCTTTTAGCCATGTGCATCCAATACTTTATTAAAATTTTAAATATTAAAGTGTAGATGAGTTAATTCAGTAATCTGCAAAGTTTCCACCTGTGGAAAGTTTATAGGCTAAAGGAGAAGATCAGAAGTCCCTTTTTAACTTACTTAGGGCCAAAAGACACCACGGATATCCAGAGAAGTTCGTTGTAAGATCCACACATGGTTAGTTCAACATAGAAAGTATTTTGTCATTGTCTTTACATTCAGTGATATCAGCTTATGGAAAGTAATTCTACTTAATTATATGCACTGCTAAAGACAAGATTTATGTTATTTGAAAACACATTATGATACATTAGTTTGGAGAAAAACCTACAATTATACTGTGGGAGGAACAGAGACTAAAAGACATGGCAGCATTATTGCCATTAAGATGGATAAATCAGAGGTAAAGAGGTGACTTCTGGATAATTTAGTTTCTTTTTTCACTGAATGTCCCTGTAAAGGGTAGTTGATAAATTAGTGCCTATTTAGGCATTATTGATTATCCATGGTTAAGATACTTCCCTCTTGGGCATACTTCTATGGGATATGTAGAAAATGCTTTTAATTTAAATACACTCTCTAAGAGTGAATCTTATGGCATATAAACTCCAGGCCTAATTGGGATATATCAAAATTTCATGTAGTTTTCCAATTTTTTCAAATAATACCACAGAGGTGGCCAAATACTTCAACCACACATGCGAACTAAGTTTCAGGGACAAGGGTAGAAGATCTGAAGTAGAAGAGCTGAAGGAACCTGGAATACAGCAGTTTAAAGGCGGTTATAAACATAGCATGTGATTGGAAAATCCAACCAGCAAAGAAAAACTATAAACTTCACATGAAATCTGACCTGCCTCTGGACTTAGTAGCTCTATTTAAATAGCTCCTCCCAAGTTGACTTTTAAGCTTTTTTAAAGTGTTGATATTGAAGATTTCTGAGACAAAGCAAAAACAAAACTGGTATAACTGATATCCAACTGTGTCATCTGTAAAGATGAAGAAAATAGTATACTTGCCTCCTTTCTCTTGCTTTCATTTTTTTCTAAAATAACTTTCCCCAACTCTATGAATCACTTACTTTTTCAGTTAACAAAGTCTAAAGTTCTGCTTGCCACTTTGGGACTGATACTTGAATTCCTTATTGCATCTCAAACCTGTGAATTGTTTCAGGAATTATTTCCATGTCCTTGTTATATATTCTTTCAGAGAGAGTGAATCACAACACAGTAGCTGATAACAGTTAATTGTACAGTATTTGAAATGTTCTTCATCTCAAAGGAAGGCAGAGTGCTTGGCAAAGACTATTATGCAAATAATTGCCTCTTCTCTGAAAAAAAATCACCTTCTGCACTCTAGGAAGTCAGCATCCATCACACCATTAGAAAAAGCAGAGCCTCCTTTTCTCATCACCGGCATGGCTGAAGCATGAAATTTAAAACTCAGAAATTTCTAAAAGCTGAGATTTAAAACACGTCGAAGTTTCACAGGACTTCAGACAATTAATGGCCACTGACACTTACTCTGCTTGTTTATTTTACGGCTCAGAAATGTAGTAGTTTTCAGAAAACTGCCTTTGTATACATACTGAGAATCATCAGCATGTATATATCTAAGTGCTGATCCCACAAAGAGTAAAGCAAATATTACATTATGGATTTTTGTGAGGATGATGACTCAGTTGGGTGCTTTAACTTAATAAGGTGGCTCTTGGAAACCACCTGTTGTAGAAGTGCCCTGGTCTCAGAAGCAGGAACCTGAAGTCCCACAGGGCAGGTTTGCAGTAGCTCAGAGGCTGTACCCTACAGGAGTTGTGCAATATGGAGGTACGTGGTCTGGTTAAAGGAATGCTACAAATCAATGATTCAAAGTCACTTCATCGCTTTGGGCTTCACTTTACTCCTCTCTAAAATTGAAGATACGCCTTTGGGAATCTTTAAAGAACTTTCTGACTATATAAATCCATGATTTTAAAAAAACATTCTCAGATGATTAGTCTCTGAGTCAAAAAAGTGACCTGTTCTGAATCATGCAAATATTTATTTAAAAGCCATAACATATAACCAAGAATCTCAGAAAGCAAAAATAAAAATAAGGTATTGAAGAAGATATTTGTCTTTCTGAAAAAAAATAAAAAAGAAGAGATAATATGCATATAATATCCTAAAATAGGATTGAACCAACAATAATTGCTACCTCCACAAATTAGGCAAATAAAAGTTTTACACTGTTTCCATTAAAAACTGCTTGCATTTAATTATATTCTATCCATGAAAGAAAAGTAATCTCGTATGCTATGAGGCCACAATTGTTTATTCTCCTGTGGATTAACCCTCATTTCACTCCTGAAAAAAGAAAAACGGGTTCCTACTTTTTGAATATAAAGTGGATTTTTCACCAAATGAGATTAAAATATGAAAAGTGATTTATCTTTGTTCTTCTTGTTCATGTTAGAATAGGCTGCCACTTTGTCACCTTGAGTCAAACTGTTAAATTTAGTTACTGGCCTTATTTTATCTGTAGCTACTGTCTGTCCAGTCACAGAAACACCTTTCAGTTTCCTTAGATGGCCTTAGATATAGGTTTAATCTCCTCTCTTTCTGTCTTCTGCCTTTGCAGTTGTCTAAGCTGTCATCTCTGAGTTATTCTTTGCTAGATAAATGTTTTTCAAAAATAAAAACTAATTTTTATTTTTATCATTGCCACCAGTTGCCCCTCTCAATGCTTTTTTAGTATTTAGACTGAGGATTTACAAGGTTTTGTATAATCTAGACCTCTCTTGATGATTATGGCTCAATGCTAAGCTCTAGTGACACTGGCTTCTTTCAGGTCCTTGATAAAAAGCATGCTTTCTCACCAAGGAGTCTGTTCCATAGGTCTGGGATGACACATCCACTCTGTTTTAATCTTATTAAACCCTATTCTACTTTTATACTTTAACACCACACTGTGTCCTCAGGAATATGTTCCTGGACAACCTAACTCAATGCTATATATGCCTTCTCCATAAACAAAAACATATACTTACCTAATACCAACTGCTTATTCTGAAAAGCACTTACCTTAATTGTAATTTTATATGTATGGTCAGTTCTCATTGTCCATGGTAGTTATGGTCTATGAAGTTGCCACCAACACTGAGTTAGTGAATACTGAATAATTGTTCCTAGGAGAAATACAGGGTTAGTTTCCTGGGAGCCTCTGGTCACATTTTTGATAATTGATCAATACATAACCTTGTTTTATATGTGTTTTTGGACAACATCTACACTTGCTCTGCTTTTTACCACCTTATTTAATATGTACTGGTGATTCACTGACATTGAGCTCACATTGGTACTTATAACTCATGCCTGAACAAAGCTTACCTAACACATGCATTTTCTCCCTAAGGTACAACATGCCCTTCTTGTGCTTAGAAACACTAGACAGCACTTCAGCCCTAGGGTTGGGCACTGTTTTAAACAACAAAATCACCAAAAAAAGCACAAAATGCAAAACAAATGCAACACAAAATAGGCCACAAAAAGAACATTGGTTTGCACAGAGCTGAAACAAAATGCTTACTCAGAGTGTCACCTTGTTTGACATCAGCCTGGAGTGTGCAAGGCAGCCACCAAAATTTTTGGCCCCCCTGTACATGCCCGTGAATAATTGTAAAAGTTCAGTGAGTATTGATCTTGGGATTATAAATAAATGTTAGCATTCAGACAAATTTGCAAATAATGAGGATGGACTGTATTTACATAAACATATGGTTAAGGTCTATTTCTCCACTCTACTGTAAGCTCCATGAAAGCAAGAATCATTTCCCACCACTGTGTTCCCAGCACCTGAATGACACACATAGACACACACACAAAAAAAACACTTGATACATATTTTCATGAATAAAGCAGTCCTAGATATCACTATCAAAACATTGCTTCCCATCCTGAAAATCTTTCACTTGGTTTTCATTCCCCCTCCATTGAAAATTCACATAGTTCATGTTTTGACTCAAATCCATCAAACAACCTCTATTCTATTAAAGAATGATACAGCACAACCTAAAACTCCAATGAGTTGGGAAAGATATGAGAAGACAATCATGAGGTCACCACTACAACAAAATAAAAAATATTTAAGAAAACTTTATGTTCCATCCAGAAAAAGGCTCAGAACAAACAAATTTTCACCCCAAGTTAATATAAACAACCTTGAATCCAGCATCTTGTCTTCCAAACCATATCTGTTGTCTACATCAGAAACCTGTGAGTCAGTGCTGGCTCTTTTCTACCTAAAACTTGATAACTGGCTGATCATAAAGAATAATCTGCTTATAGATTATTTTGACATTCTGTTGCTTAAAATGAAATCCAGTTTCTTTGAATATCGTTCATGTTTGACCCTGGTTTATTACATTCATTATATTTTTTGGCTACACTCACACCCCTCCATGGGACTACTTTGTATTCCTGAAGTACACCCTGTTCTCTGGGGTTTTCATGCTCCTGAGAAACAAGCTGTTTTCCCCATGAGAGATCTAGCTTTCCTCACCAAACTAATTTCTTACTCGTCTATCAAGACCACTCAAGTGTTACTTCTCCCTTTCAATCCTGCCTGCAGTATCCCTAGGTTAAGTTTACCTATATGTGCTCCTATGGCACCCTGAACAACTCTCCACATTTGCTGTTTCAACCATCAGTTTCTTTGTCTGTCTCCTTTCTGGGGATGGGATCCTGTTTGATTTCTCTTCGTATCGCCAGTATCTAACATGGATTCTGACATACAGTAGAAGATTTATCAGCATCTGTAAAATAAATATTATTTTATTTTAGTGTTTGACGCTTTGGCTGATTAACTCAATAAATGAATGCATGAACAAATGAAGACACTGGGCTAAAATGGAAATGAGCATGAGGCAAATTTCTAGGATAAAGGAGGTATGGATGAGGCTAAGAAACATTGGTAAAGCCTTTTGTTTTTTGTTTGGGGGATCTGCATTGTGTGGACTCTGTAACAGCATAACTCTGTGATTCCAATTGTATAGATTTAGATTCTAATTTATGTTATTAGAATAATTTCATTTTATTATTTGTTTATTTATTTTGAGATAGAGTCTGGCTCTGTTGCCCAGGCTGGAATGCAGTGGCACGATCTCAGCTCACTGCAACCTCTACCTCCCAGGCTCAAACCATCCTCCCACCTCAGCCTTCAAAGTAGCTAGGACTACAAATGCGAACCACCACAACCAGCTAATTTTTTGTAGAGATGGGGTTCCACCATGTTGACCAGGTGGGTCTCGAACTCCTAAACTCAAGCGATCCACTTGCTTCGGCCTCCCAAAGTGCTGGGATTACAGGCTTGAGCCACCACTCCCGGCCAAAACAAATTTCTTAATCACAGTTTATTCTACCTATTGATCATCTTATAAAGAACTCACAAGAAAGATATTCTCCACAAACATAAGAACATATATAAACCAGTGGGCAAGTATCCTGGAAGATACACATTGTACTCTTGCTCCTCGTCTGGAATAATTCTTTTAAAAGAACTTTGTTTCTGGTAATTACATTAAAGCAAGACAGGCCGATGGAAAAAGAAAAGGAGAGAAAGAAGGAAAGAAAGAAGGAAAGAGAGAGATAAAGAAAGAAAGAAAGAAAGAGAGAGAGAGAAAGAAAGAACGAAAGAAAGAAGGAAAGAAAGAAAGAAGGAAAGAAAGAAAGAAAAAGAAAGAAAGAAAGAAAGAAAGAAAGAAAGAAAGAAAGAAAGAAAGAAAGAAAGAAAGAAAGAGGGAGGGAGGGAGGGAGGGAAGGAAGGAAGGAAGGACGGGAGTTCTGCAAGAAACAAGTGTCAGAAAAAGTCATGGAAAAAATCCGACGAAATAATGAAATGA
Organism: Pongo pygmaeus; assembly: GCF_028885625.2. NCBI lineage: Eukaryota > Metazoa > Chordata > Mammalia > Primates > Hominidae > Pongo > Pongo pygmaeus. Next base: position 153,918,642 of record NC_072378.2, on the reverse strand, counting down.
AACATCTTCATCATTTTCAGTCAGAGATACTATACAGTCACCGTTGTGATGTTTAAGCTGATAGGAGTTTAAAACAGACTGGAATCAGGGAATCTGGATTCTAATATTTGTGATCCCAACAAAAAAACTATGTCCCTTAGATATATCATTAAATATGGGCCTTATTCATATTTCATGTAAAGTACTATAGAACTGCTTATGTTCTTAAACTCAAGAAATGCTAAACTAAAGCATATCATGTAAGAAATATAAGTAACAATGTAATACATAGTAACATCATAAGAATGTATAGTAGCATAATAGATAATACCAAGGTACGTTGGAGGATTTTCCTGAAAATTCTTTTATGTAAAATTATACCTTGATCACCTGAAGGCCCCCATGTTTAGTGAGGTTTCAGAAGAACTGATTTTGCCTCTTGAAAAATATATTTGATTTGCCTGAATGAAGACATAGGTTAAGTCAACTTTCCTAAATAATATTAGAGAATACATTTGGGGTCCATAACACTCTGGTAGGTTTGGTTTGCTAGACTGTGGGAGGATATAATATTCATACGGAGGTAGAATAGATAACAATTTTTAACATGTTACATTTGTTACAATGAAGAACTCATCCTTGGACTATAAACTTGGAAATGAGAAAAAGATGTTAATGAATACTACATTATAAATTTACTGCGTGAGAAACTCCTGTTTATGATCAACAACCTCTTAAGAGGATACAAAACTCTCCAGATTAGATCCCCATCCATTATATGTACTGAAACATCACTATGTGCCCACGAATATGTAGAAGTATTTTAATTTTATTTAATTTTATGTTTTAATTTTAATTTTTTAAAAATAAAATTTAAAACATGAAATTGATAAGTACTTGTCAATTAAAATAAAAATTAAAACATGAAATTAAATAATTAAGATATTGATGGATGTGTCCCTTTGAAGAAATCAAAGAGCATTTCATAACAGTGAAATAATTCTTACTTCAGTGAAATAGATCTCTGAACTTCCTGAGAAGCTAAAATTCAGAGCCAAACCTTCTTAGAAGATTTGGGGATCTAAACCAGTAGAGTGAAGTACTGATCTGGAAGTCTAATCTTCGTGATCTAGGAAGAAGAGCAGAAGCAGCGACCATGAAATGAATGGTTAAATCAAGGTCTGAAGATTAAAAAAGCAAATTACTGGAAGTAAGCAGGATGCAGTGGGGGATGGCAGAATAACTGAGGGATGAATGAATCAAGTAAAGAGCTATTTTGATTTTATTAGAGCATAATCCTGGTTCTTGGGGTTGAATCTAGTTTAGTATTTGTCCAGAATTTATTTTTATTTCTTAGCAAAGTACTATTATTAACAGTTGCACTCAAGTAAGCAGGGAATCAAGACACAGGAGACAGCCATAAATGATACAATTGTGAGGACTGATAAACTCTGAATATAGACTGCAAATTAAAATGCAATATTATATCTATATAAAATTTACCAAATTTTATATTTGCACGATAGCTATGCAAAATAATTTTTTGTTTTTAGAAGATATGTGTTGAAGTATTTAAGTCATGATGTCAGTAGCTTATTCTCAAATATTTCAGCAAAATTCTTATTGATGATATTTATTATTTAGGGAAAGAGGATAAAATTAAAAATATTAACTAAGATAGAATATAGGTAAAAGGTATAGGGGTTTTTATTGTGACAGTTTTGTGACTTTCTTTGAAATAAGAAACTATTAAAGCACATTGTGTTCTCTTCCCCAAATTAGCCCAAATGGATTTGGTATCCTTCCACTTTTACATCCAGGTTCAGACATAGTTTTGTCTAGTGGTATGTGAGACTTATGTGCAGTGCATGGAATTTTCATTTTAATACATAACCAAATCTTAAAGATGATTGATAAAAGCTGGCCTTTCTCTTCCTTGCCTATTTCCAAATTCTATATATAAATTCTGACCAATTATCTGGCTAATTTCCCAATAATGATGCACAAGGCTGAGTGAAAGAATCCTGAATCAAAATCGGGCTTGCCATAAAACAGAGACAAAAATGCTTTCAGTGTGAGTCTAACTAAGTTAACTGTCTATTAAAACAAAGTCATCAGCACTTTTGTATCAATATAGTAGAGCTCAAAATTTCCAAACGATGGCATTCACAATGTCAGGATTATAGTCCAAAGTTATTTGGTATAACAAGAAGAAAGAATATGTTGTGATCAATTCTTAAGGAGAAGATGATCATCAAATGGCAAGCCCAAGATGGGGCAGACATTGGATTTACCACTCAAGGACTTTAAAAGAAGGTGTTCTAATTATGTTCAAAGAGATAAGGAAAAATTTCTTATAATGAGTGAAAAGATAAGCACAACAAATGTAAATTTTAGAATTAAAAAAATCCATTGAAATAAAAAAAACTTACCTAAGCTTATTCATGGAATAGAGATAACAAAGGAAAGAGTAAATTCATATAAAGTAGATCAATAGAAATTCAATATAAAGAAGAAAAAATTAAAAGTTTGAAAACAAAAGAACAGAGCTTGTGAGTAAGATGAAAAAAATTAACTTTGGGCCATTCTAGACTCGGAGAGATAACAGAGAGAAGGGGGCAGAAAAACCATTTGAAGAAATAATGACAGAAACATTCTTAAATTTGTGGAAAAGTATAAATTTACAGTCTCAACAAGCAAAGCTCAAACTTAACCGTATATTGCTCCTACAGTTAAAGAGAAAATCTTGAAGAAATGCATGGAAAAAAATGATATATTACATAAAGGGAAGAGTGGTTCAAATGATTATGGATGTCTTCTCAGAAACTATGAAAATGAAAAGATAGTAGAACAACATCTTTGTAGTACTGAAGAAAAAAATTACACAGAATTCTATAGTCAGGAAAAATGTTCTTCCAGAATCACAAATAAACACATTTTCAGATTTCAAAGAAATGCAAAGGAATTCACCATCAGTAAATGCGCACAGCAAGAAATTGTAAAAGATGGTCTTCAGGCTGAGAGAAATGATGCCAGATAAAAACTTGGAATCTTGGTGAATTAATAAAGACCATTGGGAATGATAAGAGTCTGGGAAAATATAAGTCTACTTTGCTGTTTAAATGTGTTTAAAATACATAAATGTTTAAATAAGAATATTATACCACGGTTTTTGGGGTTTTCAATATATGTAGTTGAGCTCTACATGATAAAAATATTAAAATGTTGTGGCTGCAAATATGTTAACTCTAATTAGACTGTGAAAAGATCAGTAATTATATTGTAATTCCTCAGAAAACACAAAAACAATGCAAAACTTCTATAGCTAATAAGCCAGTAGACAGGTTCTGCTGCTGCTGCTTAGAAAAAACTAGATAACCTCTAATCATAAATTTTCTTGATCCTGTTAGAAAACTGAGGTTAGACAAACAGGTGTACTCAATTCTAAAGGATTCTAGGCTTCCAGAAGAGACCTGGGGCACACAGACTGTTTCACTTTTGTCAGAGAACAGAAGAAAGATGAGTCACTGTCAAAGTCAGCAGGAAGAAAACAGCAGAAACTTAAATGAACACTTAAAGGTCAAATACGAGCTAGCAAGGGTTAGTGTCACTGAAGTTCTGTGACTCAAAGATAACCCAAACTCATTCACCAGCTCTTTCCCATGTGCCTCTCATGAGTGATTACAAGGAAAATCGGGAGTACAATAGGAGATCTGAGAAACCCCACTCAGTGACACACAGGGAAGACACCTTGCTTGGTTCCCAGATGCTTCCTTTGTTTTTCGTTTGAAACAGAGCTGTAAGCCACTAATGAAAGGCAAAAAACACTCCTGACTAACTGGCACAAAGCAAGTATTCAGTGGTTCTGAGAAAGGTTTAAAACCAAAATCCATCTGCCATTGGTGGTGTCTTAGTTCATTTTGGCTGCTATAACAAAATACCATAAACTGGGTGGCTTATGATAAACAGAAATTTATTTCTCATGGTTCTAGAGGCTCAGAGATCCAAGATTAAGCCACCAGCAAATTCTAGTGTGTGCTACTTTCTGGTTCATATACGGTGTCTTCTCACTGTGTCCTCATGTGGTGGAAGGGGCAAGGCAGCTCTCTAGGGCCTCTTTTATAAAGGCACTAATCCCATTCAAAAGGGCTCCACCCTCATGATCTAATACCTCTCTAAGGCCCTACCTCCTAACATCATCATATTGGTGATTAAGTTTCAAACTATGAATTTTGGGGGGACACAAAAATTCAGATGATAGTAGGTGAGGCAGGAAGAATGAAAACAGTTTGAGCTTATGACCTGGCATTGATACCACACAGGGTTCTACTATCACAGGAGGGGTGCCAGCAAACATATTCCTACCTGAGACCCCCTCATTGATACAAAGCTCAGTTTTATTGGCAGAAGAAAGAGGGACACTGAGAAAACCCCACTGCAGATGTCCATATGCATAGGGATTGCCTAAGACAGAAACTGAAGTAGAAGGGACCCCTTGTTCCCACTGCAACTGTTGAACTAAGTAACAACAGCAGTCTATTGAGTGGTCGAGGGGAAGGGACATGGACAGAAATCTCCTCAGTGGGGGCAGGCGTGTAAGGGCTACTGAAAGTTGAGAGTTGAGCAGGAACATTGAAAAAAAATTATGACCAGGCGCGGTGGCTCATGCCTGTAATCCCAACACTTTGGGAGGCTGAGGTGGGCAGATCACCTGAGGTCAGGAGTTCAAGACCAGCCTGGCCAACATGGTGAAACCCCATATCTACTAAAAAATACAAAAATTAGCTGGGCATGGTGGTGCGCACCTGTAATACCAGCTACCCAGGAGGCAGGAGAATCACTTGAACCCGAGAGGTGGAGGTTGTAGTGAGCCAAGATTGTGCCATTGCACTCCAGCCTCAGTGACAAAGAGCAAAACTGCTTCTAAAATAAGAAAAAGAAAAAAAATTATTACAGGCCGTGTATCATTTTGTTCTCAGACTGCTGAAAAAGACACACCTGAGACTGGGTAATTTATAAAGAAAAAGAAGTTTAATGGACTCCCAGTTCCACGTGGCTGGGGAGGCCTCACAATCATGGGGGAAGGTGAAAGGAACCTCTTACACGGAGGGAGACAAGAGAGAATGAAAGCCAAGTAGAAAGGGATAAATAATAAAACCTAATAAAACCATCAGATCTCATGAGACTTATTCACTATCACGAGAACAGTATGGGGGAAATTACCCCCATGAGTCAATTACCTCTCACTAGGTCCCTCTGATAACACATGGGAATTATGGGAGCTACAATTCAAGATAAGATTTGGGTGAGGACACAGCCAAACCATATCAGGTCTCAAACCAAGTATAAGGCACCAGCAATCCAATGCTGAAAGGATTTGCAGTCCACAGTGCACTGGAAACAGTTACCCCCAAAACAAAACTCAAACCTGGATCAATTCCCGACCAGATTGGCTCAAGCCCACCCATGAAAGATCTTGCCGAAGAAGAGGTGTGTCTGCTTTTAGGCATGAATATTAATGACTTCAGTGTCTACTGTTCTTGTACACACAAGACCTAACCTTAATCCAAATATATGAGACACACAATAAAAGTAAGAATAAAGTAAGGAAATAATCCATTATCAAGATAAAAATCTAGTATGTAGAACCAGACCTAGAAACGACACCAGTGCTTTAAAGTAATTATGTTACTTCTGGCTTATGTCCAGCTCCCTAGAGAAATAATTAATAGGACCCCCTTTCACTTTCCACAGTCCTTGGACAGCAATTTGCATGACTATCTTAATGGTAAAAATTTTAGATAATTTATCTTTTTACAACTCCACTAAGTGTTATGAACCATAAATTATTATCTCTGTTTTACAGATAATAAAACTAACCTTGGTAAGCTTAAATACTTCCTCAAATCACATATCTAGAAAGAGACTTTGCTACTACTCAAATACTAATGATTTCACTTAAAATTCCACTTTCACCAATTTTTAAGCATCACTGAACTATATAATTCTTAGATTTTCATCCATTCCTTTGATTTTAGCATAGAGCTAAATAAACAAGTGATTGTTCTACCTTATTTATGAAATTTATGAAAGTCCTGAAAGTCTTATTTCCAAGATCTAGCGTGGTTTTCTCCACAAATTTGGATTAACCTGGGCAGATAGTATGTCCTTCTGATCTATTTTGCATATATTTTCAGCTGTTCTCCAGAACTAATCATTGATCTTTCTCATTTTTCTTGAGTTTGATAACTTCTAAAAATATTTTTTTTTCAGTGTACTGTATAGGAATCAAAGCAGAAATACTCCCACCTTCTGAGTCAAAGGCAACTCCTGACAATGACTTTAGAATCAATTAAATAAAACTCAAAAGAAAAATAAACATCCTGCTATAGTGGCAGCAACATAAAAGAATACTAAAGTATATCAATGGCAATAACTAGGAATAAAGAAAAGAAAACATTTTTCTGTTTATTTTTGGTTCATAGTCACAAGAATGAACATCTTTTACTCTTACTGATATTTATGCAAGTTACATGTCCGTTTTACACTCAGAATTCCAAAGATCAGGTATACTGTTAGGAGGAATTAGATGGAGATAAAAGTATTGTTTAAAAACACAGCAGATGAGTCTTTGAGGAAGCATTCAATTTGCCGTGATGATAACGGTAAACTCTCTGAGCAATAAGATGAAATTCATCAAATGACTTCTGCTTTTCTATTAAGTTGAAGTCCTATAGAAGGTGAGTAAATTGAACAGGAAGTCAACTCTAAGTAGCTTTCAAAAAGTATTCTAATTCCCACTGTCAGTATGATTTTGTGATCTGCATATTACTAGGGAATGAGAAACTTGCATATTATACAAAATTGTCTATAGAGCTGAAGATTAATTACCAGTAATTATTTTTGGCAGGCTAAAGCCTTTTCGTGCTGATTTCCTTATCTTAACCATATTTTATTGAAAATCATACCGAATTGAGCTACTTCACTTCTTTGAACAGAGTATATAGAAAAAAAAAGTCTTGTTTTCTATTGGTTGTTGGAGTTTTGCTGTTATTATTAGTGGCGGTTGTTTTTCTCTGTTTCTTCAATATCACACTGGGAACGGCCAGGTCTTGCCATTGACAGTGTTACTTCCTCAGGCAAAAGATTCCTCTATCTTGATTTAAATTACAACCATATTCATTACTCTTCTCTTAATTTCTTATAATTTGCAGCTTGTTTTTAATTTAAAATGAATCATGCATTTCATATTGTATCAGAAACTAAACACGAAACCCAAAGATCACAAAGATTTTCTTCTGTATTTTCCTTTAGACCCTTTATAGTTTTACATTTTACATTTAGGGTTTTAATCCATATTGTTTTAATTTTTGTATATGGTATTAGTTATTTGTCAAGGTTTTGATTTGTTTTGCTTAAGGATGTCTAATTGTTACATGATGACTTGCTAAAAAAACTATCCTGTCTCCATTGAATTGCCTTTGCATATTTGTTAATTTCATTTGACTATTTTTGTGTGAGTCTATTCCTGATGTCTCTATTCTGATCTACTGATTAGGTATTTATTAATTCCAATTTCCTCAGTACCACACTGTTTTGATTTGTGCAGCTTTATAAGTGTTTAAATTGGTAATGTGAGCTCTGTATGAGTTCTAAAATCAATGATTGTGTTTATAATTGTTTGGGCTGTTCTATTTCTTTTGCCTTTCCAATGTATTTTAGAATCACCTTATCAATATCTACGATAAAGATTGCTTAGATCTGGAGATTGCTTTGAATTTATAGATAAAATTTGTGAAAAATTATGTCTTAATAATATGTAGTCTTCTGACCTATAACCTGATACATTGCCCCTTCTATTTATATTTTCTTTGATGTCTTTCACCAATGCTTAGTAGTTTTATGTATACAAATCCTGTACAGTTTATAGTTAGCTACTTCATTTTGTGTTATTATAAATGGCATTGATTTTTAAATTTTACATGCTGATCGTTCATTGCTAATATATAGGAATACAAATAATTGGCTTTTTTTATATTGACTTTGTATGCTGGGACTCACTTGTTAATTTAGGATTTTTCACTTTTAATGGATTCTTTTAGATTTTCTACATAAACAAACAAATTGTCTGTGAATAAAAATAGTTTAAATTTATTCTTTTCAAACCGTATACTTTTTGTTTCTCTTGGTCTTATTGCACAGTTAGGATTTCTAATGCATTATTAAATTGAAGAGATGAGAAATAACACCTTTGCTTTGTTCATATCTTAGGACAGTATTAAGCCTCTTACCATTAAGTATGAGGTTAGCTGTAGATTTTTCAGATATCCTCTATTAGGTTAAGAAAATTCTTTAGGCAGAATGATTATGATATAGGGAAGAAGCTTATTTATCTGAGACAGGAATGTTTTAAAGTCTACCTTATTGAAATTAATATGTCCACTTCATTTTTCTTTTGGTTAAATGTTTACATGGTGTATATGTCTCCATCTCTTTACTTCAAATGTATCTAAATCTTTATTTTAAAATGGGTTTCTTTTTTGTAATTATGACTTTTCTCTTAGATTCTGGGAGTACATGTGCATGTTTGTTACATGAGCGTATTGCTTGATACTGAGGTTTGGGATATGAATGATCACATCACCCAGGTAATGAGCATAGTATCCAATATGTAGTTTTTCAGCCCTTGCCTCCTCTCTCTCCACTCGCAGTAGTCCCCAGTGTTGATTGTTCCCATCTTCAATTCCATGTGTACCCAATGCTCAGTGCCCACTTGTAAATGAGAACATGCAGTATTTGGTTTTCTGTTCCTGTGTTAATTGTTTTAGGATAATGACCTTCAGCCACATCCATGTTGCTGAAAAAATAAGTTTCTTATAGGAGCATACAGTTGGATTTTGCTTTTATAAATGACCTGATAATTTCTGTCTTAACTGGTATGTTTGTATCATTCACATTTAAAATGATTATAAAGTTGGATTAAAAGCTGCAATCTTCATGTTTTCTTTTTTGTTATGATGTTTTAATTTTCTGAGTTTTTAAGGACATATTATCACTTCGTTGTGTTATACATGTGGAGCTTATATTTGTTTGTTTACTGTTTTAATTACTCTGTTTTTAAAAACATATATTTAGGGTGATTTCAAACTATGCTACTGCCTCTGCCATCTTGCTGCAAGCTGAATCAGTATATTTCAATATGATGCTGGGTGCAGTGGCTCAAGCCTGTACTCCCAGCACTTTGGGAGGCCAGAGTGGGCAGATCATCTGAGCTTAGGAATTCCAGTCAAGCCTGGGCAACACGGCAAAACCCCATATCTACAAAAAGTACAAAAATTAGCCGGGTGTGGTAGTGTGTGCCTGTAGTTCCCCCCACTTGGGAGGCAGAGGCAGGAGGATTGCTTGAACCTGGGAGGTCAAGGCTACAGTGAGCCATGTTTTCACCACTGCACTTTAGCCTGGGGGACAAAGCCAGACCGTGTCTCAAAAAAAAAGAGAAGTTGCCTATTTATGAATTAACCTAATAGGGAAAATATATGTGATATATAATTATGTATTTATTCTAATGTAATTGTTGATATGATGTTATTACCACCTTAACTTTCTCAAAATGTAAGCAACTTTCCCTTATTTTTCCTATGCAGATGGTAATTTAAGAACCCAAAGAATATTGCTTTTAATTTTAAAGATTGTACCCACATTACAGAACCCCAAATCAGAACCTATGGAAGAGCAAAGTAATTTAAAGAACAGATTCTGTAGCTAGATTGCTACATTCACATTTGGGTTCTGTCATATTATTAACAGTGTGAACCTGTGCAAATTCTTTTGCCTTTATGTCTTACCTGTCTCATCTATAAAATAGTGATACTATTAGTGTATTAGTGTTGTATACATATCAAATCAGTATCTTCAGTTTTTTTTAATGTAGCTCTTATATAGGACCCAATATCTGTTAAGAAAAACTTTCATCACTTCTGTCATGTTTAAAAGGCATTTCAGCTTAAATATTCTAACCCTGGTGAATCATAGACACTACTAGAAAATTCATGGTTGCTCCATGAATAATAACTATAAAAATCACTTTAAATCTTCATTATTCATGTTTTGCAAGGAGAGTCTTATAAAATTGTATTATATAAAAAGTTTTTTTAAGGAGTGTTGAACTTTACCTGTATAAATCAAAACCTAATGAAGTATAATTTTATTATAATATTGAATCCAAAATTTTTATTGTAATTATATCCTTTAATTTTGGAAATTGTAATGGGAGCAGAAATCCTTCAAGAGCAATTAGGTTTTCTGTTAAGGTATTATTTACACTTAAGGCAATTTAAAGTGTATAGAAAAAATCACAGAACTCTGTAATCTGGTCCCACTATAAATTCATGTTTCTCCAATCTTCAACTACAGTCAGAAATGCTCTGTATGTTCTGGGTAGCTTTATTCTTCTATTTATCAGATACTACTCCTCTACTCTTCTCAGACTTTTGACTCACCACTTCCCAATTTACTCACAAATATTCATTCAAAAAAAAAAAAAAGATTTATTTGGTTTCTACTATATGCCAGATAGAATTCCTAGCACTAGAGATGCTGTGGAGAAAAAAAATGAAATAAACATAGATGAGATTCCACCCTCATGAATTATACGAGGTAGGGAATACAGAATGTAAAAAGTTTAACCAGTAAATAATTACAGAAGTTTTACTCTGCTTCACTGGAAACAAAGAAGGCATCAGAAGGAAACTCCCTCACTTCTGTTTACAGAGGAATGGATGATTCCTCTTTCCTGTTTTGGCAGCTTCCATTATAAAATACTACAGACTGGGTAGCTTAAACAACAGAAATTTATTTTCTCACAGTTCTGGAGGCTGGAAGCCAGATATCAAGGTGCCAGCTGGGTGGGTTTCTCCTGAGGCCTCTCTCTTTGACTTGCAGATGGCTGCCCTGTTGCTGCTGCCTCTTCACATGCTTGTCCCTTTGTGCACACTGCCCTGGTGGCTCTCTGTATGTTTTTTCTTTTCTTTTCTTTCCTTTCCTTTCTTTTTTCTTTCTTTTCTTTTCTTTTTTTTCTTTTCTTTTCTGTCTTCTCTTATCTTTTCTTTTTTCTTTCTTTTTTGAGACAGGGTCTCACTCTGTTGCCCAGGTTGGAGTACAGTGGTGTGATCATGGCTTACTCCTGCCTCAACCTCCCAATCTCAAGTGATCCTCCCACATCAGTCTTGCATAACTCCAGTGGGCAAGAAATTACTGCAACTTAACTAGTTTCTGCTTCTCTAACATTGCATTACTCGAATTCTTGACACAGCAATTTTTTTAAAATATGAGAATGACTCCAGCACTAACAACCTTTCAAAGAGTTTGCAATTTTCTTAACAAAAATTAGAAATTTCTTGCCAACCATTTCACTGCTATCTGTTTGACCTCCCCTAGTACTATGGTACTTACACTCTACATTCTAACTATACTGAACATCTTTACGTAAACGAACTGGGGAAACAAGAAAGCTTCATAGAAATGAGGAAGGAGCATGCAGCTGTATGTACGAGAACAAGCTCGTACGGTTGTCTTATGTACATACAACCTAATAAACAACACTTACAAATAATTGCAACACTAGCCAAGGATTGATTAATTCCAGAAAATATCTGAAAACTATTAGTATTTCAGAAAGAGGAGAATCTAACTTCTCCTTTAACTATACAGAGCAATCATGAAAATGGAAAAGAAATGGCATTTAAGCAAGTCCAAGAAATAATTTCAGTATAGGAGCATAGTCAGTAAAGGAAATGGCATAAGCAGAAGAGTAGAGGGAAAAAGCTGGAAGGTTATTGGAGGGTGAAGAATGATGCTGTGTAGCTTAGGTAAAGTAATCATAGACTGAAAAAAGGGGAGATAGGTTTAAAAGAGAGGTCATGATATGAAGTGCCTCCGGGACCAAACTATGGAATTTAGAAGTAATTTTATGCAAGAAAGACAGCAACTGAAATATTCTAAGTAGGAGAGTTACGTTATTTAAGCAATATTTAATAAGACCATTTTATGTTGACCCATTATCGGACTTCTGGGTGAAGACGCATGATTGAATACATGTGGAAACATGAGTTTATTTCTCACACACACACACACACACACACACATACACACACACACTACACCTTTGCTCAAAAACAAGAAAAAGAAATTGTCCATGACATGACAAGAAACAAAAACAAAATCACTGTAGTAAAGAGGAAGTGAAGTGATACAGCACACAGAGTATTCTAATCAGGTGCAGAGAACCACTAGAAGAACAGGAAACTTTCCATCAGTAGACAGAAGATAAAGGAAGAAAAGAAAACCTGATAATCCAGCAGAAAGAATGAAAAAAGGCCAAAAGAAGCAAAGAAAACCCACAGTAAATAGATAGCACAATATATGATGCAGAAATAAAATCCAAATATATTAGTGTGCATAATAAATTTTCAGTTCCATTAGAATACACTCTCCACAAGTGTAGGCGGATTTTTTTTTTTTTTTTTTTTTTTTTGAGATGGAGTCATGCTCTGTCACCAGGCTGGAGTGCAGTGGCCTGATCTCAGCTCACTGCAACCTCCGTCTCCCAAGTTCAAGCGATTCTCCTGCCTCAGCCTCCCAAGTAGCTGTGATTACAGGCGTGCGCCACCACACCCAGCTAATTTTTGTATTTTTAGTAGAGGCGGAGTTTCACCATGTTGGCCAGGATGGTCTCAATCTCCTGACATTGTGATCTGCCCACCTTGGCCTCCCAAAGCGCTGGGATTACAGGCATGAGCCACCATGCCCGGCCCTTGTTTCTTTTTTTTCTTTCTGTTTTGTTTACTGGTGTATTCCTCTCACATTTCAGAAGTGTCTTGTTCATAATAGGTCCCCAGTAAGTAATATTTGAATTAAGGATGTTTAAACCATATGCTAAATTATTTTCTTATACATCCTTTAAAAATTATTTACAGCAATGAAGTAAGTACTATTTTATAAAATTCACTGATAATATAATACAAGTGCCTTATTGCAGCTTAGTTCACAGAAGAGAAGGAAACTTGAACCTCTGTCCTCAGGCGCCTTGTTTATTCACCTCTCTTCCTAACATGTGATAATCAGTTCGGGCACTCTTCAAATGTCGAAAGCTGTTCACTGACTCCTGATTACTTAATGTGAAGTTGTGATTTTTATTGCAGGTTGTAAGCAGTTACGTTCTGGATCACTGTCTCCCGTGAGCACTTTTCAACCTTAATGTTCTGTAGAAAGTTTTCTTTGTCAAATACCTATATCAATTTCATATAAGTACATTTCATATAAGTACAAATCCCAACAAGTTACACACAATTATGGCAAATTTAAAAAATTTGAACTATTGTTTACTGACAAAGATGAAAAATAGTTTGCTAAAAATAAATCCATTTTTATAATTTCAAAATGAGATATTGAATAATAGTCTGAAATATATAAATAAAGGTAATAGAATTTAGCACCTTAGAGATTATGCTTCTATTTTCATGGAGGAAAAATTAACTATAACCCTGTTTGTTTAAATTGGAGTCCAGTATTAGAGACATCGTTGTTTCTGGATTTTTTTCAGCTATTTGTTTAGACTCTAACATTGAAATGTTTTGTCAATATTTTAATATGCTTTATTGGTATAAGTCACATATGTTAGAGATGAATAGGGATATACAATAAATTTAATTCAAAATGTTCCTCTTTTAGCTTTTCTTATTATACATCAGGTAAAGGAAAAATATAGCAAGATTTTTAACCGGATCCTAGCATTATCTGAAGTAACTGAAGAAAGGATAAATATATGTAGTAGTTTTTTTTTTTTAATAAAAAGAACCATTGACATTATTAAACCACTAACTAGCCTATGGTAAAAGAGAAAAAGTACATATGCATAAACTTAGGCCCATCTGGGGAAAGCTAGTTGTAGACATAAGTAGAAGCATGAGAGAATACTGTGAACCTCTATGTTAGTATAATTGAATGCCTGAATGAATTAAAGAATTATTAGTAAAAAAAATACCAAAATTGCCTTGTGCAGACACACATATGAATAAGAGAGATATGGAGTTATTGTTCTGACACCCTTTAGAGAACTCTTATACCTAAACAGCCTCAAAGAAAACTCGCCAACTTAAATTTAAAACATTCCTTAAACTGTATCACGCCATTTGCTGTCTCTCTAAATGTGGTCTCTGACTTACCTACATCAAATTTGCTAGTTTGTTGACTAAAAGTGTAGATTCCTATTCTCAGGTAAGACCTACTAACATAAAGTTTCTGGGTATTGAAATCTACATTCTTGACAAGCATTCTATGTGAATCTGATGCAAGTTAAAATTTAGCCAAGAGGGCCAGGCATGGTGGCTCACACCTGTAATCCCAGAACTTTGGGAGGCTAAGGTGGGCAGTTCACCTGAGGTCAGGAGTTCGAAAACAGCCTGGCCAACATGACAAAACCCTGTCTCTACTACAAATACAAAAATTAGCTGGTTGTGGTGGTGGGCGCCTATATCATCCCAGCTACTTGGGAGGCTTAAGGCAAAAGAATTGCTTGAGCCCAGTGGGGGCAGAGGTTGCAGTAAGCCAAGATTGCACCCCTGCACTCCAGCCTGAGTGAGAGAGCAAGACTCCATCTCAAAAAAAAAAAAAAAAAAAAAATTGGCCAAAAGAAAAAATTAAAAATAGCAAATAGTTTTATATAGTCATCATAATAATGATACTGAAATCTGAAAAATATAGTTAAGATGAAGAGTATTTCAACTCACCCTTACTTAAAATAAGTAGAACCAGCAATAAATTGAATAATTAATTTATTCCAAATTAATCCAATTAATTTATTCTAGGAATCCACAAATTGATCATCATATGGTATTTATAATAATAAAAATTCAAAGGAGAACAAATATACTATTACATTTGATTAACTTAATACATACCAAAGTGGTATTTGTTAATGTTTAGTATTTACCCAGAATAAAAAGTTAAATAGGCTGGGCATGGTGGCTCACTTCTGTAATCCCAGCACTTTGGGAGGCCGAGGTGGGCAGATCACCTGAGGTCAGAAGTTCAAGATCAGCCTGGCCAACATGGTGAAACCCCGTCTCTACTAAAAACACAAAAAATTAGCTGGGCGTGGTGGTAGGTGCCTGTATTCCCAGCTGCTAGGGAGGCTGAGGAAGGAGAATCACTTGAACGCAGGAGGCGGAGGTTGTAGTGAGCTGAGATTGTGCCACTGCACTCCAGCCTGGGCAATAAGAGCGAATCTCCATCGCCAAAAAAAAAAAAAAAAAAAAGTTAAGCAGCAAGTTAGAAAGTCATAACAGGTGAAAGACTTATAATAATTCTAACAAATGTGTTTATTTGAGTTGAGGTGATCTGAATTAGAAAAGTAGCCATGTTAAAAATATAAAGTCTATAAAGAGCAAGTGTATATTATCTGGCTAACTTACTAAACCTTCTCATTGTTTCTACCAGTTAATTCTCTTGAATATTTCAGATAGATAATTACATTGTCTTCAAATAATAATTACACTTCTTCTGTCAACTGTATTACATTTGTCTCTTATTTATAAAACATAGTTATTCCTCTTTTAAGTTGTATTTTCAATTTCTTGACTAGCACCTCCAGAAAAGCATTAATCAATATTAATAGCCAAACATAACCTTGTGTTATTTTTTGGTGTAAAGGACAAAATTAGAAACATTTCAGTTTTTCAGTATTAGCTTATTAGCATTAGCATTATTTTCAGTATTAGGTTTGTTAGTGAAATATTCATTAACTACTGCTCATTTTTATGGTTAGGTATGTCTTTGATACAACCTCCTAAAGGGCCCTTGTGCCTTAACCCTTCTAAGTGTATGCCGACATATAATGCTTGAATAAAATTAAAGAGTAGGTTAGAGAGGTACTGAAGCCCATCCATGAAGCGTCTAGGGGTCTTAGAAGCAGAGTTTATGTAGTGACCACCCTCAGCCTTTTGCTGCTCTGTTCTTCCTTGTTAGCTGCTGATCTATTCTTTCCCAAGGAACACCATTCTCTATGAACCACCACAGCTCTTTGTGGGCCAAGCCCTTTGGCTACACCTCCAGAACTTGCCAGTCACTGTGGTAATGAGAACTCTTAGCTTCTGGTAGGTAAGTACCATCACCACCTGGCTTCTATTTCTTTGAGACCTCACCTGCCTCTGGATATTAATGAGCCCAGCTCTGTGATTGCCTCATCTGTCTTATCTTCAGCTTGCACAGGTGAGCTCCCTCTGAATTTAATGCACCTGATTCCCCTGTTTCCAGTGCCGTCCCTATGGCCTTGGTGAATGGTTGTCTTTTGGACCTTTCCTTAGAACACAAACCTCTGGTGGACCTTGTGGCCTTGTGTACTATATATATATCCATTCCAGCATGCACATTTCCCTCTGCCTCTTTACTCAACCTCTACTGTCTGTTGGGGCAACTCAAGCATTTGTACTTCACTGAGAGTTGGCTGCCATTTATTCCAGACTTGTATAGGTAACTCCAACAGTGCGTTTGCTTCATTTCCTGGGCTTCTTACTACTATATTAAATCACGCGCTCTGAAAACAGTATCTCTGTGTCAATGTATTATTGCTTATCTGTCTTATAGTCTGACCTCTGATCAGGCACACTCAAATTCCAATCATAGGAGTTTGGCTGCTGCCAGCGCATGCTGGATAATCTTGCAGCCCTTGAGATGTATAATCTCCACCCTTTTTATCAGGCTCAGAACCTTCCTCAGTTATGCTGGGATTGAACTCTTGTTATTGGCCTGGCAGTGAGAAGCAGAGGTAGAGACAGCTCTTATGGGAGCATCTGTTGCCTGGTGGAGGATTGGGGAGCTTTGCAGTCTCTCAGCACAGCTGAAGTGCCATCACTTTCTAGGGAAATGTGGGCCCCTCTGCAAGCATAAAGGTACAGGGTCTCAGTGTCCAGACCTTCCCTGGCTGAGCATTCAAACAACTCTAAAGCTTTGCTGCTCATTCATTCATTCATCCAACAAATATTTCTAAGTGTTTTCCAGCTTTGTTGTCCAGGGTGGCTGGGTATTTAATGATGAACAAAAAACATACGATTTCTGTCCTCATAATTACACATACACATGTAGTGAGTAACATTACATGTGAATGTGTAAAACTTTGCAATGTGTTTCTACCAGTTATAATAATTTCCCCAATTTATTTTGAAATATGTTCATTAATTGATTCTCTTGGGTCTGTTGTATAGGTATAACAACAATTTAGCTCATCTTTTTCTCACATTTAGTCATAATTATAATAATCATAATTAACATTATATCAGTATACTTTTGCTTCAAGAAACAGAATAACCAATTTAAAGAGTCTAGAATTTATGAACATATATTATTTTACATATTAAGATATCTGAACATACCTTTACTTTTCATGGGGTAACCCCCAAATCCAGTTTTTAATCAATAGCTTCTGAGCAGCTGGTAATGAACTATTAAACACTAAAGATAGTATTGAATAGTATTGTAGAAGAAATAGGAGTAAATAAATTAATCAGATGTCCATGAGAATAAGTCAATTTCAAGGAGGCTGTCTTACAATTGCAATCTGACAGATACTACTCAATATATGACTGTTTTATTTATTATTAGAGGAGGCAGTAGCTCTATATAGTCAGGTTCTGTAGATATTACAAATGTGGAAATGCATTTTTAACCTTGAGTTACCAATGTAAATATAAAGCTGAAATCACTTTTCTACAGAGTTTTTAGAACTTAGTGGTTTCACAAAGGAAAACATAGGAGAAACAAATATGCAATTAAATATAGTCATCATTTTTTATATGGTTTAAGCATCTAAATCACTCTACAGTTTTACAATTTTAGGATTTTGGAAAATATGCTGGACTTCCTGATTTTGTTTATGATGGAGTATTTTTGTGTTTGCATCAATCATCTTATTTTATATGTATGCAGGTATTCTGAGCTTTGGTGAAAATTTCTGTTCAAAAACCCAGTATAGTAAATGTTCAAAAGTGATTATATGAAAGACCATCTACTATGTGCTAGGTCTCTGTGTGGGATGCAAAGACTTACAAAATATGGTTCCTCTTTGGTGGTATTGATGAGAAGGAAACTATATACTGAAGAAGGGAAAGATATTAGATTAAGTTAATAAAGATAAAGTATGCTGCACCCATCAAGTCAAGGGCAACACTAGGACAAGCAAATAAGATAAGGCGGGGAGACTGCAGTGGGCTTGCCTTTCATGCACTGAAGAGTCAGCGTAGAGGGTCTGAGACTGAACTGCATAAAGCCACATTGCCAATTGCCTCTATTAGGCCTCCTCCTCATGCTGATGATAATAGAAAATCGATGATTTACAACAGATAATCTATAATTAGGAGTGAAGTAAAAGATCTCTTTCTCCTCCTTGGACAAATTTCTAGAGAGAGATTTGGAATAGATTTTATTAGTGGGTCAGGGATGAGATCCGAAGGGAATGGAACTGGATTGTAAAGAATAGAGATTTTATTAAGTCTATGAACTTGAAATTTCATGAGTACTACAAACTCTCTCTTAAATGATTGTAGCTGGTGTGATAACCTAAACATTCTTCTGAATCCACATTTTCCCAAGGTGGGCATCAATGCATGGGAACATACTAAGGACAGGTTGTAGTAGAAATCATTACTCTTTTGTGGTGACTTTTGTGAAAATCGTTGTGTCCTACAAGTTTGTTCTTTCTCTGCCTTCTGTTTCCTTTGGTGAAGGCCAAGCCACCACTCCAAGTGATTTCGATAAATAGGAATAATTTACCATCTATGAAGTATGAGTGGGGTTCTATGATAAATCGAAGACATAGTAGTGTTTTACATGTGTGGTTTAGTTTAGGGTAGACAATTAGTATTTTGTTTCATTTTATCTATTTTAAATAGCAAATCATAGTTTGCTAATTAAAAATAATAGGCTGGGCACGATGGCTCATGCTTGTAATCCCAGCACTTTGGGAGCCCTAGGCTGGCAGATCACCTGAGGTCGAGAGTTCGAGACCAGCCTGAGCAACATGGAGAAACCCCGCCGCTACTAAAATACAGAAAATTAGCAGGGTGTGGTGGCGCATGCCTGTAATCCCAGCTACTAGGGAGGCTGAGGCAGGAGAATCACTTGAACCCAGGAGGCAGAGGTTGTGATGAGCTGAGATTGCACCATTGCACTCCAGCCTGGGCAACAAGAGCGAAATTCCGTCTCAAAAAATAAATTAATAATAATAATAATAATAATAATATGGGGTACCATGTGATGTGTTGATACATGTATACAACGTAGAATGATTAAATAAAGCCAATGAACATATTCATATGGTGAAATATTTTCTATTAGATGAGTCTTCTATCTGAAAACAACTATAAAAGCTAAATAAAATTTGGCGGAAAAAAACAATTTGAAGATATCAGAGAGCAAACTAGGCATGTGTCATTAAGAAGTGTGTTGTTTAAATTGATCAAATATTTGTAGATTTTCTACATGGCTTATTGCTATTGATTTTTAACAAGTAAATTGTGATCAAAGAACATTTTGCATACAATTTCATTTTAAAATGTATTGAAACTTATTTTATAGATCACCATGCAATCTATTTCAGTGTTTTTTTATGTGTACAGCAAGAGAATATGTACACTTCAGTCATTTTGAATCATATTTTATATTTGAAAGTTAGATCAATTTGATTAGTAGCATTGCTCAAATCTTTTGTATTTCTGTGATTTATTTCATATATGTATTCCAGCAATTATAGATATAGAAATTTAAAATATCCAGAAGAGATTTCATTTTGTATATTTCTCCCTTTTATTCTTCTTTTAAATTTTTATTTTTGTTCAATTTACATTCTGAAGAACGACATGTCTTCATACACACTAAAAATTCTTATGATATCCTGATGAATTGACCCTTTTATCCTTATAAAACATCTTATTTTCCCTTATTTATTTATTTATTTATTTTTTTGAGATGGGGTCTCCCTCTGTCACCCAGGCTGGAGAGCAGTGGCATGATCATGGCTTACTGCAGCCTCGACCTTCCGGGGTCAAGCCATCCTCCCACCTCAGCCTTTGGAGTAGCTGTGCCCATAGGCATGTGCCACAATGCCCAGTTAATTTTTATTTCTCGTAGAGATGGTGTCTCACCATGTTGCCCAGGTTGGTCTTAAACTCCCAGGCTCAAGTGATCCACTTTGGGCTCCCAAAGTGCTGTGATTACAGGTGTGAGCCACTGCACCCGGCCTTATTTTCTCATTTTATCTATGGTATTATTCCTTGTCTTATAGACTAGTTTGTCTGATATTAGAATGCACATTATAATTATGAGTTTAACGTGTATATATTCATATTTATCCCTTTCCTTGCAACATGTCTTTACATTTAATGTGTTCTTCTGTTAGATTGTATATAACTGAGTTTTGATATTTATCCAGCCAATCTCCTTTCATATGTAATTTTTAGTAGGTTTGCATTTGATGTAATAAATTATATACAGTTGGGTTTAAATCTACTACCTTGCTGTTTGTTTCCTGCATATCTCATCTGTTTTCTGTAGTCCCTTTGGCTAATTGAATATATTTTTATGTTTCAATTTATTTCCTAACTGCTTCTGATCTTTTGAACTATTCTCTAATTCTCACTCTAAGGGTTAAACAATTCATTATCACTTCTTGTAAACTACTTGGAATTAATATTATATAAGTATGTAATAGCAAAATTTCTTTCACGTGTATCCTGCCCTTTATGTTATTGTCATATGTTTTACATCTAGAAGTATTATAAATTTCACAACAAAATTACGTAATTATCTTTTTACAGTTCATTGGCAATTAAAGAAATTAAAAAGAAAAAGCTGTCTTTCACATTTATCCATGTACTTATTTTATATGCTGTTTCTTATTCCTTCCTATGTACCTGAGTTACTTTCTGGTGTCATTTCATCTCAAGAAGAGCTCCTATTAACATTCTCTATAGTGCGGGTAAATTGGGAATGAAAACTCTCTACTTTTGTTTCTTTCATGATTTTTAAAGGATTCTTCTGCTGGACGTAGAACATGGGATTTACATTTTCTTTCCTTCTAACACTTTAAACATATTACTTCACTCCTTCTGGAGGTCTTTATTTCCAAAGCCACACCAGGGAAATTAGTATCGTCCTATGTGAAGTGTCTTTTTCTGTCTGCTTTTAAGATTTGCTCTTGTTGTTTGATTTACAGCAGTTTGATTCAGATGTAGGCATGGCTTGCTTTGTATTTAACCTGCTTGAGTTTTGCTGAGCCCTTGGGTCTGCATGTTGATGGGTTTTTTTTAACCAAATTAGAATATTTTCATCCATAATTCTTCTAATATTGTTTTTTCAGTACTTTTTCTCTACTCTCCTATGAGGACTCCAATTACTTGTGTATGGAATGCTTGACACTGTTCCAAAAGCTAATGTAGAAATGTGTGTTTTTTCAAAATTTTTCTTCAGATTGAATGATTTATGTTAATAATTCACTATTTAGCAGCCTTCAAATTCTGCTTAAGTCCATTATGAACTTTTCATTTCAGATATTATACATATACATATATAATATGTATATATTTACATATACAGAATATAGAGAGAATTTACATATATAGAATATATACATATAGAATTTATATATAGAAAGAATATATAGAGAGAATTTACATATATATGTAAATTCTGTCACTGACAATTTTACTATGTGGGTTATCTTGTGGCTGCTGTTGACTACTATATTTCTTGATGATGAGTCATATTTTCACTCTTTCTCACAAGTCTGGCAGTTGTATGATTGCTTTCTAGATACTGTGAATGATATGTTGTATCAGTTCTGGATGATGTTTACTTCTTTGTAAAGATTTGTTAATTTTTTTTCCTGGAATTTAAATTATGTATTGATCTACTCGATTCTGTCAGGTTTGGAGTTACTTCTTTTAGGTCTAGTTTACTTAAGTTTAGTCTTTTGTCCTAAGGTCTGTCTTTTACTCTAGGTCATGGTCTTGACTCCTAATATGGGAGTATTCTGCAATCTTAGTGGCATGTCCAAGGGAATCAATGAGGTCTCTTCGCTTGGGGTAAGCTGGAACCTCCTTGTTCCCTGGCTCTGAAGACCTCTGCTGCCTCTGCAGAACTTTCATCTCCACAGCACTCTATTGTAGGCCTCACAGAGTCACACACTGCACATGTGCAGTCTCAGAACCTGCGGCAGATGAATCATGAGGGATCCATATGCAGCCTTCCAGATGCCACGTCTCTACAGGGCCTTGTTTCTGGAAAATTCCAATCAAGTAAGCAGCCAGGAATTCTGATCTTTCCTTCATTGGCTCAACGAGATTGTTTTGTCCAGTTCAGTGACTTTCTTCCTATGCTGTTCTCTGAAAAGGGCTCCCAGTCAAGACCTGGGGTGATTATGCAGCTGGCTGTGTGTTTCCCTTATCTGAAAGGTCACAATGTGCCTCAAAACCATTACTTCATATATGTTTTTTTGCTTTATTTTTGTGTATGATATAAATTGAAGCCTAACCTGTGGCTGAAAAGCATTTCACCAGTCACCCTGATCTATGGAATATAGTTTTCAAAATTAAAGTCACCTTCCAGGTGGAGTATCGATGATCTAGTTACTTTTAAGACAACCGGGTGGGATGTATATATATATATATATACGTATATATATATATATATACACATATATATATACACATACATATACACACACATATATTTAAGAAATCAGGAAATTTTGGAATCAATAACTAGATAAAATAACAGCTGAGAAGGGCAGACCCTTCCTAAGTGAGCTGAAGATGGTGAGCTGTTGTTTTTTCTGACACAGGAATCTTGGATACCACTGAGGAGTGAATATGGGCTAGGCAGAAAGATTCTCCCGGGAAGAAAAAAAAACAGGAGAGCTTTAGAAAGTCATGTATGTTGATGTAACAGATTAGAATTTTAGTCTCAAATGCGTGAGTGGTTTTCCTAAATACAATGCTAATTAGTATCTCAATTACTGCTTTTGGCATTAAGTATATAGTTTCTTAATAGTTTTTATATATTTAAAACAATGTGTCTTTGTCAGTTCACTAGGATATACCCGAGTCAATAATTTTTTAACTCCTGAAAACCAGCACATTACTGATTCCAGGAGCCATTTTTTAAATCTCCATATATTCCTTTGATACTTTATCTATTCCTACATTCTAAAATAGTTCTATTACACAGATGAACCCTTCATATTTATCCAGTCAAATCTTGTCTCCAGATAAGGTATGCTTTCTCTAATGTCTGTGGAACACATGAGTGACATAACCTGCCAACTGTCAAGCAATATATTCAAAGTGAACCTCTCACGTCTCCCTCATCTTTCAAAGTGATTAATGGCTTCTTTATTCTGTAAGTCACCCAGATTCACTATTTTGCAGGTGTCTTTGATTCTTCCTAAATTCCTCCTAAATTATCAAGTGGGTCTTTCCCTCCTGTTTGCAGTGATGCTGCAACTACTCTTTAATTGTCATAATTTCCATTTTCACTATTACAGGAGTCTTGTTGCTCCACTCACCTCTAGTCTCTTCTTACAAGTGATGCTTCTAGATAATTCTTTTCTTTTTCTTCTTTTTTGAGACAGAGTCTCACTCTGTTGCCCAGGCTGGAGTGCAGTGGTGCAATATCAGTTCACTGCAACCTCTGCCTCCCCGGTTCAAGCAATTCTCTTGCGTCAGCCTCCTAAGTAGTTGGGATTACAGCCGTCTGCCACCACACCCAGCTAATTTTTGTGTTTTTAGTAGAGACGGGGTTTTGCCTTGTTGGCCAGGCTGGTCTCAAACTCCTGACCTCAGGTGATCCACCCACCTAGGCCTCCCAAAATGCCGGGATTACAGGAATGAGCCACCACCCGGCCTGGGTCTTGTTTTTTTATCCAGCTTGCTACTCTGTGACTTTTAAGTGGGACATTTACACCATTTATATTCAGGGTTAGTATTGATATGTGCAGATTTGATCCTGTCATTTTGTTGTTAGCTGGTTATTATATTAGCTTGTTTGTGTTGTTGCTTTACAGTGGCACTGTGTGTTTAAGTGTGTTTTTGTATTAGCTGGTAGCAGTCTTTCCTTTCTATATTTAGTGCTCCTTTCAAGATCTCTTATCAGGTAGGTCTGGTGGTAATAAACTCCTTCAACAAATACTTATCTGAAATGAGTCTTATTTCTCCTTCACTTAGACAGCTTAGTTTGGCTGGATATAATTTTTTTTTTTTTTTTTTGAGATGGAGTATCCCTCTGTAACCCAGCCTGGAGTGCAGTGGCATGATCTCAGCTCACTTCAACCTCTGTCTCCTGGGTTCAAGGGATTCTCCTGCCTCAGCCTCCCGAGTTGTCAGGATTACAGGCACCCACCACCATGCCTGGCTATTTTTTGTAGTTTTAGTAGAGACAAGGTTTCACTATGTTGGCCAGGCTGGTCTCAAACTCCTGATCTCAAGTGGTCCACCACAATTCCCAAGTGCTGGGATTACAGGTGTGAGCCACTATGCCTGGCCCACTAGATATGAAATTTTTGGTTGAAGATATTTTTCTTTAGGAAGGTTGAATATAGGCCTCTAATATCTTCTGGCTTGTAGGGTTTCATCTGAGAGGTCTTCTGTTAGCCTGATTGGGCTCCCTTTGTAGGTGACATACCCTTTCTCTCTAGCTGCCTTTAACATTCTTGCATTTTGACCTTGGAAAATCTGATGATTATTTGTCTTGGGGATAATTTGCAGGGGTTCTCTGTACTCCCTGAATTTGACTGTGGGCCTCTCTAGAAAGGTTGGGAAAGTTTTCACGGAAGATATCCTGAAATATGTTTTCCAAATTCTTTGCTTTCTTCCCATCCCTTGCAGGGATACCAATAACGGAAAGATTTGGCCTCTTTTCATAATCCCATACTTCTTGGAGATTTTGTTCTTTCCTTTTTATTCTTTTTTCTTTTTTTTCTGACTGTCTTATTTCAGAGAGCCAGTCTTCAAGTTCTGAGATTCTTTCCTCAGCTTGGTTTATTCTGCTGTTAATGCTTGTTATTGCATTGTAAAACTCTTGTGTTATTTAGCTCTGTCAGATCTGTTGGGTTCTTTTTTATACTGGCTATTTCATCCTTCAGCTCCTGTATTGTGTTACTGTGATTGTAGTTTCCTTGCATTGGGTTTTGTTACTCTCCTGAATCTCGATGATCTTTCCTATCCAAATTCTGAATTCTATTTCTTTTATTTAAGCCCAGTCAGGCTGGTTAAGAACACTTGTTGGAGAACTAGTGCAGTTGTTTGGAAGACATGTGGCACTCTGGCCATTTGAGTTGCTGGAGTTTTTGTGCTGGTTCTTTCTCATTTCTGCATGTGGGTGTTCCTTTAACTGCTATGTAGATTGATTACAGTCAATAGACTTCTTTTCTTGATATTTTTACAGGGCCCAGGCTTTGTGCAGGGTCTTTATTTGGAGCTTTTTGTCTTTGGTTTCAGAGGGGGCATCTTAGCCAGGTATTTTTGGTGTTGAGCTTTAGGGTGTGATCCACTGGTGATAGTTAGGTGTATTGGTTGGTTGTTAGACTCTTGCTTAATTGTGTGGCTCCCCTGTTTCCTCACAGTTGCAGCCGTGTTCCCTCTCAATGTTCTGAAAATGTGGGTTCCTCTCCCCCTTGAGTGCTGGCTTTAGATCATGGCTTGGCACTTCTGGGCTGCCCACTGCAGCTCTGGGGCAATCTCAGTGTTTATATTTCTTCCCCAAGGAACAGAAGCAGGCACAGAGGAAGGTACCCTATTAGTAGTTGTGGCCAAGGGTCTTTTGTCTGCCTCCTGGGGGCTCCACCCCAGAGAGACGCAGGTCCACAATTGCTCAGTGCAATCAGCCCAGAATGGAGGGCCTTTGCTGTGGGCCCAAACCAAGGGTTTCCTGTCTAAAGACAAGAAGTGAGGTATGTGGGAGTCCCATGGGAGATGGACTGGCCTCCTCTCCTTGGGTAAATTGCAGCTTGTTGGCAGTGTGGATAAGACCCTTAGGGTCTTTGCTTCTTCATTAGTCCAAGGGTGGCAAGGGCAATGCCACTACAGAGGCAGTGATAGACAAGCTTTCAGCTGACCCTGGGGGCTCTGTCTAGAGAGTTGCCTAGCTGCTACTGGTTCAATAGCTCTGGGAGGGGGGTGACTACAGGCCCAGGGCTGGAGAGTCTGCCCAGTAAGGAGATAGGGGAACGGGCATCCACTTAACAGTCGGTTCACTTTTCTGTAGGGCTGCTGTGGTATGCTGGGGCCCCACTCCAGTCCCTAATCACCTCGAGTTTTACAGTACCTGGAAGTATCAATGGTGAAGGCTGTGAAACAACAAAGATGGCAGCCTGCCCCTCCCTCTGGAAACTCTGTCCCAGGGAAGTACAGACCTGTTGCCAGCCTGAATGCACCTGTAGGAGGTACCTAGAGACTCTGGTTGGGAGGTCCCACCCAGTGAGGAGGAATGGGATCAGGGACCCCTTTTAAAAAGCCGTCTTGCCATGTTTTGTAGAACAACTGTCTGTGCTGAGGGTCCTCTTCAGCCCATAGGTCACCTCGAACACTCCAAAGCCCAAAGGCCAGAATGGCCAAGTTTCTGGAATAGCAAAGACGGTGGTCTGCCCCTCCCTGTCCCAGGGAGGTTTGAAGCCTCCGTCAGGGAGAATACCAGCAGGGGTAGCTGGAGACCCCAACTGGGAGGTCCTATGGTTTTTCTTAAAGGTGGTAAAATATTAGCTTTTATTCCACTGTGAAAGGGGATGATCATCACAAAGACACCATTAAAAATAGTATGAAGAGAAAGAGGCAAAAACAATATATAAATTATAATGTCATAATGAATATATTCAATAATTCAACAGAAAGCCAAAACAAAACAAAAAAAACAGAGCAGACAAACATAAAACCAACAATAAAATGGTAGGCATAAATCTAACTTCATCAAAAATAACACCTATTAAAATACAGGAATTATCAGATTGGGGCAAAAATCAATTATATGCTACCTCCAATACAATCACTTTAAATACAATGATTTGAATAGGTTAAAAATAAAAGGACGTAAAAAGATACACGATACAAACACAAATTATAAGAAAACTGCTACTGTAATTTTAAGATCAAAGTAAATTTCAGAATAAGGAAAATTACGAGGGAGGAACATTATAAAATGATGAAAGAATAAGTTCACCAAAAACCATAAATGTCCTCAGTGTACGTCCCTAAAACAGAAGTTCAAAAAAAAATGAGGTAAAATTAATAAAGCTGGAGAAGAAATATTCAAAGCACAATTATATTTGGAGACTCTTCTCTATCAGTAATTGGTAGGACAAAAAGACAAAATTAGCAAGCATTTAGCAGTCATGAACATCATAGGCCAACTGGACCTGACTGTGATGTTACAGTAGGTAGCCTGGAGCAAGGCAGGAGAGGGCTCCCCACAACACACACACCAGGAGTGTTGGGCGACCATCAGGTGATGGTCAGGCTGTTGTTAACCGTTTCTCTAAAGTAATAATTGGTCATGGCTGGCATCAGAGAAAGGCAGTCTCCTAATAGATAGAAACACCTGAAACTGATCAGCAGCTTCCCAATAAGATCCCGGAGTTATGCCAACCTACAGAACCCCAAGTCAAGAGGTCAGGCTATGCACTTGACTTCTCAAGTTGCCTGCCTGGCCCTTGAGAAACCAAGTACACAGCCTGACCTCTTGTACTTTCAAGTTGTACTTTCCTTCTTTTCTTTCCTTACTGTTCTAAAGCCTTTTAATAAATTTTCATTCCTGCCCTGAAACTTGCGGCAGTCTCTTCTTCTGCTTTATGCCCCTCAGTCGCATTCTTTCTTCTGAGGAGGCAAGGACTGGAGTTGCTGCCAACTCACACAGATGCACCACAGGTAACTTTGGATAACTTGGATCTCTTCCACCGCTAACAGTGATGGTTAATTTTATGTGTCTATTCGGCTAGGTGATGATACCCAGATGTTGGTCAAATACCAGTGTAGATATTGCTATGAAGGTAGATCTTAGATTGATTAACATTTAAACCAGTAGACTTTGGGTAAAGCAAATTATCTTCCGTAATGTAGATGGGCCGTATCCAATTAGTTGAAAGCCCCTAGAACTGGTAGGAATTGTGCCTCCCAAACTACAATATCAGCTCTTGCCAGAACTTCCAGCCTGCAGCCTGCCCTGTGAATTTCAGACATGTCAGCCCCACAATTATGTGATCCAACTATGTATATAAATATCTCCTATTGGTTCTGTTTCTCTGGAGAACCCTGACTAATACGCTGAGATTTACAGAACAGTCCAGCCAGCAACAGCAGAATATACATTCTTTGCAATGTACATGGAAAGTTCACCAAGATAGACAATATTCCATAAAGTGGGCCACAAAACAAACTTTTAAACCTTAGCAATTTAAAATAAAGGAAACCATAGAAGGTGTTCAGAGACCAAAAGGTAATTAAACTAGGAACCAATAACAGAAAGGTATCTGGACAATTCCATATATTTGGAAGTTTACACACTTTTAAGTAAACCATGGAGACTTCGGCTTCTGAGATAGAGTGATAGGGACCAATTTACTCTCCCACCTGAAACAACTAAAAAAAACTTGATAAAATATATGAAACAGGTTTCAAGACACTGCATATCAGGCAATGAAGGAATGTGAGCTCTTAGAAATGAGAAGCAAATGAGGTGTGTCCTTTGAGTGCTCTAGTTTATTGCTTTGAGAGTTTCCAGACCACAGGGCAGGAATGCAGAGCACAAGTGGAAGAGATGGAGACTTTGTGGAGAGTCCGGGGAGACCAGATCCGCTAGAGTTCCCAGGGCAGCGGATAGGAGAGGAGAGAGCTGCATGGAGAAACAGCTCCCCAGACCTGCAGAAGAGCCCTCACAAGTGTTCAGGACAGCACTGTTCAGCACAGGTATACGAGGAAGCTACCTGAGGCTGGGGAAGGAAACAGCCAAAAAGATTTGAGCCAACAGTATCCATATTAGTTCCCATTCCCACCAGCCAGAGGGAACACCTTACAATTCACAGGGCATTTAGTAGAATGCTCAGAAGGGTCCTGCTCTTTTGGAGACCAGAGAGCTTTCTTTAAGTAACGTTGTCTCCCGTCTGCACTTCCGTTGGAAACAGGATGTATTTCTTTTAACAAATAACAAATGATTTCTTAAATTTTTGGTAAGAGGAAGTTCTTTGGAGTCCTCTCAATGGTCATAATTAGGAGATGCATGCCATACTCAAAATGAGACCTGTTTTGTCTTTCCATGCCCTGAAGCCTTTGAATTCCTGCTTCTATATCATACCAGTAGATTTCTGAAGGATAATCTGCTTTCACATGGTTCAATAATAGGTTTAAGTTTGCATAACAACCTAGACCATTGTTATAATTCATGCTCATTAGAACTAACACATTGAATGTAGCCTCTATGATTAGAACACTTATGAAAGCACTTATCCTCATCTAAAATATGTTCACGTTTCCTTAGTTGAGCTACCTCAAAACTCATTCCCGTAAATATCCTCAGATATGACCCAATATTAATTAGCATATCACTGCTATTCTTTGTAAATATTGACTTTTTCTTCTCTATTTTAATTCTGCATTTAATTACCAGTGAGAACTTAGATAGAATTACTAGTCTACAAAAGAGCTCTGTTGGGTGGTAGGTTAACAGTTTAGCAGGCCTGGAAGAAATGAGATGAAAATATGTCTCAGCCAAGGGTATAGGATGCTCAGGGCCTGCCCCTTCTTTCTGCTTCCTGCTTGCCCCTTCTCCTGAGTCAGGACTCTGATTCTGAGAAGTTTTCAAGTCATCTGCCCTAACCCATCAAACACTGGCTCAAGAACCTGAGCACTCCCCTAATTTTCTGAATTGCAGCTGCTCAGTAATCATATTTCCTGATTCAACTACTTAATAAGGTGTATGAAGATCTTTCTCAAGAAAAGGATAATTCATTAAAATAATTTACATTAATTTTTTAATGAAACCCCCATTTTACCATTCTCACAACTCATCAATTGCATTTTTTAAATTTGTAAGTCTAACAATCAAAACATCACTTTATAATGGCTAGATAAATGATAGTAAAACTTTGTTGTGCCATGTGCCAGCATTCCAATTAACCACTTCTGTTTTCTTAGATGTATAAATCAATTATGATTAACTATTAATTGATGAGGTCTTTTTAAAAAAGAAATAACAAAAATAATAAAATACTCTTATAATAGACATACTACTGCATTAACTGGAGGACACAAATGGAATGAAAAAATATTTCTTTACAGGGAGTATAAGATGCTGAATTATATTTTTCTAACTCAGTTATACACAGTAGAAAAGAATAATGAAATCAATATCTATAAGAGACTACTTTATAATGGGCAGCATATTATACTAGCTCAGTTGAAGTATCTCTGCTGAGAAGTCTGTTTATCCTTCATCTGATTTAATTGGGTTGTTTTTCTTTAAATATTGAGGCAAAGTTTGCAAATTTAGATAATGAAATAAATGTACTATGGTTTTGCCTCGTTTGTACTTTGCCACAGTTGATTAAGCCTTCTGATTATAATTTCTGTATTTGTCTTTAGCAGAACAGCAGAACTATGAAACATATTGCCTAAATTGAATCTGTGTTACAAAAATTTTAGGGATAATTAATGAAATTTTCTGTAGGGTATAAAACAACAGCAATAGTTTTAACTAGATTGAATAGAATACATATACATCTATTCAAAATTGTTGTTTCAGATAGCAAACTTGTTAACCATGTTGATCTGCATTTTTAGTACTTAGTTGCTATAAATAATAAAGCAAAGTCAAAAGTATTCAAAATGCTCTCGAATTTATTTTAAATAGTATAAGGTAGGCACACACCCTGCCTTGCTTCAGTTATATGAACACAATTAACCATATTTCACTAAAGTAATTCTTTGCTAACAGAAGAATATCATTTGCATTCTTTTCTCCAGAGTACAATGGTTCAAAATTTGAAAATCAAGTAATGCATTGCACCATAACAAGAGTTTAAATTTTAAAAAAATGTATATACCCGGCAAATATTCATAAAAAGCACTGGATGAAATCTCACAGTCATTTCCAATTTAAACTCTCAGCAAACTAGAAACTATATTAATCAAAATAGTGAGGTATTGGCATAAAGTTACACAAATTAGTTAATGGTACAGAACTCAAAAACAGGTTTTCACATATGCCGAGTGATTATCAACAAAAGTACAAAGGCAATTTAGTGGATAAAGGATAATCTTTCAACAAATAGTATTAAACGAGTGAATAAAATTATGCCAAAAGAAAATAAAAAACAAAGTAAAATGTCTTACTTTGTTTTCTGTTGCTCCAACAGAATACCATAGTGAGTATCTATTTCAAAATTTTTACATTTATGGAATCTGCGAGGTTCAAAAGTATGGCACTGGCAACTGGTGAGGGCCTTCATAGTGCATGATAACGTGGCGGAGGGCATCACACAAGGCATGAGAGCGAGAGTATGTGTATCAGCTCAGGTCTCCCTCTTTTTGTAAAGCCACCAGTCCCATCATGGGGGCCCCACCTTCATGACCTTATGCAATCCTAATTACCTCCCAGTGGCCTCACCCCCAATCAACACACAAATTTGGGGATTATGTTTCTAAAACATGAAATTTGAGGGACACAGTCAAACCATTTCCATATATCTGGAAATTCTGGACCTTAAAAAGTGTTCATCATCATTAATTATCAGCGAAATGTATACTAAAGCCACAATGAGAAGATACACTGAGCAGAATGCATAAAATTAAAAAGACTGACCATACAAAATGTTGACAAGGTTGTGCAGCACTTGGGACTCTCATACCCAGATGATGAAAATGTGGAATGGTGCAACCACTCTGGAAAACAGTTTGGTGGTTTCTTAGAAAGGTAAGCATACCGTATAACCAGATGGCCCAGCAATCTTACTCTTAGGTGTTAAACCAAGTTAAATGAGAACTTCTTTACACAAAAACCTGTATGTGAATATTTATAGAAGCCAAAAACTTTAAATAAAACAAATATCCATCAAAAGGTGAATGGACACATCAATTGTGGTATATCCACACACAATGAAATACTACACAGTAATAAAGAGGAATGAACTATTGATACATACGACAACATGCATAAGCCTCAAAATAATCATACATTAAAGAAGCCAGAGAGTAAAGAATACATACCATTGATTACATACATATGTAAACTTCTAGAAAAAGCAGACTCATCTGTAATGATAGAAAGTAGATCAGTGGATCCAAGAAGAGCCAGGGGGAAGCAATTAGAAAAGTGTAAGAAGTAACTCTTTAGGTGACAATACTTCAATTATCTTGATAGTAGGATGGCTTCACAAGTATTTTTATATGCCCAAATCCAAAAACATCTGGAGTCCAAAAACATTTCTGGTGTTAAGCATTTCAGATAAGAAATACTCAATCTGTAGTAACGAATGAAGCGGATAACCTTTGAACAGTTTTCACCTGCTTAACTATTTTTTTCCTGTAATAATTCACTCTTCATTACTCCAGTATAAAAGTTCTTTCTCTCCATCACTGGAGAGTCATTAGACCATCTCTATCAAAATCACTAGGGAGATGAATAGCTTTGTTTAAGATTCTAGAAAACTAGACCTACTATTATATTATGGGATATGGCCCAGGGATTTGAATTGTAATAAATATCCAAAATAGTTATTTTTGATATTAAAGTTTGGGAGACACTAATCAATGTGTTTTTCATCTCTTTTTATTTTTTTTCTTTAATAGGATCTTCATGTTGTAGATGTACATGAAATTGGCCAAAATTTTCATCCCTGTTTATACAAACATTCTTTGAAATGTGACTTTGCGGCTCCTCCCATCAACAGATAGAATCTGTTTCGCGACCTCTTGAATCAGACTTGCTTTGGCCAATCAAATGCTGTGGAAGTGGCAGTATGCCAGTTTCAAGGCTAGGCCTTAAAAGGACTTGGGCACTTTCACTCTCCTGGAGCCCTCCCTGCAGGATGAGAGGTCTCAGGATAACCTTGCCTTCATAATCAAAATCCACCCCTTTTATGTTAACTTAAATACACATATCATTTATGTACTTTCACAACTTCAGACTCTCATCTGACTCTTAATAGGCTTGCAACCTTTCTGTGTGTCATTGTATCATTGTGACTATACTTTCAGTTTAAAGTATTTGTAGCACTGTTGTATGACTATAGAGTCTATATAATACAAACTGGTTTTCAGTAGCTCCAAATTCGTCTTAAAGAAACTACTTATTAATTGAAAATGTTTAAATTTATAATATAATGCAACCATATACTATCTGGGAAGGAAGAAATAGCAATAAAATTTCCTCCTTGGCCATGGACTCCTCTGCTACACTTTTTGACTTGACAAATTCAGTCACTTATTTACTCAGTTCAGATAACTCCAAAGTCTGTATGTCCAACCATGGTTTCCCTTGAAAGCATCTGATACACTGTACCAACTACAGTATGTCCTCACTGAATGTTGTCTACAGGTTCTTGGAAACTGTTCCTTTAAGCAAAATAACTATAAGGAAACCAATTTGACCACAGGCTATTTGATCCAAACAAAAGTGAAATTCCTATGGCATATTTCTGGTTGCAAAAACATCACCAAACTTCTAAATAAAGACCCAAAGCACTTCTAACATTGAAACAAATGTGAACTATACATACATTTAAGAAAGATTAATAAAAACAAGTAAGATCATGATTTACCCAATTATTCCAGTTCAGGGTTGCAGGTGGCCAGAGCCCATTCCTGCAGCTCAGGATGCCAGGCAGGAAGATGCCCCGGACAGGATGCCACCCCATCATAGGGCGCACTCACACCCACATCACTCTCACTCACACTGGGACCACGTAGATGTGCTGATGAACCTAACAGGCACATCTTCTGGATGTGGGAGGAAATCAGAGGACCTGGAGCAAACCCAGGCAGGCCTGGGGAAAGCATGCAGACCCCACACAGACAGTGGCCCTGGCTGGAAAGTGATTTTTTTTTTTTTTTTAAATCTAATTCACGTTCTAGTGAAAAAACATTGGATGAAACAATGTTATTCAGAGTCCTGCTGTACCTATTACATATTTAGACTTTGAATCCTGTAGGCATCTGTCAAAGTATAAATAAAATTCATGGTTATAGTTGGGCTTAATAAACTTTTAGCTTTACTTTTTCAAGACATTGTTTAAACTTTTATGAAAATCATGTTACGGCACAATGCAATTTTTTTCTCAAAGCAAAGTATATATTTTTTGGAAATATCATAGCTTTAAATATTAAACCTCCATGGAATAAATAAAGCAATTTGATAGTAAGAGAATGCTTAAAGAATTTTTTATTGAATTTCCGACCTAAGCAACCTATTTAATCTTTCAGAGTTAAATTTAACATTTAACAGATTACTTCAACACCTTTAACAGACGTACTTTGCCTAGCAACATGGACATTTAATCTGTTTGTTTTGCTAACAGAAGTTATGTGCAACACATCTGAATAAACAAAGATATTTTAGGTTTGTGAGATTTGTTTCAAAATTTCCCCTTAATTAAATCTGTTTATTTGCTTTAAAGCTGACTAACATTTCTGATTTTATATTTTCCTTTTTCAAAGAGAGATTTATAGAGTGATTTCTATGCTCAAAAATACTGATGAGTTTAAAACACAATATTTCATTTTCTCCAGCAAATCTGAAGTAGAAAATGCTTTCTCTTTTAAAAAGCATTTAACTTGCAGGATATTCTTTTCACATATCCTCTGTTTATAAATATTTACCAAATAAATGAAGAATAAATACTTTGTTTTTCAAATAAACATATTCTGTTTTCATAATATTTATATAAATGACCAATAAATGCTAATAATAATAATAGCAATGCCAGAAAGAGATGGAATAAACAACTTTGATGATTTCAGTCCCTAATTCCAAGTTGAGAACTTGATAATGCAGCAAATAATATCCTCATATGGTCTTCATAACAGTTTATTTTAATAACATCTGCAATAGTTTATTTTACAAAGTACAAAGTGCTTCTATGTAATGGCGGGAGACAATTTTTAGGTAGACTGATAATGGGGATGAATTGCTAAGGAGACAAAAACCTCTTCCTTTCACCATTTACATGCATAAAATATTTCTGCACTCTAGATCCTCAACAAGTCAGATTACATGTAATCAAAAAATGCCAGGTTTTCAAAATAGTACCCCAACTTGGAGCATTCTGTAAACAACATAAGAACAAAGACCGAGTGGCTTTCTTTCTAATTTTAATATTATCCTTGATACCAAAGATTCTTTTTGTTCATGAATTAAAATGAGGTGCAGATGGATAGGAGAATAACACACAGGGTTAATATAGTGATAATAAAAAATTTCCTTATTTTGTTTGTGTAATAGTTTATTTTAATAACACTTCTGGATAAATGGTGTGGTGTTTGGCTGCAAATGTTAGTTAATATTTGAAGAAGCCCAATCAAAAACTCCAGAGAGTAGGAGTGTTAAATAGCATAAAGTTTGCTTTCAGCAGAAATTAACATTATCAGGTATGATTACTTTTCATCCATGGAATGAAATAAAAGTCCAGCAAGCATGGAGGTTTTAAGACCATCATTTGTAGCCTTTTATATTCAGAGTCCCTGCATCCCTCCAATCGATGGAGGTCCAATCGTCAGATTCATTTATAAGTATGGCCTCTCTGGCCACTAGACAGTAGCTGTGCCTACCTTCCCACACTTTCTGTGCAAGGGATTAGTTGGAATGCCTGAGGCGCAGAATGGAATTTCCCTATACTTCAGTGTCTGACTGTGTTTGTGCCCACTTATTAACATATTATAGTAACACATTTTTGGTATGGCAGAATTAGATTGAGGGCTCTCTCTCATTATAATTTATCACCTGGTAACAAGGTTATGGGAAAAAGGACTGCATAATTGCCAAATTGCTTAACCCTAAAAATGATGAATATTTAAAAAAAGGTCTTGACATTTGCTAAATGACTAAATTGACTAGGAGAAAGATAGCTGAGAATTAAAAAGTAACATTTCTGTTAGTTCTGCTGACATAGACTTTCCAATTGACTGGTGAAAATGATATATTAACAGTTAACAACAGAATATTCTAATGAATAAATATACAATTGATTTGATTGCTCTGTATGTGTACAGCTGCCTTTCTATATTTCTTCATCTGTTATTTTATGGGGTGAAGTAATCGATGATTATAATTCAGTCATCAAGCATGCACTGTGTTGCTACTGTGTGCTGAAGAGTATGCTAGAAAATGTAATTAAGATGTGACTCCTGTCTTAAGGGCATTTATAAGATGGCAAATGAGACAGGCAAAGTGACAGGTAATATGTAATATAAAAGCAGGGAAAGACCAGTTATGATGTTTTGAAGAAAGCATTGTAGGGAAGCAGTGTGCGGTGCTCTCTAATTCCCCATACTGGAGAACCAGAAAAGTTTTCACAGTAAAGCTACATGAACGGATGAGTAAGAGTTTTCCAAGCAAAGAGGGATTAAGGAAAGGTCCTCCAAATAACAGAAATAGCATAGCTCCCTAATAAGAACTCTTAATTCAGAGATGATAGGAAGCTCAAAGTTGCTATAATATGGGAGAGAAAGATGTGAGAAGGAAAAGG
The DNA here is from genome assembly GCF_028885625.2 of Pongo pygmaeus. Classification (NCBI taxonomy): domain Eukaryota; kingdom Metazoa; phylum Chordata; class Mammalia; order Primates; family Hominidae; genus Pongo; species Pongo pygmaeus. Next base: position 153,881,897 of record NC_072378.2, on the reverse strand, counting down.
GGACACTGCTAGAAATTCAAGAGGACTTCAAAAAGTTTGTGGAAAAATTGAATTAAAACATAAAAAGATAAGCTTTACTTCTCAACATAAGCTTCATCAAGTTCAAGACGTGTGAATTTGTAAGTGATGATGCTAGCCATGTAGTCCTTACCTAAGGAACTGAGGGCCCTGGGAATTTCACCATGTCAATGCAGTCCTTTTACATTTTTAACAGAAGTAAAATTGATGCCATTTATGGGCTATTTTAAGATTAGGAAACAAAAAGAAGTCACAAGGAGCCACAACACAACTGTAAGGTAAATGCCTAATGATTTCCCATCAAAATGCTCTCAAAATTGCCCTTGTTTGATGAGAGGAATGAGCAGGAGCATTGTTGTGGTAAAGAAGGACTCTCTTGGCCGGACACAGTGGCTCATGCCTGTAATCTCAGCACTTTGGTAGGCCGAGGTGGGTGAATCACCTGAAGTCAGGAGTTCGAGACCAGCCTGGCCAACATGGTGAAACTCGTCTCTACAAAAATACAAAAATTAGCCAGGCGTGGTGGCACATGTCTGTAATCTCAGCTACTCAGGAGGCTGTGGCAGGAGAATGGCTTGAACCCAAGAGGCAGAGGTTGCAGTGAGCCAAGATTTTGCCACTGCACTCCAGCCTGGGTGACAGAGTGAGACTCAATCTCAAAAAAAACCAACCAAACAAACAAAAGAAACTCTCTGGTGAAGCTTTCCCAATTTTTTTGCTAAAGGTTTGGCTAACTTTCTCAAAATACTCTCATAATAAGCAGATGTTATCATTCTTGTTCCTTCAGAAAGTTGACAAGCAAAACTTCTTGAGCAACCCTCAAAAAAACCCTCAAAAAACTTGCCTCGATCTTTGCTCTTGACTGGTCCACTTTTGCTTTCACAGGACCACTTCCACCTCTTAGCGTTGCATGACCTTTCCTGAGTTTAGCTAAAGATGGGCTCCTTGTCCTATGGCCATGAAAATTTAGGCTCGCAGGCGGTGTGAAGAGCGTGAAAAGCAGGGTTTCACTGGGTGAATAGGAAGAAAAGGGAGAAACAGGGACTCTACAAAAGGACAGAGTCCCTGCTGCCTCTCAGTTAGAATCCCACATTCCACACACGATTGCAGCTCCTTTCTGCTGCAATCGGCAGGAACTTCTGTGGTTCCACCCCAGTGTGCACACTCTTCCCTGTGTGGAAGTCAGTTGGAGTTTTGCCAGGGATCCCTCCCACCTGGCTGTCTCATTCCCCACTCTAAAGAAGTACATCTAATTGGCCGCTACGATAAGGATAAGGATGAAGACTGATCTTAACTGCTTCTTGCTGACAGTAGACGGTGTTTTGGAGAAACGGCAGCCAGAGCTCCTTCAGAGGTCTATCTAAGGGTTCCCAGCAGAAAAGGCCATTGTCAGAGTCTCCAGTTGCATGACCATTGGAGTTTGATGGCCTGAAGGCAAGAACAGACAAACCGCATTATTAGAAAACGTGTCAAAACGTGTCAAATGGGAAAGGGTAATGGCAGCTCAAAAATCCTGAGGCCTTTTACTAGTTTGCACAGGGAAAAGGAGGCCAAAACCCGACTGGCAAAATAACTTTACTCTTTTGCTGGCATGTTGGGCTTCTGGATTCCCTTCCCCTGAGCCCAATCTTTTTTTTTCTTTTTGAGACAGAGTCTCGCCCTGTCGCCCAGGCTGGAGTGCAATGGCGTGATCTTGGCTCTCTGCTACCTCCACCTCCTAGGTTCAAGTGATTCTTCTGCTTCAGCCTCCTGAGTAGCTGGGATTACAAGCATGTGCCACCATGGTCAGCTAATTTTTGTATCTTTAGTAAAGATGGGGTTTCACCATGTTGGCCAGCCTGGTCTTGAACTCATGACCTCGTGATCCACCTGCCTTGGCTTCCCAAAGTGCTGGGATTACAGGTGTGAGCCACTGTGCCCAGCCCCTCTGAGCCCAATCTTAAACCAACCAGCTTAAGGTTTGGGAAATTAGATCTTTCCAGTTTGAAGGATACATCTGAGGGGAGTATCCCGTAGTATGGAGACACAATTACCTATCAGTGAAGAGAGGACAGGAGGAGAGAGGAAAAAAGAAAGTGTTTTTCAAAGGAGCTCCAGGGGTTCAGGATGCATTTGAAATGGGTAGAGACTGAAGATGAATGGCTACCTATCTAGAAAGAGGAGAGCAGGCATCCCTGGTTCTCATCTGTTCCTAGCAGATACCCTGGGAATGTGAGGGAGAGAAGGAAGAGTGTCCTCTTTCCCTCTTCCATCCTTCCATCCTCGAGTTCCGGTGACTTTGGCATGTCCCCCTTTGAGTGTCAAAGTGGCTTACACCCATGAATCAGGGAGGTCTGGGGGTGGGAATCATCTGCTCTTACTCATGTACGCCCTATCTCCCCTGTTGTCAGTAGCCTTAAATTCCCTGTAACTCATTTATGCCATGGATACTAGCATGGCATTCATCCCTGAAACAGTAAGCTTGGGCTTGGCTTAATTGGCAGGAATTAGCCATGTTCACCTGCGCTGTGCCTTTTAACTTCTATTGTCTGCCTCTGGATCCCTTTGATCCAGCTTTCCTTCCTAGGACTTTGACCCAAAGCTTGGAATTGAGTTTGGGACAAAAATGTGTCTCAGGGGGGTTGCATGGACTCCTTATCATAAGCCAAATGCTAATGTGAAACTGTTGAATTGAGTCCTCCTCCAAAAAGGGAGGATGTCTTGTGACACACCCAGATAACTGGTGGCTATAGTCATGCTTGCTAGGATTTGGGTGCATGGTGCTTGGCTTTGATTAGCTCCCTTGGTCTTACTTTCCCGAAAGGAAACCTCTGAGTGATGGTCATCCTATTTATTCCCATCACCTGGCAGGATTTGCAGGATAATTACTCAGAACTAGACTATTGATCAAGATTTTTTACATTACCCACCCCTCTTGTTTTTCCCGGACTGCAGCTGGAAATTGCTGGTTGGTTCACAGGAACAAGCAGGGTTAGTCTAAGATGTAGACAAAAAACATAAAAATAAAAACAACTGATGAAGTTTTGAAAATAATTTCTCTCTCTCCAGTCCTCATTTTTGTAAAAAAAAAAAAAAAAAATGATAGGACTGAATTGTTTGTAAAAGAGACTTTAGTCTTATACTTGGCCTGATTATTTGCATAAACTATGGCAAGAATAATTATTTCTACATAGGCCTTTTGGATTGGCTTTTATGGAGGTTTGTTCCACAAGGAGTCTTAGATAAGACCTTTTAAAGCTAAGCCCAGCCATGGGTTTGTATCCTCAAATACCTGTGAGGTAGGTGATCCTTTCCTCTTAAAGTCCCAAGATAAACTTTAAGATCCTGGACCTGTTAGAAAGTGACATTCTTTACTCACCATAGGTCAGAAACCCTGTACAGGGACTGTGTAGGCAAGGGTATGAGGCCAGTCACCCCACTGGGCTTTTGTTGGCTCTACAAGTTGAGCTTGGCTTCTTAAAGGGAAGCATACCCTTCCAGGAAAAGCCTTGGTAAAATAACCATTTTTTCCAATTTTTTCTTTTTGCAAAAGAAAAATGGATTCTTACTGCAATTATGCAAAAACTATATTGCCATACGTGAAGAATACTCATAAATTGTTTCCAAATTCTAGAGGAACCAGGTAGAGAGAAACAAACATGCTCCTAATTTTGATTATAGGAGTATACCTTGCTTAATTATTAAAAGCTGTAAATAGTTCAAAATAAGTTTCCTCTGAAAAACAAAACAAGGATCAGCAATATTCTGAGCAAAAGTCAAAAAGGTTGCTTCAGCTTTCTGGGATCGGTCCATTTAGTTAACTCTTGTTTCGCTTCAAATTCATGAACATTTTAGCTCTTCATGAGTCCTGTATACTTTCCTTTATTCCAATATTACAATCTCTAAGGTTATCAGAAAACTGATTGTCCCATATACAATCAGAAATTGTATTTAAGAGCACCTGTCAGAGTCCTATAGCTCATTATAAACCATCTTTTGAAAAGGATTAAAACTAAGATAACAATTGTCCATAAATAGCAAAATGTCCAGCGTAGTTACAGTTAGAAACACGATTGACAAAGAAGTTTGGTTATCTCCATGGTTAACAATAACTTAACATAACAACCTTAAGAAAACCTTTTTGTGTTTTTATTTTAATGCTCAATTTACAGAAAAACTACATAATACCTTTTTGAATTTAGTCAGTATGTTCACACAGAGAACCTCTTCTTCAAGATTAATCTCCACAATCCTCCTACCACTAGTTTGAACCTTCAGGTTTATCTTACCTAGTTTAAAATAATCTTTTAACCCTAGGCAAAAATTTACATTTCCATGCCTTCTTATAACCTTTTACAAAAAAAAAAAAAAATGAAAAGAAAACACATTTTACTGTTCTTACACACCTTGCATGTAAATTTAATTTCAGTAGTTTTAACTACACATTATAATGGTAACTCCTAGCAATTGTTAACTTTAAGGTAAAAACTGGTAAGTTGCTTTAATTGTGTGCTAACTGCAGCCAAAATTTGCCTTCTTAATTAAGGATGTGGTTAGTTCCATACGTCCCCAGGTCTTACCAATTGTGAAGCCAGCAAGTCAAATAGTTTTCAAAACCCAAAAAGCAGTTTTTAACCTTAAAACATTTAGCAAATCTTGCATCTGACCTGCATTATTCATCCCGCCTATTTACATTTTAATGACACCTGCCTTTTACCAATAATTTTTAAGGTTGTTTTTATTTCTCAAATATTAAAGTCATGTGAACTGAAAGGTACAAAAGCTTTTGTCTTCCCTTAAAAATATTTAATCCAAGTAGTTGTTTTTCTTTTGGCCGAATTAATTAGAGTCCTTTTTACAACATCACACACACACACACACACACGCAGGCAGGAGAAAACCCAGTCTCCCGGTGGGGTTCTTTAGGAGACAGGTCTAGGAAAACATGCAGATATCAAACCAGAAAGGAACCTATTCTCTAAGGCAAGATTGCTAAACAAAACCCTGCCACCAGAGTTACAAGCCATGCCCCCAGGATGTAAACAAGATGGCTTGATTTCACAACCAAAACTTTGCAGAGAATATAAACAGTGATAGTTAGGGGCGCCTGTTCTAGTAAAGCATTTTCTAAAAGGAAAAAATGTTAAAAGTTACCTGCTGATGGGGTAAGGAAAAGGATTCCTGAGGGAAGAACCTACTATTTTTATGCAACCGGTTCTTACACCAGGGAGAAAAGTTTAATTACTATCAGATGAAGCTGAAACCCTTGGCAGGGAAAGAGGGAGGATGCAGTGGTGTATGGCTGGGAACCAGCCAGCCAGCCAGCTGTGCAGGACCCTTGGGCCATGCATCCCAACCCCACCAGGGAGGAGGAAGTGGTGAGCAGCTGCTCACCAGTCCATCTCAAAAAAGGAAAGAAAAAGGCATGAAAAGGCCCCTAAATTCTGGGAGTGATGGGGTATTTGAGTGCAGTTTCCCATAAAATCAGAAGTCTGAGGATGAAAAGGGTTAGAAACCACAGTGAGTTTTGAGTCCCCATTTCACTCACCACTTCTTGAGCCCCATGTTGGGTGCCAAAAATGTTGCAGAACTTTTCCTTAGTTCAGCTAAAGATGGGGTCCTTCTCCCATAGCCATGAAAGTTTAGGCTTGCAGACAGTTTGAAGGATGAGTAAAGCAGGGTTTTATTGGGTGAAAAGGAATACAAAGGGGAAACAGGGACTCTTCAAAAGGACAGAGTCCCTGCTATAGTGCTTCCTGCCTTGCAGTTTGAATCTCTGGTTTTGCACAGGAAGAGGAGGGCCAGGCTCCTCCCTGCTGCAAATGGCACAAACTTCCGTGGCTGCACCCCATGCGCACTCCTCCCAGTGTACAAGTCAGGGGGACTTTTGTCAGGGATCTCCTTCCGCCTGGCTGTCTCATTAGTTACCATTGCTTTGAGGGTGCTTTGTCTTCAGGATCATACTGGTAAAGCCAGCATGAGTTTTATCTCCAGTTACAATTCCTTGAAAAAATGCTTCAGAATCTTGATCTCACTTGTTTAAAATTTCCACTGAAAGCTTTGCTCTTGTCTGCAGTTGATCTGGGCAGTACAGTTTTGGCACCAACGAGTGGAAAGTTTCCTCACCTTTAATTTTTCCATAAAAATTGTGTAAGCTGAACAAATTGAGATGTTGATGGTGTTGGCTATTGTTTCTGCTGTTAATCATTTGTTCTCTTCATTTAGGACACTAATGAGGTTAATTTTTGTCCTTGAAAATTGATGTGGATAGTCTGCTGCTATGGGCTTCATCTTCAACATCATCTCATCTCTTCTTAAAATGAGTTATCTATTTGTAAGCTGCTGATTTCTTTGGGGCTTTGTCCCTATTAACTTTTCATAAAACATCAATGATTTCACCATTCCTCCACCCAAGCTTCACCACAAATTTGATGATTTTTTTTTTTTTGCTTCAATTTTAGCAAAATTCATGCTGCTCTGATAAGGTCTCTTTTCAAACTGATGTCTTATCCTTCTTAATGCCTCAAACTAGATCCTGTTCATACATGTTATAACAAGTTAGTGCAAATTTTGGTGCAAAAAAGTTGAAATTTATGCATGGATATTTCATAATAAGCATCTTCCATATACTTTTTGAAGACCCCTCCTGTAAGCACTCATTCCTCAGTATCCGTGGGAGATTGCTTCCAGGAAACACCATGAAATTACCTCCCCTCTGAGATACTGATACTAAAATCCACAGATGCTCAAGACTTTTATATAAAATGGTGTAGTCTTTGCATGTAACCTATGCATATCCTCTTGTATACTTTAAATCATTTCTAGATTACTTATAATACCTAATATAACATTAATGTTATGTAAATAGTTGTTTTACAGTATTGTTTAGAACATAATGATAAGAAAAATAGCCTGTGCATGTTCAGTGTAGATGCAACTATCCTTTTTTTCCCAAATATTTTTTATCCACTCTTGGTTGAATCCATAGATGCAGAACCCACGGAAACAGAAGGGCAACTAAATGTTAGAATCTGATCATATGAAGCTTTGGTCACCAAAGAAATGAATGTAAGCAACGTAAGTGCTCACTGTTGCATGAAAATATAAAGAAAATATGGCATATACATGCAATGGAAATTATTCAGCCTTGAAAAATAAGCATATTCTGCCATTTGTGACAACATAGATGAACCTGGAGGACATTGTGCCAAATGAAACAAGGGAGACACAAAAAGATAAATACTACATGATACCACTTACATGATAAATCTAAAATAGGCAGTCTCATAGAATAGAGTGAAATGGTGGTTGCCAGTGGCAGAGGAGAGAGGGACATGAGGAGATATTAGTTAGATGATACAGTTTCTTATTATACAAGATGAATAGGACCTAGAGATCTCCAGTACAGCATAGTGGCTATAGTTAATAATACTGTTTTGTATACTTAAAAACTTGCTATATACATTCTTTATATCAACTGTCCTTAGCATTAAGTAATAATAATAAATAAAAGGGTGAGAGGCAATTTTGGAGGTGATAGATAGGTTTATAATATAGATTGTGGTAATGGTTCCATGGGTGTACACTCATCTCAATACTCACTGAGGTCTGCAGATTAAAAATGTACAGCTTTGTCAATGTCAATCATATCTGAAGGAAGTGGTTTAAAGAAAAAGAAATAAACAGATATTTTATCTTATTGTGACAGTAAATAATAGTTTTTTTTAAAATGGATAACATAATCAAATCCATAGTTATGGTGACGTGGAGAATGGTTTCAACAGGATTGAGAGTAATGGCAGAGACATAAATGAGGATAATTTTGACAAAAAGATCCCCCTTTGTTTTTTTTAATTAAGTACCAAAGATTTCTTCTAAAATTCCTGGGTTTTTTAAAGTACAGCAACTAAAACCAACCAGAAACCTAGTTGCATAAAGATAGTGCTGGGAATCATGCTAAGACTGATACTATAGACAGAAGACCTTCAAAATTTAAGGAAAGGTATCATAAATAGGCAAAGTAAAGAAATAAATTAATTTGAAGTTATATTTCCATTTTCCAAGGCAAAGGAAAATGCAATAGGAAGGCAAAATCTTAGTATCCTTGGAAGTGCTATTAGCCTTAGAACCTGCCTTTAAGTGTAAAAATTAACTTGGCCTTTTGCATGGATGTACGTAGGGCCCTTTGATGCATGTTCTCTATATGCCCTATGACAAGAGCTTTGGGCGTCTCTATGTCTCTGATATATATTCACTTTGAATGTCACAGTCACATATGCTCTTTCCATAACCTCCTTTTTAAATCTATGTAGGCATAAAAGCTGCTTAAAGCACCAATCCATAAAGTAACTGTCAAATACCTTAAAAACACAAAATAGAAAACCGCTGTTTGAGGTTTATAGTTCTGTACCTTGCTGTGACCTACACTGACTTGCCATTTAATGTTAATAATAGTTCATAAACCAGCATTTCTTTAAAAGCATGAGAAGATGACTTTGATGTGTGCTTTCCTTGAAGAGCCGTAATTTGCAGCGGTTTAATGACCACAGCAAATTCCAGTGTTCTGTGACCCTTTAATTTGGGCTGGAAACTAAAGTGACTTATTTCCCACTGTCTGTCTGCCATACTCTCAAAGATCATCGTGAATTTTTTATTTAGTTATCTTTATTTTAGTGTCAATTAAAGCAGAATTCAGTTCTCTTCGATTTCTCTTTTGTATTTTGATGTTTAATTTTTTTAGATGGGTATTTAATAGATCAGTATTTGTTTTATATCACTTTATATGTGAAATTATTTATAATACATTATTAAAATAGTTTAAATATAACCTCTGAACTCATAGTTAAAAATTTAGTACTTTTTACTACAGATTCATCTTGAGCAAAAGTATATAAAAAATGAGAACAAGAAAGAAAAGGATGCAGAAAGAAACTTGATGCAGGCAAAAATCCTAGACAAATCAGTATTCTCAATTTCTAAGACAGGAAATAAGAAAGCTGACAGCAATTATCAAACTTCTTGCTTTTCCCCCAGACATTAGAACACACCCACTTCAGTGCTAGGTCTCTGAAATAACGGAACTTCTAGAAGCACGGAGTAGGTTTTGTAGATGGTTTTGAATAGCAGAAAAGTTTTGCTGCAATATCTGATACAGAAAAAATGTCAGATACAAAGTCCACACAGAATGAATCAGCCTTAAAATTGTCCATAGTGAGATGACAGGACACTCATACAGCAGTGGGAAGAGCAGAAATTTATAATTTGACCACCACCAAGTGATTTGCTATGAATCTTTGATCTAGTTGCTTTCTTTCTTACTCTCCCATATTCTTACTTACAATATGGGTGTAACACCTATCCCACTTTTTTTTTTTTTTTTTTTTGAGATGGAGTCTTGCTTTATTGCCAAAGCTGGAGTGTGCAGTGGCGCAATCTTGGCTCAGCACAACCTCCACCTCCAGGGTTCAAGCGATTCTCCTGCCTCAGCCTCCTGAGTAGTTTGGATTACAAGCGCGCAATACAATACAAAATTTGTGTATTTTTAGTGGAGACAGGATTGCATCATGTTGGCCAGGCTGGTCTCAAACTCCTGACCTCAGGTGATCTGCCCACCTTGGCCTCCCAAAATGTATCCCATCTTTTTCCATTATGTATTTAAAGTTTCTTAAAGAGAACATATAAAATGTAAGTGAAGAAGCATGGCTTGAACATGATGTTTTACACATTTTACACTGCCTTCATTTCACCAAAATAATAATAATAATAAGTTTTTTGAAGTACCAAAATTAAAATGATAATATGTAAATAAAAATAAATGAAATGGAATTTAGTTTCCAGCAGTAGGGTGACATTTCTATTCAAAGAAACCCTTGAAGTATAGAACACTTAATGAACAGAACTGCTGAACAAAATATTTTTAAAATATTTCAAAACGTAAGGTTAGATTAGTGCCATAGTCAAATAAATCTTCTGCAACATGGAAAAAAATAGGAGAATAATGAATCTAGAGAAGATTTTATTCACCATCCTAGATTCTTGATGTTTCCCTGGAACATCTAAACAGTCATAATTGCCTAGAGCTTGAGCTTTGTATTAGCCTGCTCGGGCTGCCATAACAAAATACCACAGACTGGGTGGCTTAAAAAAAAGAATTTTATTTCTCACAGTTTTGGAAGGCAGAAGTCCAAGATCAAGGTCCTGGTGGGGTTGGTTTCTGGTGAGGCTTCCCTTACTGGCTTATAGACAGCGTCTTCTCACTATGTCATCCAATGGTCTTCTCTTTGTGCACATGTGCAAAGAAACAGATTAGGATCTCTGGTATCTCTTCTTCTTTGAAAGGATATCTATCCCATTGCATTAGGACTTATGATCTCATTTAACCTTAATTACCTCTTTGAAAGCCTACTGATCTCCAAATACACTCACATTGGGGGTTTCAACACATGAGTTTGAGGGGGACCCAATTCAGTCCATAACAGCTTTTCATGGGTCATTTAAGGGGATCAGAAGAAAAAGCCTAGGGTAAGTCCAAATTTAAATCTTTGATCCATGAACCAGTACATAAAGCAGGATAACCGAAGGTGACAAACTTAGTGGATAAACTAGGAAAAATCCACTTTTTGACAGAAGATTATGAGGCTATTGCAAACCATCAGCATTGGCTCTAGAGAGAGAGTTAAAAATAATTTTTCCCCAAGAATCCTTAAACACAAGCCCAACTTTATTTTAATTAGGAGAAAAAATTCTTACTAGCCTTATGGCTGAAAAAAACAAAAGCCACCACCATAATCACCACCAGCAAAAACAAAGCCAAAAATGTATACCTGGGCATCTGGAAAAAGCAAATAAAATTACTCTTTGATAAAACTGTAATTTAAACATAGATTTCAAATAATCATCCAGAGTTTTATAATATTTAAAGGCACATTAGCTCATAATGAGAAACCACAAAACACTAAACAGAAAATATACCTTGAAATATTAGGAAAAATAACAAACACTATAACTTAACCTTCAAAATATAGCTGATTTTGTAATTAATAATATTGTATCACACAAATAATATAAAATGTTTATGATGTTAAAACATTACATTGGAAAATTAAATAAATAAGAAAAGAACAGAAAACTGCAAAATTTGACCATAAATATTTGAATAAAACCTATATAATTTTGGGAATAAAATATAAAACAGTTGCAATTTGATACTGAATGAAGATATTTAGTAGTAGATTCAAAGAGGCCAAGGAGAGAATTAGTAAAGTAGAAGATCAAGCTGAAGGAATAACCCAGAATGTGTCACAAATAGAAATTACGAAAAAAGGGGGAGTTAAGAAACACAGAGGAGAGAGTAAGAAAGTCTAATACTCAATCAAAGGAACAGTAAAAGAGCATGAATAAAATGGGTGTGCGTTGTACTTTGTGATTACCCCAGGTTCTTTCTTCTGATCCCTTAGTGTCTAAAGGAATAGTGGCTAAGAACTTTTGAGAACTGATAAAAGACATGAGTTCTTAGACACAAAATTCAATAAATCTCTCCCCAAATTAAAATGATTGATAGATAAACACCTACATGCATTTGGTAACAATATAGATCACTAAAATGTACTTAAATATGACCAAAACAAAAAGGAAGTAGGACAATGATTAGGCCAATAGATGATTTCTCAAAGCAAAAACTGGCCGGAGGGTGGGGGTGGGAGAGAAAGCAAATCTGTACAGAAAACTATGGGAACTTAATAAATATCTACCTATATATAATAAATTCAATGAAACTAGATAGAAAAAAACTTTATGTGCAAATTAATGGTAAACAACAAAGAGCAGCAGAAATGTCATGGGAAATCTCAAAGGCGTAGCAAGGGAGCAGACACAATCACAACAACAGAAGAACTAGGAATTCTGAGCTATCCTATCGAGAAAACCACAAAACATCTGCAAAAACGCCCCCCAACCCGCCCCCGCCAAAAAAAAAGTCTCCCTCTCTCAACACCATTTGAGATCTGGAAACAATGAGGATAAGGAAGAAGCCTTAGGACATTGGGGAAAACAAAACATGGAAAGTACACAGAGGACAAGGTGACAGATAAAAGACCATCTGTTCTAACAGAGAAGAACTTATCTTGGAATACACAGGCAATATCTGTAAGGTGCAGTAGTTAAAGATAAAAACAATTGGTAGAAGCACCCCCTGAAGCAACATAAGACTCTAGAATCAGAGGAAATCTGCCCACAAAAGGCAACAAATATTAAAGTAATTGTTAATCACTTTATCAATGGAAGAGGTATCCCTTGAGCGGAGGAACCAGGAAAGAACTTGCTGTGGGGTAAACTGTACCACACTCTCCCCAATCCTTGCCTAACTATTCTGAAGTTGTAACTGCCCAGAAATGTGAATCTGACCTTATTTAAAAAAAGAGTGTTGCAGATGTCATCAAGTTAAGGTGAGGCCATACTGAATTAGAATGGTCCTGAAATCCAATCTGACTAGTCTCCATGTAAGAGGGAATTTTCAACATAGAGACAGAGTCAAGCAGTAGAGAAGGCCACATGTGAAGATGGAGGCACCTGTGAAGATGGAGGCACATGTGAAGATGGAGGCACTCTCTGATGGGAGTGATACATACACTGGCCAAGCAATGCCACAGATTAATGGCAACTATCAGAACAGAAGAGGCAGGGAAGAATTCCTCCCCTAGAACACTCAGAGAGAAGATGGCACTGCTGACACCTTGACTTCTGACTTTTAGCCTCTAGAACTGTGAGACAACACATTTCTGCTGTTTGAGGCCACCAAGTTTGCGGTACTTTGTCACAACAGCCCTAGGAGACTAGTACAATGCTTTAACTCCTCCCTGCCTTACAGAGATCCTCTGCTAACAGCTAGTCTAGAAAATCCAATTCACTAAAATGTTGATAACAAAAAATAAATAAATAAAACTATACCAATTGTACAAAGACACTTTACTGAAAGTAAAAAAAAAACCATACAGCAAAGCTTCTTAAGAGCCAAAGAAGACTCACCCTAAAAATGTCATCACAAACAGAAGATTGTAGTGTCACATTTCAGTCTGAATTTAAAAGAGATCTGCTGTACAATACAGTGCCTCTACTTAACAATATGGCATTGCACACTTCACAATTTAAGAGGGTACATCTCATGTAAAGTGTTCTTACACACACGTGCACACACACAAGACATGAATAGACACAAGAAAATTGAGGTGATGAATATGTTTATCATCTTGATTATGGTGATGGTATTATGGGTTTATGCATATTTCCAAACACTTCCAATTGTATGTATTAAACAGGTGCAGAGCCATGGCATCTATGAGGAGACATCACAAAGCAAAAATAAGAAAGCACTTAGAAAATATGGCTAAAACACTTGGAGCTACAACTCAACAGTAAGATAATATACAATGGAAACTAGCAGAACTCATGAAAGAACTAAAGAAAAAGACAAAACATCTCCAAATGAAAGCTAAATTACAAGGTGCTCTTGTGGGAATAGTTATCCCAGGAAAGCATAGTAAGAGACATAAAAGATAGAAATGAAGGAAATGAAACAAACAAACAAAAAAGATAAAAAGGGATTAGAGAGAAAGTGATTTGGGATAGAATGGCCTCATTGCAAATGAGGATTCTGCCTTTTTGCCAGGAGCAACAGCTACATTCTCCGGAGGAGTGACAGAGATTGCTTTGTATTAGAAAACAGCACTTTCTCTCTTGGAATCACGGCAGCCATCCTGTCTTTCTTCTGAGAGATGACTTACTTTTCCACTGACATCTGTTTCCTCTTGCAGCATTTCCTGGTCTTTGCTATCTCCTGTGTTCTCTGGGAGACGAGCCCTTTGATGCGTACCTGCCTTCATAAACTTTTCCATGATGGACGTTTGTAAGGCTGACTGTGTGGCAAGCAAGTGTCACCGAGGAACCAAGAAGAACCCAAATGATGTTTAAGGTCCCAGAGATCCTGGAGCATATGAACGTGGGTACCAAGAGTTTTATAGGTAATTTCTACCAAACATTCAGGGAAAAAAAAAAATCTCATGCAAATCTTTCAGGGAATAGAAAAGATAAAAGACTTTCCAATCACAAGGTTAATGTAATATTTATACCACAACCAGACTAATGGTGCTAGAAATGGTAACACCATTTCAAAAGCAAATGCAAAATAATAAGAAATCTATAATATTAGCAAATAAAATCCAATAATGTTTTCAAGTTAATGAATCACTATCAAATTCAAATTATTCCAGGAATGCAAAATTGATTCAGCATTTGGAAGTGTATTAATTCACCATATTATTACTAATTGTATATTTATATGTATACAATCATTTCATTATACAAAACATTTGATAAAATTTTAAATGTATTAAACTTTTAAACTAAGAGTAGAAGATAACATGGTCTTTTATTGTTTCCATACCACTTTGTCTTAATCATTATACTTTTACAAAATATATTGTTATCTATGATGGCTAATACTTTTCAGTCTATTTTCCTTTTTAGGCAATTTATTATTATTTTTGGCCCTTTGTTTGTCATTAAACTTGTTAAATTCTATTTAAAACCCTAGTGGAATTCTTAATCTAAGTGGCGAGTTCACTTTTAGCTTTGTTATTTAATGTAAACATATGTGTTATGTGTAGGCTATTATATGTATGACACACGACATTAATTGAAAAAAATCAAAGTTTCCTAAAAATCTGAATGATAGATTAACAGATGCAAATCAACTGGCCAAATAGAACATAGTGAACAGATAATAACATCTAATTCATGTTAGGATGGTTGATTGCAAAAAGTTTAAAGTACTTAGTTTTACCACTCAACATAGACAATAAACTAAGCCCATAAGGTACAAAATGTTTATTCTTTCCATTTCTAGGCAAGTTTATACATGTTTTGTTTTGTTGTTTTGAGACAGGTTCTCACTGTGTCACTCAGGCTGGAGTGCAGTGGTGTGGTCACAGCTCAATGCGGCCTCAACCTCCCAGCCTCAACTGATCCTCCTACCTCAGCCTCCCTAGTGGCTGTGATTACAGACGTGTGCCACCACGCCCAGATAATTTTTTGTATTTTTTGTAGAGATGAGGTCTGAACTATGTTACCCAAGATGGTCTTGAACTCCTGGGCTCAAGTGATCTGCCTGCCTTGGCCTCCCAAAGTGCTGGGATCACAGGTGTGAGCCACCATGCCTGGTCAACAAGGTCAGATTTGATCTTTTAACTGGGAATCAAAAGGATTAAAATCACATTTCATATTCTACCAATGTAATCATCTATAGCAAGATAGTCATTTAGGAGTGCTTATAAAACACTATTTTATGAATTCACTATGACTCAAAAGTTACATATAACAAATTAGGAATTCTTAAACATCATTTTGCAGTGATGGTTGATAGGTCAAAAATGATGACCATGGCTTTGTATCAGTCAGGGCCAATAAACTTCTGCTGTTGCATTAGAATTCAGATCTGGGATATGTTACTACTTTCTCTAAGTAACACAACAAAATGAATTATGAGTGTTTCATAACTTTCCCATCTTTCAGGTTTTTAAAATGCATTATAAAGCAGAAAATTGAAAACAGTATCATATCCTATTGAGTTTTTGTTTTTGTTTTTGTTTTTTAAGTGGGAGAGGTAATCTCACAATATTTACCACATAGCCATTAAATCAGGCCCAGATAAAAAGCGCAAAACATACTCTTGAAGGAAAAATATCACCCTTTGGTGGAAAAGCCAAATGTGTTTATAACTACACTCTTTTTGGATTTCATGCAATGCTATGCCAATAGCATTGCAGAAATTGAATACTAAACCTATTCTACATGAAAAGAGTCTCCAGAAACACCAACTAAGCATCTGTAGCAGAACTGGGATTTATGAAAACAAGCACAGATTTTAGAAAAAAACATGTTAATTGCTTATATTTTATTTTAAAATATCTCTACCTAGGTCAAAGTGAAATTCAAAGGTACATGAAATTCAACTAAATGCAACAAATTTTCTTTAATTCTAAAGTATACTAAATGAACAAGAAAGGCTTAGGTGCATATGTATCCTATTTCCATAATACCAACCTAAAATACCTTAGTATCTCATTATCTTCCACTATAACTAAAATGCAAACAGTTAGTTTTTGCCTGTTTATTTCTTTCTTTATTCTTTAAATATGAAAATTAGAAATAGGAAGAATAATTGTTATTAATTAAAGCTTTATTTGTCTCCATGTCATTGTCCGAAATCATCTATAAAGCACAGTTACAAAAATGAATGATAGAAATTATTATTTCTTCTTAGTTCAAAATGTCAATTGTCACGGGTGCAGAACCAAAAGTGTTAAAAGAAGAAACAGAGAGAGAAAGAGTAGCGGAGGGGAGGCTGTCTGTATCAACCATTAATGGGGTAATTAGCACTAGAATAACAAAAGTGGCTGTTAGGTCACACTCTACACATTGAGAACTTGAGTAATAGCCTACTTAATGTTTTCTAAAACGCACTAGTAACATCTCTTCACGTTAATGCCACTTACTCAGAGGCTACATTGCCTAGAATTCTGTAATTTTAGATCTAGTCCATTGTTTTCATAGAACTGTGCTCCTCCTGACTCCATTTCATCCAATTATCTCCTTCACTGGCACCATCCATCAACATTCCACTGGAAAGTTCTGCCCCTTATGTATTTGCTTTCCTCTCCTTTCTCTCCATTTCATTTTAGCAATAAGAGCAATTTTTGTAAAATATAAATCAGATCATGTAATTACTTTGCTTAAAACACTTCAGTAACTTCACAGTGTACTTGAATAAAAATGGAATTCTTATTTTGCTATTCTAGACCTCAGAACTTGAACCATATGAACTTTAACAACCCCAACATGGGCCACTGTTCCTCTTTTTCAGAAGATACTGTTCACACTCTCCCTTCCTACAAGGTGACAGTCTCCAATACATAATTTGTGCCCGCTGTCCAGTTTTTTATTTTGTTTTAATAATACCCAGAATTTTTTTGAGATCCTCCCCTGATTAGTTTTTCATCTTTCATCTGGTTTAACTGAAACTGCATTCTCCTTTTACTCTAAATCAAGTAGACTTTATCTGTAATTCCTTTTTTTAATGTTTTTTAGAGATGGAATTTCACTATATTGCCCAGGCTAGGCATCAAACTCCTAGGCTTAAGCGATCTCCTCACCTATCTTCCCAAGTAGCTGGGAAGTGAGCTGCTGCACCTGGTGTATTTCTATAATTCTTTATCACCAAATACTTAATTTTCATGGCCTTAGTTACTATATGTGTGTGTATATATATGCATTTATGTATACACATTTTCACTGTTAAATTCTCCTAATTGAACAGATGCTTCATGAAGACAGGAGCCGTGTGGGTCACCATCATATGTCCATCACCTTAGACAGTTTCTACCACATAGTGGACAATAAATGCTTGTTGAATGAATGAATGAAAGATTTAATAATCTCAATTACATATATATATATATATATACACATACACACACACATACACATATAAATATTGAGTCCAGAATTTCAATGTAAGGGTATAGTCTCATAATTTTATTTCTATTGTCTTTGATATTTTTCATCTCTTTTCTGAACAGACTCTTAAATCTTTAACAAAAGATATTAAGTACCTGTGATCCACACAAATACAATATACTTCCTCTCTAAAAGCTTTCTTTTGAGTGGCAATAAAGCCCCTGCCAAAGTAAAAGTTCACTTTCTTATTTAGCTGTGCAATAAACATTTTTAGTAGAAATGCTGAAAAATAAATCCATAAATCCTCATGCTCCCTTGAGAAGAAGATTTTAAGCTTTTACAATAAGTGGTTTATAAAGCCAAGACATGAAGAAATGTGTAAGTAAACTCACATAGTAAACCTTGTTTTTTTTTTTTATTTTTTTTAAATTGGGCCTTATATTCCATAGTCCTCAGAGAGCTGAAAGAAATAGCAGCAAGAAGAAATAAAATAAAACCTAGAAAAGGAAAACATTTGATTTGTATATACTGGCAAAATAGATGTCACTTACTATCCTACTGATTGTACTGATTTTTATCACAGAGATTTGTGTAGTTTTTACATAAATATAACTTTGGAAAATTGCTTCATGGTATGTAATGAATTGTTGAATTACTATGGTATATAGAGCATGACCTGAATCAAACTTCTTAAATGTGTGGACTTAGACAAATTGTGTCATTTGTAAAATGTGAGTGAAAGCATCACTCAATGGGTTATTGTTGAATTAGATAAAACATAATATACAAAGTAACTAGCACAGTTCTTGGAACAGAAGTCATACTAAAAAATTGTTGTCCTTATTGGTGTTTTGATATAGATACAAAAATATGACAGGCTTCCAAAACCACAGAGATTTTGTTCCTGCTTTCCTTGCCTACTCCAACCCCAGACAATACAAAAAAGTGGCAATATTAATTGAATCTATGTTCTGTTTCTAAGGGAATATTGTCTCTTCTGGTCATTGAACCACATTCTCAAAGAATTTGAGGATACAGAATGTTAAATGTTGTAAAAAAAAAAGGTATAATTATAAATAATTAGTTATAAGTGCTGAAGAAATAATAAACAATGAAGAACATAAAAAATCTTGGAGTCTAAATTCTAAAAGTATAAGTGGTGTTACCAAAACCTATATGAAAGAAAACACAGCAAAGTAGATCCTTCATTTATACAAAAGAAGTATACTGCACACCTTCTGTATACTCTAAATTATGCTAGGTACAGGAAGTACTGCAGTTTTACAAACAGATATAAACCTGCCTTCATGGAATTTGCAGTTTAGATATGGGAAGAATAAAATTAATCAAATAATCAAAATCAATTGTGTTATGAAACATAATTATTAATTGAGATAAGTGCTGTTGAATTTTAAAAAAGGGTTCCAAAAGTTATATAAAGCACAGAGTACAATGAACTCATAATATGGGGACCTGAACTAGTGTTATAGGTGTTAAAAACTAGAAGCTGTGTATTTCATTACTGATGAATGGTGTGAGAGTAAAGAATGGGTGTCAATGAACCTAGAAATATGTTCAATACATCAAAATAATACGTGTCATTGAAAATAATATGGCAAACATAGCAAACATCATAGTCACTGGGCAAAAGCTTGAAGCATTCCTCTTGAGAACTGGAACAGGACAAGAATGCTCACTCTCATCACTCCTATTCAACATAATACTCAAGTCCCAGACAGAATAATCAGGCAACAGAAAGAAAGAAAAGGTATCCAAATAGCAAAAGAAGAAGTTAGGCTATTTATCTTTGTTGATAATAAGATTCTATACTTAGAAAACCCTAAAGATTCCACCAAAAGGCTGCTAGAGCTGATAAATGACTTCAGTAAAGTTTCAGGGTACAAAACCAATGTACAAAAATCAACAGCATTTCTATATGACAATAACTTTCAAACTGAGAGCTAAATCAAGAATGAAATCCCATTTACAATAGCCACAAAATGAGTAAAATACCTAGGAATACAGCTAACCAAGATGGTGAAAGATCTCTACAACAAGAACTACAAAACACTGCTGAAATAAATCAGAGACAGCACAAACAAATGGAAAAAACATTCCATGATTATGAATTGGAAAAATCAATATCATTGAAATGGCCATACTGCCCAAATCAATTTACAGATTCAACACTATCCCTAGGTAACTATTCTAAAATTCATATGGAACCAGAAAAAGTTGAAATGGCCAAAACAATGCTAAGCAAAAAGAACAAAGCCAGAGGCATCACATTACTTGACTTCAAACTATACTACAAGGCTACAGTAACCAAAACAGCATGATACTGATACAAAAACAGACACATAGACCCATGGAACAGAATAAAGAACTCAGAAATAAAGTTACACACCTACAACCATCTGCTCTTTAACAGGGTCCACAAAAATAAGCAATGGGGAAAAGACTCCCTATTTAATAAATGGTGCTGGGAAAACCAGCTATTCATATGCAGAAGAAGGAAACTGGTTCCCTACCTATCACTATGTACAAAAATAAACTCAAGATGAATTCAAGACTTAAGACCTCAAACCATAAAAATTTTAGAAAAAAAATACAAAACAAAACAAAAAACGGGAAATGCCCTTCTCGAAATTGACCTTGGCAAAGAATTTATGGCTAAGACCTCAAAAGCAGTTGGAACAAAAATTGACAAGTGGGACCTAATTAAAGAATTTCTGCACACCAAGACAAACTATCAAGGAAGTAAACAGGCAACTTTTACTCTTTGTAAAATATTTGCACCCTATGGATCTGACAAAGGTGTAACATCCTGAATCTATAAGGAACTTAACAAACAAAAAACAAATAACTCAATGAAAAAGTGAGCAAGGAACATGGACACCTCTCAAAAGTTGACATATAAGTGACCAACACACATATGAAAAAATGTTCATCATCAGAGAAATGCAAATCAGAACTACAATGAGATACCATCTCACACCAGTCAGAATGACTTTTGTTGAAAAGTAAAAAAATAACGAATGCTGGCAAGTGTTTTCATGCTGCTGATAAAGACATACCCAAGACTGGGCAATTTACGAAAGAAGGACATTTATTTGGACTCACAGTTCCACAAGACTGGGGAGGCCTCACACTCATGATGGAAGGCAAGAAGGAGCAAGTCACATCTTACGCGGATAGCAGCAGGCAAAAAAAGAGCTTGTTCAGGGCAACTTCCATTTTTAAAACCCTCAGATCTCATTAGACCCATTCACTATCATGAGAACAACACAGGAAAGACCCATCCCCATAATTCAATTATCTCCCACAATACATGGGAATTCTGGGAGCTACAAGATGAGATTTGGGTGGGGACATAGAGCCAAACCATATCATTCTGCTCCTGGCGCCTCCCAAATCTCAAATCTTCACATTTCAAAACCAATCATGCCTTCCCAACAGTCCCCCAAAGTCTCAGTTCATTTCAGCATTAACTCAAAAGTCCACAGTCCCAAGTCTCATCTGAGACAAGGCAAGTCCCTTTGACCTATGAGCCTGTAAAATGGAAAGCAAGTTAGTTACTTCCTAGATACCATGGGGATACAGGCATTGAGTAAATACAGCCAGAAGGGGCTACAGGCCCCATGCAAGTCTGAAACCCAGCAAGGCAGTCAAATCTTAAAGCTCCAAAATGATCTCCTTTGACTCCATGTCTCACATCCAGGTTACAATGATGCAAGAGGTGGGCTCCCACAGCCTTGGGCAGCTCTGCCCCTGTGGCTTTGCAGGGTATAGCAAGACTGAAGAGAAAGGGAACACATACACTGTTGGTGGGAATGTAAACCAGCTCAGCCACTGTGCAGCGTAGTTTGGAGATTTCTCAAAGAAATGAATTGAACTATCATTCAACCCAGCAGTTCCCTACGGGTGTATACCCAAAGGAAAATAAGTCATTCTACCAAAAAGACACATGCACCCATATGTTCATTGCAGCACTATTGACAATAGGAAAGACATGGAATCAACCTAGGCACCCATCAACTCTGGATTGAAAAAGAAAACTGGTACATATGCACCATGCAATCCTATGTAGACATAAAATAAGAATGAAATTATATCCTTTGCAGTAACATGGATACAGCTGGAAATCATTATCCTAAGCAAAATATCACAGAAACAGAAAACCAAATACTGCAAGTCCTCACTTATAAGTGGGAGGAAAACACTGGGGATACATGGACATAAAGATGGGAACAATAAACACTGGGGAATACAAGAGGGAGGAAGGAGGAAGGTAAGGTTTGAAAACAACTACTTATTGGGTACTGTGCTCGCTATCTGGGTTCTGAGTTCAGTCATGTCCCAGACATCAGCATCATGCAATATACCTTTGTAGAAAACCTGCACATACACCCCCTGATTCTAAAATAAAATTTGAAAAAGAAAAAAATAGTTCACAGACATTCCAAAAGATCGTGATAGACTACATGGGCCATAATATCGGGAATGTCAGGAAGAAAACAAGACACCCTACTTCAACACTTAACAGAAACTCACAATGGGCAAGTCAATGTGATAGACATTGCGGGGAAAAAATGCTGAGAAAAGGCTGTAGTGATACAAGAACCATGAATAGGATGTGAGCAATCATCCAGTCTAACTTAGCAAACAATAAGACACCAATCTCTATTATTTTGTGAATTTAAGCACATAGCTTAACTCCTGTTGATTTTAGTTTATTCACCAGAACATTCATACTGTTGAAATAGCCAATTTACTACTAACCTTAATTATCTCTGGTGTAGAGTGAAAGGTGTTGAAATTTTGAAATAGTATATTTTTGAGTGACAATGTTCATCATTATCTGTTCTTTCTCTTCAGAAGAAAATCAAATAGCTTCATTCTGTAATGAACTCCAACCTCCCAGAGTTAAGGGAATCTTCATTTCCAGGTGATTTTTGACTGACAAAAAATCCTGAGAGAATCATCCCCAGTGAGTGTGTCAGCTGTATAGAGAAATGGGCTAGACCAAATTGGAAACTAGATAAGAGCTCTCATCTAAATGAAGGCAGCAACAGAAGACCTACATTTTTGACAAAATGATACACCGCAACCTAAATCCAAGTGGAATTTTTTTTATAACAGACTTCAGGCCAAACTCTAAATAATGTAGCTCATAATAACTGTATTACTTTGGGGGCAAATTAGCAATGATAAGGACATACTTTCTAAATGTCAGTGTGGTAATTCTTTTGGCTTTTTCATTTTTTAATTGAATATGGATGTAATAAATATTTCCCAAGGCTACCAGAATAAATGAACAATCAGGATATAATTAAACAGCAGAACAATGTTTCTCTGCATGTATAAGTTGAAATCCATTTCTCCACCTAAGAAGTGTGTGTGTGTGTATGTGTGTGTGTGTGTGTATGTGTGTGTGTGAAGTGAGCAGCAAGTTAAGGAGTAAGAGGTTTCTAGAGTATTGTGTTTCTGTTAAGGTCTGATTCATTCCTCATGTCTCAGCTTGCCATATTTTTTCCATCGCCATCACAATTTTCTTTGGCCAACAGCCCTAGAAACTGGACAATATTCTGCCCAGTGCAGTTCCTATCCTGCTTAGGTGACACTATTTTCTAGAAAAGGCTTCTGGACAGGTACCTGGATATGGAACAAGTGAAATGGAAGCTGAGACTTCCACATGTGCCAGAAATAGAAACAGTGTATTTCACACTGTCCTTATCAGAAGGCTACTTCAGAGTTCAGGTTCATAAAGCAGATTGAACACATGTGTTCTCTTTACTGTTGACACCCCTCTAAAATGACACCTTAAAAGTTGTTGTTGTTGTTTTAAGATATAAACCCCACAAAAACAAAAACAATAGTAAAAGAGGGAAGTATAGACCAGACCAAACTTTAGAAACTAACAGTAAAGCAAGAGGGTGAATAGAAAAAGTGGCATACAGACTTAGAACAGAAAAAGCTGAGGGCTATGGTTATGGACACCATATGGTGCCATTCAGATCCTCCTTCCTGAATGACCAAGATGTGGATGCACCTGCTGGGAGCACTGAGACAGACAGCCCTTAATTCCCACATTGCTTTCAGCATAGCCTCAGCAGAAGAAAGCTGTCAAGTCCAAGAGCATACCGCCTTCCCAGGGTATTCTAGATATGACTGACTGATATTGAGATACAGAGGCCCTGCCCCTCACTCAATTCTGGAGGGCTGTTCTAACTACAGCTGGGAACAACTAGGGTCTTCACTGGAACTGCATTGGAACTAAACTTTGTCCTTTCCTTACTTCCTTCCCTCCCACAAGAGATGATCTCAAAGGTATTCCCAGTATATTTCCTGCATATTTTCCAGAGAAATCAACTTGTAGAAGCTGGTTCCAGAAGTGAATCAAGAAAGTTGATGGCATATATAAAATTTTGGTTTGGATCCCTTGTCATCCAGAAGGCAATGAATACTTTCCATCACCACCGCAATTTTCTTTGGCTGACGGCCCTAGAAACTGAACAATATTCTGCCCAGTGCAGCTCCTATCCTGCTTAGGTGACACTATTTTCTAGAAGAGCCATCATTGATAGTAGATATAATAGAATACATGTGAAACTTGGCATCAAGCAGCAATGCGTGTGTTAAAAGTTTCACATGTTGTCAACTGGAATTGGTATTCCAGGTCAAGGAACTGCATTAGCAGGTGCAAAGTATCTGGCAAATTACACATTTTAGGTGCATTGTAACCATAAAGCAATGGAATTGGATACTTGTTGACAAGTGAAAGTGATACTTTCAGGGGGAAAACAATAACTAAAGACTGAGACGAACTAGTAGGCAATTAAAAACTAAGAGAGAAAGTCAGAAGGCCTTCTTTTAGCCTATAAAATTTTTTTCACTGTCTTTACCAGGCAGGCAGAGGAAGCTTAGAAAAAGGTATAGCATTTAAGAGTAGAAGAGCTCCAACAAAGGTTAAGCTCCCAAACAAGTCATGTCTGTATGCCAAGATCAAAGCCCTGGCTTGAAAAACAGGACCCCGGCACACAGGAGCATATGGGTTGATGCACTCAAAAATCTTGAAGTCCAAGATTCCTCTTAATGCTCTGTGCCAGCAGAAATGGGCAACTGCTCCCTGTTGAAGTTTAGTGCTGCCCCATGGCTTGAAGATAATGGAGATCCTCACCTACTAAATGAAACCATGCACCCCTACCCCAAGGTTGTGCCCTCACCTCCCCTCTTGAAATAAATAAATACTGTCACATTACTTGTTGCACAAGCTAAGGGAGAAATGGACCTCTGAGGAGAAGAAAATTCAGGATTCAGTCAACATGTATGTTTAGTAACCAGGAAAATATAGGTGAGACTGGATTCTGAGTGTGCTAGACCAAAAGGAACAGAACAAAAGTTTAGGTAAAGGAAAGTTTATCACTATGGGACATTTTTGCAGAATATAGGATTTAATACTGTTGCAAGGACCTGCTGCTCAAGCTACCAGGAGGGTTCCAGAAGCGAGAAAAAGTGATTACCCACATTCAGTGAGGTGGAAGTGCCAGAATTACACTGGCAGAGAGTAGCAAAATGTGATGGAATTGTTCCATATCCTGATTGTAGTAGTGGTTACATGAATCTAGTCATGTGTTAAAGGTCACAGATTATAAATTAAAAAATTAATTTTACAGTATGTCAATGAAAACTTTGTCATAACAAATATAGAGTCAGTTAATAGAAGAGAAAACAATGCTCTATCACATTACCTATGAAAGAAATGCAAATTCAAATAAGAAGAAGCACAATTTCTCCCATCAAATTGGCAACAATTAAACCAGTGGCAATACCAATCATTGCTTTATCCTCAGCTTCCTTACAATAACACATTTAGATGCCCCAGATCATAGTCAGAATTTACTCTTTTCTCTGTCTAGACACATTCTTTAAGTAATCAAAACCAGTCTGAATGAGAAATTTAAAATTTTGTATAGTTTCAACAAAAGTTTTTACATTAATTTTTGTTTCAAAATTACTGATTTCATAATAATTTTTATTTTTAAATTATTGCATTAAAATATTATTATTGTAATTATTGAGGTTTTGGTGTTCACATCTTAAATTCTGCACTTGAGGTGGGTGTATTAGTCTATTCTCATACTGCTATGAAGAAATACCAAAGAATGGGTAATTTATAAAGAAAAAGAGGTTTAATGGACTCACAGGCCCACATAGCTGGGGAGGACTCACAATCATGATGGAAGGTGAAGGAGGAGAAAAGGCATGTCTTACATGGTGGCAGGCAAGACAGTGTGTGCAGGGGAATTGCCTTTTATGAAACCATCAGATCTCATGAGACTTTTCACTATCATGAGACAGCATGGGAAAAACCTGCCAACATGATTCAATTATTTCACAACAGGTCTCTCCCACAACACGTAGGATTATGGGAGCTATGATTCAAGATGAGATTTGGGTGGGGACACAGCTAAACCATATCAGTGGGTGTGTATCTCTTACTTTATGCTAGTGCCAGACATTAAATTCCACTTATATTCCACTTCATATATTTCTGTTCTATCTTCCCTGAATGCCAGGTTTTTGTTTTGTTTTGTTTGTTTTTTGAGGCAGGATTTCACGTCCATCCCCCAGGCTGGAGTGCAATGGTATGATCTCAGCTCACTGCAATATCTGCCTCCCAGGCTCAAGCGATCCTCCCACCCCAGCCTCCCAAGTAGCTGGGACTCCAGACACACACACCATGCTTGGCTAACTTTAGTATTTTTTTGTAGAGATAGGTTTCACTATGTTGTCCATGCTGGTCTCAAACTCCTGGCCTCAAGCAATCTGCCCACCTCAGACTCCCAAAGTGCTGGGATTATAGGCATGAGCTACTACACCTGGCCAGGTTTTTATATTTAATTATTCTATTGACTTCTCCACTTGACCATCTAATACACATCTCCAAAACCTAACATATCCAAAATTGACTCTTGATCTCTGTACCACCAGCAATTTGCACCAGCCTTTCTCACTTCGGTAAACTATCCACACTTGACCTGTTCCAGGAATAGTGGGATTCCAGTTATGGTAGCTGGGTACAGTCAACAGTGTGGTGTTGTGTTGCTATTCCTCCACATCCACTTACTTCTCTCCTCAATCTGGCCATTTTCCATCTGAACATACAGTTGTTTCAGGTCTTTTTATCTCTTTCAACACAGGTTAATACAAGCAACACCTCCCCTACTCTTCTATGCTCTGTGACTATGCTGTTAGACCTACTCCTGTGTCCTAATATTTATATAACTCTGGGTCTCAGGGTTTTTAGGACTTTATAACTCTTCCCTAAATTCTAGGAATTCCAGGTCTATATTATAGTACATATTGTCTTAATATTCTCATATGCTCTTTCCTAGACACTAAAGTACATTTCACTCATAAAATTAATAGTGCTATTAATATCTGTGAATGATGTAACAAACATAAATATATAATTATCTGAAAAATATTTAAGACCAGATTCAAAAAATTATGTTTAAAAATTTACAAATCTTCCTGATTATGAAGATGAATTGATTTTTCCAATTCTCCCTTTCATTTGAATTTTAATAACAGCAATAATATTCTGATTCTGAAAACCTCCCCTCCTCATGCCAACCCTGGGATTGATTTCACACTGCATCCATACATAAAATAGACTTATTTAAAAGGAAATGAAACCAATCAAAATGTCATTGGCTCAATCCCTGCCTGCTGCCTTCCTGACATGTGTTACTTTTCTTCATATGCTATCACTTTATTTGCAAGGTGGAGGTTTGAGAACACTTGATGATTGACTGAACTTGCCCACAAGAAATCCACTGTGTGATTGCTTCCCCCTGTGTAATATGAAAGTCACGGGGAAAATAAGATAAATCAATAGTTCTTTCTGCCAAGAACCTATTTATTATACCCCAAATGGTGTGCATAGCTGAGAAGGTATGGTTTTTATTTTGACAATAAGAGCAGTGTTTTGTTAAACCAACTTTGTAATCATTGAAAGATTTCTTTTTTTTTCAAAGTACATTTTCTCTTGGAGTGTGTACCATACAATATAAACACATTAATCATCTCTTTGGCTATTTATTCATTCATTTGCATTCTCAAGTTTTTGTTCCTCAAAACTCCACAAAGATTTTCTTTTTTGCATTTTTTTTCTCTCCTTTTCTTTTCCACTTAGACTCATTGATCATTTTTCTCTTCCCATCTGAGCAGCTATAATAAGATCCAGGATGACTGGATAACAAAATAAACAATGTCAACTGTTACTAGCAAAAAACATACATGTATTTAATATAGGTTAATTATACAGCCATGTAGAACAGTGAAAAATGTGTCACTACAAAATATGCAGGCAAGCCATCAGTAACACAAAGGTCCTACCAAAGCTCCCAGTTGTCAATTTTGTCATCTTACAGCACTAGAAATACCTTCAGACTCTTTATGTAACTAGCACATTCTTTTCCGTTATTCACTAACAAAATAGTAGTATCTTTCAATTTGTATTTTCTGCATTTTTATATCATTCATGAAAATCTGCATCTGTGGGTATGCGAAAGGTAGTTTAGACTTTTGCAGCTGTAATACCATTTGTCTAAAGCAAAGTTCTAAGAAAATGTTCAAAATATTTTAAATGTAAGCATGATTGTATAATCCTAGTAGCATCTGAAAATGTAATAACCTGTTGATTGATGAGTATTAAAGCTTTCACTATTGATAATGTTATAACCTATTGACTTAACCATTTCTAACAGAAAAAACTCTTAGCCTTTGTACATTTCACAAGAGAGGTAAACTTGAGAAATGGCCTTTTGAGTTCAGTCCATTGATGACTTTTTAGACCCCTAATACCATTTGAGAGCTCTAAATATTTTTTCAAACTGATGAAATAACTTATTCAAAGATTAAGTGAAAATTAGAAATTAAAAAATAGAGATACCTAGTGAAATCAGTAAAAGTAACCTAAAGTCTAGTAATTATATTGCATATTACTATAAAACTTGTCTAATACTAATATAAATCCTATAAGAAATATGCACTATATTTTATTTCAGAGTATACAGAAACAAAATTAGTAATAATATTGAACTCCCAACTAAACCAGAGTGGTTTGTAAGTATCAAACTATTTAATACATGCAGAGTGTATTAGAGCTGTAAACAGCACACGGTAAACACTTAATAAGCCATGATGATCAAATGATGACAAAGTAATATCACTTTTTTATTTTTATTTTTTGAGGTGGAGTCTCATTCTGTCACCCAGGCTGGAGTGCAGTGGTGCAATCTTGGCTAACTGAAACCTCTGCCTTCCGGTTCGAGTGACTCTCCCACCTCAGCCTCCGAAGTAGCTGTGATTACATGCACGCACCATCATGCCCAATTAATTTTCGTATTTTTAGTACAGACAGGTTTCACCATGTTGGCCAGGTTGGCCTCAAATTCCTGACCTCAAGAGATCCGCCTGCCTCAGCGTGCCAAAGTACTGTGATTACAGGCATGAGTCACCTCGCCCAGCCAATACTACCACTTTTAATAGCCAAGATTATCTCAATCTATCCAGGTATAAAGTGCAGGGAAGGAAAAGCACTTTCAAGTCTTATTATAAAAGAAGAGGCCCAAAGTGTCCCATGTCAACTGGGCCTCAACAGTACGAAATCAGCCTCTTTTCTATCCCTAAAAACTCTCTTTCTGAATGTCCAGTGGACCGATTTCAAATATTTAATCTAATACAACAATCTCAGCACACCTGCAGTCCTCTTCAGTAATATTGCTCCTGCACAGAGGAAGTCAGGCAGAAACCACTCTATTGAA
This sequence comes from Pongo pygmaeus, assembly GCF_028885625.2. Classification (NCBI taxonomy): domain Eukaryota; kingdom Metazoa; phylum Chordata; class Mammalia; order Primates; family Hominidae; genus Pongo; species Pongo pygmaeus. Next base: position 153,852,558 of record NC_072378.2, on the reverse strand, counting down.
ATATTCTTAGTTTTATACACAAAATATTCTTTTCTATCTCAGTCATTTTTCCTTTCTTCTTATTCTAAAGAAAGGATAATTTTGCTATGTAAATAATTTCAATAAACAGGGTATCACTTTATCAATTGTCCTTTCAGTATCAACTTTTGAATATCTGAATTCCTCTAATCAGCATTTAAAATGTGATAAAATTGGAAAAATTCCCCAACTCATTATAAAAGATCAGTATTACATTGCTGCCAAAACTAGATAATCATTTAAAGATTTCTGAATTTTCAATACTGCTTGCCTACTGTCACAAACAGTGGTATGTTTTCTATTTGGATTTTTAAAAACAAATTATGTTGAAGAATTATATATAGTAAAATGTACCAATTTAAAATGTACAGGCCAATCATTTTTGACAAATTAATACACCATACGATGATTATCTCCTCAATATATAGAACACCTACATCACTCCAAAAAGTTCACTTGTGCCACTCTGCAGTGACTTTCAACCCACCTTCAGTCTAAAGGTGCTGAAAGTACCGTAAGTAAATTTTATGCCAATCTAAGATGCACAATTATTGCACAAATCAGAGATGCACAAACCATTGACACAATAATAATAGAGAAATAACAATAATACACAAAATCCAGCAGTATATTAAAAAGGTGTTTAATCAAACTGAGTAGCATTTTTTCCAGATTTGTAACTAGGTTTAACATATAATATAGAGAATGTGTGTGTGAATGTGCATGTGCATCTAGGTATATGCAATAAATTGTAGCAACGTTTGCTGAGTGGAGAAATATTTTAACATGAGAATGAAGCCTAAAATTATAAAGTAAAAGTAATAAATTAACTGGAATATTTAAAATGTACTTAAAAACTAAAACATTTAAGTAACAGGAATGAAAAAAATTGCAATATAAACAACAAACGAAAAAATGATGCTGTTTCTCTTAGAAGACCTCCTAAAAACCATAGAAAATTTTAAACATTTTAAGGGAAAAATCCACAATATGTTAGAAATTTACAATATAAGAAATTAAAGACAGCAAAACTAAAATATACTCTGTCATCAAAGAGACAATGAAATTTTATTTAGCAAATATAAAAAAGAATAATAATATCTAAAGCTGTCACAGGTGCACATTGGACATACATTCTCAAATAACTGCTGATGGAAATATGCAAATTTAAGCAGACAACAATTTGGCAACTTGTATTAAGTGCTTTAAAATAGATATACTCTGCATGTCTATTTCTAGAAATGTACCCTAAAGAAATCATCTAATGAGAGTGCAAAGGCATAGGTTAAGTATCTTCATCAAAAAACTCTTTCTAATAACAAAAACAAAAGGAAGATATTTTACTTGCTATTATTCAAAATATAGTAAACAGACGTGATATAATAGCATGTAGCTACTGCAAATTACACTGAGGGTCAGTGCTTATTAATACAGAAGATGAGAAAAGTATGTTGCTAAATGATGAAAATAGCTTTTCACAGAATCTGCTTATTGTATGATACCATACTTATCACAAAATATATTAGAATGCCCAGGGGAGAATAAGCTGTAGTCAACTTATTTATTAATAAGTTATTAATTTATTAATAAATTATTATAAATTTATAATAAATTTATTATAAATTATTATAAATTTATTAATTTAGCATTAAGAATAAATTTTCATTGTTGCTCTATCACTTTCTCACTTCTACTAAAAGTTGTAGTGAACAGTAAATGATTGTGTATTTTAAAAGTAATTCAAATTTTTAAAAACATAAGTAGTTTAATTTTTGAAAAAGTCTTGCTGTGTGATCAGTCTATGATTTTTTTTCTTTTTACAATAGCCACATGAGAGTCATCATTTTCTGCTCAGTCTAGTTCCAGAATTATAACTCTAGATTTTCATTTATTCTATTATATTTTTATGTAAAAATAGGGTAATCATCAACAAAAGAGTCTCTTTTAGGTATGGAATTAATAACAAGAAGATATTTTCTTAAGTTCATTTAAAGTTGTTAAAAGAAAACTTTAGACAAAATATATTTAACAGAGTTTATTTGAGCAAAGAACAATTCATGAATTGAGCAGCACTCAGAACCAAAGGAAGTTTAGAGAGCTCCACTCTGAAACATGGAGAATATTTATAGACAGAACACAGAAGTAAAGTACAGAACAGCTTGACTGGTTACAGTGAGGCATTTGCCTTATTTGGACATCATCTGATCCGCTGGTTGCCTATAATTGGCTGAAGCTCAGCTGCTTGTGATTGGCTGAGATCTGGCTATCTCTAACAAAAAATATACTCCTTATCCAGGTTTTGGTTTGTTTGCATGCTAGGTTAGGTTGCAGTTTATTAAGTGGAAACTCAAAGTACAGAGACAGTCTCAGGCCAAATTTAATTTAACAAAGTTAATATGACCCTGGTATTGTGCTAAGAACTTTGATATGTTAAATCATTGAATCCTAAAAACAACACTATAATACAGGTAGTTTTATTATCCCCATTGTACAAGTGACAGAAGTGAAGGACAAATAAGTGAAAATAAAAATAAATTTAAAAAGGTGCCCAGGGTTAATCATCTAATACGTGAAAACTCTGGAATGAGAACACAGGCAATCTGGCTTCAGAATCTGTACTTTCAATCATTACTTATTGCATCTGTACTCTACCGCCCTACTACTGGTGATAAACATTCCCTTTGTTTATATTTAATTTATACATTAATCACAATATTTAAATAAGTAATAACTTTTCTGCTATTTTGAAAGTGCATTTAGTGGCTTGCATAACTAGGCTTTCTTTTCATAATTAGCCTCACGGGTTATCTGAAAGACACGGAATATAATTTTATTCTGCCGAGACATTATTTCCTTCTCCTATTGAAACTAAATATATGCATATGGCAGGGTTGCTTTTACTTCCTACAAAGACACTGATGAACATTTCTGGCCTCAAGGAATAACACAATCACCAACCACACATACATTTAAACAGAAACGTAAAATTTGACATACATTAACCAAAGGTTTTTGATATAATTCCAGACATTTTCATATTTGAAAACTTGTATAAAGTCTTAGAAATATAAGGTTAATTATTTTTATTATCTGAAAGAGCATAAACAGAGGAATGCCCAATTCTCTTATCAACAGTCATCCCAGTGGGTTTCCTGAAGAATGTATTATTCAAGCAATATAAGTAAAAATCAGAACACAAAGATATCATTAGCTGGAATAATATCTGGAACTCTAATTTTCATATGCACTCTGAACCAGAAGCTTAAGTGGAGTCTTTACTTCCCACTAAAACCCCCATATAATTCTTGGGATATTATTGAAAGCCTCTGGTTGGCCACATGTAATAAAGAAATCAAGGGAGAGAGAAAGAGAGTCGATCCACTGGCCAGGCTATCACAAGACCAGGCCACCTTAGCTGACCAGCTACTTAGGTGGGACAAAAAAAGAACTATAGGCATTATCTGCACTGATATCTTAATCCACAAAGACACTGGAATAGGCAACATAAGTGATATTGTCAATGACTGTAATCCCTTTGGAATCAGAGAGCAGAGGGAGAGCAATCAAGTAGGCAGTGCTAGTGGCAGATAGAGACACTGTCTCCTATAGGAAAATGTCTTAATACAAAGCTGTCAAGGAAAACAATTATCCTCATTCCTGTAGCTTCACCTTTTTTTTCCATTAGCCCCTAGGCTTAGTTGGCCATCACAGCAAAAGTATCTTAATTTTACTCTTATTCAAGGCTTTATCAATATAAATAAGGCTATATTAATGTTACCTTTATTTTTTTCAACATAATGCTAATAATGAGTTCCTGACTCACCCCTGAGGATCTACCAAAATTTTCCTCCTTCATTCACCAGCTGATGGTGAGTTTGATGTAAGACTCAAGAGGTAGTAATGAGTAAGGAAAGGACATGTGGCTGAGGTGGTCTTTGAGATAAAGATTAAAACAACTCAGTGTGTAGAAGTTTGGGAAGTTTCATTTCCAAGAGCAGCTCTTGGTAAGAAGGGCTTATTGAAAAGTGAAGAGAAAACAGAAACCAGAGGAGAAAAGGGTCAGGTTTATTGAAAAGGTTGTTTTCCTCCAATTATTTCAAATTTTTATGAATGCAGTTGTCTGTAATAGCCAGTTTACCACCTTTGAATTTTGCTTCAACACGGCTTCATGAGAAGTGAATGGAGATGGATGTCCCAAGGAACTACTTTATAGTGTGTTAGTATAGAAGAGTGGACACACATACATTCAAAGCAGCACTGCAAACCATTCTCATAAGGAACCACTTTATACAGTGTGTTAGTATAGATGAGGGTACGTATATACATTCAAAGCAACACTTCAAACAATTCTCACAAGTGAAACAAAGAGCACGGGATAATTCACTAGGTAAAATAGTATAGTTACAACTACAGCTTGAAATCTAGACTTCGTTTTAAATCTAACCTAACACAAGCATTGAGTCATATTTAAGATTTGTTTTAAAATGGTCTATTAAACATAGAAAAAAACATATCTCTGTTGTGCTATTCCGCAGTAAACCTTAAAGGATTAAGACAACGTTAACCAGTTTAATATAACGTCCACCTACAAGAATCTTATTAGGAAACACATTTCTGGGGTCAGGCACTGTGGCTCACAGCTGTAATCCCAGCACTTTGGGAGGCCGAGGTGGGTGGATAGCATGAGTCCAGGAGTTTGAGAGCAGCCTGGCCAACATAGTGAAGCCCTGTATCGAGAATTTTTTTTTTTAATTAGCTGAACACAGTGGTGCATACCTGTAGTCCCAGCTACTTGGGAGGCTGGGGTGGCAGAATGACCTGAGCCTGGGAGGTGGAGGTTGCAGTGAGCAGAGATCACACCACTGCACTCCAGCCTAGGCAACAGAACAGGAACATGTCTAAAAAAAAAAGAAAAAGAAGTAGAAAACACATTTCTTAAATGCGTTTAACTATCTACAACAATTGGAATGATGCAGTTTGCAAATATAATTTATATATATATATATATATAATATATATATATATTTTTTGAGATAAGAGTCTTACTCTGTGGCCCAGGCTGGAGTACAGTGGCAGGATCTCGTTTCACTGCAACCTCCACCTCCTGGGTTCAAGCAATTCTCCTGCCTCAGCCTCCTGAGTAGCTGGGACTATAGGCACACGCCACCAAGCCTTGCTAATTTTTGTATTTTTTTAGTAGAGACAGGATTTTGCCATGTTGGCCAGGCTGATCTCGAACTTCTGACCTCAGGTGATCCACCCACCTCAGCCTCCCAAAGTGCTGGGATTACAGGCGTGAGTCACAGCGCCTGGCCGCATTGTTAGACTTTTAAAACATTTTTTATACTCACAGAATAAATAAAACCGAATGATATTTCCATGAAGTTTACCATTAGTAATTTTAAGTCACCCCCTTTAATTTACAACAAAATTAAACATTATTCTAAATGGCTTTTAAAACTGATTTATTAATATTAGTCTATCTGAGTCTTTGCTAGCAATCTTAAAGAAAATAACAATCATGTACCCTTACATAGTGGCTTCTATGTTCTGGGTATTATAAATTTAATCCAAACTTCTACCCCAGGAAGTAGGTAGCTACTCATAAACCGAGGAACTGAGGTTCTGTTAAGTGAAGTGATTTTCCTCAAAGGACAAAGCTGGGATTCAAATGTAAACAAACAGCCTGCAGAGACTGCCCTCTTCATCACTGCATTTTATGGATGGCGTCTCCAGTGATACTGAATAAAAAATATAGATTAGGTGCACAGTAAGACACCATCTTTTCTAGAGATACTAAATTTTTTTCTTACTACCTAGTTCGAAACTGGATCTAAAATATTTCATAGTTACCACTATTTTGTGCATTGTTTGTACCCAAATGACTACTTCTACATTGCCTAACAATCCAGGGCCTATGCACTACACACAAATGCCTCTCCTGTCTCTCACACACACTCAACACCACTTATGGGCTCAAGTGTATCTAGTGAAGAATGTATTAGGGCATGGGAAGCATATACACTAATATTGATAATGGTTATGTACTAAGGCCCTCAAATAGAAGAGGCAGGAGAGGACATTTAATAGAACTACACTGAGAGAGTCCTGAATTAGTGTTTCTGCCCGTTGGGAAACTGTTCTTAGTTGATGCTCAAACACAGAAACCACTCTTCCCATCAAAACTAGTCAAAAATGACTCCTATATTATGATGACACGAAGAACTCAGTCCTTAGAAAAACGAACTTTGGTTCAAGACAGCAGAAAGAGAGAGAAAGAAATCAAGTGAGCTATGAAGTTAAATAAGAAAAAAAAAAAGGACAAAAACAAGCAAAACCTTCTTCTCTGGCTTCATTAGATATGGATGGCATAGCCAACATGTTATTAAACAGTATATATAAGGAAGTCGCAGACAACACACAAATTGCCTATAAGAATATAAAAAGCTGCTCAACATCAGTGGTAATTGGGGGAAAGACAGTTAGATCAAGAATACCAATTAAAATGTTTAGCCTCCTCTTCTCTTGCCCAATTAGCTCTCTTTCCTGGAGGAGTAATTATCCTGTTGATTCATTTTGGTCTTTTTATTGTTCTGATGCATTCCTTCAAAAGTCTAGTAGTCTTTGAGTATCAATAATGTTTGTGAATGAAGTCCTTTGTTGAATATTGCAAATGAATATTGGTAGCTCAGGCCAGTTTTGTTTCTGTTTTATGAGCCACTTTCCTGTTTTTCCAGTACCACTCCTTCCTGATTTGGGAAACTTCTTGTTGGTGAACTGTTTGTATGTGGAAAGGAGACAAATTAATTTTAAAAGGCACAAGCAGGCCTTGAATTGGGATCCTTGGAAAAAGACTTTTCCAACTCCATGGAATGTTAGATGCAGACAGTTCTTTGGGGAATCATCTCAGGGGATACAGGTGGGAGGAATTGAGCATGGCTGCATTTAGACAGGGGCTGATACACAACCCAGTGGCAAATGAGACTTTGGCTGATCCTGCGGGAAGACTAGAGCTATGGCTCTTCAGAGTTGTTCCAAACTGATGCAAGAGGAGAGGACCTTGTTTATATGAAATAGTCATTCATAAACAATGGCTGCACCCAGGAGTAGGTGTTATCTTGGGCAAGACAGTTCCCTTGGAAATTTTCCAGTGAACACTCAGGAGTTAGCCACCAGCTCCCGATATTATCAGTGTTTGGGGGATAGGTATGTCTGCACTGAAGAAGGGATCTAGTTATGACACCACAGTATCCACTAGGTCAACCACTTGTGTCTCTCACCTATCCTTGCTTTTTATAGTGAGTTCCTTACATCAGAGGACGGATCCCACAGGATACTGATGAGTCTCATATCCCCAGATTTTACAAGAGAAATGTTGGTGAGACAACTGCAGCCTCCACTACTGCAGTTGATCTTCCTTAAGGCCATAAGGGAGAATCGCCCTCTTCCTTCACCACCCATTCTGCATTTTACTCACTCCTTCCTGGCACCACTGTTGCTATAGAAGGTTTGAGCCCCTTTTTATTATGCCAATCTCAGTCTGTAGCTATTGAATGTTTTCATTCAATATTAAAATGAAGTATCAATGGAGACTCAATGCAGCACCTGATCCTCTTCTTATTGTGAAATAAAATTCCTGTCTTTTCCTGACAATCAGTGATCTCTGTGAGTATAGTAACCCTTTTCTTCATCTGCTGGTCTTTTAATATGAGGAGGTTGAAGTGACCAGAGAGCAGTCACAGCTTAAAGTTTGCCAGGACTCTTCCTGTGTGCCCTAATGTTAGCATTATAAGATGACACATCCAGGAGTCAAGCAAAGGTTCTCTATGTACCCTTAGATGTGAGCTGAGGTAGAGGCCACTGCAGTCTGCAGTCACGGGGCATCTGCACCACCTGCCTATGCTGTTTACTCTGGTTCTGCTTCTGCCCAATCCCGGATGTGCCCTATCTTAAAATGGATTGCTGCTGGGTGTGCTGCCCCTTGTGATTTAGTAGACTGGAGAATAGCTCTGATTTCATGGGTATTTGACGTCCCACGGTCAGAAACTCAATTGCTCCCAGGGCCCAGTACCACACAGAAGCTGATTTTTAAATAATATATATAGTTCTCTGCTCCTGATAACAAGACTATTTTTTCCTCCAGAACTAAGGGATCTACATTGCTACACTGTAATTCTTCTGCCGGAACTTGCCATAAACCCAAATGGCATTTTCCCCCATTTAAGTTACACGTGATAACACAAACTTCACTGCATTGAATTAGCCAAAGAGCAGGGCACTTTGCACAACAGCCTGGATCTGCTGGCAAGCCCTTTCTTGCCCTAGGATCCATCCGTGATGGAAGTCATCTCTGTTATATCATTGGCAAATTAATTGAAGTGGTCATTGAAAGGGTGAAATATGCTGCCTCCACAGCTTAAGAGGCCTGCCTAGTGCTATATTTCTTTGTTAATGGTGAAAGGAGTGAGAGTTATTTTTTCATAACTTTGAAGAAGATAATCTTGGTATGTCCCAGGCAACTGAATCTCTAAAAACCTTACTGATGTGGTAGACTCTTGTATATTCGTAGGGTTTATTCCACAATTCCAGGAGCACACATGTTTTATCAACACACATGCTACTTCTTGATCACCTATACTGATGAGCTGGTGAGCTTAGCAATGTATATAGTGCAGATCCATTTATACCATATTGTGATAGAGGGTGGGGGAACTCAGGAAAAAGCCATAAATATGTAATATTGTCCATTCAACATGAATGAAAATTATGTAAGTGAAGATTTGATGAGTTTTAACATATGAATACACTGGAGAAACTATTCCCACAATCAAGGTAATGAAGATATCTATTAATTTCAAGAGTTTTCTCATGCCCTAATGGATTTCTCCATCCTGTGCCTACCCCAGTCCCAGACAATTATTGATATGCTTTCTGACACTACAAATTAGTTACATTTTCTATCATTTTCTATAAGTGGAATCACACAGTTTGTACATTTTTTGTCTTGCTCCTTTTACTCAAAATAATTTTGGTGAGATTCATCCATGTTGTTGCATTGATCAATAATCCATCCTTTTTTGCTGAGTAGTATTATACTGTGTGGATACATCATAATTTGTTTATCCATTCTCTCACCAGTGGATATTTTAGTTGTTTTCGATTGTTGTTTATTATGAATAAAACTACCATGGACATTCAAATGTAAGTTTTTGTATGGATGTAAGCTTTCTTCCCTAAACTAAATGTGTGTGAAAGGAATGGCTGGGTCATATGCTAGGTGAATACCTAACTTTTTGAGGAACTTCCAAATCATATTTCAAAGTGATTTATCATCGTGCATTGTCACCAGCAGTATATGAGAACCAGTTGCTCCACATCTTCACCAAGACTTAAAATTGACAAACCTCTTGATTTTACCTAATTACTGGGAGTGCAGTGGCATGTATTGTGGTTTGAATTTGCATTTCTCTAATAACTAATGATGCTAAACACTTTTTCAGGTAATATGCATATATATATAAACTTGTTTAGTGAAACACCCTTCAAATTTTTTGCCCATTTTAATTGGGTTGTTTGTCTTCTTGTTGAATAATAATAGTTTTTTATATTTTCTAGATACAGTTCCTTTTTGGCTATATATTAGCAAAATATATTATCTTAGGTGATGGCTTTGCTTTCTGAATTTTCAAAACAGGGTCCTATGAAGAACAAAATTATTTAATTTTGATGAAGTCCAATATGTTGAGTTTTTAAACAGTTTGCATCATGTTTAAGAAATCTTTGTCAAACTTAAGGTCACTAAAATTTCCTCGTTTTCCTCTGAATATCATGTAGCTTTTTGTCATTATTTTTAGGACAATGACCCATTTAGGGTTAATTTTTATATATGGTTTGAGGTAAGGGTTGGGGTTCATATTTTAACATGTGGCTTGTAAAATTGTTTAGCACCATCTATTGAAAACATGCTCCCTTCGCTCATTGAACTGACTCTGTAACTTTCCTTTGTCTTCATATGCATGGGAAGTTGTGACTGAAAGCCAGGCATTTTGAATGTTAATTTACTGGGTGATAAATATTTCTAATTATTACAAAAATGTTGACTTTGTTCTAGAATTCACTTAAGCTACTTGAAAATTAGTAACTGAGGCTTACTAATAAAACTTGCTAGGTGGGACCAGAGCAACCTTTAGTCTAGAGCTAATTTTTCTTGCTACAGAGGCAAGAAACTTCTGAATACTCTCCCCAGCACCCTATAAATTATGTTTTCCTTCCTGGTAGGAAAAAAACAAAAACATTCTTCCTGGGTCTATGTGAGCTCTGGGAATCATTCCTTTTGCTCTTTTTAGGTGCTTCTTTCTCTGACCTCAGGTAATTTCTTTGCACACATTTGCCGATGAGTAGTCAGCTACAGAATTGAGGGAAACCCTTGGAGCAAATCTCTCTCGCTCTCTCATCTCTATCTATCTCTATCTCTGTCTCTGTCTCTGTCTCTGTCTTGATCTTGATCTCTATCTCTATCATCTCTATGTCTTTCTCTGTCTCTTTTTCTCCCCTCTCTTGCAATCTGGCCTGTGAATTCCAGTCACTTTCACCTCCCCAGCCCCCTACTTTCTTCTCTTCTCAGGATGATCGTTGGCCCCATCTTGGTCCACCTGCCTCCTGCAGCAAATAAGCTGGGCAGAAGTTGAGGCACCTGTGGGCTTCCCCTCATCTGTTTCCCTTCTCTTGGTGATTACTGTGCTGCACTGCCTGATGTCCAATTTCGGAAAAACCTGTCAAATGTTTTATTTTTTCAGGTGGGATGGTCACTGTGTTTTCCATTACTCCACCTTGGTCAGAATTAAAATTTTATTCTAGGCTTTTACCACATTCTAGTGGAAACCTTGCCATCCGAGTCTGGTGGTTCCATTTCTTTGGCACAATGGTTCTCCAAACGTAGTGGAGAAAACTTGAGAAATTTGTTTGAAATACAGAATCTAATGTTCTGCTCCCAGAATTTCAACTCAGTAGATCTGCAACCAAATCAGGTATCTGAATTATTAATAAGACCATCATGTGACTCTGATACAAGTGGTTAACAAACCGTAGTTTGAGAAACTTGCTTTGTGGTGATTTTTTTTTTTTTTTTAACTTGGGCAAAAATGACTCAGCACATGCATGGGGTGGGGAGGGCAAGGACTTTGGCAGTATTTCTGTAGTTAATCCTTTGATTAATAATCATGATTATATCCCCATTTTCCACTCCAAATGCCTAGTGCCTCCTTATCCAGAGTTTATAGCCTTTCCATAGCTGAGCACGGAGAAGCACTTTCATATGCCATCTAGCCACTCTCTGTGTTTGTTTCATGTTTGTTTCATGTTCTGATCTCATCTGTTATCTTCCTGAAAATTTTCAAAAGCCCTGAGTTACCAATGACTTTGTCTCATTTTAAGAATCGCTTTGAATGCATTTTCCCAAATACACTTAGTTGTCATTTCCATTGGATTTGTTGGGGGAATACAATAAGGACAGACTTAGTGCTGTACTTTCAACTGAAAGATACATGGTTTTTAAACAGCATTACAAGTAATCTCTTAAATGAATGATTTCTTGTTATTTGAGTGAGAGATTTCTACATTCTTCCACCAAGGCAACAATGGTGTTGATAATAATATTTACATGTTCTGTAGTGATGAATCCATTTTCTAACATTTTATATTTATGACTGAACTTTCTCCTTAGAGCATCCCTAATACAAGGACATTTTTGTCTTATTTTACTAAGATAGGTTGGATAGCTTACTGAAAGCTATCTAACTTATTTTACTAAGGCAGGTTAGATAGCTCACACCCATGGGTAGGAATAAGATTCTATGTTTTCCAATTTTAGGATCACTGAGGCTTACTTGTGTGGTTTCATGTTTGTGTATTTGTTTGTTATTTATGTTTAAAAATCATATGAATTCATAAAACATTAACTACTGCTAAGGTCCACATTGCTGCAAAATTTTGAGGGTGAATACAATTAAATAATCCTGTTAGGCATTTTAGGCATTGGTGTAAGTGATTTCTACATACTAACTCATTTGGCCTTCACAAGAAAGTTATCAAGTATGGATTACCGTGATTGAGATTTTATTGATGGAAAAACTTCGGTACAGAATAATTTGATCCAGATCACCCAGTCAGTAGTTGTAAAAGCCCACACCCAAATCTAGGCAATTTCTTCCAGAACCTCTGTTTTTAACGTCTATACTCCACTGGCTCTTATATTGAATAAATTCTCCATATTCAATCTAGAGAATCATTTTTTGAGATGACCGGCTCAGTATTATAAATACCATGAGGTCATTTTAAACAGACTGCTTCACAAAAAATACTATTTCACCAAACCTCTGATTGTTCTCTTCAGTGACATTATATGACTCAGACTTTTGCAGCCTGTGTTATTTTTAGTCATCTTCTTGTCACTTGGGATTTAAGTATTAGGTTTGAATATTGATCCCCATTACCAGTCAAGAGGCCTTCTATTGGAATCTTAAATTGACTTAACAATAAAAACAAAATATAGAAGTCTACCTAGAAAATTATTATCTCAGCAATTTCATGGTTGAAAAATGGTCTCGTGTGTATTTATGTATTACGGTTTACCTTACTTTTTTATTTTGATGCTGCCTACCTTGGGTTTTTTTTTGTTTTTTTTTGTTTTTTTTTTTTTTTTGAGACAGAGTCTCACTCTGTTGCCCAGGCTGGAGTGCACTGGTGCCATCTCAGCTCACTGCAACCTCCACCTCCTGGGTTCAAGCGATTTCCTGCCTCAGCCTCCTGAGTAGCTGGGATTACAGGCACGCGCCAACACGCCTGGCTAATTTTTTTGTATTTTTACTAGAGACAGGATTTCACCATGTTGGCCAGACTGATCTCAAACTCCTGACCTCAGGTGATCCACCCGGCTCAGCCTCCCAAAGTGCTGGGATTACAGACATGAACCACCGCACCTGACTCTGCCTACCTTTTAAAATAAGACTTATGAGTGTAATGTGTCCAGTGGAACAGCTGACAGGTGACAAGATGAGGACTAGATTTAAAGAATCATTCAAATGTTAATAAGAGACTTTAACCAAAATGTTGGTTGGGGACACATCTAATCATGGATACATTTGCGAAACTGGCATCATAAAGTATTCATAGAGCCTCTAATTTGTTAATAAAATGAGTAGCATACTGCACCACTTTGATTCTTGAAAGAATGTTACAAGAGATAGAAATAACTGTAATAGTGGAAGAAAAGCTAACCATTACAAAGATTACTTACGTCCAGATTGATCTAGAGAAAGCAACCATCATAAATCCCTGATAATTGTAAAAGTAAATGATAGGTGAAGATATGCAAATATTGAATGAAAAATGGAAAGTCGTTTTATGTTCCTTTTGTGTCTCAAACATGTCCTGGAGGTTTAGAGCCAGCCTATTTCATGAAAGATATCTTTAGTAAAACAGAGATATGCAGAAGGCAAACCAGGAGAAGATTCTTATCCAGGATCAGGAAAGATTTTTCTATTATCTTAAAACATCAAATGATTTTTTTTGGTGGACACAGTGTTATATCCCTACACCATGGTTCTTGGGCACTTTTATTTGTGTGATGGCAGCACCTAGCATTGCGGGTAGGTGCCCAACATGTGATAGGAATTAAATAACACTTGTCCAATAAACAAATTCATATCACTAGTTTTAAAATTAGATTTGTTTGCCTATGAAAGGTAGATAATAATAAGAATATATGTTTTACAAATTATTGGCTGGGAAAACATTACTTTAATGTATTTTTTCTCCTTCCATATTGCTTTTCTACTAGAGAAATATTTGTTGCCTCATGAGACACATCTTTTCAAATAGCATCTGAATTTATTTCCACAAACCCATTTACAAGTAAGATCTTGTAAGATAGAAACATATCTGATTGCATATTTCCAAATTTCCCAGTATATTCATCTCATTAACATGGTTCTTGAACAACACAATACAGAAACATCTGTCTGTCATTTAATGTCACTATAGCATGGTTTTGGCACCAGCAAGAAGTAATTTTTCCAGGCATTAATGGAGAACTAAATTTATAATATTCTGGCTTTTGTGAGAGAGCACAGCTTTTCAGAACTATAATAATTTTTTTTAAAAAACTAAAAATAATGCTATTATAAGCTGTCAGAAATTCAAGATATGCAATTTAGTTGGCTTTTTGTTCGTTTTATTTTATTTTGTAATTAACCAGCCATGTTTGTGTTTGAGATAGTCTTTTAAAACAACAGTGAAATAGGAGAAAGAGTACTGGCTAGGAGTCAGGAAATTTGAACGTTTCCTTAGGTAACTGTCTTCTGTAAAATGAAAACTGAAATTGAATTAGAACACCTCTCACATCCATTTATAAAGAGGTTAAGTTTTATAATATACATACTTATTTGAGAACACGTGGACACAGGGAGGGGAACAACACACACTGTGGTCTGTCAGTGGTGGGGAGGGGAGGGAGCACATCAGGACAAATAGTTAATGCATGTGGGGCTTAAAACCTAGATGACGGGTTGATAGGTGCAGCAAACCACCATGGCACACGTATACCAATGTAACAAACCTGCATGTTCTGCACTTGTATCACAGAACTTAAAGTAAAATAAAAATTATAAATAAATAAATACTTATGAAATATAAATATAATTTAGATAATACATAATAGAGCACCTAACAGAAAACAGCCAGCTGAGTGTAGAAAATAAGGAACAAAATATAGATGTGGAAGAAGGATAACTGATTTGAGAGTTCTAGATCCAGCAAGATCCCATGCTCATAATATCACCTTTGAAAAGTCATATGTGACATCTGGACCCTAGTCTTCTCATCTATAAAACGATTGAATAGTTTGGTCCAGCTGATCTCAAAAGTCCCTTTTAGCTCTCAAAATTATACATTCATTATGATTCATATCAGGACACTGTGTCTCTTCTCTCAGATTGAACCTCTTTGCTGACTTGAGGAAGGTTAAATCTTTGAGTAGTTTTGTAATTAGACATGATTTCAGAAACAGAATTGTCAGTCCAATTACACAACTCTTGAAGCACGTTCTCTGGTTGGATCACATTTTGAGTCAGGACTGGGACTCCAGCAGATGGCACTGTGCCATCACCATGGGACCAGCCAGCCCTTAAGTACAAGCACTCATCGCTTACTCAGAAGTCTTAATCATTTGCAGTAATCAGCAGTGCCATGCTCTTTTTCTTTATTATTATAAGCTGAATTTAATACTTGCTAATTTGAATAATTATGTGCTGTTTAATTCTCCACTCTGCTGTCAGGTGGATAAAAGTTGAAAGAGGAGTTTGCTAGTTCTAAACCTTCAGTAAATAACAGGGCAGAGGTAATAAAGTTGTCTTTTTCCCAGAGGAAAGACAATTGAATTCTACCTTCCCTGAAGGCTGCTGGACCAGATATTGAGACCATGCGCTCTGTGAAGGCAAGAACCATGCTGGGTTCATGTTTGCGTCTCTATGCCCTAGCTTATTTGGAGGTGCTTAATAAAGCTGTGGAATGGGTTAAAAACAGAATATAGGATTACTAACATAGGTTGTAGATAGATGTGGAGATGATAATGTGTAGCAATTTTCTTCCAGTACTTCAAATTTTAAAGGAAAGTAGGAGGTACAGTGATCAGCTGAGAGGAGAGATAGAGGAAGAGACATTAGAAGTTCAGAAGGCAGAGAAAAAAATGTGAAATATCTTTTAGGAGAGTGCGAGAATGCATGAAATATACTACAGTAATACAGTATGATTCCTGAGCATATGGTATGATGACTGGTCAGTTTTAAAAACAGGTTGAAGTTTTTGGTTCTGATTTAAAATGAGAATAATAAAGCTGTGAATTTAACTCCAGCTACATTCATAGGGGCAGGCATGGTATAGGCAGAAAGTTTGACGTAGTCATTTTTGAGATTTTACCTGACAAGAACCAGGGAGAAGAACGGGATCGAGAGAGTCAAGGGTGACTGCAGTGATTGACCATGGAATTTCAGATGAATAAAGAAAAAAAAATAGAATGTTAGGGAATAAAAATGAGGGAGGACCTATGAATTGGAGGTCCTGGTAGGGTTGAAAGACTGTTAAAGTGTTAGATGAAGTCAGGTGAAATGTTAGTGGAGGCAGTCAGCAAGAAATGTATAAAACTGAAATTATGGAGGGGTTGCAGTTATTGACAATGACAAATCCTAGAATATGACCACCAGAGTTATGACTGAGGGAGGGTGAAGGGTAACATTACTGAAGGAGAGGAGTCTTAGAAAGAAAGAGTCCAGTGTGTTAGAAATATTATCCATGTGTATCTTAAAATCAACAGGAAGAAAGTCAGAAGTAATGTCAGAAAGGGTGACAGTGAATAAAAATGTGGATCATCAAGGAACTAGTGAGAATGAGACAAGGACCCTCTTAGATGATAATCATGTTGAGGATACAATCTAATGAGATGATATTCAAAGACAGAGGATTTTAGGGAACGAAGGAGATTGGTTTGAAAACAGCAAGGAGGAATAATAAAGACATTTCCTCAACACATGCCCTTGGGTAGGATATAAAAGTTACCACTTAAGAGGGCTGCAAAGAAAGCGGAGTAGTCAGAACACTCAGAATTCTGTTAGAGCAAGAAGGTGAAATAATTACAGAGGAAGAGCATATTGTAATCAGGGAAGAGCATACATAACATTTGATAATGATGAGCCATAATATCTAGATGAAGTCGTGAAAAAGCTTTCAGAACTTTTGAAAGAATGGAGAAAAGGAGTACAACAGAGAATAGTTGAACTTTGTGAAAATTAGTGTAAAAGATGAGAGGTGATTAACATTAAAAGGAAGAAAAGGTGTAATAATATTTATAAGTCACTGTGGATTCAAGGAAGATGATAGTGGGGAAGCTTTGGATGTTGGGTAAAGGAAAGAACAGGTGTCTGGATTCCTTTGTTGATGCTCGTTAATGGAAATAATGAGATTTACAGAAGCTGTGTTTAGTCCCACTCTATGATACCTTGTTGACCCCTGCTGATGAGAGTATAAGATCCCCACTTTTACTTGTGGGTTGCTGGAAGGGTGAGCTGAAACATCAGTGCACAGTTTCTGTATTGAAGGCTGATGATGGAGTTTAAACCCCTCAGGAGGTCATTTGTTACTCTTGGCATGGTAGGGGCCTATTCTTCAATGGTGATGGGTATAGAAGGTTCTGATGAAAGTTCTGATAGGTATAGAAGGTTCTGAATTTTTCTGAGAAAAATTCTGTTTTCTTTTCCTGGAACTTCTATTATTTGGATGTTGGACTCTCCTGCAATGATCCTCTAATTGTCTTGTCTTTTTTTCTGCAGTTTTTATATATTTGCCTGTTCTTTCTAAAAAAAATTTCACCAACTTGATTTTTTTCTACATTCATAGGAATAAGGGGGAGGGGTGATACTTACGAGATCTTTCTTTGTCTGTTTTCCAAGAAAAAGCATCTAGTGGTTGTTTTGTGGGTGCCTAGATTTTTTCTTCTCTCAGAAGATATTATCATTTGTTTGGTGCTTTCTTTTCCATGAATTACCTTTTTTTCCTGAAGATTTACTTTCTTTTCTCATTAGGCACTACAAAGCCAGTTAAAAATCTCTGTGTACTGGAGCAAGAGGTTGTCAACTAGTGGCCTTAACCAAAGGAAACCGGGCAAGAACCAGACATTACACTTGGCTTCTTCCAAAAAGCAATGTCTGTAGGTATTTTCTTTGAGCCACTAAACTTTTACAAAGAAGAATTTTCAATATTCTTAGAAAGTGAAACAGTGGAAGGGGGTATAAAGTACATAAACTTCTACCTAATTTCTGTTTCTAATAAGATACCTTAGTTCCTACCCTTCCTTCTGTCATTATTCCCTCTAGTTCTAGTTATGCATTGAATAAATGTCACAGGGGTAGTTTTATTAAGCACAAATGAAGAAGAATTTCTTCTAAGGGGTCTAAGTGCTTCTTATGGAGACACACAATTAACCTCCCAGTGTTCACCCCAGCTCTTGCCTCCACATCCTGAGGCTTATAGAGCTTCTAATTCCTTAGCCTTTAATGGGTTCTGCTCTGTAAATTAGCTTGTTTCTAAATGGTATTTTCTTCTGCTGCCCTGGATTTCAGCTTTCTCAGCTCTGCTAAGCCTCTGACTGCTAATACATCTGTTTCTCAGCCTCTAAAAATTTACTGATGTTTCTCATTTACTGTTGCTTCCTTTCCTGAGCTCTTTGCCTGGTGGCTCATTTCTTTCTGTTCCCTCCATGCTGGTATTTCAGCAGGATATTTGGATGAAGGAGAGATCTACACATGTATTTTATTTCCCCTGTTATCCATCATTCCTTTCTGCCAGTGGAATGGAAAGACCCCTGCTAAGCCTCCTGTTGGAGCAAGTGTGACCTGGAGTTAATGTTCACATAGCCGACAATGATTTTGTTGTCACTGCTGTAAAAACCACACATAAAACTAGGAAGACAATTTTGGTTTTGCCATTTTCTCAAAGGAAAGAGATTTATACACCTGTCCCCTTTAATCCTATTTGATAAATGTTACAGATGTGCCCGCTAAACTTTGCGTAAGATAACTTAACGAGGTTGCTAAGTGGGGAAGCAAACTTTGTCCCAGGTCTCTTTGAACCCAGAGACCATTCTGACACTGCATCACACATCCCCCTTAAGGACCTCAAACTAACCTTAGTTACCTAGTTTGGAGAGGTTGTCTGGAATATGTTGTAATTTAATAAATTTGCATGAAAATATAAATGCTGTGATATATTAAAGTATTAGGTGACATCGCACTAATGATTTCAAAACTTTCCATGCACTTTTAATATAAAAACTCATAGATTGGTCATTTTTAGACTGTTTCCTTGTGTTCTTTGGGCATGTGGTGGTGGCAGCCATGTGTGGAGGGGCAGAAGGAAGAAGGAAAGTGGAGTAGGAAGTGTGAGAATGTGCATGTAATCTACGCCTGTGCAGCATATCCAGGCACACCAGCTTCAACTCACTTCATCATGAGAGACCAAAAATAAACATAATAAAATAGAGGACATTCTCGAGCCTCAAAAAATTGAGCTATCTTAAAAGGTATGTATATATTAGAAATATTTGCAAGTGAATTTCTTGGCGGAGGCAAGACAAATGTGGTGACATAATTCAGTAGATGAGAGTTAAGAATCCTTGCAGAACTGAGCATTGCACCCTCTAAAAATTCGATTTACTTGCTTGGATATTCCATCAGTGCCTCCCCATCAAATCTATGATATCCCAAATGGTGTGACAAAAATGATGCCTCTTTTTCTAATGAGTTTCTTATGTTTTTCTCCTCTGTTTCCCCGCTAATGTTCTTTTCTCATCAGCAAGGGCAAGGCATTTGTTCTTTAAAATAAATTTGAATTGAAATTACAGAAGAAGAGTGGGTGGTAAATGCCTGGCAAGGTAAATAATTTGATGAGACATAAAAATAATGAAATGTCAGCCAACTTCACTGGAGCTTGGAGGTTTAACTCTATAAGAAGTATCAGAGAAAGAAAAATTGGCACCAATAAGTTAAAATTACAAGATTAATCCTCACCAAAGCAAAAAGTGGGATGATTTACTGATGAAAACTTTCATATTCCAAGCCAGTTACATCAATAATTCCTTTCACTGTAACAACTAGAATCTAGATAGTAATTCATTTTTGTCATCATTGTTTTTGCTTTTATTTTCAATGTGTAAAGAATGTGTAGAGGGAGTTCACTCCATACAGTATCAGGCTCATGATGGAACCGTCTACCCTGCCTCTCAGCCCTCAGCCCACATTGCTATTCCACCTACCCTATTTATCCTTAACCTAGAAAGCAAGAAAGACCATGGAGGTGCTTGACTAGAAGCTCTTATTTGCTTCTGTAATGCTCATTGGCTTCTTTGCTTTGCTTTCTTATTTTCACAACAATGTATGTTTGATCTCAAAGACTTATCTAAGAGTATTAATACATTTCACCGTCATTGAATAACATACTGAGTGAATATTTTGACACTGCAAATAACTTTACATTAGTTATTTGACTTGATTTAATAGTCAAAATTATTTACTTTAGGAATATTGTTATTGCCTCCAGTTTACTTTTGAGAAATATGAGTCACAAAAAGTAAAACAATGTACTCAAGGTCACACCGCTGAGAAGTGTGTTAGGTAAGTCAGTCTGAATATTAATTGCTAAGTTGGATCAGCAACAGTAGAATTTTTTAGTAGAGTCCATTAACTTAAAATTCACTAATCGTGACCTTTACAAAATACCAGCTCAAGAATCCATCAAACTCTATTTAAAATGTCCATAATGTATTGAGCTTAATTAGGAATAAATTAGTCACACTTGGAATAAACTTTTTCTTTCAGGAAAGACCCACATGGTAGCCTGAAGAAAGTTAGTACTACCTCAAAATTGGGCCTTCCAGAAAATATGCAACATTGCCTAGTTCACATCAGCAGAGTCTACAGAACTCTGTGTCCAAAAGACTAAAATGTGTCTCCTGACCCAAATTTATATCTCCCTTTATTTGCCATATGTCTCAGCAGCATATAGACAGATTGGCGTTACGTATATTGCCGAAGGCACAGATAAACATGCTGTAAGCAGTTAATAATAATGAATTTATTCACAAGGTGTTTTATATAGAGAAAAATGGTTTTTAAATTCAGCAGAAAACGTTGTATCTGTTTTTAGGCATTCCTTTCTGAATCAATCTTACTTTAAGGAGGACTAGACCAGTGGGGGTGGAGAGAAGCGCATCAAAAACTGATTCCTTTAATATAGTTTTAGTTAATGAGACAAACAAAGAAAATAAGCAAAACAAATTTAAAAAGTCAATATTCCTTAATCAAATAGGCCTAAGGAAAATGCAATGGCCAATTTAATATATTGTACTGCTTTACCACTTAAATATTCAAAACATCTACAAATAATAGTGCTGCTCTGGGAACATTTATTGTATGCCATGCACTATGAGAGCTTTATTCAGATAATTTAATTTTATTTTCACCCTCTTGGAAACTGTTACAAACATTTATCTGTAGGATTGATACACTATTTGGGGATGTAGATAGCACTCTCCGCTTATACTATGGAAAAGGTTAGGATACAAACAGGATAAATGACGAGTTTTAGAGAAGGCTTACTATGTCTGTCTATAATTAAATGTGCCAATTTAAATGAAAATCTGGCATAAAGATACTGAGATGGCCACAAAGGGTGGTCCCCACAGCTGAACTGTGAAGTGCAATAGATCAGGCAGAATGGGTGTGGCTCCCTGCCATTCACATTTCCATGCAGGTCCAAACAGCGCCTTCTAATTTATGAGGATAATGAAATATATCAAATTGATGTTATTCATTGCTAGGAACCATTACATTAACTGACAGAATACTATGGCCTTATTCTTGCCAGACTTGTTCTATTAAAATGAAATCAGAGCAAAATGTATCTAGGCAAAAAACCTTAAATATATTTTGCCCTCACTTTCCCCTATTTTGAATGAAAAATGTGTGGTTTTCAGTAAGGAGCTTCTAGGCTCATGCAGTTTATAGATGAATTTATGCACCTTGTGATTAACTGACTAAGCATAATTAACCTAATTAGAAATATTATTTTGCCTGTCTTTATTACTCCTGTTCTAGAACAGGCACAAAAATAAATGCCTAAAAGACCAAGCCTTGATTAGAGTCATGTCATGTCTCCAGCAAGATGCTTCACAAAAGAAAAACAATCAAGAAATATTAAACACAATGAGTACTAATAAACATTTTGTATCTTCATTGTTTGTGATGTGATTTTGATGTAAGGAAGTTCTCAACTCCTGCAAGTAAATGAAAACACATAAAACAGAGATTGCTATTTTGTAAGGATAACAAATATGTTGTATTATTTGCCATTCAAATATTCAAAACATCTATAAATAATAGAGGCTCTCACTTGGGAGCACTTACTAATGGCCATGCACTGTGAGAGTTTTATCTATATTATTTCACTTTATTTTCATCATCACCTAATAAGGCAGGAGTTAATGCTTCATTTTATAGGTGAGAAAAATGAGACCTTAAGAGATCAACTATTTTGCCCAAGGTCAAACAACTAGTAAGTGATGGGCCCTGATACTGATGATAGCTATCTGGGCCCAAAACCTGTCTTCTTGATGACACTATTATACTTCCTCTCATCAAGTGTTTGACTCCTGGTAAATCTATGAGTTACTGTTTATTTGTGTTGCTATAAAGGAACACCTGGGGCTGGGTAATTTATAAAGAAAAGAGGTTTATTTGGCTCATGGTTCTTCAGACTATACAAGCACAGCACCACCATTGCCTCCGCTTCTGGAGAGGCCTCAGGAAGTTTGTAGTTATGGTGGAAGGCAGAGGGGAGACAGCCTGTCACGTGAAAAGAGGGAAAGTGAGAGTGGTGGAGAGAGAGAGAGAGAGAGAAAGAAGAAGAAGAAGGAGGAGGAGAAGAGGAAGGGGAAGGGGAAGGAGAAGGAGAAGGGGAAGGGGAAGGGGAAGGGGAAGGGGAAGGGGAAGGAGAAGGAGAAGGAGAAGAAGAAGGAGAAGGGGAAGGGGCAGGGGAAAGAGGAGGAGAAGGAGAAGGAGCAGGAGGAGGAGGAGGAGGAGGAGGAGGAGCCAGGCTCTTTTAAACAACCAGCTCTCCAGTGAAACTAACTGTGCGAGAACTCACTCATCACCAAGGGGATGGTGCTAAGCCATTCATGAGTGGTCCCTCCCCATGATACAACACCTCCCAAGAGGCCCCATCTCAAACATCATTGGATCACATTTCAACATGAGATTTGGAGGGGACACACATTTAAACCATTTCAGCTACATCATCAAGTATTAACCCTCTGGACAATACAATACAATTGTCCTTTTAAGTATTTAAAGCCAGTTTCAGACTACCTCCATAAAATGTGCTGCATAAATAATAGGGTGTGTGTCTGGATTTCTAGGTGAGACATCTTGAAGCTCTTCCTTCTCATGCTGGAAAAGCTGTCAGCAAGTTCAAGTCCTCCTCTTGACATAGCACATGCCTATTTGCCCATTGAGATAGGCTGACCTTTTCAAGCAATGTGCAGCACCCCTTAGCTTCAATAAAGTGTTCAATGTAAGAAGAATGTGCTCTGTATCCATAACAAAATCACCACAAATCAAATAAATGACCAAGTTGCATTCCCTAGTCTAATTCTTAATCCTTGGAGTCTGTCTCTTTTTGCATCAAAAATCCAGGCAATGACATGCTAGGATCCCCACCAATTAGATAGTGTTGCTTGATCAAGATGTATTTTCTCCTAATTTAAATGCTAAAAAGATTGGAACAGTGTATGTCACCATGACTGCATTTATTGTCTTTGTTCAATATAATCTTAATGAACAATACATCAGGTGATGAAATGGCCTGAATTCGTCTTTAATTGTTGCTGCCTTTTTTCTTATTCAACATTTAGTGCATAGATCTATAGCATCATTTAGAATTGTTTATCAATGGTTTATCAAACATAATGTACAAAAGCAATATGGAAAACACTGGAAACAAGTATTAAGAGAGTCTTCCTGCTCAGGTTTATAGAGATTAAGGAATGATTCAGAGAAAAAATAGGATAGATTGAAAAAAGGGAGGATTTTTTTAAGTAGCACAGTGAAATAATAATGTTTTTGAAATTATAATACCATGGACTAGCGGGCCGTTGCAGGAGAAGGGTAAAACTGTTTCAGAAGTTAATATGTCGAGTATAAATTTACTGATAAACAGCTATAACAGCAGAAATAACAAATATATTAATATGTCCATTAAATGCTTATTTGCCAATCAATTTCTTCTATTTATTGTGATACATGATTATTATAAACATTTTTCAAGACGGGAAAATAAGTCTAACAATTTAATTAATTTTTCTTGAATCATGCAGCCAAATATGTGCTGGGGCCATATTCAAATTCAGATCTGTCTATCTGCAGGGTTCAGGCTTTTAAGCATTAAGCACAGTTTAAAAAAATAAAGTCTGCAGTCCCCGAGTTTACAGCAGAACTAGAGATACAACCTTTGAACACAGGTACCCCTATTTGGCATCCATTTCAACAGAACCGCATTTTCTTCATCTCCCAAAGCAGACAAGAAGAAATCCTGAGTTTTCTGCAAGTTAACTATCAATTCAAATTGCCTAAAACACTCATAGAGGCATTGATTGGAATCTGTATGAAGTGTGAAGTTCTGAAAGAAGGAAAATGTAAATTCCTATTGAACCGAGACTAATTCATTTTGATAAAAAGATTCTATTTTAAGAAGTATATTTTGTGAAAAGAGAAACTAAGTTGGCTATTTTCTGAAACAAAAAGAAAACATTGTTAATTACTTTTTATTCATGGGAAATCTCTAACGCTAACAACAAATAGAAGGATCTTGGCATTAGGTGGCCAATAAAAATTCTGTGATTAGAAAAGAGTCTACTAGAGGTATCAAGAAATGTTTAAATATATTAATTAATGTGTTAATGTTTTATATCTAGTTTGTTTTATTTTTAAAACAAATACAAAATAATGATCTCACATGTCACTTCTTAAATTTTCTATCTTATATATTTTCTTTTCAAAAGAAAATAGCATTCTACCTTCATTACTTATTAATTTTGAGGGAAAATATTTCAATAATGACTTTTGGATAAAATGAAAATATGTCACATTAATTGTAGACAACTATTTTAAGATGCATCTGATTCCCACTGCACACAAAAAAAATGATAAATGTTTGAGTTGATAGACATGCCAATTACCCTAATTTGATCATTACACAATGCATACATATATTGAAACATCACATTGTACTGTATAAATATGAATAATTACTATGTATCAGTTAAAAATAATTTTTAAAAGTAAAATTATTTTAAAAGTAGTGTTTTCGATTTAGGACTTCATAATGGTCATGTTATTTATTTTAAACTGTCTTCATTATTTCATTAAATTATTTAGAAGACACACTTAGTCTTTAGAATTTTAAAAGTATTCTGATATTGCCTTCCTTGGGTGTTAATTAATTCATAATAGTTAAACCTATAGGAGAAACTCATTGGTAACATGAGCTGTTTTTTTAAAGATGTTAAGGTGAAACAATTGCTGTTCCATTGCCCCCATTCAATTATTTTGTACTATGTATATCTATTCTTCATTTAGGAAAATTAAAGAATTAGTTCCATCATTAGTGATACTGGAGCACTCTGAAGGGAAAAGCTTGGTCCCTTTAAATGATTGGGAACTGGGAAGGGAAGTGCTGGGTAGAGAAAGGCGGGTCCCTGGCTAGGGCTCCATCCCCATGGACCTAGGTGAGGACAGGCATTTCCTGCCCAAATGTTCCATTTCCCAAGACCACCCTGGCCTGCCACTCCCCATCCTGTGTCTATAAAAGCCCCGAGACCCTAGCAGGGAGACACAGAAGTGGCTGGATGTCGTGAGGAACACGTTGGAGGTTAACACACAAGCGGCTGTTAGTTGAGAGCTTGCCGGCAGGAAAGCACACCAGCTGGCACCGGCAGGCTGGCAGGCCATCCACCTGTGGGATGAGATGGAGTTTGGCCAGGGCAGTGGGTGGAAAATTGGGGCCACTGAGCTGCCCAGCTCCAGAAGAAAACCATCTCCCTTTTGGCACCCACATTGGCTGAGGCTGAGAGCTACTTCCACTCAATAAAACTTCGCACTCCAAGCCCACGTGTGATCTGATTCTTCTGGTACACCAAGGCAAGAAATCCCGGGATACAGAAAAACCTCCGTCCTTGTGATAAGGAACGGGGTCTAATTGAGCTGGTTAACACAAGCCACCTATAAACTGCAAACTAAGAGAGCACCTGTAACACAGCCACTGGGGCTGCAAGAGCTGCAAACTATTCACCCCTAGACACTGTTGGGGGATTGGAGCCCCTAGCCTGCCCGTCTGTGTGCTTCCCCTAGAGGGCTGAGCAGCGGGTCACTGAAGAAGCAAATCACACCCCATCGCACGCCCTGCCAGGCGGCAAGGCAACCTTTCCCGTTTCATTAGCAATGTGACTCATTACTAGAAATCAAACCATACAAGCTATACTTTCTATTTCATGATCTATACAAAATATAACTTGTTTTGTACTATTTACATGTCTCACTTTATGAAGACCTGTGTTATTTCAGAATAAAATTTCTTTAGCTACCAAACTAAAAAAAAAAGGGATTTCAGAATACAATTTCTTTAGCCACCATAACTAAAAAAAAAAAAAAAGGATTAAAAAGCATTCAAATTACCTCATTCCAGCTCCATAGATCACAGTTTCCAAAGAAGACCTATTGATTTGAAATTCCTGCTCAAGAATCTGCCAAATTCTACCACTTTAATGGGCTTACCCTTGTCACCTACATATCTTATGTCACCAGGTCAAAAAGACAGCATCAATACTTCAACAATGGAAATAGTAATCACAGATTCATAACTCATCAGAATAACAATATAGACTCATATGAAAGATAATTGTGACTCAAATTACATTCTGTGTCCAATAAAACAAAAATATGTTTGTTATAGAGTAGGATTTCCAGATAAGCTTTAGTTATCCAGCAGTCTCTGCTGTGTGTTAGATAGATCTGTACTTGAAAATTTCATTCTATGTCTCTACAGTTCCAAATACTGGACTCAATGCTATTTCCTTTAAATTAATCAGGTTAACCAGACCGAAGTATACCAGCAAAAATAAAAACAACACTGCCTTAGAAATATTTTTTTCAGGGATAAAATATAAAATAGCTAGGCAGTAGAGAAATTGACACAAAAAATAAATGTGTGCTGCCTGAAATAAGTCAAAAGAGAAAGACTTTAACTTCCACTTTATGATAATAAAACACTGAAGCAGTGTATATAGTTTTTTCCTTCCCATTTGGAATCTTAACATTGTATTATATTTAAAAAGTACTCAATTGTAGTACAAGAGATAATGAAGAAGCTGGTTATCTTTTTTATTCCCCACTTTAAATAACAATAAAGTTTGGCAAAATATAAGAAAAAAAAACCCCTGTTTTCAGGCATTAGAAAGCAAGCATCATAGAGCTGGGATCCTGGATAGAAGCATGTTTTCAAGTGAGTACCACGTGCACCCTGGCTTTCAGCCTGGGAGCGTTTCTAAATGCAACGCAGGGAAGGTGGAGCTGAAGCAGTGAGCTCCATTCCTGATCTTCTGATACTGAAGCAGTTAGAACTTGACAGAACTCCAGAGAAGTGGAAAATGCATGGATATCCCAGAAATCTGCCTAAGGGCTACTCAGATGTCCTAGGCTCAATGCCACATTGCTCATTGTCAGAGAGACTTCATGAGGCCCAACATAGGTCAACTGCTGCTCAGCTGAGACCTGAACGTAGATCTCAAGGGTCACATATTGAAGTTCTAATTCAGCCAGAAAGGAGAGACCTTGGTGATCACCTCAAACATTCATTCTAGTCACCAGGAGGAAGAGCCATGCTCTAGTAGTACGAGCAATGCCTTAAATTTAAGAGTAAAAGTGAAATGTGTTCACTCTATAATGCTTAAAACTAAGCTTCATAATACATTGATTTATAGTCCTTTGGGTATATACCCAGCAATGGGATTGCTGGGTCAAATGGTATTTCTGTTTCTAGATCCTTGAGGAGTCGCCACACTGTTTTCCACAATGGTTGAACTAATTTACACTCCCACCAACAGTGTAAAAGCATTCCTATTTCTCCACATTCTCTCTAGCATCTGGTGTTCCCTGACTTTTTAATGATCACCATTCTAACTGGCAAGATGCAGCACTATTCACAATAGCGAAGACTTGGAACCAATCCAAATGCCCATCATTTGGATTGGTTAAAGAAAATGTGGCATATATACACCATGGAATACTATGCAGCCATAAAAAAGAATGAGTTCATGTCCTTTGCAGGGACATGGATGAAGCTAGAAACCATCATTCTTAGCAAAATAACACAGGAACAGAAAAACAAACACCGCATGTTCTCACTCATAAGTGGGAGTTGAACAACGAGAACACATGACACAGGGAGGGGAACATCACACACTGGGGCCTGTTGTGGGGCAGGGAGAGAGGAAAGGGATAGCATTAGGAGAAGTACCTAATGTAGATGATGGGTTGATGGTGCAGCAAACCACCATGGCACAGGTATATCTATGTAACAAACCTGCATGTTCTGCACTTGTATCCCGGAACTTAAAGTATAATAAAAATTTAAAAAGAAAACTAGCTTGAATAGGGTCATAGTAATTTGCTAGGAATTTGACTGTCTACTTAAATAAAACTCAACACTCTATTCAGGAAAGTAACATAATACAGAGTCTCTGCATTGTATCATTCACCGTGTTCAAGACATAATTTTAAAAAATTACTACTTGTGAAAAATTTAAAAATATGACAAGATTAAAAGAAAAATCTGTTAATAGAAGTATATCAGATATTGGAATTATCAAACAAGGACGTGGTCTTAGTCCATTTTCTGTTGCTAAAACAGAATACCAGAGACTGGGTAGATGTTTTAAAAATGAAATTTATTTCTTATAGTTCTGGAGGCTGGGAAGTCTAAGAGCATGGTGTTGGCATCTGGTGAGGGCCTTCTTGCTATGGGCATAATTCTTATGCGAAAATAACAGAAAGACCTTCTCTTACATACAAAATCTCAAACACTGTATCATCCATCAGCTTTATTTGGGAAAAATAGGAAGGCATTGTTCACATCATGGGAAATTTTCAATCAAAATTATCACACAAAATTATCACTCAAAATGGAGATGTTGAATTAAAAAGCAGTGGCAGTATTAATATCAGAAAATATTTAGTGTACTTGAATAATAAATATAAATATGGTTGAAAATAATATGCATTTGTATATTGGTATGATAAGAGACAGCTATAAATGTTTATGTTTCTATACTGAGTTAAGATTGTATGTTTTACCAAGTTAGAATAGATAAACTCTTTAATTCATTTTAATTATACATGGACTTAATAGTTATTATCATTGCTTTCTTATTTACTATCTGTTCTGCTAAAATGAATATTTCTGTAATATGAATTTATTCATTCAAAATTAGCAAATAGTGGCAACCAAGTTCAGTATACCAACATTACTGAATGCAACCATCTGTATACGAATTTTGTACACAATGTCTTTTTACCCTGGCTCAATGGGGATATTTGCTCTGTTCTGGAAGTAAAGTGTGCTTTGAACTATTCTCTACAGACTTTCCAAAGTATTCCCTTGTCCCAAAACTCAGTAGCTTGAACCCTCCTTCCATCACTTCTATCATGCTTCTTCTTTTCGTTTAGTCTTTATTTTCCCTTAAATATTTTCTTATGAAAAGTTTCAAATACATATGAAAAGTATATAGTGCACTTTAATGAAATCCCACATACCCATCACCTCACTTCAATGGTTATCAAAGCATGGCCAATTTTGCTTCATCTATGTTCTCACCAATTTCCCTCGACCATCAATGATCATAAAACCAACCCCAAGCATCATGTAATTACATCCATAATTATTTTAGTTTTAATCTCTGAAAGAAAAACGCATATTTTAAACAAATTTAATATTATTCAACACAAAAAATGACAACTCCATCATCAAAAATCCAATAAATGATCAAATTTCCCCAATTATTTCACAATTGGCATAATTAATCAAGATCCACACAAGGATCATACAGTGCATTTGGCTAATATTTCTTGATATTATACAAGGTATTTTAGTCTACAGTTTCCCTTTTCTTTTTACTTAATCCTTCCCTTTTCTTTTTACTTAATCCTTAGAAATTATTAGTCAAAGAAACCAGGTAATTTGTTCTATGCATGTTCCCAAATCTGGACCTTGCTGATTGTACCCTCAGGAAGTTAACATGTTCTCGGTCTCCTGTATTTTCTATAAGTTATTCAGTAGATCCAGAGTCTATAATAATCTTGAATAGTGTATACGTAATGTCTGATTCTCTCTCTCTCTCTCAATGATACACTTTTAAATTTACTATGACACAGGAGAATTAAAAATTACTATGTATTTCTCTTCCTCATGATCTTAAGATGTCATTTCATCTGTTATAGGATATTGTTTAGGCTTGTTATTGTTTTTGTTTGATACTGCCTGTTTACAAGGTTGCATACATTTTCAGAGGTCTAGTTCCAACCCTATTTTTCATAAGCCCTGCTCGTTTCAGTGTCTTTCAGAAATGTACCTAACATGTTTGAGAAGCATTATATTTAATTTTTAATGAGAGGATCGAAAAAATAACTATTGGGCACTAAGCTTAGTACCCAGGTGACAAAATAATCTGTACACCAAACCCCTGTGACACAAGTTCACCTATATAACAAACCTACACATGTACCCCTGAACCTAAAATAAAAGTTAAAATAATCTAAACAATGAACATTGCTCTAGTCATTGGAGAACTTAAAACATGTATGCTTATTTTAAGTTAAATTTTTCTATCTTTTTTCATGCTATTTGCTTTTAAGCTTTTAATGCTGTACATTTGACATATATGTTTTTGCTATATATATTTTATAATTTATCTTATCTGTATTTTTATTTGGAAGACAATCTTCCAGCACTTTTATCAATTTTTATAAATATTTTATACTTTAGTTATCAATATCAAGAATGGAATTATATTTATCTATTACACCTGTGTTACACTGGGAACTTATGATGCATGTACTGTATTTCCTTCAGTTCAATCTTTTTTTATTGCTAATAGAACTTAGGATTTTAAAAATAGTATTGAAATACACTGTATTTTTTAAATTTTATTTGTCACTAAAATGTATTTTGTATTTGCAAGGCACCTTATAAGAAGATTAACAGTAGATATTAAAATATATACCAATAATAACTATTCAACAAATCATATATACTGTATATGCCACATATATTTAGTTTAATAATACACAATGTTTTTATTCCAAATATATGTCATTATTTCTTAATTTATTTCATTTGCTATTTAAATTTAAGCAATTCATTCAAGAATGAAACATTTTAAACCCAAATGTACTCTCCTCCCCTTGGGACACTCCTCAATATATTTCAAAACCATTATGCAACTGAAGTACATAAAATGATGTGTTCATCTCTGGTGCTATAATAAAAACAACTTTAGAAGTTGAATTTTCACAGAAAATAGGACAAAATGGACAAAATCAACACAAATGATGAATAAGCATATTAAAAAATGACCAGCATTGGTAGCAAACAAATTAAAATAATTACAATTTTTGCTTCTTACATTGGTAAATACTTTTTAAATGTTAATATTAAATGATGGCATGTATATAATGATATGTGGGCATCTGTTACATTATTTCTGGAGTGTGATTCAACATTATGTTTCCAAGAGACTAAAATACATTGAATCCCCTGATTTAGTAATCTGCTTTCAAAATTACCATGAGAAAACTGTATTAGATTGCTGGGATTAATTGGACGTTCATCAAATGTTTTTTATAACACCAAAAATTGGAGACAGTACAAAGGCTTAACATGAGAAGAGGCTAAATAAACCATAACACACATAAGAAATCAAATATTCACATGATGAAATGCACTTTCAAGAATATTTTATGACTTGGGTAAGAATAAACTATATGATACTAAGTGAAAATATTGGAAAAAGTTTGATATGTAATTTGGTCCTATGATGAAAAACATATAAGGATCATCAAGTTTGTCAGATTTAAAGCCTAGGTTCAGAGGAGTGAAGCTTATTTCCAGATATGGTTGAATTCACTTCGATCCTACCCTTTTATTTTAAATAAAGGTGAAAGAGGCATCATATCTTCCACTAATTGCTTTTCACATTTCATTTGAGATATACTTCTATTTATACATATTATAACAAAATCTCTATGCTCTTTTTCCCAGTTCCTTCAGAAGCAATGATTGCTCTTTAATACTTAAGACATTTTTATGTTTCCAAAATGTCTCCAGTGGTTAGTGGTTTGATTCTTGTTTATTTCTTTCTTTCTTTTCAGGGCCAGTATCCTAAGGATTATAGTTCTGTCAACTGTTTACATACAGCTTTGGTTCAGATTCTGATTGATTTGTCTTTTGTAATTGTGCTGCTTCTTCTTCCCACTTATGATGACTCTGCATATCCCTTCATTTAATCCCTATTTTTTCCTATAACTTCAGAAGCCATAATATTTCTTTGGTCCTTTGTGTTTTATTATTAATATCTCTAAATGCTTTTCTCCCTCTCTAATATTTCCTCACAATTTTTCATTCTTCTTCCATAAACTTCAGATACAGCTTACCTTCTGCAGCAATTTTTTCTCTTCCAACACTAGTCTAGTCTCTGTTTTATTGGTATAGTTTCCTAAAATATTATACCTTTTTATTACTTTACTAATTTGGATATATTTATTAAATCTCCATCACCCAGTCCTCTTAATTTAATCTACATAAGTCATTTACAACTTAGCCCTAAGCATTCATGATGGAGTCAGCCCTTCTCGTTCCCTCTCCCCCGCTAATACCATCAGCCCAACTCCCAGATGTTCACCACTTCTTGCACACCAGACAATGTTTCTCAATTTTATGTTGCCCTCCCCAGCAAACTTCTGAAACTCTAATGACCCCCATGATGTGGAACCTGTTGGTCTTCTTAGCTACAATATCACCATTTGCTCTTTAATTAACATCAGGGGAAGGCCAACTAATCCTCCAAGTTCCAATGAATGTTATTTATTTGATAGACTCCACAATCTTCCATAGGCAAAGAAGCTAACTCCTCTGTGTTCCCATGGCATCTTACTTACATATAAGAATACTGTCTTGAAAATATTTGTTTATCTTTTCCTGTCTGCAAAAAGGGACTCAGTTGATTTCTTTCCATTGTTCTATTTTCTGCTGGTATTTTCCAATCCCAGTTCCAAGTCAATGTGACTATTTTGCATGAACTGTTTGTACCACAAAATGTCTTGCTAAGTCACTCTGCCTCCTCTATTCACTGCTTCATTCCTGTTAAGTATAAATTAAATCTTTAACCTTACCCCTCTAGGTGGTATTACCAAAATAAATCCTTCCAGCAGTCCCTTTTCTTTGTTTTTAAATACTTTTTCCATAATAAATGCATTTTCCTGCTGATTAAATTGCATTCAACTTCTCTACACAAGATTTTTCTAATTAAGCTCAGCAAGACAAAAATGAAATAAATATCAGTGCAAAATAAAATGAACCTACAGGTCTGGAGTTACTCATTTCCTTTTAAATAAATATTTATATGATTTTCTGCCCACATTAGAACTGGAAATATTTTCTACAAAGTGCACCTTTCCTTCTACCAAAATGGATGTATCATAACATTTCAAGAAGCTCACATACACGAGCAATAGAAAAATGGCAATACCTTTAGTCAGAGTTGCAATTAAACTTAATTACTTATACCTCTATGAGTTGCTTATACGTTGTTTTCAGTGCTTTAACTTTAAGCTATTATTTTCTATTTTACTATTCTATTTTACAATAGGATTTAATGTAATATATTGTGTTTTCCCATTATAAAGTTCTATAAAAGTTACAGAAGAAATTATTAGGCTTTGGCAAACAACTAATTAACCCTCTTAACAGTATTTCCTTGTATATGAACTTTCATAGCCTTTGCTGCATTTGCTTATTATTATAATGCAAACATCCAGGTAAATCTCAAAATTTAACCATCCAACTAGAGGTTTAACTTCCTATGATTTTAACTGGAAGATAAAATGTTCAGTTAGATACGTAAGTAGATTTTTATATTTAATAGCCAGCACTACTAGGTTAATGCAAATGATCTAAAATTTACATTAGCCCAAATTGTTTATTTCTGATTGACTGAGAGCTCTTAAATATGTCAAAAGACCCATGTGAGGAGAATTTATATTCGATTGATGCCAATCTTTTGTGTTGAAGTGGTAAAGTATCTATTCAGATGCATTCACATTCTGGCTAGCTTTTTATTTGGTTTCAGCTTGTAGATTAGATGTCTATAAAGAGAATATGTTACCACCTAAGATGTTTTGCTTGTCTGTCATTTAGACAAGCTGTAACTATGTTTCCCAGAATCCCTGTTCATGTATGGTCTGTATTGGAGATGGCCAAAATTTAAAAACTATTTGAGATGTGGAAGGCAAGATTGACAACTCTGTGGAACTCATCTGAGATCAGGGAAAAAGATGAAAAGGAGATTCTAAGCTGTCCCTGTTTTCCTCATTCTATGTCCAGCTCTTCTCCCAGGGCCTGCTGAGCAGGGCCTGATAATTCACAGTGGCCCAGGCTCTGTTCCAGATCTCCATCATGCTTCATGTTCCAACTCTGACTACAGAAGAGCTGGTTAGTGACTTTTCTCCGAATCTCTAATTTCCCCGAAAAGGCTTAAGAAAAACAAACAAACAAAGAAACAAAAATGAAAACAACCCTTCCAGCTTCTTCCACAGCCGTGTAAGGTGCCGTGCTCAAAAGAATCCCTCGTTCTGCAATACTCATAGAGATTCTACTTCTCTGACACACACTGACAGACACCAGTGTTGGTATCAGAAGTCAGTCCAGAGGAACAGAACCTTAAGGATGAGAATGTGTAATTAGTTCTCTGATCTAGTTACATTTAAAACATTAATGGTTTTGTTTTCCTGTGTTAACCAGATACTTACAGTCTACAATATACAGTGGTAAAAAGAGTAACTTTTATTATCACCTGCAATCAAATGCTTACCAAAGGCAAGGCCTTGCGTGAACAAGTATTTGCTACCAGCAAGTATTTTAGTGGAAACTAAGGAGAATAACTCATATATGAAGTTGATTGCTTGATTCTAATGCATGGAGGACATGGCAAAGAAAAATCATAAGCACAGACATTTAAATTCTAAGCTCAAGTTTTAAGTAGGGGACCAGAAAACTTTTATGAACACCCTAAAATAAATCCTTATTTCCAAGAGCTTCAGAATCAAGATTTCGGAAGATTAAACCCTAAATCTTATCTACAGATACCTGAATTATTATGCAAACTAAATTCCCATATTCACAAGCCTTTCTTACGTTAAAGTTAGGCCATAAATTGAAAAGGTGTGAGTCCTGAAAATTGGGATGAAGACTTCTGAGCAGATTGTGATGAAGTTGAAGACTTTGAACCCTTAAATTCTACTGATCCTCACTGGCCTGTGGGAGCAGCCGTTATTCCCCTCTCTGAGAAGATTAGCCTGCCCTTGCCTGCAAACCCATGCTTGCCTCTTATGATATAGGTGCTTTGCAGGGCATTGCTGATCCTCCTGAGGTCCCATTCCCACCACCTCTCATTGCTTCTAGACTTGTAACCAGAATCAGTCCCCACAGGCTTAGGAAATCTGACAAAGTACAATCCATGAGAGGTTACCCTACACACCAAATGAATTGCATAATTTTGCCAATTTATAACACAAACCTAGGGAAAATATATGGGAACATAGCCTAACAAGTAGGATCTGAGTGGAAGAAATATGTTGGATCAGGTCAAATATATTAATATGGGTACACTAAGAAGAGATTCTGTATTCAATGTGTTTGCCTGAGTGCCTGGGAATGGCTCTACCATTTGTTTAACTGGTGTATTGAGACATAAACCCAAAAGTGGCCCACAGAGAATGCACTTGAGATTCCAGAACTTCCTTGGCATAATCCAGAGGACAATAATCGAAGACTTGGGGAGATTGAAATGCTAGGGTAGATTTTTTATGTAAGATCTGCTTACTCACACCCTAACTAGAAGAGTCCCAAAGACATTTCCTTCAAGTCTTTGAGAAACACGTTGGTGAAAGGTAGCCCAGCAACTGAAGAGCTCCATGTTGATTCTTCTCTGCAGTCCAGGAACAACAGTGGAACCTTTCACTGTCTAAGCAGGCTCTCTGAATCCAATGAGGATGATGAGAGCCAGGCGTGCCAGGGGCCAGGTGGCAGCACTTAACTGCTAAGAGTAGGAATCACAATGGTTGGCAGACTCGAAGCAGTTATAGGAATGGCTTGATCCACAGAGAACTTTGATGTTCTATAATTAATCATATGTCTGTAGGACTGAAATGAGTCCACTGAAGTCTTATTCGACTTGTATAAGTGGAAAGGTTTCAAATGCAGTAAATGCAAGGCTAACTTGAATCAGCATAATAGAGGTTGTGGCATATCAATTATTTTCAAAAATGATGCCACTTCATAGAACTACAGTTCACTGAAGGAAGGCAAGCTCATTTTACACCTCATAAAGAGTGGAAGTGGGCTCATGTCTTGTGGAATTCATGGCTGTCATCATGTTAACCATCTTTATAAAGTGACTAACCTTTTAGAATAATGGAATGGCATTTTGAAGAGTGAATTATGGCACAAACTATGATAACACCTTGTGTGTATGCTCACATGGCTTACACAGGACGTGCTCTTATGCAGTGATCAATATACAGTGTTGTTTCTTCCATAGTCAGGATTCTGGAAGGCCTAAACAGCCCAATAAATGGGGGGGGGAAGCAAATAAAAGTGATACTTATCAGAAGTGAATAAATAAACCCTGTTACTATTTGGAGATGACTTGATGGTCTATGCAGAAAACTTCAAGGACTTCAAAAAAAAATCCAGTTTACTGCTGGACTACCAAACACTCATGTGATTTTCATTGAAACCAGCTAGAAGGTTGGTAAAATAATCTATTACAAAAATTTCTGCAAATCTAAAGTTCCCTGCAATGACCTGTATCTGGCATCCTCATCCTATTGTATGAGGAACTACTGTCTCCTGGGTGAGAAGTTGCAAGTGTAAGTTTAGTGGGTCAATGTCATTCAGACAACATAAAACTGCCTAGTGTTCAAATGATTTTTGGCTATAGTGTATAATGAAGAGAAAGCTGACAAAAACTAATTAAGAGGCAGTGATGCTTAGAGTTGATAGAATCAGCTTTATATTTATATTAGCCAGTTTGAGTTTCTAGTTTCTACAATTACTATCTCTACAATTTTCAATGACATTTTGGAGCTAGAGGTCATTTCACTATATAGAAAATGAGCATAATTTCAGGGTTGAGGTAATTATTAAGTGAACTATGTAAACAGCTTAACTCAATGTCTATCACAGATTAGGCCAAAATTGTTAGTGGCTCATATCATCACCATTATGTTTGTTATATTCTTATTATGAACTAGAAACTCATAGTTAGTAACTGTAAAGTCTATCAGTACATGCATTTTATAAAGTAAAATAATTTCTGGCTGATTTTATATCATGCCCTTGAATTTTTTTCTGTCATATTTCTCATATATTCTTGATGCATGTTATCAGAGCATATGTTATCTTGCTTTATTTTAAGTATATGAGCTGTTTTAAATTATTTTGTAACAACATGGAGTTTATGTAAAAGCATAGATGAATAGATACAAATATAAATAATCTTGGGCTGAAATGTAATAAAATGTCACAGGATCTTAAAATTTTTGACTTTATATAATAAAAAAGAATTGGAAGATATAATCATAAGGAATTATGCAAGTCAACTAGAATTTCAAATTTATAAACCACTAATTTTCTTATCAAATCTAAGAAACCTAATAAAACTCAAACAGGCCAAAATATTAAAAGTAAAAATTTTGAAAAAGAAAGGGACTTGGGCAATTGTTTCACGGATTCATTCAGCTTCCAACACTCTGAGGCCACAAGTCCCCAAATGTGCATATTTCCCATTAGCTCATTACCTAATTTTATTCTCTTTGAACACCCTTGATCCAAAAATAAAATTAATTCTATACTGTTCTTTACTTTTCTTGTATAGATATGGCCTATTTAAAAAAATGATCTTAGAAATAAAGCCACTGAGGAAGGATCTTGATGGGATTCACCTCATTATCCATGGACACTGATCTGGATTTCATTAAATCATCCAGCCTAATTATATGTGAAGAAAAACACTTAGGGAACAAAAGTAACTGCACTTAACACATTGGAAATATTCATCTTCGTTAGCAAAGCATTTTCCTTCATAATCAAGGACTTAAAGTAATTTTCAAATAGAGTAGAAAATTCTTATAGAAGGTGTTACAATAACAACTATGTAGTATTTACTATTCTGGCTCATATATT
Source organism: Pongo pygmaeus (assembly GCF_028885625.2). Taxonomy (NCBI): domain Eukaryota; kingdom Metazoa; phylum Chordata; class Mammalia; order Primates; family Hominidae; genus Pongo; species Pongo pygmaeus. The sequence continues at coordinate 153,814,371 of NC_072378.2, read as the reverse complement.
TCTACTAGTTCATTTGGGATGCTATAACAAAATATCATAAACTGGGTATCCTTTAAACAACAGAAATTTATATATTACAATTCTGGAGACTGGGAAGTCCAAGAAGAAGGCACTGGCAGATTCAGTGTCTGGTAAGGGCCACTAACGCACACATGGTATCCTGTTGCTGCGTCCTTACATGGTGGAAGGGAAGAGCTAGCTCTATGGGGTCCCTTTTACAATGGTGCTAATCCCAGGATTTCAACATATGAATTTAAGTGAGGACACAAACATTAATAGCAGCACTTGTGAATGGTAATTTATTAATGCAGGAATACGAATAAACACTGCCATGTGATGATAGACCCCCAAACCAAAAACAGGAGGTGGGGCATAAAGAGTTAACAGATAACATATCGATGTTGTGTTACCTGTAATTCAAATCTTTTAATAATTTCAGACATTTCTGTTGAAACATCAGCATGCAGAATTGGAACTTTCCTATATTATGTATTATACGAAGATGACATTCTGGATTTTAAAAAGCAAAGATGTAAAGTTGAATAGTTGATGTGACATCTAGGTATAACAATAATCATTATTAACACTGCTTAAAGATGTGATATTGGATTTTTGAATAAATACAACATTTAACTTTTTAAATATTTATTTTGAAAACATACACTCATTTAAATTATTTCCTTTAAAATGTCTATTTTAATACATGTTATAATTGTGTAGGAAAAGTCTTATGACAGAAGAGGTAAAAGCACATTTCTTATTTTTGAATATGCTTTGTGTTTTTTGGTCTGAAATATCTCTGGAGACTGTAGTGCATGCAAACTAGACCATTAAGGACCACAGATTTACTCTCATGGAATGCTAGAATGTATTAAAATTGATGTTAAAAATCTAACATCTGAAACACATATTTGATTTCTTATTTATATTGTCTATTGCTGTTCTTTCCAATATAGATGTGAGTTATTGGGTTTTCCAATTAATATTCTACTTATGAAGGAAATGCTTTTATTCCAAAAGCAGGAAAATGGCACAAGTAATAAAAGAAGGCATGACTTACAAGCAGACTTTTATTGCTATCCATTATACCGTCTTGAAATACAATTGCTTTAGTGTTTTCTTATTAAAGGGCTATATGACGGAAGGCTTACTAGAAAACTGCATCTTACAATATATTTTCTGCTAGAGGAGATTCACATTCCTAATGTTATTTTTACTAAATCAATTCATAAATAGTCACTATGTTTTGAAAAGTAAACCATATATTTAGGTAGACAGCATGCATAAACAAGTGAAGAAACTAAATGTTCTAAATGGAATATGCCTTGGTTTTAACTATTAAATTTTTCACATCTATATACTACCTAATCGTGAGGTCACACAAAATTAAATAGAGCAGTCATCTATTTATATACATACTCTTATCATACCAGGACAACTGTGTTTTCCACAAATCCTGGGAATTCATCAATTCCACTTTGAAAGATTTATTTATTTGTGTCTTGAAAGAAATTTTGTCACTAAGAATTCTGCATAAAATACCTAGGAATCCAACTTACAAGGGACGCAAAGGACCTCTTCAAGGAGAACTACAAACCACTGCCCAATGAAATAAAAGAGGATACAAACAAATGGAAGAACATTCCATGCTCATGGGTAGGAAGAATCAATATCGTGAAAATGGCCATACTGTCCAAGGTAATTTATAGATTCAATGCCATCCCCATCAAGCTACCAATGACTTTCTTCACAGAATTGGAAAAAACTACTTTAAAGTTCATATGGAACCAAAAAAGAGCCCGCACATTGCCAAGTCAATCCTAAGCCAAAAGAACAAAGCTGGAGGCATCACACTACCTGACTTCAAACTATACTACAAGGCTACAGAAACCAAAACAGCATGGTACTGGTACCAAAACAGATATATAGACCAATGAAACAGAACAGAGCCCTCAGAAATAATGTCGCATATCTACAACTATCTGATCTTTGACAAACCTGACAAAAACAAGAAATGGGGAAAGGATTCCCTGTTTAATAAATGGTGCTGGGAAAACTGGCTAGCCATTTGTAGAAAGATGAAACTGGATCCCTTCCTTACACCTTATACAAAAATCAATTCAAGATGGATTAAAGACTTAAATGTTGGACCTAAAACCATAAAAACCCTAGAAGAAAACCTAGGCAACACCATTCAGGACATAGGCATGGGCAAGGACTTCATGTTTAAAACACCAAAAGCAATGGCAACAAAGCCAAAATTGACAAATGGGATCTAATTAAACTAAAGAGATTCTGCACAGCAAAAGAAACTACCATCCGAGTGAACAGTCAACCAACAGAATAGGAGAAAATTTCTGCAATCTACTCATCTGACAAAGGGCTAATATCCAGAATTTACAATGAACTCAAATGAATTTACAAGAAAAAAACAAACAACCCCATCAAAAAGTGGGTGAAGGATATGAACAGACACTTCTCAAAAGAAGACATTCATGCAGCCAAAAGACACATGAAAAAATGCTCATCATCACTGGCCATCAGAGAAATGCAAATCAAAACCACAATGAGATACCATCTCACACCAATTAGAATGGCGATCATTAAAAAGTCAGGAAACAACAGGTGCTGGAGAGGATGTGGAGAAATAGGAACACTTTTACACTGTTGGTGGGACTGTAAACTAGTTCAACCATTGTGGAAGTCAGTGTGGCGATTCCTCAGGGATCTAGAACTAGAAATACCATTTGACCCAGCCATCCCATTACTGGGTATATACCCAAAGGATTATATATCATGCTGCTATAAAGACACATGCACACGTATGTTTATTGCGGCACTATTCACAATAGCAAAGACTTGGCACCAACCCAAATGTCCAACAATGATAGACTGGATTAAGAAAATGTGGCACATATATACCATGGAATACTATGCAGCCATAAAAAATGATGAGTTCATGTCCTTTGAAGGGACATGGATGAAGCTGGAAACCATCATTCTCAGCAAACTATGGCAAGGACAGAAAACCAAACACCGCATGTTCTCACTCATAGGTGGGAATTGAACAATGAGAACACATGGACACAGGAAAGGGAACATCAAACACCAGGGCCTGTTGTGGGGTGGGGGGAGGGGGGATGGATAGCATTAGAAGATAGACCTAATGTTAAATGACGAGTTAATGGGTGCAGCACACCAGCATGGCACATGTATACATATGTAACAAACCTGCACGTTGTGCACATGTACCCTAAAACTTAAAGTATAATTTAAAAAAAAGAAAAAATATTTAAAAACAAAAAAAAGAATTCTGCATAAGGAGGCGTGCACCTGCAATCCCAGCACTTTGGGAGGCCGAGGCGGGTGGATCATGAGGTCAGGAGATCGACACCACCCTGGCTAACATGGTGAAACCAGTCTCTACTAAAAATACAAAAAATTAGCTGGGTGTGGTGGCGGGCGCCTGTAGTCCCAGCTACTGGGGAGGCTGAGGCAGGAGAATGACGTGAACCCCGGAGGTGGAGCTTGCAGTGAGCCGAGATCGTGCCACTGCACTCCAGCCTGGGCCACAGAGTGAGACTCCGTTTCAAAAAAAAAAAAAATTCTGCGTAAAAATATACTCTAAATAAATAGAAGTTCTATCCCATGGCTGCCATTTTGCAGCCCTTCACTCATTCATTCTTAAACAAGGCTGACGAAAGTGGGTGGAAAGTATTTTCTCATCCCAGTGTCTTTGCCCTTTAAAAATATGAACATGTGTTAAATCCTAGCTACTGAGGAGGCTGAGGCTGGAGCACTCCTTGAGCCCAGAAGGAGTTCAAGTCCAGGCTAGGCAACATAGGAAGACCCTTGTCTCTGAAAAACATTGGAAAAATTGAGACAGGCTGGGCGCAGTGGCTCACAACTGTAATCCTAGCACTTCGGGAGGCCAAGGCGGGTGGATCACTTGAGGTCAGGATTTCGAGACCAGCCTGGCTAACATGGTGAAACCCCGTCTCTACTAAAAATACAAAAATTAGCTGGAAATCGCTTGAACCTGGGAGGTTGAGTTTGCAGTGAGCCAAGACTGTGCTACGGCACTCCAGCCTGGACAATAGAGAGACACTCTGTCTCAAAATAAGTAAATAAATAAGCCACAGGTGGTGGCACATGCCTGTGGTCCCAGCTACTCAGGAGGCTGAGTTGGAAAGATCACTTGAGCCCAGGAGTTGGAGGCTGCAGTGAGCTATGATCGCATCACTGCACTGCAGAGTGGGTAACAGAGCAAGACCTCATCTCTATTTTTTTTTTAATTTTTATGTATATACATTACCTGATGAAATTATAAATTAAATAGTTTAAAAAGGAAGAACATATAGCAGATTTTGAACTTGTTGCAGTGGTGAAATTATTGATAGTTTTTCTCTTGTTCCTCTGCATTCTGATTTTCTTGAAATTGACTTCTATTCGTTGTTACTAAAAGAATATTGATTTACATTTTTAAAGTGTGAATAGGAGTTGAAAAAAGTCTTTTAACTCCTATTCAAGTCTTTCTAGAAATATTGCTCAACAAGAAGAAGATAAATGGAATACTGGAAATGTGAGACCAAAATGAGAAATCCCAGAGCATATTGGTGTGGTGATGATAATGACCCAGCAGACAGGGAAAGCAGATGAAGGAGAGAGAGGAGGTAATTGCTGTGTGAAGTCTTTGTGGAGGAAAGAGACAATAGGATATCAAGAACGGGTCTTCCCTGGGAGCATGAATATTTCACCTCATCCATTTCTTTTTTTTTTTTTTTGAGGTTTCAGATTTTATTTTATTTTATTTATTATTATTATTATTATTATACTTTAGGTTTTAGGGTACATGTGCGCAATGTGCAGGTTAGTTACATACGTATACATGTGCTATGCTGGTGTGCTGCACCCACTGACTCGTCATCTAGCATTAGGTATATCTCCCAATGCTATCCCTCCCCTCTCCTCCCACCCCACAACAGTCCCCAGAGTGTGATAAAAAATGATGAGTTCACCTCATCCGTTTCTACAGGAGTGAAGGCAGGATATGTAAGTTCTGATATAGTTAAGTGGATAGATCCTGTAGTGGAAGATGAGGAATTTCAATTCTGATAGTCTGTATTTCCAAAATGATATTTGAGACTAGCTCATCAGCTAATGGGGAATGGGAGAATGAGAGAGTATGGAAATTTTGAGGAAAAATTAGAAGACATGAAATGGTCTACAAATTTACTCAAATTTCATGACAACATTAGTTGCTTATTGGAGATTTCTGGCCATTAATTTAAAGTGAAAATAGATTAATTGATTATTATAAAAGCAGGTAACAAGCCTAAAATACAGTAGATGTTCATAGAATGGTGCACATTGTTTTGTTATTGTTCTGGACTCTTAACCAGAAATCTCAGGGCCATATTAATGTTCAGAATCGTTTCTGACTGGCTTTAGCTTCTCTCAGATTTTCTGAGACGTGATTCCTTCTATCTCCCCATCTAGATGCCCACTGCCATCCCTGCGCTACACAGATCTTTAGTATAACATCCTCTATCCTCTTTACATAAATAGATGAACAAACAAAGCAGATCAATTTCTCCATCTCAGATCCTCATACCTTGGGGATGGAGGGTAATCAGAAGGAGTAAAGCCAGGTTGTTGGATGAGAAGGGTTCTCTAGGACTCATTTTTCAGCTGCTTCTTGTCACATTGAATATGTGTAAATCTATATTTCTTTTACTCCCAGCAAAGGTGGGGAATCCCATGTCCTTTAAAACAAGAATTTTCTGAATTCCTTGCTCCCTGTAGCTATTGGTTGCTCTGTGGCACCTTCAACTCAGCATCTGCTTTCCTGAATCTGTTCAATTGTTCCCATAAGTTAACGTTTGCTCTTTATGATCTTAAATGTGATGTTGACTTCTACTTTATTAGTCATTTGCACTGGTGCTGACAGTCAATATAAAAATCTTATTCATAGTTTTCAGTAAGGTAGCAGAAACAGTCAGGTTGACTGACTGGTCCAAGTAAGCTGGTTAAGAAGTAGCAGAATAGGACTCATGTCTAGTACAATTTACCTTCTCTGGCTGGGTGCAGTGGCTTATGCCTTTAACACTGGCGCTCTGGGAAGCCTTGACAGGAGAATCACTTGAGGCCAGGAGTTCAAGACCAGCCTGGCCAACATAGCAAGATCTTGTCTCTACAGAAATAAAAAAAAAATTTGCCTAGCAATGTTGGCGCCCACCTGCAGTCCCAGCTACTTGGGAGGCTGAGGCAGGAAGATCACTTGGGCCCAGGAGTTCAAGGCTGCAGTGAGTATGATAACACCACTGCTCTCCAGCCTGAGTGACAGAGTGAGACCTTGTCTCTAATAAAACTACATTCATAAAAATATAAATAAATTTTAAAAAAACAACTTATCTTCTCTGAAACAGTGGTTCCCAAAGTTTATAATGTATTGTAATCACCTTGAGTGTTTATTAAAACACATTTCTGAGCTTCAGTCCCAAAGATGTTGATTCAGTAGATCTAGGACGGCACTGGAGAATCTAAACTTCTAACAAATTTCTAAATGAAGTTAATGCTGCTGGTTTTTTCTGTGGAAAACATAAAGCATTTCAAGTTCTGCCCTCCCAAATCTCATTCCCTGGCTCCAAGTCCAAGAATCTTACTAATACTTTATGTCTCCCAACATAATGATGATCTCTTTAGATGTGCGTGCCCTAATCTTGGATGTAGTAGTTGCTGCAGGTTAGACAGAAGACTAGTAATCTCTCCTTGAAACATTGAGTCTTTAAGCTCCTAGAAGTTACCCTTGGAAGGGTTCCCTGTTAATTCTTATGTGTAAATATTTGTATGATGTGTAGAATTTTAGTTAAAGAATAGCTTCTCTATAGGAAATAGACTTATAGCTTCTATGTTTTTCTTTTTTTCTTTTTCTTTTTCTTTTTTTTTTTTTTTTTTTTTTGAGAGAGAGTCTTGCTCTGTCACCCACACTGGAGTGCAGTGGCATGATCTTGGCTCACTGCAACCTCCGCCTCCTGAGTTCAAGTGATTCTTGTGCCTCAGCCTCCTGAGTAGCTGGGACTACAGGTGCGTGCTACCACATCTGGCTGATTTTTGTATTTTTAGTAGAGATGGGATTTCACCATGTTGGCCAGGCTGGTCTGGAACTCCTAACCTCAAGTGATCCGCACGCTTCGGCCTCCCAAAGTTCTGGGATTACAGGCGTGAGCCACTGTACCCAGCCGGCTTCTATGGATTTTAAGAGTGGAAAATTTATGGCTCCCTCTTCTATTCATCTTCCATTTACAGAGCCAAATCCATCCAGTGCAATGTGAGGTATATTTTCTCCAAATATCTGCTCAGAGAATCAATATTTTAAGGCCAATCATTTATTCCTACTGGCATTTAAATTCACATAAGCAAGAAAAACTCAAATTATTTTTCACAGACCACAGGGGACATATAATTAAGTTAATCCCAAGAGGAGCTTATAGTTTCCCGAGAAAAATATACAGCAAAAAATAAGTATCAAAAATCCCATTTGAATCTCATATGCACGTTTTTAATGTAAAAATGAAGTTTTAGATGCAAAATGTCATTTTAAATTTAGCTATTCGTATCTTATAGCTTAGATACTGACAAAATTTTAGTCAGTGTAATCAATCCTTAGGGATATAGTGATTTTTTTTAATTTCCTTTGCCAACTGGAAAGAAATTGAGTAGGAGAATAATTTTAGAGAAATGAGACAGCCTCCAGGTAAAACTGACTTTTTACCAAAGATTTATGTGAAGGTGTGTTATGATGATCGAAAAGAGAATCTTCTCACTATCAAAGCAATAGATTTGAAAGCATATTTTGACATGGAACATTGTGTGCAAAAAATCTAAAATCATCAAAAGAACTTAAGTTAGTAAGCATTTTTAATTAAGTTGTCAGGAAAGATTTCCAAATAATAAAACAAAGCTATCTCATGAAAATGTCAGACTTATCATATCAACTTCAGATATGTATTATGTGAGAAGAGACATGAAGATTAAATAGCATCAAAAAGACATTGTTATGCCATTGAAAATATTTCAGTTGGTTTGATAAAAAAGTATGAATTTATAAAATGAACAATCTTAATTAAAAATGACTATTTAAAGAAAACCTCTAAACCTGGGCACATTGCTGTATATCTCAATTTTGCACTAACCCCATATTAAGAAACTGTATGTAAGTTTGGAAAATATCAAGCCAAAGAAATCTCAAAAAATGAAAGTTGCAAGACCATTTGTATGGTCTCTATTCATGGAAAAATAGCAAAATTTTTTATCTAAAGATCAAGTTATAAGACTTTGCTTCTTGGATAGAACAGTATTTTTGAGGGGGAGTCGGGGCTATTTGTCACCTTCAAGTTGAGGTCATGCCATTTTTATTATCTCCATTTCTGATTTAGCAAGTATTGCTGCCCATCTTCTCCTGAATACTTCCTGTATTTCTTAATTTCCTTATCTTTTTTCATGTTACTGATAATGACTCACTAATGAACAATTCTCATTCAATAATCAATATCTTCCTATTCATTCTCTTCCCAGTCTCTCAAAAACCTGTATTTACTTTCTCCAATAATTTTTTGATGGGGTATGTAATACATTTCCAATTCTTCCCTGGAAGAAATCCGCAGCACACAGCCCAAGCATATAACACCATTTAGTACAGATTGCTACTGAGATTTGGCTTCATTTATGTAACCATCACCTCTAAGTTTATGTGAAAAGCTAAATGAATATTTTGGAAAAGAGGTGTTTTTTTTTTTAATTACTTAAAGTTCAGGAAGATATCACAATAATGGACATAAACAATAATGTTGATGTAAATAATCCTTAACTTCAGAAGAACTCAGAATTCCCAAATCTGTTATAAGCAGTACTTGGTACAAAGAAAGTAATGCACTCACATTTTAAAAATATCAAAACAAATGGATAAAAGTGATATTCATAATTATGATGAGAAGGTGCAAATAAATCCTACCTTGTTCTATTTTCTCTCAGGATATTATTCAAAATAGTTCAAAGCTAACAGTAAAAGATACAGAATATCTTGACCCCAATTTACAATGGAACTCATTAATATGAACCTCCCCACAAGATCCAAAAGAAGTACATCTTTACCAACTTGTCTTATTTCTTATTTCAATAATAAATCTACTTCTCCCTCATCATAAGAATGTCTTCATCCTCTTCCTATGATTACTTCAATATCTTAGTCATTCCAAGAGTTCAGGCTTGATTATGGAAAGAAAACTAGAATGTCTTGTCTGTGTGTTTTAGAGGTTTCCTTTTTTTTTTTTTTTTTCTGTTATTGCTCTCCTAGCACCATACACATTCCCTACAAAATACCAGGGCTACAGTCTTCTGGCAAAAGCCTGTTACAACCAAGAATCTCCACCATTCTTGATGGCTTGGTTTTGTTGTGATTGTGGTTCCAGGCAAGTAGTGTAGGGAGAACCTTTCTTTGCCAGAAGCAAATTTCATTCTGTTCCATCTGGTGAATTTCAAGTGATTTCTCTAGTATAATCAGTGTCACTGCAGCCATGTTAAAAATAAATCAGAAGTCTTTCCTGCCTCCAGTTCTGCTCTTACATAGCTAGAAGCAGCTTACATCTAAAATGCCTCCTTAATATGATCTCTCAGTAGCTGAGCAAGAAAGAGTGAGTTGCCCCCTTCTGCAGTATCTAAACCTACCTATATGCACCTGTATAACCTCCTCCCCACCAACATTAACAGGAGGCTACTTTTTTCATTCTGATTGTAAAAGAACCTTTGCCACAACAAGAAATCTATACTGACACACTAATTATTCATTCCATAATAATAATGTATGGCTGAGTCAAACTGGAGACATTGAGAAAACATTCTGGATTGAAAAAATAAAAAGTTCTACTCACAGAATTAGAAAAAAACTATTTTAAAATTTCTATGGAACCAAAAAAGAGCCTGAATATCCAAGACAATCCTAAGCAAAAAGAACAAAGCTGGAGGCATCACACTACCCAACTTCAAACTATACTACTAGGCTACAATAACCAAAACAGCATGGTACAGGTACAAGAAGAGCAACCTAGACCAATAGAATATAATAGAGAACTCAGAAATAAGACTACAAAACTACAACCATCTGATCTTTGACAAACTTGACAAAAACAAGTAATGGGGAAAGGATTCCCTATTTAATAAATGGTGCTGGCAGTGCTGGCTAGCCAGAGGCAGAAAATTGAAACTGGGCCCCTTCCTTACACTATATACAAAAATTCACTCAAGATGGATTAAAGACTTAAATGTAAAATCCAAAACTGTAAAAACCCTAGAATAAAATCGAGGCTATGCTATTCAGGACATAGGCATGGACAAAGATTTCATGATGAAAACAACAAAAGCAGTGGCAACAAAAGCAAAAATTGACAAATGAGGTCTAATTAAAACTAAAGAGCTTCTGTAGAGCAAAAGAAACTATTGTCAGAGTGAACAGACAACCTACAAAATGGGAGAAAATTTTTGCAATCTATCCACCTGACAAAGGTTTAATATCCAGAGTCTACAAGGAACTTAAACAAATTTTCAAGAAAAAAACAAACAATCCCATTAAAAAGTGGGCAAAGGACATGAATAGATACTTCTCAAAGAAGACATACATACAGCCAACAAACATATGAAAAAAGCTCAACATCACTGATCATTAGAGACATGCTGATATCAAAACCACAATGAGGTACCATCTCATACCAGTCAGAATGGCCATTATTAAAATGTCAAAAAAAACAACAACATAGAAAACAGATGCTAGTGAGGTTGCAGAGAAAAAGGAATGCTTTTACCCTGTTGGTGGGAGCATAAATTAGTTCAACCATTGTGGAAGACATTTTGGCAATTCCTCAAAGACCTAGAGGTAGAAATACCATTTGACCCACCAATCACATTACTGAGTATATACCCAAAGGAATATAAATCCTCCTATCACAAAGACACATGCATGTGTATGTTCATTGCAGCACTATTCACAATAGCACAGATATGGGATCAACCTAAATGTCCATCAATGATAGACTGGATAAAGAAAATGTGGTACACATACACCATAGAATACTAAGCAGCCATAAAAAGGAACAAGGTCATGTTCTTTGCGGGAGCATGGATGTAGTGGGAAGCCATTATCCTCAGCAAACTAAGGCAGGAACAGAAAACCAAACACTGCATGTTCTCACCTATAAGTGAGAGCTAAATAATAACACATGGGCATATGGAAGGGAACAACACACACTGGGGCCTGTAGAGGAGGGGGTTGGGGAGAGGGAGAGGATTGGGAAGAAGAGCTAATGGATGCTGAGCTTAATACCTAGGTGATGGGATGATTTGTACAGCAAACCACCATGGCAGACATTTACGTATATAACAAACCTGCACATCCTACACATCTACTCTGGAACTTAAAATAAAAGTTAAAGAAAAAAAAGTTATATTTTTATATCTCCTTAATGACAGATTGAAAAAATTAAGGAGAAATAAAAGATGTTTTCTTTAGGCGAGGTGTGGACCCACAAATAAAAAATGTTTACATATATAAATATAGCTATCTGCTGAAAGCATTGCACCTGTTGGTTTGCCTCTTGGAACTCAGAGCATTATGAAATAAAAAAGGCTTTAGGCCAAGTGGTGTGAGGCCTGGCTTTTGGTTCCTGCTTTCTACTGGTGAACTGTATAATCTTAACCAAGTCACAACCTCAGGCCCACTTTCTTCAACCTCATCTCTAAAATTAGGTTGTTGACATTTACTTCCCCCTAAAAATCCTCCAGCAACTATTTCCATATAAGAGAACAAAACCTCACCAAATGTCCAGGTATCACTAAATTCTTGTCTTTCTTTTAAAAAAAATATTTGCACATACACTAACATTCCATTTCCATAAATATTTACGGGGCATCTGTTTTCAAGGTATGTTTCTACATATTATTAGAGCTGTACCATAAGAAGTATCTGAATTTTGATGCAACAATGGAACATAGATATCTTGTGTGCTATTACACTGAACTGAAAGAAGGTAAAGCCCCAAGTAAACGATGCCACAAGAACCTGCTGTCTTGACTTTTACTTAAGCAGTCTTTTTGGCAAAGTGCTCCATGAAACAAAACAAACTCTATCATCTCTGAGAGGGTAGGGGTAGCTGGGATAACATAATAGTCAGCATGCAGAAAAATGCCTCTAGTGAAAACATATCAAGCTATACTCTCTGTTTATTCATTCATTTCAAGGACCATTTGTTCAAAGAACTATTTTAATGACTGCAGAGATTCCAAAAATGCATCAATTTTGGTTGTTCATCTTCAAAAACTCAATCTAATAATATAAAAGATATGAAGATAATTAACTATCATTAAGGTCTAATTGTTACACAAATATAAACCAAGTTCTAAGAAAGAGCTGGGATGGTTTCCTGAAGAGAAGCAAGTAGAATTCAGTTAGAAAAAGGAGAAATACTGACAGAAATATAGGTGTATGTAAAGAAACATCATAGATAAAATGAAGATAAAATTAATATTAGATAATTAAGACAAATAAGGATAGAAAAGAAGGAGGAAGAAGAATTCACATTACTCTGGAGATCCATTTTAATTGCACAAAGGGCATCTAATAAGCAGTATTTGGGCAAATCAGCCTGCAGTAGTAAACGAAGTATGGATTTTAGAGGTAAGAGTTGGAAAGATGGATGCCAGTTGTTGTGCTGTTGCCAAATGCATGTGTAGGCAATGAAAGTCAGTAATGAAGATCTTAAAAATGATCATTGCAATGGGAATATCCAAAAATATCCATTCAGAAAATAACTTTAAAATATAGAGAATATTTAATTACTATATTTTTAATTACTAAAACTGACATAACTCTTTTCCATTTCTATGATTCTCTGCATTTTACACATGAAGAAAATGAGATTAGAGAGATTAAATGATTTGTCTTAGATTACACAGTTTGAAAATGATGATATCAGAATTCAAATTCAGGCTTATTTGATACCACTGTCTGTATTTTCAGCATTTTACTATACTCTCTCCAAATGAATGAATGAATAAAAAGAATGAACAAATGACAAATACAAAAGAAATGTAGAAAAAAAGTGATAGATAAAAAGCAAAAGTAAAACCAAAAGCGCTCAGAATTATGGCTGTACACTGGAAGAAGTCACGCAAGCTGGAAGAGAAGAAATAGTCAAGCATATAATATTTAAAAATCTGAGCCAAGAAAAGACCAGTCTATGAATTAAAAAGATGCTATGATTTCCAGGCAAAATCAGTGAAAAATTCATCTTTAGTCATCAAATGTTCAATGTATTTGTATTTACAGGGTTAAAAATAATTTCATGAGTTCCAGTGAAGAAAAATATAAAATACTTACAAAGGAATAAAAAAATTAAAATTTGGTCAGATTTCCTTTGCAGCACTGAATGACAAAAAAAGATGAGAAAAATAATATTGTAAACTACGTGTCCTATCCATAGTACACATTAAACATCTGAATTGTGTGTTGCACTAGTGATAAGTACTAGATAAATGATAATTATCATTCTCAATACACAGTTAAGAATACTAGAACACATAGAGATTCAAAATCTTTCCCATTGACCCAGCTATTTAATAAATGGTAGAACCATGGTTTCAAGGCCACCAGCCGGAATCCAAGGCTTATCCACCACACATTACTCTTAGCCATGGCACTAAGGCTCAAATAGGCAGAAAAAAACACAAGTGGCCAGGCGTGGTGGCTCATGCCTGTAATCCCAGCACTTTGGCAGGCAGAGGCAGGTGAATCACCTGAGGTCAGGAGTTCGAGACCAGCCTGACCAACATGGAGAAACCCCATCTCTACTATAAATACAAAATTAGCTGGGCATGGTGGCACATGCCTGTAATCCCAGCTACTCAGGAGGCTGAGGCAAGAGAATCGCTTGAACCCAGGAGGCAGAGGTCACAGTGAGCCGAGATAGCACCATTGCACTCCAGCCTGGGCAACAAGAGCGAAATTCCATCTCAAAAAAAAAAATCATGTTATTCATCTACTGTTTTCACAGACTGAAAGGAAAATCAAAGACTCAATAAGATGAATTATTCAGAAGTAACTTTGGTATACACATAAGTCAGTTAACTAGATGAGGCAAGTATTTGCCTTTATTGAACTCTATTTCAGAAGGCTTTGAGGTAACTTGAGTTACCAAACCACCAGAGGAATAACTTCTTTAAAATCTCAAAAGCACAGGGAGGGAGGGAGGGAGGGAAGCAGAGAGGGAGGGAGGGAGGGAAGGAAGGAAGGAAGGAAGGAAGGAAGGAAGGAAGGAAAGAAGGAAGGAAGGAAGGATCAAATTTATTTTACTAACCTATGCCAAAATATGACTGCTGTCCAATTCTAAATTAGACTTTTAAAAACTAAGTAAAATGCAAGGAAAAAATACAGAAAATGCACCACAATGCTAATGGTTTTTAAAATTATAGGCAGACTTACAGTTTCCAGGCTGGCATGTAAAACCTTAAAAGTTGTCACTTTGTCCTGACAACAAGTATAAAGCTGAACAAACCAAAAAAGGCAACTTCCTCTTAGATCCCTAGGAGAACTCAGGTCAGAGCACAAACCACCGAGCCCAAAATTGGAGAGACCAGCAGGGGAACACAGAGAATCACAACAGCAACCTCCATGGGAACCATTTCCCTGGTAGGAAAACCTATACTGAAATGGGTGAATTTCTAGTCTTGGTGTGAACAACTGTGAGAGTTAAAAACTCCAGAGGGACCCAGTCATAGGAGCCACCCACACTTTGTGAGTTTTACCTCCAGGAGCTTTAACTGGTCCTCCTAATAAATACCAGGGAAAAATTCCCTGGTGCTTCTGGCAGCAGGAGGGCAAAAGAAAGTATTTTGAAATATACCAGAGCATTGGGTTCTTCTTAACAAAGTCTGCTTTCAGGAGATAGGATTTAACCAGAGCCTAAGCCACTGGGGGTCTAACTGACCTGGGGGAAGGGAAATATCCAACCTCAGACCATGTTAGCCATCAGTCCCACCTAAGGAGGAGGAGACTGAGAGCACATGTGAAGTTCAGTCTAGGGTCACAGGCTTACTAAAAGACTGAGACTTAATCACAGGACTGCTAATGCTTCCCCTTCCTCAAAAACTTTACTACCACATTAAGAAAGGCCTAGTTACAGCAATTCCTTTTACCCATTGTACCATGCCTGACTAACCTAGTGTATTATGTCTGGCTATCCAGAAAAAATTATGAGACATGTTAGAAGGCAAAAATAAAATAAAATAAAATAAAACAAAACACAGTTTAAAGGCAGAAAGCACTCATCAGAACCAGACTCAGATATTATCAGATCCAGACTCAGATATTATCAGATCCAGATTTTAAAATAACTATAATTAATATGCTAAGAGCTATAACAGATGAAACAGACAGCACACAAGAGCAGATGGGCAATATAAGCAGAGGTGAAAAATAATTCTAAGAAAGAGCCAAAAAAATACTAGAGATCAATAACATTGTTACAAAAGTAAGAACTTCTTTGGTGGGCTTTTAAAACTGTACATAGCTATGAAAAGAATCTTCAAAATTAAAGACATGTAAAAATGAAGTCTCAAACTAAAAAGCAAATAGAAAAAAAAACAGACCAAAAGAAAAAGAAAAAAAGGACAGAATAACTAGGAAATGTGGGCAAGCTACAACAGATGTAAAATGTGCATGAACGGAATATAACAAAGAGAAAAGGAAACAAAGGAGAAAGGAAAGGAAAGGAAAGGAGAAAGGAGAAAGGAAAGGAAAGGAGAAGAAAGAAAGAAAGAAAGAAAGAAAGAAAGAAAGAAAGAAAGAAAGAAAGAAAGAAAGAAAGAAAGAAAGAAAGAAAGAAAGAAAGAGAAAGAAAGAAAGAAAGAAAGAAAGGAAAGAAAGGAAGAAAGAGAAAAGAAAAAAGAAAGAAAAATTTTTTTGCAGCAATGTAACTGAGAATTTCTTGAAATTAATGTCAGACATTAAACCACAGATCCAGGAAGTTTACAAAATACAAGGCAGGATAAATACCAAAAAAAAAAAACCCTCCTAGATAGAGGCCTACCATTTTTAACTACAGAAAATCAAAGATGAAGAACAAATTCTGAAAGAAGCTGGAAGCAGAGTGGGAAACAACTTACCTATACCTTACCTGAAGAGGAGTAAAGATAAAAATTACATCTGACCTTTCATTAGAAACTCTCCAAACAAGAAGAGCATGGAATGAAATATTGAAAGTCTGAAGAGAAAAAAAAAAACCCCACTAACATAGAATTCCATACCCTGAGAGATCATTCTTCAAAAGTGAAGGAGAAATAAAAACTTTCTAAAACAAAGATTAAGAGAATTTGACGCCACTAGACCTATGTCGCAAGAAATGTTAAAATAAGTTCTTTAGTGAGAAGAAAAATGATACAGGTCAGAAACTTGAATCTATATACAGAAAAAAGAGCATCAGACTAGGAATGAATGAAGGTAAAGTTAAAACTTTTAGTTTTCTTATTTTTAATTGACTTAACAGAAAATAATTTATCAAAATAATAGCAACAATGTATTTAATTATATATGCATATGTGTGTGTATATATGTGCTTGTTTATGCTTATGTATAAGCCAAACCAATGACAACAATGATATAAGAGTCAGAAGGGAGAAATAAGGATTATTATGTTTTAAGCTACTTATACTACTGATGAAGTGATACACTCTTATCTGAAAGTGGACTTGAATCAGCTATAAATGTATATTGCAAACTCTAGGGCAACCACTAAATTTTTTTTTAAAAAAAGGTATACAACTTAATATGCTAAGAAGGAAAACAAAAATGAAATAATATAAAATGTCAATTAAAATAAAAGGTATATAAATCCTTCTATTATAAAGACTTATGCATGTGTATGTTTATTGCAGCACTATTCATAATAGCAAAGACATGGAATCAACCTAAATGTCTATCAATGATAGACTGGATAAAGAAAATGTGGCACATATACACCATGGAAATACTATGCAGCCACAAAAAAGAACAAGATCATGTCCTTTTCAGGAATCATGGATGGAGTTGGAGGCCATTATCCTCAGCAAACTAACACAAGAACAGAAAACCAAATACTGCATGTTCTCATTTATAAGCAGGAGCTAAATAATGAAAACATATGGACACATATAGAGGGGAAAAACACACACTAGGTTCTATTGGAAGGTGGAGGATGGGAGGAGGGAGAGGATCAGGAAAAACAAGAAATTAACAACAAATGGATACTAGGCTTAATGCCTGGGTGATGAAATAA
Organism: Pongo pygmaeus; assembly: GCF_028885625.2. Classification (NCBI taxonomy): domain Eukaryota; kingdom Metazoa; phylum Chordata; class Mammalia; order Primates; family Hominidae; genus Pongo; species Pongo pygmaeus. The sequence continues at coordinate 153,797,014 of NC_072378.2, read as the reverse complement.
TCTGTACAACTAACCCCCATGACACAAGTTTACCCATGTAACAAACCTGCACTTATACCCCTGAAATTAAAATAAAAGTGAAAATAAAACTACAAAAGGCAGATTTTAAAAAGTGGAAGACAAAACTAGAAACAAAAAATAAGTGCAATAAAGAAAACAGTAACAACTATGGTAGATACTAATCCAACCATATCAATATTCACTTTGAATGTCACTGATCTAAAAGGACCACTTAAAAGACAGCGATTGTCAGAGTGGATCAAATAAACAAGACCTAACTACATGTTGTCTACCATAAGCCCACTTTAAATATAAAGGTGCATATAGATTAAAAGTAAATGAATGGAGAAAGATATACCATGCTAAGACTATTCAAAAGAAAATGCAGTTATGACACTTGATCTTAGTCAAAAGATTGAGAAGCAATAGAAAGTGCAGTTACAACATAAATTTTGGACAGAGTAGACTGCAAAGCCTGGGAGGGTATGCTTTGGCCATGTGGCAGCTGCAGGTGCGCGAGGTGGTCCTCAAGACACTGGTAAATGGGCAGTGGCCCTGATGCTGGGGTCAGTGTGATGACTGCCAGTGCCTCATGCTTCAGTCCTAGAATCTGCTGCCACCAGTGGCAGCAGCTGTGGGTGGGTGATGTCAACAGGGGTCCAGAGATGTGGGGATGCAGGGGCTGTTGGGCCCCAGGGTACAATGCAGTCTGAAAGGGACTCTCAAAATGACATCAGGCTGTAGCTGCTTAGCACTAACAGGGTGTGTGGGACTCAGTGTGATCTCTCTCTCTGGAAGGACCAATGCTATTGCACAGTTTCCAAGCAGCTTCATATGTTAGTCTCAGGGCCCACAAGGGTCAAAGGCTCTCTTGTGGCTAGGGTTGCACAAGTCTGTGGTGGGAATGTGGATCACTGGGGATCTCTCTCTTACCCATTCCCTGCATTGGAGAGCTTCTCTGGGATCCCAGCCAATGCCAGCCCAACAGACTGCCTGGCTTTGCTTTCCTTCCTTGCCTCAGGTGTTTCCAGGCACTTCTCTGTGGATTCCAGTGTTCTCTCTTAGATGATCTATTCAAAGTATGATTATCTACTTGCTATTTTGATTCTCCCAAAAGGTGAGTGGAGGAGGTGAGTGTTAAATGCATCTAGGCAACCATCTTGAGCACCCCCGCAAACTTGAAGTGTAAAAATTGTTACATTTTATTGTATGTGACTCCACCTCAATAGTAGAACCATATACAATAAAATAGTAATTTTTTAAAAGGCCTAGAAGATAAAGTAGAAAATTCTAATTTTTAAATTTATATATTTTCTTGTGCTATAGCTGATCAAGCCATTATACCTAGATGTAAAGCGTTGAAGGCAAAGACCATGTCTCTTACCCTCTTTACTCCCAGCTTACACAATTACAGGCTCACAGGAAATGCCTCCCATCTGCTGAAAAGAAGAATGGATTTTTTTATTTGGAGATTTTATCTTCTATTTCTTTGGCTTCTTTTGCGTATACTGTGTATATTATAGTGATAATAACCATTATCATTCATATAACATGTTTAAATTTTAAAGTTTTCAAACAGTTTATTTCATGTTATCTTCATAGCAGCCCTATGAAGTACACAAGTCTATAGTAAATTTACCCCAAAAGAAGCTTTCTTATAAATTCAGGCCAAATTTTCCTTCCTCTTCATGAAATTTTACCATGACAATTGCTAATCTATAACATATCAACATTCTTTTTAATGATGAAGCAACAAGCATGCGTTGGATTAATATGTAAAAGGAATGAGAATAAAATTATATTACTGTGTCATTATTTACTCAGCAAATATGGAGACAGCAGAGACAGTAGCCTTTATGTGGTGTGCATTTACATTAAGAACAAGATAATAATCATGGTTGAGAGTTTCAAAGAACCTAAGAGAAACACACAAACATGTCATTGAAAGGAGACACACAAACATGTCATTGAAACATGTCATTGAAAGGAGACACACAAACATGTCATTGAAAGGAGATGAAATAAGTGCATGGCAGAGACACCAAAAGAGCTAAAAAAAAAAAAAAAAAAAAAAAAAAAAGCACATGGCAGGCTCATCTGACATAGAACAGCAAAACAGCATTGGGGGTAAGTGGGAATCAGTATCCATTCAGATTTTCTAGACGAAATAAATTTAAGATGCGATCTTACACAGGAAATCAAGAGAAGGAAAAATAAATCACGAGAGCATTTCAGGCAGAAGGAATCACATGGGTAATACACAGCAGTGAAAGAGCATGGCCTCATGAAAGAAAAATAAAGCCAAAGGCCATTAAAAATAGATTAAAGAAGCATATGATTAGGTTAGGAGAACAATTGGCGTGTTATCAAGGAAAAGGTGAGAGAAGATAGTGACTTGGACTACAGGAATGGCAGTCAGGATGTATCATGAAGTGGTTAGAGACAGCCTGATGGATCAGCGAGGCTGCGGGTTAGAAAAGGGAATAACTGCCTGCGGAGCCCAAAATGACAGTGTCCAGCCATCAGCTGGATAAGAGTTTCAATCAGAAAAGAGAGTTTGAGGTACAGATTTGACAATGATAACGGCAAGTATAGATTGTAACTGAAGTCATGGGAATGGATGTGATAGCCCAGAAAGAATACAAGGAACTCAACAGCAAATCTATCTAGCAGAGCCCATTTATTCTGTTTAGCCACAGATTACTTTTTTCTTCTTTCTTTTTCTTGTTTCTTTTCATTATTTATTGAATTTAAATATGCTTAAGCAATGTATGCACATTCTACCTGGCTACAAAGTACATCATGACCTACAGTATTCCACTGTCCTACTTCACACATTTATGATATTTGCTTGGATCTTGTTTGCTGTGCCCAGTGTGGTGAGGAGTGCACAGCTTTAAAAAGAATGTCGCAAATAGCAGCACTTAAGGGAGGAAAGAAAAAGTCTAATCTTAATAGAGATAGTGAAGGAGCAGCCAGGAAAGTGAAGGGGAACCAGAAATGTATAGTTTCATAACAGAGATCAACCATGTCAAATGTCAATGAAGATAGGCAAGATGAGGACTGAAATATTCGCTATGGGTTTTGTGATGAGGAGGTCATTGGTGACCCTAATATGGTATTAGGTGCAGAAGTCAAATTGTGATGGGATTATGAATAAGTGGGTTCAGAAAATAGAGCAAGCACGAAAAGACAGTCATTTCAACATGCTTGTCTATCTAGGATGGAAAGAGCTTGTGCTAGAAGAAAGAATTGAGTCACGGGAAGATTCTTAAAACTAGTATTATAGAATCAATAAGACTTTTGATGGATGTCTTTGTTTATCTCATTTTAATATATCTAATATCAGGAGACCATTTAAAACAAATGAATCTGAGAGCCATGGTCAGTCAGGTGAGGCTGTGGTGAGAGTTGTGACATACTTTTCTTTACCTGACCATATTGACATCACTTCAATTGAGACATGTACATCATTAGTACTATATATGATGGTTAATGCCTTTAAAAGGATTACATTATAATTACCCAAAAAAGCACCAAAACAGTAGCATAGTATAAGGTAAAAATCTATGTCCAAGAATTCTTAATGAACTCATTTATTCAGAATAACATAGAAAATTCCAATAAGACAGGATTGTATTATGGTTTTATTGACACCATTTATTTTCTAAAGATACATACAAAATAGGCCATTAGACAATCAATGTGATATTAGATTTGAAATACCTTTTGATATCACAATACACGAATATATTTTTCTTTTTTTTTTAATTTTTTTTATTATTATTATTATACTTTAGGTTTTATGGTACATGTGCACAATGTGCAGGTAAGTTACATATGTATACATGTGCCATGCTGGTGCGCTGCACCCACTAACTCGTCATCTAGCATTAGGTATATCTCTCAATGCTATCCCTTCCCCCTCCCACCACCCCACAACAGTCCCCAAAGTGTGATGTTCCCCTTCCTGTGTCCATGTGTTCTCATTGTTCAATTCCCACCTATGAGTGAGAATATGCGGTGTTTGGCCTTTTGTTCTTGCGATAGTTTACTGAGAATGATGATTTCCAATTTCATCCATGTCCCTACAAAGGACATGAACTCATCATTCTTTATGGCTGCGTAGTATTCCATGGTGTATATGTGCCACATTTTCTTAATCCAGTCTATCATTGTTGGACATGTGGGTTGGTTCCAAGTCTTTGCTATTGTGAATAATGCTGCAATAAACATACGTGTGCATGTGTCTTTATAGCAGCATGATTTATAGTCCTTTGGGTATATACCCAGTAATGGGATGGCTGGGTCGAATGGAATTTCTAGTTCTAGATCCCTGAGGAATCGCCACACTTACTTCCACAAGAGTTGAACTAGTTTACAGTCCCACCAACAGTGTAAAAGTGTTCCTATTTCTCCACATCCTCTCCAGCACCTGTTGTTTCCTGACTTTTTAATGATTGCCATTCTAACAGGTGTGAGATGGTATCTCATTGCGGTTTTGATTTGCATTTCTCTGATGGCCAGTGATGGTGAGCATTTTTTCATGTGTTTTTTGGCTGCATAAATGTCTTCTTTTGAGAAGTGTCTGTTCATGTCCTTCACCCACTTTTTGATGGGATTGTTTGTTTTTTTCTTGTAAATTTGTTGGAGTTCATTGTAGATTCTGGATATTAGCCCTTTGTCAGATGAGTAGGTTGCGAAAATTTTCTCCCATTTTGTAGGTTGCCTGTTCACTCTGATGGTAGTTTCCTTTGCTGTGCAGAAGCTCTTTAGTTTAATTAGATCCCATTTGTCAATTTTGGCTTTTGTTGCCATTGCTTTTGGTGTTTTAGACATGAAGTCCTTGCCCATGCCTATGTCCTGAATGGTAACGCCTAGGTTTTCTTCTAGGGTTTTTATGGTTTTAGGTCTAATATTTAAGTCTTTAATCCATCTTGAATTGATTTTTGTATAAGGTGTAAGGAAGGGATCCAGTTTCAGCTTTCTACATATGGCTAGCCAGTTTTCCCAGCACCATTTATTAAATAGGGAATCCTTTCCCCATTTCTTGTTTTTCTCAGGTTTGTCAAAGATCAGATAGTTGTAGATATGTGGCATTATTTCTGACGGCTCTGTTCTGTTCCATTGATCTGTATCTCTGTTTTGGTACCAGAACCATGCTGTTTTGGTTACTGTAGCCTTGTAGTATAGTTTGAAGTCAGGTAGTGTGATGCCTCCAGCTTTGTTCTTTTGGCTTAGGATTGACTTGGCGATGCGGGCTCTTTTTTGGTTCCATATGAACTTTAAAGTAGTTTTTTCCAATTCTGTGAAGAAAGTCATTGGTAGCTTGATGGGGATGGCATTGAATCTGTAAATTACCTTGGGAAGGATGGCCATTTTCACGATATTGATTCTTCCTACCCATGAGCATGGAATGTTCTTCCACTTGTTTGTATCCTCTTTTGTTTCCTTGAGCAGTGGTTTGTAGTTCTCCTTGAAGAGGTCCTTCACATCCCTTGTAAGTTGGATTCCTAGGTATTTTATTCTCTTTGAAGCAATTGTGAATGGGAGTTCACTCATGATTTGGCTCTCTGTTTGTCTGTTATTGATGTATAAGAATGCTTGTGATTTTTGTACATTGATTTTGTATCCTGAGACTTTGCTGAAGTTGCTTATCAGCTTAAGGAGATTTTGGGCTGAGACAATGGGGTTTTCTAGATATACAATCATGTCGTCTGCAAACAGGGACAATTTGACTTCCTCTTTTCCTAATTGAATACCCTTTATTTCCTTCTCCTGCCTAATTGCCCTGGCCAGAACTTCCAACACTATGTTGAATAGAAGTGGTGAGAGAGGGCATCCCTGTCTTGTGCCAGTTTTCAAAGGGAATGCTTCCAGTTTTTGCCCATTCAGTATGATATTGGCTGTGGGTTTGTCATAGATAGCTCTTATTATTTTGAGATACGTCCCATCAATACCTAATTTATTGAGAGTTTTTAGCATGAAGTGTTGTTGAATTTTCTCAAAGGCCTTTTCTGCATCTATTGAGATAATCATGTGATTTTTGTCTTTGGTTCTGTTTATATGCTGGATTACATTTATTGATTTGCGTATATTGAACCAGCCTTGCATCCCAGGGATGAAGCCCACTTGATCATGGTGGATAAGCTTTTTGATGTGCTGCTGGATTCTGTTTGCCAGTATTTTATTGAGGATTTTTGCATCAATGTTCATCAAGGATATTGGTCTAAAATTCTCTTTTTTTGTTGTGTCTCTGCCAGGCTTTGGTATCAGGATGATGCTGACCTCATAAAATGAGTTAGGGAGGATTCCCTCTTTTTCTATTGATTGGAATAGTTTCAGAAGGAATGGTACCAGCTCCTCCTTGTACCTCTGGTAGAATTCGGCTGTGAACCCATCTGGTCCTGGACTTTTTTTGGTTGGTAAGCTATTGATTATTGCCACAATTTCAGCTCCTGTTATTGGTCTATTCAGAGATTCAACTTCTTCCTGGTTTAGTCTTGGGAGGGTGTATGTGTTGAGGAATTTATCCATTTCTTCTAGATTTTCTAGTTTATTTGCATAGAGGTGTTTGTAATATTCTCTGATGGTAGTTTGTATTTCTGTGGGATCGGTGGTGATATCCCCTTTATCATTTTTTATTGCATCTATTTGATTCTTCTCTCTTTTTTTCTTTATTAATCTTGCTAGCGGTCTATCAATTTTGTTGATCCTTTCAAAAAACCAGCTCCTGGATTCATTTGTTTTTTGAAGGGTTTTTTGTGTCTCTATTTCCTTCAGTTCTGCTCTGATTTTAGTTATTTCTTGCCTTCTGCTAGCTTTTGAATGTGTTTGCTTTTGTTTTTCTAGTTCTTTTAATTGTGATGTTAGGGTGTCAATTTTGGATCTTTCCTGCTTTCTCTTGTGGGCATTTAGTGCTATAAATTTCCCTCTACACACTGCTTTGAATGCATCCCAGAGATTCTGGTGTGTTGTGTCTTGGTTCCCGTTGGTTTCAAAGAACATCTTTATTTCTGCCTTCATTTCGTTATGTACCCAGTAGTCATTCAGGAGCAGGTTGTTCAGTTTCCATGTAGTTGAGCGGTTTTGAGTGAGATTCTTAATCCTGAGTTCTAGCTTGATTGCACTGTGATCTGAGAGAGTTTGTTATAATTTCTGTTCTTTCACATTCATTGAGGAGAGCTTTACTTCCAAGTATGTGGTCAATTTTGGAATAGGTGTGGTGTGGTGCTGAAAAAAATGTATATTCTGTTGATTTGGGGTGGAGAGTTCTGTAGATGTCTATTAGGTCTGCTTGGTGCAGAGCTGAGTTCAATTCCTGGGTATCCTTGTTGACTTTCTGTCTCGTTGATCTGTCTAATGTTGACAGTGGGGTGTTCAAGTCTCCCATTATTAATGTGTGGGAGTCTAAGTCTCTTTGTAGGTCACTCAGGACTTGCTTTATGAATCTGGGTGCTCCTGTATTGGGTGCATATATATTTAGGATAGTTAGCTCGTCTTGTTGAATTAATCCCTTTACCATTATGTAATGGCCTTGTCTCTTTTGATCTTTGTTGGTTTAAAGTCTGTTTTATCAGAGACTAGGATTGCAACCCCTGCCCTTTTTTGTTTTCCATTTGCTTGGTAGATCTTCCTCCATCCTTTCATTTTGAGCCTATGTGTGTCTGTGCACGTGAGATGGGTTTCCTGAATACAGCACACTGATGGGTCTTGAGTCTTTATCCAATTTGCCAGTCTGTGTCTTTTAATTGGAGCATTTAGTCCATTTACATTTAAAGTTAATATTGTTATGTGTGAATTTGATCCTGTCATTATGATGTTAGCTGGTTATTTTGCTCGTTAGTTGATGCAGTCTCTTCCTAGTCTCGATGGTCTTTACATTTTGGCATGATTTTGCAGTGGCTGGTACCGGTTGTGCCTTTCCATGTTTAGCGCTTCCTTCAGGAGCTCTTTTAGGGCAGGCCTGGTGGTGACAAAATCTCTCAGCATTTGCTTGTCTGTAAAGGATTTTATTTCTCCTTCACTTATGAAGCTTAGTTTGGCTGGATATGAAATTCTGGGTTGAAAATTCTTTTCTTTAAGAATGTTGAATATTGGCCCCCACTCTATTCTGGCTTGTAGGGTTTCTGCCGAGAGATCTGCTGTTAGTCTGATGGGCTTCTCTTTGTGGGTAACGCAACCTTTCTCTCTGGCTGCCCTTAACATTTTTTCCTTCATTTCAACTTTGGTGAATCTGACAAGTATATGTCTTGGAGTTGCTCTTCTCGAGGAGTATCTTTGTGGCGTTCTCTGTATTTCCTGAATCTGAATGTTGGCCTGTCTTCCTAGATTGGGGAAGTTCTCCTGGATAATATCCTGCAGAGTGTTTTCCAACTTGTTTCCATTCTCCCCGTCACTTTCAGGTACACCAATCAGATGTAGATTTGGTCTTTTCACATAGTCCCACATTTCTTGGAGGCTTTGCTCATTTCTTTTTATTCTTTTTTCTCTAAACTTCCCTTCTCACTTCATTTCATTCATTTCATCTTCCAGGGCTGATACCCTTTCTTCCATTTGATCGCATCGGCTCCTGAGGCTTCTGCATTCTTCACGTAGTTCTCGAGCCTTGGTCTTCAGCTCCATCAGCTCCTTTAAGCATTTCTCTGTATTGGTTATTCTAGTTATACATTCTTCTAAATTTTTTTCAAAGTTTTCAACTTCTTTGCCTTTGGTTTGACTATCCTCCCATAGCTTGGAGTAATTTGATCGTCTGAAGCCTTCTTCTCTCAGCTTGTCAAAGTCATTCTCCGTCCAGCTTTGTTCCGTTGCTGGTGAGGAACTGCGTTCCTTTGGAGGAGGAGAGGTACTCTGCTTTTTAGAGTTTCCAGTTTTTCTGCTCTGTTTTTTCCCCATCTTTGTGGTTTTATCTACTTTTGGTCTTTGATGATGGTGATGTACAGATGGGTTTTTGGTGTGGATGTCCTTTCTGTTAGTTTTCCTTCTAACAGACAGGACCCTCAGCTGCAGGTCTGTTGGAGTACCTGGCCGGCCCTGTGAGGTGTCAGTCTGCCCCTGCTGGGGAGTGCCTCCCAGTTAGGCTGCTTGGGGGTCAGGGGTCGGGGACCCACTTGAGGAGGCAGTCAGCCCGTTCTCAGATCTCCAGCTGCGTGCTGGGAGAACCACTGCTCTCCTCAAAGCTGTCAGACAGGGACATTTAAGTCTGCAGAGGTTACTACTGTCTTTTTGTTTGTCTGTGCCCTGCCCCCAGAGGTGGAGCCTACAGATGCAGGCAGGCCTCCTTGAGCTGTGGTGGGCTCCACCCAGTTGGAGCTTCCAGGCTGCTTTGTTTACCTAAGGGAGCCTGGGCAATGGCGGGCGCCCCTCCTCCAGCCTCGCTGCCGACTTGCTGTTTGATCTCAGACTGCTGTGCTAGCAATCAGCGAGACTCCGTGGGCGTAGGACCCTCTGAGCCAGGTGCGGGCTATACTCTCCTGGGGCACCGTTTCCTAAGCCCGTCGGAAAAGCACAGTATTCGGGTGGGAGTGGCCCGATTTTCCAGGTGCCGTCTGTCACCCCTGGAAAGGGGACTCCCTGACCCCTTGCGCTTCCCGAGTGAGGCAATGCCTCGCCCCTGCTTCGGCTGGCGCACGGTGCACTCACCCACTGACCTGCGCCCACTGTCTGGCACTCCCTAGTGAGATGAACACGGTACCTCAGATGGAAATGCAGAAATCACCTGTCTTCTGCGTTGCTCACGCTGGGAGCTGTAGACCGGAGCTGTTCCTATTCGGCCATCTTGGCTCCTCCCCCACGAATATATTTTTCTTAAAAAATGCCAATAAATACAGATTTTTAGTTCCCCCACCAGTCCAAGAAAGTTTCTCTTACTCATGCTAACAAAAAACTTTTTGATATATATCTTTTATATCTTTTCTATGCATTGAAATACACCTGTAAATATTAAGATAAAACATGCAATCGTTTTGGTGTTTCTTTTCTCCATTAAATACTATTATTTTGGATTTTTATAGCTACCTTATTTCTCACATGACTAGTGCTACATTTTATTGAAGGAATGGGGAAAAGTATAAGCATATACTAGAGGGAGTTTAAATCAATACAAACTCAAGAAGAATTTTGGAAATACATATGACCATTTAAAATGTGTATATCATATAACCTAAAATACCACTATTTAGTCCTACCCTAATGAAAAACTCCCACCTATGCAAAAAGGAGGCACACTGGTCTATTTATAATAGGGAAAAGTTGAAACATCATACGTGTTTCAGAAAGGAAATGGATACAATGAATAAACAAACACCTGAAATATTCATGCTATGGAGTACTGGGCAGCAGTATAAAAAGAATGAAGCTGACCAGTGTATACAGATATGTGTAGTTTCCCAAGACCTCTTATTAAGGTTTTCTGTTTGTTTGTGTTTTTAAATGGAATTCACAAGGATACTTAAATGCTAACAGGAATGAAACCTTAAATCAGGTAAAGAGAAAGGAAACAGAGAAGGGATATTAGTACCTTTGAGGTCCCTGAGGAAATATCGGAATCAGAACGATGGCTAGAGATTAAAACTTCTCTAACAGGAGAAAACAAGAAAGGACAGGTATAAACACTGATAAGCAAAGTTTTTATTCTACTCTTCTCCCAGTTTTCTCTGTCTTAACAAGGGTTTCGTGTTAAAAACCCACTCGCCCAATCTGACTAGCTCTTGTGTCTTCGATGTTTCTGGAATACTCTATATTAGCTTCCCAGGGCTGCCATAGCAAATTACTATGAACTGAAAGCTTCATAACAACAAGAATTTATTCTATCACAGTTCTAGAGTCCAGATGTCAGAAATCAAGGTGTCAGCAGTGTCATGCCCTCTCCTAAGCCTCTCGGAGAGAATCCATCCTTGTCTCTTGAAACTTCTGGTGACTCCAGGTACCTCTTGGCTTGTAAGAGTATAACGCTGCCTCGGTCTTCACAGGGCCTTCTCCTCTGTGTCTCTCCTCATCTGTCTGTGTCTTCTCTCATATAAGGACCCCTGTTGTTGTATTTAGGCCCCACCTTACTCCAAAGTGATCTCATCCTGAGATGCTTAGCCTAATTATATCTGCAAAGACCCTTGTTTCCAAAAAAGGTCACATTTACAGGCTCTGAAGATTAGAATGTGGACGTATCTTCAAGGGGCCACAATTCAACCCACTAAATCCTCTATTAAATTTTTTTTCCTTTTTGGTAAGAACCTAGTTTCCCTATTTTTATGTTTGAAAATTGTATAACTTTAAATCTTAAAAGAAACACATATCAAAATTAAAATATAGTGTGCACAGAATGGTTAGAGAAGTCTGGTGTTGGATGGGCTTGGTATCCAATGCTATTTGTCAATGAAAGAGAAGCAGGAAGAAAGGAATTCCTGAAAAAAGAAACTGTCTTGTCAATAGAAATTTTTATTATATGAAAAAGATAGTTATGGTCGTTTGAAAAGGAAGGTAACTAGAAGATTGCAAAAAATATAATATGGGAAAGGCCTAATCTATAAAAGAATCATTGCACAGTTTACTTTTCTTTCACACATACAAACAAGGTCAGCTGGATATGATTGTCCTGATAATCTTAAAATGTCAAAAAAAAGTCACTATCTGGTCAATTAAACTATCTTTTGCCTTCTTTATGTGATCCAAGGAGTCAAAGAGAAAACTGTTGTAAGGAGAATGTCTCCTACTGGTAATGCTGCTGACAACCATCCATCTTGTGTTGTTTGCTATTAGGACATGTATCTCATTTTCCTTGCTAGATTAAAAACTCCATGAGAACTAGAACATAGAATCTAATACTTTCTATCTCGCATCCATATTGCCGAGCATATGCTCAAAAAAACAGAAATATTTTCTTCACTTGAAAACTGAGGAAACAAAAATTTGACATTTGAGCACTGGTTTTGTAATGTTGGGAAGAGAAAACCATGTCTCCTTGTTGACTGAGCTATTAATTCCAAAGACACTTGGAGCAGAGTCTCTCCTTTAACTACAAAGAGCTGCTGAGTGCTGGTGAGTGGCAACTGGCATGAAGCCTCAGGAGAGCGAGGCCAAGGGAGCCCGAACCCTCACCACAAGCCCACGCCACACTCTTAGCAGGCCCTGTCCCACTGAGAAACTCACAAGTTTCTGAGTTTTATCTTTCTCAGAGATCAAGGTAATGTAAGAATCAAACAAAATAATGTAAGAATCAAACGAAATAATGTAAGTTGGGGCTTTTAAAAGGGTAAAGAATGGTATCTCTGTGGAATGCAGATCTATTTTGTTACTACACACTGAGTAACCTGTGCTAAACACATTGTAACAAATAAGCATAAGTGATCTTAGAAGCAGATACATAAGGAGCTATATTTAAGCAACAAGGCTACTCTAAGCATGTGCTGGTGGTGTCTCTATGCATTCCGTTGCCCAGTCTGTTTGTTTTGTTTTGTTTTGATTTAAATAATAAACCATGAGTCTATTAAAAGACATTCCTCTGCTAAATTCGCATCTCAGAAGGTTAACTAAAGACAAAGGGAGTCAACCTGATTCAGGTTGCTGAGAACTGTTTTAAAGGAATTATCGATCAAAACTATTGCTCCAGGAGGTACTGGCAATAGATCAGTAAAAAATTGCTTTATTTATGGGTCTGAAAGAGGCAGCAGGGAAGAGGAAAATCTATCTCAGCTCTTTTTGTGCAGCCTGGCTTTACAAATAAGATACCAAAGGAAGGAGAGAATCCAATAAACCTCTTCATTCGATGTTTCTTTCCTTTCTTGAGGATATGCTCATAACACCAGAAAGCTTTTTATGGCACAAAATGACACAGTAGGAAGAACAGCCTCACAAACCATCTAGCTAATTTTCCCAAGAAACCGCAGAAATAAGAAGATGTTCCTCTCTTAACACCTTCCCAGTTTCACAGTATATACCTGAACAGTCCCTGAAGGATTTAGTGTGTATAGCAATGCAAGGCACAGATAGACAGGATAAAGCATCCTGAGGTTTACAACGCATTTAGCACAAGGCTGTTGGTCAGCAACAGTGTGATAAAATCCATAAAAATGACCATCTAACTTGTAAGAATAATCAATATAATAAAAGTAAGACTATTAAATAATTAAATAACTATATTATGACTTATTACAGAAGCTTTTTTTGGGAGGGGGAATGGAGGATTGAGTCCAGGCTATATTTAATAAACCATAGTGACTAACATAGCCTTCAGTGAGGAAAGATATCTGTTTTTTCTGTAAGTGCACATGGAGAATGGGCAGTAGGAATTCAAAAAAAAATTGGAAAGAGTGGATATCCAGGCACTTGTTTACAAAATAGTACATCTGAAAGATCCATTGATGTTGACAGTATCAGAGAAATACATTTCCCTAGGGTGTTGACTTAAGTAGTTTCCCTTCACATCAAAGTTCTGGTGTGCCATCCACCTGGCTCCACTGCTGAAAACCTGCTGATGACCTCTTCTCAGGATTTGTAGTTGTATCTGATATGTCCTAGTAGACCAAAATGACTAATCAAAATGTTCTAAATAAGACACTTGAAAAGTGAATCGTGATTAATTGCCCTTCAAATGTGGTTCACTTAGCCTAAATACATAGCAATCACCTAAGAAAGGCCCTTCTGTTAAAACACCTTCAATGACACAGTCACCCGTAATTTCAGAGACCTCTCCTGCTGCAACCTGTGTTAGGAATTAGAAGTTGGGTTTCTAATTTCATACCAACTAACCACTTTAGTAGATCTTTATCTACTATTTTATGCTACCTATTTTTGTTCTCTTTTAAAACACTGTCTTTGTTATCATATTATTTTTTCCTAAAGCCAAGTTAATTCTTGAGGAAGAATAAGTTCTGAAATTATTTTAATTAAAATTCCATGATGACATGGAAAACCTGCTCTTTTAGTATTCAAGACATTGCCTTTATTTTTTCATTTGGCTAAAAAGAATTATTACACCAGCTGAATACAGCAAATTTCCCATGTGTGTTAGTCTGCTCTCACACTGCTATAAAGAACTACCTGAGACTGGGTAATTTATAAAGAAAAGAGGTTTAATTGACTCACAGTTCTTCAGGTTGTACAGGAGGCATGGTTGGGGAGACCTCAAGAAACTTGCAATCATGGCAGAAGGTAAAGGGGAAGCAAACACATCTTAACATGGGGGCAGGAGAAAGAGAGAGTGAAGAGGGAAGTTTTACACACAATCAACGAGATCTCATGACAAATCTCACAAAACAGCACTAGAGGATTGGTGCTAAACCTTTAGATCCAATCATCTCCCACGAGGCCACACCTCTAACACTGGGGATTAAAATTCAACATGAAATTTGGGTGGGGATACAGAGCTAAACGATATCACCATGTGTGGAACATAACTTATTATCTTGCTTCTTAACACTATTCTTCGTTCTGAATTCATAATATCTAATCAACAATGATTTGCCAAGAATTTCCAGGTAATTCACCACCTATATCATGACTCAAGCAAAACACCACGCACAATGAATCCTCATTTCTCCTCTCCTCATCCTTTTTACCTAGTCTTTTACCAAATGCAGCACTTTTCATTTTATATAATAATTATAAAAGTAGTATAAAATATTCCCTTATACACTTTACCAAATTCCTGAAATGTTAATCTATTATGCTTTATCATTCTTGCATGTTTCATCCTTCTTGATGCAACCTATCAGAAGGCACATTTTATCACTCTGTCCCATTGTTGGTGATGTTAATTTTGATCACTCCGTTAAGGTGGTGTCTTCTAGGTTTCTTCATGGTTAAGCTATTTTTCCCCTTGTAGTTAACATTTCTTGTGGGAAGATAATTTAAGATTGTATAAATATAGTATTTTCTATAATATCATCTTCCTTTCATTTTAATGTTCATTTATGATTCTTTCCTGAAAAAATTTATTGTAATTATTGGCAAACGGCGATTTCCTAATCATTTCTCCTACGTTTTTAATTATAATCCCCTCTAGACAAGAACTTTCCTTTCAATTTATTTAGTCATTTTTTCATGTCAGTGTGAACTCATTGATTTTTTTTATGTGATGGGTTGCAATTTTTAGTATCATTAACTGTGTTGTTGTTCAAATTTTCCTCATATTTAAGATGATCCCTATGTCTTTTTTACATATCCCCATCACTTTTTGAGATTTCAGTAATCATAGATACTCCAGACTCACCTTGTGCTACCCCATCTGTTAGTTTGCTATGACTGCTCTACAAGGCACCACAGACCAGGGGGTGAAAACAACAGCAATGTGTCATCTCACAGTTTTGAAGGTTAGAACTTCAAAATCAAGGTGTCAGCATGGCAGTTTCCTTCTGAGGGCCATGAGGAAAAGATTGGTTCCAGTCCTCTCTGTTTGGCTTATAGAAGGCCACCTCTTCCTGCGTCTCTTCACATTGTCTTCCCTCTTCACATGTCTCTGTATCTTTGAGTGGAATTTTCCCTTTACACACCAGTCATTTTGGATTAGGACCTGCCTTAATGACCTCATCTTAATTAAATATACCTGTAATGACCCTATTTCCAAATAAGGTTATATTGTAAAATTCTGGGGGTTTGTACTTCAACCTATGAATTTAAGGAGGACAGAGTTCAACTCATAGCACTGTCTCACCACTGGAATCAGCCATTTCTCCAAGGAGGCCTGGCTCCTTTTATTAGAAATTGACATTTAGAAACTAGCTTCCAGGTGCTAGATGGGCTCACTAATTTTAGGATGTATAGCTTCTACACCCTCTCAGTGGACAGAGATTTTAAAAAGTGTATATATGCAAACATATTTATGTCTACATATGTATCTAGATCTAGATCTAGATACATATACACACATGTATCTAGATTTAGATACATGTATGTATATATACCTGTACATACTGAGTTCATGCTGAGACCTACAATTCTAATCCAATACCACAGGACTTATTCTAACCTTCTCCTTTACCTTCTCTTAAGCTTGCCTTCAATAGATAGAAAAGTAGCTCTCGTTTTTCATGGTAATTTATTTTCTCAGACCAAGAATGCACATCTGGTAGTTTTAGAATTAACATGTCATACCACTGTGAAAAGCAAGCATTCAGAGCTTCCAGCTCAGCAAGTAAGGAACTTGGAAGTTGTCACTTTGTGCAAAAAGCAAGTAAAAAGCTGAACAAACTGAAAAATCAACAACTCTTCTTAGATCCAGAGAAGTGAGGTCACAGGACAAACTGCTGCCCCCAAATTGGATAGAAGACAGGTTAGTGCAGAAAATCACAGCTTACAAGACCAGAAACTTCCAGCAAAAACCTTCCAGGGCTGAAAACCCTGAACTGTAATTGATGAATTGCCAGAGGCTCATAGCAAATAACTCTGAGAGTCAAAAACTCCAGGGGGCTCAATCATAAGAGGCGCCTACATTGGTGAGTTTTACTTCAGGAGCTCAACCAGATTCTCACAGTGAATATTGAAGAAAAATTTTCTGGGGCTTATAGCAGAGGGAGGAAAAAGGAAACATTTTGAAATACACCAGAGCATTTTGTCCTTCTTAACAAGAGCTGCCCTCAAGAGAAACTGCCATATCAGAGTCTAAGCTATTGGGGTTCTATCAGTGCCTAACTGACATGGGAGAAGGGAAATACCCAACTCCAGCCTAGTCTAGCCATCCTGTCCCACCTATGAAGGGTGGAGGTAGACTGAGAAGCACTTGTGAAATTCATAGTTCAGAGGCACAGGCTCACTAAAAGACTGAGACCTAATCATAGGACTATAGACTACTTCCCCTTCCCCACACCTCACCAACACGTTAGTAAAGGCTCATTTCCTGTTGTTCCCTTGACCCAGTACATAACGTTTGGCTACTAAGAAAAAATTACAAGCCATGTTAAAAGGCAAAAAAAAAAAAAAAAAAAACCCAACAAAACAAATACCACAGTTTAAAGACAGACCAAGCATCAGAACCAGACCCAGCTATGCCAGGGATGTCGGAATCATCAGAACCAGAATTTAAAACAACTATAATTAGTATGCTAAGAACTCTAATAGATAAAGTAGATAGCATTCAAGAGCAGTTACGCAGTACAAGCAGAACAATAGAAATTTTAAGAAAAATAAAAGAAATAGTAGAGGTCAAAAACACTGTAATAGAAATAAAGAATGCCTTTGATGGGCTCACTGGTATATAGGACACAACTGAGGAATGACCCTGAGCTTCAGGATATGTAACTAGAAACTTCAAAAATGAAAATGGAAAGAGAAAAGGGACTGAAAAAAAAAAAACAAACAGAATGTCCAAGAACTGTGGGAAAACTAAAAAAGGTAACCTGTGTAAAGAAAAGAGAGAGAAAGAAACAGAAGAAATATTTGAAGCACTAATGACTGATAATTTCCTCAAATTAATATCAGATTCCAAACAACAGAGCCAGGAATCCCAGAGAATATCAAGCAGGATAAATTCTTTATAAAAAAACAAACAAACAAAAAACAAAAGCAAAAAAGCATATCATATTCAAACGACAGAAAATCCAAAATTAAGAAAAATTAAAATAACTCAGAGGAAGAAAACAGCTTATCTATCTATAACCTGTTACATTCTATTTCTAGAACTTGCATTCTAGTTGGGGTACTTCTAATTTCCTACAATATTTTAAAATCCATCCAGTTTCAATGTAGGCCTATATTCATTGGTTTATTCAATAATGCTTGATACATATTTAGTGAATACCTACTGTGGTGTGTCAGACGCTGTTTTAGCTCCTTGCAAATCACAGAGGTCTAGTGGAACTGGAAGTTCAACTAAAATCACCTCATCATTGGGTTCACTCTTCTATATCTCCTCTTAGACAACATCCCTTCTCTCCAACTGCTGCTTTATGTTGCTTGGAAATATAAATATTTTTGTGCACACTTCCAATTACATATCTATAATGGCGCTCCATTGACAACAAGATAAATTCCAGCCTCTTTAATATGACATTAAAGACCGTTTGAAACCTTATCACTCTACCCAAACAGTTTCATCCCTTGTCAGGATCTAACCGTCACTCAAATACTCCAGCGTGCACGTTGACATTTCTGTCACCTGGCAAATGGAGCTCCCTATTCCTGTGATACTCTTTATTCTCCCTACCACAACCTCCCACTCAAATTTCCCAAAGTAGAATTAATACTTTCTTCCTGGACGTTTCCCAAACATACGCAATGGGCTTCTTTCCAAAGGCCCACAGTCTCATTCCTCACAAGCTGTGAATGTCCCCAGGGCAGATGGTTATATGTATCCACAGCAGGATATCAGTAATGGTGTTTTGAATGAATAAAAGACAATATTTTTTAGTAAAGGCTTGCAAAATCTTTATTTTTCTAGGAGGAGATTAAGGCCCTAGCAAAGGTCCCATAATTGCTCCTCTTTAAATCACCTTGGTCATTCCCCTTGGAGAATGACAGCAGCACTGTGAGACTTAACACTTTTGCTACGGCTGTTCTGCCAGAGGTTTGCCAGCGATCCCATGAAGGCCTTTTTGAAAGAACCACAGTTTAGCAAAAAAAAAAACAAAGCACTCTACTCATGAAAAATTTAGAGAAAAACTGTTTTCCTATTTAATGAGAAGAAATAATCAATTAAATCATTCTATTCCGGTCCCCTTTCTATAAGAACTATAAGAACATGAATTCTCGAAGCTTACTGTGTAAC
Source organism: Pongo pygmaeus (assembly GCF_028885625.2). NCBI lineage: Eukaryota > Metazoa > Chordata > Mammalia > Primates > Hominidae > Pongo > Pongo pygmaeus. Next base: position 153,778,320 of record NC_072378.2, on the reverse strand, counting down.
CAACTGTAACAGAAGGGTGGATTTGTTTTACATCATGTTGATGTTAAATCTTGACATGATGACATGATTAATCATTTCAGGTCACAGTTCTAAGTGAGAAGAAAGAGAGTTAGAAAACTCAAAAGTAGAATTTTTTATTGTAAAGAAATACAAAATAGCACTTTTATTAGCATAAAAACTGTTTGCAAAACAAGAAAATGTATGTAAATAAAAATATATATATTTAGTTTCCTATTGCTACTTTATCACCACAAATTTCACGGCAAAAAACAACACAAATTTATTATCTTGCAGTTCCGGAGTCCAGAAGTATGAAGTGGTCTCACTGAGCTAAAAATCAAGTCACCAGCAGAGCCACATTCTTTCTGGAGGCTCTAGTGGGGAATTCCTTTCTTTAACTTTTCTGGCTTCTAGAGGCTACCTGCATCCTTGGCTGTTGGCCACTCCTTCCATCTTCCAAGCCAGTATGGCAACATTTTGATCCTGTTCTTGTTGTCACATATTATTTTCTTCTTCTGCCTTCCTTTCTTATCTTTTAATTAACATTAGGACTACATTGGGCCACCCACATAATCCAAAATAATCTCCTTATTTTGAGGTCAGTCGATTAGTAGCCTTAATTCCATCTGCAAACTAAATTATCCCTTGCCAAGTACCATACCATATTCCCAGGTAACAGCTATTAGGAGAAAGACATCTTGGTAGAGTACTATTCTATTCTGTGTATTTTATATATATACATATATATGGCTACTTTCCAATTATTTAGGAAAATAAAGTATGTATAGAATTTTGAGGTAGAAGATATTATTTCAGGGCAAGGACAGAAGGAAGCAAGCAAATATCAAGCTCAGATATTAAAAACTGAAGGTTACATTACTAATGAAATGTTCTATAAGTTTATTAATAATTGTGTATCTGTAGTTTTGCAGTTAAAAATATGTAGATACTATTGCAATAAATAAAATGCAACTTCATCTCACAGCATTACTGAATTCTCTGGTGCCTTTTGCCTTCACATACTTTATTCAGTCATTATTCTAAAACATTATAACCATGTTGAAAAGTCCACAAAATTGATGGTAAAAAAAAAAAAAAAAAAGAGCTTCCCATATTTAAAGCACTAGCAAGCACTACCACAATTTTTAAATGGTCACCAGCTATAGGAGAAAAAGACTAGGAAGCCCGCCTACTAACAGTAACCAGCAAATAGAGAATGCAGGAGACATCAATCAATCTGTTGCACTTACAGAAACACATTTATGGTGTACCAAGCACAAAGATTAAGGGCAGAGGTTCCACAGACCACCAGCCTAAGTTCAAATCCCCATCTCTTCTACTTATAATTGATCCAAATTAAGTTACTCAGACTTTCTAATTCAAGCTTCCTCATTATAAAAGACACATAATATTTCTAATACTGTAAGGTTATTGTGAGAATTGAATTAGGGAAAATGTATGACACAACCAGCATAGTATGTGGCGCTTGGTACGTGCTCAATACATGGAAATTATTAATCTGCTCTTATTATAAAGTGTCCAGAATAGTTCTCAGATGTGAATACTCCATGACAGAAATCCCGGGTCTTCAGAGTTAAAGGCCATTTGGCTGGGCAAAGGTCTGAATGTCAGTGTGGGGCATCCAACACCAGTCTTTATAGAGTAGAGGGATGGAGAGTAAAGCAAATAACTATCTCTGGATAAAATAAATTTTGAGCATATAGGAAAGGAGGCATACTGAGACAGGTTTTCAGTAACACGTACAAAAATGATGGTGTGAGTTTTACACAATTAAGTCTAATTTTTCTAGTAGAGAAATTTAAAAGAAAAACACTTCCTTCTATTACTAAATAAAAGATAACAATATCAGAAAGGAGTTTTAGGATATGCATGTTTAAATAACTAATTTTCAATAAAACTGAAGATAGTTTTTAAAACTTACTATAAATGTAAAAACTAACATGTGCCTCATCAAAAAGCTCATAAACTCAATCAAAATTCAGCACAGCAAACTGACAAAGTCAACAACTCTGAATGAAAAATAAATTATTTGCTTTCTTTTATTTTTAGAGAATATCCATGAAGAGACTATCCAACTAGATCAAAAGTAAAGACGAAATTGCAGAAGAAATTGAATATGCTAAAGGGGCTTCAAAGTAAATAAAATAAGATTTGCTTTCCTTTTATATATGAGCCTGAAAATCAGTTAGGCCATCAGGAAAGACCTTGGTTAACATGTTACAAAAGAAAATGAGGCAAAAACAAATGGTAACCTAATTATTTGTCTTGCATTTTATGGAAGAAGATAACAGGACAGTTCTCATGATAAGACTGTCTTTGAAGTAGCATCAAATTGTGAAACAATGTAATTGTTCAGGATGTCCTCAAAGTGTGGTATTTGAAAAACTAAATGCAAAGAATTATAAAGATCGCATGCTATCTATGGACAAAATTTTAAAGCCAATAAGCAGTGAAATAATGGAACTGAAAAATTGATAATGTGGGTTTTCTATAAGAATTCCAAAAATACCTGGATATGTATGTCCAAGTCCTCTAAATATGTCAAGACTTTGTAACTAAAATGCCACAGTAGTAAATTCTTAACCAAGCTATCATTGGAGGGAAAACAAAAACAAATTTTCTTAGAGGACAAATGTTAACAAATACACATTTTTTGCACTAGAATTGAGGAGTTGAAGAGTTTGACTAAGCTCCAGACCACTAATTTATTTTGATTATCATGTTAAGGAGTTAATATCCACATTCTTGAGTTTATTTACTAAATTAACTCTTTTCACATAAAAAAACACTTTGGAACAGAAAAGTGTGAGATCAGAGCTCTCACAATCATAGTTGATATTTTAATAAATTATATGGAATAAAACATAGTTCAATCAGCTAGTAAGCCAGCATTATTTTTCAGACACTTGCGTAGTTGCTACAACCTAGACACAGCAAAGAGGTGAGGTCATAGAAGTGCGTAAGTCATGACCTTGCTCTTAAGTAGCTCACACTATCCTAAGAGTGACAACCTCAAATCAAATACCGGTTTATGTGAAAAGGTAGAAGTGTGCACAGAGTGTTACAGGTGCTCAAACTCCCCGATTTGCAGGTCTCACTAACCTTTTGCCAAAACAGAGATCTCAAAATACAGGAACAAAAAGAAGCTAGAAACTGTAAGAGTGTTTAAAATAGCACTGAGTGGCAAATGACATCAACTTTAAAATAAACAGATATATGGAAAGTTGATCCCAGCCCTCCTTATATCACACACCTTGTACTCAGTTTTTATCCAGTTACTGCCTCTGAGAGGCATTGCAAACCAATTCTAAGAATCTGCAACTCCCTCTGAACCAAATATACTTAATGCAATACTTGTCTTTAAACCTTATGATAAATGGAATGATGAAAAAAATCCACAGAGGCATCCTTAAAGAGATTCAAAACACAGAAAAGGCTCTTTTATAATGACTTTCTCCAAGACATGACTGCATTGCTTCAGGCTTTAGGGAAAAGGAGGTTGCTTGTTTCTGCCTTCTTTAGAACAACTGCTGCACAGCAATTATGGCAGAGCGAGTTTACAGCTTGAACAGAATTCTTTATTTTGAAGCACCAAATGAATCTAAAAGATTCATTAAGGAAGTGCTAAAACTGTACATAATTTATTCTGCAACTCAACACTGTCTTCCAAACTCTCTTCCTTTTAGATAATAATAAAATATTTTAAAACACATTATCCTTTTTTCTGGTTGTTAGTCTTTACTGATAACTTAAATTTTTATACCAGACTTCTTTCTTAAATACCAACCGTTTCTTCAAAGTTAAAGCTTTTGTATAACATCAAGCGTGTGTCTCTGAAGATTTTGTTCTATCCATTAAGATTGTTTAAAAATAAATTTCTTTTCTAATCATTTCTATCAATTTCACAAATCATCTGCTTCTGGGGTAGATTCTATCACTAATATCGTGACAAACATTAAAATATGTATTCTCAATCTCTCTCACCACCATCACAAATAAAAGAGTTCGTTTTATGTTTATTTGGGAAATGACTTAATCAGTTTTGAGATAATCTCTTTGTTCTCATTATAAATACATCAATCTCATCAATAGTCCTTTGAGAACTATTACTCACTTAGGACCCAACAAATTGCTGGCATAAAACCTCAAAACTGCCCTCAGGAAACCTACTATAGAATCAAAATACCGGCACGGAAAAAAGCCCCCACAGTAATTAGTTTCAATCTTTAATATGTGTAAAATAAATGGAAAGGACAGTAAGTTTTAAGATGTTTTGTGGCTTATCCTGCCTAGTTCAATATTGACTAGTTTCCAACCTTGTAGAGATTTTTATTCTCCTTGCTCCTGGGAAATGGATTTTTGTATTTTTTTTTTTAATTTGCAAAAGGAGTTATTAAACATGATATGCAAAAGTGCACCATTATCATTGAAAGGTTAACTTTGAAGCTACAGATAATAAATCCAGATGTAAATTTGTAGGATAATAATACATTTTTTTCTGAGCAAATAAATACAAGGCAGTTATTCCTATAAAATTTATATGTTCTTACTCATTTCAGGTTTCAGTGCTACTCAAGAAACTATCACAGGAAATATCTGTTTAAGCCACTATTTTTTAATTGGTCATCATAATTATTAATTCACAACTGTATTATATCTCATTTTTATAATGTTTCAAATATTCTATCATCCTTCCAAAGAATATAATCAGGAAGACAGTCTATGGGCCCTACCCGAGAAGAAATAAGGAAGATCCTACTTTTTCTGGCATAAAAAGAACAGTTTTCACCAAAAGATTCTTCTGAAAAGCAACATTTCTCTATGCAAAACCACAGACGTCACATTCTTTTTGTTGCTTTATTGGCATTTTCTAAGTATGGCTATAGGCTGCTGCTTTTAAGTGAGATTAAAAAAAAAATCATTCTGGGCTGGGCGCGGTGGCTCACGCCTGTAATCCCAGCACTTTGGGAGGCCGAGGCGGGTGGATCACGAAGTCAGAAGATCGAGACCATCCTGGCTAACACAGTGAAACCCCGTCTCTACTAAAAAAATACAAAAAAATTAGCCGGGCTTGGTGGCAGGCGCCTGTAGTCCCAGCTTCTTGGGAGGCTGAGGCAGGAGAATGGTGTGAACCTGGGAGGCGGAGCTTGCAGTGAGCCGAGATTGCACCACTGCACTGCAGCCTGGGCGACAGAGCGAGACTCCGTCTCAAAAAAAAAAAAAAAATCGTTCCTTCAGTACGTTACTCATATTTTTTGAGCATTCACAATGTCCATCAGATACCTTTCAAGATAATATAACAAATGGACAAAATTTTTACTCTCATTAGATTTACATTCTAGTAGGAGGAAGCAGAGTGTAAAAATATTAATATATAAAATATTAATATATAAAATATTAACATCAAAGGTGACATGAAGTGTTTGAGATGCACAAGTCCAAAACTCTGAAGAGCAGATCACTTGGTGATATAAACTTGGAAAGCCTTTGCACAAATAGTTAAAGGTTTTAAGATTTCAGATATTTAAAACCATGAAATTGGATGAGATTGCTTTGGGAATTCATGTCATTAGAAAAGCTACAAGAAACAAAACTGAGCCCAAGGGCATTCAGACATGTAGCAGCTAGGGAGATGAGAAGGAGCAGACTAAGAGAGGTAATTAGAGATTTCAGGAGGAAGAGGGACAACTGTGGTGTCTTGAAGACAGAGAAAAATAGCATTTCTAGGAGGAAGCAATGATCAACCATTTCAAAGTAAGATGAAGACCAAGAATTATCCACTGAATTTTGCAATGTAAAGGTCATTTTTAACCTTGACAATGGTACAGAGAAAGAATAAAAGAAGAATTAAATAAAGGAAGTACAGAAAACTCATTTATAGTGTCTTGCTGTAAAAGAGAACAAAGAGAGGGAAATGTGGAGTAATATAAGGGGGTTGTTTTTGTTTGTTTTTAAAATGGGAAAGATTTCACATGTTTGTATGCCAGTGGTGCTGATCCAGTTAAGAGAGAAAAACTTGTGATACAAAACATAGATTGAAATATTTTATATACGTGTCATTGAATAGGCCAGAGAGGATGGGATCTAATATAATACACAAGTAGAGTGCTTAGATTTAGTTAGGAACAAAGCACAGTTCATCCAGAATAATGGAAGGAGAAACAATGCATATGCTCAAGTGTAAATAGCTGGGCATTGTAGATTGAATTATGTCCCCTTAAAAGATATGTTAAAGTTCTAACTCCCCACAACCTGCGAATGTGACCTTATTTGGAAATAGGGTCTTGGCACATGTAATCAAGTTAATATGAGCTCACGCTAGAATAGAGTTGGTCCTAATCTAGCATCTAGCTTCCTTACAAAAAGAGGGAAATTAGAATGCAAGGCATCAGACACACAGGGAGAACATCGTGTGACAACAGAGTCGGAGCCTGGAGTGATGGCTCTGCAAACCCAGAAACACCAAGGACTGCCAGCAATACCAGAAGCTGGGAAGGGACAAGAAAGGAGCCCCTGCTACAGCCTTCAGAGACTGCATGGCCCTATTGACAGCTTGATTTTGGACTTCTAGGCTCTAGGACAGTGAGAGAATAGATTTCTATTGTTTTTAAGCCACCATGTTTCTGGTACTTTGTCACTGGCAGCCCCGGGAAACAGAAACCATGGGTATTTGCCCTGGGAGAGTCTCAGGGCAGTTCTCTGATTGCTTTCTCTGTATGTCACAGTCAATGGCAACTATTTTTTAAACATATCTTAAGGCTTCTGATACATTTGTTTTTAAAAAGCTTTTCAATCATGCCAAAGTTTTATTTATCTCATTAGTAAAGGAAATGATAGGAAAGACAAAAGTTCTGAGCAGAAGAATGTTTCAGGGACATAGTCAAACAGGAAAGGAATACCTAAGTGAGATACTAGATTATGTGTAAAACAGGCTACATTTCTACAGAGCCAGAAATTATACCTTTAAAACCTTTAACACCTTTGATTTTCTCTATCAGGCTCCAAAATCATAACATTTTATACTATTCTGTATGTTAATGTCTAACCATAATGACTACAAATTATTAACATCTCTATTGTTTATTATTATTCAAAAATGCTGTGCTACAAATTTTATCTCCTAATATCTTTTGAGGATGAATGATTTATGACTAGAAAAAGTCTCTTTCATGCAAATGAGCAAATAGAAAATGCTCTAGAATAATATCAAAGTTTCAAGCAATCAGCAATTTGTCTCAAGTTTCAATAATATGGGATAATTTTTATTCATTATAATGCAACCAGGATTTTTGCCCAGACTGTATGACACAGAGTAGACATTATTAACCACTTCAGACATTCTGGGAAGTGTAAATTATGAAAATAAACATTGAGCCACTAATAAATTAGTTCCTTTTCCCATGATAATGGACTATAAACTACCAATTTTTTTAAAGTTGTGTTCTGAAGACTACTTAGTTTCCTATCTCTAGAAAATTATTTTTTATTTTAATAGAAGAATCTCCACATCCATATAGGTTAATACATTGGCTTTCACCCTGCTTACTCATTGCAGTAAGTTTTGAATTTACATAAACTGCTCTTTCCTTTTCTTCTTCCCAAACAGCCTCTAATACAGATTGAATGTGAAAGGATCATGTAGTGTCTACTTTCCAGAATAAACCAGTAAACCAGTTAATATACAGCTGTACTCTACTGTCTTTTTACACTGTAACATTTTAAGATAGTCTATCTGTCTCTAATGCTTCTAATTAATCCCTCACGTTCTTGGTGAGAATGACTTCTCAACCTATTTAAATAGGCCAGTTAGTATAAGATTATGTAAGCAACATATGTTGAAATAGAGTTGATTTATTTAATACTTCAATAACTCATGATGTTTTAGCATTCATATCAATAAGTGTATTAAATCTAGAGGTAGAAATGGCCATGTTTATGATCTAAAATAAAGTATTGGTTGATGCTCAATCATATTTTTAACTTGGATTAGTACCAACAGCCATTCAGCTAGGAATATTTATTTTTCTAAGTAATCTATTGAGACATCCATTAAGCTGGGTTGAGAAAAACAGTAATTTAAAAACAAGTCAGTCAATAAAATAATGTCACAATTTTTTGAACTCCTTATTTTCTTAATATCTTGGTTTTTAACTCAAAGTGAAATCAATAAAAGGTTTTGGTAATTTCATTATTTTAAGATCACTTTTTTAAACTCAGGAAAAGTGTATTTTATTAAATGAACTTCATTGATTTTAATGCCCCAAGCAAGCTTTATCTTATGAGTCTTGGCTGTCTGTCTGCTGATTTGAGGAATGGATGGCTCAGTCTAAGTGGGACAGTTTATTCGTTTGGCAATACAATAATATTATTGATCCTCAGGGTACCTAATGAACTTGCAATGGATTATTGAACTATTTATATGCTTTAACATGGACATCAACCAATCTTGTAAAACATCTCTAGAGCATCAATATGGTTCATAATTTAAGACAGTCATGGGAAATAATTCATTATAACACAGTTTCAACTATAAGCTAATGATCAAGGTCTTAATATCTCCCATAACCTCTTATCAGTCATTATGAGGCTATTTAATGCCATAACTTCCCAGATGGCAAAAAACATAAATATTTTTGCTAATTTTAACAGTTTTTTCATCTAAGGTTAATAAGAGTCACTAATATCTATTACAAATTGTTGAGTATTGTTAAATTGAAGGCATTTGTATTTCAATTAACATAATACATATATGCCGCATTATACATTAATAAAATTCATTTAACAAATAAACTTATTTCTTATCATAATAAATTTGAACATGCAATTTTTTTCCTAGCTTGGACAGTTGAATTCATAGGGTTCAGCACTCAATCAGTGGCTTTATTAGAAAGACATGAAAATCTCCAAACTAGAGCATTTTAGTTTGCATAGAGCTTTATCACCTCCTTCAACCAAAGCCAGTCAAAATTATGACAATGCTGAAGAGAAGTGAAAATCAGAAAAGGAAAAGAAGGAAAAAAGGAAAGGGAGCTAATACTTACAAACCTCCTATCATATGCCAATTAAATAAAAATCTTAGATGAGGATTATTACCATGATACCATTTTTGAAAGCTTCTTGTGTAACATTAACAAATATATGTTTTCTTTCAATATACTCTCCAATCATCTTTCACCTAACTTAGTATCAAATGCTCTCTTTTTAAAATAATTTAAAACAAAATTATTTGTCTTTCACATTAAATCATTAATCTTGCTCAAAAAATTATTGTCTGTGCTTCATCATGTAAAAGAAAAATTATGAAATAAAAAAATGATGTTTTCTAAAAGGAAGATTTTGGAGTAGTTAAAAAAGAGTATCAAAACAAAATCACTATCTAAATGATAAATAAATTAGAAACAGCAAAAAACAAAAGAAACACAGCTAAAAAGAAAATATTGAATAATACAAATGCATTAAGTAATTTTAGAGAACATAGATTAAAAAAAGAAACAAAGTAATTATAGAGAAGTTTATAGATGTAAAGTTCAGGTAAAAATAAAATATAAGCCTAATTATATTTTAATTAGCTGTATTTTTTAAAATTTGTAAGTGACCCTAAAGAGCCCCATAATGAAACAAAGTGTATTCCAAAATAAAAAGAAATTTTTCTCAAAATAAGAAAGCTGCAGATTAAAACAAGCTTCAAGTCTGAGAAGATAATGACACAGAAGCATTGCTACCCAGATATCTACCAATTGTTATTAAACTTAAAATAATAGGAAATAATTCTATGAGCATCTTGGAGGAAGGGGAGGAGATTTCTTCCAAGGCAGAGAAAATCAAACAGACTTATGATTTCTTCAGAGCAGGCAGAATCAAAAGAAATCAAAACAGTATCCAGTAAATCTCAAAATAAGGAAAATTTGACCTCAAGTCACTATTAACTAGTCATTTAACAATATGCTAACAGGCAAATATTCTCAAATATGAAATATCTCAGGAAATACAGCAAGCATGACCCAGATCTTAATAAATCTACAATGGAATTGAACCAACCAAAAAAAGGAAGAAGAAACCATGCTACAAGGATTAGTGAGAAACATTGGACTTTTATTTTTGAAAGCACTATGCCTAAAGTGTCAACGATGGATACAAAAGTTAACATATATCTTGAAAATATTTATTAAAAATCAAGTTTTACTATGAGGAGAGAATGAAAATGGAAATACTTAAAAGTGCTTTAATTTCTTCATCGTGGTTTATTTCCTCATGTTCACTTTTAGGGACTCAATAAGAAATATTAAAATAAGGTAATCAAGAGAGAGAGGGCTGCATACATTATTTAGAGCTATAAATGGGATGACATGATAGAGTAAGTTAAAATGTGAGCCAGAAGCGGAAATGGAAACTGAGGGAGACACAGTTTAATAATGTTCTCATTTTTTCCCAGAAGGGAGGCAGTAGAGTCCATCTACAGTAGATAAAACAATAAAAGACATTAGATGTATTAAATAATGGCATAAAAGTAACTGCTAGGAGAACTAAAAGCAAATTATACACCTTCCAAATTACCACAAGAAAAACATTCATACAACTACAATGCCACAAATTAAGCTACAAGGTTCAGAACAGTACACAGAGTTTTCCGGAAGAAAAACAAGAAGTTATTAACAGTGGTTTTCCTTGGAGGAGATATCATAGAGAGGGGATAGAAGGGAAAAGTAGAAAATCTTATAGCTTTTGTTTTATATTTTCTTGTACTATTCATCTTTTCTAAGTACTTTATACTTATCTACATTAACAAGTTCTATTATAGTGTATATTAATCAGAAGAGAATAATTACTGTTAAGGTGTATGGTGATTTGCAAATCTCACAAAACTTTGATGTTTATTATATACACACATTTGTTTACTCACAATAATTAATTATAATGTTTATAGTCTACACTGAACTTACTGTTTTGTACGCATACATGTATAATTTAGCTTATGCCCACATGGGTAATGAGAAAGAGAAAAACAGACAAAAAGAGAAATCAAACATTACAAGTATTTTACCATGTTGTTTCCAGTTTTCAGTTTTTCTTACTTTTTAAACGTTACTCTTTTCCCCATTAGAAATGAAAATAAATATAGTCAACAAAGACAGGAGAAATTACATCATTATATATAAAGTTCAGTATGTATACTTGGTAGATTTCCTTTATAAAATGGGATTTAAAAGAAGGTAGATCCACATAGAGTGTTGTCTGGAAGTAGAGGATGAAGGATAGTATGGAGTTGGAAGGGTAAAATTTTATTCCAGGTTTATGGAAACAGTGAGTAACAGAAAAAGCTATTTTCTACATTATGTAAGAGACACGACTGGGGATATTTAGAAGGGAAATTTTGTGATAAATTAGGAAGGTTCAAGATTCAAACATGGATGTGACTGGAGAATACTTCATGTATAGAGAAGATACTCAACTAAAATTTAAAAAATTGGGGGTCAATATTTTTAATTGTTAATCAAATATAGATGTATTAATTGTTTATCAAAGACCTTAAACTGTGGTAGGTATTCAAGAGAGATCCGACTTCTATAGGATGTGGTTCTACACTTAGTCATTTATAACCTGGGAAGAAAAATGACATTGAAGAAGCTACTGTGATAAAAAGTGACATATACTCAAAATTTGATGAATAACGAAATCATTAAATTCTGAAATCAGTACACAATGGATTAGAGCTATAGCATTCACCTTAAAAACAATGAATATCTCCAAGGCCTGCAAAACTTAATTGGTACCTAACTGACTGTATTATCTAAAGTAAGATTGTTTCTCTGAGCCCAGATATGATATAAAAATGAGTATTACTGAGGCAAAAACCAATAGTATTATCCTAACTGTGCAGGAAATAGATAACTTTGACTCAAAGACAAGAATAGGCTGGCCCAGTTAGCAGCCCTTAGTTGTAGAAATGGATGCATCAGGCTTTCTTAGCCTAATTCACAAAATATTAAAATTAAGTAGATTCACCTAGCTCGTTGGGATCTCACATACACCAAGCTTCCTTCTAATTATAACTTGGCTCCTCGCCTATCTTTTCAGGGAAAGAATTTGTAAGTCAGAAAACATAATCGCACAATCCTCTTGGCTTTTATAATTCTTTGTAAAGTAGTATATAAGTATTGATTCATGCAACAGTCTTTGGAAGCTTGTATTAGTTCGTTCTCACACTGCTATAAAGAACTACATGAGACTGTGTAATTTATAAAGAAAAAGGTTTAACTGACTCACAGTTCCACAGGCTGTACAGGAGGCATGGCTTGGGAGTCCTCAGGAAAGTTACAGTCATGGCAGAAGGGGAAACAAGCACATCTTCAAATGGTGGCAGGAGGGAGAGTGAAAGAGAGAGAAGGGAGAAGTGCTACACACTTTCAAACGACCAGATTGCATGAGAATTCTCTCTCTATCATGAAAATAGCAAAGGAGAAATCCACCTCCATGATTTAATCACGCCCCACCAGGCCTCTCTTCCAGCATGTGGGGATTACAATTCAACCTGAGATTTGGGTGGGGACACACAGCCAAATAATATCAAAGCTCATTTAATTTGAAATCATTCTTGAGAGATGGATTCATTCTTTGTATAATAAAAAAATCAGATTTCCCATACTGTAAGATGAGAGTGGAGGAACTGCTGTGTGTGACTGTGTTTAAAAAGAGAAAGCTAACCAGTGATGAATTCATCAAAATAAGGATGTCATCCAGTGGAAAGGTCTCTGAGCTTCCAGTGCACCATCTCCATTGACAACAATTTGCCACTGTATATTGTCCACTCACCCAGCTCTGGAGCATCTGTATAATTAAACTCAAGAAACATAACACATGCACATATATGTTTATTGCTACAAAATTCACAATTGCAAAGATATGGAACCAACCTAAGTGCCCATCGACCGATGAGTGGATCAAAAAAATGTACTATATATATATACACTTTGGAATACTACTCAACCATAAAAAGGAGTGAAATCATGACTTTTGCAGCAACTTGGATGGAACTGGAGGCCATTATTCTAAGTGAAGTAACTCAGGAATGGAAACTCAAGTACAGTATGTTCTCACTTATAAGTGGGAGCTAAGCTATGGGTCCACAAAAGCATACAGAGTGATATAATAGACTCTGGAGATTCAGAAGGGGGAGGATGGGAGAGAGGTGTGGGATAAAAGACTACATATTGGGTACGACGTACACCACTCAGGGGATGGGTGTATGAAAATCTCATAATTCACTTCTATATAATTCATCTATGTACCTGCAAACCACTTGTGTTCCAAAAGCTATCAAAATTTTTAAAAATTAAAAAAAAAACTGATAGGCTTTCAAAAAAAGAAACATAACAATATGTCGTAACTCATAGTAAGGGCCAAGTTCCATAGTTCAAAGTAGAAGCTTTATAGCAATTCAAAGAAAAAGAAAAACTACAAATAGAGAAATCTGAAAAAAAATAGTTAAGACAAAAATAACTGAAACCTAAACTTGAATAATGGGCAATATTTGACCATTTAGAAAAATAAACTTGAGGAAAGTTATTTAAGACAAAGAAGTAGTGTAGGAACAAAAGTCTGAAGGTAAGAGAAGTAAGTAGATGATGGAAGGTAGAGCCTGGAAGGTCATTTTCTTGTGATAAAAGTTGAAGCAAAAGATTACAGGTAATTGTAGCTTTGAAAACATCTGAAACAGTAGCATTATATTCACAAGGATTGATCAATTCATGTTGACTTTTAGTAATCATCAAAGGTATTCATGCAGATTCCATAAGATTATGCTCAACTATTATTATGACTTTGTATTTACATCACATCACATTTTGTAAGAATTGTAAAGCACATTTACAACATTAATAAGGGTACCTCAGGAACTTAAAAGAGTTGGTTTAATCCCAGAAATCTTCCTAATGTGAGAACAAGGAATTGTTTAGGAATTAGCAAAATTATACTTATGCTTAAAATTATGTTAAGATTGTGGAAATTGTCTCAAAAAGCTTAGAGCAAAACAGTGAGTATAACTACTCCTGCATTACAAGATGCACTGCTAGACCACCTGTGCTAGACTTGGAATTGAGGTGGTTAAAAACAGGTTATGCAACCTTCAAGCCACCTCGAGGCAATAAAAACCTTGAGATGAAGGCAGTAGAAAGCATTCTTTCAAGAAAATTCTCAGTGTGTAAGTCTTCCTTACACCATCTGAAACCTGGTGAGAGGGTTCCAAGTACACACTTAGGGAGCCTAAGAGTAATCCTTTGAAGTTGGAGGGCATAACAGAATGGTGTGCAATTCATTCCTGAAAATGACTCCACAAAAAAGCCTTCAAGAGCCTCTAACTAGGATGGGAAACTAGTAGAAATATCTCCCCTCCCTGCCTAGGACTCCAATTGTATGTGTACTGGACCAGTTGATATTGTCTCATGGGTCACTGAGGGTCTATTCAATTTTTTTCTATCAATTTCTTCTTTTTTCATTTTTAATAGTCCTATTGTTATATATTCAAGTTCAATGTTCTTTTATTTTGCAGAGTATTTTATATGCTGTGAAATCTCAGTCAATTCTTAAAAATAAACTGTATTTTTCACCTCTATAAATTCTAGTTGGCAAATTTGATCATATCTTTTATTTATCATCTCATATGTACAAGTTTTACTATCAATCTGTAAGTATATTTATAATACCCTTTTTAAAAGTTCTCATCTTAATGTCATTATCCTGTCATTTCTAGACCAGTGGCATTTGACTCCATTAATCACTTCCCTGTTCCAACACTTTATTTTTGCTTCCAGAACGCTACATTTGCTTTTGTTTCATTCTAGCTACACACACTCCATTAGATAGTTCACATAACAGCGTGGCTTGAAAATTAATATAAATGTCAAAGACTCCAAAGTAGTATCCCTACCCTAGACATCTCTCCTGAAATCTCGATTTATATATTCACTGCCTAAGCCACATCTCCATTTGGATGTTGATGTGGTTTGGCTCTGTGTCCCCACCCAAATCTCATCTCAAATTTTAATCGCCATGTGTCAAGGGAGGGACCCAGTGGGGGGTGATTGGATCATGGGGTTGGTTTCCCCCATGCTGTTCTCATGATAGTGAGTGAGTTCTCATGAGATCTGATGGTTTCATAAGTGTTTGACTGTTCCCCCTTCACTTTTTCTTCTTTCTTCTGCTCCCATGTGAAGAAGGCCCTTGCTTCCCCTTCCCCTTCTGCCATGATTGTAAGTTTCCTGATGCCTTCCCAGTCACACAGAACGGTGAGTCAATTCAACCTCTTTTCTTTATAAATTACCTAGTCTTGGGAATTCTTTATAGCAGTGTGAAAACAGACTAATACAGATTTCTAACAGTCATCTCAAACTAAACTTATCCAAAACTGAATGTCTGATTTTTCCCAAAATAATTCTACCTACAGTTTTCACCATCTCACTTTATGGTCTGGGATACTATTTTCACAGATATCCACAGGGTTCCCTGCCTCACTTTCTTCAAGTCTTTGTTCAAATGTCGCTTTCTTGCTGGATCTACTCTAAGTATCTAATTTAAAATTTTGTACCTCAAACCTCCACATTCAGTATTCTAAACTCCTCTATACTGCTCCATTTTTCCTAAAGCATTTACTATGTCCTAGTATTTTTTATCTAACATTTTGCTTATTCATTATGTTCATTATTTATAGACTCACACCCCAGGATAAAATATAAGCTTCATGGGTAAGAAATTTCTATTTTGTAAACTGATGGATTTTAAATCTGGCACATAACTGATATTTTCATGAATGATATGCAGTAATTGTTGCTAGATTAAGTCACTTACATACCTAATCATCAAGACATCAATTATATAGTTAACATAAACTATTATTTCAATCTACTATTATATTTTATGAATACTTTTTACAATTAAATGTTTTGTCTCAAACTTGATCTAAGTTCTTTAAGGGTAAAACTATGTTTTGAAATTTCAGTCGCTGCACAATTATTACTGCATTGTTTTGTACATAGTAAGAAGTACAGGCTAAAAACAATTTAATTTTTTGTTTTATTTTATTCTAGAGATCTGGTTTCTATCACTGGCTGTTTAAATAATGCAGCTAGTGAGTTAAGAACAAAAACGACGATCAAAAAAAAGAAATGACTCTTCTCAGTTCATTCCAAATAATCTTAGTTTTGTCTGCACTTGAATCTTCTTGTTTTCTCTATTTATTCCCATTTTTTCTCCTATTCTCAATTCCCATTCACCTCTCTACCATTATAAGCAATCATTTTTAATACGTCTCATTTTTATAAATTTTGTGTGCTGCTTTCTAAATATGTTACATTGTTTGGGGCATATTTTTGTCTTACATAAATTGTGCTATATTCACAAGCCTCATTCTATTTTGCATTTTTTTCACTTCACTCTATTTTAAAAATCTATCTGTACTGACATGTACACAGCTAATCCACATAATTGTCCACTGTATTTGCCACTTAACCTATTTATTATTCAACTAAAAAGGCAGATAATGATAGCTCTTCTGCCTATTTCACCATGTGATTATTAAGTTCCAATAAGAAAATACAAATGAAAAATTTGAAAAGTATTCAAAAGTTCTATGCAGATATAAAGTAGTAATATTGTACAGAACCTTGTAATAGTAGAAATTACAACAGAAGTTTAGTAGATGGGATGTGTATTAGTCTGTTCTCACACTGCTGTAAAGAACTGCCCGAGACTGGGTAATTTATAAAGAAAAGAAGGTTAGTTGACTCACAGTTCTGCATGGCTGGGGAGGCCTCAGAAAACTTATAATCACGGCAGAAGGGGAAGCAGGCACACCTTACATGGCGGCAGGCAAGAGAGAGCAAATGTGAAGGAGGAACTGTCAAACACTTATAAAACCATCAGATCTCATGAGAACTCACTATCATGAGAACAGAATGGGGGAAACTACCCCCACGATCCAATCACCTCCCACCAATTCCCTCCCTTGACATGTGGGGATTACAATTCCAGATGAGATTTGGGTGGAGACACACAGCAAAACCTTATCAGGATGTAAAGTAGCATAAATGTGGGATCACCATGCTCAGGAACGGCCTTGAGCTTTGCTGGTGCAGAAAGCCATGGAAAGCTCATTTTGTCTTGGGAGATTAGCATGACTGATCTATACACCAGAATGTAAATGAATTCACTTAAATTGTTTTCCTGATAACCAGAACATTCCTGGTTGTCATCAATTTGCAATACAAGTTTAATTAATTATCAGAATTCAACTTTTCCATCTAACACATAACAAAGAGATTTAGGCAATTAGCTGGGTTTGGTGGTTGAACGGTAGGTGGCAGACAAGACTTATTTTGCCCAAGATAAAATAATTAAAATGATATGTATATGATTCTTTTTGTTATCTCTTGTCCAAATGATTAGATTTTTTCTACCTTGGACACTACCACTGTGTATTGATAAACTGTGTTTTCATTCCTTTTTAAAATATATGTCCTGAAAAATTACTACTCCTTAACACCACATTTTTCCACATTATTTGTTGTTAATATCTCCAAATAGTGAGATAACTTGCATACATAAAGAGTGTACTAAATATATATTTGTGATCAATAAAATAATAGTTAAATAATCTTGTAACTAACATGCAGAGTAAGAAATAAACATTGCACATGCCACACACAGAAGACCTGTGCCTGACTCCTTATCACATCCCTCTCCTTTACTCCTAGAAAACTACTATCTTGACATGAGACAATTATTTATTTGACTTTTTAAAAATTTTAACAAATCTGTACTTACTGCTATACAAAATGTTTTAGTGTTTAAACTTTCTTTTTTCAGATGGAGTTTTGCTCTTGTCTCCCAGGCTGCAGTGCAATGGCACGATCTTGGCTCACTGTAACCCCCCCCCCCAAGGCTCAAGCAATTCTCCTGCTTCAGCCTCCCAAGTAGCTGGGATTACAGGTGCATGCCACCATGCCCAGCTAATTTTTGTATTTTTAGTAGAGACGCGGTTTCATCATGCTGGCCAGGCTGGTCTTGAACTCCTGACCTCAGGTGATCCACCTGCCTCGGCCTCCCAAAGTGCTGGGATTACAGGCGTGAACCACCACACCTGGGCTGAACTTCTTATAAATAGAATCATACTGTACATATTTTTTGAATACTGGTTTATTTCTCTTGCTGAGGCTTTTTTGAAATTTTCGGTATTGATACATGTAACTGTAATTCATTTATTTTCATCTTTTTATAGCATTCGCATGCATGAATGGACCATAATTTAGCATATATTCTACAGTGGAGGAAAATTTTGTTCTTCCCAATTTTTAACTATTTTGAAAAATGCTGCTCTGTAAATTATTTATGAGTCTCCTGGTACCAATGTGCAAGGATTTCTAGGCTCTATTCTTAAGCTTTGAATTCTGGGTCATAGAATAAGTGTATTGTTAACTTTACTAGATACTCTCCGGCAATTTTTCAGAGTTTGTACTAATTTACATTCCTACTAGCAATGTGGGAGAATCCTCTTTGCTACACAACCTCACTGGCTGTGCCTATTGCTATTCATGGATCTGTGAGATTAGGTTATCACTTTCTCTCGTAGAATCATGTTTTCAATTCTGACTGTCTTAGACTACAGTTTCTCTACTGATTCTCTCTTATAAATTGAAAGCTACACTCTCTCCTAAGGTAGCCTTCTCAGAAAGCAATTTCCATCTACTATTTGCAGAATGGTACTAGTGTCTCTAGTAAGGGTTACACACCCTGTTACAGCAGGGTTTGTTGATCTTAGCACTATTGACTGTCTGGACAGGATAATTTGTTATTGTTCGAGTATGTACTGTGTGTTTGGGGATGTTTTCAGCATCCCTGGCCTTTGCCCAGCAGATGCTAGTAGCACTCTCTAAGTTGTGAAAAACAAAAATTTCTCCAGGCATTGCTAAATGCCCCCCTCAGAGGCAAAACGGACCCCAATTTACAACTGCTGTATTACAGTATCGTTCTATATCCTGACTGGTTAATTTAGGCTAAAATAGTTGTAACAAAATTTGTGATTTGAGAGAAGTCACAGCCTCTAGACACAAAGGCACAAAATTCTTTCAGTAAACAAACTTGACATTCTAAAAAGAGTTGTGCCCTTAAAAATTACATGTTCAGGGAAAATGAACAGAGGTAATTTCAGGGAAAGAATTTGTTTTTATTCATGCTTTTGTTGGTTTGATTGTTTTGATAAAGTACAAGACATATTTCACCTGTCAGCAATTTTGCTGGGGCACGGAAGCAGTCAGGTAGAGATATAAGACCATCAAATTCCCCTAACAAAGCAGTTACAAATGTGTGCTTGAGACAGATTTGTGCTTTAGGAAACACGGAACAAACACATTTTCTTCTGCTCCTCCTGCTAAGTACAACTATATAGTACAACTACTCCTCCTGCTAAGTACAACTAAGTACAACTGGACATTATATTTAAAGTAAACACAAGAAGACTCTCAAAGATGTAGGGAGAAAGATAGACAGGACAAGAATCTCAGGATCCAAGAGATGACAGAGTTGTGAGCTCTGCAGATTTTCTTTCAGCTTCATATATCCCAGATGTAGAGCTGATGAAAAGCGATCTGGAAACAACAACAGGTGCAAAGAAAAAACACACTGGAAAAATCTCTGCTTTCTCTAACCACAGGACCAGGAAAAGGGCAGCCTAGCAAGACAGAAAACTTTTGGACAATGATAAAAAAAAAGTTGTGCCTCCCCCATATGCTGGCAAAGACCAAGTAAAAAGCTGAGATGTCCGTCCTTAAGAAGCTATGAAGAGAGGCCTCAACACCTTTGCTGGATCAGTGCCAGAGAAAACCAAGCAGCGAGCCAGGACTTTCTACCCTGCTGGCCGGAGATAAGGCCCTCTCCATGGTGTCACTACAGACCACGTGGGAAGCCTAAACTTCCATTCCCACTGGGGATATTGAGGCTCCTCCTTGCTAGGGTAGCATCAGAAGAGGCCTCATGGAGAGTAAGAACTATAACCATTGTCCAGTGGTAACTAGACTACCCCTACCACGTGTCAGCAGAGACCACATGGGAAGGTGGAATACCCACTCCTATCCAGTCCCCCATTTAATAGTAATGAGGAGCACCCCCCACTCTGGGAAAATCCAAAGGAAATCAATGTGACAGATAACTGGTTCTTTGAAAAGATCAATAAAATTGTCAACTCTCTAGCAAATCTGGCAAAAAAAGAAAAAGAAGACACAAATGATCAATACCTGGAATTAAACAGGGAGCATCACTACAGATCATGGAGACATCAGAAGAATAGGAAGGAGATATACAAACAAGTATACACACATAAATTTCACATCTTAGACAAGATTCCTCAAAAATATTAGCACAATTCACCCAATAATTTAAAAAATCGATATGGAAAGGCAAAGAAACTAGAATAGCTAAAATGATTTTTCAAAGAATTAGGAGCTTTCCATGCTTAATAAATATGTTTCCAGTATTCACTGTGTCTCTGGCATTATTCTAGGTACTAATGTTATAACTTCAATAATACATGGAAAAATGTTTGAAGTTTACACTCTACTGAAGGAGATAATCAGTGAAACGTGAACATGTAAAATACTGGTGGCAATAAGTTCTATGACCTGAAGAAGGAAAGGGCAAAGGAAACAAATAAGTTCTGTGAAGACGAATAAAGCAGATGAGGGGATAGAGAAGGAAGTTTTCCTATATAAGATGATCAGGAAAGGTCTCACTGAGAAAGGCTGAGTAAAGACTGAAAGATCACAAAGTAATCAGCTGCCTGGATGTCTAGGGAAGTATATGTTTTGGAGAAGGGGAGCTCCCTAGCAGCGATGGGAGGCTGGAGTGTGCTGGATATAGGAGCATGCAAGGAAACCAGTGTCGGTGTAGTGGAGAGAATGAGGAAGAGAAGAGAAGATATTGTCAGGGTGTGCTCAGAGATCTCGCCATATCTTATAGGTGACTGTGAGAACTTTGGATTTTACTCTGATGGAGATGGGAAGCCATTTGAGAGTTTCATGCTGAGGATCTGAATGACCCGATTTTGGTGTAAAAAAAAAAAAAAGGAGCATTATGTGGTGATTAGAATGTAAGACAATAAGGGCAAATTATCTTTTTTTTTTTTTTAGACACAGTCTCCCACTGTCACCAGGCTGGAGTGCAGTGGCACGATCTCAGCTCACTGTAACCTCTGCCGCCCAGGTTCAAGTGATTCTCCTGCCTCAGCCTCCCGAGTAGCTGAGATTACAGGTGGGCCCCACCATGCTCAGCTAATTTTTGGTATTTTTGTATTTTTAGCAGAGACAGGGTTTCACTATGTTGGCCAGGCTGGTCTTGAACGCCTAACCTCGTGACCAACCCGCCTCGGCCTCCCAAAGAGGAAAATTCAAACTTATTTTCTTATGGGATAAATCCAGTAATAAAGAGATTACAAATCTTAACCTTTTTAACTATATTTTTCTGACTTCAGATCCTAACACTGATATTATTTTTTCTTCTGTTTAATAAGTACTCAAAACTCATTATTTAGATAGTATTAATTAACCAAAACCCTAAGAATTAACGGTTTTAAGTGTTGTGTGCTAACCAAAAAAAAAAAAAAAAAATGCAACTAGAGAATATAATAAATCAAATGAATTTTAATTAGAATATAATATGTTAAAGATTGCAAATTAATCAAAATTGATAAAGGACACACTAAGTACATTTTAACATAGATGAGTAAAATGCAAAATATGATTTAATATCAGCATATTACTTAACTTGTGTAAATTATAATAATCTGACTTGTTACTTTTTACTGGAAGTGCCTTCCAGATACTTCTACAAGCAACTTATATATGTACATGTACATATATAAAATGAGTACGTGTACTTATTTTGTAAGAGTAAGATGAGTACGGGTACTCTTTTCATAATCATAAAATGAATATATGTACTCATTTTATAATTTTAAGTTGCTTGTGGAAGTATCTGGAAGGAAGCATAATGGGTTGAGATGAACGTACGTAGTATATATCATGACCCCATTCTTTACAAAAAATGTGTTAAACACGTAGGCAAAACATGCGCTCTATCCCAACTGTAGGTTTCATTCTGACCCTGCTCTGGGGATGTTATAGTTCTAAGATTTTTGATTCTGTGTGCAAGCTCTCACTGAAGAGCTTCACTAAAAGTAGTTAACTAAAGTCAAAAGGAATGCAGTTGTATCATCTCTTATAAAACATTATTGGAGATGTGATAATAATTTTAGCTTTATTTATTGTCAGCTTTTCATCAATGTATGTATTTGTTTCAGACTTATCAGAGTCACAAAAATCGGATGCCAGACTGAACAATTCCAAACTACCCGGGAGGTGGAAGGTCCAGTTTCTTTCTCTCTTTCTCTCTCTTTCTTTCTTTTCCTTTCTTTCTTTCTCTCTCTCTCTCTCTCCCTCTCTCTCCCTCCCTCCCTTCCTTTTCTTTCTTCCCTCCCTTCCTCCCTCCTTCCCTCCCTCCCTCCTTCCTTCTTTCCCTCTCTCTTTCTCTCTCTCTTTTTTTTGAGATGGAGTTTTGCTCTTGTTGCCCAGGCTGGAGTGCAATGGAGCGATCTCAGCTCACCACAACCTCTGCCTCCCAGGTTCAAGTGATCCTCCTACCTCAGCCTCCTAAGTAGCTGCACCACCATGCCCAGCTAATTTTTTGTATTTTTAGTAGAGACAGGGTTTCTCTATGTTGGTCAGGCTGGTCTCGAACTCCTGACCTCAGGTGATCCACCCGCCTCAGCCTCCCAAAGTGCTGGGATTACAGGCGTGAGCCACTGCACCCAGCCGGGAGCTCCAGTTTCTTCGCATTTCATCACAAATGTTTGTTGCTTTTCAAATTTGTATTGTGTGTTACATTATCCATTTTTTCTCAAGAATCCTTTTCTATTTAGTTAACATCCATTCTGACAGTCCAGATGGGATTCTCAAATCACTTATTCAAACCAAGAAAAGAATCCTAAAATACAGATATTCATGTCTTCTAAAATCGGGTTTATTAGCCTTTTACTTAAGCGTTACGTGCCATTTCAATTCTTTCTTCACAATACCACATGTGCAAGTTTTACTTTCTGTTATCATGATTTTCTCAGAACTCACAATCTTCTAGAAGTTCTATCAACCAAACAACTCTCAGACACTTGTAACTGACTTCTTTGTCTTAGTACCAAAATCTAAAGATGTAGGTATACAGTTTGTGTTCATGTATAAAGGTTCTGATAAAGGTATAAAATATCAAGATATTCTACATCATAAAACCATTATATTGAAGAGTAATAGGGACAAATAAAATACTATAAATGCATATTTGGGTACACTTTAGTTGGTCCTGAAGTTTTCTCTTGGCTTAGGAGAGTAAAATACATTCTCCATAACGGGTAGCCTCATAAAACTATTAAACCTAATATATACAATATAAAAGAACATCTTGATTCAAACAAAAATTGCAATTGTGCTAATTTAATTTGATTATTGAAGCTTATTACTTTCACATTTCTCTTTATGTTTACAAGAATAACTACAAGTTGATAAGCTTGAAGTCATCTTGAAGATCTTGATCTTTTCAAAGTCTTGTCATAAGAAATTGTGCCCCCCCCAAAAAAACAAGTCAACTAACGAAAAACAAATTAAGAATGCTTTTTTTTCCTTCCTATCAGTGATGGTATAACGTTTTATCGAATATTATTTCCTGAAAATAGTTAAATTGTTAAGTGGTTAGACAACATTTTCATTTTCAGAAAAAACTGAGGAATAAATTTGAAAGTCTCTCTTCACTATCAAATCACAAAATTGAAATTGTGTTGTTTTAATCTTCTTTTTTTTTTTTCCGAGACAGAGTCTTTCTCTGTCACGCAGTCTGGAGTGCAGTTACACAATCTTGGCCTCACTGCAACCTCCGTCTCCCAGTTTCAAGCAATTCTCCTGCCTCAGCCTCCCGAGTAGCTAGAATTACAGGTGCCCACCACCATGCCTGGCTGATTTTTGTGTTTTGAGTAGAGACGGGGTTTCACCATGTTGGCCAGGCTGGTCTCAAACTCCTGACCTCAGGTGATCCACCCACCTAGGCCTCCCAAAGTGCCGGGATTACAGGCGTGAGCCACCACGCCACGACTGTTTTAATCTTAACAAAATAAGTGCTGTGCTGTCATCACATATGTTCTCTACAAAATTTGCAGAAGCATGCATTGTATTGTATTGTATTGTATTGCATTGCACTGCACTGCACTGCATTGCATTGCATTGCATTGTATTGTATTGTATTGTATTGTCTAACAGTAATTTTCTCTATTCTTAATTGTTTTCCTCATTTTTTCTGTTATAAATTGTAGGAACAGGAGAGATTGTGAAATTTTAAGTGTTTTTTGTATAAATGGTGATAGATGTGAATAAATTAATACACAATAAGTCTAGAAGTCATAGGTACCTATTACTTTACATCATTCCTTAGGTGTAGGTTTCTTTTGAGGTTCTCAGCTATTATATTTCTTAAAGAAGAAATAAATTCTTGTTTAAGAATAAATAACCTATTTTATAGTTTTAAAGTCATCAATTTATGGTTTTTCATTTTCTCTTATTTTGTCTAATGAACAGAAAATATAATTGTACTATATTTTGAAATTTGGTTTTTATTTTCCTCATTAAAAAGCTTTTTTCTGAGAATGTCCAATATAATATGGCCATTAACAAGCAAATTCATTCCAAGTTGTTCACAACTAACAGTTAAACAACTCAGTATTCATAAGGACAACTCTATTGCTGCTATCAAGTGATTTTCATTGTTATGGAAACATATGATCTCAGAATTTTAGAAAACCTCAGAGAACAGAGACCCCAGCTCTCCTGGGAGCCCCAGCATAGCCCATCAACATCAACAATTGGTAGTCACTAAGCTCTGTCAATGACAGGGCCTCATTGAATGGCAGAAGCAAAAAATCTATGATAACTGCTGACTACTGCATAGATGTTTTAACATAATTCAAAACTGAAGTGCTCTGTTGTGTGTATGCTGCCTTACTAGCAAATATATCTGTAAAAAAAAGAAAAATTTTATGGAATTATGCCCAGCTTTGCAACTGCTTTCCATCACATTTTCTATCTATAACACAGCAGTGATCTCTCATTCTATATTCTAACTCAAGAAGCAGCAAGTATATCTGCTTTTCTTAAAAACTTTTGCATTGACTATAACATGCAATCTCAAAATTTACCATTTACAATTTCATCGTTTTGAAAGGCAATAGCATCAGGGAAAAAGAAGAAAACTAGTTCTTATATTTTTCTGGGTTTTCAAAAATGAAGTTTGCTTCTTCACTACACTCCCAGCATGCACCTTTCTAGTCCTTTCTAAATTATCCCTGAGCCTTTGCCTGAGGGTCTTTACTTCCTGTAACTTCCCTAATTTTCCTTACTAGTGATTAATTTAGACAGATATAGCCAGTTATTTCTTTCCTCACATCTCAGGCACCTAACCACTAATTTTTGCCATCAAGAACAAGAGACAAAGGGGAATGAAACGCATTCTTGAGCTCACCTGTGAAGAGTTCCCTCTCCTGTACAGAAGGAAAACAGAGTATATCCTGTATTTAAACATGAGCTAAAAGCAACTGTAGTTACAGTTTGCCCTTCTCTGCCCATTCCTCAGTTTAGCAATGTGTACAGAACACGCGTTGTTCGTAGAACGAACCGTGAACATCACCTCGACTGGCAGGCAGGCAACTAACTGCAGTGTTTTAGCGCCGTCTGGTGTTGGCGCCTAGAAACGCAGCTGGCATAATTTATACCATATTTCGCATGGGAGAGGTACTGATCTTTCTGCGATTTTCAAGGAATTCTCTGTTGTAATCAACAAACGCAACTGAATGTGAAAACATATGTATTAATTGTTGAAAGAAAGCAAAGTCTCACAATAGCCTTTTAACCTCGGCATCATTTTATTTCTATTCAATGTCCCTTTTATCTGAGGAAAAGATTTTGAACAAAAACAGTATACAGCACACTCTTTCCAAAAATATACTAATTAAGGAAATATAGAGAGTACCCTCAATTTATTTAAAATTTCTTTTACATTTCAGGGTGTTTAGGGGAATGTTAACCTTAAACAACAAAGAGATTAAAGTGATTGGATTTGCTTCATTCATTTTTTTAAAAAAATATTTTTCTATGGTGCAACTCTTATTTCACAGATAAGAAAATTATGCTCAGAAAATTAGCTTTAAAATAAAAGTAGTTTGGTTTGTCTTTCACATGATTTTAAGTGTCTGCTGAGCATTTTTAGACTATGAAAAGGGATGAGAAGAAATAGCCAAAACTAAGTTAATGCTAGAAGAACGAAGCAGTCTGAACTTACATAAGAGCAAAGTAAACATCTCACAGAGCAGTGAGGGTCCATTTAGCAAATGAGTTTTTCCAGTGAACTAAGGAGTAGCCTTATAAACCTCTAAAAGAGAATCATTTATCCACGCTTCTCATGTATCTTTGGACCATATCCATGTCAAAATTAAAGTTGTACACATGGAGGAAGATACAAATTACAAGCAAACCACTTTCTCCTGAAACATGTTAAAACATTTTATGCCCTCTATGATGTAAAAACTACCCAAGCCAACATGCTACAGAAGGAAAATAATTAAAGGCAGTGGCATTGCCAAGAATCTAATTGTTAATGAATTTGAGAAATATGACCAATTTTAATATCCCTAGTCATTATATCCGATTTCACAAGCTCAATAACTTTCATTACCATGTAAGATAGGCATAATAATGATAATATACTGACTACTGTGCTAGAGAAGATCATTCTTAACTTTCTGTAATGAGCAGTTTGGATTTAAATTGAATTTTTTTTTTAATTCCAAGGTTAGAAAACCAACGCTGCTTAAATTGAAAGGTAAAATGTCACATTTGTTTAGCTTTTAATCAAGTAAAGCACAAAGAAATTATAACCAATTCTTTATTTATTTAAAAGAATGTAAGGCATGGTTACTTTTAAGACAAAACCATTTTCTTAAAGTAATGACACCTTATATTAAGTTCCAACTCCAGATGGTACCTGGACATGGGAATGCTTATACATAATCATGGCAGAAGGGGGCAAGGCCCTTGGAGCCATGTGCAAGATACTGTCCTATGTTCTGAGTCCCCGCTTGCCCTTGCAACACAATGGCATTTTCCTTCCTGCTTGCTGGCGCCTGCTGACACCCACTTCTGAAGTCAAGAGTTGGTGAATCTAGTGGTCTGCTCTTTTCAGTAAGCTCAGAGCCTAGTGTCCCCTTCCTGACTCAGCCCACCATGATCTTGGCCATATTCTCAGTGTGGCTTCTGTCTAGGCCCTGAACCTTTGTTTCTGTCCTAAGGTCACACTGCCCCTTTCTGTAAAAGCCCAATAATAGGTCTGAAATTTCCAAATTCATCTTCTTTCCCTACCCCTGTGGGAATTTCTAAATGCCTTCTGGGCCACATGGGAGCTTAGAAAGAACATGCATGCACGAGCTCAACTTCTGCTCTTTTTCTGTCTGAATGCACTATCACCACTTCACAATTACTATGGCTGCACTATTGCACACTGCGAAGTGATCGCTCCCCAAATCCCCAAATGTGAAACTAAGTATAGCCCATTAATATCAGCTGTATGGATTTCCTACACTCTTCTGTTTTTCCCATGAAAGATGTCTACATTCTCTTCCTGAGGGATAACAACTTCCCATACATCAGAATCTTCTCCTACCTCAGAATCATTCACACACACACACACACACACACACACACCAGCCTATTCTTCACTAGCACTAAAAATGGTGGAAAGAATATGCAAGAGGAGGAATCAGACTACCAAGAAGAGAAAAACATCCAGAGTTAATTCAAAAATGTCTATTCAAATAAAAGTATTTCCTTGACACTCCTACTTATATGTGTTAGATAAGACTCTCCAGATAAAGAGAGTTATAATGAACACTTTCTCTTTTCCATTATCTGATTTCTTTTATTGTTTAATTTCTTGTAAATGTATTCAAAATCCCACCTACAGTTATATACATGTGAGTGAAAATACAAGGCCATTACTTAGGCCCTCTTCAAACAAATACTCTCTAAATGTTGGTTCAACCTCAATTTTTGTTGGCATACCAAACCTAGCTAGAATATGTCTAGCATATTCTTTATGTCCAAAATAAAGGACTGATTATGTTTAGTGATAGAATACTGCATTTTTACTTATTTGGAATTCTGTTTTACTTCAAAGTCTTCTTCATTCATTACCAGATAACATTAGTCACTAGTATTTACTAGGCATCTAGATACTTTAGTTTGATATACTAAAAGTGGCTTTTTTCACTACATCAATTTCATGAACTATGCCGTATCTCAGGAGGTATATTTAAAGGTTCATATTTAGATGGTAAAGTACAGTTCACTCCCATGTTAATGTACTACCCCCTGCATTATTCCAGTTTAGAAGGAAACAGATGGTAAAAAGAAACTTCAAACTTCAAGAGGCTTCAGTTGGCTGGTCTTGTGGTCAAATATGAGGTCTAAGTTGCCCCTTATAGTATTCACCTCTACCTCCAACAAAAATCAACAAGACATACATTAGGAGAAACAAGACATGATGTCCTATTTTGTGCTCAAATGTATAGCCTATGTTGCAAGAAGCAGGATCATTTTACTTTTCATCAGTTACCTAAGGCCATAAGTGAAAGTCTGGCTTAACTGGCACTATATTTTTGTCAAGTTTAGTGTCATCTATAGATTGGCTCTCTGTGGTCCTTGGACCTGCAGCCTTTAATCGGGCTCTACCTGGGTAATTAGACTACTTTTTGTCTACTAGGTAGTTTCTCTGGCTCTAGGCCAATTCCTCTCCAATACATACTCAAACAACTTCCAGAGTGATTTCTCTAAAATAAAAATATGGTCATGACAGATCAAATTCCTTTAGCTTCCAAAATAGAGTTAAAAACTCTCATATTGGTTCATAAGGCTCTTCACTTCCATGTCTTCATTTTCAGTTACACTTGAATTTGGTCATCGTTCTCATCCTTGCTATTCAAAGTCCCTGGAACAGGAGAATCTAGATCTCTGAACTAGAATCTACATTTTAACAAAGGCTTAAGTCATTCTTAGGCACATTAAAGTTTGAAAAGCACTGGTATATAAAATATTAATATATTAACTATTTGCATGTATTTCAGACCTATAAAAAACTCAAAGGAGTACTCTTTTAAAAGTGGTTCATTTACTGGCAGCAAAATACATACACATCTGTAAATTTTTCTTTGTCCACAAAATCTCAAAACATTAGCAAGACATTGATCATGAAAATGAACTTCACCAACCTGTCATATTTTAGAAAGGAATTTGAGATGTATATTCCCAGGGATCTTGCTTTTTCAAAGAACCACGTGGTAGGTGCCAGAAATGCACTCATGCCTGCAGTTTAAGAGGGGCAGTATCAAGGGCTCTCGTCCCCAGCATATTGCAAAACCCTACTAAACTCAAACTCCTACTGTTCTTAAACCAATCAGGGATTTGTGGGAAAGGCTCTGACGAGGATATGAACGTTCCTCTAATATAAGCAAGACCACATTAGTCTCAAACCTAAAAACAGAATCTACATCTGCCAAAATTATTTCACTTCTGCCTATTTCCAAAAAATAATTGAGTAAAGCCCTATTTTTATTATTATCTTAATATTTTACATGTATAAGTTTTGGGGATAATTTTTGACATTTACATTGTTGAATTTAAAACAAATCTGTATATTTAGGACTAATTTATTTTAGCTCATGGTACTTTTTTGGTTGAAAGATAGACAACGTTACCAGATGGAAAGTCCTGGCTGCGAGTTGTCCAGGTTCTTGGCTTGTTGAATGAAGAATTCAACAAAATACACAAACAAAGCAACAAAGAGTGAAGCAAGGAAAGCACAGATTTATTGAAGCAAAAGTACACTCCACAGAGTGGGAGTGGGCTCCAGCAAGCAGCTCAAGGGCCCTGATTGCACTGTTCTTTGGGATTTTTATTAGACTAAAATAACTTGGTAAAACCCTTAGGTACCTTTTAGAGGCCTCCAATTGGTTACACCCTATGCAAATAAAGGCTTGGTCCATGACCAATCAGAGGCTGAAGTGAAGGCTTGGCCCAGACCAATCAGAAGCATTTCCCATTTCTGACATGGGGGGACGGGGTTTTGTAGAGGGAAGGGCCTCTGAAGTCTTGTCACTTGGGCATGGAGAAGTAGGGTTTTCCTCTCAGTCCAATTCCAAGAAGTCAGCTGCAGGTTTGCCTCAGGCTCCCTGTCTCCAGACCCCATTCTCCTACCTCAACATCCTAGAAATCTAAAAAAATAGTTTGATAAGTGAGTAATATAAAAATAAAGGCCAAGTGCATGTGCCTAACTTGTTACAATTTGCTATTTATGAAATCATTAAAATGCATATTATAAAGATGTCCAGCATTTTAAATTAGCTAGGAAGAATATTAATTTTTGCTTGTACTTTTCTTAATATTTTTATTTCATAAATTTCTATTACTAAACTCAACACAGAAAGTATGAAAGTCAGATGTTTTACTCTATATTTTCCTACATATTATGTTTTGAAATCTCAAAAATCAAATAAAATCACATTCTCTTGGGTTCTTTTTATTTCAATTTATAATCATATATAAACAGGATTAAAAATTACTCTTTTATAACTTCTAAACATTTATTCTGTAAATAAGCTAGAGAGTAAATAAAATGTCATAAGAAATCTTTACACATTAGGAAATTGGTCCAACATCTCATAAGTACTTGGCACATGGTATTCTCTCAAGAAAGCATGAAAAAAAGAGATTTTAATAGAAATTTAACAGATAAAATATTTGTGTTGATCATATTAGCATATATCATCTGAAAAAGTAGCGTTGTAGACATACATTTTAATTATTAAAATATATTTTAAGTCTAGGCGCGGTGGCTCACGCCTGTAATCCCAGCACTTTGGGAAGCCAAGGCGAGCAGATCCCTTGAGCTCAGGAGTATGAGACCAGCCTGGGCAACATAAAAAACCCCGTCTCTACAAAAAATACAAAATTTATCCCAGGATGGTGGTGTATGGCATGTGCCTGTAGTCCCAGCTACACAGAAGGCTGAGGTGGAAGGACCATTGCTTGAGCCTGGGAGGCAGAAGCGGAGGTTGCAGTGAGCTGAAATCATAAAACTACACTCCACCCTGTCTCAAAAGAAAAAGGTATTTTAAGCGTTTTGTCTTCTTTTTAAATAGCTTATTTGTCCTTTAAATGGATTTGAAACCATATATATATATAAATAAATGCCTTAGATAAATTTATATTATGATCTCACAGCTTAGTAATTTTGATTTATTTCTTGTTTAGTTTAAATACCTCTTCTGTTAATATCTTTTAGTAATTATTTTTATCGAAAAGGCAATAGCAGGCATTCAGAACTAAGAAAATGTATACCATGAACATACTCTCATCAAAAAAACTGAAAATAAATGAGATTAATTTGCCTACATATTAATAGAAACTTCTTTAGCCATCTGGGGTTTACTTTCGTGGGATAAGACTGAGACCAGCTAAGTTTTATTATTTTTGTAATAAATATTTTGTATTCTCTTTTTTTTCCTGCTCAAATGCCCTTCTGCTTAATTGGAGGTTCCCAAACTTCCTTGGTTCATGGCACCCTTGAATAATTTAATATTTCTTAATAACCACCCTTAAACTATTCAATAATCACAATTACATATTAATGAAGCATGTGTGCCTGCTGATCACAGCCATAACTTCTCAAACCTTGAAATCAGATTGGACACCTCCAGCCTCATTTCTTGTTACACATCGATTTTCATATAGGATGTGCTTTTTTTTTATCAAAACACCCATCAAAAATCCAGTTTCGCAAAAATGTGACATCATAGAAAGAAATGAAGTACAATCAGATTTATGAACTACCTTAAGCTAGTAATTTACACATATACAAAAGATGTCCTGTATTCCTCTGTTTCTCTCAACAACTGAAAATATCCCATTGTGTCAGTTTATGGCAATACCCCCAGACATCTTGGCACACAGTTGGGAACCACAAGATTCTTTTCTTAATCTTGAAATTGTATAATACTATCAGGCTACATGAAAGTATTGGTCTCTTATAATTAAATATGTTTGCTTATAAGGATCCATTTTTATTTGTAATATTTGTGGTTTAAACGAATCCTTTAAGTCCTTTAAAATTTTTTTTGTTATATTTTTTCTATAAAAAATATACCCAATACCTATAAGATGAATCCCTATTCTCTGTCTCCCAAGTCTTACATCTCCCTGCTCCCTTCTGTCAATTGGTTTTTATTTTTCTCCACATTCTGAAAAAGATTCTGAAGTTATGATTCTTCCGTATAGTCTTTTTTTATTTTTATTTATTTATTTTTTCAGGCGGAATCCTGCTCTGTTGCCCAGGCTGGAGTACAGTGGTGCAATCTCTGCTCACTGCAACCTCCACCTCCTGGATTCAAGCAATTCTTCTGCCTCAGCCTCCCAAGTAGCTGGGACTACAGGCATGTGCCACAGTGCTCAGCTAATTTTTGTATTTTTAGTAGAGACGGGGTTTCACCCTGTTGGCCAGGCTGATCTTGAACTCCTGACATCAGGTGATCCGCCCACCTCAGCCTCCCAAAGTGCTGGGATTATAGGCATGAGCCACCACACCCAGCCTCCATATTAGTCTTTTAACTTTCTCCAGTTTCAGTTCTGCCTGTCACTGCTTGAGGTGTGTATTGGTCTACTAGGGCTGTATCATATTAAAATGCTGGGGGGACCTAAACAACAGACGTTTATTTTCTCACAGTTCTGGAGGCTGAAGTCCAAGATCAAACTGCTGGCAGGGTTGGTTTCTGGTGCAGCCTCTCTCCTCAGCTTGTAGACACCACCTTCTCCCTGTGTCCTGCCGTGGCCTGTCTTCTGTGTGTACTCACTCCTGGTATCTCTTCCTATTCTTACAAGGACACCAGTCTTCTGGGTTAGGATCCACCCTATGACCTCATTCAAGGGGGCCTTTATTACCTCCTTCAAGACACTATGCCCAAATACAGTCACATTTGAGGTTAGAGCCTCAACATATGAACTTTGGGGTCATATAATTCAGTGCATAACAAGGTGTATATGGAAACTCTGTAAGTCTATTAATTTAAACACATCTTTTTCACTTCACTCACTTTTCTGTTAATTTTGTATATGCCTCTTAGCTCCTCCTTCATCTTTTTGTTGTATCTTGTCTTTTATTTCTCATTCCATATAGTTTATATTTTTCTGAATTTAGTTGATAGAAAAAAGGCCATCTTCTAAATGTTTTCTACAGGATATCCTTTCTCTGCTATAATCTTTATCTTTTACGTTACAGGATGTCTCCATCTGACCCACTCTGTTGGTTTTCCTGCTGCTCTCATCTGTTGATTTATCTTTCTGTAAGTTGAAAACTACTGTGACACCATTTCTAGTTTTTGTTTTTAAACAACATTAAAGTTCTGTGAATTATCCATGGCTCCCTTCACTATACAACTGGTTGCTTTCAAAGTCCTCTTTTTTTGGGTGGAAGCCTCATTGATGTGCATTGACTGACTCTAATGAACCTTTCAGCACTTTGCGATCTCTTATTGAGTGTGAAACTGCAGGACTGAGAAGGGACTTATTAGTTTCCATTACCTGGTCATCTGATTATGATAATTGGAGTTTATTTCTGAAGTCAAAAATAGTCCCCTTATCTTTCTTCCCAAAAAAGTATATATGGAAGAAAAAAACCCAGAATGCACCACTTTTGTGAGTTTTCTAAGGCTACCCCTTTATATCTATTGATTTTATATTGAATGTAAAGTAATTTATTCTAAGCATTTCTGTCAACAGCTACCTTGTGTAAATGGAAACTGAAGTTCCAGAATCTGTTCATCAAACAAGTATTAATGGAGGAATAAGGGTAATGAATATCTATGGCTGGCTGCTTAAGAAAAACAGTTTCTCTTGTTCAGGAATATAAAAGCTTTGTCTGTAGTCTACGTGAGCAATAGATACAGATGTTTGATGACCTAGGAATCTGCTAGTGGCTTCAAATCCACAGACTTTAAGATTGATCATATAATTATACTCTCTGTTTAATATTAAAAAGATGAATATTTAATTGTCCCTATGTCAGTATAAAAATCATTAACTTATACAAGTGCTCCCAGCCTTCCTTTGCCCTACCCTCATAGAGGATCTTCTAATTTGTCCCATTTGGTTCTCTTTTCTACCCCCTCTGCTTTATGGAGGACCTTTCTTATTAGACCTGGTGGTGTTTTGGCTTTTGTGAGAAAGAACTGGAGGAAGGCAAGAGGGTATGAGGAAAATGTGAGATTCACAAAGGTTACAGAAAAATTGTGGCCTGAAGAATGATGGGCATGGGAGCAGCTTTGGGGTGAGTCAGGTGGACGGAAAAGGAAATTCAGGGAGGTTTTAAGCCCTGTTGAGGACCAAGTGATCCCATTATTGTATGATTTTGAAATTACTCTTGCTTTCCGGGACATTTCCCTTTCAACAGTGGGGTTGAGTCACCCAGGTCAGCGTTTCCAAGTGTTATATTTGATGGTGGTAATGGGAGTTAAAGCCAGGTTTGAAGCCAAGATTTAAAGCCAAGGTGTCATACCCAGCTGGATTTCAGATTTAAATTACCAGCTTCAATCTGAGCTGCTTATGTATTTGCACCAAGTCTTCCTAAATCCTGAAGAAAGAAAGAAAGGGAAAATCTGGGCCCCGCATGAGCAGGGATGGTTTTGGGCCACCACCAGAAAATAAAAGGGAGTGTGTGGAGACCACACTGAAGTTGGAATTTCAGTTTAGGAGAATGCATGGTTTGGTCCTGGATGTTCCAGGCAGAAAACTAAATTTGTGCAATGTTATCCCGGTTAACTCAATTGAGAAAATGTTTTAAACTTCCGTGGAAATGCCAGTAATTTGACTCTTAAGTGGACACCAAATTTCTTACAAAGATGCCAGACCTATTGTCTTAGCTGGTACAAAGCTTCGACCTGGCTCCACCTAATGCAAACAGCCTTATGGACATGGTCTTGGTTTGGGGATTCCCAGTCAGAACTCCCAAGGCAAGCTACTTGCAGCCAGAAAATTGAAACATTCATAGAAAATAATTGGTAGAATTTAGAAAGGGCTTTCCCTTCAATTAATCAAAGATAAGAAATTCTAGACCTCTTTCCATGTTCAAACACTTAGATCAGTTTCATTTTGTTTTAATTTACAAAAAATGGAATCAAACACATTGATCCCAGCTTGTTTTCACAATTAGTTTTTCTTATGTGAATAGTTACGCTAAATTTCAAAAGATATAAATTCAACTTCATTTGTTATGCTTCATAATATTGAATAAGTAGAGTACAAATGGCTTCATTTCAATATGGATGCACGTCCAGATTGTTTCTAGTTATTTGACCATTTTTTTCTTATTATTATATTTTTATGCCTTATTATTTTTATTTCCATAGCATAGATTCTTAAAAAAACATGTTTGCTGGGCCAAAAGTGTCAAGAACTGTGAAAATTCAGATTTTCTCCCTTCCTGCAAGCTGACAAGGTAACCTGCGACAATTTCATGAATGTTGGCAGATGACATGAGATCCAAGGGTGAGAGAAAAACAGTGGTTTATTACTTATAGCAGTAGCATTTCCACCTGTTCCTCAAGTCGCAATTCCCATAGTGTGATGTAGAAGGGGCCAGGCACTCACGGTGGGTTTGGTTACAACAGAGGAAACTAAACTTAAGAAACTTGAGATCAGGCACGGTGGCTCATGCCTCTAATCCCAGCACTTTGGGAGGTCAAGGCGGGCAGATCACGAGGTCAAAAGTTTGAGACCAGCCTGATCAACATGAGGAAACTCCGTCTCTACTAAAAATACAAAAATTAGTCAGGTGTGGTGGTGCATGCCTGTAATCCCAGCTACTCAGGAGGCTGAGGCAGGAGAATCGCTTGAACCAGGTGGCGGTGGTTGCAGTGAGCAGGGATTGCATTATTGCACTCCAGCCTGGGTGACAGCGAGACTCTGTCTCAAAAAAATAAAATAAATAAATAAATAAATAAGAAAGGAAAATAAAAGAAACGTGAATCTCTCATAATTAGCAGTAAACGCATCTGCTTTTTGCTCCAGATGGAGACACCAACTCTGTCTTCCAAGGTTCTTCACGATACAAGTATTTTTGAAAATATAGTTTGGAACAAAGGCAATCAGTGTCTCTGCTTTCAAGAAGTACAGAAGTATGGTAGACCCATAGAAAATTGTCTCCTAAAAACGTGCATGTGTGCTGTTGTGTTTTCTTACTTTTAGTAACTATTGCCAAATTGCTTTCTAAAAAAAAGCTGGAGAAATTTAATGCTATAATACTTGCAGAAGCTAGTTTCCCTACATTTCACTAGCCTTGATCTTACGTGTTCCTTTAATTTTGGTTGAATGGTAAAAATAATATTTAACAGTTGCTTTCATTTCATTTCTCAGACTACATTTGAATTATGTACATTTTCATAATTTTATTAGGTGTTTGTAGTTTTTCTTTTGTCATGCCTATTTATGTTTGCTTTTTACTCTAGTATTGTTTTTTGTTTGTTTGTCTGTTTTCTTTTTAGAGATGGGGTCTTGCTATGTTGCCCAAGCTGGTCTGGAACTCCTGGCCTCAAGGGATCCTCCTGCCTCAACCTCCCAAAGTGCTAGAATTACAAGTGTGAACCACTGCCCCTAGCCTTTATTTTTTAATTATAAATTTCTAGGAAGAATTTATGCTAGGGATAATAAATGTTTGTTACAAATACTTTTTCTACCTTTTTTAAGTTTTCTTAGCTGACTTTTGCCATATACATTCTAAAATTGGAGGTTGGTAAAATTTTTCTTCCATAATTTCTTTACTCTTTCAACCAAATCATATACAAGTACCTTACAAACTTTCTTTTAAAATTTTTATCATTCCATTTTGTATCAGTGATTAGTCTAACTAGAACTTATTTTCTATGTAATGTAAGCTGAGAGTGTATCTCGGATTTTGTTGAAGAATTGCTAGTTACAGAGGGGTGGAGCCAAGATGGCCGAATAGGAACAGCTCCGGTCTACAGCTCCCAGCATGAGGGACGCAGAAGACGGGTGATTTCTGCATTTCAATCTGAGGTACCGGGTTCATCTCACTAGGGAGTGCCAGACAGTGGGTACAGGAGAGTGGGTGCAGCGTACCATGCGCCAGCCGAAGCAGGGCGAGGCATCGCCTCACTCAGGAAGTGCAAGGGGTCAGGGAGTTCCCTTTCCTGGTCAAGGAAAGGGGTGACAGACGGCACCTGGAAAATCAGGCCACTCCCACCCGAATACTGCGCTTTTCCAATGGGCAATGGGCTTAGGAAACAGCGCACCAGGAGATTATATCCCGCACCTGGCTCGGAGGGTCCTACGCCCACGGAGTCTCGCTGATTGCTAGCACAGCAGTCTGAGATCAAACTGCAAGGCGGCAGCGAGGCTGGGGGAGGGGCGCCCGCCATTGCCCAGGCTTGCTTAGGTAAACAAAGCAGCCTGGAAGCTCCAACTGGGTGGAGCCCACCACAGCTCAAGGAAGCCTGCCTGCCTCTGTAGGCTCCACCTCTGGGGGCAGGTCACAGACAAACAAAAAGACAGCAGTAACCTCTGCAGACTTAAATGTCCCTGTCTGACAGCTTTGAGGAGAACAGTGGTTCTCCCAGCACGCAGCTGGAGATCTGAGAACGGGCAGACTGCCTCCTCAAATGGGTCCCTGACCCCTGACCTCTGACCCCCGAGCAGCCTAACTGGGAGGCACCCCCCCAGTAGGGGCAGACTGACACCTCACACGGCCAGGTACTCCTCTGAGACAAAACTTCCAGAGGAACGATCAGACAGCAGCATTCACAGATCACGAATATACACGGTTCTGCACACACCGCTGCTGATACCCAGGCAAACAGGGTCTGGAGTGGACCTCTAGCAAACTCCAACAGACCTGCAGCTGAGGGTCCTGTCTGTTAGAAGGAAAACTAACATACAGAAAGGACACCCACACCAAAAACCCATCTGTACAACACCATCATCAAAGACCAAAAGTAGTTAAAACCACAAAGATGGGGAAAAAACAGAGCAGAAAAACTGGATACTCTAAAAAGCAGAGCACCTCTCCTCCTCCAAAGGAACGCAGTTCCTCACCAGCAACGGAACAAAGCTGGACGGAGAATGACTTTGACGAGTTGAGAGACAAAGGCTTCAGACGATCAAACTACTCCGAGCTACAGGAGGAAATTCAAACCAAAGGCAAAGAAGTTGAAAACTTCGAAAAAGCTTTAGACGAATGTATAACTAGAATAACCAATACAGAGAAGTGCTTAAAGGAGCTGATGGAGCTGAAAGCCAAAGCTCGAGAACTAAGCGAAGAATGCAGAAGCCTCAGGAGCCAATGCGATCAACTGGAAGAAAGGGTAACAGTAATGGAAGATGAAATGAATGAAATGAAGCGAGAAGGGAAGTTTAGAGAAAAAAGAATAAAAAGAAACAAACAAAGCCTCCAAGAAATATGGGACTATGTGAAAAGACCAAATCTACTTCTGATTGGTGTACATGAAAGTGACGGGGAGAATGGAATCAAGTTGGAAAACACTCTGCCGGATATTATCCAGGAGAACTTCCCCAATCTAGCAAGGCAGGCCAACATTCAGATTCAGGAAATACAGAGAACACCACAAAGATACTCCTTGAGAAGAGCAACTCCAAGACACATAATTGTGAGATTCACCAAAGTTGAAGTAAAGGGAAAAATGTTAAGGGCAGCCAGACAGAAAGGTCGGGTTACCCACAAAGAGAAGCCCATCAGACTAACAGCGGATCTCTCGGCAGAAACTCTACAAGCCAGAAGAGAGTGGGGGCCAATATTCAACATTCTTAAAGAAAAGAATTTTCAACCCAGAATTTCCTATCCAACCAAACTAAGCTTCATAAGTGAAGGAGAAATAAAATACTTTACAGACAAGCAAATGCTGAGAGACTTTGTCACCACCAGGCCTGCCCTAAAAGAGCTCCTGAAGGAAGCACTAAACATGGAAAGGCACAACTGGTACCAGCCGCTGCAAAATCATGCCAAAATGTAAAGACTATCGAGACTAGGAAGAAACTGCATCAACTAATGAGCAAAATAACCAGCTAACATCATAATGACAGGATCAAATTCACACATAACAATATTAACTTTAAATGTAAATGGACTAAATGCTCCAATTAAAAGACACAGACTGGCAAATTGGATAAAGACTCAAGACCCATCAGTGTGCTGTATTCAGGAAACCCATCTCACGTGCAGAGACACACATAGGCTCAAAATAAAGGGATAGAGGAAGATCTACCAAGCAAATGGAAAACAAAAAAAGGCAGGGGTTGCAATCCTAGTCTCTGATAAAATAGAATTTAAACCAAGATCAAAAGAGACAAAGAAGGCCATTACATAATGGTAAGGGGATCAATTCAACAAGAAGAGCTAACTATCCTAAATATATATGCACCCAATACAGGAGCACCCAGATTCATAAAGCAAGTCCTGAGTGACCTGCAAAGAGACTTAGACTCCCACACAATAATAGTGGGAGACTTTAACATCCCACTCTCAACATTAGACAGATCAACGAGACAGAAAGTTAACAAGGATACCCAGGAATTGAACTCAGCTCTGCACCAAGCGGACCTAATAGACATCTACAGAACTCTCCACCCCAAATCAACAGAATATACATTTTTTTCAGCACCACACCACACCTATTCCAAAATTGACCACATAGTTGGAAGTAAAGCTCTCCTCAGCAAATGTAAAAGAATAGAAATTATAACAAACTGTCTCTCAGACCACAGTGCAATCAAACTAGAACTCAGGATTAAGAAACTCACTCAAAACCACTCAACTACATGGAAACTGAACAACCTGCTCCTGAATGACTACTGGGTACATAACGAAATGAAGGCAGAAATAAAGATGTTCTTTGAAACCAAAGAGAACAAAGACGCAACGTACCAGAATCTCTGGGACACATTCAAAGCAGTGTGTAGAGGGAAATTTATAGCACTAAATGCCCACAAGAGAAAGCAGGAAAGACCCAAAATTGACACCCTAACATCACAATTAAAAGAACTAGAAAAGCAAGAGCAAACACATTCAAAAGCTAGCAGAAGGCAAGAAATAACTAAAATCAGAGCAGAACTGAAGGAAATAGAGACAAAAAAAAACCCTTCAAAAAATTAATGAATCCAGGAGCTGGTTTTTTGAAATAATCAGCAAAATTGATAGACCGCTAGCAAGACTAATAAAGAAAAAAAGAGAGAAGAATCAAATAGACACAATAAAAAATGATAAAGGGGATATCACCACCGAGCCCACAGAAATACAAACTACCATCAGAGAATACTACAAACACCTCTATGCAAATAAACTAGAAAATCTAGAAGAAATGGATAAATTCCTCGACAAATACACTCTCCCAAGACTAAACCAGGAAGAAGTTGAATCTCTGAATAGACCAATAACAGGATCTGAAATTGTGGCAATAATCAATAGCTTACCAACCAAAAAGAGTCCAGGACCAGATGGATTCACAGCCAAATTCTACCAGAGGTACAAGGAGGAACTGGTACCATTCCTTCTGAAACTATTCCAACCAATAGAAAAAGAGGGAATCCTCCCTAACTCATTTTATGAGGCCAGCATCATCCTGATACCAAAGCCGGGCAGAGACACAACCAAAAAAGAGAATTTTAGACCAATATCCTTGATGAACATTGATGCAAAAATCTTCAATAAAATACTGGCAAACTGAATCCAGCAGCACATCAAAAAGCTTATCCACCATGATCAAGTGGGCTTCATCCCTGGGATGCAAGGCTGGTTCAATATACGCAAATCAATAAATGTAATCCAGCATATAAACAGAACCAAAGACAAAAACCACATCATTATCTCAATAGATGCAGAAAAGGCCTTTGACAAAATTCAACAACCCTTCATGCTAAAAACTCTCAATAAATTAGGTATTGATGGGACGTATCTCAAAATAATAAGAGCTATCTATGACAAACCCACAGCCAATATCATACTGAATGGACAAAACCTGGAAGCATCTCCTTTGAAAACTGGCACAAGACAGGGATGCCCTCTCTCACCACTCCTATTCAACATGTGTTGGAAGTTCTGGCTAGGGCAATCAGGCAGGAGAAGAAAATAAAGGGTATTCAATTAGGAAAAGAGGAAGTCAAATTGTCCCTGTTTGCAGACGACATGATTGTATATCTAGAAAACTCCGTCATCTCAGCGCAAAATCTCCTTAAGCTGATAAGCAACTTCAGCAAAGTCTCAGGATACAAAATCAATGTACAAAAATCACAAGCATTCTTATACACCAACAACAGACAAACAGAGAGCCAAATCATGAGTGAACTCCCATTCACAATTGCTTCAAAGAGAATAAAATACTTAGGAATCCAATTTACAAGGGACGTGAAAGACCTCTTCAAGGAGAACTATAAACCACTACTCAATGAAATAAAAGAGGATACAAACAAATGGAAGAACATTCCATGCTCATGGGTAGGAAGAATCAATATCGTGAAAATGGCTATACTGCCCAAGGTAATTTATAGATTCAATGCCATCCCCATCAAGCTACCAATGACTTTCTTCACAGAATTGGAAAAAACTACTTTAAAGTTCATATGGAACCAAAAAAGAGCCCGCATCGCCAAGTCAATTCTAAGCCAAAAGAACAAAGCTGGAGGCATCACGCTACCTGAATTAAAACTATACTACCAGGCTACAGTAACCAAAACAGCATGGTACTGGTACCAAAACACAGATATAGATCAATGGAACAGAACAGAGCCCTCAGAAATAATGCCGCATATCTACAACTATCTGATCTTTGACAAACCTGAGAAAAACAAGCAATGGGGAAAGGATTCCCTATTTAATAAATGGTGCGGGGAAAACTGGCTAGCCATATGTAGAAAGCTGAAACTGGATCCCTTCCTTACACCTTATACAAAAATTAATTCAAGATGGATTAAAGACTTAAATGTTAGACCTAAAACCATAAAAACCCTAGAAGAAAACCTAGGCAATACCATTCAGGACATAGGCATGGGCAAGGACTTCATGTCTAAAACACCAAAAGCAATGGCAACAAAAGCCAAAATTGACAAATGGGATCTAATTAAACTAAAGAGCTTCTGCACAGCAAAAGAAACTACCATCAGAGTGGACAGGCAACCTATAAAATGGGAGAAAATTTTCGCAACCTACTCATCTGACAAAGGGCTAATATCCAGAATCTACAATGAACTCAAACAAATTTACAAGAAAAAAACAAACAACCCCATCAAAAAGTGGGCAAAGGATATGAACAGACACTTCTCAAAAGAAGACATTTATGCAGCCAAAAGACACATGAAAAAATGCTCATCATCACTGGCCATCAGAGAAATGCACATCAAAACCACAATGAGATACCATCTCACACCAGTTAGAATGGCGATCATTAAAAAGTCAGGAAACAACAGGTGCTGGAGAGGATGTGGAGAAATAGGAACACTTTTACACTGTTGGTGGGACTGTAAACTAGTTCAACCATTGTGGAAGTCAGTGTGGCGATTCCTTAGGGATCTAGAACTGGAAATACCATTTGACCCAGCCATCCCATTACTGGGTATATACCCAAGGGACTATAAATCATGCTGCTATAAAGACACATGCACACATATGTTTATAGTGGCTCTATTCACAATAGCAAAGACTTGGAACCAACCCAAATGTCCAACAATGATAGACTGGATTAAGAAAATGTGGCACATATACACCATGGAATACTATGCAGCCATAAAAAATGAT
This sequence comes from Pongo pygmaeus, assembly GCF_028885625.2. NCBI lineage: Eukaryota > Metazoa > Chordata > Mammalia > Primates > Hominidae > Pongo > Pongo pygmaeus. The sequence continues at coordinate 153,735,315 of NC_072378.2, read as the reverse complement.
GAGTTCGTGTCCTTTGTAGGGACATGGATGAAATTGGAAATCATCATGCTCAGTAAACTATCGCAAGGACAAAAAACCAAACACTGCATGTTCTCACTCATAGATGGGAATTGAACAATGAGAACACATGGACACAGGAAGGGGAACATCACACTCTGGGGACTGTTGTGGGGTGGGGGGAGTGGGAGGGATAGCATTAGGAGATATACCTAATGCTAAATGGCGAGTTAATGGGTGCAGCACACCAGCATGGCACATGTATACATATGTAACTAACCTGCACATTGTGCACATGTACCCTAAAACCCAAAGTATAATAATAATAATAATTAAAAAAAAAGAATTGCTAGTTACATTAACATCATATACTTAATAAGCCATTCTTTTGCAACTGAATTGCAATACCAACCTTGTCATGTTTTAATTTCTCACATATATTTATATCTACTGTTGGTCCCTATATTCTGTTCCATTTATATACTTGTTCTTTGCTGTGTGAATATCATACTGTTTTGATTAGAATATAATCCAAAATAAGGTAAGTTCCCCCACCCAATGGCATACAGGTAAATAATTAGCTGATTGTCTTCAAAACCCTGACTTATAACATTTGCCTATTTCTGTGGTATAATTATTCCATCATGTCTGATTTAAGGGTACCAATATGATGTCACTTGTGTCTGCATTGAGAAGAGAGACACACAATTTGCACTTCTACTTTTTTTTTTTTTTTTACAACGTGGTGGTTTGTTTTCTTTTTTTTCAAGTTTTCTTTTTTTATTTCAATAGGTTTTTGGGGAACAGGCATTGTTTGATTACATGAATAAATTCTTTAGTAGTGATTTCTGAGATTTTGGTGTACCCATCACCTGAGCAGTGTACACTGTACTCAGTGTGGAGTCTTTTATCCCTCACCCGCCCCTCACCCTTTCCCCTGAGTTCCCAAAGTCCATTGTATCATTCTTATGCCTTTGTATCCTCCTAACTTAGCTCCCACTTATGAGTGAGAACATACAATGTTTGGATTTAAAAGTCATAATTACCTATTCTTTGAAAATTTGTAGTAACTTATCCATAAATCATCCTTGCTATGTGTTGTCTTAGTCTTATTCATATGAATATGTGTTTGTGTAAGTGTAAAGATTGTTACTAATAATTTAGCTTCTTTAATGATATAAGATGATTCAACTTTCTATTTATTCTGAATTCAGTTTGGATAATTTTTCTACAAATATGTTCACTCATCCTAAGTTTTCAGATTTCAGCCAACCAAGTTATTATGATATTCTATGTTATCTTTTTAATATGCACTGTAGCTAAATCGTGCCCCCTTAATCATTTCTTAACAACTTACTTCTGACTGTTTTCTTGTTATCTTGATCAATTTTGTCAAAAGTTTGTTGAACTGATTTTTCTTTAAAAGTTTCTTGTGCCTTTTTGATCTTCTCAATTATGACTTCATTATCGTTATTTCTTTTGCATTCTTTTATCCTTAAGAAGTCTTCCTAAAATAAGAATTTAAGACTAAAAATTTTTTGCTGGGTATGGTGGCACACACCTGTAGTCCCAGCTGCTCTGGAGGCTGAGGCGAGAGGATCCCTTGAGCCCAGGAGGTCGAGGCTGCAGTGAGCCGTGATTGCACCACTGCACCAATCCAGCCTGGGTGACACAGTGAGACCCTGTCAAAAAAGTGAAGGGAAGGGAAGGGGAAGGAAGGGAGGAGAGGGGAGGCAAGGGGAGGGGAGGGAAGGGAGAGGAGGGGAGGGGACGGAAGGGAGAAGAGGGAAGGGGAGGGAAGCTCTGTAAATTTTTTGTAAGTACTGCTTTAGCTGTACCCATAAGATTTGATGTATATTTTTGTTATCATTTAGTTCAAAATAGTTTCTAAATTTCAAAATTATTTTTGAGTTATGATTAGTTTTAATTTTTCAACTTCATAACACATAGCAGTTAAAAGTAATATTTTGTTAATTATTTCCAACTAAATTTAAGTCTTTGTAGATCTCTCCAGAGATTTCTCTGTTTTACACATTTATCCTTAATGTGAGCAGGACATGCTCCAGCTGTCCTCTTGGGACTTGCCCTCAAGCTCAAGGCTCTAGAGTCCATGCCACATGATCTTAGCGCTGGGGGTCCTCTTGTCTCAGGAGACTGCCTCTTATGAGAGGCCACTCAGAGATTGTTACCTTTTATGGTAAGTACTTACCACCTTGGCGAAAGCAGCCTGCTTTAGCAAAGTGAGGAAAAAGGTCAGCAATTGGGGAAGACTGGCCTTCCACCATTCTGCATAGCATAGAAGTATGGATTCTAAACGTGCCCACACTGTAGATGAGGGAAGCTTTATTTTATCTTTTGATTTTTATTTTTTTGAGACAGGGTCTTACTCTGGCTCCCAGGCTGGAGTGCGGTGACTCAATCACGGCTTACTGCAGCATTGACCACTCCAGGCTCAGGTAATCCTCCCACCTCAACCTCCCAAGTAGCTAAGATTACAGGTATGCACCACCACGTCCAGCTAATTTTTAAAGTTTTTATAGAGATAAGTTTTCACCATGTTGCCCAGACTGGTCTAGAACTCCTGGTCTTAGGCAATCCTTTCACCTTGGCTTCCCAAAGTGCTGAGATTATAGGCATGAGCCACCGTGCTGGGCCTGAGGGAAGTTTTGAATGAGATAAGGCTGAAATTGTGATATTATAAAATTTATGTAATTATGAAACTGTGCCAAAACCATCTTTAAATGACAAAAAATTATGAGGTTGCCTGCCCCAAATTTTGTCCAGAAACTAGAAAAAAGCCCCCAGATCAGGATTTAAACTCCAGAAAACCCAGGACTATATATACCTAATAAGTTATATAATGAGAAATTTCTTGTTCTTAAAATTTTGTCTGAACCTCAAAGCAGAGGAGTAGGTAGGAATTCTGCATTCTAGGGAGTGATCAAGAAGCTGCCATTCCTATCTCTCCAGGGATTGTCCAGCAATTGCAACTGGTTGTCACCCTGTCCAGCCCACATCAGCAGAAGATTGAGGTATGTCTAGAAGAAAGAACCTGTGCTGGAAGTAGGTTTTTGGCCTATGGATGAAGAAAAGAGGAGAGATGCTGCCCCCTGCTCACAGTGAGCTCCAAAAGAGGGCTCTCCAAGAGATCTGCTTGAAGAGATGGAAGTTTTCTGTAAGAATGAGAAGTTGGCACCTCCCTCCCTGGCTTGATGTTTATTTCCACACCAGTGCGCCAAAGTCAACTGGTAAAAGAGTTCTTGGGAGAGTTCAACTTGGATGCCCTGGATTTGGTAACCAAGGAAGAAAGGGAAACTTGGAAGCATCGAAATGATGGGAAAGTGGAAGTGAAAAGCAAGGAAGAACAGAATAAACAGACTTCCTCCCACTCTTCTCTCCTGAAGGCCCACTAATGATAGCTGGGGCTTGAGCTGGAGAGAAGGAGAAGGTTTCCATCAGATGTGAGCTTGAACCTGATTGGAAACCTTAATACCTCTAAGTGAATGGGTCGGCCTCAAATACCATTAAAGAAATGGGGAAAGGAGAAATAGGCAGAAAATGTTTGAGGGCAAAAAGACAAACACATTTGCTACTTGTATCTCTTTGAGTTTAGTCCATTCAGTAAAATGCAAAGCACATATAAATTTAGATAGAGAATAGACAGTTGTACAACTTAACATATTAAAGTGTGAAGTATCATGAACATATTTATTCCTTTTTTAGTAAATGTTAACTTATCTCTGTTTTTTCTATTTTTTCTATTAATATGAATTTTATTCATTTATTTCCTAATGTTGAACTATCTTATTAGTTCTATAATGGATGTATTTATGATGAAATCGTCTTTTAATATGTTGATGCACTGTTTGCTAAATTTAGAATTTTTTAACCTTATATTTATTTATAATTAACCTTAATTATTTATAATTAAACTGAACTATAGTTTTATTTTGTTTGTGTTTTGTTTGTATTACCTTATCTTTGGGTTTCAGTGTCAATCATCTAATTTCATAAAAAGATTTTTAAATGTTCATTATTTTTTCCATCTCCAGAATAATTTTTTTTTTTTTTGAGATAGAGTTTCACTCTTGTTGTTCAAGCTGGAGTGCAATGGTGCGATCTCAGCTCACTGCAGCCTCTGCCTCCCAGGTTCAGGTGATTCTCCTGCCTCACCCTCCCAAGTAGCTAGGATTACAGGTGCCCACCACCACACCTGGCTAATTTTTTGTATTTTTAGTAGAAACAGGGTTTCACCATGTTAGCCAGACTGGTCTCAAACTCCTGACTTCAGGTGATCTGCCCGGCTCAGCCTCCCAAAGATTACAGGCATGAGCCACTGTGCCCAGCCTCAGAATAATTTTTAAAACACTACCATAATTGGCTATTGTTCCTTTGTAAAAATAACTTTTCTAAAGTATCAGTTTCTGTATCTTGTGTGGGCAATTTGGTCATTTGTATTGCAAAAATGCAATGCTAAATTGACAAATTCACCATCATAAGGTAATTTTTAACATGGGTCTTATTGATAAATCAGTCAAGTTTTAAAAAATAAAAAAAATTTGAACAACATAAATACCACCGTTTCAAATTTTACAACTTAAGGCCTATAAATGCCTAGATTATGACAGCATTTGTGGGCTAAAGGACCTTTGTCTGCTTTCCTGATCCTTCTGTCTGTATCTCTGCACACTCACAGAAGGCGGTCAGTGGTGGTGCCTGCCTCTTGACTAAAAGCAGGGAACATCAGATAACTGATTCCACTAGGGGATGATCTATGAATGTGTGAGAATATCCCATGTAAGACCGATTTCAGAGGGCTCCAACTCCTAAATGCAATTCTACAAATGCCATTAAGATTGCTGCCCTGGTTCTCCCAATGCACAGTAGTACAGCACATAGGCGCTGAGGCTGAAGAGCTGCAAATGGACTTGGAATGAGGAAACAGAAAACCTCATTGCAGGCACATCCTCTTCATGAGGGCAGTGCCTTGCCTCTGACTGTCAACTTAATGACCACTTCCTCGGGTGTTTGGCCCTTGCGACCCACCCACTCTTAGGGTCACATCTTCCCTCCAAGCAGTGCTGTCCAGTGAGATTCCTTTCAAGATAACCTCATGCTATGTCCCTTTCACAGGAGTCACATCTGGTCCCCAGACACCTATATCACTGCACTGTTATCTACAGAACAGTAAATGTCTCTCCATGCAAGCGCCTTTACTCCATTATCAAGCAGAGGCAGCCCCAGCCTCTTGTTTTTATGTTTCTCTTAGTGAGAGTCAGTCTCAAACCCTTAAGCTGTCTCATAGACAGAGAGAATAAACATCTACTCTATAAAGAGAGAATATTTTAGAAATTAACGTTCTTGGAACTATAGAAGAAAATAAGTGAAAACAGGAAAATCTGAAAAATAGAATAATAAGGGGAAGACTAAATTTAGAACATATTCAAATATAAAGCTACAAAATTCCAATCTTATTTGAAATCAACAGTGTTGGGAGAAGGTCTGGGGCTATTTCTACAAACATCACAGAGTGTGAGTGGGAACCCACAGGAAGAGGACACAGATGTTTCCCATCTCTCCCAATCCCATGGAGACACAAACTTGGGCTGGGCAAGTTACACTTTCATCTTGGAATGTGCTCCGACAGTAAGACCTTACCAGCCTGCTGCTCTCATTCCTGTAGGTTAATGTAGGTGCTGTCTGGCCAAAGAAGCTGCATAATTGTGCTAGAAGCACCTGAAGACCTTATGGAAAATTGAAGCCAAGTGAACCCATCTTATCAGGAGGAAGAGAAGCCACAGTTCTCCACTAGTGTGCTGTCAGGCAATGCAGAGAGAGCTATCAGGGATAGCAGGGGACAACTGTCTCTCCACAAATTGGAAGAAAAAGTTCATAAAAAGATCCAAACACATATAGGGACTCAGTACATGATAAAGGTAGAATCCCAAATGATGGAGGAAAGATAGATTACTCAAGCAAACAGTTTTGAGACAGTGAGATAAATACTTGGAAATACATATGTCAGTGGGATCCAAACGACGCCTAAACATAAATAAATTCCAAATGCGTCAAACATTGAACTTGTTTTAAATTATAAAACCATGGCAACATAATTCAACATATACGTAAACACATATACATATATACTTGTAGGTATTTTATTTTTAAAATACAAATAGAAACACTATGTGTGCTCCTCTGCATCCTGCTTGTTTCTACCTAATAATACATGGACACACACAGACATCTCTTGGAAGATTAAACAAGCAACTGATAACAGTGGCTGCTTCTGAGGATGAGTGCTGGTGGCCTTTGAAAGAGACTCCAGATACTTTATGCCTCTTACAATTTTGTCCCATTTACTTATATTGCACCTTATAAAATAATAAGTAAATTCTTGAGGAATCAAAAAGAATTCAAGACAAAGTGAGTTTTGAGGAACTATATGTTATGGGCTGAATTGCATCTCCGCAAAATGTATACCTTGAAGTCTTAATCCCCACTACCTCAGAATATGACTGTATTTGGAGATAAGGTCTTTATAAAGGTGATTAGGTTAAAACAAGGTCCTCAGGATGAATCCTAATCCATTGTGACTGGGTGTAACAGGAGGAGATTAGAACACAGACACGAGCAGAGAGAAGACCATGTTGGAAACAAAGGGAGAAGACAGCCATCTACAAGCTAAGGCAAGAGGCTTCAGAAACCAACCCAGTCGACACTTTGATCTGGAACTTCCAGCTGCCAGAATTGTGAGAAAACAAATTTCTGTTTTTTAAGTCACCCACTCTGTGGTATTTGGTTACGGCAACACTAGAAAACTAGTATCACACACACACACAAACACACACACACGTATGTATATACAGATATTTACATAAACGTACATACATATATGCAGTAATGAAAAATTGAAAGCTGAGTTTAATTGGATTTTGTGGTTTTATCTGTTGTACTAATTGGAAATGAACGTTTTCTTTAAGATTTATATTAATTCGCTTGGATATTAGCATTCTTTACTTTTTAAATAAACTCAGGATATTGTCTTTTTTTCCTAACACAAATGCTGAGTTTTAAAGGGAAATCACCCCTCATTACCCAGACAAAACAGTTCAAGGAATCATATGGTAGCCTCTGTAGGGCTTTCATAAAATTAATTGGTAATCTCATTATATTCCTTATGGAAAAGACTTTCATTAATTATTTTTAGACCTCTTAAATGGAGTGGCAATTAACACTCATTTTCACTTCTTTTAATAATCAACACGTGGGAACCAATAGCTAATTGCCAAAGCTCAAGCATCCTGATATACGGCAACTCAAATCTCAGGATTGCCAGAGTCAGAAATAGGGATTCCATCACGGAGTGGATGGGGAGGAGGGGACGCCAGAGTGACTTACTAGATATAGAAAGGAGGGTAGGAGCTCTGTTCAGTTTGGAAAACCAGGCACGTCAGTTGTTCTTATTTTTCACTCTGCAGCATCATATTCACAATTTAAAATAACCAACACACAGTGTCCATTTTATAATATACAGTGAAAATGAACCAAGCGTGAATATACCATGGTAAGTCATTGAATTCAGATTAGGAAATTTAGATTTTTTTATTGCTTAACAGCAAGATGATTTGAAAGGAAAAACAGGAAGAAGCCATATTTTCTCCTGTTGTCCCCCTCTCCCCATTCACCTCTCTGCAAAGTACACTCCCTTTCCAAGCTCGCAGGTTTCCAGAAGCAACTGCACTCCTTGCTATACACCAGACTCCTTCTTTATTTTCCTCACTCTCAGCTTCCAAAATATTTAACATTTTTCCAAGTCATGCTGGACATGATCATTGAGGGATATCAATTGTAAAAAAAAGAAATGATGTTTCTGCTGCAGCTTGGAGCTCTACTCATTCATACGGCAGCAAGAGCAGAAAGGGTTTTTTTTTTAAGTGTTTAAACCTTTGTGAAGTTAAAGTTGATAATGAATTTCAATAATGAGGAAGGCATAATGCCTGCCCCCTAGAAGTTTACAACCTATATCATTTTGTTTTATTTATAAAGAATATATTGATACATTATTGCCCTTCTGGTATTATACTGTTATTCTTCATAATACTGGAAGGGCAATAACATATCAATATCAAAGGCAGTTTTTAGTAACTTTTAAGGAGAACGATTCCTGATCAGATGAATATCTACATAGGGACTGGGGGCTGAGGGCAAGTACAGGTTAAGTTGGCACACTTCTTGTCTGGATTTCCAACAGATCTGGGCAGATTTTACAACAGAATGAGATTTCAGTAGCTCTTAAATGATGAGATAGAGACATGTTTTTCCTAGGGCATGTAATTTTCCAAATATTCTAGCATTTACTTCCATCCTACCCTCTTACTCAAGAGCATGACTTAAGACTATGTGTTTAGCCTGTATCTGTCCTTTTCCTAAGGGTTGCGATTTAGATAACCCACAGTCAAGGACAAACTTGAGATACTGAAAAGCCAGCTTTAATCTTCAGCAGGTATTTGTTGTATATGAGTAGGCGGGTATTAACTGAAATAAAATGATAAGATCATGTCTATAATATTGTTACAACTTTTTCCCCACCATGTATCACCTAAATTACTACCAAGTCAAGTGTGTGCACAGAATTATCCTAGTGTTCTTTCCAAATGCATTTTGAGTTTTTTCAGGATTTAACATTTTTTTCTAAATGCAAAAGTATCTTTTGATGTAGCTTACCCTCATTGGGTGAAAAGCAGCAACATGCCAGAAATATTGTGGAATAAGAATGAAGAAAATAATGCCAGTGCAAACCATCTATTGCCTCACAGTCCAATACAGTAACCACTAGCTACACACAACTATTTAAATTTAATGCGTTAAAATTAAATGAAATTTAGAATTCCTTTTCTGAGCCACATCAGCCACATTTCAAGCGCTTAACAGCAACTGGCAACTTGTAGCTATCATATAGGGCAACAGAGAATGTGAACATTTCTCTTATTATAGATTCTATTGGATGCTATTGATCTAGAGACATTTTTAAGTTGATGCTGAAAGTATTACTTGATGATTATTTCTGCCAGAGCATCCTGAGTTTTCACTAAGTAAAAGATAAAGTAATTCTGAATTTTTGTTTGGTATTATCTATGCACAAAAACATATTTAAATGGCTTGCAATTATTAATATCCATAACTACCCTCTGTTTTGTAAGAATTATTTAAATAAAAAAATCATTTTTGGCAGAAAAATAGAATGGAAAAGAGAGGCTCAAACTTCCCACTAGTGTTGGAGCAGTGGAGGAGGAGGAAAGCTGTTGGTCTCTTCTGTGCAATCAAAGAGGAAAATGAAAAAGGAGAATGGAAGAGAAGATTATCTTGATAGAACTCTATATGAAAAAGCCCAAGATAAAACTACATTCCCATAGAGCTGGAGCTAGCAAACTTTGAGGTTTTCTTCCCATTCATAGAGACACTTTGAGGTTCTTCAGCAATCCATTCATTTTGACTTCCTTTAATAAAATACTTAACAGAAGGGAAAGAGGGTGAAGGAGCAAAATATCCATTTGATACAGGCAGTTCCAGCTGAGGAAAATGAATTAACATTATCACCTCATGTTTTTTCATCTGTAGAAAGGTTAAAAGCACTGCTTTTAAGCAATCACTTTCAATAATTTTGTCACCATCCTTAGGGTACTTGTAGGAAGAAAGAGAGGAGCAATAACCTCCTTTTTAAAAGCACCAGCTTTACAAATTATCTTAAATAATTTGTTTTTATGTCATTTTGTATCACCATAATTTTTCCTTCCATTCTAACTTTGGTACTCTGGCTTTTCTTCACCTAGCAATTAAAGTCCTTCAGAGAAGCCAAATTACAAGTAAAGCAGCTGTTCAGAGCTGAGATAGAGACAGGAAATTGTGGTTTCCTTAGCAATGAGAATTATTCGAATGCTTTCAGAAGCGAGTTTCTTGGCTTCTCCTTTCTCTTCTGTCTGTTCGCCTTGCCATCCCTCACAACCTCATTCACAAATTTATTTTTCTCTTGGTCTTATACACGTTTTTGCTATTTACCTTAGGATATATTTTAAATTTATTTATGTATGGTAATCACCATAATTTGACAATTATCCTATGTATATATGCAGTGAGACATTACCTTGTACCCTGTAAATATGTACAACTATTATGTGTCAGTGACAAGGAAAAAACTAAATTTAAAAAGTGTCCAAAATAAGTAAATAAATTAACTTTTAAATTCCTTTTCTTCAAATACTACGATATTTAAAATCACACGTATCATATTTACCATCAATTGACAGTGCTGCTTACCAAGTATACTGACTGAACAGTGGCCTCCAAAATGTCAAGTCCTAATTCCTGGAACCTGGAAATGATGTCACCTTATTTAGAAATTTGGACTTTGCAGGTGCAGTTAACATAAAGATGTTGAGATGGGCGTGCTGTGTTAGACTACCTGGGAGATCCGTAAATGCTATTACACATGTTATCATAGGAAAGACAGGGGGATCGCTCCCACACACACACAGGCATTGTGAAGATGGAAACAGAGATTGGAGTGATGTGGCCACAAGCCAAGGAATGCCAGCAGCTCCCAGAAACTGGAAGAGACAAGGAAGGATCCTCCCCTAAAGCCTCTGGAGGGGGCATGGCCCTACCAACACCTTCGCCTCAGACTTCCAGCCTCCAAAACTGTGAGAGAATAAATTTTTGTTATTTTAACCCACCAAGTCTGTGATAACTTATTATAATAGCCACAGGAAACTAATACAACAAGAATAATTTAAAAGTGTTACTATCCTTTTCCAAACAGGCATAAAATATAAGTGTTATCACATGCCAGAAGTCCAGTGAAAATGAGCACACCATAACTATTAATAACTGGAATCTCTGTTGGGTTGGTAGTTGCAGATATTGTCAGAAAAGTGTATTGCTAATTCTTAAGACTGGAAATCAACCCACACCTCTGCTTTAAAAAAGCAATTATAACCCTAACAATATTCTGTGCTGTAACCAATAACGGTTACCAGCCGTTAAGACATTCCTGCTAACATTAACTACTGAAATTAGTGACTACTTCCAAAGCAGACATGAGAGAATATTGGCTGTCTTCATTTTCTCTGTAAAATCCTTTCTGTGTCTAAGATGGAGTGAAGCCACTTTATCCTCTGTCTCTGGTTAGTAGACAAGCAGTCCTATGTAGGGCAAGCAACTAGGAAAGACAGCCCCTGTGCTGCACTTGATGGAGGAAAGGGCCATGCTGTCCCCTGCCAGCTGGATTGGCTGCGACAGAGGGAGCAGCTGTGCAGGAGAGGCTCTCCAGCTGTCAACTGAGAACATGCAATGACTATGTGCAAGTGTCTCTCCAGGCTTGCGAGTCAAGCCATCAAGTGTTTCCTAAGCATGTGGGATGCGATTTGGGATAAATGAGCCTTTCTAAAAGAAGGGAAAAAAGGATTTTCTGGAAAGGTACTCTGTTCCAATTTGGATATAGATCATGTACAAATGAGACCGTGGCAGAGTCTGCTTGAGGGAAATGCAAAACAGAACTTCCTCTCCTAGTGCAATCTTGAAGGTTGTCCTACTCAAGTGAGTGTCTTAAAGACATCCCCTAAGCACTGGCTGGGGTGTCCAATATATTTCCCACCCCACTAACTTAAGGACTGGGGTAAAGTTACAGACTTTATATATGCTGTACAAAAGTGTGGCTTGACTGTATCACTTGTGAAAGGGGATATGAATATCAAGGGGGTGGGGGGACAATAAAAACAGAAAAAGCTAAGATACTTTTCAAGTCCTCTGAATGGAGTCTTAACATAATTCTGAGGGGGGAGGGCTCCAGTGTCTACAGACACTCAGCAGGAGAAAATGAAACATCTATAGGGTACTTAACACATGACAAGCACTGTACTAGGCACTTTAAGTCTGTTATTTCATGCAATCCCTAACAAAAACCCTGTAGAATATCATTCTCCCACAAGCTATGAGATTTTCCTGTTTTTATAAACAGAGACAGACTAAATAACTTTGCTCGAATCACACAGACAGTAAGTGGAGAAATAAAATTTTGTATCCAATTCCGCATGACCTGAAATTCCATCATTATATCCAACCAGGAATTCTAAGAGAACTTGGTGAACCCCAAAAACCCATCAGATTAGTGAGTCTTCCATTTCTTTATAATCATGAGAGAGGAGAAATCAACAGTTGCCATGGTCTTCAAAACAGATGAGGTGAAGAACAGCTTCTGTAAGGCTATAAAAGCAGCTTGAATCCTTTAGAAATAGACAGATTTATAAGCCTACTGTTAGGACAAAGTAAGCTGAAAATTCCTCAACTCCAGTTTTGTTCACCCAGCTCCCAGTCCCACATATACATATCCTACCCTTCTATTAGGATAGAAATGGAAAACTTTCCTTCGTGGCAGTTGTGTCTTTGTTAATTAAGATGATAAGCCTTTACAATAAAAATCAGGCCAAGAAAGAATGTGTATTTACATAGCAGGGTCAACTACATCATTTTTGCAAGGAAGTTATATTCGCAGAAAGAATGTGCATCCCACACGTAAACCAGCAGTCTCCAGCAGAAACAAAATTAATTCTTGTATTGACAAAGTATGTTTACCTTTGTGTGTTTTAGGAAGGATCACTGCCATGGAATAACTGGAAGTGAAAAACCAGATGCATTTTTACCCTTTACCCCCATCCAATAAAATAGAATTCAAACTACCCCAGCACTTGGAATCAGCAAAAGGCTAATCCGAGGAAGATCCCATGATATCTCACACAATGTGGTCAAGAAAGGAGGGGCTGCCATGCTGGTTTCATTTGAATGAAGGTAATTTATGTGAAGAATAACAGGAGATGGGAGGTTGTAAAGAAAATAGAACTATAGGAAGAAATTAATGATGAAGGAAAGAGACAATTGCAGGGGCAAATCTTTGTGTTCTCTAGAAGGATGACTATGCTCTTGAAGAGATGGGCAATCACTCTTTGTGACAAGAAGGATATCAGGTAGCACTAGTTTGGCAGATTTGATGGAGAAAGAATGTGGAAAGCCTCTTCTGGTTGTCTCTATTTTCTCAGTAAGCTATCAGCTAAGAATAAGGAAGTGGATATTGAAGAGTTGAGGAAAGAGGAGGACGTGTTACATAGTTACTGAGAAAGTTGACTATATAACAATTATCCATATGTCCCTAAAAACATAGTTAAAATAGATAAAACTTTAATGGGAGTTTGACACCTCCAAAATCATTATCAGGATGTATTGGCACATGGCTCTCAGAAACTCCTGGACCAAGCAGACAAAAATAGAGAAGGTAAGGAAGATTTGAGGAACGTGATTAATAAGTTTGAGCTAACAGAGATCTAGTCTCCTATACAACCCCTCTTTCCAAAAAAAAAAAAATAGCAATAATGTGCTTTAAATCAACTACATGATGTCTCAATGAGGCCCAAAGTTATTATCACATATATTGTTCGTTAACCCATTCTAAAAAAATTACAAGTCAATAAGCTCTTCCTATCAAAAAAAATAAGTTAAGAACCTAAAAAAAGAATTCACTCACAAATAACTTGTGGGTTAAGGAGAAAATAATAATATACAGTACAAAATATTTAGAACTGCATGATTATGAAAGTGGTATTTTTCAAAAAATAGAGGATACAGAAAAAAAGCAAGAAATGCACAAAGCCATGTAAAGAAAAGTAAATTAAATCTTAATTGTACCATCCAAAACTAATCAATTAACATGTGTTGTGTAATCTTTCAGGCTATCTACACTACTGCAAGGCAAGTTCCTTCATTCTTAGGAGTGTGTTTGCCAGGGTGAACATTCAGGTCTAGTGGATAAAGTGCTTTACACAGAGCATCCTCCAAAATAAAGGTAAGTTTTTTCCTAAGGAGAATTTCATGGAGCAAAAGATTTTTTATTTCATTACTTAATGAAATATAATATTTTAATTAAAATTTCTATGTAAGGTGATGCTTACAATGAACATTCTTTCTATTTCCAATATTTTTATTCATCTCAAATTCAGTATGGCTTAAGACGGGAGGTGTGTTTCTAACTTGATTTGCTTGCCAATTTATTTTCAAAAATGTTACCCAGTTACCACGTATTAAAGAATCACTCTTTTCCTCTAAATACCCCAAGGTTTGTCCTTTCTAATCTCTTTATCTGTGTTTAAATTAACCCTTGCTGTATAAGAAAACCCCACAAAGCTCAGGGACCCAAACACTAAGAATTTAGTCTTGTTTAGGAGCCTGAAAGTCAGTTAGAGTGCTTTCTGATCACTGCTGAGCTCAATCACATACCTACAGCTAGCTTCAAAGTGGGTGGAAAACTCGAGGCTCTTGGGTGAGTTATTTCATGTACTGGGGGTCAGGTGGCCCTAGAATAGCCTAGGATGGCTTTGGTTGGAACCAAAGAGAAGAAAGAGAGCAAGGATACAAAAGGATAAGTTCTAATTTGTAAGAATCCCTCAAGTCTATGTTATATCACACTGGCTCACCTCTTCTTGGCCCAAGCAAGACACATGACTGAGCCAAATCAGGGTAGAAGAGGACTGCTAAGTTATAGTGCAAAATACAATGGAATACAGGGAGGCCATCAACATAAGTCATTAGTAAAATTAGTCTACCATGATCTGTGTTCAGGGATGAAAGCTCTATAAAGGAGTTTAATATAAGGTAGAAATATTCAACCTAGCAGAAAATTTTTTTAAATCTTATTCCTGAGAAATTTATGAAGTAGATTTTATTGTGAATGCTATATCTTTTTTATTCTACTTTTTAACTATTTAATGATGACTATTTTCATTTATGTATTTCTTTTTCAAACAAATATTATTTGATTTGGCCATTTTATACTTTTCATCTGTGTAATGACATGGTCTGAAAATAACATAACTACTATTTATGGTTTTGTGTCTAATTCAATGTGCTATAACTTACAAAACAATTTCTTGTTCCAAAATAGATTGTAGATGTTTCTAATTTTTAAAAATGTAATATAAAGCTAGCTATTAATTCAAGATATTTCTTATAAAATGAAAATCTTTTCATTCTATTTTATAATCTAGAATGAAGTTGCATTTTATATAACTTGATATTTATCCAGATGATCAAAAAGTCTCCCTTGGATATGAATATGAAAAACTATATTAATAAGATTCCTATTGATGAATTCCTTTAAAAAATCATTAGCACTATTTAATTATTTTTGTGGTATTTGGCTTTATTTACTCATGTTTAATATTTTTGTCTATATTTATAAGTGGAATATCTCTGTAATATGGTGTATGTTTGGAGAAAACTACAGAAGTTTTGCTGTCGAGTTGGATTGGGAAGACATCTATGTCCCCAAGGAGCTTAAATAATATATAAATTATCTGTTTCTGTAAAATTTGGTGGCTATCACCTGTCACATCTCTTCAGCTTGGTTTTAATTATCAGAAGCCCAATCTAAACTACATTAAGCACAAACACATAATACATACATTTGTGTTGGCTTATAGAACTGACAAGTCCAGAGTTACATAATTGACTTTGAACTTTTCCTGCTTCAAGTGCTCAAATGTAGTCTTGCAGCCTCTATACCATTCTTCACTACTCAGGTCTGCCTTCTTTTGTGATTACCTTATTCTTAGGCAGACGTACTCCATGTAGTAGAAAAAAAATGGTCAAGAAAAGCTCTAGGTTTCTGATACCTACAGAGAAAAAAAAAAATGACCCTTTCTCACTCCACATCTACACATTGAGTAATAACCTTGGCTGAACTTGTTTGAATGACAACAATCACCTGGGCCAGCCTGGAAAAGGAGGTGAACAAATAGGATTGAATGCACCCAAGTCACAAACCTACCTGTGGACAGGATGTTTAGTGCATTGTGAAACCTCATTAACAAGTCATCTTCTACACTGTCCTTGGTGAAAATTTTACTTTCCACCCTATCAATTATTATATCTGTATTGTAAGTATTCCTTGTTTTATCCTAGGCCATTGGATTTTTTTAGAAGAAAAAAATGAACGTGTAATTAGGGAAGAACAAATTACTATAGTGAAACTAATATGAAAAACTAAGAAGTTAGGATACATAAACAGAGAGGGGATAATCAAACACATTTTAATCTAACAATTGTTAGTGTCCTCATTACTCAGCTAATTCTATTAAATCTCATACCTATAATGCATTATGAATATTTTATATTAGATTATTATATTTTATATTATCCTCAAGAATAATCAGAATACTAGAAAATTTCACTTCATAAATGTTTACACTATGAAAATTCATATGAATCTTTATGTTTTCAACAAAATAAAGTCACAGACTTGAACAAATTACTATAGTGAAACTAATATGAAAAACTAAGAAGTTAGGATACATAAACAGAGAGGGGATAATCAAACACATTTTAATCTAACAATTGTTAGTGTCCTCATTACTCAGCTAATTCTATTAAATCTCATACCTATAATGCATTATGAATATTTTATATTAGACTATTATATTTTATTTTATCCTCAAGAATAATCAGAATACTAGAAAATTTAACTTCATAAATATTTACACCATGAAAATTCATATGAATCTTTATGTTTTCAACAAAATAAAGTCACAGACTTAGAATATAAATTTCTGATTTTCTAACCTGCAATCATCATTTAAGCCCAACAATAGAAAAAAGAAATCTTTCGATGCTGCTATTTTCTTTTGTAAAAAAAAAAAAATCAATAGTGCACATATAACTATCTTAAGTACACTAACTTCAAAACTATATAGACTATGAATTTGTGCTTGCATCTTGGCAATCCAATTTTAACATATTTCTACATAACTGAGTTTATCCTAAATCTAATTTTCTATAGTTTCCTAACCTTGATAAGAATTCCCTAATGAATATTCATTTTCAAATACAGCAAGAATAATATTACATATTTTTAATAATATAAATATAATATTTTTTAACATAAATTGAATGTTGGAAATAGTCTCAAGAGAAACTAGCTCTATGGTCACTTAATTTTAATTGATCAGGGATTTAGGACTAATTGCTAGTACTTTTAATTACCTTTGAATTTTCATATTTCAGCACTTTTCTCATGATTACTTGGCAACTAGATCAGATTCTTAATGTTTTTTCCCTACTTGAAATATTTTCCACTGCTCATCCTCTTTGCCTAATTGAGCTTTCAGGGCTCAGCTTAGACATCACAACTCAGGAGATCGTCTCAAACTTCTCGTTCAGATTATATCTCCCTAGTATACGTCACAATTGAACTCTGTAATATTTCTTCGCATTTGTATCAGTGTTTATAATTTTATATCAACTACAAAGTAACCTCCTTGAGAACAGGTATTTAATCATTTTTTTCACACTTTATTATTGACATCTAGAACAATGAGGAATACATAGGAAATAATAAGTATTTACTAAATTTGTTAAACAAACTGATTTAGACTGTTGGTGCTATAATTAATAACAATGTATTCTATGCTTGAAAATTGCTAAGATGGTAGATTTTAAGTGTTCTCACCAAACACACAAAAATAAATATGTAAAGTAATGAATATGTTAATTAGCTTGATTTAGCCATTCTCCAACATATAATTACTTCAAAACATCCTGTTGTCCACTATACCTATATAGGGTTTGTGTTTTTCAATTTGAAAAAATACATACATATTTTATTAATGTTTCTATTCTCCAAGATGTGAGCTCAGTGAGAACAGAAGATTGTCTTGTCACTACAGCTTGCCAGTTCCACACCCAGCTTCTAGCAGAAGGCAGGTACTTAATACACATTTGCTAAATGAAGAATGGAAAACACCAGCAAAAAACATTCAATTCTGAGATGGTGACAATGGAGAAAGTTTCAATAAGCAGATCTCAGATGGACAATGAGCATAGCAGACAACAATCTGGCCTGCAATGGAGTTTGGGTCAACCACAGGGAAGAGAAGAGATGACATTTCAACTTGCCCGGAGCTGAAATGCACAAGTTTTCGGAAGTCCCTGAATGATAAAAGTCTGCATATTTTGCCCTTTTTAATGGCAAAAACCACAACTACTTTTGCACCAACCTAATATAAAGGTGCTAGGAAAGTATACAAAATTTCTGGTAACCCTCTGTGTACCTAATTAATTGCCTGAAGAAATCCATGTAAAATAAATTGATTGTATTTGAGTTGATTTCATGGAATTCTGCTCATTTTTACACTGCTAGATAGTGACAAACATTTCCGAAATGATCTCAAGGTTTTGTAGATAGAGACCAGCAAAGCAAGGACTATAATCTCTTACTGAGCAATCCAAGTTGACTGCCAAATAGACTATGCCCAGTTTGGATCAAGTATTCAACCTTAGTCAGAGTGTCTATGGCCAAGGGAGCAAAGTGACATATCATTAAACTGGCTACTAAGTGATAAGACTTGACCTGTGACCTGTGGTAGGTGAGAGAGTTGAGTCTCCAGAGAGAAATGAACTAGGTAGATACCATCTAGGTAAACCAACTTTAACTCACTACTTTATTTCCTGACATCTTAAGCTTCAACTCTTCATGAAGGAATACCAAAAGCAATTAAGGAATGTCCCCTGAAATTTCCCTAGAAAGTATCCAGAAGTTATATGGACCATACCAAGCAAATATGGGGAAGTGGCCCAGATATTTACTTGCCCAACTTATTTTAGTCTTTAGCCAGACTCCATAACTATGCTTTCCTTATGCTGAAGTATTAAAAAAAACTATCTAAGGGCCCTTTTTCTGATGTCTGAAAACTACCTATGTTAATTCTCAGTGAACTCTTGCCAAATATGCCAGATACAGGGATTAATATTATTTGTAATGACTTTTATGCTTAGAGTTGTAGTGTTTTATCCTGCCTTACAACCAAAATACCTCTTCACTAAGCCTTCCTTTATTTAGAGGGAATCATTTAGAGGGATAGAAATTCAAATCGGAAGCCACAGAGATGTAGAATCCAGAAATCGAAAAGTAAATGCCTGCATTGGCCGTGACTCTCATATCACTTTGGAACAACTCCGCAAATAACTTTTTTCTGGAAATACTGCAAGAGAGAGACATAAGTGCATAGACTTTATTTATGGTTTAACATCATTTACAAGAGACAGATTGCAGCGACTTCTTCATGTCTAATCCTTTAAGTTTAATTTGGTCACTCTGAAACAATTTTAGCACAGACAACAGCAAGTTGGCCACACCCATATTTGTGTATTTGTGTCAAAGCTTAATTTTTGAGTCATGTAGAACAAGAAAAAAATCTCACCCTGACTCCCCCAACCCCTACCACAATTCTAGACAATTGTTCATCTCTACAATCCAATCAGTTATCCCAGAGCCTGATTCGAATACTCAAGTCTGCAATCAAGCCAGAATTTCCTTTCCCATTCTACCACTACTTATTTTCACCAATACATTGTCTAAAACATTGGATTTTTAAAAATGCAAAATGTTTTTAAAACCTGGAAAGTAAGTAGGCTTTCCCACAAATGCATTATCTATAACAACATCTTCAGCAATTTTAAATTTAAAAAACTGTTATCACAGAATTCATACAGACTCACTGGGGAAAAATTATAAAATAGAAATAGGTAAATTTTTTATAATCCCACTATTCTTTAATGCAGAGATAACTATTGTTATCATTTTAAGTAGATAAACTAATATATATTTTCTAATTATAAAACATGTATTTTCTTTTAGAAAAATGGGATAAAGCCTATTTAATAACCTAGTTTCTTGCCTAGTATTTCAGGAGCATACTTACATGTCAAAAAACTTAATGGCTAATATTTCATGATAGGAATGTGTTTTGGGCTGAAATATATGTCACTCAAAAAGATACGCTGAAGTTCTAACCCCTGGTACCTCAGAATGTGACCTGATTTGGAAACAGAGTAGTTACAGAAGTAATTAGTTAAGATGAGATCGTACTGGACTAAAATGGGCCCTAACCTAAACAACTGATGTCCTTATAACAAGACGGCTACCTAAAGACAGAGGCACATGGGGGAAGGCCATGCAATAACGAAGGCTGAGTGGAGAGAGGCTGCCACAAGCCAAGGAATGCCAAAAACTGCCAGCAATCCGTTAGAAGTTCAGAGGCTGCAAGAAAGGATTCCCCTACAGGTTTCTCAGGGTTTCCCCTATGCATTTAACACTACAAGTGTGAAATCAAGAACTATGAGAGACTAAATTCCTATTGTTTATGCCACCCAGTTGTAGTCAATTGTTGTTAGAGCAAACCTAGAAAACTTTGGTACTGTGGTAAAACATTTAAAACAATAATGACAGTAAAAAGTCCCACAGAATGAGTGTGTATATATAACAATACACAGAAGAGTTCTTCAGTTCCACAAAAGGATTAGTTTTAAACCCATACAGTAGCATGAGAACTCCATTTAATTCTAAGCTTTAACTTAATAAGTATTTTAATAAATTACAGAGGCTATTGTGAGAAGTTCATACCCAAGAAAAATTTTTTAGGAAGCAACTTACGTTTACCAGTCAGGATCCAGTCAGAAGACAGAAACTCCATCAGGAATTTGAAAAGGGAAAATGGAAAGAATATCTAAGAGGTAAAACCTGGTTGCAAGGGATACAGAGGGAGCAGCCACAGACCAGCAAATCTTCACAGGGCCGAGGGAATGGTGAACAAGGAGGAAACTTAGAAATATCGAAGAAGGGTTGGACGAGGTGGATCAGGCCTGTAATCCTAGCACTTTGGGAGGCGAGGCGGGAGGATCACGAGTTCAAGACCAGCCTGGCCAACATAGTGAAATCCCCATCTCTACTAAAAATACAAAAAAAAAAAAAAAAAAAAAATTAGCCCGGCATGGCAGTGTGTGCCTGTAATCCCAGCTACTCAGGAGGCTGAGGCAGGAGAACTGCATGAACCTGGGAGGTGGAGGTTTCAGTGAGCCGAGATTGCGCCATTGCACTCCAGCCCAGGAGACAGTGCAAGACTCCACCTCAAAAAAAGAAAAAGAAAAGAAAAAAGAAAAAAAGAAATGTTGAGGAGGCTGCAGGGCTGAGATTTAAACCTTGGAAGAGATGGCATGAGTGCCACATGCTGCCACCACTTGGTCATAGAGAAACGTAATGGAACCACTCATGGTGGAGCCACAAGAATATCATGTTGTTTTCATGACCAAGAACCTTGGTGGAGGATGCTGCTTGTGAAGCACAGAAGCAGTTCACTGCAGTGGTGATGAACATATGTGCCAGGGGTTGTCTTGAGTAAGACTGCACTTACTCAAGTAAGTAAGAGGGCACTGCAGCTAAGGGGTGTGCTGCTGTGTCCCCTTCATGCCAACGTCCTTAATGTTTCATGGGAAACAGAACACAGGAGCTGAAAAATCCCTCCCTCCTCTTCCAGCGCTCCAGTGTCTTCTCAGGAAAGCCTAACCTCAAGCCAGCTGGCCCAGGCACCTGCAATCTTCAGGATGTAGTTGCAACATCACAAAGCAAGGCAAACCAGGGTGAGCTGGGAGCTGAGAGGCAATAAATTAATAACTGGCATAAACTCCTCCTTTATATCTGTCATATCTACATATCTTTATTGACTTCAATGGTATTACAGCCACTCCGCTTCTACTTCTTGATTCCCAGACCCAGGTCTTATGATTACGGGGGAGAAAACATCCCATAGTGCTGATTCAAAGACTATACTGTGTCCTATAAGATAAAAGCCCCTCCTCTCGAGGTATAGTCTTCTAAGTAGCATTGTCACTGAGACCTCAGGAAGCCATTCCACCTTTCCAGTAGAACAGTTGATAGTGTATGTCTGAAGACCAGTGAATTCCCTGGGCATGAGGCACTGCTGCACTTCCTTCGCTATGAAATGAGTTCCTTGATCAGAGGCGTGGTGGCTCAGGCCTGTAATCCCAGCACTCTGGGAGGCCAAGGCAGGTGGATCACATGAGGTCAGGAGCTGGTGACCACCCTGGCCAATATGGTGAAACCCCATGTCTACTAAAAATACAAAATTAGCTGGGTGTGGAGGTGGGCACCTGTAATCCCAACTACTCAGGAGGCTGAGGCAGGAGAATCGCTAGAAGCCGGGTGTGGAGGTGGGCACCTGTAATCCCAACTACTCAGGAGGCTTGAGGCAGGAGACGGAGGCTGGAGTGAGCCAAGATCGCATCACTGCACTCTGGCCTGGGCAACAAGAGTGAAATTCTGTCTCAAAAAAAAAACGAAGAAGCAGCAGCAATGCTGAGCAGGATATTGTGACTGTAGATAGTGCATTTTGTGAGTTCATGGACAGTTGTACTGGCAAAAATGTCACAGTCAGGGAAGGTAAATTTATATGCAGAATACACACCTTATCCAGTGAGGGTGGCTCTACACCCACCATGATGGAAACAGTTTGGTGTAACCTCTCAGCTACCACGCCTCGGGCTGGATCACCCAGGCTTCAGTGCCACATTGAGGATCCAGCCTATTTTGGGGAGGCTGCGTACTCAGCAATAATCAGTAGCCACAACAGCCTATTTGGAGGGAAAGCCTCTGTTGTTCTGCCCATAGAGAAGCTTCATCTCTGTCATCACGGTCTCTCTGTTCTGAGGTCATCGAAAATCAAGCACTGATGGGGTGGAGGAAGAGGCAGATTGATATCCACCTAAAGTTATCCATCTGATTATTGAGATTGTTAAGAAGAACAGTTTTCGGGCCAGGTGTGGTGGCTTACACCTGTAATCCCAGCACTTTGGGAGGCCGAGGCGGGCAGATCCCCTGAGGTTGGGAGTTCAAGACCAGCCTGAACAACATGGAGAAACCCCGTCTCTACTAAAAATACAAAAAAATTAGCCGGGCATGGTGGCAGGTGCCTGTAATCCCAGCTTCTCAGGAGGCTGAGGCAGGAGAATTGCTTGAACCTGGGGGAGGTAGAGGTTGCAGTGAGCCATCACGCCACTGCACTCTAGCCTGGGTGACAAGAGCGAGACTCCGTTTCAAAAAAAAAAAAGGAAAGAAAGAAAAAAGGAAGGAACACCTTTCTCCAAAATCCTCTGCAAAATTCAGGACTCCTACTTTGCCTGTCTATGGAATGCTACATTCAGTAGTACTTTCAGTCCATCTCTGTGCATTTTTGTCTTTTCCAGTGTTTCCATTTTTCATGTGCAGATCTGTTCATTATGAATAGAATTTTAAATAGTTATTTTTAGGATGAAAAATTTGATTGTTGACATCTAACTTAAATATTGGATGTTTTCATCATGGAAGACATAAGTGCCGTGACACACTCTTTATTATATCATTAGGCATTTCCTGTGGTTGTGACTATTAAGTAGGTATTTATTTTTAATGGGGTTATATCTAAAGTCATGTGGATTATACATATAGACCACGACTTTAACCTGTGTCCCAATTCCATGTTCCCCCAGCTTTGAAGATCTAAAATCTGATTGAGTTTTTCAGTTACAGGTTTTAAAAATATATCCTTCCAAATTTGAAAACTTGTGTTAGCAGCACACTTTTCAGTTAATCAAGAACTGTCCCATCCTTGAGCCTGGCATGGACTTAGAGTAAAATTTCCAGGACTTCTAAAACTGTAACTTGAGTAGAAATAATCTGAACATATTATTAAAATGGAGAATCTGATTAGGTATATCTGGCATGGAACTTGAGATTCTGCATTTATAACAAATTTCTAGGTTGTGTTGATGAAGTGCCAGTCTGTAGGACTATATTTCGAAAACAAAGGAGTAAACACACAAAACATGTGCTGCTCTGGAGCCCACTCTTACCAGTTTATGGAAGCCTGTTGTTAAATTTTCAGGAATTTTGCAAGCTGGTTGTTAAACATAGTGTTTATTAAAAGTTAAATTACATGAACTTCTAATTAAATAAATAATACTAAAGCAAAGAAAATAAATATGCAAAACTCATCACTTCCTAATTAATTTCCTACATTTACTTTGATCTATGCCCTTGAAGTTATCCATGTCTGTCATGCCTGTGCGATGAAAATATTTATAATGGTGTCCCTCAGTACATCTCTTTCCAGCTGTATTTCGGTGACACTGCATTGGTAGTTTGAAATAGTGGTAGTATTTATAGCACGAAAATTGGCAAACACTACAAATCAGTTCCTTACTTTTTTTTTCGAACAGCCTGTTGTTAAAACGTTTACCAGCACACCACTGGTCCATAAGCAGAGCCTTGGTCCTTTAATCTAAAATATTACCTTAGTCCATTCTAACTCCTATGACAAAAATACCATAAACTAGGTAATTTATAAATAACAGAAATTTATTCCTTGCAGTTCTAAAGGCTGGGGAACTATAGTCAATGCACCAGGAGATTTGATGTCTGTTGAAGGCTCACTAGTTCACAGATGGTGCCTTCTCACTTGGTAGAAGGAAGAGACAGTTCTCTGGGCCTCTTTTCTAAGGACACTAATCCCATTCATGAGGGCTCTGCCATCATGACCTAGGTACCTCCTAAAGGCCCCACACTTTGATACTATTGCATTGAGGACCATGAACATTCAGACCATAGATACCCAAAGGGTAGACCAGGTAAACACAATGCTCTGTAACTACACTCAAATCCCACTTGAAAGAGACAGAAATAGGTCCCACTTTATTTCTTCCATATCTGAAAAGAACAGTACTCTGCACTGAAACGCATAATGACTAGGACAAAAGAATATATTTAGGGGCCACTGAAATTTGCAGGAATGAACACATGTTTAACCTGGCTGTTATAAGTGGCTGAGAACTTAACATAAATATTCTGATGATTATATTGTTTCTGCATTTATACCTTAAATAACACATTTATATTTGTTTTTAGTGATAATGTTCTTGTCACATTATAATAAATCAAAGGGTTTTAAAAATATTTCTTTGAAAGCTCTGGCTCTTTTGCTATGTCAAGTAAATGGCTTTTCATTTAAAAATTCCTTTTGAAGTGAAATTTTTGAGACTCTGTGGATTAGAATGTATGCAGGTTTTAGAAATCCATATCAATACTCAAAAAAAAATAGCGCAAACTAAAGTACTCTCTGCAATAAGGCTTTCCACAGTTCCTGGCTTTATTTACATTTTAATTGGTGCAAATATTCATATATTTACCTTCACAAGGAGTTTTCCAGGTTCTAATTTTGTCTTACACATATTTTTAGCCTTGATATATGTAGGAACACTTGGGTAAAGCTTATCTCCAATAATAAACTCTAAAAATATAAAATCTATTTTTCTTTTTTTTCTTTTTTTTATTATTATTATTATACTTTAAGTTTTAGGGTTTTTTCAATCTGTAAATACTTCACTCATTTAAGCTGAATTCAAATATTTCGTCACTCCTTAATCTCCTTTGATCACAAAAGCTCAAAATAATCTCACCCACCTCACCTCTGAATTCCTGTAGCATTTTCTGCTTGGGGAAGAAAATCAATCAGAGCACCATTCCCATAAGACTTTATTCAAAAATATCTGGCAGGAGAAGACCGTGAAGGAGGATAGAAGCATTCTAAATTGGGGAAGGAAGTGGAATATTTTAGGAAACTTTGAGGTTGGTCAAAGTTCAACTCTTTCTGGAAATACTTCTTATTTCCAGAAGGATTTTTCATGTGGATTAGCAGCCATTGTTTGGCAGCCTGGATTTTATCAAAAGAGTGAAGAGAAATAGTTAGGGTTTATGCTACATGCAAGAGAGGCTGGAACAGCTGCCAGGGACAGGGATATATTAAGGCCATAGCGGAAAAATCTCAGGTCTCTAGTCCTTCAGTTTTACATGTATCTATCCATCATTTGTCTTTTTTAAATGTACCCTATCCATCAGGGTTCTCTAGAGGGACACAACTAATAGGATAGATGTCTATATGAAAGGGAGCTTATTAAGGAGAATCGACTCAAATGCTCACAAGGTGAAGTCCCACAATAGGCCATCTGCAATTTGAGGAGTGAGGAAGCCAGCAGTAGCTTAGTCCAAGTCCCAAAACCTCAAAAATAGGGAAGCCAACCGTGCAGCCTTCAGAAGGCCCTAGAGCCACTGGAGTAAGTCCAAGAGCCCAAAAGCCGAAAACTTTGGCGTCTGATGTTCAAGGGCAGGAAGCATTCAGCACAGGAGACAGATGAAGGTCAGAAGCCTCAGCAAGTCAGTTTCTCCCACCTTCTTCTGCCTGCTTTACCCTAGCCGTGCTGGCAGTTGATTGGGTGGTGCCCACACATACTGAGGGTGTCTCTGCTTCTCTCAGTCCACTGACTCAAATGTTAATCTCCTTTGACCACACCCTCACAGACACACTCAGGAACAGTAATTTGCATCCTTCAGTCCAATCAAGTTGACACTTAATATTAACCATCACACTAACTAAGGTGACCATAAAAATTATCCTTGACACATAGATGAGTGAAAATAAAGGCTATTAATAATTACCCTGGGAAAATAGGCATGAACCACATACTCATCATACGTTCAGATAGTTTTATCATTTTTTTTCTGTTTACTCTGCCCAATTAAATTCTAAGTCTCCATGTATCACAAAACAGTACCAAAGAGACCTTAAAAATATCACTTGATTGACTGGAGTAAAATGATAAATATAAAAGACTCTTTCTATAGAGGATTCACTAATTATAGCTGCAACATCCTTTCAGGTAGTTTTTTTCCAGTTCATATTTATTACACTCTTCCCCAAGGCATACTTGCTGTTTGTGCCCTTACACATCAATGATACCGTGAGGTCATCCAGCTAGTTGCCCTGATACACACTACCCCATTATTTTCCTTCTTTTAAATTTCCAAAGGAAAAAAAGTATTACTTCTTTATGTAAAGGAGAAATGTAATATATATGAAAATTAGTAAATTCTACTGACTCCAGGCATTTCAATTTGTGGGAAATCATTGCACTTTTTAGTAGGACAGTCTTCAATTCAAGCATTATGGCTTTTTAATTATGAAACTATGAGATTTTAAAATTATACATTTTTTCAAGCCCAGTATTTACTAAAAATGTGTAAGTAAAAGGATTTTTATGTAGGTTACTTAGAACTATATCATATCTATGAAATAGAGAAGATAAATAAGATGGGACCAAATTACCTGAACACATAAATATTTAATCTGTTTCCCATTTAGAAAAAAAAGAAAGAAAGAAAGAAAGAAAAATGCAGCTTGCTGCCAGAGCTTATTTCTCAGGGTAAGCAGGAAATAGGTTAAGTTGGTAAATTAGGAGAATACAAGATTAAAAAATCCACATCCAAAGTGCTTTGTATTATTAACTGATTTTATAAACAACTTACTCTGCTTGTAAGTTTCTATCTCCATCATCAAAGTAGAATAAATTCATTCAACTCAGCCAATATTTAATAAGCATTATCAATATGTGGGAAACAGCCCATTGCTGAGGCATTTCATATTAAAATATTAATAGAATAGGATACCTAAAACTGAGGGACTCATAGTCCCTGATATGGTTTGGATCTGTGTCCCCAGCCAAATCTCATGTCCAGCTGTTCTTCTCAATGTTGGAGAAGGGGCTAGATGGGAGGTGATTGGATCATGGGGGCAGAATTCTCATGAATGGTTTAACACCATCTCCTGGTGCTGTTCTCATCATAGTGAGTGAGTGAGTGAGTGAGTTCTCGTGAGATCTGGTTGTTTAAAAGCGTGTGACACCTCCAGCTCCTGCCACGTAAGACATCTGCTCCCTCTTTGCCTTCCACCATCAGTAAAAGCTCCCTGAAGCCCCCCCAGAAACAGATGCTGCCATGCTTCCTGTACAGCCTGTGGAAACATGAGCCAATTAAACCTCTTTTCTTTATAAATTACCCAGTCTCAGGTAGTTCTTTATACAGTGTGAGAACGGACTAATATAGTCATAGTCCTAAAGATAGAAACAAATATGTTATCAACTAAGTCCAAAAAACCCCACGGTTTAGGTATCTTCAGAGAAATGCATAAAGCATACTGTAGTTGACACAAAGCATAATTCTACCTGAGGAATCAGGAATAACTTTGAGTTCGAAAAATAGTCAAATGATTCAAGCTAAGGAAAAAAATCCACATTATTTTATTTTCAGCACTAGGCAAGTATTTTTAAATCAAATTTTATTCTAACATTGATTTATGATTACAGTTAATTTTGGAAATACACCAAATAAAAAGTAAAACAGAAATCACTCAGAATTCTACCATGCTTAAATATCCACTTCTATTCTTATATTTTGTTTTATTTTTTCTATAAAGATACTTTATAAATAGAATTTGAAATGAAAACTTATTAATCTGCTCTTTATTATTTAACATTATTAACTATGGGGATTGTCTCTGTCATCATATATATTTCAGAAACATAACTTTAAATGGTTACAACATAGTCTACTTTAAAATTTGTCTTTAGTAAAATAGGAAAGAAAAACCTGTTTTTGTTTTTTAGTAGCACAAATACAACTATGATGAACTCTCTTATAACACATTATAGTGTGACTACATGCTTTTTTCCCCTAAAATAAATGCCGAGAAGTGAAATTACTGAATCAAAGGAAATGAATATTTTGATGCAAGAAACTAAACTCCCTTCAAAAAAGACTGGTAATTCATGGATCTATCAACAATGTATTAGAATTTTCAATTACCTACAAACTCAAAGTTGCCATTATTACTTTAAAAACAAAAGAACAAACAATAAACCCACACTTGTCATATTAGTAGGTGAGAAACAGATTGTCACTTTATTTTGCATTTCTTTGCTAATTGGGTTAAACTTTTTCACACTTATTTACTCCTTCCACTTCTCTTATTTTTTTTCCTCAACTATTTATGTTGCCTTTAAGAGGCGTTTTTTTTTTAAATGCTGAAAGCTTATTGACTGTAGTAAACATTGCAAATGTTTCCCAGATTTGCCTTTGCCTTTTAATTTTATCATTGATTTATTTTAATTTTTCTTTGCCCCACTTAATGATTTCCAACTATTAAATGACTTTTACCTGAAATTCTAAATCTCTAACACTAATATTGTAAACCTTTCATTTGCCTGGTAAATCTTTGCCTATTCTTTTATTTGGAAATCCTTTTGTACTTTTTTTATGACACTCCTAATAAGTAAGATTTTTGTTTTTACCTTACCAAAGAGCTGCATCTTTAAATTAAAACAGCCTTCTGAAATGTTTTATATGATTTTAGAATATTTTTCTTTACCTTTGTGATTTTAAAAATTGCCACAAAATATTTACAATGGGTATCTTTTTAATGCTGTTGCTTATAATAACACATTCCTCTCAAACAGAACACAAAAATGTTTTTTTCTTAGCTCAATTTTAGCTCATATATCTGCTCTAGCTTCTGTTTTTTTGTTTCAGGATCTTGCTGTTTCTTTTGTTTTCTTTACTATATAGGCTTTTTTAGAAGTTTTATTTTACTTTTAGGATCCGCAGTGTTTCAGAAGACATACATTCTATTCTACTGTGTTAACCTTTAAGTTTTTTGAGTTTTTCTAATTCCCATACTGGTCTTTGTTAATGTAATATTACATCAGCAATTATACAGCAATTGCTGTTAATATTATATGTTTTAAGTATCTTCATTTTAATTTAGAAAATATTTTGATTTTGTTCTTTTTGCTCAAGATTGCTTTAGCTATTCAGGGTCTTTTCTGGTTCCACACAGATTTTAGGATTTTTGTTTTCTATTTGTGTGAAAAATATCATTGATATTTTGATGGGGAATGCATTGAATTTATAGATTGCTTTGGTTAGTATGGATATTTTAACAATGTCCATTTTAACCCATGAGCAAGGGATATCTTTCCATTTTTTGTGTGTCTTCTTCAATTTATTTGATAAATGTTTTATAGTTCTTGATGGAAAGATCTTTCGCCTCTTTGGTTAAATTTATTTCTAGTGCTTTTTTCTACTTATTGTAAAAGAGATTGCTTTGTGATTTCTTTTTCAGGTAAGTCTATATTGGCATATAGAAATGCTACTAATTTTTGTATGTTGATTTTGAATCCTACAACTTTACTAAATTTATTAGTTTCATTTTAGGCGGGGATGGAGTCTTTGGGGTTTTCTGTATATTAGATAGTGTTGTCTGTAAACAGAGACAATTTGACTTTCTCTTTCTAATTTGGATGCCCTTTCTTTCTCTTGCCTGATTATTCTGGATAGAAATTTCAGTACTATGTTGAATGAAAGTGGTGAAAGTGGGCATCCTTGTCTTGTTCCAGATCTTAGAAAGAAAGCTTTTAGCTTTCCCCCATGTAGTATGATAATAGCTATGGATTGTTTATGTATGGCCTTCATTATGTTGTGGTATGTTCCTTCTATACCTACTTTGTCGAGAGTTTTCACCAGGAAGTGATGCTAAATTTTATCAAATTCTTTTTTGTTCGTTTGTTTGTTTCTATTGAGATGATCAGATGGTTTTTGTCCTTCATTGTATTGATGTATTGTATGATGTTTGTTGATTTGCATATGTTGAACCATCCTTATATCCCTGGGATTAATTCCATTTGACCATGATGAACAACTTTTCATATGCTGTTGGATTTGATTTGCTAGTATTTTGTTAAGAATTTTTGCACATATGTTCATCGGAAATATTGTCCTGTAGTTTTCTTTTTCTGTTGTGTCATTGTATTGTCTGGTTTTGGTGTCAGGGCAATGCTGGCCTCATAGAATTAATTTGGAAGAATTTACTCCACTTTGATTTTTTTGCAATAATTTGAGAAGAATTAGTATAAGTTTCACTTTAAGTGTTTTGTAGAATTTAGCTGTGAAGCCATCTGATCCTGGGATTTTCTTTGATGAAAGACTTTTTATCACTGATTTAATTTTGTTACTTACTGGTATATTGAGATTTTCTATTTCTTCATTATTCAATCTGAATAAATTGTGTATGTCCAGGAATTTGTCCATTTCTTCTAGGATTCCCCATTTGTTGGTATATAATTGTTCATAATAGTATCTAATGATCTTTTGTATCTTGTGATGCCAGACTCCATTTTTTTCTTTTCTTTTCTTTTCTTTTTTTTTTTTTAGAGTTTGATAGATTATTTAGTTTCTTTAGAAACATACAATGTACCCAAGTTATAGCAAATAGTTTTATGCATAGGTACGTGTCAATTGAACTTTTATTTTATTTAATTGTTGTTAGTAGACTCCTTTTTCATCTCTGACTTCATTTATTTGAGTCTTCTCTTTTTTTAAAGTCTAGCTAAAAGTTTGCCAATTTTGTTTATCTTCTCAAAAACCAACTTTTTTTGTTATTTTGGGCTTTTTGTCTGTATTTTATTTACTTTTGCTCCAATATTTATTATTTTTTCCCTTCCACTTATTTTGGGTTTGTCTGTTTTTGGATGGCATCACTCCACCTGGCTTCAAAATATACCACAGAGCTATAGTAACCAAAACAACATGGTACTGGCATAAAAACAGGCACATAGAGAAATGATACTGAATAGAGAAAGCCTAGAAATAAACACACACAACTACAGCCAATTGATTTTCAACAAAGTGCTAAGTACACCACAGAGAAAGAACAGCCTCTTTAATAAATGGTGCTGGGAAAAGTAGAAATCCACATATAGAAGAATGAAACTAGACTCTTATCAATTACTCAAAATAAACTGGAGATTTAAACATAAGACCTGAAACTGTGAAACTACTAGAATAAAACATAGGAGAAAAGCTCCCCGAAATCGTTTTAAGCAAGGATTTTTTGGATAAAACCTCAAAGCATGAGCAACAAAAGCAAATATAGACAAATGGGACTATGTCAAACTAAAAAGCTTCTGCACAGCAAAGGTAACAATCAAACAGAGCAAAGAAACAACCTACAGAATGAAAAAATTTATTTGCAACAAATATCCAAAATTATAAAGAATTGAAACAACTCAACAACAACAAAGCAAGTAACCCAATTTTAAAATGGGCGAAAGACCTAAATAAATATTTATCAAAAGAAGACAAATAGCAACAGATGCATTTAAAAATTGTCAATGACTCTAATGATCAGGGACATGCAAATCAAAACTACAAGGAGATCAGGCACTATCCAATCAGAATAATGACTATCAAAAAATCAAAAGATGACAAGTGTTGGTGATGTTGTGGGGAAAGGGAACTTTTATACCCTTTACACACTGCTTGTGGGAATGTAAATTAATACAGCTATTATGGAAAACATTATAAAGGTTCCTCATAATATTAAAAATAGAACTACTATGTGATCCAGCAACCACACTACTGGGTATATATCCAAAAGAAATGAAATCAGTATGTCAAAGATATATCTGCACTCTATGTTTATTTCAGCATTATTCCAATAGCCAAGATACGGAAGAAACTTAAATGTCCATCAATGGATGAATGAAAAAAAAAAGTTGTATATTGGGAGGCCAAGGCAGGCAGATCACAAGGTCAGGAGATCGAGACCATCCTGGCTAACACGGTGAAACCCTGTCTCTACTAAAAATACAAAAAAATTAGTCAGTCATGGTGGCAGGCGCCTGTAGTCCCAGCTACTCGGGAGGCTGAGGCAAGAGAATGGCATGAACCTGGGAGGTGGAGCTTGCAGTGAGCCGAGATCGCGCCACTGCACTCCAGCCTGGGTGACAGAGAGAGACTCCTTCTCAAAAAAAAAAAAAAAAAAAGTGGTATATATACACAATACAGTATTATTTGGCCACAAAAAAGGATGCAGTCTTTATGGATGAATCTGGAGATTATCTTCAGTCTCCAGAAAGAGAAATATTGCATGATCTCACTCTGAAATATACAAAGTTGTTTTCACAGAGGTAGAGAGTAGAATAGTGATAACCAGAGAATGGGGGAAAGGGGTTTTGTGAGAGTTTGGTCAATGTGTACAAAGCTACAGTTAGACAGAAGAGATAAGTTCTGGTGGTCTATTGCATCTATAGTAGGATGACTAGGGTTAACAATAATGTATCCTGTAAATTTCAAAATAGCTAGAAAAGAAATTTTTGAATATTCACATCACAAAGAAATGTTAAATGTTCAATGTGATGGATATGCTAATTACACCGACTTGATCATTACAAAATGTATACATGTATGAAAACATCAAGTTGTTTCCCATAAATATGCAGAATTATTATATGTCAATTATACATATTAGAAAATAAAATATTTCACTATTCTCCATCATTCCACTGAATCACAATATACTACAGTTCATATTATTCTTTTTTTTATCTCCCCAACCTGTCATTCAACATCTGATTTTCATTTCACTTCTGTGAACTGGTGTTATTAAGTGATTTTTTAAAAGAATATCATATAGGTGGCACTTTTATGTACCATTTCTATATTTGAATATATTTTTATCTCCCTTAACAAACAAAAGACAAGTTGGCTAATTATACAATTATTAGATCGAATTACAATTCTGCAAAATATGCTCTATATTTTTGGCATTTTGGATTGCATCAAACATTTTAGTAGATGATGTTTTTTTCTCCATGGGTGTTTTATAAGGAGTTTGTTATACTGGAAGGGGTTGGTCATTTGATTTTTTAATTTTGCTTTCTTTGTACAGACTTAGGATATGTCACAGTGTGAATCTGTTCTCATTATTAATGAGCCTTTCAATTTGCACATGCAAGGTAGTTTTAATCAGTTATAGCTTTAACTATTGTTTCTCTCTTATTCATTTTTAATATTTTTTTCAGCAATAAGATCAGTTCTTTTATTTTCTTATTGCTGTCATTTACCTCTGCATTCTCAAAAAACTTCTAAATATTATCTTCCAAATAACTATTCCCATTTCTCACTTTTTAATTCTGACGGTTACCCAATCCAGGGTGGATTATTATTCTATTTTCCTCACTGTCCTTCTTTGTCTCAGGTATATTTTTTGTCATCACATCCTATATCTCCCTTTAGGGTTTTTTCGATTGTTTCATTGGAATGATGTATTATTGCATCCTATTAGGATTTTCTGTTATCTACCTAATGTGTTCTCGTCAACGCTTTAGTAATAATTTTTAAATTCACCTTCTCCCTCTGCATGTTCATGATGATGTTTCTTACCCTGGTCCTGCACTGTTTCTTCACAGGATTTTATTACTTTTCTCTTTTTTCAATAAAGCAGAACATATAGAGATGAAGCGTTCACCAACAGATCTGTTATGTGATTTGCCCATGACACTGCTAATCTTATGTGAGTGACAGTTCAATTGTGTTCTCAGGTTTATAGCTAGAGAGCAGGTTACTGTGCAGAATCCCAAGGTCAATATCTAGTCTCCAATGATAATTTATCTGGTGCAGTTTTGCTTCACTGGGGTTGATTCTTTTCTTCTATTCATTATTTCATTTCTCTGAGTTAAAAAAAAAAATAAATCTCATACACAGAACCCACTTTTGCCATGCTTGTTCCACGTTTTTTTTGCGT
The DNA here is from genome assembly GCF_028885625.2 of Pongo pygmaeus. NCBI lineage: Eukaryota > Metazoa > Chordata > Mammalia > Primates > Hominidae > Pongo > Pongo pygmaeus. The sequence continues at coordinate 153,700,921 of NC_072378.2, read as the reverse complement.
GTCTTTTTTTTTTTTCTTTTTTTGTCCTCTACGTCTTGTTAATTGTTAGGTCAGTTGTTGTTTTATTTTTATGTTGCCATTTGAGCTTTCACATTTGTCTGTGTCTTCTCAGATATTGGTGAGAAATTTTAAAGTGCTACATCCAGAGCTTCTGAGTAGAGGTTATTTAAAAATTGAATATAAACCCTCAATTCTCACCCCTAGTGAAGTTCTTCCTCATTAATTCTTAACTCCCGACTCTTCTAGCTGTATATTGTCCATTGTTATGGAATGAATTGTATCCTCCCAAAATTCGTATATTGAGTCCAAACTCCCAGTACCTCAAATGTCACTGTTTTTGGAGACAAGGTCTTTAAAGAGGTAATTGAATTAAAATGAGATCATTAGGATGAGCCCTAATCAAACATGACTGAGGTCCTTTGAATAAAAGGAAATGTAAACACAGTTGGGTACAGAGGGCAGACTACATGAAGACTCAAGGAGAAGGCAGCCATTGACAAACGAAGGAGAGAGGCCTGGAACAGATCTTTGCCTTAAAGCTCTCTCAGACTTCCAGTCTCCCAGACTGTGAGAAAATAAATTTCTGTTGTTTAAACACCAGTATGGTACTCTATTATGGCAGCCCTAGCAGATTGACATGCCCATTCCCTCTCCCATACTGATAGAGGACTGTATCACCCACTCTCATCTTCCTTCAAACCCTCTTTCCCTTTTCCACCATCCTCACTCTCAGCTGACAATCCTGCTTATTATTTCACTGAGAAAAATAGAAGCAATCAGAGAAGAACGTTCATGGACACCACCACCACTTCTACCCAGGAACACATATGGCACATATATGGAGCAAATACAGAACATATAGGACATCAGAAAACTTTGCATTGGCTGTTCCTATTGCTGAAGCACTCTTCCTTGCGATATCCCAAGGACCAATGTATTCCCCTCCTTCAAATAAATGCTCAAATGTCACCTTCTCTGAGAGTTCTAGTCTGCCCAAACTAGTTAGAATAACAATGCACTTACAATACCAAACCCACCTGTACCCTGATTAATTTTTCCACAATACCTTCTAATATTCTATACAGTTTATGACTGTATTATATTCATTATTTATTGTCTGGTCCAAGTACGTAAAAACATATGTCTATTTGTTTGACAGTATATTTTATGCCTCTAGATCAATGCCTGGCACATGAGAGATATTTGTTTAGATACCTCCATATCTATTTATAAATAGGTATTTATTAAATCTATTAATAAATTGAATATCTTCAAACAATAACAACTTTCCTCAACCCAAACTCTCTGTATTGTTTGTATCATACTTAGAGAAAGAAAAAAAAAAGATTTGACTTGGCATCATATAATGAAGAGCAATAGGGACACCACTTTTCTGGGCGCAGCAATTGAATATCAGTTTCCTAAGACAGTAATGGATTTGGCATTATAATGAAACCACCTTCCTTACTAAGCAGAAGTGCCTTCTCTGCTACCTTATACCTGCAACAGTATAGAGCATGAGGTATCCACATAAACATCTAGCTGCAGTCTCCCTATCTAAACCACTATTCTTAGCAAACCTTCTTTACTGATTTACAGGCTCTTCCCTCAAAGCTGTTCCACTCTGATTCTCATTGTACAGCACCTGCCAGGCTCATTCCCCAGGGTATGTTTCTGTTCTTTTGCCCTTATGCTCATTCTTCTCTGAGATGAGGCAGTGTTACACAGAGCTCAAGGCTGTGAGATTTGGAGCCAAGTAGCCTGAATCTGGGTCCTCCCTCTGCCCCTTCTTGGTCAATTTGACTTGTCTTATCTTCAGTTTCCTTATCCATAAAATGGACCTAATGAGTGTAGAGCTTACAGAGTTTGTGAGGATTGAAATAGATGATGCATGCAAACTATTTCATAGTGTGCTTGCAAATAGTAAGTGCCATTATCAAATAATGTTACCTGTATCAAACATTTGTTACCAGGTATCAAAAAATGTTACCTGTTGTTGCTAATTGGCTCTGGTATCCATCCAATACAGAAGATGATTTTTTTTCTTAGAAACCCTGGCAAGGACAATTTGTTTCATCCTGTTCCCTTCAAATTGACATCAGCTACACTAGAACTTTATTTTGTATGTTTTCTTGGATATTGTCACTTGGGCTGCAGAAAGCAGACACATTCGTAGGTAAAACTAATTTTTATCTAACACTGCCCTGCACCAAGCTTGCCTTTGGAGCTCCTAAATGCTTGATGACTATGGATATCAGGGTTATCACAGGTCTCCAGTGGAGAATTGCCTGGCTACCTGACACTCAGCCTCCACTCAGCCTCCCCAGGAGAAATTTTTGTTGTTGTTGTTGTTCTTGTTTTTTTTTTTTTTTTTTTTTTTGCTTCATATGCTGTTTTACCTCTAAGACACCAATTAACTATCTGGACCTGTACTTAATTTTGTCTTATTAGATTTTCATCATTTTATCTCTAATGTCTCTGATTGTAAGCTAGATAGATTCATATGAAAATTCTCTAAATCTTGTCAATTCTCTCCCACTTAGACACAAACCATGGTTATATAGAAAGATGATATCAAGTCATACAAACAAGTCATACAAATTAGTTTTCTCAATATATCCCAATGTATGACAGCTTCATTTGGTAACATTTTATTGATTCCCTAGTGTGGGCTAGTCTTGAAAAAAATAATCATAGTTCCTGTTCCAGCATTTTATAATATAATAAAGGAAACAAATCTTAAACAGTTATTCCCAAACACTGACAAAGCAGTGAATAAAACAGCCTGAAATATAATATAGTGGGTTGTTAATTTTATTATGTCCAAATAAAGTTGCTTTACAAATGAGTACTGTTACACTCTAAGAATGCTTGGTTGTTTTAATACAAATTTTTGGTGAAATCTGTTAAATTACTTCTTTATAATCAAAGAAATGTGTGAAAGAAGAAATCTGTAACTTCTCATCATAATTCCTGATAAGAAATTCTTGTACATGATTGATATTCAGTGAATCTATTTTGAATTAATGCATGTATCTATATCTGTTATTTCATTAGAGAGAAAAGGACTTTATGAACAGGAGCTCAACTCTGGAGTTCAGCAAGAGGACCATTTTGATGTAGCCTCACAATTTACTGGAAAAATTTCACATTTTACCCTAGATTTATGGAGTGTTTGATCAAAAACAATTCAGTATGTTTCAGAGTCTCCTTCCAGTACCTTTGGCTTTTTGCCCAGTTTCAATCAAAGCAACATTTTTATTATCAAGTGGCTCCTTTCTGTCCCTTTGATGTAAATTTAGCTTGTTAAATGCATGCTCAGTTCATTCCTATCGAACTTTTTCTCAGCCTGATTCCTAAAGGTAGACAGCATTTTTAGACCCACCTCTAACTCTTCCACTTGCCCTATCAAATCTCAGAATTGCAAACATTCAGGTAAGGACCAGCAAGGACAAGGGGAATGCAAGCATCGATCAAAACCCAATACATGGCACGCATGGTGGCTAAAATCTGTAATCCTAGCACTTTGGGAGGCCGAGGTGGGTGGATCACCTGAGGTCAAGAGTTCGAGACCAGCCTGACCAACATGGAGAAACCCCATCTCTACTAAAAATACAAAATTAGCTGGGTGTGGTGGCACATGCCTGTAATCCCAGCTACTCGGGAGGCTGCGGCAGGAGAATCACTTGAACACGGGAGGCAGAGGTTGCAGTGAGTCAAGATTGTGCCATTGCACTCCAGCCTGCGCAACAAGAGCGAAACTCTGTCTCAAAAACAAACAAACAAACAAACAAAAACCAACACAATGATTTTGGAATCTGGCCAGAGTGAACCAGTGGTTACATTTCCATTTCCTCAGCTGGAAGTTCAAGTGTCCATCAAAACCCCTCAGTGCCATTAGGCTTCGGAAAATACCTATAGCTTCTCTTTACAAACTTTTGGGAACCCACATCATTTGTACATGAATATTGCTGAGAATAGTACGTTACTGAGGTAATTTTCAGCTGATGGTTAAGGCTGCCCACACTGTCGAATGTATTTACTTTATTAATGCCAATATCTATTTTTGAAAAAAAATCTAACAAATTACTTAACTATACTCAGTATATAAAAACACATCTGTCATGCCAGAAATTGTTGACTTATCCTGATGTGCTTTGGCTCTAGCTAGATTTTAGCAAAGACTATTGTCTCTTTAATTGTTGCAGCCCACATTAGATCTTAATCTTTCAATGAACAGAAACCAAGTCTATATTTTCCCCACTGGATCCCCAGAATTCTCATAATAAGAGCTTAATTGTTGCTCAATAAATATTTGTAGAATGAATAAAAGATGATTAAATACATAAATGAACAAACTAACTCTTAACAAATGATTTTTAGTTCTTGACCCAAACCTACCCCATGCCTGGAAACATGAAATCTGCAGCTAGATTGTTCAATAATGCTACATTCCTAAGCTTCCATTTTGTATTGCATCTAAGAGTCCTTCTCTAATTTCCATTTGTTAGAAATCTTTGATCTCATGCTTATTTTAATCCTTTTGTTGATGAAGCCTGGTTCTCTCATCCTCACCATGTAAACTGAAATGCCTCAGCTCTATTCTCAATTCATGGTCATCTGACTCTTCTCTGAGGCATACTGAAATTTCAAAGTCAACCAGCAAAGAAACATGAAACGAAAGAAGCTGGGTTTTAAAGACTTCCAGTAAAAGTTGCCTTGAGGTTTTTTTCAATTATTCTTTGTCACCCTAGATAACAGGTATTAGGCAAACAAAAACAACCTCAGTCATCATGGAAGATATCATAATTTGCTACAAGATTTAGATGTCTATCTTACTCTCATCTTCCAGGAAACTTTCAGGGGTTCACTTGACAGAGAAAACGGATGCCTCAATTATATCAGATTAGGATGTAGCTCTATGTCCTTGATGAATAATATTAAAAATGTAAGTAGCTACATGAATATTTCAAAGCATTATAAATATAGCAACTAATTTCTTTTACTTTTAATTTCAGGAGAGTTTGTAAAATCTTTCCAAAGAGGTGTCAAAAAGTCATTGTTAGTTTTCAGATCGAGTCTGATCAAGTCTGAGCAAGTCTCATCAAGAGTGCAGACTTAGAGTAGATGCTTGTCTCCATTACTTCCAATGACCCCAATAAAATAATCACACATAAACAAGCTTACTACATCAGAGAGAATGGTCCATCCTAAAACAAGAGGTTTTAACAAATGTCTGAAAGACAGAAACAGAGTAAAAGCTTGTTGACAGATTTAAAACAGCATTGAAAAATATGCACAGGAATATGACAGCAAAGGAAAGATTTTATCTTTAAGACAAGAGTCCAGAGGGGCTCCAGACACAGGTTAACAAGCAAAAAGGATGACACGAGAACAAAGGGAGCATGATATAGAACCTTCAGAACTAGTGCCTTAAGCTTGAAATCTCCTTTGTTTCACACTCCGAAGGCAGTCCAGGTTTTACCCTGGCAAACACCTGAGAACTCCAAATAAATCTACCAAATAACTATGGAAATGAAGGGCTGATGGAAAGATTTCTGGAGCTCCAGGAAAACCTTACCCATTCTGGCAGGTTGGAGGTCCCAGTCTAAAAACCAGCTCCTTTCCTGCTCATCCTCAAGTGAAGCCTGCCATTGATAAGCCCTTTCCCAGACACAGAGATCACAGTCTTATTTCCTATTCATTAAGACCTAGTGGGAAAACACCCTACACACACAGCATTGAGAGAGCAACCCAGACTAGCTTCCTTCAAATTCGACCAAGTCCTGAATCTTAGATGTGAACAAACAACTAAAGATCACCAGGCACATGGAGAAAAACAATAGCCCTAAAAAATAAAAGAAAGAAAAACCTCCAAGAGAACACACGGAACAGACTGAATAGGATAGTTTTATTTTTTTTGGAATCAGCCTATGAGCACAGATGAAATATTTCTTGTGGTTGCAAGTTTAGTACAAATGTAACCCTGAGAATGTAAAAGTAAAGGCAGAGTTGATATAAGGTGGGAGAGATGGGAGAAGCCGAAGCAAAGACAATGGTAGAGTCACTGGTAGCATCATCCTTCAAGGGGGTCAAGGGTCTCAAGTGATATTGCTTAAATTTGATGGAATAAGAAATAGAGTCTATTACTTAGTGTAACTAAAGAAGAGCCTTATCAAAAAGTATAATAAGAGGAGGGGAGAGCATACAGTAAGCTCAATCCTATTCTTTTGAATCTAAGCAAATAGGTAAGTCAGCAAATCAAATGATACAAGAGAGTAAATTACCAAAACAAAAAATATATGAATTCTTCATATTAGTTTTCTCTGGAAAATGGAACTGGAAACGTTGAAATTATACAGGGGACTATTGTTTTTCTATTCTAATAAATCTTTCTGGCTGGGCACAGTGGCTCATGCCTGTAATCCTAGCACTTCGGGAGGCAGAGGTAGGTGGATCACTTGAGGTCAGGAGTTCAAGACCAACCTGGCCAATATGGTGAAACCCCATTTCTACTAAAAATACAAAAATTAGGCAGGCTTGGTGGCATGCGCCTGTAATCCCAGCTACTCAGGAGGCTAAGGCAGGAGAATTGCTCAAACCCAGGAGACGGAAATTGCAGTAAGCCGAGATGGTACCACTGCACTCCAGCCTGGACAACAGAGTGAGACTCTGTCTCAAAAAAATAAATAAATAAAAGAAAAATCTTTCTGTTTTATTTCATTTGTATCTTGTACACAAATTGAAAATATTAATATTAAAATATTAAAGGAGATTAGTGGAAGAGAGAACGATTTTCTCTGACTAGTGGCTGGATTTCCAATGTTTAGATGTCATGAGCCATAACTTATTGAATTAGTTTCCCAATTGGTACAAGCATTGGGTGGGTTGACTACACAGTCCTTAAGGACATGAAAAGGTCAGATCCATTTACCCAGAAACTCCCAGCCAAAATCCCACATGTTTCGTCACAGAGTCATCGTGTGTGGCCCAAGGTGGAGAATCGCCATCTTGGGCAGCAGTCATTTAGACAGTCCAGACACAAGGCTCACTGCCTCTTCTCTTGGCTCTGTCCACTACTCATCTCCCCAATTCTTCCTGTCTCTGATCCTCCACGTTTGTCATCCTTTCTTGACATAGATTGTGGCCTCCTTTATTTTAACGACATTCAACCTGGACTTGTCTCAAGATCTGTCTCTGGTTTAATAACCCAATTCCAATTCCTGCTTATCCCCCGGATTTATGGTTTGGTTTTGGCATTCTTTGCCCTTAACTACTTTGGTGACCACATCATCATCATCAAAACCTAAACACCACAGTGTGAGACTGCCATAGACCAAATCATTTCTACAAGACACCATACAATTCTGAAGACATTGCAGTGACACCCCCTGAGGCTCACGAATTGATGTCATAACTTAATAGTTATATACAGGATAGTTCAGATTAAGGAAATGTCACCCAGCCAGAAACCTGGTTAATTTAAATTCATAGCACTCATCATTCTCTGAAGGGTCTTTCTAGGGCTCCCTTCCATTCATACTATAGCCTAAAATTTCTCTAGTAACTACGTTAACTATTTAAGTTAGAGTTCACTTTTACCAATTAACTAAATTAATGTGGTAAAATTCTGTAATTCACACTTCTTCATAACTTAATTAATTATTGCATATATTATAACGTATCTCAAAATTTACTTATTTTACACTGACCTTTGTACAACAGAGGGTACTCCAGAACGAGAGACAGAGACATCAAGATCATAATAATATTGGGCAGAGCATTTACCAACAAAAGTGCCACAAAATGAAGTTTCAGTAAATATCTTCGTATTCCAGTGGTAGTTGCCTCACATTGCTCAAAATAAACAAAACAAAACACAACCCTCTTTCAAATATCAAAGAACTCTATTTAATCGTTCACTAAATAAAAATATCAATTGATCTTGTCACAGAAAACTTAACAAAACTCAGTCATTATTTTAAAGGAAGCATTTCCAAGGATTTATTCTAGTAAAAGGAGCTCACGGTATTGCAGTAGGGATAATGCATGCTGAATTCTTTCTTAATTCTTCACTAGTTTCAAGAACTTGAGTAAGACTTGTAATTCTTCTGAGCCTCTTTTTCTTAAATATCCAAATGGGGATGTACTAGTCTGAGTTTTTGTTTACAAACAACAGAGGCCAACTCAGACTAAATCAAACAGAAAGCAATGTATTGGAAGGCTACTGGATTGCTCAAAGCCTGAAGAGTAGCCCCACTATAGGCTCATAAAAGGCTCAGAAATCAGGGGAAGTGAGATAACACAGAGGAACATTCCGCTTAAGACAACATCTCTGGAGCCTGCGGCACAGGCATCTCAGACGCAGGGAATCAGTTCAGACATACCCACTGAATCTTTGAATTTTTACCCAGGCAGGGACACCTTGATGACCATGCCTGCCACCTACCTTGGGAATCTCTGAAAATAAATATAATAGCTAATATTTTTATAGCACTTACCACGTGACTGGCACTTTTCTAAACCCCACATACATAATAATCCTCACAACATTACACAAAGATGACTTACTTTTATCAGGTAACTAATAGGGTTGTTCATTTTGATCAACTGACTAATGAGGCACATCCTATGATTAGCCCCATTACATAGATTAGGTAACTGAGGGACAGAGATGTCAAGTCACTTGCGGAAGCTGGTGAATGGTGGTGCTAGAATTTTAACCTGCCCATTACACTCACTTGTATGTCTTCTAATGGCAAATAATAGACCAATCTCACAGATTATCAGGATGCCTGGAATGTAGTGTCTGCTCAGTAATTACATGATAATGTTATTTTCCCCTAAGGCTTCATGAAACAGAAATAACTGATTATCAAACATTTCATAATGGCTTGCTAAGGTGTTTATATTTCAAAAATGCTGGCTGAATTCTTACAGTGTGAGAGGGTACAATCTCTCTTTAGTAGAAGACATATTGACATCTGCAGATCAAAATTCCACAGACAGTATGGAAATACACTGGTGATAAAATCAAGAAAAGGACCTTAGCACAGTGCTTCCCATCCATTTCCCATCATGACATTCAGAGAAAAGGACAATATTCATACAGCACAAGAATGATACCAACCAGAGTATTGGCAGCTGGAGCTGCCCCAGGCCCCGCCTGGCCTTTCCTGAGAAGAGAAGGAATCAGTATCTCTGGACACCTACAACTCATTCATGACCAATCAGTATGAGTGACATGCAGCACCCGTTTGCCTTAGAGAATGTCTCAAATATCAATAATTAATATTTCAGATTATGCTTTAATAAAATATTCCATTTATTCTTTTTAAAAAATCACCAAAAGATTATTCACCAAAATCCTCAAAGCTTCTACTCGTCTCATATGCACAGATTTTCAAATTCATGCAAGCAGCATTTTTAAATTATGCTGTCATAGCTCTCAAACACGAACATGGAGGTTAAAAGAAATAACTGCTTCGTTAGTGTTGATGCGCCGGACTGTTGCTCTCTGTTGAGTGTCTACCTCTGCTTCCTGGGAGACATCTTCACGCTTGTGGAAGGATGCCATAGTTCACAGAATGCAGCGTGGAAAATGCTGCTTTACATAAAATAATCTTTTCTCTTTCTCTCCCTATCTGTACACCCCTCTATACTAAGCTATTTATATTTCTGCAAAGGTAGCCTCCTTTGTTCACCCCCGGCCTTCGCATTTGCATAAAGCCAGAGGGATCCCATTTCTATTCTAGGAAACATAACCTGAACCATAATGGAGGATCGTGGGCAATTCACACTTTTTTGGCCACCTAAACAACCAAAGCTACCTGGAAAACCGTCACATAGGAGAAGCTACTCCATTGAGACCCTGGCACAGTCTTCCCCACATCTCCCCGTTGGACATTCAAGGATCTTTGTAACAGCAGAGTCTTTCTCATGACTGAATAAATTAGGAGCCAGGAAAATGAAGCTATATAATAAAACCAATTTTAAGACGATAAACTGCTCTTAATGAGACTATTGCATGCCAAAATCAAATTATTTTATTAACAATGTAAAAGACCAAAAAAAAAAAAAAAAGAAGCCCAAAGGCTTAACAATAAATCTCTTCCATTAGTTGGGATATTTTAGGCAAAATATTTAATTGACCTCTTTCAAAACTTCTCTTCACGAAACACAGTGTGAAAATCACTAGAGTAAATAGCTATTTTTTATTGCAAAGTTAGCCATGTCCTAAAAGTCCTAAATTCACCCCAAACATGCCAATTAAAACGCAATTGTGCTCTTAAGTAAAATGTACTGCTTTCTTACAGCCTCAAATGACTATAGCACAATACCAATTAAATTAGCATAAATCTTTCTTTCCCAAAGTAAGAGAGGATTATTAATAATGCATCAGGACACATTCTCTGGACAGGCCAGGTTTTCAAAGTAAAGTTCCCATTACCTGACTGTGCTTGGAGCTTTTTGGATTTACATTTTAGTGTGTGAACAGCTTCCAGCCTCTGAATAGATCACAGGTGGAGCTGCATGGCAGAGTCTCTAACCTGTTGTCACAGGAGATTTCACCAGTGCACAGCCATGTGACAACTACAGCCATCTGGGGGGCATCTGGGAGGCAGCTTCAGCCTCCATTCTCCAAGCACCAAAAGGGAAGATTTCACTTAGTATGAGGGAAGATGTGAACAAAGTTAATTGTGTGCATTGGTGCCATTATTACTTATTGTTACATCTCTTCTTGCAGCTTTGATAGGTGATCTTAGAGATCCCATCCTAATTTTTAAAATCATTATTTTAGGAGGAAAAGGTTTACTAATAACAGCAAAACAAAACAAAACCATTCTCAGTTCTGAACCACTTCTATCAAAATCCCTGGATCTTCCCCTCCAAGTTCGCCAGCAGAGTCCCCAGTCTTGTTCAAAATCCTATCTGCTGCAGCTGCAGTCTCTGCTTGCCCCTCTCTGCCATGGGGCTCCTCCCTCCTGGAGGGATCCTTGTGCCTGGATGCAACCACACCCTGAGACTGGCACAATGCTGTTCCCACCGGGACCTCTGTCCTAAGGTGGGTGCAAATGCCTCCCCACAAAGTATGGAATTTAGAATCCCAGAAAAGTTAGATTTATAACCCAGCCATATTTTGTAAGGGACTAGTCTCTATTCCCTGCTCCCCCATTCCTGTCTGAATGCTGTATTCAAAAATAATTGAGTTGTGTTTGTTATCAAAGGAAGTTATACACCTTTTGAATCTAGAAGTAATATGTGGGCTCACCAATTAGTTTCTTGGGATTATAGGATAAACCATATCACATTTCATAGACATATAGAAATGGAGAGTTAGAGTATGTGACTACTCATAATGACAGTAAGTCTACAAACCTTTAAAAATTAATCTAATTTTTGTGTGTGTTTCTGTAGGTGTCTATATTCACAGTGTACACACACACAGACACTGCACACACAGTGTCTATATTCACAGTGTACACACACACATATTCACATTCACGTGTGTTTATACACTGCACTCTTCTCACTATAAACTCTCTCTCTGGCAATGCCATCCATACTCATATCTTCAGTTATCGCCAATAAAAAATAGCTCACAGATGTGTACCTTCAGCCCAAATAATTCCTCTGAGCTCCAGCCTTGTCTATTCAATGTCTTCTCAAAATATCCAAGCTGAACATACATCATGCCATCCTGTGGCTCCCGTTTCCCATGGGGCAGGATGGGATTACAGGGAACCTTGGGCCTCTTTCAGTGTTTTCCATTGTACCTGCATCCACTAGGTACGTAGAGTATAAAACAGACACTTAACAGTCATCCTGTTTCCTTCTTTTTCCTCACCCTCGATATTCAATTGATCACCATATAATTTGTGTTTTGTTTGTTTGTTTTTTTATTTTTCTGGGACAGAGTCTCACTCTGTTGCCCAGGCTGGAGTGCAGTGGCATGATCTTGGCTCACTGCAACCTCCACCTCCATCTTCCAGGATCAAGCAATTCTCCTGTCTCAGCCTCCCAAGTAGCTGGGACTACAGGTGTTGTGCCACCAAGCCCAGCTAATTGTTGTATTTTTAGTAGAGACAGGATTTTACCATATTGGTCAGGCTGGTCTCGAACCCCTGACCTCAGGTGATCCACCATCCTTGGCCTCCAAAAGTGCTAGGATTACAGGTGTGGGCCACCACACCCAGCCATAACATGTGTTTTATCAGGTATTTTTCTGGCCTAGCCAAGCCTTTACATGTCCTTTGACATCATTACAGGTCCAAACCATACAGGATTCTGCGTAAGTTGCTTTTTGCCACACTAGATCAAAGCAAAAGCCAGAGTTGGGAATATAAAGTAAAAATTATTTCACATGCTAAACACCCCAGAAGGCATTTGGGGACCAGATACATCCTTGGGATTTATTAAATATCCAAACCAGCTAAAACCTATAGCTATCATCCCATCATCTCTCTCCAGCCTACATAATAAGGTGACTATAAGGAAGGAAGGGACTCAAGGAGAATAGTAGAAGTTATGGTTACAGCATCGGTCTGTAGTTTTGTGATGCACCATCACGCCCACTGACACCATCCCTACTCCCATAAACTCAGGTGAGGTGGGCTCCAAGAAAATCTCTTATAGAGATTGGAAGATGGATTTTCATTAGCTTCTCTTTTTCTGGTAGATTTGTTTATATAGTTTACATATACTTAAGTAGTCACAATACACTTGTGTCTATTAAGTAAAGAAAATAAAGAACTAAAAAGAGATGTCAGTTTAGATAGGCAGCCCAGAAACAGCCTGATTTCCTACCTTTGCTTGGGCAAGGATGAGTAAGTGTCCCATGGGTCTGGTAGACACTGTGGAAGTTCCTTGGGTGCGACTCATCTTGCCAGCACCTTATGCAGGATGGTGGCTCCTGGGCAAGGAAGAGCCAGCAGTAAGAAGGCACAAGCAGGATGTGAGAGATGGGAGCAAGGGCAGTGGAGCAATGAGGCAGCAAGAAGCCCCACTATGTGCTACGGAAAGAACCCACACATGCTCCATGGAAGACGGTGGCATTTGGGGAGCTGTCCCAAAGGGGACACTTGAAGCACATTAGAATTCACCAGAAAAACAATGATGGTCAAGAGAGGATGGCATCGTCATCACCACTAAGAAAAAAAGCATCTGACCCCTTCTCCCTTCATCTCTTCTCCAAGTTCTCAACATACGAAAGGAGAAATGGCTAGTGGAATGGGGAGAAGGTATGGAAACACAGATAGCACTTTGTCATTTTTGGAAGTTCTTTAGCCAAAGCTGGAAGAGAGGAGCATTTGAATGTGAACATGAGACTGAAGTTTTAAATGGGCCCAACGTGAACTGGACTAAATGATTAAACATGTGCAATCGGTATGGATCTGTTCAGATGTCACTAAGGGATGGGAAAATGAGATCTGACAAGGTTTACTTGAAAGAAGTAAGGGGATAAAATAAAACTATTTCATTTCATATTTGTGCTTAAAGAAATGTAGACCTTTTAAAAAACCAGATGTAAAACCTACTATCATCTTTCAACTAGACAACTATGTTAAATTGCTCCAGGTCTACCAGCATCCACTCTGGTCTCTCTCAAACGTGATTATGAAAAAATTACATCTAACTGTGTCACCCTCCTACCTCTAATTAAAACCCTCCCATTTCAAGACCCATTATTTTTAAGACAAAATGAAATGTTTTTATGTAAACTATGAAGATCTCAATTTGGATTCCACCTAACAACCCAGCATCATGTTTTTCCAACCTCTCTTCCTTTGCTATTTACTCCAGCCTTCTTTCAATCCTTCTTCTTGCCACTGTCTCTCATGCCACAGGACCTTTGCACATGTTCTTCTCCCTGGATTCATCCCACATTTTTCACACTTAACTCTGAATAATTCCTTGGATCTTAGCTCAGAAATCGTTTCCTCAGAGCACCCTTTCCTCTGTCTGTTACATCCTACAATTAGAACTCTGAAAGCATGTGAATCACTCCTTCACGTATTTATCAGAGATGCAGTTTTGTATTAGTGTGTGTGTCGTTATTTGGTTATGTCTTTCTCTCTCTCTGTGTTTCTTGTCTTCTCCCGCCTCCCAACATTGAGCTCTGTGATGACAGAAATGACGTCTGTTAGGACTCATTTTTGTGTCCCCATGGTCCAATACAGTATCTGGCACATAGATATAATAAGTCAATGTTTAATGAATAAGTGAACTACAAACTTTATATATTAGGATAAATAAAAATAATTGCTACTAAATTTACAACCCTAGAGTCCATCCATAGCTTTTCTCTTAAACAAAATTATTGTTATTAAATATGCCAATGATCTTAGTATTTTGGTTTCGCTGGTCACAGTCCATAAAAACTCGAAAAGTTCACCCTGAAATCCAAGATGTAAACAAGATATCAAGTGTTAACCCTGTAATCTGTGTGCCCCGGGCCACAGAGATGCTGCTCCCTCAACATCCTTAGGTCCTAGAAAGCATTTAGGTAAACCAACTAGGGAACAAAAGGTAAAGAGTAGAAGAATACAGACCCACTAACAAGACCAAGCTCCCAATACAAAATGGAAGGGAAAGTATACCAGCAAAAGTACTGCAATAGTGGGTACATAGTTAAGTCCTCAGCAAATGCAGGAGGATTATCATAATTATTATATAGGCATGATGTTTTATTTGCTAATAAATCCTGACCATGTGCAAAATTCAGCTGCAATTTTGTGTTTAATTTTTAAATAAATCACTGTTTATAAAATTCTGACCAAGTTAATTTGTTTTTTTATACTCTTTATAGCAAACTTGTCTAAGGATCTAACTTTCTGGAACATTTTTTTCACATTTTTAAGGAACAAATAGTACACTATGTTATTAGAATTCAGAGACAGTATTAAATTAAATTATTTTATATTTCTCTCTGGACACAGCTGAACCTTACAAACATGCAACAGCCAACCTGCCCAGCACCAGGCAACACATGGAAAACCACCCAGATTTCTCTAAAATTATTGGTTAAGAGAAACTGTCATGGCTCAGTAGTACTTTGTGTTTTTGATACTGAAGCAACGTCAATGCTAGATGAACTTAGTGAGAATTTGGCTGCTCACCTCTGGGAATATCATTTGAAAATAACCTAATGTTTTTCAGGTTACTCTTAGTGTGATTAAATAATTTCCAAACGGCTGCTCCAGGGTGAAGGATTTTTTTTTCTTTCTGGAAATAACTTTACCATTTTTTTCAACCCCAAAATGTCATCCTCAATCTACAAAATAGATCATAAAATAAAACATTAAAGTAAAAATCAAACCTTATATGTACATCAAAGATTCAGCCTGTGTCAAACAGTGGCAAGCTTTATAAAGAAAGGAAAGAAGATAGGCAGCACTCTTTGGAATAGAAGTGCTCTAATCTCTTACTAACAACTCTTTGATTTAAACATGTGGTCTAAATACTGTAAGCACAGGAGTATCGTACAATTAGAAACATATTTAAGACGAGAATTTTTAAAAGACGTATTTATCATATTTATGCAATTCTGTACTTTACTCAATATAAAAAGAGTGTATGCAATCTTATTTATATATTAACCACTATCATGAAAACTATGGCTTAGATATAGCAGTGATAAAGTTTTTCAGTAATTTTTCTTGAGACTAGCAAGGTTAATCATTAGGATTAGTTAACATGAGAATGGCGAACTGCCTCTCTGTTTTTTCTTGAATTTCCATGGTGAGCAATAACCAAAAAAATTAGTATTCCATGTTATTCACGATTCTCCTATTTCATGACTTTATCAGTATCATTTGTAAAAAGAAATTATGTTTCTGTGGTCACTACTGTGAAAAGTCATTAAACAATGCAAGCGAAAAGCTTATGATAAAAGCAGCATGCTTTCATTCTATTGCCAATATTCCACCAGTGAAGGCTACACATCTATCCAAATCATGTGGGGAGGACTGAGATGCATGAGTAGGGTGGAGAAATAGTTGAGACCACTGCCCGTTTTATGAGAATATAATGTTCACAACTCATTTTCAGGAAGCCACGCTCTCTGTGTTTCAATAACAGTGATGAGTTTGTCCTGAGTCATCCACACTCTTGCCCAGATGTTTCTGTGAGTCAGCGCTTAATTTTCAACAAGTACATTCCAGGAAAACAAACATATAGCACAAGATATTTATATTAATTTTTAAATGTTTATGAAAATCAACATAATATCAAATTACTATAATTTCTAAACAATCTCCTATAATTATGTATAGATTTACTCCACAAAATGATTTAGGCCATCAATATTTTTTAGCACTGGTGGCTGAGGACTCTTGCTGACTTCCTGCAGCTTAGCAGGGACTCTAGGTAACGAGCAGCTTAACAGGACAATTTTGTATTACTCATCATTTTATTCATTCAGTAAAATGACCCCATTCATCCACTGGGGTCATTTCACCGCGATTCCCAAATCATTCAGGGCCACACAGATTTTCGGCGCTTCGTTTCACAAGACAGGAAGCAGAAAAGATTTTCCAACTTGGCTGCTTGCTTAGCAAGATTATAGACTGTTCTGATAAATCATTCTATTCACATTAGGCTGCACGATCATCTTTTCAAGGCAGTTTGTTTGAGGATCAAGTCATGATCATGAGGACTTTTTCATAAGTTAGTATGTTCTAATCAATGAAGTTGAGAGATGATAGATCAATTTGGAAAAGAAACCAACGATTATCATTCATATCTACTTAAGTCATAATTACTCTTATAAATGAAAACTATATAATTAAAACACTGCTTGAGAACAAAAACAAATCTTGCTTTATCAGGGAGTTGTGCAAAGGAATATAAACTGAGGCAACAGAGTCCTTTTTTGGGACTGATGCTTAAGATTACAGAATATAGCCAGTGCAGTCTGTTTATGAGAATCTGAAATACTAGACAAGGCCATGTCACATAATCGTTGAAGGACTGTCACAACCAAAAATGGCTGCCACTTTTCTGAAAAGTCACACTGGGGAAGTGCTAGACCCAGTCAATCACTCTACAGATCTCACACTTAGTGATAAGAACTGCTGAAACTCTGAAAGGAGAAAATTAACAATAGACATAGAAAAACAATTGGAATATTTCAGAAAGTACTACATTGCAGGAGTACTACTATGAATTTTAGTGGCCCTATTAAAAACCCTCTTCTAGAGAAGACATGATAGAATGTGCAAATTTACTTGATTTTTGTTAAAACCAAGTCTTGGTGAGTTAAAATAGGGAGTCCTCCTAAACTGTAGGACCTTCCTTTTTCTTGTCCTGCTCTATTTACATTGATTGTCCAATAAATAGAGGTTGTACAAGATAGAAATCATGAGATGTTCTGCATAGTTAATACCAGCAGTGGGTTTATAATAATCTGTATATCTATTTGATTATTCAATATAAATACTTAGAACGAGGAAGCTTAACTTGAAAAGTGACTTTATTTAGAAGGGTAGACATGTCATAGATAGGTAATTCCTATCCTTCCATTATTTTATGAAATAGAATTGTAAAGAAAATATGTCGTTACAGAAATTCATACAATATTTTTAAGCAGAGGACATTTTCACACCTGCATTTTGAAAAATATTTTTGAAAGACAATATAGAGATTTTGAAGAGCATAAAATCAATTAAAAGTCTATTTCAATGGACTTGGGAAAGCAACAGCCTAAGACTGGACATCTTATCTGTTTGATCTATGCCCCAGTCCACCACCACCCCTTATTCTTCCACCACTGTTCGTAAAAATTGAAGTCAAAGCCAAGTAAATAATCATTGCAGCTAAGGTATCTGATATGGTTTGGCTGTGTCCCCACCCAAATCTCATCTTGAATTGTAGCTCCCATAATTCCCACATGTCATGAGAGGGACCTAGCGGGAGGTAATTGAATCATAAGGGTGGGTCTTTCCCATGCTGTTGTCATGATAATGAGTAAGTCTCATGAGATCTGATGGTTTTATAAAGGGGAGTTCCCCTGCACACGCTCTCTTGCCTGCTGCCATGTAAGATGTAACTTTGCTGCTCATTCGTCTTCAACCATGATTGTGAGGCCTCCCCAGCTATGTGGAACTGTGAGTCAATTAAACTTCTTTCCTTTATAAATTACCCAGACTTGGGTATGTCTTTATTAGCATCATGAGAACAGACTAATACAGTAGTCATCCAAAGTGTCTAATTAGAGTCAAAACTCATGAACAAGGGAAGGTGATGGGCAGAGAAAAGACCAGCCCCAAACCACATTTTGGAAAGAAAGGCAGGAGTTAGAGGACTGAGGTGCCAGAACTTAGCAATGAGCACTTAATTTTATGTATATATACTTTAAGTTCTGGGATACATGTGCAGAAAGTGCAGGTTTGTTACATAGGTATACATGTGCCATGGTGGTTTGCCGCACCCATCAACCCGTCATCTAGGTTTTAAGCCCCACATGCATTAGGTATTTGTCCTAATGCTATCTCTCCCCTTGCCCTTCCACTCCCCAACAGGCCCCGGTGTGTGATGTTCCCCTCCCTGCGTCCATGTGTTCTCGCAATGAGCACTTTTTAATGGAGGCAGTAGGGAGATCCTGCCTTCAGCTGCTGGTAGAAAAGAAGCTCTCAGTGAGAGATGAGGCCAACTTGAAAAGCAATAGTACAGGCAAGCACTGGTGCGGGCTGAAAGACCCATTGCAAATGTGGTGGAGAAGCAACCACAAATGTGAGTACCTGATGTATTGGAGAACAAAGCACAATGCCACAGAGATTCTGCATGCAGGTGTGGAACGGGGGAAGCTGGAAAACTTTCCCATGCTTCTATTTGGTTCCAAAGGTTGAATGATCCCAGACCACCAGACCATATTCACAAGAAAGTTTAAAAATGCAACTAATATCAAAATAACTGGTTTCTATATTATTGTCTAGTTAGGATTGTTTCATCACCTACTCCAATTCTGCAGATAATTTGGAATAGACTAAACCTTTCTCTCAACTCTTTCCTATTTTCATATTTTATTAATTTTCATGTACTCACAATGTATCAGATATTTAGGATTTCATGATCAAATAAATATTATAATGTTTATTTTTAAAGTTACTAAAACTAGACTTAATTGATACAAGTTCTCACTATGATTGCTTCTTTATGTTTTAAAGTAATTTGGAAATGGCAGGGATTTTGAATGCCTTGAGCACAGCTTTAGAGATACACACTTTAGTTTCATGTGTAGACTAAAATTTAGATAGAATCCAGTTAAACATCTCAAAGGAGTTTGTGTGATACATAGAATAGTCAAGGAAACCACTTATCACATAAAAAGGGGACAGGAGCTTTACAGAAATTAAACTTCAACTGGTATCAACACTTATTTTTTATTTCTACCCTCTCATATGTTGTTTCCTTCCCTAAAAATTACAAATACAGATAAATATAAAAATACAAATTTTTATATGAAGGTTTTAATATTATAATTTAATCTTAAAAGTAGCCAATTTATTTTTAATATTTTTATTAAAAATAAATTTTTAATTGTGTAAATTTTTCAATTTAATTTTATTTTATTAAAAATTAAATATTTTTAATTTAAAAATAAATTTTTATTGTGACAAAACATATAACATTTGCCATTTTAGCCATTTTAAAGTGTACTATTCAGTTGCATTGATTACATTTACAATGTTGCACACTCATCACCACCATCTCTTTCAAAATTTGGCACCCATAACTGTACCAATTAAACAATAACTCCCCATTCTCTCCTCTCCCCAGCCCTTGGTAACCTCTAATCCAATTTCTGTGTCTAGTTGTCTAATCTAGATATTTAATAAAAGGGAAGTTATACAATATTTATCATTTTTTATCTGGCTTGTTTTACTTAGCATAATGTTTCCAAGGTTCATCCATGTTGTAGCACACATCAAAATTTTATTACTTTTTATGGCTGAATAATATTTCATTATATGTGTGTACCACATTTTATTTACCCATTCTCCTGTTGATGGACACTTCACTTGTTTCTACCTTTTGGTTATTATGAAAAATGATGCAGTGAACATTGTCATACAACTATCTCTTTGAGTCTTTTTTTTTTCAATTATTTTGAGTATATGCCTACGATGGGAGTTGCTGGATCATATTCTGTGTTTAACTTTTTCAGAAACTACCAAACATTTTCAGAATGGCTGCACCATTTTATATTCCTATTCACAATGTAAAGGAGGTTTCAGTCTCTCTACATCCTTACCAACGCTTGTTATGCTTTTTCTAAATGATACACATCCTAGTAGCTGTGAAGTGATAGCGCACTGTGATTTTGATTTGCATTTCCCTAATTACTAATGCCAATTTATTTGCAAAAAACACCTTTAATACACTAATTAATATTACATGTTTCTAAATGTTCATTTCTAATATTTTATTTTCTTAAGTTGCCTTTAAAACTTTATATTCTTAGTTCAATATTTTAAAATGTATTTTATAAGAGAGAATAAACTTATTGGCATTTTAAATTTGCAATATAATCTAGAGCCAAAATTCAGCAATATCGTGATGAAAATATAGCTTTATTAGGTTTGTGCAAAAGTAATTTTTTTAAAGTACAAATATGCATGAAGCATTTCAAACAAAACTGACAGCAGCAGAGAACACCTTCAAATCCAGATACTGTCACATTCTTTAATAACAGCTTCTCATCCACCTGACTTAAATAATATATAACACTGTTACAGTTCTGTGAGAGACTTTTTCAAAGGTTATATAGAGGACTTTTTCCTTCTATTGTTCCCTTCTTGACTAAAAGTACATGCCTGATTATTAAAAAATCTAACTTTATTTTAAAATACCTTAAGAATGTCATCTAGTCCACAAAACTTTGTAAGACACACACAAAAAAATTGCCTGTCTTTAAACTTAATCCTCTTTCCAATTCACGCCTGTGTTCATATTCTTATTTTATTTTTCTCAAAGTGTAAAAATTGGAATTTATTTTTTAGGTGCTGTTGTACATGACAACCTGGAACTAATTATCATACTTTAAACATAAGCAAAGTGATTCTACAATTATGATATGTAGACAACTTCATAATTAACCTATAATTTAGATATCCAGTAATTTACATGCATTAAACTATGTACTCTGTGTGGAGACATGCAGATTACCTATTCCTGATATTAACATATAGCTCCCTCCAAAGAACTTTTTGTTTTCATAATTTATTCTCCATTAAAGTATATATTAATTTAATATTTCCTAATTTCCTAATTTGCACTAGTGTGGAGAAAGAAATGAGTAATGGTTGAACATACTATGATTAAATTATATTCAGTAGTCCAGTAACTATGAAACACACACATCTCATTTCTTAATGGCATTCCATTAAAAGTTCTAAAGCAAGGAGTAATAGAAGGTTTTCTGTTTTCTCTTTTTAAAAATGAAAGTCACTTAAGAAAAGGATTGCCAATTTATCTTTAAGTTTTTCCTCTTTA
This sequence comes from Pongo pygmaeus, assembly GCF_028885625.2. Classification (NCBI taxonomy): domain Eukaryota; kingdom Metazoa; phylum Chordata; class Mammalia; order Primates; family Hominidae; genus Pongo; species Pongo pygmaeus. Next base: position 153,679,426 of record NC_072378.2, on the reverse strand, counting down.
TCTGTTTCCAACAGCCACACTCACCAACAAACCTCTCCCACTCGAAAGCATTGAAATAGACATGCTGCAAATGCGAAGGATGTATGTCTGTGATGTGAACACAGGAGTGGGTTGCTTCACTTCCAGCTCCTTCTGGAGGATTTAACAGATACTAATCCTGAAAAATACACAGAGAAAAGCTTCTTTCCCAAAACATATGCTCACACACAAGTCATTGTAGTAGTGAGCAGGGGAGGATCCTTTAACAGCCCTAACTTTAAAAAGGGGACTGTGACTTTTACTTACTATCATCCTAGTTTAAAACATAAACAATTATTGGTAGGTTGAAAATACCTGTGGTCCAGAAGCCCCTAATGAATGCCCTTCACCAACAATTCTTTAAGTAATAACGTGTACTAATGGACTGAATATTCACCAAAAAGAAAGAAAATAGAAATATCTGGCCTAAAAATAAAAAGCTGGCAAGTGTTTTACACTGGTCTGAACTAGTCTTACATCTACTAATGAGGATAAAATACATCTTGACCACTTGGCTAGGATGTGTCATCTTAACAACAATTATATATATACTTAGAATGTTTGCCTTTGCTCCTAGAGGAAATTGCTACATCATGTCTGATTCTAAGGGACTTAACTTACAAAGTGGGATAAGGAAATATAATACTATATTGCAGCAAAATCCCAAGGTTTCTGTAAGGTAATAGTGAGAGAAGTACTGACCAGGTGTACTTCAGCTTGCCCGAGAGAACTGTAACACCCAATTCACCCTAATGCTTAAAAAAGGATGTGCCACTGAGGAAGCTCCATCTTTGTTTTTCTTTCAGACAAGCCCTAAGGAACAAAGTCAGGAGACTCTCAGGCAAGAGCTTTTCACTAACTTACTCTCTGAATTGTAAAGAAGAAGTCATTTAAGTGATCAAAGGGGTTCTGCTGTTAGCTAATTACCTGAGAAATCCTAAGGAATATATGAGTTCTCTCTCTCTCCCTCTCTATCTCTCTCTATTCAAAAGCATATCTGAGAGTGAGATAAGGAATTAGTTCTCTGCTATATATCTTTACCAAAAGAAATGCTTGGATATTTTGGTCAGTCATAGTACATCACCTGGAGTTCTCATTTGCCGTAAATTAAGAAAATGAAAATAATGGTGCTTCTAAACATCAATCACACACAAATACTTCCAGCTTCTCTTGATAAATTGGCACAGATATCTCAAACAGGAATGTATTTTCAGTTGTTCTAGGTATACCATGTATAATAACGAGCATGCTATGCTATATCTTTTACTATACCACACTTAGTTTTGTAATTTTATATTTCATATGTATTAGTCTGTTCTCATGCTGCAAATAAAGACATACCTGAGACTGGGCAATTATAAAGGAAAGAGGCTTAGTAGACTCACAGTTCCACATGGCTGGGGAGGCCTCACAATGATGGAGGAAGGTGAAGGAAGAGCAAAAGGATGTCTTACATGGCACCAGGCAAGACAGCGTGTGCCGGGGAACTCCCATTTATAAAACCATCAGATCTTGTGAGACTTATTCGCTACTACAAGAACAGTATGGGGGAAACTTCCCCCATGATTCAATTATCGCCACCTGGCCCCAACGTTGACATCTGAGGATTATTACAATTCAAGGTGAGATTTGGTTGAGAACAGACCCAAACCTTATTGTCATATAAATACCCCTAGACCTAATATTCAAGGATTTATTTAAGTCTATCTTCTCCAGCTTTCAGGAGAGAATTTTTATAATTTTAATTTATAAATTAAAAATGCAAAGACCATTTTTTTTCAAATTAGGAATCTACAGTCTTGCTGGTACTCAAAAGAGATATCTCACATTTGTCTTTGCAGCCAGTTTTCACCTATGATGACTACTTAATCACTGCTCCACCTTTCTCAAGTCTTCATCCGATGTCTAACAATAACTTTTTCCAGACTCTTGCTTCTCATATGAGCATAAACAATGCTATTAATTCTTCAGTGCATGGTTAAAATAAAGCTGTGGCGTTCAACAAAAAACTTTATTACTCTTGTTTTCTAGCAAAATCAGTGATCTCAAAACCCAAAAGAATGGCCCAGGGAACACAAAACAAATGCTAATGACCATCCAAAACCGAAATAAATATTGTCTTCCCCCTGGGTCTAGGTCAGAAACGGGAATTGTCCTAGACTTCTGTCTTTGTTGAAGGTTGAATAAACACTGAACAACAGCGTGGTGTCTATGAAAATCACCATGGTTCACCATATTTATGACATCTCACTGATGGGACCTAGTGAGTAGGAAGTAGCATGTGTGTATCCTCAATACCTTCTTAAGAAATGTGTATTCCAGAGTACAGATGATAAAGTACCAGGAAATTCAGGGAGCTGTAACCACAACAAAATTTTAGGTATCTAATGTTTGAACTGTTCCTTTCAGGTCCACAATGAAATGCATGTTGCTTTATTTTGTACATTCCATTGCTAAGAGAATGTCACAACACTCGGTTGTCTCTTTGAACTTTGGAGGCACTACATACTGCATTAGGATATTCTGCTCTATTTACCAAGTAGCCCATGAGGCTGACAGCTTTGAGTGGAATCTCTACAAGTAAAGACACTAAAACTGCATTCAGCTGGGTCAGGTCCCAATGTAAGAAGCCATGCTAACTAGTCTCTATGAACTATTGTCCAGTAATCTATTATGCCATAACAAATAACCCCAAATCATAATTATTTAAAACTACAACAATCATGTCTTTAACTCACAAATCTGAAATTTGGGCAGGGCTCTGTGGAGAAGACTCATCCCTCTTCTACAATGTCTGGGCCTCAGTTGAGCTAACGCAAATGGCTGGGGTCTGGAATCGTTCCATGTGGTCTCCACCTATGATCTTTCCATGTTGCTTGCATTTCCCTACAACATGACACCTTCAGGATATTTGAATTTCCCTTATGGATGCTCAGGGCTCTAAGTGGGAAAAGTAGAATCTGCCGGTCCTTTAAGAGGCTATCCTCAGAATTGGCTATGCATCACTTCTGCCATACTTTATTGGTTAAGCAAGTTAATAAGCCAGACCAGATTCAAGCACAGAGTGATTAGAAAACTTTTCAGTGAGTGTTGTAAAGAATATGCAGCCATCTTTAATCTATGATAGTCAATGGATCCAAAGCACTCAAATTATCTGTGGCTGAACAGGTTTCTGTAACAACCCTATGGTAGGCCTCAAATTCAAAATCATAGCTGTGGACAAAGGTATGCCCTCCTTTTTGTTTTTTGTTTTTTTTAAGACAGGGTCTTGCTCTGTTGCCTAGCCGGGAGTGCAGTGGCACAATCTTAGCTCACTGTAGCCTCCAACTCCCAGGCTCACACAATCCTCCCACCTCAGCCTCTGGAGTAGCTGAGACTACAGGTACTGGGACACCATGCCTGGCTAATTTTTGTATTTTTTGTAGAGATGGGGTCCCACCATGTTTCCCAGGCTGGTCTTGAACTCCTGGGCCCAAATGATCAGCTCACCTTGGCCTCCCAAAGTGCTGGGATTACAGGCCCTCCTTAACAAGTAGCTGCTCTCTTTTTGAGAAATGGTTCCTGTCTATGGCCATAGCACCCTGAACGCACCTGAACTCATGTGATCTTGGAAGCTAAGCAGGGTGGGGCCTGGTTAGTATTTGGAAGGGAGAAACTGCTCCTGGCTTGTTGTTAAAATCCTGATACAGATTAACACATGAATATAGACACCAAGTGATCAAGTGACCTGAGCATGACATCAAGTGGGTGTCATCTGATATAGTATAGACTTACTGAAGACAGGCAGGACTAAATAAGCCTCTGTTTCCAAGTGGGAAAGATATGTACTTTATCAGGCTGTGGCAGCTCCTGAATGTGTTCACAGTAACATGGGTGGGATCTTCATATTCCCAGGATGTCTGTCTTAGTCTGTTTTCACACTGCTGATAAAGACATACCCTAGACTCAGTGATTTGTAAAGAAAAAGAGGCTTAATAGACTCACAGTTCCAAATGGCTGGGGAGGAATCACAATCATGGTGGAAGCTGAAAGGCATGTCTTACATGGCAGCAGGCAAGAGAGAGAATGAGAGAACCAAGCAAAAGTGGTTTCCCCTTATAAAACCATCAGATCTCATGAGACTTATTCACTACCACAAGAACAGTATGGGGCTAATCGCCCTCCCTTCCCCTGTGATTCAGTTATCTCCCACTGGGACGCTCCCACAACATGTGGGAATTATGGAAGCTACAATTCAAGATAAGATTTGGGTGGGGACACAGCCAAACCACGTCAATGCGTACTCCTGCTGCATGTTAGTAGTTAGCCCCTAGGAAACACCTGGGCATCATTCAGCATTCCCTCTGACTAGTTGAGAAAAAAAACAAAAACAAACAAACAAAAAACCTCAAGTCTGGTTTACAGATGGTTCTTCATGGCATCCTGGCACTACGCAAAATTGGATCGTTAGGCCTCTGCTTTTACCATTTTGAGTTGTCCAAAAGGACAAAGTGAGGAAACACCTTCAAGTGGGAAGAACTTCAATTACCATATTCCTTATCTATTGTGTTATCTATGGTAAATGATTCTTACTATCAAGGAGAGAGGTAGGATTGTTAATGTATGATTGGAGATAAGAAGGAGTATGTCTATTATTCAGGGAATCCTGCTAGTTCCCTCCTAGTCTGCCCACATGCAGTTGAAGGAGTGAAGGAAATAATTCAGCATCTTATAAATGCAGGATCAAGAGTGCAAACTTCTCAGGAATAAATTTCAAGTGACCTGTCATCTCAGGAAACTTTCCAATAAAGGTGTTGGCTGAAAGCAAAGGAAATATGAAATGAGTAGTTAAAAAATAAATTATTGTATATCAAACATGACCTCAAGAAAAGCTGTAAAAATGAGAACTATCATGAGGACCCCTATTTTTTTCATTGCTCTGTTATGTTCTCATTTTTATATAATTCCTTTTATTTTCCACTCTCCCTTCTACCTGTGATTTTATACAGTATGTGTAGGTAATATCTCAGTGCAGAGATTACAGGATACAAAAATGCTGCTGAGTTATAAACTAAAAGGAGGATAAACATTAAGCAGAAATTAATGCAAGAACTGATGAGACTGTGTCATCACTTTCAAAGAGATGGTTTGTTTTTGTTTGTACAAGGAATAGATGCATTATGTTACGCAGTAGCACTTTGAAGTTATGATGAGTTTATTTGGAACTTTAAATATCAGAAGATGGAGAGGGATGAAATGTTGAAAGGTCCAAAGGATGTAGTGGGGCACAGATGATACATTGGCTCACTCAACACCAATTCTAGCCCTCTCTTGAGCTTTCCTTCCTATATTGTAATGACTGGAAATGGAATTTGCACACTAACTACCAAAGGAGCATAAATCCTATTTTAACAAATGCAAACAGTATCATCCTGTGAAAACCAACTTGTATTCATGATTGTTCAAAAGCTCTTAGCCAAAAAGAAATAGAAGTTAACCTCCTTAACCCGATAAAAGAATTAACCAACTACAGTAGCAAAAAATCACACCTCATGCTGAAATATAGATGCATTCCTATTATCATTTATGCTATTCCAAACTAACACAATAAATCAAGAAAAAGAAATGCGATGTAAATATTTAAGTAAACAAAAATGTGTCATCATTTTCAAGTGACACATTAGCATACCAAGAAAATAATAGTAATGAAAACAATTATAATACCATTTAACATTTATTAGGCCCTTATTATATCAGACACTTTACTAAGCTGTTTATATATATTAAATAACTTAGTGAAAATAAATTATTAACAAAAACTACATTTTTACAAAAAAATAGATTCTTTAGGTAAAATATTGTAATTTTTTAAAGTCTGGCAAGCAGTTGGATGTGTGCATAACATACACAATAAAACAATGTTCCTGTAAATAATAAAATATTTTTTAAAAGAAAAAATCTAGTTCCCAAAATAAATAAATAGATAAAAAAGCTAGGAATAACCAAATAGATGATGGATAACACCTATATGAAGAAAATTGGAAAATATCATTGAAAGACATAAATGGACAAATGGCAAGATATGCCCATGTCCCAGAAGAAAGAATTTAATACGATATATATTTCACTTCTCCCCAAGTTTATATATATATATAATTCAATGCGATCTAAATCAACATACCAATAAAATTTTTGCTAAAAATTGACAAGCTGATTCTAAAATACATGTGAAAAAGTATATGTATAAGAAGAACCAAGAAATTAAATGACAAAATACTAAATAAAGAAGCAGGACTTATTTTATAATAATGGTAACTAAAACATTTTGTTACTCCACAGGGAGAAACAAATATATCAACGGAGACAACTTTGGAAACAATGGAAACAAAGACCAAAAATAAACCTGCACATCAACAAAAACTCCATATATGACAAAGGCAGTGTCATGAATTAAGTCAGATGGAAAAATAAAATAAAATACGATCCTAAATGCATTAAATAAACAAGTACATAAAACAAGCCAAGTAATTCAAAACTCAGAAAAAAAATAGAAGAATTTTTTATGATATTAAGACAAGGAGAAATTTCTTAAAAAGATGTAGGAAACTCAAATCACAAAGAATACACAACAAAATCAACATATTCCACATGACAAATAGTTATAAACAAGGCTAAGAAACAAGCAATAGACTAGAGAAGATGTTTGAAACATATATAGCATGCAATAAGTTATTTTTTCAGAGTTTATTAAAAACTCCTGTACATAAAAAATTGAAAAATTAGTAAAGCATTTGAACAGCAATTCACTGAAAATGAAACTCAGATGGGCAGCAAATAAATTTTCCATCTCATTGGCCATTAGACTGGGTGCATATAACTGAGTTTTGGAAAATGGAATATGGGCAGAAGTGATGAATGCCACTTATGGTTCTGGGAAAAGAAGGAAATAAAATGGAGGAGGAGAAAAAAAGTTGTAAGAGGAAGAAGAGAGGGTAGACAAAGAGAAGGAGGAAAACAAAAAGGAAAATAAGGAAGAGAAGTAGAAGCAGCTGCCATCCCCACTCTCTGATCCTCCAGCTAGCTTTCCCTCTGCTAAAACGAAAGCAAAGAAAATGTATTCATGATGGCAGGGCTAAATGATAAAGGAGGGCCCCCCTTCCCCACCACCTTCCTATTTGTTATGCAATATATTAATTGTTTAGGGTTTGTTACTGCAATATGGCCTAACCCTAACCTAATAGGACACTCAACCTGGTTTAGCCACATCTGCCACATCCCAGCTAATGACAACTCCATCCCTTGAAATATTAAAAGACTCGATGCTATTTCCACCTCCTCTTTTTCTTTAACATCCAACATCCAGTCCATCAGAGAATCTTACCGTTCCACCTTCAGAAGACATCCAGAATCTAACTTTGACAGTCATCTTCCAAGTGATCATCATGTCACTTGGATTATTGTAATGGTCTAAAAATTATTCTTCCTGCTTCCTTACTCATCCTCCTATAGTCTAATCTCAACCCAGGAATCATAGTGATTCTCTTGAAATGTATGTCAGAATTTCTGGAACGCGATTATGTCAGCAGTGTAGTTGTTTTAAGTGTCCCAAACTTCTCTTGAAAACCAAATAGAGAAGCTAGTATAGCTAAGACGATGGGAACAGCAGCCCCAAGAATGTGGGTATATCCTGGGGACAAAGCAGCTACAGCAGCAGGAGATGCACTATCAACAGTTGTGGTGAGAGAGCATGAAGTGAAAGACAGCTAAATAGCTTAAAAGTCATAAAGACCAAAAAGTCAGTCATAAATAGACATGACTCCCCTGCCTCAAAAAAAAAAAAAAGATTTTTCCCCGAGAGGAAATCTGGGAATAAAAAATGACTAACAACAATTCGTGATATTGGAAAAAGTCCTTACAGCCTCACAGCTGCAGATCAGTGCCAAAATTACACAGATATTGGGGAAGCTAACATGGGTACTGTGGTTCTGGCCTTCAATAAAATCTCACATACTTCCCTCCAGTAGGACAATGCCTCATCCCATTGGAAATAGCAAAACTGAAAAAGGAAGGAACCATGAGAAATGAAAGGAGGGAGAGAGAATGAGAGAATGTTTGATAAGCTCAGAGAAAGGAAGTCTCAGGAAGTACTTTAAGAGCAAATGCTTTTTAGCTACTCTTGCCACCAAAAAAAAAAAAAAAAGTTGCTATGTGAGATGATGGATATGTTAATTTGCTTCACTATAGTAACCATTTTACTATCTACATAACATCATGCTGTAATCTTCAAATATACGCAATCCAATTTTTTAAAAAAAGAATTCAGAACATATAGGAAAATATTTATCATTATTAATGGATAAATAAAAAGAGAGCAAAAAGAGTAAATGCAAGACCTGATGCTGAGAGCACAGCCATGGAGGACAAGACAGTAGACCTCACAGATGAGTGGCAGGGAAGCCTTTCTTTTTTTTTTTTTTTTTTTTTTTTGAGACAGAGCCGCACTGTCGCCCAGGCTGGAGTATAGCAATGGCGCGATCTCGGCTCGCTGCAACCTCCACCTCCCGGGTTTAAGCAATTCTCCTGCCTCAGCCTCCCAAGTAGCTGGGATTTCAGTCGCCGGCCACTATGCCCAGCTAATTTTTTGTATTTTTAGTGGAGACAGGGTTTCACCATGTTGGCCAGGCTGGTCTTGAACCCCTGACCTCATGATTTGCCCACCTCGGCCTCCCAGAGTGCTGGGATTACAGATATGAGCCACTGTGCCCAGCCAGGGAAACCTTTCTTAACCAGATATGGCTTAGAGAAACAAAGTGACTTGTAGAGAGAGGACATATTTTTAACCTTTCCTGGTAAAAACAGAAAAAAATTCTTAAACTGTGCTACAGAGAAAGCTACCTTGTCTTGTCTTTCTCCTATTAACCCAGAAAGTTCCATCTTATTTTGTTCCCTGTTCAAACATCACGGACACAAAAAACAAAAATACTTTCTAGCACCATACCAAATTATTACAATAAAAAGTTGAATGAGGCCTTAATAAAATTAAGACAGAGAAAATTCGTCAGAAAAATGAGGTCATGGAACAGATGAAAACTGTAATATAATATTTAAGTATTAGAAAAGAATGAAAGCTTTGACAAAAACAGCACAAAGAAGCAATAGAAAAAGCTCAGAACAAGTGAATAATAAGTAAAAAAAATTAAGAAAAAAAAATTTCACAAAAGAGGACTAAATTAGAAAAACACAAAAGCAAAATGACACCATAAAAGGTATAGTAAAGGAAATAAGAACAAAGAAGGAAGAAAATTGAGGGGAAATGAAACAAATTTTTTCAATGATTCAAAAAAAAGGATTTGAGAAATATTTGCCTGATAGGCAGAATAATGGCCCCACAAAGATGTCTACATCCTAAACCCTGAGGCCTATGAGAGTTGCCCTGCATGGCAAAAGGCAACTTTTGCCTTTTGAGAAGTGGTTAAACTGAGGATGTCCAGATGAAGTAATTATTCTTGATTATCCAGGTGGGAGCAATATCATTACCAGGGTACTTAGAGGCAGCAGGTTTAGAGTCAGAGGAGAGGTGACAATGGAAGGAGAGGTTCTAGGGATATAGGCCCGTGAGTCAGGTCATACAGCTTCTAGAGGCTGGAAAAGACATGAAACTGATTCTCCCCTGTAGCCTGCAGAAGGAACAGAGTTCTGCCAACCCATTTTAGATTTCTGACTTCCAGAACTATAAGAAAATAAATTTGTGTTGTTTTAAGCCACTAAGCTTGTGATAATTTGTTACAAACATCAGCAATAGGAAACGAAAACAATGTGATAGACATACAATACAGGAAACCTAAGGGCTAACATACATAAAATTGATGTCTTCAAAGAAGAAAACAAAAATAATGAAAAAGAACAAATATTTAAAATTGTAATTGAAAAATATTTCCTGAAATAAAATATTAAAAAGCATAGCATACTCTGTGTCAGATTTTGGGGTCTGGGTCCAGCCTATGCTGAAGTCCGAGGGGAGTGGGTGAATGAGCAGAAAAAACACTCGGGGGGCCGTAGGCAGGTAAAAGATGATTTTATTCAGCAGCAGCTCTCATCAGCAGCTTCCTCACTCTAGCTCTCTACACTGCTCACCTTTATCTCGGCTGTTTGCTCGGGCTCTGTGGCTCCTGCCGCCCCCACACCTGCAGCAGCATGGCCAGCTCTCCCTAGCCTTCAGGGTCAACAGCTTCACTCTTTCTGTCTCTGGGCACCGGTGTGAGCCGTGCTGCGGCTCCCCTCTGTCCATCTGCAAGAAGGACAGCTCTGGTTCTCTTTCTCTCTTTCTCTGGGTGCCAGTGCACCCACCATGTTAAGCCATGTTGAGCCAAGCCGAGCCTCAAGAGCCCCTATACAGCATTAGCAGGGCAATTATACCTTTTACAGACGATAGTGGCTCAGAGCTAAGTATGAACTTACACAAACAGGTTATATAACAAATGGAGGTGTGCACCTGTGCCCCAAACTCACTGAGTCATGCAGGCCTGGACATCCGCCTCTGCTTATTTCTTGACCAAAGCACATTCATGTACCTTACACTCCACCCTCTAGGCTGAGGCAGACACAGGCCTTGGACACACAGGTTTGATACACAGGTTTGGCACATAGGCCTGACATATCAACTTTGGGTGTGCAGGCCCGATACATACACACAGGCTTGACACATAAGCCTCACACATAAGCTCTGGGCATGCAAGCTTGATACACAGGTTTGGGCACACAGGCCTGATACATACACATAGGCTTTGATAAACTGTCTGGCTAGAGATGCAGGTTACCACAGGTGTCACCTCCTTGGTGATTACCACTCACACTGCCCTGAGTTTAGCTTATTAGCTACTTCGCCCACACCTGGTTTTAAACCACATGGTGTCAGTACTAGGCTGTTGTCAATACTGCAGCAGCAGCAGTACTCTGGCTAGATCTATCTGTATACCACGCCCCATCAGGAATGGGGGTATACCCTTCCTTATGGTAAAGGCTCAGGATCTAGGGGTGCCTCAGGCCCCATGGCTTTATCTTGCATTAGGGCTACAGACCCTAAAACCTCTTGTAACTCTGCTGGTAAGGGACTTGTACTCAGTGTACTTTACTGCTCTAAATAGGCGCTCCACTTCGCTAAAGTGGATGTCTGTACCTTCCCAGTTTCAGGGCTTGTAACCCATGAACACACCCACCCTGCTGTCAGGTAAGTCATCTGCACGACGACTGTAGCCCATCCCGCCACACTCTTATGAGCCTGAAGGGCAGCATATACAGTTACCAACTGCTTTCCCAGTCCGAGGTGGTAGTTATCCATGAACACACCCATCATGCTATTAAACTGCTTCTTTATTAAGGAATACCAGAGCTCAGCTCCCTTCCATAGTTGGGACTAACAGCCCACTGGAGCTTCCAAGCATTCCATGCACTGCTATAGGCCCAGCCAAAACTATCTGTGATTGCATGTACATCTAGTGTAAATGGGCATCCTTGGTTAGAAAGGCTGTTTCAGCCTTATCATCCCAATCTCAGGCAAGAGGAGGTGTTGCCGCTTCTAAACCTGCAAGAGAATTGGAAGTTAACATAACGTCATTAACAAAATCATGACACACGATGGGGCTATGCAAATAGCCCCGCAGCAACACTGTAAAAGTCCATTGTCGCCCTCCCATGAAGGCAAACTGTTCCAGGCTCTCGGTGGATTGTCTCAGTTCCGTTGTCAAATGGTCCATTAAGTCCGTGACAGACAGCACAGCTGCCGAGCCATGCAAAACATCAGCCCCCGGAGTGTCCTCAGGTATGGAAGAGACATACAGTGCATAAGCGGAGAGCCAAGCGGCCAATGCCAAGATGCAGAGACACAGGTTTCACTTTCATTGACCAGCCTTTATAGCCATTAATAAACGCAGCTCTGCCTGAAAACTTATCCAGATTCAGGGACCAGTAAGTCCACATGTGGCTCTGGTTGTCTGGTGCCCCGCACGAGCCAGGCATCTCGGCCAGTTCTCTTATCAAACAGAAAAGGCTTTACACTTCCGCCAACTGCAGCAGGTACTTTTTGAACTGGAACTCTTGGGCAGGACAGGGTTGCATAGCAATGTCCTTCTCCCCAATGACTTGCAGTAATTTTGTACGTGACACCGACATTACTTACTTCACTCCCACAAGTCAGCGGGGGCACAGGGACCACAGGAAGTGTGCTCCACCACAGTAGAGGGGCTCTGGGCGCACCCTTGGGGCCCAACAGCTGCTCATGCTCTATTTTCCGGTGCATCGCTGGGCGAGCCTGTAATGGAGGTTCTTCCTCCTCCCTGTGCTGTGTCCCGCAGGGACTGGGCATGCACTTTCCGCAGCACAGTCACAAACGCCCATCTGACTCTGCAGCAAAGGCATACTTTCGGTGCTGTGCACTTCCAGGTGCTTCAGCTCCTTCTCCACACTCATAGGAGACCAGTCCACCGTCTCCCACATTTCCATTGGGACCCATCCAAGCAGCACCACTGCCACCGGGTACCACAGCTCTTGCTGCGGCCACATAGCCGACCCAGGAGCCCTCAGGGGCTGAAGACCCACTCACCTCATCCCATCCTCATGGCCAATTGTCAGATCCTGGGGTCGAGGTCCAGCCCATGCTGAAGTCCGAGGGGAGTGGGTGAATGAGCAGAAAGAACACTCAGGGGGCCGTAGGCAGGTAAAAGATGATTTTATTCAGCAGCAGCTCTCATCAGCAGCTTCCTCACACTAGCTCTCTACACTGTTCGCCTTTATCTCAGCTGTTTGTTCTGGCTCTGTGGCACCTGCCACCCCCACGCCTGCAGCTGCATGGCCAGCTCTCCCTCGCCTTCAGGGTCAGCAGCTTCACTCTTTCTCTCTCTTGGCACCAGCGCGAGCCTTGCTGTGGCTCACCTCTGTCCGAAAGACAGCTCTGGTTCTCTCTCCCTTTCTCTGGGTGCCAGCACACCCGCCATGTTAAGCCATGTTGAGCTGAGCCGAGCCCCACGAGCCCCTGTACAGCATTAGCAGGGCAATTATACCTTTTACAGACAATAGTGGCTCAGAGCCAAGTATGAACTTACACAAACAGGTTATATAACAAGTGGAGGTGTGCGCCTGTGCGCCAAACTCGCTGAGTCATGTAGGCCTGGATATCCGCCTCGGCCTGTTCCTTGACCAAAGCGCATCCATGTACCTTACACTGTGTATCTGAGAAAACTGACCAAAATTATGACCATCACGTCATATTCCAAGTAATAATTATTATATTCTTAAAATGAGTTGGAAAATCCCTATGGTATCCGGACAAGAAGTTAAAATCACTTACAAGGAAACAACCACCAGATTGATACAAGAATTCTCAATAGCAACATTTATGTTAGAAAAAGGATGTAGCCTTTTTAAAAATAATTTAATGGGAAGAAAATGTGAGATGAGAATTTTATGTCTAGCCAAAGTCGTCTTCAAAATAAAAGCCACAGACAAACAGCTATAAATATGCAAGATGTCAAGGGATGTCATTCCCATAATTACTTCCTGACAAATCTACCAAAAAACCCAAATCTACCAAACATACATTTGTTAAAGGTTTAGGAAATATTTAACTTAGTGGAACTAAGGTTAAAAGATGGAAAACTGGTGAAAAAATAATATGTACTTTTTATATGTTCAAATATTAACACTAACAAAAATACAAGGTAGGAATAATGGATAGTGAAATAAACTTTTCCCATGTGCATTAATGGGAGGTAAATATTACTTGAAGCTAACAAATGAAGTAGTACATGCTTAAGCATATTTAAGACTGAAAATATATCTAACAGTTAACAATATGTTGTAAATGAATAAATGAGGTAGTAGCATGAGTACTTTGTGATGTAATGGTGAACACTAAAATAATGCTAGTGATTAAACTTGGAAGGTAGGGGCAAAAGTGAGGGACTAACTTTAGTCTTATTTATAAGAAAGTCAACACAGAGTATATTAAAAAGAGGTGATTAAGTAACATTTTTAATGGTATAAATTAAACTACAAGTCTAAAAGTCAAAACTTCCTAAGCACCAAAAGAAATACTGATAGCAAAGATGAAAAAAAGGCAAACACATAATTGAAATAATTTAAGTAGAAATAATGAGCCATATAGAAAATATATTATAAAACAGAATAACAAACTGAGACCAAAAATATAAATCACTAAGTAAATGTAAACTAGCTTAAAAATTGGCTGGGCTTGGTAGCTCACACGTGCAATCCCAGCACTTTGGGAAGGCTGAGGCGAGTGGATTGCTCGAGCTCAAAGATTTGAGACCAGCCAGAGCAACATGGGGAAACCCCATCTCTACCAAAAAAAAAAAAAAAAAAAAAAAAAAAAAAAAAAATTAGCTGAGTGTGGTAGCATGCACCTGTGATCCTAGCTACTTGGGCTAAGTGTGGTGGCATGCACCTGTGATCCTAGCTACTTGGGAGGCTGAGGTGGGAAAATCACTTGAGCCTAGGAGATGCAGGCTGCAGTGAGCCTTGATCTTGCCACTGCACTTCAGCCTGGGCAGCAGAGTGAGACCATGTCTCAAAAAACAAACAAACAAACAAAAACCTAGCTTAAGTCACCTACTAAAAAATTCAGATTACTAATGCAGCCAAACACAATTCTTTCTTTGTACTAAAACAAAAGTGCTACAAGCTATATTTCAAAAAAGCACGTGACATAATAATGTCTACCAAAAAGCACAACAGTTCGAATCCCCTAATTCACTCCACAAGCAACCTCTTTTCCAGTTTTTATTATCATATATTTGATTTGCTTGTTCTTAAATCCATATAAATAGAATCATTTGGGTCTGATTTCTTTCTCTCAATATAATGTTTTTAGATTTATCGACATTGTTGTATCAAAATCATGTACATATTTTATTACAAATAATTATTTACTTTAAATACTGTTTTTTTAAATATGAACTAAAATGGAGGTCAAGGCGGGTTTTTTTCAGCAACATAAATGTCTGGCGCCATATGTTTAAAAGATATTCATTTCCTCCATTGATTCCCATTGGTCACTCTGTTGAAATTTATTTAACTGGTAAGGTGTGGATCTATTTCTGGGTTGTCTAGTCTGTGTCACTGACTATTTATTATTCTGAAGCAATTACCATAATGTCTTGATTATTGTATCTTTTACAGGAAGTTTTAAATCGGATTTTATATATGACTTCCAAATTTTTCCTCTTTTCCAAGACGGATGTGTCTGCTACAGGTATTTATGTTTACTGACGTTTATAAAAATTGCATTAGAAATACAATACAGATTCTTTTCCAAAATTGACTTTGTATCCTTAGGCCTTACCAAAGAAACTTATTGATTCTAGTAGTTCAGGTTTTTTTCTTAAAATGTACTATGTTCATAATCACATCATCTGCAAATAACACATTATTTCTTTCCAATCCTTATACCTTGTAATTTTTCATCATTTATTGCACTAAGTAGGACCTCTAGTACAATAGTGAATAGAACTGGTAAAAGTAAATTTCCTTGCCTCCTTCGTGATCTTAGAGGGAAAGCATTTACTATTTCACCATTAAATATGCTATTTACTGTAAGTTTGATGTAAAGTGTCCTAATCCAATTGAGGAAGTTCTTTATTCTTATTTGCTAAGAGTTTTTAACATGAACAGGAGCTGAATTTCATCAAACACATTTCCCCAATTTATTTAGGCAATCATTTGTTTTATTCTTCTTCGTTCTGATAATATAGAGAATGATATTGATTGATTTCCTTATGTTAAATCAACCTTGAATTCCTGAAACAAACCCAACTTTTATGATTTTTATGATCCCTTTAATTTATTGACAAATTATATATATTAATAACTTTGTTAAGAATTTTTTGTCTACATTTAAATTAGTACTATTGACCTATGATTATCTTTTCTTAAAATGTAATTGTCCTTTTCGGGTCAAAAGCAGGGATATTCTAGGCCAGGTGCGGTGGGTCATGCCTGTAATCACAACACTTTGGGAGGCCGAGGTGGGTGGATCACTTGAGGTCAGGAGTTCGAGACCAGAAACTCTGTCTCTACTAAAAATACAAAAATTAGCCAGGTGTGGTGGCATGCACCTGTAATCTCAGCTACATGGGAGGCTGAGGCAGGAGAATTGCTTGAACCTGGGAGAGGGAGGTTGCAGTGAGCACAGATCGTGCCATTGCTCTCCAGCCTGGGCAACAGAGCAAGGCTCCATCTCAAAAAAAAAAAAAAAAAAAGCAGGGTTAGTCTAGCCTCATAAAATGAGCTGGGAAGTGTTCTGCCTTTTATTTTCTGATACCACCCATACAAGTTTGGAATTATGTCTTTCTTAACTGTCTATAAAATTCATCATTAATGCCATCTGAGCAGTTTTCATGGTGAAAAAATTTTAATTACAAATAAAATTTTTTATAAAGTATCAGGAGAGTCGTGTGTTTGTCACTTTTCATGCCATATTAGGTAAGTTTGTGTCTTTCAAACATTTTGTCAATTTTATTAACTGTCAAATTTATTGAAAAAAACATTTATTATATTCCTTAATTATTCTTTTAATTGCTATAATCTGAGATACTATCCCTGCTTTTCCTCTTAATTTCAGCAATTGTGTTTCATTTTTTAATTGTTAAGTCTTGACAGAGGTTTATCAATATTATTCATGAGTTTTAAAAACTTGTTTTTGGTTTTGTTGGTCTTCTCTACTGTTTTTTTCTCTTTCCTAGATTCCCTTTCTAAACTTTATTATTTCTTTCCTTCTTACTTTTGGTTTGTTTTACTCTTCTTTTTCTAGCGTTTTGAGGTACAAGCTTATTTCATTTATTTTGTATTATTTTTAATTTCTAATCATTTCTTGGCCTGATAATTTTTTCTGCTTTTGTTGGAAAAAGGGAACAGAAGTTAGGACTGAAAAGCAGAAATAACATGAAACTTTGGACATTCTCACGATGTTTAAAACATTGGGCAGTGCAGCAAAGGTGAAAGTGCAGCCCAACTGACTCCGGACTCTTACAAAATCACTAAAAAATATAAAATCTAAAATAAAAAATACATTAAGTTTAACACGCTAAAGAACACTGCAGGAAAAAAACAGCAGTAAACTTAAAAGACAGGTTGAATGACATAAATTATTCCAAATAGAGTTAAAAATTTTTTTGCTTGGGTGTTGTAATATTAGAAAAGTAGACTTTAATACAAAAATTGTTATTAGAGATAAAGGAAATTGTGTAATGCTATAATCAATAAATCCAATTGTGTGGATAAATGTGTAATTCAATATCTTGGATAATAAAAGTTAGATGATTTTTTTTCTTTTTTTTTTTTTTTGAGAGGGAGTCTCGCTCTGTTGCCAGGCTGGAGTGCAGTGGCATGTTCTCTGCTCACTGCAACCTCTGCCTCCCAGGTTAATGCAATTCTCCTGCCTCAGCCTCCCGAGTAGCTGGGACTACAGGCGCATGCCACCACCCCCAGCTAATTTTTGTATTTTCAGTAGAGACGGGGTTTCACTATGTTGGCCAGGATGGTCTCGATCTCTTGACCTTATGATCCACCTGCATTGGCCTCCCAAAGTACTGGGATTACAGTCATGAGCCACTGCGCCCAGCCATCAGATGGTATTTTTAGGTGTTGATAACAGAACTGAAAAATATATCCAAAAAAGATAAATCATATAGAAAACATTATTTTATCAAAAAGCAGTAAGACTTAAAATTAATAACAAATTAAAAAACAAAAAGTCTCTTCCACCTAGAAATTCTTTTTTCCAAGGGCAAGAGAAATTAAAATTGTAATTGCTGGAAAAATACTATGTACTTTAATCCTTGAGAAACCATTTGAACAATCCTCAGTATAAAATTTATAAACTCAAATATTTATAACATTAAACATGAAAAATTATATTGTTCACATCCTCACTATTATCGCTTACTTTTTGATTGATGTATCATGGGCTAAGAGAGATTTATTAAAATTTTCCATTGTTAATGTATTTCTATTTCTCCTGCATTTTTTGTAATTTCTGCTATATTAAAATTTACACTGTGTTAAACTTATTATTTTGAATTTTGTTCTTTATAAAGTAGCCTTCTTTGTTTTAGTCAATGCATTTTAGCTTGAAATAATGCCAAATTTGAGGACTCTCCTTTCTTTTTAATGAATTTCCTGTTATACATTTCCCAACTTCTTCTTTTTAACTTTTCTGTATCATTTGTTTCAAGCATGTCTCTAGCATATAATATGGACTGGTTTTACTGTAATCTAACTGAAAAATCTCTTTTTGTGATAAGAGTAATAAGCCTATTTATTTTATAAGAGTGATAACCCTATGTATTAGTATATGAGCCCTGTTTAAGTCTCAATTCTGTCATATAATTTATACTGTTTACTAATTAAGTTTGTGAGCTTTAATAAAATTAGCAATAATAAAAATTTGTTTCTAGTCTTTTCCCTTCCTCTTCTCCTTCAACACCTAAATCTCTTCAATATTACTAGCCTTCTTAGCGTTTACCTTTCTACTAAAATATTGTTAAGTATTTGCTAGCTAACAATGTCTTGATTTCTCACTTTAAATAATATCTTTTGACTTCCTGCTATTGTTTAGGAAAACATTTGTGAGCTCATTCCGTTTTTCTACCCTCTCTCATTTTCCTCTAAATTTCTGTTAGCTCAATTGTTTCTACATCATCAAAGCACACAATATATACAGACTTAAGATGGTTTAACTTAACAATTTTTTGATTTTATGATGGTGTGAAATCATCACAATTTTGACCTGTCAAAATTTGAATTCTGATATTTTCCAAGGCCTGCAGTATGTGGCATGATACTCTCTTGCAATAGTGGGCAGCAGCAGCAAGCCACGGTTCACAGTCAGCCACTCCATCACCAGGGTAAACAACTGATACTCTATAATGCACTGTGTTGCCAGCATATTTTTGATATTGTGTTTTGTGTTTTTGCATCCCATTGTGTCTACAAAATGCCCATTTGTCTTACTGTGTTTAGTGTTGCTATAAAGGAACACTGGAGGCTGGGTAACTTATAAAGAAGAGAGGTTTGTTTGGCTCACAGTTCTGCAGACTGTGCAAAAAGCATAGCACCAGCATCTGCTTCTGGTGAGGGCCTCAGGCTGCTTCCACTCATGGCAGAAGGAGAAGGGGAGCCAGCATGCACAGAAATCATATGGCAAGAGAGGAAGCAGGAGGTGGGGAGGTGCCAGGCTCTTTTTAACAATCAGCTCTCATGGAATGTAATAGCATGAAAATTAACTCTCGACAAGGGAAGGTATAAATCTATTCATGAAGGGTTTGCCCCCATGACCCAAACACCTCTCATTAAGCATGGGTATTATGCTATGTTATGTGCAAATGTTTATAGCAAGTCCTCGGTAGCTCCAACACTGTAAAAGGCATCATGACTTTTATAATGTGAAGGTCAGTGGTGAAGCAACAAGTGCCAATACTGAAGGTACTGAAGCTTTTAAGGAAAAGCTGCATAGGATAATGTGGCTGAGAACTATTTGCCAGAGTAAATATTTAATGTTGATGAAACAGATTGTTCTGGAAGTGTATGCAGAGCATACTATACTACTCTGTTTTGCATTGCTATAAAGGAATACCTGAGACCGGGTAATTTATAAAGAAGAGAGGTTTATTTGGCTCATGGTTCTGCAGGAGGCACAAGCATGGCACCAGCATCTGCTTGTCTTCTGATGAGGCCTCAGGAAGCTTTTACTCATGGCAGAAAGCAAAGGAGAGGCAGATGTGTTGTATGGCAAGACAGAGAGAAGGACGTGTCAAGCTCTTTTTAAACAACCAGCTCTTGGGTGAACTAATAGAGTGAGAATTCACTCATTATTGCAGGGAGGGCACCAAGTCATTTATGAAGGATCCACCCCTATAACCCAAACACCTCCCACTAGGCCCCATCTCCAACAGTGGGGATCACATTTCAACATGAGATTTGAAGGGGACACACATCTAAACCATATGACATACACATATTGATCAGGGGTTAAAGACAATGCCAGGATTCAAAGCACTCAAAGTTTAACAATTCTTTAGGGTAGAAATGTTGTAAGGTTCCAATTAAATCCCTTTTTCAATCTACCACTTGGAGAACTCTAGAGCATTCAAAAATTTGAGCAAGCACACACTTCCTGTTTATTATTGCCATAGTAAGAAATATGTAAATACCAAAAAATCTACACAAAGTTTAAAGTGAAACTGCACAAGAATAAAGACAAAGAGAATATCTCAAGAGACCTCAGAGAGAAAAGATAAGTCAAAGAAAAATGCTAAAGAGACTGACAACTGACTTCTCGGGAGCAACAATGGAAACTAAAATAGATGAAATATATTCAATTCCACACCTAAATAAAACCTTAAGGAAACATGTGCTTCTATAAATCAGGGAATAGTTATGAGAATATTTATATTAGCAATGTTTTTAATAGCCCAAAGAAACTACTGAAATCTTGGACACGTAAATGGTGATATAGTCACATAGTGGAATAGTATGTAGTAATTAAAATGAACTACAGCTCATGTATAAATGTGGGTAAACTCAAAACTCTAAACCTAGCTTTGCAAATCACGAGAGAATGTTTACTATTGCAATCACAATGTTTACTATTGCAATCACAAGAGAATGTTTACTATTTAATTACGTTCATGTAAAGTGTGAAAATACCAAAATATTCAAAATTATTCAAAAATATTCCAAATATTTTTCATTTTGTTGTTTTTATTTTTGGTAGAATGATTTATTTTCCTTTAGAGAGATATCTGGTAATGGAATCACTAGGTGGAATGGTAATTCTGTGTTTACTTCTTTTTTAAATTTTTAATTTCTTTTTATTTCAATAGGTTTTTGGGGAACAGGTGGTGTTTGGTTACATGAATAAGTTCTTTAGTGGTGATTTCTGAGATTCTGGTGCACCTATCACCCAAGCAGTGTACCCTGTACCTAATGTGTAGTCTTTTATCCCTCGCCATCCCTGACCCTTCTCCCAAGTCCCCAAATGACACATAAGAATGTGTCATTCTTATGTCTTTGCATCCTCATAGCTTAGCTCCCACATGTGAGTGAGAATATACAATGTTCAGTTTTCCATTCCTGAGTTACTTCACTTAGAATAATGGTCTCCAATTCCATCTGCCATATATTTGAATGCCATATAATTGAATGCCATTATTTTGTTTCTTTTTATGGCTGAGTAGTATTTTATTTTATATATATATATATATACCACATTTTCTTTATCCACTTGTTGATTGATGGGCATTTGGACTGGTTTCATATTTTTGCAATTGAAAATTGTGCCACTATAAACGTGTGTGTGCAAGTATCTTTTTCATATAATGACTTCTTTTCCTCTGGATAGATACTTAGTAATGGGATTGCTGGATTAAATGGTAGATTTACTTTTAGTTCTTTAGGGAATCTCCACACTGTTTTCTGTAGTGGTTGTACTAGTTTACATTCCCACCAACGTGTAAAAGTGTTCCCTTTTCACCGCATCTACACAACATCTATTTTCTTTTATCTTTTGATTATGGCCATTCTTGCAGGGGTGAGGTGGTATCACATTGTGTTTTGATTTGTATTTGCCTGATAATTAGTGATGTTGAGCATTTCTCTGTATGCTTGTTGGCCATTTATATATCTTCTTTTGAGAATTGTCTATTCATGTCCTTAGCCCACTTTTTGATGGGATTGTTCATTTTTTTTTCCTTGTTGATTTGTTTGAGTTCTTTGTAGATTCTGGATATTAGTCCTTTGTCAGATGCATAGATTGTGAAGATTTTTTCCCACTCTGTGGGTTGTGTGCAGCCCTGCTGATTATTTCTTTTGCTGTGCAGAATCCTTTGAGTTTAATTAAGTCCCTTCTATTTATCTTTGTTTTTGTTGCATTTGCTCTTGTGTTCTTGGTAATAATTTGCCTAAGCCAATGTCTAGAAGGGCTTTTCCAACATTATCTTCTAGAATCTTTATGGTTTCAGGGCTTAGATTTAAGTCTTTTTTCCATCCTGAGTTGATTTTTGTATAAGGTGAGCGATAAGGATCCAGTTTCATTCTTCTATATGTGGCTTGCCAATTATCCCAGCACCATTTGTTGAATAGGGTGTCTTTTTCCCACTTTATGTTTTTGTTTGCTTTGTCGAAGATCAGTTGGCTATAAGTATTTGGCTTTATTTCTGGGTTCTCTATTCTGTTCCATTGGTCTATGTGCCTATTTTTATGCCAGTACCATGCCATTTTGGTGACTATGGCCTTATAGTATAGTTTGAAATCAGGTAATGTGATGCCTCTAGATTTGTTCCTTTTGCTTAGTCTTGCTTTGACTATGTGGGCTCTTTTTTGGTTCCATATGAATTTTAGGCTTTTTTTTTCTAGCTCTGTGAAGAATGATGGTGGTATTTTTGTAGTTGTTAGACAGAGTTTTGCTCCATCACCTGGCTGGAGTGCAGTGGCACGATCTCAGTTCATTGCAGCCTCCACCTTCCAGGTTCAAGAGATTATCCTGTGTAAGCCTCCCAAGCATCTGGGATTATGTGAGCCTGCCACCATGCCTGGCTAATTTCTGTGTCTTTAGTAGAGACAGGGTTTTGCCATGTTGGCTAGGCTGGTCTCAAACTCCTGACCTCAAGTGATCTGCCCACCTTGGCTTCCCAAAGTGCTGGGATTACAGGTGTGAGCCACTGCATCTGGCTGATGGTGGTATTTTGATGGGAATTACATTGAATTGATAGATTGCTTTTAGCAGTATGGTCATTTTTACAATATTGAATCTACCCATCCGTGAGCATAGGATGCGTTTCCATTTGTTTGTGTTATCTATGATTTCTTTCAGCAGTGTTTTGTAGTCTTCCTTGCAGAGGTCTTTCACATCCTTGGTTAGGTATATTCCTAAGTACTTTTTTTTCCAGCTATTTGAAAGGGGTTTAGTTCTTGATTTGATTCTAAGCTTGGACTAATTTTTGTACATTAATTTTGTATCCTGAAACTTTGCTGAATTCATTTACCAGTTATAGAAGCTTTTTGGGTGAGTCTTTAGGGTTTTCTAGATATACAATCATATCATCACTAAACAGCAACAGTTTGACTTTCTCTTTACCAGTTTGGATGCCGTTTATTTCTTTCTCTTGTCTGATTGCTATGGCTGGGACTTCCAGTACTATGTTGAATAGAAGTGGTGAAAGTGGGCATCCTTGTCTTGTTCCAGTTCTCAGGGGGAGTGCTTTCAATGTTCCCCCATTCAGTATAATGTTGGCTGTGGGTTTGTCATAAATGGCTTTTATTACCTTAATGTATGTCCCTTCTATGCTGATTTTGCTGAGGGTTGTAATCATAAAGGGATGCTGTAGTTTGTCAAATGCTTTTCTTGCATCTATTGAGATGATCATGTTATTTTTGTCTTTAATTCTGTTTATGTGGTGTATCACATTTCTTGACTAACTTATGTTAAACCATCCCTGAATCCCTGGTATGAAACCCACTTGATCATGGTGTATTATCTTTTTGATATGCTAGTTGGATTCAGTTTTGTTGAGGACTTTTGCATCTATGTTAATCAGGGATACTGGTCTGTAGTTTTCTTGCTTTTTTTCTTTGTTATGCTCCTCGCTGGTTGTAGTATTAGGGTGATACCGGCTTCAGAGAATACTTTAGGGAGCATTCCCTCTTTCTCTATCTTTTGGAATAGTATTAATAGGATTAGAACCAATTCTTCTTTGATGTCTGATAGAATTCTGCTGTGAATCCATCTGGCCCTGGACTTTTTTTTGTTGGCAGTTTTTTTATTACCATTTCAATCTCGCTGCTTGTTCTTGGTGTGTTCAGAGATTCTATATCTTCCTGGTTTAATCTAGGAGGGTTGTATATTTCCAGGAATTTATCCATCTCCTCTAGGTTTTCTAATTTATGCACATAAAGGTGTTCATAGTAGCCTTGAATAATCTTTTGTATTTCTGTGGCATCAGTTGTAATATCTCCCGTTTCATTTCTAATTGAGCTTATTTGGGTCGTCTCTCTTCTTTTCTCGGTTAATCTCACTAATACTCTATCAATTTATCTTTTCAAAGAACCAGATTTTTCCTTCATTTATCTTTTGTATTGTTTTCATTGTTGTTGTTTCAATTCCATTTAGTTCTGCTCTGATCTTTGTTATTTCTTTTATTCTGCTGGGTTTGGGTTTGGATTGTTCTTGTTTCTCTGGTTCCATGAGGTGTGACCTTAGATTGTCTATTTGTGCTCTTTCAGACTTCTTGATGTAGGCATTTAATGCTATGAACTTTCATCTTAGCACTGGTTTTTCTCTATCCCAGAGGTTTTGATATGTTATGTAGTGATTATCATTCAGTTCAAAGAATTTTTTAATTTCCATCTTGATTTCATTGTTGACCCAATGATCGTTCAGGAGCAGGTTATTTAAGTTCCATGTATTTCCATGGTTTTGAGAGTTCCTTTTGGAGTTGACTTCCAATTTTATTCCACTGTCGTCTGAGAGAGTACTTGATATAATTTCAATTTTCTTAAATGTACTGAGGCTTGCTTGGTGGCCTATCACATGGTCTATCTTGGAGAATGTTCTATGTGTTGATCAATAAAATGTATATTCTGCAATTGTTGGGTAGAATGTTCTGTAAATATCTGTTAAATCCATTTGTTCAAAGGTATAGTTTAAGTCCATTGTTTCTTTGTTGACTTTCTGTCTTGATGACCTGTCTAGTGCTGTCAGTGGTCTATTAAAGTCTCCCACTGTTATTGTGTTGCCATCTGTCTCATTTCTTGGGTCTAGTAGTAATTGTTTTATAAATTTGGGAGCTCCAGTGTTAGGTGCATATATATGTAGAATTGTGATATTTTCCTCTTGGACTAGTCCTTTTGTCATTATATAATGTCCCTCTTTGTCTTTTTTAAAAGCTGTTGCTTTAAAGTTTGTTTCATATGATATAATAATAGCTACTTTTGCTTGCTTTTGGTGTACATTTGCATAGAATATATTTTTCTACCCTTTAAGTTTATGTGAGTCCTTATGTTTTAGGTGAGTCTCCTGAAAACAGCAGAAACTTAGTTCGTGAATTCTTATCCATTCTGCTATTATGTATCTTTTAAGTGGAGCATTTAGGCCATTTATAGTCAATGTTAGTATTGGGATGTAGTCCCAATGTAGTATTGGAAGTACAGGTGCATATATATTTCATAATAAAGAGTATATAAGCAATTTAAAACATATTAATATAAAATAATGTGTATGTACACTTTGGAGAATTAAAACATTTGCCAATACCTCAGAAGTCCCTAAGCACACTCTTTAATTCTGGATTTTGTGTTGATTCACTCTTGTATATTAAAAAATAACTTTGCTACATGTATATTGTATTTGTTTTCTACTGCTTCTGTAATAAATTACCACAAACTTGGTGGCCTAAAGCAATACAAATATATGATCTTATAGTTCTATAGGTTTGGAGTCTAATGTGGGGCTTGCTGGGCTGAAATCAAGGTGTTCATAGGGCTGCATTTCCTTCTGGAGGCTCTCAGGGAGAGTCTATTTCCTTGCCTTTTCCAGTTTCCAGAGGCCACCCACATTCCTTGGCTCATTGTCATTTTCCACCTTTGAAACCAGCAACATTGCCTGTCTCTGACTCCTCTTTCTTAGTCATGGCTCACTCTAACCACAGATGGAAAAGATTTTATGCCTTTAAGTTTCCATGTCATTAGATCAGGTTCACCTGGACAATCTCCTCATCTCAAGGTCTTTGATGTCATCATAACTACAAGGTATTTTTTGCCGTGTAAGGTACTTTTTGCTATGTAAGGTAAAACCATATTCACAGGTTACAGGGAATAGGTGTGGATATCTGGTGGGGGGGATGCATTGTTCTACCTACCACATGTATATATTTTCAAAAAATATTTTGGAGGAGTTGTGGATTAAGATGGCAGACAGGAAGCAGGACTAGCTTGCAGCTCCTGTTCGGATGGACAGAGCAGCATGTGGAGACTCACACTGTGAACTTTTGCTCTAAGAACTACCACAGGAAATTACTAGGAAAGCCAAGAGACTCCACAGACACTTTGAAGGAACTGGATTACTGTTGCAGGCTCCCTGAGTTGCTGAAAAACTGTTAATGGGCTTGCTTTCTCAAAGGGGAGGTTCATTATCTGGGGAAAGTTCTCAGCCCTGGTCACCAGCTGCCTGGAAACAGACTTTGTGCCATTAGGGGAGCACAGTGGGAGTGAGACTTGCCTTTAGGACTGTCGGCTGCATGGCAGCGGGGTGAGGCCAGTGACTGCTGGCTTTCCCCCCACTTCTCTGGCAACGTGTATGACTCAGCAGAGGCAGCTATAATCCCTCTGGGAATATAACTCCATTGGACTATGAACCACATCCCCATCCCTTTCAGCAGCTGCAGCAAGCTCCCTCCAAGGAGACGGTGAGCTCAGACACATCTATCCCTGAGCCACCTGGTGGTCTTTCTCTACTCACCCTGGTGGCCAAAGACAAAGGTCATAATCTCTTGGAGGCTCTATGGCCCTGCCCACTGCCTGAGAAACCTGAATACTTAGCCAGGTGTCCCTAAGGCAAGTTTGCATGCTCTCTACAGGACTGCAGCTGATGCACTCTTGAAAGCACCACCTGCTGGCTAGAGGCCAACTAACACAAAACCAGTGCACTAAACAAAAACACAACCAAGGACCGTCAGAGAGTCCACTTGACACCCCTGCTACCTCTACCAGAGCAGGTGCTGGTATCCATGGCTGCAAGACCTGAAGATGGATCACATCACAGGACACTTTGCAGGCACTCCTCGGTACCAGCTGAGAGCCTGGTAGCTCTGCTGGGTGGCTAGACCCAGAAGAGCAAAACCAATTACTACAGTTTGGCTCCCAGGAAGCCCCATTCCTAGGGGAAGGGGAGAATGCCACTTCAAGGGAGCATGCTGTGGGACGAAAAAAATCTGAACAGCAGCCTTTGAATCTCAGATCTTCCCTTTGACACAGTCTACCCAAATGAGAAGGAACGAGAAAAACAATTATGGAAATATGACAAAATAGGGTTCTTTCACACCCCTAAATGGTCATACTAGCTCACCAGCAATGGATCCAAACCAAGATAAAATATCTGAATTGTCAGAAAAGGAATTCAGAAGGTCAATTATTAAGCTAATCAAGAAGGCACCAGAGAAAGGTAAAGTCTAACTTAAAGAAATAAAAGAGATGACACAGGATATGAAAGGAAAATTGCTCAGTGAAATAGAGAGCATAAATAAAAAACAATCACAATTTCTGGAAATCAAGGACACACTTAGAGAAATGCAAAATGCACTGGAAAGTCTCAGCAATAGAACCGAACAAACAGAAGAAAGAACTTTAGAGCTTGAAGACAAGGCTTTCAAATTAACACAATCCATCAAAGACAAAGAAAAAGGAATTTTGAAAAATGAACAAAGCCTCCAAGAAGTTTGGGACTATGTTAAACATCCAAACCTAGGAATAATTAGTGTTCCTAAGGAAGAAGAGAAATCTAAAAGTTTGGAAAACATATTTGAGGGAATCATCGAGGAAAGCTTCCCTGGCCTGCTAGAGATTTAGATGTCCAAATACACGAAGCTGAAAGAACACCTGGGAAGTTCATCGCAAAAAGATCATCAACTAGGCACATAGTCATCAGGTTATCTAAAGTAAAGATGAATGAAAGAATCTTAAGAGCTGTGAGGCAAAAGCATCAGGTAACTTATAAAGAAAACCTATCAGATTAACAGCAGATTTCTCAGCAGAAACCTTAAAAGCTAGATGAGATTGGGGTCCTATTTTTAGTCTCTTTCAACCAAGCAATTATCAGCCAAGAATGTTTTATCCAGTGAAACTAAGCTTCATAAATGAAGAAAAGATAGTCTTTTCCAGACAAACAAATGCTGAGAGAATTTGTCACTACCAAGCCAGAACTACAAGAACTGCTAAAAGGATCTCTAAATATTGAAACAAATCCTTGAAATACACCAAAATGGAATCTTTTTAAAGTATAATTTCACAGGACCTAAATAACAATAACACAATGAAAAAAAAACCCAAGGTATTCAGGCAGCAAGCACGATAAATAGAAGAGTACCTCAATAATGAAATATACACTTATGAAATATATATAGATATTATTATAAAATGCATATATTTATTATGAAATGTATTTCATAATAAAGTGTATATAAGCCTCCCAAGTAGCTGGGACTATAGGTGCACACCACCATGCCAAGCTAATTGTTTTTTTAGAGATGGGATCTTTCTATGCTGCCCAGGTTGGCCTGAAACCACTGATCTCAAGTGATTCTCCTACCCTGGTGTCCCAAAGCACTGGGATTACAGGCATGAGCCACCATGCCCAATCTAAATGATATATTTTATATTTAAAAAAACTGTTTAAAGACAAAAGCTATAGGCTAGAGTGTCTGCTACAGAGGAGCATCACCTTGAGTATACTGAATGGACATCTTCTAGATGGGAATTTTCTCAATGCCCCATGACTAGATGGATAACAGGGCAGAGAGTGGAGATGGCAGGAGAGCTTCCTGTATTCTCTACCCTTTGGGATAGCAAGGCTGTGTGAATTTCTCATGATTGTGTAGGGGTCATGAAACTCACCTGTGAGCCAACTTACTGCAGTCCCAGTCACAAAGGCCATCTACTAATTGAGCAGGCCTCAGCAATAAAAGTCTGTTGGGAGACCCCCCACCGCGTGGCATAAACTGGTGTGAGAGGGGCTTGTAGAAGTACTGGAGCAGCAGCTGCATCTGAAATATCAGGGAACTGTACAGGAGGAGTCTGCACACTACCCCTCCAAAGAATCCAACGGTGCACCTGTAGTCCCTGATATTCCCAGTGTCTGGTCCTCACCACACCCATGAACATGCCAGCCTATTAGTGTCTGTCTCCAAAGCACAAACAGCCACAGGGAGAGAACTGTGGCCAAGACCAGTTAAGCAAAGACATGCTTGCCCTTTTCTCTACATCTTTCCTCCCTGATCCCTCCCACCCTGTGGAACTGGACCCTAGCACAAGGAGGTGGGGAAGGGAATGACGGAGCAGACTGTACCCGGTCTGCATTCCAAGTCCCTTCAGCCAAAAGCCTGTCCTATAATAAGAAAAAAAGTTGTAGAACAGATAAATTAAAATTTTAAACTGTACTGGAGTTAGTTTAATAACGGAAAGTGACCAGATAATTATGGAATCTGCACAAGATATCATAAATGAATGTGAAAAGGAATTTCACACAGAAAAGTTTAAAACTGTATTTGGAAAAAAGAAGACTGTCAACTTAATATTCTACCCAACCGAGACTGCTAAAAACAATGTTACATAGATGTTTATGGGGGTCACAGGGCAGGTCACATGATCTCCTCTAAGCAGCAGAATGTAATGCTAAAACTCAAGGGGGATTGTAGCTCCTGTATCAAGGGCTATAGTTCAGCCACTCTTTCACCGTAGATAACTTATCTAAACTTCAGTTTACTCATGTATAAAATGTAGAATAATTTCTTAAAGTATGTTTTTAAGTTTGCAACTTAAAAAATGATAATAATAGTACCTTTTTATAAGATTGTTGTGAGGATTACATCGAATTATGGATACAAAGTACTCACCAGGAGGCTTGACACATGTGAGCTCTTATTGAACGTGAAGTTTAATGACTGGCTGGGAGTAAGAGCTAAAGTGTGAGTAACAGCAGAGAGAAAGGGATGCTGGTGATGGGGGAATTGTATTGGTGATGGAGTGGAAGGGAACATTTCAGGCAGTGAGAACAACATAAGCAAAGAAACAAAGCAAGAGAAACAAGCATTGTGATGTCAGCAGGGTGGGGGAGGGGTGGTATACAAACATTTTGGTGTTGCCAGAGCGTAAATTTTTAGTCAAGGAGAAAAGTCTGAAAAAGAGAAGTAAGGACTAAATGGTGAAAAGCTTCAAGTACTTAGTTCCTACTCTTTTTTTTTTTGAGACTGGTTTTCACTCTATCACCCAGACTGGAGCGCAGTGGCATGATCTCGCTCCCCCTCCCAGGCTCAAGCAATTCTCCTGCCTCAGCCTCCCGACTAGCTGGGATTACAGACATGCGCCACTATGCCTGGCTAATTTTGTATTTTCAGTAGAGACGGGGTTTCTCCATGTTGGTCAGGCTGGTCCCGACCTCAGGTGATCCGCCGGCCTCGACCTTCCAAAGTGCTGGGATTACAGGTGTGAGCCTCCGCGCCCGGCCTAGTTCCTACTCTTATGTGCTCTGCATACCAGAAAAAGGTACAAACTCTTTAGCTAGCATACATCCAAGGTCCTTTTTGTTTTTTTGTCTTCGTTTTTTGTTTTTGTTTTGTTTTGTTTTTTGAGACAGAGTCTCTCTCTTTCGCCCAGGCCAGAGTGAAGTGGCGCCATCTCGGCTCACTGCAACCTCTGCCTCCTGGGTTCAAACGATTATCCTGCCTCAGCCTCCCAAGTATCTGGGATTACAAGCGCCTGCCACCACGCCCGGCTGTTTTCATATTTTTAGTAGAGACGGAGTTTCCCCATGTTGGCCAGGCTGGTCTCGAACTCCTGATCTCAGGTGATCCACCTGCCTCAGCCTCCCAAAGTGCTAGGATTACAGGCATGAGCCAACGTGCCCAGCACCAGTAATCAAATCAAATCCTTTTTGATTTGATTACTGCCAACCTTTCAAAATTCATAATTTCATGCACCACATAGATAGATACATATCCTGGACTCCAGCGCTACTTCAGATTGCTTAAACACATGGAAAGGTCTCATATCTTACTTCTCTGCTCACATTATCCTTAATGCTCTTGAAACAATCTGGCTCTTCCTTCATCTGATGAATTCTTTTTTTTTTAATTTATGCAACTGACATCACCATCAGGAATTCTTCTATTATTTTTTATTGTTATTATTATTTAACAAATATTTATTGGGCACTTCGTCATATATGCCACTGTGCAAGAGGCTGGAACTGCCAACGTTAGCAAGCAAAGTCCCTGCCCACAGAGACAAAAGTCTCATGAGGGAGAGGGTCAAATAAACAGGCAATTACTAAACCATGTTATGACTGAGATCAGAGCAGGTCACTACGAGAAGCCTGGATTCCTATCCAGGCCACTGTGACCAGAGAATGTTTTCCTCCTACCAAGAATTCCCTTTCTCTGTTCCTTTTGCCCCCATTTAGACTATCAGAAAAAGGAGGAGGAGGAAGAGAATAAGAAAATGAAGACATGTTAAAATTTATTGTGGTTTTAGTACATGTCAGAAGCTATGATAAAACACTTTACATGAACACGTTATTTAATTTTCCCCAAAACAGTAAGACATCTAGTTGTTATTCCCATTTTAAAGATGAAGGAATCAGAGGTAAATTAACCTGCCAATGATACTCAGCTAGGAAGTGGGAGAGCCAAAACTCCAGCCTCAATCAGATTAACTCCAATCCCAAGCTGTAAAACATTGCACCACACTATTTGTAAGGGAAAAAAAAAGTCTCAGTTTTTTAAAAAAAGATGATTATAGATAGAGGGAAATTATCACAGTTCCCTTTCAAATATCTGTCTTCACCATTAGCCTATGTCCTCAACGCTAAGAGATTCTCTAGGACTTAGACAATAAAGCATACAGAGGCTCTATCCTTTTTTAAATTATTCACCTTTCTTCTGCAGATGAACCTAAGAGACAGATGAACCACAGTTAGCCTTCAATAAATGTTAGTCTGAATGCACAAATACAAACATGAATGAGTCAATCCTTAAACGAATGAATTAACTCAAGAACTGGTAAGATTGAACACATGGAAAGAGCCACAGAGCTTTAGGGGACAGTGACAGTGGGCAACTGGCAAAGGTCCAGGCCAGGATGGCAAGGTGCCAGCATCATAGAGGTCCAACCATAGGCAGCAGGCAGATGCCCTGGCAGTCAGGCAGGCCCTGTGTCAACAGATTTAGCAACAGGAAATAGATGGAAAATCAGGCAGGCAGGTGGTTGGCATCAAGGATTTTGGAAGTAGGTAGCCAGTAGTACAGCACTATATCAAGACCTCATCCCATTGAAGGACTTGGGTGATAGAATGTCACTCCTATCCCAGACAACAAAAGTGGGCATTCAGAGGCGTGAGGATCGACACAAAAGAGCAAGGTCTGAAGCCGGGGTACAAGGCCCAAGCTGCACCAGTATGAGAGGCTGACAGATGCTGAGCCGCCAGGCTGTGCTTTAGGCCCCTCTGAATTTCCTCTGTCTGGAATCCCTTTTGCTCTTTATACCTGGCAGCCTGGCAGGGACAGTGAGTTAAGCCTATTCACAGGAATTTATTGGTCTCAGTTGTGGGGACTGGAGGGCTCTAGGAGCAGAAATTCAAGCACATCATTATTAAAGGAAAGTTTCTGTGATTAGACTGATACCAGTGAAGTCTTCCTTGATTCCTCAAATTATTTTATGCCACATATCCAAAAAGCAAATCCTACAAACTCAACCTTGAAAATATCTCCAGCATCTGACTACTCTTGAACACTTTCACTGCTAGTACTCCAGTCCTTGCCATCATCATCCCTCGCATAGACAACTCCAATAGCCCAGCATCTTCTGCATTCTGTCCTTCCCCATACAGCCTATCCCCAGTGCAGTAGCCAGCATCATTCTATTCTTATTCTGCCTCATTTTCTATTTGGTTGTTGTCTCTTTCTTACCTACATTTAGCAGTTTTTTGTACAACAGTCCTTCAGTGAAAATCCTTTAATACATCTCCAAGTCACCCAGAGTACAAGCCAACCTCCTAAGCTAAAGGTGGTATATAATTACCTTCCTTTTCTCTAACATCACCTCTTGCCACTCCCTTCATTTGTTCCTTGCTGTTCTTTGTCTATGACTGGCATACCCTGACCTGAGGGCCTTTGCCCCAGCTGTTTCCTCTGCTGGAATGCTCTCTCTCCAGAGATCTAGAACTCAACCCCTTGCTTTCTTCAGACCTTGACTCAAAATTTCACCTTCTCAGTGAGGCCTTCTTTGCACCCCCACATGTAGTTCATAACCCCTTCCTACTCACATGCATACATACTTCCTATCCCCTTTCCCTGATCTGCTTTTTTCCCTTAGCATTTATAATTGTCAAAGTCTATATTTTTTTCTTATTTACATTGATCTTTGTCTGTCTACCTCTTTAGAATATAAGCCCTGTATGGGCAGAGACTTTTGTTTGTTTTTGTTCCTTGCTGTATTCTCAGTACCTAGGACAGTGCCTGCCAAACAGCCACATAATAAATGCTCAGCGTATATTGGCTGAATGAATTAAGAAAACTAGAGGTGAATTACACTTCTGTGTAGAGCAGATTCTGACTATGACTGAAGTTAATTTTAATTTTAGATTACAGTGTCAATAAAATTGAGATCCTTGATACCACATATATATGCATATGTGTATATATCTATGTGTGTGTGCATGTGAGCTAGAAGGGGTTAGGAATTATATGTGGGTTGCAAAGAAGACCTCACTGACAAGGTGATATTTTGAATCAAGGTCTGTAGAAAGCAAGGGGTTGAGTTCTGGTTCTACTATGTGTTGTGTGTATGTGGTGTGTGTTTGTGTGTGTGTGTGTGAAAGACAGAGAGAGAGAATGTGCATGTATTTAGAAGGCATTGTGCCTTTTTTTGATCAAGGGGCTTTTCAGAGCTGTTAATATGCCAATGTATTTATCAAATCCTAAGAAATGAATTTAGAAGTCAATTTTTTTATCACCCAAGCTTATTCACCAAGTGAATTCATTGTTCTCAAAGTACTAATTTTGGAGGGAAAACAACAGTGTGGGGGTTCTTCAAGAACTATGGCCCTGATACTTGTGAATCCCCTTTTTCCAGATTATTTGACCCCCTTGACTAAAACAGATATTTGAAATACTAGGTAAATCTGACTATAATAATTAAACATTGTCATGTTCTCTAGATAAGATAATTTTGCTTTTTTTCCAAGGAAGACTGTTATCCAACAATATGATAGATATGATAGGTTTGCTGAATGTGAATACGCAGGGTCCATCTAAAGAACACTTTTATAAAGTATTTAGGGTGACCCCAAACCAACTCTACATTGTCAAGCCTTGTGGGAATATTGTGAGAATATATGATATACAAAATTGGGCATAAATGATTTTAAAAATCCCATAAAGATGTTTATATCTATTTCTAGGGACTCACTCAATTACCTTGAGATAAATTTACTAGCACTATTCTGAAAGAGTAATAGTAAGCCTTTTAAGTTCAAAGTTGGTAAGTTAAACAATTAAAGGAACATTAATAGCTAATGACTTATTCAAAATTAAGTACCGGCCAGGCACAGTGGCTCACACTTGTAATCCCAGCACTTTCGGAGGCTGAGGTGGGCAGACCACCTGAAGTCAGGAATTCGAGACCTGCCTGACCAACATGGAGAAACCCTGTCTCTACTAAAAATAACAAAATTAGCCAGGCGTGGTGGTGCACCCCTGTAATCCCAGCTACTTGGGAGACTGAGGCAGGAGAATTGCTTGAACCTGGGAGGTGGAGGTTGCAGTGAGCCAAGATCGCGCCATTGCACTCCAGCCTGGGCAACAAGAGCAAAACTACATCTCAAAAACAAAACAAAACAAAACAAAACAAAAAAACAGAAAAAGATAATTAAGTACATTACACAGAAAATATAAAATTCTATATTTCATATTTTAGCTTTTGGGGAACAGGCTATCTTTCCTTTTTCTCTTTTCTCTTCTCTTCTTTGAATACTGATGAAGAAACACAAGTATTTTCCATCTAAATAAGTTCCCTGGGATGAATCTGTCTCAATGGTTTGATTAAAATCAGTTGGAGAAACATGTTTAGCCCTATTTACTAAAAGTATAGAAAAAGTCTTCTGAAGCAGTCATGTTCTAATTATCCTTCCACATTCCACTCTGGAAAAGTTTGCCTGGCTGGAGCAGTCAGGGTTTTCTAGATTCAAGCAAACAATTAATTTCCTTTCCCTCTGCTTTTCAAAGGAAAAACAGCTTCTTTTAAATAAATAAGCATGTAGGAAAAGAGAATGAAATTTTAAAATGCTACAAAGTTTCTTCCTGGAAATACTTTTGTAGGGTACCAAACTCACTGAGGTAATTTCCAGCTCTCCTAATAATGACAAATATTCCTAATTATGGATAAATGTACACTAAATACTTTGATGTTGATAGTCTGCACTTTTGCAATATTTTCTGTCTGCAAATATCTTCTCTGCGAATCTCCTTCATGCCTTACTGTAAAGCCATTATACCTAAACTGCTGCTGTGTCCAGAATTTCTCTACTTGAAAAAAGACACATTCATTATGGTAGGGAAATGCTCATGATCAAATGCTCCTTTTCATAATTACCACATAGCTGTTTAATGATGACTGGCCCAGTGAGCTCTGAAATTCTGTATAAAGAGAAGGCATCCCCATTGCCAAAATGAACTGAAATCCATTTCTGAGCCCTATAGGATAATTTTATATAACATTTACATTTTTTTGCAAAAAAATTGAAGACATAATACCAGGCATATAGTAGATATTAATGAAGTTTACTGAATTGAATTATTGATCCGGTCATCACTTGATGTCAGTGGGGTTGCAGATAACTCCCTAGACCAAGTGTCCTGGTCTGTTTCGTGTTGCTACAACAGAATACCTGAGACTGAGTAATCTGGTTTATTTAGCTCACAGTTCCACAGGCTGGGAAATTCAAGGGCATGGCCCTGCCTTCCACTGAGGGCTTTTATGCTGCATCACAACAGGGCAAAGAAGGTCAAAGGGGAAGTGGACACATGCAAAGAGACAAGGCCTGAGGAGCATCCTGGTTTTGTAAGAATCTCCCCTCTAGGGAACTTGTTTATTCCCATGAGAACTTTTCCAGTCTCCTCCGAGTGAGAATTCACTCACTACCTGGAGAACTGCAGCAAGCCATTCATGAGGGATCCACCCTCAGCACCCAAACACCTCCTGCTAGGCCCCACCTCCCAACACCACCAACTTGGGGATCAAATTTCAATACGAGTTTTGGAGGGAACAAACTCAAACCATACCACCAAGATATACACAGGGACTGCAAGTGATCAGACTCCACAAAGTGAATGTCATTAAAGCTGTGGTTGTTTCCACCCAACTAGTCAACTCTCAGATAGTAGGCAACATTTTCAGTCCTAGAATACTATTATTACAGATTCTGGCTCATGCATAAGGGATTACACAAAAAACTACAACCATGAAAGAAAGTCACCAAGGGGTTACATTTGGTTTAAGCAATTAAATGAATGGCAGAAGAGCCAAGTTGTCATACAAAAATTGCCCAAACAGCCATTATAAGCATTTACGGAAGTAAGGGTCCCTTTTTTATTGAATATGCTTGTTTTAAAAGTGGGTTCTGGGAACCTTACCCTATCATCTAGTTTAAATGAGCACCCCTGCATGCAGCCATGTGTGATGAGCTAGGCAGAGGAAACAGTGTAGTCTATCATGGCACCATCTGTGATAGGTTGGGCAGAGGAAACAATGTGGTCTATCTGTTCACTTCTGAAAAGCAACAGATTCTGAAAGGCGGCAATTAGGATCCAAGAAGAAGCATCAGCAAACAATAAAGAACACTTTTTCTAAGTTTGTTATTTATTCAATCCGTCCTTCATTCACTATTTACTGAGTATATACTATGTGTCAAATCTTGTTCTGGGCACTAGAGATAAAACACTGAAAAGTGAAAGCAAAGCTCTTGAGATTCTTTAGCAGGGGCTGAGGAGAATGAATAAGCAAACAAATGAATCCAAGCTGATTCAGACAGTGAAGTGTTTTAAAGAATGAAATAAGGGGATCCAACAGAAAAGAACTCACTGGGGCAGATTAGATTGGGTGGTCAGATGAAGCCTTCTGAAAAGTGATATTTCCGCAGACACCTATGTGATATTAAGGAGTCTGCTATTCAAAGATCTGGTGCAGAGGATTCCCAACAGAAAGAACAGCAAATACTATAAGTTAGATTTCTTCAAGAAACCCAAATAAGCAGGTCTACATGGCTAAAACACACTAGCTATGATCTACAGAAGCGTGGTATAAGATAACTAGTTAGGGACAATAGTATATAGAACCTTCTAGGCTGTGGTAAGAATTACAAATTGTGTTTGAAGTGCAATGAAACAAAAAACTCATTTGAGCGTGTTAAGAAAGGGTATGACACAACCTGATTGTTTTTATTTATTTTTTATTTTTATTTTTTTTGAGACGGAGTCTCGCTCAGTCGCCCAGGCTGGAGTGCAGTGGCGCAATCTCGGCTCACTGCAAACTCCGCCTCCCGGGTTCACGCCATTCTCCTGCCTCAGCCTCCCGAGTAGGTGGGACTACAGGCGCCCGCCACCACGCCCGGCTAATTTTTTGTATTAGTAGAGACGGGGTTTCATTGTGTTAGCCAGGATGGTCTCGATCTCCTGACCTCGTGATCCACCTGCCTTGGCCTCCCAAAGTACTGGGATCACAGGCGTGAGCCACCGCGCCCAGCCTCTGATTGTTTTTAAAAGATCGTTCAGCTCTTAGGAGGGTGTTGTTCGCGGTTGTGGAGGATAGAAATGAGCAGACAGAATAGGAGGCTTTTGTGGTTGCCCAGGTAAGAGATGACAATAGCCTGGACTAAGTTTATGGCATAGAGAAGGAGCAAAGTAGATAACTTGGAAATATATTTTGGAGGTGAAGAAAACATGACTAATTAATGGAGTGTGGGGATGAAAGAAAGCAACAAAACAAGGATGACTTCTAAATTTTTGGAATGAACAACGGAATAGAACAATTTGAGGAGGAACAGGTTTGGAGGGGGTGGATATCCACAGTTCAACTTCTGAGATGCCTGTTAACCATGATAATAATAGTTATCTACCTTGCAGGGTTGTTGTGAACAACGAATATGAAATATGAGGAGAATTTAGATCTGTACCTAGCATGTAGTAATTGTTCAATAAATACCAGCTACGACAATTATTCCTCAAGTGGAGATGTAAAGGTAGTTGAGGACATAAGAGTTCTGTGTGAGGCCAGGACAGGACTGAAGATATGAATCTGAAAGTTATATAGGATTCAATGCTGCTCAAACCATTTTTGGTGAAGAACTTTTATCTTTATCCACCGCGGATCAATACTGCAGTGGACTAGCTGTGTTTGTCTCTCCAAAATTCATATGTTCACATTCTAACCCTCAAGGTGATGATATAAAGAGGTGGAACCTTTGGAAGGTGGTTAGGTCATGAGGGTGGAGCCCTCATGAATGGGACTGGTGTCCTTATAAAAGAGACCCCAGAGAGCGCCCTTGCTCACTTCCACCACCTGAAGACATAGCAAGGAGTCAGCAGTTCATGAGCTCGGAATTGGGCCCTCACCAAATAAGGAATCTGCCTCCATCTTGATCTTGGACTTCCCAGTCTCCAGAACTGTGAGAAATCAGTTTCTGTTGTTTATAAGCCATCCAGTCTACGGTATTTTGTTACAGCAGCCTGGAAGACAAAGACAAATACTCTTGTGAAATCCAACAAAAAGGAAGACACTTTGAAGAGCACTAGTACTCAAAGCCATGGGAGGCCCTGGAGGAGGCCCTGAGACATATTTAACTCAAGTACCGGTGAGTGTATGAGGGTGGAGGCACAGGAGAGTTCAATAGGCTGAAATAACACAACCCTTGCTTACATGAACACACAAGCAAGGGGAACTCACGCAGATTTACAAGTAATCTGTTTTAATTAGGTGTAAGAAAAAAAGCCCATTCACTCCTGCAGGAACTCCCTCCTCTTCCTACAGATGTGGTATCTGAAGAGCAAAACACTGCTTCTCCACTTCCTCCGCACAAACACTTCAGTCTACTCATTGGAGATGCAATCTAGCGCTCGGGTTGCATTAAGTATCCCAAGCTCCTTCCCTACCAAGCTGGGCTCCACTTGGGCACAGAACGATTATCAGACCTGGTAACTACCAAGCTGTCCCCTAAGGATGCTCTAGGCCCCAAGCATCAGCACCTCCGTTAATAATTCACCACTCTTGCCTTGTCATCGGCTTTTCTCACTCAAAACTCTGCTCCAGCGAGTGGTCCGGGCGCCTGAGGCAGCTGGCATGGGCTAGGCCAGAGAGCACCTGCACTGATTCTCAGGAGAAAAGGTCCTCTTTCTGGGTGAGGAAGTCAATAAAGTAAACGACGCTTCACAAAGTCCTTCGGGAAGCAAAACTTGCTTAACTTCACACTTCCTTGAACCCCCACGCAGGGAATGCTTCCTCCGGGACCCGGGGCAGGCAGACTGCTGTGCCTGGCAGGCCAGCTCCTGGGTGCGAGGCTCTCGCGCAGCCCAGGACAGCAGCGCGCGGGCTGCGGGCGAGTGGAGTTGCAGGGGCCCGGGCGGAGAGCCGCTGTCACCCAGGGAAGCTCTCGGGACTCCGGGGCTCCCGCGAAGCTCCGGACGGGCGTCGCCGAAGCCGAGTCCCGGCCGAGCCCCTCCGCACGGTGGGCGCCGCGCCCAGGCTAGCGCGCGAGGTCGGGCGGGGCCTGGGGCCGCCTGGGGAGGGGGCGGGGCCGGGACTCTCGCGGCCGCGCGCAGGGGCTGGGAAGCTGCCCCTCCGGCCGCGCCGGGCGAGGGGCTGCGCCGGCCCGCGAGGCGCATGCGCGCTGTCGAGCGGCTCTCGCTCCCTCCCCGCCCACCGCTCCCTCCTCCCCCTCCCCCTCCTCTGCATCCTCGCAGCTCTCCCTCTCTCCTCGCCCGCTGGGTGCTGAAGTTGGGCGGATGGCAGCAAACCGGCTCCGCTAGAGGACCGAGCCGCCCAGCCCCGCTCCCCCGGACCCATCGGCGCGCTGCCCACACCTCCAGGCGACCGGGTAAGACGCTGCCTCCAAAACGAGTGGTGCTAAGTAAATGACATCAAAATGTCTGCTTTGCACCAATGGATGAATTTTTTTCAAGGTAGGGGGGAGGTGAAGGAAGGAGGGGGCGGAGAGCGCGACCGCCCATGCCCCGGCGGGGGCGGCTGCGCGGCACTGGGGTCTCAGCTGTGGCCGCGGCGCCCTGAGCGGGAGCGGGGGCCGCCCCACGGGTCCGGGAAGTTGAATCCCGCGTCGCTGCTTGGACGCGGTCCGCTCGCCGCTCTCAGCTGCTGCGGGGAACCGGGCGAGTGTCCTGCCCGCCGGGGAACGCTCGGCCGGGTCCCAGAGTTCCCGCGGAGAGCTGGGCGCCTGCTGGGGGCGGCCGGGAGGGCCGGGCCGGGGGCGCGGGAGACCCCGCGGGGGCGCGAGGTGCTGCGGGTTTTGTGCGGTTGGCTGGGAACGAGGAGAATGTGCCATCAACAGTGTCCAATCGACTGATCACCTCGGGTGCTGTGTTTCCTCCCTTATCTCTCTTTACCTTTGGGAAAATGCACTGCTCAGGTGGGGAAGGTGTTCGCCGAAGAGGTTGCGAAAATGAATCCTTTGACCAGCAGTAAAATAGCAGGGGTGTGTGTGTGTGTGTGTGTGTGTGTGTATGTATGGGGGGTGGGGGGTCTCTT
This sequence comes from Pongo pygmaeus, assembly GCF_028885625.2. Lineage (NCBI taxonomy): Eukaryota > Metazoa > Chordata > Mammalia > Primates > Hominidae > Pongo > Pongo pygmaeus. The sequence continues at coordinate 153,638,845 of NC_072378.2, read as the reverse complement.
TTGTTCCTTCCCCTCCCCTTAGTCAAAGGAAAGGGAGTCCTGGCGTGTACGGCGCGGGGTGGATTCCACAGCCACCGAGGGGGCGAGGACGAGGAACGCCCACCAACCGCGAGTCGCTGCCCGGGTGGGCGCATCGGAGCCTCCTTTGCTGTAGGTGATGATGGTCTTTCCGTGATCGATGGAATCATAGTTTAATCTCTGCCTCCCCGCCAGCCTCCCTGCTGTCCCTTATCGAGTGCTGCGGTAGAGGCTGGGTGCAGACACGGCCGCTTTCTCCTCTTCTCTCTGCCTCCCTGTCTCCCTGAATAAAAGCCGGAGGACTAGAGGATGGCGGAGGGACAGAGCTGGACTCGGAAGCCGCGGGTGGGAGCTGCTCCTCGCGAGCCGGAGGCTGATGGCACCTTGTCGCGGGCAGCCCGCGCCAGCCTCGGGAGTCCCTGGGCTCCGGGAGAGCGAGCCGGGGTCGCCTGGCCACAAAGATGCCCGCGCGCCCGCCCTGCGTACGGGACCCGCCCTGCGCCCTGAGCCCTGAGCCTCGCCCGGAGCCCGGGACGTCGGCTCACGTGGGAGAACCCCTGTCGCCCGGGGACGATTGACCCTGGCTCCTGGCATAACTCTCCTGACCTCCCCTGACCTTTCCATAAATGCTTCTTTCAAAAGAGTCACCGTAAGATTTGTCTGGAGAACTTCACACGCTTCAGAGTTATTTCTTTCTTTTCTTAAATTGTTTTACGGCGAGATTCTCTCCAGCGTGGGATGGCTTTCACAAATAATAAAGAGAAATCTTAGTTTGGTTCCCATCTAGAATAAGCAGTTCTGAGGCTGGGTGCCATCTGCATTTCCGGCTTTCATACATACTGGTTTTCCGGGTGATGAACCCTTCTGAAAATCATTTAATTGAAGACGTGAGAATTGATTTTTATTAGTTTAGTGGAAAATAATGCTTTCCTCCTTGATTCACAACTGCCAGACGCTGCGTGTACGAAATAATTTGCAAACCGTGAAACATTTAAAGTACATTGTACTTGTTTCCAAAGTCTTCTGTAGTGAGACTATTATCCAAGAAATATACATTATAGCACTCCTATCTAATGAAAGGCTGATTTAATACAAATGAATGAGAAGTTTGACCTCCTCCAGTTGTTACTATTGTTAAGCCATTTCTTCTGTTAACATGAACTAAAACAGTAATTAGCACACTCATGGAAGACTGGATTTATTCACTAGTTTTTATGATCTTTTGAAACCCACACTTAGAGCCACCATAGGAGAGGAGTTCATTTCGTTTTAGGTAACGAGAAAAGAAGTGTTTGTTATTACAAAAAGATTGGGTGGTATTATTTATTAAATAAGATAAATCTCCATGGCAATGACACGTGATCTCAGAGCCACGGGCACTCATCCTTCCTCCTGAAATTAGTCTGAACGACTAAGAAAACCGTCTAATTTACAGAACAAATGACATAAGGTATCTGTTATGCTGATTGATTTTGACCCTTTTTGCTATAGTTCCGCAACTACTCCTTGGCGTTTAGTCCCCACGAAAGAGAATTAACAAGGAGAGTTAATTTACTGTCCTGTTCATTCTAAGGCAAACAGCATTTCCTTCTCAAATAGTATCTCTTTGATTGTAGGGCTCTTCCTCTGAGGTACTTATTTATTTGAATTCATCATGTTTAAGGTCTAAGTTCCTTATCATTCCTATGACCATTTTATACTTTTGCATAATAATAAATAATAATAATAATAAACCTTCCTTAACATTTCCTACCACGAGGGCCACGGTCTTTGAAGAAAAGAAGAAATATATATTCTTACCCGTTTGATCTTATTGTAACAGCCGAGTAAAAGTGAAAATTTAAAATCTGAATTGATCAAAATTCTGGTTGACTTACAGAGTAAAGTCTAAGAAAGAATTTACCTTTTAATCTAAAGCTGTAGAGATAATAGCCTTTGTGTTAGAAGTCCGTTTGCTAAAATACATGGGCTTTCCTGGAAAAGGAAGGTAGGCATGGATGATGAGATACAGTGCTAAGAGGGCTGGGAGTCCATTCAACCACATTTCTGCTGAGAATCCTGTTTCTGATACTCTCCAACTCTGCTTACTTAACACTGAGAATACTACACTAGCAAAGAGGGCAAATCGAAGGACCACTATATACCCAGAGGATGAGAATAATGCTATGCGATGTTAAAAGCATTTTATTTCACCTGGTTGGTATAGTTAGAGTATAAGTGTGAATGCATTGTGGAGGCGTAAAATTATATGACATTTCCAAGGGAGTGTCATGGGTCCTCACAAATATATTTTTATGGAAAACCTTAAAATAATCCTTTGCTATAGGTAGCCAATAGGTAGCCAAGACTTTCAATGTGAGATTGATGGATACTCCCACCTTCCTTCTCTCCCTACCCACACTTATCTCTGAAAAAAAGACACTTTCCTAACTTCCAAAGAAATTCATTTAGACGATCATTCCTGCTATTGTGCCAGCACCTGGCACAGTATGTGGCAAAGGCAGGTGTAAAATAATTTTTCCTAAATTAATAAATTTTGCAGGGTTGACATGGCTTGCAAAAGTCTTCCAAGATAAGAATTGCATTTTTAAAATCAGCACTTATACTGTTTACCAAGTACACTAGTTGGGCTCCTAAAACTCATGTTTATGGGCCTACATCTTTGGAGGAAGCAATTTTCAGAATTGTCGTTCTGGGAATATATATGTGTTTAATACAACATTCATATTACTGATTTGTTTCCCAATTATAAAAGCAATATTTGCTTATCTTAGATCCCCTACAATACAAAATTACCTATAGGCAGATATGGATGTGAAGAGCATGAATTTTGGGTCAAGCTGGCCTTAGCTTGTATTGTGGCTCCTCCCTTTAAAAACTTTATTGCTGTAGGCAAGTTACTAATCTGTCCTGAGCCTCAGTTTCCTCAGACATACAAGAGGGACGAAGGCAGGATGCAAGCATAAATACAATGCAATATATATAAAGTACTGAACATAGTGCTTGGCATGTACTGAGTGCTTATACTTATCTCAATACCTAAAGAACTGCTATTGAAAACACAGCATAGTTTACCACAAGTTTATTTCCTTTATATAAATGTAGCATTGTTTTAAGAATTTGAATCATATTCTAGAACAGGGGTCCCCAACCCCTGGGCTGCAGACGGGTACCAGCGCATGACTTGTTAGGAAGCCAGCAGCACAGCAGGAGGTGAGTGGCTGGTAAGTGAGCATTACCTCCTGAGCTCCTCCTCCTGTCTGATCAGCGGCTGGCGTTAGATTCTCATAGGAGCGTGACCCCTATTGTGAACTGTGCGTGTGAGGAATTGCGGTTGTGCACTCCTTATGAGAATCTAATGCCTGATGAGCTGATGTGGAACAGTTTCATTCCAAAACTATTCCCCCACCCCTACTGCCATCCGTGGAAAAATTATCTTCCACAAAATGGTCCCTGGTGCCAAAAAGGTTGGGATGGCTGTTTTAGAACTTCATACTTCTAAAAAAAAATTAACATTCCTTTGTTGCTGTTTCTCAAGAAATTAAAATTGATATTTTTAATGTGATTTAGTGACTGCAAAATAGTTCACCTTATGGATGTCTTTATTTAGCCATTCTTTTATCTTTGGATTTTGATCCTTATGCCTAAATTTTGTATGCGTATCTCTATTGCAGTGTCTCCTTTGGGCACGATGCTTAGAACAGCTAGTTCTTGCCAACATAATGCCGTTCTTTAAAAAATCTTTGCTAACTTGATAGGTGAAAATAATATTTTTCAAACTTTTATTTCTTTGGCTACCAATAAGACTGATTACTTTTTGACATACTGATAAGCAGTTTTTGTCTTTGAGGATGGCTCGTTCAAGTCTTTAGACTGTGTTTCCACTGCTGTTCTGGTGCATTTTTCTTACTTGTTTGAATGCTAATATTAATTTTTTAAAAGGCAGAAGCAAACAAGGAAAGGAAATGCTCAGTGACAAAGGCTCCATGTGGCAAAGACTACAAAGATCACTGTGGTTAAACCAGAAAGGCTGGATCAGCCAGGGTATCGGGATTCATCATATACTGCTACACCCCTGAGTTTTCCAGCCTTTACAGTTCTTTTTAGAAGTCCAGAATCAGTAAACAATTTGCTCACAAACACCTTACTATGAGAAGCTTGTGTCTGAAGAGTTCCCAGATAGTCATGGATTGTTTCTGCCAGTTGCCAATGTTATGGAAGAACTTCTGAGTTTTTCTGAGATAAAGGGGTTGAAAGGAAAGATGGGAGTACACGGAGATCCTAGGGACATTCATTATGATTTCTCATCAGAATGAATCAATTAAGCTTAATTATAAAACTGTGTCAGGTTAGAATCATATCTTACTTCAACTTGTAAGCTCTAGGTGAAAGAATTTAATGTGTTACCTTAACAAGCTCTGTATCTGTGATGTTTCACATGATTCGGTGGTCTTGTAAGCTCCTGTTTTTGGCTTTTTAAGTTCTATAACTTTTGACAAATTTGGTTTCAAAAGTTTAATTATCTAGCTTGGAAAATCTGTAAATTCCTTAGGTATTAAACTATCTAGAAAGTATAAATGTTTTTGTTTTGTTTTTCTGAGACAGGGTCTCACTCTGTCACCCAGGCTGGAGTGCAGTGGCTCAGTCATGGCTCACTGTAGCCTCAACCTCCCTGGGCTCAGGTGATCTTCCCACCTCAGGAGCTGGGACTACAGGTGTGTACCACGACGCCTAGCTAATTTTTGTATTATTTGTGGAGTCGGGGTTTTGCTTGTCTTCAACTCCTGGGCTCAAGCAATCCACCCACCTCAGCCTCCCAAAGTGCTGGATTACAGGCGTGAGCCACTGTGCCCAGCTGAAAGTGTAAAATTTTATAATCATCAGTGGTACCAGTTTATCAAATACAGTAAAACCTGAGTAATTCAGAATTTATAATGATGGGAGGTCCCTATAGAAGAAGCAATGACCTATGGTGGAAAATAAAATCTATTTCAAATAGAAATGGATTTGAATTTTTACTCTACTATTTATTAGATGTGCAGGCTTTTTCATGAAATTATAGAAGTATTTTATACTTAGTATTCTAGCATGAGTAATAAATATCTAAAATAGCTGAATTTCTTAAGCTTTGTATGTGAGATTTTTAAAAATTCCCTGTGTCAGTAAATATAATTCTATTGTAATCAATGATTGTGGTTCACAAAGCAAATATTTACCTCCTTATCTTGGGTCACAGGCTTTTCACAGTACAGTACTGCTGATTGGCTGTTGAAATACACAGGTTATAATTCAAGAGTCATGGCATTACAGTAAAACAGACACAACCTGGGGGAAATTATGACATAAATGGAAGGAGCAGGTGAGTGTTTATTTCATTTGAAAAATTATCTTGAATCTTCCCAATAATATAGTGAGTTAAATCCAGTGAAATCTCTTGCGAAAGTTGTTACTTTCTCTATTTTCCAGTCTCTATGAAAGGTGGGAGCCTGTTTTTTTGGTGTATTTATGATAAGTCATGTAATCTACAGATTTTATGAGTCAATTTTGGCTCTTGGTAGACCACCCTATGTCCATGTCCTATTACCCTAAACTCTCCTATTTTTTCAGGATTTAATTAATCAAACTCAACAAATATTTGAAAGTTTGCTATTTGAAACACAGCAATCCATATGATTTAATTCATATGAGGTAAAAAAGCTTATGGAAAATTGCACTTAAAAGAAGGAGACTTTAAAAGCAGAGAATGTAATTTGGTGGAAAGAGCCCAGGTTTTAGATTCGAATAACCAGGGATTTAGCCTTCATGTCTTTGAGCCTTAGTATCATTATCTGTAAAACTGAAGACAATTTAAAAATGTTAAAGGATTAAAAGAAATTATGTCTATAAAATCCTTCATATATTGGTACTCAGTATGAAAGTGTTAGGTATTGTACTAGACTTAATAAATCAAAATAGATGCAAGAAACATCATGTAAACAATAAGTGCTTGAAGGGGTTTTAATTTCGTGCCAGTATTTGTCTTAACTAATTGGTCCTTATTAATGTTTAGGTTGTTCTCCATGTATTTCCTGTGTTGTCCTTTCCTGACTAGTTTGTTTCACCAACCTGCTTATAAACATATTTGAGCACCTACTATGTGTTAGGCTCTGTGATATTTTTGGATACAAATATTAATTAAACGTGGCCCGCTTCCACAAGGAGTTCACATATAAGCTTCTTCAACTTATTTTTCTTTTATCTGGTGAGTACTGGTCATTCTAAGCTTTGAAGTCATAGCTAAATACAACATGGGAGTAATAGGCAATGATTTCCTTAGGGTTTAGCAATAGACCATTTGATCTCAAAATTTAGGAGCCTCTACCACTAATGTTCAAGCAAGCTGCTAAGCAGAGACTCAGATATAAGGGGAAGAAAAGCAGGAAGTGGCTCTGTTGGTGGATGATTTAACAACCTCCACCATAATATCAAAACAACAACAGACTGGAGGCTTAACCCTCTTTGTGAACCGACCTCAACACCCAATTCCTTCTCATTGAAATGAAGAAAATGTGTACATACATCTGTACTACGCCTTTTCCCCTCTCACTTGTAGGCTACCCTGCGTAATTATTGTAATGTAAGGTACTCTAAAATGCTGGTGTAGGGGGCAAACAAAGGGGGAAGGAGAGTGAGATCCCTGCCCTTCTTCAGGGTCCACATTTCCCATGCACTAGCAATATTTTAGAATTTTTTCCTGATACTGCTGCAGTTCCATCTTTGATTACAATCTGTTTATAATATAGTACCTTGACCAAAAACCCAGAATCCTCAGTTTGGATGAGAAATAAATACATTTAATTTTGAGAAAGAAAACCATCTTCAATATCAACTTGTTAAAATCACTAGGGCAATTTCTAAATCTAGCAGTTAGATTTGCTCCAATCTGGAAAGATTTTATATGATTTATAAGATCAGAGTGAAGACTTCAAACCCTTTCTAGAAATATGTGATGAATATACAGTTAATATATCTAAGTATGGGAATGAAGGACATTGACATTAGGAATGAATGAACTTGAAGGTAAGCTCAGCACTCCTGTCAGCCACTACATTTAACATTCTTGTCATTAAATCTTTGACCGGGCTCTTAATAAGTAAAAATATATGCTAATGTAAGATTTGAACCTATTTCTTTCTCAATTTATTTCTACTCAGCACTACCATACAGTAATTTACCTGTGACCTATGAGTTTAGTACGATCAAAATTCACTAGAGAAAAGCAAAGCAAAACTAGTATCTTTCATTAGGGCACTAAGGCATAGACATGCTATAAAGCAATACAATGACCTATATAATTTACAAACTATTATGATTAACTGAATGCCGTATTGTGAATTGGAGTATTTAATACTCCAATTTACTCCAGTGTACATTGGAGTATTACATACTCCAATTTACTCCAATGTACTCCAATGTAGATTGGAGTAAAAGGCTTCATTGTGAATTGGAATACTAGCATTTTCCCTACCTACTGTTTGGGTGAGGCTTGACATTTGATTTTCCCCATTCTCTCTTAATGATTATTATTGTTATTAGTATTTCTAAATAGATAAATTGAGGAGAAAGGAGTATCTTTGCTTTTCGTACATCTAATAGTTCATAGAAAAATAGGTGTTTACTCATATTTTATGTAATTTTAGGATATTTACATAATTTTGTTGCCTGAAATTTAAAACATATCAAGAGCTCAGGTGTTCTATCTGCCAGGAAAAAACAAACAAACAAAAAACCCTACTGTCTTATTTTCTTCTGGTAGTCAGGAATAAACTTCCCTGATTGTAATTTCTATGCTAGTTTATGAGTAAATAATATTGGCAATTTTGACTCAAGCTATTGGAGTCCATATTTTCTTCATCTACTCAAGTCCAGTAACTTCAATTTTCACTGATGAAGAAACATTTTAAACTAAATTACTTTTAGTAAATTCAATGTCTAATGACCCACCTATGTTTATATAAATGATGGATTTAGTTGAAAGTTACATTTATTTATCATTTTAAATACTCAAAACCAAGCAATAGAGAAATGCTTCCCACACTGGAATTGTCTCCAAAATGTAATATTTTGAAAAGATGATTTTGTGTGTCAGTATATGCATGTATGTGTGTTTCCCCTTTTATTTATGGGAAACAACTGACATGATGCCTGTGTAATCATAGCCAAATATTCAGGAAGAAAGGATACATACTTGAGAATAGAGGGGGAGGCACAAATGAGATGAGAAGGAGAGTCAAGTAAAAAGCAAGAAGGCTGGGCTCAGAAAACAAGACTATTAGTTAAAAACTCATTATATCTTAAAGTATAATATCATTCAATACGTTATTATGTAACTCTGCTATGTTATGTAACCACTTCCAGTTTTGTGAATTCATGTGACCTAATCTTAAGAAGGTAATTTTTTCCCATTAATTCAGTAATTTCATTGACTGAACATCTGAGTAATGCAAGTGGGGTTTCATAAGGTAGAATTCCATTAAACAAATGTTAATTCCAGGAAGGAAAAAATGTGAAGCACTTTTCTTGACCTAACATAGGTTATGTTAAATAGTTTAAAATTCTCGTAGGTGATACTGAAATTCAGTCACATTGATAAAGAATCTATTCCCAAGTTTTCTTTCTAAATGCGACTATTTTAAGTACATCTTATATAAAATCAATTTTATCTTTGTGATGTAAAGACCTTTATGTCTTGTTTCAAAATACCAGCAATGAATAAATGTGTATGATAAGCTTTTTTTTTTTTAATCGAGCAACAGGACATTGCGATGACTTAATATCTAAAATATTTATTAAGACTTTGGGGGAGTAACAAGTGAGCTTGGAAAAGCTTGTCTGCTCATTGCCACTGAGATTATTTTTAAGAGAATGTGAATTTATGGCTTAGTAGGATCACTGAATGTAGTTACTCAGTGAGGTGGCTGATTGCAACCAAAATCAACTTTGGCACTTGGTGTGCTGGCCTCTGACTGTTAGCCCCAAGAGAGTTCTAGTCTGGTTAGATTTTAGGGAAAAAAAAAGAGGTTATGTTCCTGAAAGTAGAGTTCGGAGGATACAGTCTAAAATGTTATGTTAGAGAGAGGCAAAGGAAAGAGAGAAAAGTCTTTTGGTGCATTGGTAAATACAGCCTGTGTGGATCTGAATTTCTAAGTGTTTGCATTAGATTTCCAAGTTTTCTTCAGTTTCTGCTATTCATCAGTTTTACCTCTTCTGTTTCCTGCCTCCTTTTTCTTAATTAATGTGCTGTGTAATTCAATCCTTACTCTGTACCAAAGAATAGCAAAATTTAAAAAAAAAATAACCAAGTCTGAGGGAGCCTAAAGAATAAAGATATAAGACCTATATGTAAATTTCTGTTATTATTATATTCTAGGAGAGAACTAAAATGCTGTGAGAACTCAGCAGTGTGAGATTAATTTTAAATGGCTAGACCAGGATCTGGCAAAAGTGTCATAGAGGTTGTGACATTTTCTCGGATTATTGAAAGATAGAATTTTGACAGACAAAGAAAGGTGTCCAGGCTCAAAAACAATGTAAATAAAGATAGATGCAGAATTAGGAAAATTAAAACAATTTTGTGCACAATATATCAAAAGCGTACAGTACTCGCCGGAAATCACTAGATGATAAGGCTAAAAAAGAAGACATATACTGGCAGCTGTTAATATCAGAGTAAAAAGGTGGAATTTTCCTTTCTAGGCAGAGTGCTGCTGAAGCTCTCTAAGCAGAGGATTACCAGGTGGGAGCTGTGCTGTGGGACAGGCGCTTCATCAGTCCATGCAGGGGGGAGGTCAAGGGAAGTAGGAACACCACAATTTCAGCTGTCCAGGTGAGAGAAGACGAGTCCTAAACTGAGTAACAGCAAAGGGCAGGGTCCATGGGAAGATGATGATGTGAGAAAATGTTTGAGTCAGAGCCTTCAAGACTTGGTGAACAAAAAGATCTAGAAGATGTAAGAGGAGCTATAAAGCTGTCAGGGAGCATTTTAGCTTATGAGTCTGGGAAATAAAGATGTCATAAGACATGGACAAGTCAAACTGATGAAGAGGTTAGTGAGGAAATAAATTTTCAGTATGGGGAATAGTTTGACATAGCCATCAGAATTCTCGCAGATGTTTAGCACGCCATTGATTAGAAAGCCTCAGGGATATTAGTTGATTAAGTAGGAAGTAACAAGTATGATCCTAGGCTATGTCAGTAGAGCCATATAGCGTCCAGAATGAAGTTGGCAATCGTTGTGTTCTATTCTGCATATCCAAGTCACAATTGCAATGTTATTTTGAACTTATTTTTGACACCATGGTTAGAGGTCAAGAATATAGGTGGTGAAATTCACTGACAAAACAAAATAATTTGTGTGAGACATGGTTGGAGGAATTTCTACTTTCTTAACCTGGAAGACAGTGGTTTCCCTGGAACATATGTGTGTTTCACCATTTGGAGAAAAGCCGTGGGAAAAGATTATACATTCTAAATTGTCCCAATGATATGATGAAAATAATAAAACCACCTTGCAGAGTTGTGGAGAGATAATATGTGCAGTGCCCCTGGAACACATTTCATATTCAATGTGTCTTAGCTCTTATTGTTACCTTAGGAATAGCATTAGAATCAGTGGACACGTATCATAGACTTGTTGCCATCCTATTGGAAATAACCTTTTTTTTTTTTTTTTTTTTGAGATGGAGTCTTGCTCTTGTCGCCCAGGCTGGAGCATGATCTAGGCTTACTGCAACTTCCGCCTCCTGGGTTCAAGCAATTCTCCTGCCCCAGCCTCCAGAGTAGCTGGGATTACAGGTGCCCACCACCACACCCAGCTAATTTTTTTTGTATTTTTAGTAGAGACAGGGTTTCACCGCGTTGGTCAGGCTTGTCTCAAACTCCGACCTCAGGCGATCCACCCGCCTCAGCCTCCCAAAGTGCTGGGATTACAGGCATGAGCCACTGCGCCTGGCTTGAAATAACTTTTAAGAGTCATAGCCAGCTGGTTAGGTAAGCAGCCTTGAAAGGTAGCAAGTTTAATGTCACTGAAAAAGTGTAGGGTAGACAAATACTTGGCAGAGATGTCATGGAGGAAATTCAATGACTGGGAGGGTGAATGAACTATAAGACCTCATTCTAACCCTGAGGTCCAGATGGTACCAGAGAATTTGGACTGCAAACCCAAGAGAATGACTAGAGCTAGAAATAAAACTTGAAAGTCTTTTACATCCAGGTAACAATAGTAGAAAAGTGTCAAAGGAAAGACAGCAGAGAGCAAGTGAGCTTACAATAGAATCCTGGAGCATATCTGCATGAATGGCCATGTGGAAAAAGAAGGAAACGAAATATATACACATGCATACATACATGTATACATGCATATATTCATATATGTACACATTCATACATAAGATAGAATAAAAATGTGTTATAAAGAGAATGAAGACACTGTAATATGCCATAAAACCGAGGATGTGGAGATTTTTACCAGTTTTATTCATACGTATAATAATCCTACACCAAAGATTAGAAAAAGTTTAAGAAAGAAGATCAGCTGAGTTATGTCATGTGGCAGAAAGGGTGGGTAAGATCAAGACCAGGATGACACATCAGATTTTGCAATGAGGAAGTTACTTGTGATTGTTTAGAAAGCACTTGTGGTTAATGATTTATACATCGTCTATTTCCAAAAAGTTTGGGGCAGCTTAAATAAAAGCACTTTCACACAAGGCAGTAAAAATAAAACAAAATAAAGATAAGAAACCACCAAGAGAAATAAATGGGGGAAATAGTGAATGTACCACAAAACCTGGGTAAGATCGTTATTGTAATAGGAGCACTACCTTTTAGCTATGTGGTTCCTGGCAGCCAAAATAAAAGGATAACAGGAAAGATTACCTATAATTCATTGGTTAATGAAGGAAAACAGATCTTCAGAAGAATTTTTGTTTCCTGGCACTAAATTCTATGAAGAGTATATCCCGTGCATTCTTAGATAAGAGACAGTGACATGTTAGACAATGTGATGAACAGTGGTTCTGCTGAAGATGCAGGTTTGCTTTAAATTGCTGTTTCTTTAAGGCCTTGAAGGTCAAGTGTGCAATATTAAGATGAGGTTGGTAAAAGCCAATAAGGCAGCAATATTTCTTGTGGGCATAGACCAGATGGGCATCTGAATACTCCTGGGTGTGAAAAATCAGCATAAGAGAGCATTAGGGAAGAGGACATCCAAGAGAGGAGATGCAAGGATAGTTCCATGAACATGAGGAGAGACAACACCAAGTGCCCTGCAACCTCCTTTCCTTGGCACTTGCCACTCCCTCTGCCTAACAAGCTGTCCCCCAGTCTTTCTCATCATTCAAGTTTCCATTCAAATGTCACCACTTCAAAGAGACTCTAAGAACTGTCTTCCTAATGTGGTCCCTTCTTCATCCCTCCTCATATCTCCCACTCTCTAACAATAATCCATTTTATTTAACAGTATTTACTGCTCTGTCAAATTATTGTATTTATTATTAGTCTCCCTCATTCCAGAAACTAGAATGTAACCTAGTACACCAAGCAGTGCCAGTGACTGATATGTTGAAGGAATGAATGTTTTATGAAAGGGAAAGAACTCAGCTCAGTACTGATGTGATAATAAATAGGATGGTACTATTGGGCATGGAGTAAATGCTTCCTAAAATGTTAGCTGAGAAGAAGATGATAATTATGATAAGGACATAATTTTGTCCTGAAAATATCAAGAACATTGGGGTTTGGAGGAAGAGCACATATTCTCTGTATACTTTTCTGTCCTCTCACAAGGTGCAGGAGTACTAATATTAATGGTACTAATATGAATTGATCATGATTATAAGGGGTGGAGCGTAAGTGGGAAGAGTACAAAGAGTCCTATATCATGGCAAACCCCTTTCCCTCTCATATTGGATGAGATTGTTTGATAGTGCCTGATATGGTTAGGCTTTGTGTCCCCACCCAAATTTCATCTTGATTTGTAATTCCCATCATCCCCACGTGTCTAGGGAGAGACCTGGTGGGAGGTAATTTGATCATGGGAGCGGTTTTCCCCATGCTGTTTTCATGATAGTGAATGAGGTCTCACAAGATCTAATGGTTTTATAAGAGACTTTTCCCCTTTCACTCTCATTCTTCTCTCTCCTGCCGCCATGTGAGAAAGTCCAAGCTTGCTTCCCCTTCACCTTCCGCCATGATTGTAAGTTTCTTGAGGCCTCCCCAGCCATGTAGAACTGTGAGTCAATTAAATCCCTTTCCTTTATAAATTACCCAGTCTCGGGTATTTATATTTTTTTCTTTTTTTAAATTATTATACTTTAAGTTCTGGGATACATGTGCAGAACGTGCAGGTTTGTTACATAGATATACATGTGCCATGGTGGTTTGCGGCACCCATCAACCCATTATCTACATTAGGTATTTCTCCTAATGCTATCCCTCCCCTAGTCCCCCACCTCCTGACAGGCCTTGGTGTGTGATGTTCCACTTCCTGTGTCCATGTGTTCTCATTGTTCACCTCCCACTTATGAGTGAGAACATGTGGTGTTTGGTTTTCTGTTCCTGTGTTAGTTTGCTGAGAATGATGGTTTCTAGCTTCATCCATGTCCCTGCAAAGGACATGAACTCATCCTTTTTTATGGTGGCTTAGTATTCAATGGTGTATATATGCCACATTTTCTTTATCCAGTCTGCCATTCATGGGCATTTGGGTTGGTTCCAAGTCTTTGCTATTGTGGAAAGTGCTGCAGTAAACATACATGTGCATATGTCTTTATAGTAAAATGATTTATACTCCTTTCGGTATATACCCAGTAATGGGATTGCTGTGTCAAATGGTATTTCTGGTCCTAGTTCCTTGAGGAATTGGCCACACTGTCTTCCACAATGGTTGAACTAATTTACACCCCCACCAACAGTGTAAAAGCGTTCCTATTTCTCCACATCCTCTCCAGCATCTGTTGTTTCCTGACTTTTTAATGATCACCATTCTAACTGGTGTGAAATGGTATCTCCTTGTGGTTTTGATTTGCATTTCTCTAATGACCAGTGATGATGAGCTTTTTTTCATGTGTTTGTTGGCTGCGTAAATGTCTTCTTTTGAGAAGTGTCTGTTCATATCCTTCACCCACTTTTTGATGGGGTTGTTTGCTTTTTTCTTGTAAATTTGTTTAAGTTCCTTGTAGATTCTGGATATTAGCCCTTTGTCAGACAGACAGATTGTAAACATTTTCCCGCATTCTGTAGGTTGCCTGTTCACTCTGATGATAGTTTTTTTTGCTGTGCAGAAGCTGTTTAGTTTAATTAGATCCCATTTGTCAATTTTGGCTTTCATTGCCATTGCTTTTGGTGTTTTACTCATGAAGTTTTTGCCCATGCCTATGTCCTGAATGGTATTGCCTAGGTTTTCTTCTAGGGTTTCTACAGATTTAGGTTTTATGTTTAAGTCTTTAATCTATCTTTGGTTAATTTTTGTATAAGGTATAAGGAAGGTGTCCAGTTTCAGTTTTCTGCATATGGCTAGCCAGTTTTCCCAACACCATTTATTAAACAGGGAATCCTTTCCCCATTGCTTGTTTTTCTCAGGTTTGTCAAAGATCAGATGGTTGTAGATGTGGCGTTATTTCTGAGGCCTCTGTTCTGTTCCATTGCTCTATATATCTGTTTTGGTAGCAGTACAATGCTGTTTTTGTTACTGTAGCCTTGTAGTATAGTTTGAAGACAGGTAGTATGATGCCTCCAGCTTTGTTCTTTTTGCTTAGGATTGTCTTGGCTATACGGGCTCTTTTTTGGTTCCATATGAAATTTAAAGTAGTTTTTCCTAATTCTGTGAAGAAAGTCAATGGTAGCTTGGTGGGGATAGCATTGAATCTATAAATTACTTTGGGCAGTATGGCTGTTTTCACAATATTGATTTTTCCTATCCATGAGCATGGAATGTTTTACCATTTGTTTGTGTCCTCTCTTATTTCCTTGAGCAGTGGTTTGTAGTTCTCCTTGAAGAGGTCCTTCACATCCCTTGTAAGTTGCATTCCTAGTTATTTTATTCTCCTTGTAGCAATTGTGAATGGGAGTACACTCATGATTTGGCTTTCTGTTTGTCTATTATTGGTATATAGGAATGCTTGTGATTTTTGCACATTGATTTTGTATCCTGAGACTTTGCTGAAGTTGTTTATCAGCTTAAGGAGATATTGGGCTGAGATGATGGGGTTTTCTAAATATACAATCACGTTATCTGCAAACAGAGACAATTTGACTTCCTCTCTCCCTATACAAATATCCTTTATTTTTTTTCTCTTGCCTGGTTGCCCTGGCCAGAACTTCCAATTCTATGTTGAATAGGAGTGGTGAGAGAGGGCATCCTTGTCTTGTGCCAGTTTTCAAAGGCAATGCTTCCAGCTTTTGCCCATTCAGTATGATATTGGCTGTGGGTTTGTCATAAACAGCTCTTATTATTTTGAGATACATTCCATCAATACCTAGTTAATTGAGAGTTTTTAGCATGAAGGGGTGTTGAATTTTATTGAAGGCCTTTTCTGCATCAATTGAGATATTCATGTGTTTTTTGTCATTGGTTCTGTTTACGTGATAGATTACATTTATTGATTTCCATATGTTGAACTAGCCTTGCATCCCAGGGATGAAGCTGTCTTGATCATGGTGGATAAGCTTGTTGATGTGCTGCTGGATTCAGTTTGCCAGTATCTTATTGAGGATTTTCGCATCGATGTTCATCAGGGATATTGGCCTGAAATTTTCTTTATGTTGTGTCTCTGCCAGGTTTTGGTATCAGGATGATGCCAGCCTCATAGAATGAGTTAGGGAAGATTCCCTCTTTTTCTATGGTTTGGAATAGTTTTGGAAGGAATGATACCAGCTCCTCTTTGTATCTCTGGTAGCATTCAGCTGTGAATCCATCTGGTCCTGGGCTTTTCTTGGTTGGTAGGCTATTAATTACTGCCTCAATTTCAGAACTTATTATTGGTCTATTCTGGGATGAGACTTCTGTCTGGTTTAGTCTTGGGAGGGTATATGTGTCCAGGAATTTATCCATTTCTTCTACGTTTTCTAGCTTATTTGTGTAGAGGTGTTTATAGTATTCTCTGATGTGGTTTGTATTTCTGTGGGATCAGTGGTGATATCCCCTTAATCATTTTGTATTGTGTCTATTTGATTCTTCCCTCTCTCCTTCTTGATTAATCTGGCTAGCAGTCTATTTTGCTAATCTTTTAAAAAAACCAGTTCCTGGATTCATTGATTTTTTTGAAGGGGTTTTCATGTCTCTCTCTCCTTCAGTTTTGCTCTGATCTTAGTTCTTTCTTATCTTTTGCTAGCTTTTGAATTTGTTTGCTCTTGCTTCTCTAGTTATTTTTATTATAATGTTAGGGTTTTGATTTTAGATCTTTCCTGCTTTCTCTTGTGGGCATTTTAGTGCTATAAATTTCCCTCTAAACAGTGCTTTACCTGTGTCTCAGAGATTCTGGTACTTTCTGTCTTTGTTCTCACTGATTTCAAAGAACTTATTTATTTCTGCCTTAATTTTATTATTTACCCAGTAGTCATTCAGGAGCAGGTTGTTCAGTTTCCATGTAGTTGAGTGGTTTGGAGTGAGTTTCTTAATCCTGAGTTCTAATTTGATTGGACTGTGGTCTAGAGACTGTTTGTTATGATTTCCATTCTTTTGCATTTGCTGAGGAGTGTTTTACTTCCAATTATGTGGTCAATTTTAGAATAAATGCAATGTGGTGCTGAGAAGAATATATATTCTGTTGATTTGAGGTGGAGAGTTCTGTAGATGTCTATTAGGTCCTCTTGATCCAGAGCTGAGTTCAAGTCCTGAATATCCTTGTTAATTTTCTGTTTTGTTGATCTGTCTAATATTGACAGTGGGGTGTTAAAGTCTCCCACTATTATTGTGTGGGAGTATAAGTCCCTAATAGGCCTCTAATAACTTACTTTATCAATCTGGGTGCTCCTGTATTGGGTGCATATATATTTAGGATAGTTAGCTCTTCTTGCTGCATTGATCCCTTTACCATTATGTAATGCCCTTCTTTGTCTTTTTTGATCTTTGTTGGTTTAAAGTCTGTTTTATCAGAGACTAGGATGGCCACCCCTGCTCTTTTTTTTCTTTCCCTTTGCTTGGTAAATATTCTTCCATTCCTTTATTTTCAGCTTATGTGTGTCTTTGCACATGAGATGGGTCTCCTGGATACAGCACACTGTTGGGTCTTGACTCTTCATCCAATTTACCAGTCTGTGTCTTCTAATTGGAGCATTTAGCCCATTTACATTTAAGGTTAATATTGATATATGTGAATTTGATTCTGTCATTATGATACTAGCTGGTTATTTTGCCCATTAGTTGATACAGTTTCTTCATAGTGTTGATGGGCTTTACAATTTGGTATGTTTTGCAGTGGCTGGTACTGGTTTTTCCTTTCCATATTTAGTGCTTCCTTCAGGGGCTCTTGTAAGGCAGGTCTGGTGGTGACAAAATCTCTCAGCATTTGCTTGTCTGTAAAGGATTTCATTTCTCCTTTGCTTATGAAGCTTAGCTTTGCTGGATATGAAATTCTGGGTTGAAAATTGCTTTATTTAAGAATGTTGAATATTGGCACTCACTCTCTTCTGGCTTGTAGGGTTTCTGCAGAGACATCCGCTGTTAGTCTGATGGGCTTCCCTTTGTGGGTAACCTGACCTTTTTCTCTGGCTGCCCTTAACATTTTTTCCTTCATTTCAACCTTGGTGAATCTGACAATTATGTGTCTTGGAGTTGCTCTTCTCGAGGAGTATCTTTGTGGCGTTCTCTGTATTTCCTGAATCTGAATGTTGGCCTGCCTTGCTAGATTGGGGAAGTTCTCCTGGATAATATCCTGCAGAGTGTTTTCCAACTTGTTTCCATTCTCCCCGTCACTTTCAGGTACACCAATCAGACGTAGATTTGGTCTTTTCACATAGTCCCACATTTCTTGGAGGCTTTGCTCGTTTCTTTTTATTCTTTTTTCTCTAAACTTCCCTTCTCGCTTCATTTCATTCATTTCATCTTCCAGGGCTGATACCCTTTCTTCCATTTGATCGCATCGGCTCCTGAGGCTTCTGCATTCTTCACGTAGTTCTGGAGCCTTGGTTTTCAGCTCCATCAGCTCCTTTAAGCACTTCTCTGTATTGGTTATTCTAGTTATACATTCTTCTAAATTTTTTTCAAAGTTTTCAACTTCTTTGCCTTTCGTTTGAATATCCTCCCGTAGCTGGGAGTAATTTGATCGTCTGAAGCCTTCTTCTCTCAGCTCGTCAAAGTCATTCTCCGTCCAGCTTTGTTCCGTTGCTGGTGAGGAACTGCGTTCCTTTGGAGGAGGAGAGGTACTCTGCTTTTTAGAGTTTCCAGTTTTTCTGCTCTGTGTTTTCCCCATCTTTGTGGTTTTATCTACTTTTGGTCTTTGATGATGGTGATGTACAGATGGGTTTTTGGTGTGGATGTCCTTTCTGTTAGTTTTCCTTCTGTGAGGGGAAAACTGCCTACTCAAGCCTCAGCAATGGCAGACGCCCCTCTCCCCACCAAGCTCGAGCATCCCAGGTCAAGTTCAGACTGCTGTGCTGGCAGCAAGAATTTCAAGCCAGTGGAGCTTAGCTTGCTGGGCTCTGTGGGGGTGGGATCCGCTGAGCTAGACCACTTGGCTCCCTGGCTTCAGCCCCCTTTCCAGGGGAGTGAACAGTTCTGTCTCACTGGCATTCCAGGCACCACTGGGGTATGAAAAAAAAACTCCTGCAGCTAGCTTGGTGTCTGCCCAAATGGTTGCCCAGTTTTGTGCTTGAAACCCAGGGCCCTGGTGGTGTAGGCACCTGAGGGAATCTCCTGGTCTGTGGGTTGCGAAGACTGTGGGAAAAGTGTAGTACCTGGGCCGGAGTGCACCATTACTCACAGTACATTTCCTCATGGTTTCCCTTGGCTAGGGGAGGGAGTTCCCCAACCCCTTGCACTTCCCTGGTGAGACAACGCCCTATCCTGCTTCGGCTCGCCCTCTGTGGGCTGCAGCCACTGTCTAAGCAGTCCCAATGAGATGAGCTGGGTACCTCAGTTGGAAATGCAGAAATCACCTGCCTTCTGCGTTGATCTCACTGTGACCTGCAGACTGGAGCTGTTCCTATTTGGCCATCTTGCCAGCCACCAGGTATTTCTTTATAGCAGTGTGAAAACAGACTAATATAGTACCCATTTAAACTTTGGAGACTATCTGTGCGATTATTGCATTAATAATGTCGCAAGGTTTTTTCTAAAAGTCATTAGTCAATGCATCCTTTTATGACCCTTCCTGGTAGCTAACAACAAAACCCTTATTATATTGAAGTCTTTGTGTGTGTGTGTGTGTGTGTGTGTGTGTGTTGGCAGTAAAGAGTCCATCAAAATTGCCTAAAATATAAAGCAACTTGCTGACATACAAATGTAAAAGCAGAGGTGCTGGTAGAGAGAAGCTCATCAGAATTGAAGAGGAAACTAGAACCAGGAAAGGAAAGACTGGAGATAGACTAGGAAGTGAGCCAAACATCTCTTTGAATGTGGACTGGTTGTTTAAAAGAACTATGGAGAGGAGAAGAGTAACTAGAGGAAACTTAACAACAGCCTGAGGTGGGTAGTAGAACCAAACAAAACTCTCTGGACACTGATTTTGGGTTTATGGAGCTTCTTGGCTGTGAAAAGCAAAATTATCAATGGAGAAGGGTCAGGAAAAATACCATGGTATTTCCTAGAATATCAATTTTATTCATTCTTGAGAAATTTAAAATGTTTCCATATCAAAGTAAAAACAAATATTAGGAAACAGTATATCATTTTTATGGATTCATTTGTTTATCTAGTTGTATGTTTTTTAGGTTAGACCTCATGTTTGGAAGAAATTTTGATTATTCAGGCACCATGCTGGGCTTTGCCTCAGGGCTCCAGGGGGCAAGTTTGCAGTTTAGAGATAGTGGAATTTCCCCAAGGTTCTGGACAAGCAAAAGGTTTTAGACTCATATAGAATGATAAGTTTAAATGGCACCCTGACACTCTCTGTGTCCATGGGTCCTTTTTTTCCTCATCTCCTTATCTCTAATATTTTAACTCCTAACTAGAAGAAAGATGTTGTGAGACAAATGTTACAAATTGGTTTTTTTCTAATGGCTTTACTTGAAGCATCTGAAATGACAAAAAGTATTTACAGCTTTGCAAAGGACAGGTTAAAATACAATCTAATTTTCCTTCCATGCTGAAAGAGGAGGTTTGATCATGATATTATCTGTATTACTTAGTCCATTAACCAAATGTGTGGCTGCTAAAACAAACACACAAGTAAGCAAAGACTTTCCTGACTATAATTTGTTAGATTTTTCCACAAGAGGATGTCCAATCTAGTGAATGTTGCCTGTGTGTAATTGACCAGGTAAGAAGATACTCTTAAAAAATGGAAATGAACATTTAAAGGAAAAATAATTGCCTCATAAACTCATTGGGAAAGTACCCTTTGGAATGCAAATGTGAAATAAGGTAGATTTTAATATACACTCATCTCTTATTTGAAGGCAGAACAGTGAACTGTCATTCAAAAGAAGGGGATAAACAGGAAATTGAAGTTGAAATAATAAAAATGAAAAAAATGGCGTTTAGCTGCAAATTTTTCAAACCATGGAGTAAGAAACTACATTTACTTCCTGTTTTGTTTTATTGTTTATTTGCTTGTTTCTAATGTTTGATTGCATTTGGCTTTTATAGAAATAGTCTGGGAAAGAGGAGTAAGTGATTTTGATTTAAAAAAATGCTTATTGAGCACCCACTATGTGCTAGCACTGTTCTGAGAGATGCAGACTGACTAGGGAACAAAACAGACGAAAATGCCTGCCCCCATGAGATGGCTATACTTGGTCTTTGAGGTTTTTTTAATTGGCTCATAGAGCTCCATTTGGACTCCTTTGTAGAGCAAGGCTATAAAGATTGATCTGTCTGTCTACACACAAACACACACATGCACACTCTTTCATTCATACATTAATTAGGTACAAATATATAAGGCTAAGTGAAGGGGTACCAGAGGCATAGTGGCTGTATCGGATTGGAATGTAGGGGAATTTTCTACATCTTAATTGTTTTAAAAACTGACATCAGTCTGTTTCAAACCAATATGTTGTACTACTACAAATGTATTAATTGCAGTATAGAAATATTGGAATGAGAGGTCAGAAGAAGGAGATTCCACTCTCTTGCCTTCTCTCATTCAAGGAAATACATGGCTCATAGCATCTGAAGTTCTGTGCACAAGGGGGAGAAGTGAGCTCATTTTTTCTCAGGCTGGAAATCTGACTTCCCTCCAGGAATTTCCCAGGAATGAATGCCTGTTTCATCTTCATCCCTGTGCCATTTCTGCCATTTGCCTGCCAAACTTGTTTCCTAGTGCTCTGAGGTACATTTCTGAGAATTTAGAACATAATTAACTGAAGCAGAAGAATTTTGAGGTACACCAGAAAATTTAGATCACATTTAATGGAGATAGAAAACCTAAAGGAATATGTTCCTCAGATGCATATTAGGTGATAAGATGGAATGCAGCAATTTTATTTTGTCTAAACTTTTGGGAAAATTATGTACGGAGGCTGTATAATGTGCTCAGCCAGAATGGGAATGAAATGAATGAAGAGCAGAAGCAGCCTCAAATAACAAAAAAGGAGGTGGCACTTTTTGGGGGACGGGAGAGGATGGATATTTTGGAGATTGCCCCATAACTGACATGAACTCAGGGTTTCCAGTCATATCATAGGAGAAGCACTATTTCCTGAAAGCACTCATTTGGAGCAATCTGAGCTCCCCTTTTACCTGTGATTTTTTTAAATGACATATACACAATAACGGATGGTTTTGTTTTCAAGAAGGGCACTGAAGCAAGAAATGAGAAATTATCAAGAGCTGTTAGGGATTTGATTGCTGCTAAGGGGAAATGAAAGAAAAGAATCTGAATGTATTCCAGGAAAATATGTAATGATAGCTAATGCACCAGTTGGTGTTTTATTTGTTTTGAAATGATAGATGTGGAGAAGACATAGCAAGTACTCCACCAACACTTGCAACTATTAAGGTGACAGAGCAAGTGATATTTCTACAGCTGAGACTTTTAAATATTAATTTTTTTAAGTTGTGTGTTTGGGTGGAGTTAAAATTTCATTACCATAGTCCCCAATATAATAAATAATATAATATAGGCTTCAAGAAGTTGATTTTGTACTTGAATTTTTTTTTTTTACAAACGGCATAAAACATTCATTACAGAATTTATTTGGTTTAACTTATAAAAACAGCTAAAGGCTCCCAGATGAAATAAAATATTTAAATAAAGTATTGTTAAATTTGTATCAAACTTGTTTTTGACATTTCAGACATAACTACAATATTAGGTGTTTGGAGAGAACATGGTGCCAGTGATTATGAATAACAAACTACTTTTTTTTTGAGACGAAGTTTCGCTGTTATTGCCCAGGCTGGAGTGCAATGGCGCAATCTCGTCTCACTGCAAGCTCCACCTCCCGGGTTCAAGTGATTCTCCTGCCTCAGCCTCCCGAGTAGCTGGGATTACAGGCACCCACGACCATGCCCGGCTAATTTTTGTATATTTAGTAGAGACGGGGTTTCACCATGTTGACCAGGCTGGTCTTGAACTTCTGACCTCAGGTGATCAACCCTTTTTGGCCTCCCAAAGTGCTGGGATTATAGGTGTGAGTCGCCACGCCCGGTTTATGAATACCAAACTACTAAAATATTATTTTAATCCAGAGATGACATCAAGAGAAATGAGTTCTAGCTCTGGCTGTAGAACTCTGTGAATTCTAGTATGACAGAGAATTATACATATGGCCCGGCACAGTGGCTGACGCCTATAATCCCAGCACTTTGGGAGGCCGAGGCGGGCAGATCACCTGAGGTCAGGAGTTCAAGACCAGCCTGGCTAACATGGTGAAACCGCATTTCTACTAAAAATACAAAAAATTAGCTGGGTGTGCCTGTATTCTCAGCTACTCAGGAGGCTGAGGCAGGAGGATTGCTTGAAATCGGGAGGTGGAGGTTGTAATGAGCTGAAATCGTGCCATTGCACTCCAGCTTGGGCAACAAGAGGGAAACTCCATGTCTATATATATATATATATATATATAAAATCACTATGAATTAATGTCATCAGCACGTTTATGATGGCTACCATTACTCTCCAGGATTGTTGATCAACAGGGGACCCAGTTGCCTTACAAAACAGTGATCTTAGTGAATTCTCCCTTCCTGAAAAAAAAAAAAGTCCTGAATGTAAACCCCAAACCATTCAAGGGCCAGCCTCTTCATCCCTTTTCTTCTACCCTCTCCTGCTTGCAAAATCCCATATACTTACCCCTAGAAAATGGTTTCTCTTTTGCCACTTCTGTGTGCCTTTGCTCAGCTGTTTCCCGCCTGAAATGCTGTGCATGCTTCCCTTTACTTTTCTAAGTCCCGACCATCCTTTAAGGTCTAAGGTAAAGTCCTAAGGCCTTTATGATTCCTTGCCTGGCCACCTCATAGTGGCGTCCGCCTCCATTGAAACTGCCTGCATCAGAATGAGACATGTGCATTCCTGTCTTCTCTATGAGTAACCCCTTTCCTTCTCATACTCTTACCAAAGGGTGGCTTCTACACAGTCCCCAGGAGTCGACCTTGACCCCCTTCTCAGTCACACCCATATGTAAACTGTCCATAACCAGGGCTCAGGCTACCTCTTCAGGACTCCTTACCTCTGTTCTGTTTCTCTGTTTCTGCTCTCCCAGTTCCCATCATCCTCTTGCCTGGACTGTTGTGGCAGCCTCCCTGCCTCCACTGTCATTTCGCTCCACTTCTCTTCCATGCAGGTGCCGAAGTGTTCACATGAGACTCCTGATGCCACACTACAGTCTGAAAGCATTCAGTGCCTCCCCATTACCTACAGAATGAAATCTAGAAACTTTTGCATGGCTCCTCCCCTGATTCCTTCTGCCTGTCTGTCCTTGGTTGCCACCACCTCTCAGACACCTTATGCCTCAGCCACATTGACGAATGAATGAATCTTTAAAAAGTAAGCCATGCTATTTAGGCCTCCTTGTTTTTGTGCATGCTGTCACCTCTGGATGAGATGTTTTACCTGCCTTCATCCACTTGGAAGACTTCACCTTACATACTGCTGTCAGACCTCACCTCAAGTATTTTTTTAAATTAAACTGTCTCTGGCTACTCCTGGCATGATCATAATTCTGAGCTTGCCTCTCCAGCAGCGAACACTCGGTATAGACCTTCCTGATTTCACAGCTAAGTTATAAGCTCATTGTGAGTGGCAACTAAATCATCTTTTTATTTTTTATTTTATTTATTTTTGTTAGTAGGCTGAACCCGGGGTGGCAGCAGGATGCGGTGGGCACTTCTAAATGCCCAGCACAGATAATAGGTCTTTAATAAATATTTATTTGTTAGCTGTCCATGGAGCTGTCAACCCTCTCTAGAATAAGCCACATTTTATAGCACAGCAACAAGGTAGACAGAACAACAACTACGTGCCAGGTAGCCTGAGATTAAATTGGACCATGAAGTAGACGTATTTGGGATGCCTAGGACAGTTTTTGAACCTGACTGGGTTCTAAATTCCATGAGGCTGCTGTCCCTAAGGTCATCATTTTGTTCTGTGTAAATCCTAAAGTCCTTACATTGGCCCTCAAAGCCCAGTGTGATCTGTCTAGCCTCCCCCATGCCTTTGGTACTGATCACCTTCCACTGCACTGGAGTGCAGTGACGTGATCTCTGCTCACTGCAAGCACCTTCCTTAGCCACTATTTAAAATATAAATTCCCCCATCCTCCCTCCAACCTGTTTCTCTCTATAACTCTTAAATATTCCATGTGATTTTAGGTATTTTATTCATTACTGTATCCTAGGTACTAAAATAGAGCCTAACTCACAGTAACCATTCAGTAAATGTTTATTGAATAAATCAATGAATCCATCTGACATGTGCAATAGCTTTTCCTATGTATCCAACAGATACATTTCTCTTTGAATTATCTTTATGTCCATGTTCTAATTTCAGATCTGGGAGCTGGTTAATGTCTGACCTTAGTCAAACATGTTCTGGATTCAGAGTCATTTATCTTGGGTTTCACTCCTGGCTCTGTTACTTTCTAATTATATGACGTTGAGTGAGTCATTCAATTTTTTTAGGCCCGGTTATTCTCATTTATAAAAACAGGCCTAGTGATACCTAGTGAATTACTAGGAGTATAACAAACGTGTCAACAACTATCAAGTTCTATAAGCATGTTATTCAATAACACTTTTTATCTACTATCTGTGCAATGAATTGAAGAAACAACATTGAATTAAGATGAGTTTGAACATAATCGTCAAACAGATACGGATTTGAATTATGTCTCTCCCCTTATTAGCTGTGTGACTCTGAAAACCTGGGTTCTGCTCTTTTTCTGTAAATACATAGGATGTTTTATCTCACAACTGATTGAAATATCAAATGAGTAATGTGTCATGTTTCAGTAATTCTAAGGTACATATTTTTCACATTCCAGAAATCAGTACACATTTTATAATCAATGATATCTTTGGTTCAATAAGATGTGGTATCCTCTTCAAAGCTTTTATATGTGAAGCTGGATGGTAATTATGGTTTAGAATCTTCCAGGTCACTCTGACGATTTTAAGATGTTTACCTCTCTTCCTCTATTGGGAAAAAGTAGCTTCTACTTACTAATGATAATGTGGTTTTGTCTTAAAATGTTTAATAGCCATTCTTATGTGGATTGTCTTTAAAATTTGTTTTCTGATTTTACCCAAAAGAAAAGAAAAGATACATTTTTAAAGCATTAACAACATAATAATTTGCTCAACTTATTTCTTCTCAAGAATAGGCTGGCATTTGGTTTTTCGAGGTCTCTCTACCTGTGTGTTTGCCTCAGTTTGGTTTACACTTTCTCTTGCCTTTGGTTTGATCATGGAGGACAAGAATAGAAGAATATCCTGGCAACCTCAGCAACTGCACTTTAACATAATATGGTTGCTAGGAGAAAAGGGTGGTAGCAGCACTTGAGAGGAAGTGTGGCTCTGCTGTCCTGGAGGAGCCGGTGGCAGAAGCCAACAGCTCACAACAGCATCCTCCACCCCGCCTTCTGCTGAAGGTCATGGAAATATAACTGTCGTATCAGTGGTAATAATTATGGCATATATTAAATAAATTATGAACACAAAGGGAATAAAAAGTTACTTCTAGAGATGTCATCATAAAGATATGAAACATCTCAGCCCATTATTCCTTAACCACTGTTCTATTAAACTGAAACTCCTAATGCTGTGTTACAGTCCAGCAGCAGGTCACTACTCAAATGTTAGATCCTCCTGTATATCTTGTGATTTATTGTATTGTCCCTGGTTTTCAGCTAACGAAATTGGAAAAGAATAACTGAATAGTGCTGTCTGGGTTATTGTAAGAAATTCTATACCCATTAGCCATATTCTTTATTCACTGAACTATAAAAATTCTGAGATGGATGTAGTATACCTCCATAATGCTTTTCAATAGCAAAAGCTTGTTGTAGAATTCATTTTATTCATTCAGCGGTTATGGCTGAGAGTCTACTAACTGCCAGCCACTGAGTATCAGGGCAGTGACTAAAAATAAATATTTTAAGATAGAATGCATAAAACAAGACACATACACAATGAACATGGAATGCCTAATGTTTGCATTGTAGTTTTTCTTTATTTGAAGGGGACAACAAAATGCTTTGGGCCTAACCCTTATTAGCATTTGAAAGAAAGTAATATTCAGAAAAGAAAAACATTTGAGGATCTGCCCACATAGGCCAGGCCTCAGTTGACAACTGTGATTAGATTCCTCCACATGTAGAGAGGGGCCTGGAGGAACTCTAAGGGACCATCTCTGTGACACTGACAGCGTTACTCACTCACTATCATGAGAACGGCATGGGGGAAGCCACCCCCATGATCCAGTCACCTCTCACCAGGTCCCTCCCTCAACATGAGATGAGATTTGAGTGGGGACACAGAGCCAAACCATATCAGACCGTGTTTGTTTTACTAGTAAAGATATGTATCAAATATAGAGTTCCAGTATAATTGATTGGTTTGTTCCTGCATAGTCCAAATCACATCGGTAAGAATGTGACAACTCTAGAACTAGTCTGTCTGAATTTTCACACAGGTTCACGTACATACATATACATTATTCTTGTAATTTTACTTGACAGGTAAGATGTGTTGATTTTGCCTGTTTTACCCCTAGAGAAAAACTAGAGACAAAGTGTGTCTCTGTCATGTTCCATTTCCTATCCTCCCTGCTGGTGTCCCATCAGACTCTCTCAGAGCATCATCTGGGGTCCAACTGTTAGTACTGAGTTAAGTGATGAGGCTTACTTATCATTTCCCTTAATAGAAGACTGTGCAGAAGCAAAATGCCTTCGAGTACAAAGGCGGATCGTTGCATTGATGGCAGAAATGCCAAACAATGGATTTGATAACTTGTTGGTAGGTACCAATTCATAACCACCTGTATTAGTCCATTTTCACACTGCTATAAAGAACTACCTGAGATTAGGTAATTTATCAAGGAAATGTTTAATTGACTCACATTTCTGCAGACTTAACAGGAAGCATGACTTGGGGGTCTCAGGAAAACTTATAATCATGGCGGAAGGTGACAGGGAAACAAGGCAGGTCTTCTTTTGGTGGCAGGAGAGAGAGAGAGAGAGAAAGAGAGAGGGAGAGAGAGTGAAGGGGGAAGTACCACATACTACGAGAACTCACTCACTATCACAAGAACAGCAAGGAGGAAGTCTGCCCCCATGATTCAGTCACCTCCCACCAGACCCCTCCCTCAACACGTGGGGATTACAGTTCAAGATGAGACTTGGGTGGGGACGCAGAGCCAAACCATATCACCACATAACATATGTAGTCACCAACAGTAGCATACACTGTTAACTGCTAAGGCCAACCCTACCAGTCTCCAGTTCCATTTTATGAAGGGATTCTTCTGTATATAGAAGTGACATCTGCCATCACTTTTAAATCGATAGCATACAATATAATATGATCACTAATAGATGCAGTCTTCCCTTGGTCTCCATGGCGGATTGGTTCCATGACCACCCGAGGATAACCAAATCCATGTACACTCAAGTCCCCAGTTGGCCCTGCAAAACCCACATATGGGAAAAGTCAGTGCTTCTTATACTATGCACTTTCGCATCCTGTGAATACTGTATTTGCAGGTCACTTTTGGTTGAAAAAAAAAAACTGTGTATAAGTGGACTCCGCAGTTCAAATCCGTGTTGTTCAAGGGTCAACTGTATAGAGTATTCATAGTCTTTGAAATCTAACACACTAGGTTCAAATTTTTATTCCATTGCTTGGAACATGGACAAATTACTTAAATTTTTCAAAACTCAGATTTCATTTTGTTGAAAGCAATACCATAACCAAATTAAGTTTAACCGAGTTTGAGCAAAGAATGATTCGTGAATCTGGTAGCCTCTGAGCCTGAATAGGCTCAGAGAGACTCCAGTACAGCCACATGTTAGAAGATTTATGGACAGAAAAAGGAAAGTGATGCTCAGAAAACAGAACTGAATGGCAGAAACAGCCGGATTGGGTACAGCTTGGCATTTGCCTTTCTTGAACGTGTTTTGAACAGTTGACCACCTTTGGCCAAAACTTGGTGATTGGCACAAGAGTAGGTTACCGTCTGTTTATACCTTCATTTAGGTTATAGTTCATGATGTCTGGGGAAAGCTTTAAGCCAAATTTAAAATATTTAAGGGGCTGCTTTAGGCTAAACTTGATTTAACAACTTCTAAAATGGAGAGAACATTTAACTGGTAGACGTTCCTCTAGGAACGTTCCTATCAGGAGTAAGTTAGATAAAAGGAAGACTTCTAGCAATAATTCTTAGATATATTGGCATTTAAGCTATTGTTTCCATTCCTTTTTTTCTTTTTCTTTTTAGGTGATGGGTAATAATTTTACATACATGTAGGATATAGAGTGATAGTTTGATAATATGTGTATACAATGTATAATGATCAAATTGGGATAATTAGCCTTTTGCTGTATGAATTCTAATTCCAGTTCTAACATTTGATTCTAGTCAAAGGTTGATATGGAGAATTATGTCAGGATATAAACAAATATCTAGGAGAAATAACAAGTTTCTGGAAGAAAGAACAGATAAACTATGTGACGAATAGGAGTTTATTGTTGCCTCTTACAAAAAATATATGATGTAGACAAGAAAAATGTGGCAGTATATGCACATAAATAAAAGTAATTTTGTCTTTAATTACATAAATTGCCTGATATTAGCCTCATATAAAATTTGGATTAATCAGAATGCTCAGGGTATGTAGTCTTTAGATAAATGATCTGCCAGGTTAATTAAGGCTTCTTTATTAAGTCTTCTTTAATTTCTTAGGAAAAATTATTGTCAAATTGAAAATGTATTAATTTCCCCTTCTGCCCTATCAAGGAGAATGTACTAAATATAGCCCTTGATTTGGCAACTAGTAGCATCCTGAAAATATCATTATTAAAAGCAATTCTCATATAACAAGCTGTAGATTGAAACAGAAACTGGAAGTAGAGTCGCTATGTGACATTTGAGGGACTGGGTGCCAGGTGCTGTGATAAGCACTTTCATACATATTTTCTTATTTAATCTTCACCCACTCTGAAAGTGCTTTTCTGCTTGTGGAATAATAATTGTACAGATAAGGAAACTGAAGTGTAGAAAATTTAGGTAATCTGCTTACACTTAGTTATTGAACTAATGAATGGTGCAACCAGAAACAAATACAGGACTTCTGATTACAAATCCTGACATCTTTTTTTTCTACCCAAACGCTTTTGTATTGTTCTTCACAAAGCCACTTGTGAAATACAAAATCACTCAGATTCCAGCAAGGGAGAAACTTGGTATGGGCAAAATGCACACTTCCTCTAGGACAGATACAGCAATTTTTTTCTGAATATATTTTAGAAAAGGGTTTGTCTCACTTATGCTTCTCTAATTACAGCAGCGTAAAAAAAATAATTCAAGTTAAGTCGGGGTAATACTTATTTGAACTTAATTGTCTGTACAGAGATATTTAAAATTTAGCCCAAATATTCTCCACTAAATCTTCAAATAAAGATTAATTAAAAGTCCTAAAGCTATCTAAATATAAATTAATAAGTAGTAAATGTTAAAAATAAAGAGACAAAGTTGCTTTTCTCTAAACTCTCTTGCTAGGAGGAAAAGAGAAGGTGAAGCATGAAAGTCATGCTTTCATTTTAAAAGTGTGCAGAGTGAGTAGATTACACTTTTATTTCAACTAAATCGTGTGTATTTGTGTCTGTGTATCTTACTGGTGTGTTCATTTTCATTTTTCAATCCACTGTATCTAGAGTGATCAGATAATTCATCATCCAAGTCAATTTCATTTTAGAAAGTGAAAAGGGGCACTGGAAACATTTTTTTTCTGGGGGGCGGTGGACAAGAGATATAACCATGAACATCTCCAAGCAAATCAGAATAAATGATCACTTAACATTGACCCCAAAAATCTTCTGCTCTAGTATTTTTGTCGGTTCCTTCTCTTTTACTCCATCAATGCACCAGGTATAGTTCTGGCTAATTTTCTGGTTTATAATGTCAATTTCAGATTCAGGTTTATTCTGTTAAGATCATAGAATGATAGTATTCTTATTGGAAGCAACTTTATTAAAAATCTGATTTTTGAGGTCCCCTTATGTGGCAGACAACCCCACACATTAACTTGACTTTGACTTTTAAAACAGAGTTGCCACCCGGTATCTGATACATTGATTAAACCGTGTTTACTTTGAACTCTTTGTGATTCTTCTCAATTGCCTGTCCCTTAGGTTTATAATTCATGGAGAGAAGCAAAGTAGCACAGGACTTCCCTGAGGTAGCTGATCACCATGTGGGGGGCTGAGACCACAGAAATCACTGCATGAAAGATACAATAATAATATAAGAAGGAGAAAAGCAAAGTGCCAAACAAAAGCAGATATTTTATAACATTTTAGAATCAATAAATATGTTGAATGCATGTTTGGTTTTAGGAGTGGAAAGTGTTAAAACCTGGAATAAATTTTTCCAAAACAAATTTAAGTGAGAAATCTAAAAGCAGTGGTTCCTGATATGTCATCATTGAAGGTATTAGTTGGTCATCATGGAAATGTTTACTTTCTCTCCCCTTACATAAGTCACTACAGGAACTCCTCCTGACTAAGGTCACCCCCTCATCCATACTCCAATACCTGAAAGACTCTATATTTCCCTCTTTTATTCCTGTAACCCACTTCTCTTTAATTGCTGATAGGCCTTCAGCAGCAGCAGTAATCACTGTACATCCACCCTCTTTTCTGGATACTCCTTTTATTTTCTCGATCTAAGAAACCTGACTTTTCCATTAAGTCATTAATTTCCTGGCAGCTCTTGGAAGTGATAGTTTTTCACCCATTTCTACCACTACCCAAGAGGCAGAAAAGAGGCAATGATGAGTGAGAAGAATTACTTATTCCACCTATTGAACAGTGGTAGAAAGGGGTGAAAAACTGTCATTTGCAAGAGCTCCCTTAAAATCTCCAAATTTGAGCCCCACATCATTAGATTAGATCACCCTGTACCACTGATTACTGCCATCGTTTTCTTACTCCTGTGTCACTCACCCTAATTTTCACCAATCTTCACTCCAGGCATACTGTCGCTCTCACAACCTTCCTCCTCTTTCTAATCACTTCAGAGATCCCTCCTAGAGTTTCTTGACCTTCTCTTTCCTAGTGATCTTGTCCTCCACACTATGCTAGACATTCACACCCATGTCATACCTCCTTAGACTGAGGCATGAATTCAGTCTACAACACCTCCAGAATCTCAGTGTTGCCCAAGTCTTTGACCCCACTGCATGTCCTGCTCCCAGGCTTCCAAGGATCCTTTGGCTACACAAGGACCTAAAATTCATGAACTTACTGTTCTTCAGTCCCTTAATGTCATATCATTCCTGGGTGCCGAACTTTTCTTTTAAAAAATATCATTTATAAATCACTATTGTGGGAGGCTGCGGCAGGAGAATTGCTTGAGCCTAGGAGGTGGAGGTTGCAGTGAGCTGAGATCGTGCCACTGCACTCCAGCCTGGGCGACTGAGTGAGATCCTGTCTCAAAACAAACAAACAAACAAACAAAGAAAACTATTGTCTAAGCCCTACCAGGCACGTAATGGTTGTTCAATAACCATAGAATTAAAGGAGAGAAAATATTTGGGATCAAAATTTACATAGGTCATTTTTCCTTGCTTTTGCTCATAAGAAATATTTGATAATTGTTTCATGCAGTTACAAAACATTTTATTAAAAGCCACAAAGAACAGCTGACTAGTTTATTTTTTCCATGATTAAGGAACAAATAAATCAAAGTGCCTGTTAAGCTATTACGTTTTGTTCTGAAGTTGCAAGCCAACAAGTTGCAACTTGTTGAAACAGCCAGAAAACAAACAGGTTCTTGATGCTTCCCCTATTGTCAATGTTGTTATATTTAGAGGAAGAGGCCCTGGTATGAAGAAGGGACAGAGTCCACTTTGGGCCATGTTTTTCAGATGCTGTCTATCATCTTTCTGAAATCTTTTTAAAAAAGTAAATTTACCTGAAATAGAAATTAAAGTTAGAGGTGTTCAATTTTGAATAAATCATCCAACCTGAAGACCTAAAAGCCAGTTCTGTGACCCTATTATTCATCAAACTTGATATGTTAAAAGGTTGTAATAAAAAATATTCCTCATAGAAAAAATTTCCTAAAGTTTACATACATTTTACATTTTAATGTGAATTTTTACTTATGTGGCAACGATCATATAGCTATGACAGTCTTTGTATTGGAAGGGACTTGAGATCAACATCTAGTTTGATTGCTTGCCTGTTACAGAAAAGTGAAAAGGAAGCCCAAAGAGATTAAATGGCCAGCTTAATGTGATAAAGAAATGAACACAAACTGACACTCAGAATCACCAATCTGCAGCCACTAATGCTTATTGAGCATTTAAGTCGGGAGTAAACACTTTGCCAGGCATTTTACATGCATTGCAAAACCCTCAGTGAGAATAGGTTTTATTGTCTTAAATGAGAAAACAGCCCAGAGAGGCTAAATAACATTCTATATTGCACAGCAAGTTAGCAACAGAGCCAGACCTCAGCCACATTGAACTCCACTTTTCCTCAGCACTTGCTACTCTTGGCTAACATTATGCCCTTGCAGATGATGTATCTTCCATCTGGCAGGCCTGCTGACCCTCCTTCCCTCGTCTTAGCAGCCAGCTGAAACATCATGACTTGGAGAAGCCACTCCAGCCTTCCGCTGAGTTCCAGTAGCACCTTGTTCAAAGCTCTGTCAAAGCTGTTTATCTTGTAAATTATTTCTACTCAGATTATAAGATTTCTACTCAGATCTTTCTTCCCACAAGACTATTTGCTCCTTGAAAACTCCTGCTTATCATTTTTCCTTACATTTCTTAGAGCTAACACATATCGAGAACACAGAAGATGCCTACCATGTTAATTGAATGTGTATTATAACACTACAGACAAACTGTATTTTAGAAAGCTGATGCTGCTTTGAATTTTAAGAGATGAAAACAATTTGGATCCTAAGTATCATTTGTAATGTTTTGCAAATCAAGCTATAAATATTATTATAGACTCTAAAGAATTAAGTGCCTTCCCATACGGAGATTTATATATCCTTTTATTCCTCAACAAACATGAATAATATGTATAATTAGATCACTTCTCATAATCTGCCAATAAAATTGCACATACGGCATTCTGGTAACCAGTTTGATATCTTTCCTCTTTAAATACTTACTTTAGAGAATCCCATGAAGTAGTTTTTGAAATTCAGTTTTATATCTCTATAAAATAATGTATCTAATATCCCAAAGCCTGCTATATTACAGATTCAATTATTAAGTGGGTACGTCTTCCTAGAGTAAATACACCTGGTATTTAATTTCAAAATTTATTTTTTAAGTGTGCATTTTTCCAGAGCACAAAGTAGAAACAATTTAAATTGTGAACATAACAATACTATTTCAGAAATGTTTTTCCTATTTTATTCATGTCGTGTTCTTTTTGCCACTTCAGTTTTTAAAAAATATCTATTACATGGTGACCAAGATATAACACTTAAATGTTTTAATAGACTATCTTCAATATCCAAGAATATTTCATTGTTAAACATAATGGTTTTCTCTTTCTGTTACTCAGGATCTCAATGATTCGCTGAGAAATAAACAAAACCAAATTTCATAAATACTAACCTAACCACAAAAAATGAGCCACTTAAATTTCTATTTTTCCCAAATTATTTTCTTAAAAACATGACTCTTTCAGAAATTCCCAGAAACACATACCAGGCCAACCATATTAAACTCTTAATGGATATATCAGAGATTATGCATCATTATTAATATTTTTATTTTTGGAGACAAGTATTTATCTTCTTTAAGTATGAAGATTATGTTAACCACAAAATTCAATTCACAATTATATTGTGAATGTAGTAATTATAAAAAATGTTTTAAAATGTTTAAAAATTCAACATTCTAATTCAGAAATTATTTGTAGAGCTTTCATTGATAAAACTGGTTATACTCTTTGAAAGAATGTATAAAAGCCCTCAATGAAGATATGTGCCCATGTGTAAATGAGGAAGGGAGAAGAAAGAGAGCCAAAAAATTATTTTGAGACCACCTGCCATTCTTTCTCCCGTTGATTATGTAATTTTCAAATTACTGACATATCGAGAATATCTCAAAACACTACAAGAAAAGCCTGACAAAAAATTAAAATTATTATGTTGAAGCTGATCTTTTTCCTAGTAATCCTGAGTCAACCTTCTTAAAAGTGTTCAGTGTTCTGAATTTTCTTATTTGATTTTCAAAAAGTATCAAAATGAAAACTTGGAAATTAGGTAGAGAAAAGCAAAGGTACAAGGATGAGAAGTTACCTATAATATTATCTAATTATCAACATTATTATATTATGATATTATCTAATTATCAACTTTAAATGCATATCATTTAAAAAGTTCAGTAGGCCACTGAGCACAATGCTCACACCTGTAATCCTTGCACTTCGGGAGGCCGAAGCGAGTGGATTGCTTGAGCCCAGGAGTTCAAAACCAGCCTGGCCAACATAGCAAAACCCCATCTCTACTAAAAAAAAATACAAAAATTAGCTGGGCGTGGTGGCATGTGCCTGTGGTCCTAGCTACCCAGGAGGCTGAGGCATGAGAATCGCTTGAACCCGGGAGGCAGAGATTGCAGTGAGCCAAGATCATGCCACTGCACTCCATCCTGGGCGACAGAACGAGAGTCAGTCAAAAAAAAAAAAAAAAGTTCAGTATAGATGTGTGTAATATATTTAGGAATAGTACATATGGAAAGCCTCCTCCATTGATGATACCAGATATTACATAATCATATTTATATAATGCACTTTCATATACATTGTGACATTTGGGCCCGAGAACAATCTTATGGGGTACTAGAGAATTTCATCCCTATTTTTACAGTTGGGAAAACTAAGGCTAAGTAAATTTAAGTGACTTGTCAAAGATTACCCAGGGATTTAGTATAGGTAGGGCTGAAGTTCAAGTCCCCTGACTGCAAGATCAATGATCTTTTCACTAGAGCACTTTGAGTCTCCAGAAAGCTGCAAATGGAAATTTATTGTATATTAATCACCTTATCTACCAAGTCAAGATTGTGTTGAGTAGGTGCCATTCTGGGTGCTTTTCTGTTCTCTTTGACTATGTGGATTCTGTAAAGTGTGTGTACGATTTATCCTCCCCCTTAGGAACCTTGCCTGAAATGTGTTCCTGTATTCTCACTTTTCCGCTTGTTTAGTCCTCATCCTTAAAGTAAGGCAAGAAATGATCATAATCAGGAGTTGAGTCCCTTGCCTGGTGCTGAAGAAGCTTGTGGAAGATAAAGTGAACATTTTCCTAGTGGAAAAAAGAAAGATGAACCAAACCAAGACTATAGTCGCAAATATTGCATTGACTTCCAAAAAGGTTCACCACACTGGGTACCAGTGAGAAGTCATCCTTGGAGAACCATGAGTTTCAGAGATACAGAGAAAATCAGATCAGATTGATAATCTAAAATGCAGTTCATCTGCCTGTAGATAGCATGAACACACCATAAAAAGAGCCGTTGTTTTTATAGCCATTCACACAATAGCCACTGTTTTCATAGCCATTAAATAGCTATTAATGCAAATCTCTATTGTATTAATGACTATTCAAAATTAGAATCAAATGAGACACTAGATGTATGGTATCTTAAAAAATAAAAGAATGTTTCAAGTACATAATACTTGGTTGGAAGACTAATTAATTCTTGATAATAATATTTCCTAAGTAGCATCTTTATGTTTTTTGGTTTCTTTAAGTAATTTTTAGTCTTTGTTAGGACTCTCCCCCCTGACAGAGGAAGCGTGGAAATTGAGTAATCTGAAGCCCTGATAATGTCAGGAGTTAGTCAGTCCATTTCCCCCCACCTTTCACTGGTTTTCAAATGAAAGCGAATCATAGAGGGAAATTGAAACCATAACTGCTTCTGTAACACTTTGTTCCTTAGGGGGTGGCTGGACTAAAAGGATGCACAACAGCAAAACGCACTTAAGGTACAAGTTATATGAGTCATCAGACACTGTTTGTATAATTCCAAAACATTCACAGGCTAAATTGAACCAGGATAATTTGTGAGCAATGTTCTGACCTCTAGCATTTCCAAGTCTTATTTGACTCTGTAGCTGAGAGGTATTTTTTAAGTGTGCCACTTTAGTTTTGTGGCATCCCAAGCCCATTCTGCACCAAGCCATATGTAATTGTACATGTTTTATCCAAAAGGCAGAATGAGTAAAGATGGGACTGGAGGCAGGTGGAGACAAAAGGCACGCTGTGACAAAACAACCACATTAACTCACAGGCAGTTGCTTTAGAAAACTGATACCAAAATACTGTAGTTTCCTAGAGAGAGCTTCATAAAACATATTGGTAAGAAACTTCAGTGTCAAAAGCCAAACAGCAAACTCTCTTTTGACGTGTCCTAAAGCAATGTTACCTGAGTCTTTAACTGCTTCCTTCAAAATCATATAGTTAAATTTGTACCTTGGTGTTTAGATATATCAACATGACAGCATTTTATACAGGCAAAGAAGTACCCAAAGTGAACAGTTCTATGCCCCGTAAAATTTGAGCACAGGACTTGTGTAGGTGGGTTTAAAGAAGCTGAATTATGTCTATATTTTTAAAAGACAAAAATTCAAAAAGTAAGTCCAGTAATCTTTTGGAATTTTTTTAATGATTGGCTTAAGATTTTCAGGTAGTAATAAATATAGTGGTAAATATCGATCTTGAGATATATCCAGCTGAATCTGGACGTCACATTTCTACTAGTTTTCCCAAAGGTGGGAATTTTTTTCTGTTTTATCTAAAAAGCTCGTGGCTTGATCTAAAGATGTGTCTGGTCAAATATTGATTAAAAATTGAGATTCTTGTTTTTCATTTCCCCAGATTTACAGAATATGATTAAATGGAAACAATATTTTAAGGTCAAGTACTTTTATTAGAATCTTTGAAGTATGCCGGCTGGGCACGGTGGCTCCTGCCTGTAATCCTAGCACTTTGGGAGGCCAAGGCAGGCAGATCACTTGAGGTCAAGAGTCCGAGACCAGCCTGGGTAACATGGAGAAACCCCGTCTCTACTAAAAATACAAAAATTAGCCATGTGTAGTGGCACACATCTGTAACCTCAGCTGCTCGGGAGGCTGAGGCAGGAGAATTGCTTGAACTCAGGAGACAGAGATTGCAGTGAGCCAAGATTGCACCACTGTACTCCAGCCTGGGTGACAGAGCGAGACTCCGTCTCAAAAAAAAAAAAAAAAAAAAAAATCTGTAAAATATGGTTTTTAAGTGTCATATCTTTGCATAATATGTAGTTATGGAGATTTTAGCTCAACAGCCATTAATGTAGACATTTTCTTAAAATTATTCATGTATTTACAGTTGGCAAAATCATTTGAGACAGTTCTCCAAACTAGCCATTATCTTCATGTTCAAGAGTGGAATGCAACATCTCAAGAAACCAGGGGAATGTATTTTAGAATCAATTGTGCCTTTAGATTGTTTTCCTAGGCAGTAATAAAATGTGAATATCATTCTGAAGTAAGATTAATGAGTGAGAATCTATCCCAGGTTCATGCTATTTCTAAACCAAATTCTTTTTCCCTTGTAACTTTCTGGCTATATAATTAAGGAAATGCAAATACCAAAATTTTCTTTAAAATATATATAAATGTTTACATTACTTGGTATTTATAAATATTTTCATCCTTGCCTAAATCATTGATTTCTTATTTTTAAATTGTTTTTTTAAATGGTCTTACTTTGTTAAATGTTCTTATTGTAGGGCATAAGCCACCAGAGGAAAATGTGTACAGTAGTCTCTTTATCCTCAGGGGATTAGTTCCAAGACCCCTGTGGACAGCTGAAACCACAGAACCCTATATATACTATGTTTTTTTTACTGAACCCTATATGTGCTGTGTTTTTTCAATCTGATTACCAAAACAGCTGTGACTGATAGAAGGTAGCATATACAGCATGGACATGCTGGACAAAGGGATGATTCACATCCTGGGCTGGAGACAGCGTGAGATTTAATCATGCTACTCAGAACAGTGCACAATTTCAATCTTATGCATTGTTTATTTCTGCAATTTTCTTTCCTTTTTTTTTGGAGATAGGGCCTCATTTTGTTGCCCAGGCTGGAGTGTAGTGGCTCAATCATAGCTCACTGCAGTCCTGCAGCCTCCGACTCCTGGGTTCAAGTGATCCTCCTGCCTCAGTCTCCTGAGTAGCTGGAACTACAGGGGTGTGCCACCACGGCTGGCTACTTTTTTTTTTCAGTAGAGATGAGGTTTCACTATTGCCCAGGCTGATGTCAAACTCCTGGGCCCAGCAGATCCTACTGCCTCGGCCTCCTGAAGTCCTTGAGTTACAGATGTGAGCCACCATGCCGGGCCTGGAATTTTCGATTTAATATTTTTGGACCACAGTTGACCTTGAGTAACTAAAACCCCAGAAAGCCAAACCACAGTTAAGAGAGTCGGGTATTATATTTTTACCTCTACCTGCTTTAGAAGCAAACACCTTCAGTAACCAAGAAGTTACCAGTTTCCCAACTTTTCCTTTTTCATAAATTGATAATAATTTTTATTTTAGCTAAACTGATCGGTTTCCTTAACATCATACAGCAGATAGCAGTTATGAAAAGGAAAATTTAAACTGGGAATAAAAAATGATTATTCATACACTGTTCAATCCTTCAGTTAATCTAAGAGAAGCAGTTAATCAAGAGTAAGATGCTGCTGCCAAGGGAGTTGTCTGCTAATGATTATGTGGACTAGACACTGATGCCTGGAAAAGATTTATTAGCAGTTTATCTTTTATGTGGAAAAAATATTCATAACACATTTGGTAGACTTAATCTAGACATATTAACCAGCATGCTGTAAAAGTTACAAAATAATTTTTAAAATTATATATACTTATATTACATATACAGGTATAGGTGTTTTTTAAAAAACTTAATGCATCTTTCTCTTTTCTCTACAATCAGTTAAACTATTACCAGATTTATTTATTTAACAGCTTGTAAAATATCCAATGATAGCAGAGAAAAACTAAGTCCAAACAGATCATGAATGTGGTTAATTTTCCTTAGGAAAAAAAAATCACCAAGTCGTCTTTATCAACTTCAGTATAACACTTTTTGGACACATCTACTTAGATTTTCTAAATATCATTTTCTTACACACAGACTAAAGTACCATGTCTCCTTAATGTGTTGATGGCAGAAGCAACATTCACTAAATGACTGGACCACTTCCTAATTGTTCATTTTGACTGCTTAATCACCAGTATTACAATTGGGTTAGATCCATTATTTTCATTTTTATCAAAAATGGACTTATTTCTATTTCTAGATGAACTCTTAGAGTTCTAATTTCAAAAATATAAATGTTTTTTATTAATTGGATTCTATTGGCAAAAACCACATATGTCTATTTCCCCCTACTCAAACCTCTTAATAAGAAATAAATATATAGATAGATATATACATAAATACCTATGCACATTTGTAAAACGTGTTTCATAATGCATGCATACCAATAATGCAGAAAGAAAAAAAAATAGTACCATTGGTGATCAGAGACTTTGAAGCATCCCTAAAAGACACACTGTAAGAAAAAAATCACAGTCCAAACAGTGTTTGAAAAAAATCCTTTTATAGGTGGGAGCAGTTCTTGAGATTCTGCAAACACATAGTCACAAAATACACAAAGTAGGATGTGTTCCTGGGAAAATCATTAGGTGAGCAATTTCGAATAGTTGAAATATTACTCATTTCTTTTTCCCTTATAATAATCTGCGGGCAGCTGCAGTGTTTACCCTAGGCCAAAGTACTGAATCTAGCTAAAAATACATGGTACTATCTCAGGGAGGTCTAATCTGAAATATGAATGGATAAACTATTTTGGATATACCCCCAAAATAAGCTACCTGCACAGTTACTTCCAGTGGGCCACACTCTGCACCCCACAGTCACCAAAAGCATCTGCACATGGGCAGATAAGGAATCTCTCATGCCAGGATGAGTAGAAGGAAGACCACCAGTACCATGAAAGAGATGCCAACAAGCTGAAGAACTGACATCTGAGAAAACAAAAGACTCTAACATAAGAATAATGATTTCCTCAGTTTATAAGATCCAAATATCTCGCTTATAAAATAAACATATAAAAAAAGAAACAGACATATTGGAAATAAAAAAGCAATTTAAGAAAAGTGTGCTTTATTTAAATTTATGCATTTATTTGTAAACTTATGAATAATTGGTCAGGTTCAATGCATGTGAAATCTTTAATCAGAGTAACAACATAAGGGTTCAGTCTTATATCAAACTCAACATCTGTATTAGTTATTTACTGTTATATAACAAATTGCCCCAAAATTTAGGAGCAAAACCAATAAATATTATCTCACAGTTCCTGTGGGTCAGGAATTGAGGCACAGTTTACCTGAGTGCTTCTGGCTTAGAGCATCTCACAAAGCTGTAATTAAGGTGTTCGCTGTGGGCAACAGTCATCTCAAGGCTCAACTAGGGAAAAATTCACTTTCAAACTCACTTACATGGATGTTAGCAGGAGACCCCTAGTCCACCCTGACTGTTGGTCCTCTAGCAAGGACTGTATCAGTTCCTTGCTACCTGTGCCCTGGCATGAAATGACAAAGTGAGGAATGGAAGGGAGAGGGAGCCCAAAACAGAAGCCATGATCTTTTAATAACCTAACCTTGGAAACAACATCCCAACACTTTGGTCATATTCTCTTCCTTAGAGGTGAGTCAGTAAATGTAACCCACATTCAAGGAGAGAGGATTATACATTGTTGTGGAATACCAGAAGGCAGGGATCATTATGGGTGATCTCAAGGTCCTCAGAAGTCTTCTCCCTTTACGTAATCAGCTGGAAGCCTTGAATTTCATTCTTTAAATTAAATCCAGGGATGGAGGAGGCTTCTTGGGTAGTTTCTTAATTAGAGCTCATTAAGTATGTTCTCTCTTCACTGCAGGCTGAAGAGATGAGACATTATCTGCCTCCCACACACCCAACATACAGTGGTGAGACACACAAAGGATAGCTGCTTATAAACATTTCAGAAAGGGGAAATGGAAAGCTCAAAAAAGCCACTGATTCTTAGAAATCCTGACATCCAACTGGGCAAATGTTGAAAGTTCTTGATTAGATCGCAAAGCCTAGAAATGATTTTCCATGGCTCTCAGGTCTGCCTGAGTTATCTTTTCTTTACTTTGGAATGGCAGCATGTGTTTGCAGCTGACTAGTATGTGTATTTGTTTTTATAGAAGATTGGAGGATATAGATTTGATAGATAGATAGCTTTCGATAGATAGATAGACAAACATTAAGCATTATTCCTAGGTTGTGAAATATTTTTCATCATTATGTATATCTGTGTTTTCTACATCTTCTCCAGTACACATTTTTAGCTGTTTGTTTGTTTGTTTGTTTGTTTGTTTTAGACGGAGTCTCACTCTGTTGCCCAGGCTGGAGTGCAGTGGCACGATCTTGGCTCACTGCAACCTCTGCCTCCAAGTGATTCTCCTGCCTCACCCTCCTGAGTAGCTGGGATTACAAGCGTGCACCACCACGCCCAGCTAATTTTTGTATTTTTAGTAGAGATGGGGTTTCGCCATGTTGGCCAGGTTGATCTCAAACTCCTGACCTCAGGTGATCTGCCCACCTCAGCCTCCCAAAGTGCTGGGATTACAGGTGTGAGCCATTGTGCCCAGCCTTTTGTATTTTTCTTAAGGATGGGAGAAAACTTACTTAATTCAAATACCCAAAGATGATGTAATGAACTGATTTTTACTATCAGATCAGAAGACCAAAAAAAGTGTAAACTATACTACCAACTTACTAATTCATGTCAAGAAATATTACTGCTAGCATTCTTTTCCTGCATAAATAATAATGTGAAAGCTAAGTCATAATGAGAAGGTTGCATGATGAACTCCTAGGTTCATGTGGGACATGTGTATGTTTAGTCTAGGGAAAGTTATGTTATTAACCTCCCTGTATCTTAATTTCTTCCTCTATATGATGGAGTTAGTTAAATAATAACGCCTACCTCTTGATGTGTTTGTGACAGTTAAGTGATTTAATATATTCTGTGTGCTTAGAATTTTGCCTGCTGCTATTGGCAGTAGTAATAATAGTGTGTAAGCACATGGAACCGAAAGAAGATACCTGTTCTGGAAGCAACATTGTAGGACTTAGCGTTTCCTTCAAGGGGTGGTTATAAATCTATTATCTATCAAAGTGTTTGTGGCATGACTTCTTCCTCTAGAGATCTTTCACAGTTTCTTTTCAGCATAACTTACAGGCAGGCCAGTTTATACAGTGAAAAATGAAATCAGTGATCACTGGTATTTTGTTTTACCCTGGTGATACAATAGTAATTTTTTTCATACTTAGAATGAACTTTCAGATAGCCTGTGAGTTATAAAACATACTTCTAAAACCACTACATCAAAATTTATCATTAGTTCCAAAAATCAATTCATATTGAGTATGATGAATCATGGCATCATGTCATTCTGTGTTTTTTTAGTATTTTTCATTTTTTCTGTTTAGAAAAATACAAGAATCAGATGATCATGATTCATGTGATGGTTAAATTTATAAAAGAATTCTAAAACAATTATTTTAGCAGTAATCAGGATAGCTGAAACCCATGAGTTAGTAGGGATGTAATTATCTTTCAGAAGTCTGTCTCTCAGACATACACAGATAAATATGATCCCATGAACTCCCAAGAACTTTCCTGAATTGTCAGACAATAAAAGTGACCAGGTTAGAAGGACAGCCTGCCCCCTCTACAGTTGTTTTTCCTGTATGAATCTCTCTAAATAAGGTCATTTAAATCTGCATGGTAAGCTCATGATTTTCATACTTGCAGACTGGGTACATGGGCTCTATTTTTTAAAGGGTAATCTCTTGGACACTTAATGGATTTGTTAAAGAAAAAAATGTAAGAGTA
Organism: Pongo pygmaeus; assembly: GCF_028885625.2. NCBI lineage: Eukaryota > Metazoa > Chordata > Mammalia > Primates > Hominidae > Pongo > Pongo pygmaeus. The sequence goes on along the minus strand of NC_072378.2, from coordinate 153,595,014 downwards.
ATGAAGGAAATGTAGCTATGAAACTTCAGTTATATTTATTAATGCCATTTATCGTTACAGAGAGAATCAGACATTTTGTGATTTTTCTTTCAGAGTTGTGCTACTCAAAAGTTATTATCCTTGGACTAATCCTGGTATGTGACTGATAGCTTCTGATCAGCAACAGAATATAAATTAATGCACTGCTTCCCTTATTCTTTTGCAAGCCCCTTATCTCAGTGTGAACTGGTAATAAACATTTTACAGACAGACTTTGAGCAGTACTGAGCTGGAGTATTGCAGGTGACGTCACTTCTGTTTCCTGCCCTCTGTACATGTTATGGCACAAGGGTCTGGTTTTGACCCAGCTGCTCATTTCCAGTGTTATCCTGATGGCATTCACTTAAGTGCTTTGTATCTTGGTCTTCTCTGCTTGAGGAGGATGTGGTACCTGATAATCTCTGAAGTCCCTCGCAGAGCTGTAATTCAAATTTATGCAATGATTACATTTACGTTAGTTATAGCCGTGGCTAGCAATAGAGAAAAGGCTAAGTCAGTCATGGAAATTAAATATAGTATCAAAGTGTTGACTATGGATACTATACAAGATAGAAACATGATTATATAAGTAAAACAAACAGTATGTCCTATGCCATTGGCATATATACCTTACTACAACCATGGAAAAGTACATATAAGAGAGAAGACTGAGCATAAATTAAAACACAGTTTTAAAGCATTCTGAAACTATGACTTGTACATTCATTTCGTTTATCTAAATTTTTGTGACGTTATCTCATTTACAAATATAAATAAATAGCATACAAACGTACTCAAAAATAATATCCCTATGATTTTTAAGTCTTTTTCTAAGTACTTTAATGGATGGAACTGCCCTATTTTCACTATTTGGAATTTCCTGTGGCATCTCTCAGTTCCTTGTTCTTGCACCACTTAAGGCTCTTCCAGAGCAAATGTGTTTATACTTCTGGCCACTCCAGAGTCAAAGACACCATTCGCTGGACAGTGCTTACAAAACGTCCTATTACATTAACAGAGGCACAGCTCCTCCTAGCTAAGGCTGTCTGTCCACCTCTCCTTGAGATTGTATTCCAGTCTTCTGAGGAACCTTAAATCACTTCCATTTTTAAAACTAAAATGTCCTCCCTTGACCCTGCAGCCTTTTCCAGCTGTTCTCTATCATTCCTTTCCCTTTCACAACCTTTTAGAATGAGTCGTTTAAGCCAAGTGGCTCCCTTTGCTCACTTCTCTGTCCCTCACCCACCTTCAATCAGTCCACCACCCTCTGACTCTGTTAACAGCCCAGACCTTCTCTGGTTGCAATGACCCCCATGTAATTAAATCCATTGACTCTTTATTTCTGTGTCAGTTGGTTTTAGAATCCACTCTAGAATAAAATAGAAAACAAACGTGCTAAGGGATTTTATGTAGCACCCAGGTCTCTAAGAGGGCCAGGAAGACAGGCTCTATAACTGATCATCCAGGAGTAAGACCCAAATGGAGCAACTGTAGAGAAAACACCACTGCTACATCTGTTCTGCATTGATAAAGCTCCAGGCTGGATGGTAGTAGCTCTGCTACCCTCATCTTTGAGTAACCAAATCCTTCTACTACCTTGTATGCCAGAAGACCATTTCTCCCCAGTGTGGCCATCTCCTCCTTCTGCTAAATAAAGGAACTAGTCATTCATCAAAATTTCAATGAGTTATTCATCACTACATGCTGACAGCCTGAGGCCACCTGTCACGCCTGAATGTTATGCATCAATACTGCAAATATTCCTATTTTTAAAAACGAGATTTATAATGATTTTTAATATTTATGCATATTTTATAGGTGTGTGTATGTCTTCAAAAATAAACCCTTTATCAGGAGAGCTGTATTATACTTTTTCATGTGGCAAAACTAACATTGTTTATGTAAAATGAGAATACCATTATATAATTTGTGGCATCAACAAATTCAAGCAAGTTCAGTTTGCCATTTCAGATTTTTCTTTGTTAAAATAAGGCTCCTGTGTTTAAATGTAATTGATACTGTAGCAATACTTGACTTGCATTTCATTTCCAAGATCCAAGCCATAAAGTGGTATTTACTGATTCAGTTTCTTGTTTGTTTCCCTTTCTGTCCTCCCCCATCAATATTGTCCAAAAGTTAATGAATTGTGTCCATCAAAGATTAGTACTAATTACCTTATTTCCATAAAAACAGACTTACCACTCTGCCAGCTTTTTCTTCTGCAAGCTTGCCTGTAGGAAATGATCCATTAGTTAAAAATTAAAAAGAAATTAGAAAATGTTTGTCTCCATAAATCTGGCAACAGCATAGACCTTGGTTTGTTTCAGCTTTTTTCCAAAAGAGAATTTTTAAAAATCTATTATGACAACTATAACTATTTTCTTTACTCTATTTCCTGAAAGTTAATGAAGAAAACTAATTTTCATAGTCTCATGATGTATTATTTGTAAACAAGACACAAGTGTTTTCTCACCATTGCAATTCAGATAAACATTTAATTAGAGATACAGTCTTATGTTGGAGAAGATGGTGACAAGAATTTGTAGGGGAGAGTTTCAGAGGAGGGAACTTTTCAGATAAAGAACTTCAGAAATCTGCCTACGGTCTTCTTGAGTCTTTCCGGAGTACTAGGCCATGAATGTAAAAGTGAAATTCTACAAAGCCAAGCTAAAAACAAGAGAAGAGCTGTAAACCAAAAAAGTTCCCAGGTCTTACAGTAGGCAGAAAGCCGTTCAGACTCCAGCCGGAATGGACACAGCATCCAAAGTAATCACCTGGAGCATTTAATGTGGACTCTGGTGGGGTCAGGCCTACTAGTAGGACTGCACTGGCCCTGGAATGATGGCTACTCTAGACTCATGCAGTAAAGCTTAAATATGGGCCTTGATTGGTATGATTAATGGCCTGTCAGGACTAAGTCTAACTTCCATTAAAAGATGAAAACAAAATTTATGTATCTAACAATGTAAAATTAACATAGTATCCAGTGAAAGATTACTATACATGCAAAAACACAGTAAAATATGATTCTTAGCCAGGAGAAATATCAGTCAAGAGAAACAGAATTTTAAAAGAATATAGATTATGGAACTAGTAGATAAATACTATGGCAGTTATAACAATGTTTAGGAATTTAAATGAAAACATGAACATGATGAGAAGGAAAATGGCAGATATAAAAAAATTACAAAGTAAAACTCATAGGTAAAAATTCACATAAAACCATTGCATGGGCTTAACAAAAGATTAGATTGTGGGAAAAAATTGAAGATTTAGTGATAACTTGAAGATTTAGTGATAGAATTTATCCAGCTTAAGACACAGAGAGGAAAAAAATACTGAAATGAAAATTGACACAGCCTCCATGTCAAGCTGTGTAACATATATGTAATTGAACTTCCAGAATTTGGAAGGGAGCAGTGCACAAAATTTATTTGAAGAACTAACAGCCAACAGTTTTCCAAATTTGATGACTTCTGTAAAGTCACAGTTCCAAAGAGTTCAATGAACTCCAAGCAAGTTAAACCACGCCAATATATACTATTAGTAAAAGCCAGTAATAAAGAGCAGTCTTAAAAAGAGCCAGAAACCAGACACATGCACAGTGTATGGAGAAACAAAAGTAAGTATGACTACAAACTTCTCCCAAACACTATGCAAGCCAGAAGATAATGGAATGACATTTTAAAGTGCTGAAAGAAACAACCAGGAATCTTTATATTTTCCCCAATCTATCATTCAAGATTGAAGCCTAAATAAAAGCTTTATCCAGTCATCAATAACTGAGAAAATATGTGTCAAACAGAACTGTAATGCAAGAAATATTAAAGTTATTCAGCCACAAAGTAAATAATACCATGTAGAAACAGATCTGCACGAAGCAGTGAAGTCTGTCTTAAATGGAAAATGTGGGTAAACATGAAATACTTTCTTTCCTTTTCTTTTTTTCCTTAAATATTTGTTGATTCATTAAAACAAAAAGAGTAACATGTATTGTAGGACTAATAACATGTAAAAATACCATGTAAAACAACAGTAGCACAGGGAACTGGGGGCATGTGAAAAGAAAGTATGCTCAAGAAAGAAAAAAGGGGAAAAAAAGGAGGAGATGAGGCAAATAGAAAATAAATGGCAAGATGGTAGACTAAAATCAACCATATCAATAATCACTTTAAATACAAACGGTCTAAACATTTCACTTAGAAGCTAGACATTATCAAGACCCAACCATATACATTATCTACAAAAATACTCACTTAAAATATAAGGTACAAGTAGGCAAAGATTAAAAGGATAAACAAAGATATACTGCCAAATCAGTAACCATAAGAAATCTGGAAGAACATATGAATGTCAGAGACCTGGAGTTCAGAATAAAGAATATAGCCAAACAGAGGACATTGAATCAAGAAGACATAACAATGATAAATGTGCATCTAAACAATAAGAGGACTTCAAGGTATCCAAAAGGAAACTAACAGAACTGACAGGAAAAACGGAAAAATTGACAATAATAATTGGAGATTTTAACATTCCTTTCTGAATAATTGGTAGAACAAGTAGAAAGGCGGGAGAAGGGATAAAGAAGAGTGAATAGCACTGTCAACCAATCTAATTGAAACTTATAAAACACTGCATCCAAATGCAGCAGAGTATACATTATTTTCAAGTACACATAAATATACATCACAATAGATGCTGAGCCATTAACCAATTATTCTTAAATTTAAAAACTAAATTTAAGGTAAAATTTTAAATATACACAGTATATTTATTCCAAAATGGAATTAAATTAGAAATTAACAAGAGAAAGATACCTGAAAAATACAACAAATAGTAGTCAAACTACACCTTTCGAAATAAATCATGGATTAAAATAAAAACACAGGAGAAATGAGAAAATGTTTTGAACTGAATGAAAATAATATTATAATTTTTATAATGCAGCTAAAGTAGTGCTTAGGTGACATTTTACAGCATTCAATGCTTCTTGTGTTAGTAAGGAAGAAAGAACTCAATTACCTACAATTTCAAAAAAATAAGCTAAAATAATAAGAGAAATTTTAATTCAAAATTAGAGAGAATGAAATAATGATTTAAGGCAGAAATCATGAAAATCGGGCCAACAGAATTGATAAGAATTAATACAATATTGATAATCATAATGATTTCAGATTAGAAATCATAAAAATCCAGCAAACAATAGAGATAATTGATAAAAGATGGTTAACTGTAATAATAAGAAAATTGATAAACCTCTAATGAGACTGAAGGGGAGGGAACAGAAATTACCAATATCAATAATGAAAAAAAGAGGAGGGCAGCACGATAAATCTTATAATTATTGAAAGAATAAAGAAACGCTATCAGCAACTTTATGCCAATGATGAACAGCTTACATAAATTTCTTGAAAGACATCAAAACAGAGGCTGGGCATGGTGGCGCACGCCTGTAATCCCAGCACTTTGGGAGGCTGAGGCAGGCTGATCACGAGGTCAAGAGATGGAGAGCATCCTGGCCAACATGGTGAAACCCCGTCTCTACTAAAAATACAAAAATTAGCTGGGTATGGTGGTGTGTGCCTGTAGTCCCAGCTACTCAGGAGACTGAAGCAGGATAATCGCTTGAACCCAGAAGGCGGAGGTTGCAGTGAGCTGAGATCGCACCACTGCACTCCAGCCTGGCGACAGAGCAAGACTCCGTCTAAAAAAATAAATAAAAATAAAAAACAGAAAAATCTAAATGTCTCTATAACTATTAAGTTTGGAATCCAAAACTTTAAAACTTCTCCCCAAATAAGGTCCAAATAACTGGTTAATTATCTCAAATATTTAAAGAATTAATACGAATCTTCACAAAGTATTTCAAAAAATAAAAGGAGGAACACTTCTCAACTCATTTAATGAGACCATCACTGCCCTTGTATGAACATTAAATAAAAAAAAAACTACAGATCAATATCCTTTATATTGATAGATACAAAAAAACCTTTAAAATGTATTAGCTATTCATATCCAGCAATATATAGAAAAGGTAAGAGATCATGACAAACTGAGGTTTATTCCAGGATTATGAGTTTGATTTGATACTTCAAAGTCAGTTAATAGAATTTCTTGTATTAGTGAAATAAAAAAGAAAGCCCATATGATCACATCAGTACATATTTAAGAAATTACAAAATTCAGCATTCATTTGTGATTAAAAACAAATTAACAAAGTAGAAAGAGAATTCCCACAATCTGTTAGCATTTATGACAAATCAATAGCAAACACCACAACAGTGGTGAAATCTGCTTCCTTTTTATTATGATTAAGAACAAACCAAGAATGTTGGCCGGGCGCTGCGGCTCATGTCTGTAATCCCAGCATTTTGGGAGGCAGAGGCGGGCAGATCACCTGAGGTCAGGAGTTCAAGACCAGCCTGGACAACATGGTGAAACCTCGTCTCTGCTAAAAATACAAAGATTAGCCAGACATGGTGTCACATACCTGTAGTCCCAGCTACTCAGGAGGCTGAGGCAGGAGAATTGCTTGAACCTGGCAGGCAGAGATTGCAGTGAGCCAAATTGGACCACTGCACTCCAGCCTGGGTGACAGAGCAAGACTCTATCTCAAAAAAAAATAATAATAATTAACACTTCTTTTCAACATTGTTTTAGATACTCTAACCAGTGTAATAAGGTGAGAAAAAGAAATACAGGCAGAAAAGGAAGAAGAAAAGCTGCCTTTATTTATAGAAGACATGGTTTTTGTAGAATATCCTGAGGATTTTTTTTTTCTTAACTACTAGAGTTAAGATGTTAACTAGAGCTAAGAGTTTGGAGTTAACTAGTTAAGAGTTAAGAGTTAACTAGAGTTAAGATGTAAATTTAGCTAGTCAGGATACAAAATTAAGATGCCAAAACCTACTGTATTTCTGTATGCTGGCAATGAATGACTAGAAATTGGAACTAAATGATACCGTTTATAATATTATTTAAAATCTGATATATATATAGATAAATCTTTCTACAGTATGTAATACCATTTACCAAAAGCACCTGGCATTGTTTTCATTTATATGATTGAAAATAAAGTTGCTAAAAGTATAAATTTTGTTAACTTCATTTATTTATAGAAAAGTGAGCCAGAAAATTTTATGATTACTCATTATATCACATTAATAAAGTATTATTATTTTAATATATAAAATTATGACACCAACTTTTAAAAGCAATCTGTAAGTTTATATTGTTTCTTATGTGTAATTATAAACTGTATTGTATTTTATAAGTAATAAAATATTTTTAAAAGGAAAAAATGTGCAAGACCTAAACTCTGAAAAAACAATAAAACAGCACTGAGAAATTTAAAAAGATAGAAATATATGAAGAGATACCATGTTCATGGACCAGTAGAGTTAGTATTTTTAGGATCTTTAATTTCCCCTAGTTAATCTAATTCAACCTCAATGAAGATCCCAAAAGGCTTTTTGTAGAAATTGACAAAGTGATTCTATAAATGTATACAGAAATGCAAAGCATCCAGACTATCCAAAACAATTTTGAAATAGAAGCACAAAGTAGAGAGGCTTACAAAAGCTGATGATAAATTTCCTATAAAGATAGTGTAAGTTGGCTGGGCGCAGTGGCTCACGCCTGTAATCCCAGCACTTTGGGAGGCCGAGGCCGGCAAATCACCTGAGGTCAGGAGTTCGAGACCAGCCTGGCCAACATTGTGAATCGCCTTCTCCACTAAAAATACAAAAATTAGCCAGACATGGTGGTGGGCACCTGGAATCCCAACTACTTGGGAGGCTGAGGCAGGAGAATTGCTTGAACCTGGGAGGCAGAGGTTGTATTGAGCTGAGATCATGCCATTGCACTCCAGCCTGGGTGATGGAATGAGTCTCTTTCTCAAAAAAAAAAAAAAAAAAAAAAAAAAAAGATACCGTAAGTCATTTGCTCACATTAGAGACTCCAAAAATAAACTCACAGCCATATGGTCAGTATTTCTTGGAAGACAAAAAGCATAAGCCATGAGAGAAAAAAATTAATAAATTTAACTTCATCATAATTCTAAGTAGCTACAATTTAGTTTTGTTGTCAATGATAATTTTCTTTCTTTTATTTTTTTGCCCCAGCTTTCTAATTATGAAATTTTAAAACATACAGGAAGATATACCACAATTTAGTTTTGTTGTCAATGATAACTTTCTTCCTTTTATTTTTTGCCACAACTTTCTAATAATGAAATTTTAAAACCTAGAGAAAGATATACCATTTAAAAGGCCACAGATGTCAGAAAACTACTCCTGAACTACTTCAGTATATATTATCAAATAATAAAGGCCATCTCCTACTTAATCACAGTACCATTATCACAGCTAGTCAAATTAGCAATAATTCTATAGTCTCATCTAATATCCAGAGTTTCCCCAATTGTCCCAAGTATTATTTACATCTATTTTTTTCCCAAGCAGGATCTAATCCAAACTTATCTAGAACAATCTCCCTGTATTTTCCCCCCCACAGCATTGATTTTGCAAGGAGCCCAAGAGAACTGTATTTTAGAAATTCCCATGTTTGATATGTCTTATTGTTTCTTCTTAATATAATTTAACTTCTTCCTTTGTCTTTTTTGTTTCTGTAACTTGAAAATTAGGTTTAGAAACTTGGTGATATTCAAGTTAAATACTTTGTGGGAAGACTAGTAGATGAGTAGTATCTCCTGTTGCATCAGTTATGAAGCACACAATGTCAGGTGGTCCCTCATTAGTGATGTTTTCTAAAAGTGGTCACTAAAACATTGCTTCATGATGAAAATACATTTTTTCCTTTATAATTAGTATGGAATCTGTGATATTTGGGCCCCATACAAAGGTTTTGTTCTCAGTCTTTCATGTTGTGGTTTCAGAATCCATTGGTAATCATTGAGTAAATCAATTAGTTTATTGGGAAAAAATGATGTTTTTCATTCTATCATTAGCTTGCACTCTTCTGTAAGACGAAGCTTTATATTCCCCTATTTGGTGTTACTGTGGACATGAATTTGTATTTATTCAGTGTAGTAAAATCTATTGTATATATTATTTTTAAGATGCTTAAATTACTCTGACTTTGGCCAGGAGCCTCTTCAAACTGACTTCTGTTTCTGTTTATGTGAACCCATTTGGTCTTTAAGCATTTCTCTACTGTCTGGCACAAGATGCCTTTGGCTCGTCTTAGGATTTTTCTGTGTCAGACCTTGAATCACTATTTCTCCATCCAGCTCTGGTTCCTTTTTGTGGGGAATGGTATTTAGAACCCAGGATCCAGATACTATGTATGTTCATTGCTACTGGCGTATCATTGCTTCTGAGACTTTCCAGTGGAAAGAGCAAGGAAATACATTTAAAAAATCACAAGGTCCTGTGAATAATTCTAATTCAGTTGCAATATTACAGTTTTTCTTAACTTCTATATTTCTCTTTTCTCTTACATTGATAATATTGGTTCATAAGAATATTCCATTTATTTATATTTTTATATATTTTTGTTATTATGTTGTATATAATAGTTTCATAATGACAATAACAGTGTCACTACCAACAGAATCCTACCAGGTGAAATTTAAGATTTCCTTGTTTATATCCAACCAAGGATATACAGAGTGTAATGTTTAAAATTTGCCTAAATGGATTCTTCCATGTATAGTTATATTAATAATTTAGTATACATTAAGGTTTATTTGTGTTTGTATTCAGTTTTAGAATTTAAAAATTTTTTTTGACCATGAAATACGTAGCTCAAAAGTCAAAGTTCTGTAAAAAGCTACGCTCTAAGAAATCTGACTTCTAACTGTCCCTATTTCCACTACTGTATTCCCACCCGCCTACTGTAAGTAAGCATTATTACTATCTGGTTTGTCCCCTATGTGTCATTGTTTTGTAAAAGTAAGCAAATATGTATGCAGGTGTGTATGAATGTGTATGTATGTGTATACACACACAAAAACTTTTCTTTTTTATACACATACACAAATTAATACATTGTTTTCTTTTTCATTTCTCATTTAACACATATGCTGAAAATTACTCGATATCAGTTTATAGAGATCTTTCTCATTTTTTTAACAGATGCACAGTTCTCCATTTTATAGATGTGCAGTGCCCTCCAGGGAGTTTTCTTAGGCTCTACTAACCATTCAGACTCAGAAGACTCTCAGTCTGCTTAGAAGGATAAAGGATGAGAACCCTGGGGGCAACATCAGTTGTTTCTCTCTATTGTTCGTGCAGCAGTCCGTGGGAGTGACAGCCCACAAGGCAGTTCAAGAGCTCTTTTCTCTAGGTGACACATCTCAGGTGCAAGAACATGAGATCCACATCAGACAGGGTAGAGGTAGGGATGGGGGAGGAGGCTGGTGGGGAGGCACCCAGCCTCCCACAGAAGCCAGTATCTCTTGCAACAGTTGAATAGACACAGTTTTCAGGGCCTCCATGAGACGTATGCCCAGTTACAAAAGCGAAGGTACTTATAATTTATTTACAATTCTCCCTAGTTCAGATGCAACTTACAAGTCAGGGTCTCATTTTTATCAGAACCAGAATTGCTGGGATATAGTTGGCGTTCTACCTTTATCAAGTTGCTAGGATTAATGTTGGACAGTTAAACAAAAGTTTAGACAAAAGTTTCAGTTTACTTAAAACTAGATTACCTAATTTATCTTTGCAAATACTTTTTAAATATAACACAGAATAAAATGTATGAACTCATTTATCTATATTGTTTCTTACGCATCATTTCATAAATTCATCCAAGTGAAAGAATCAGCCCAATCTTGCTCTTAGTACTAATCAGCATCCAGGGGAGGGCAGCGCAGGATTTCATGCTGAACTGCACTAAACCGGGAGCAGATGATGGTCCCTGCCTCGCCAAGTCTTTCGTAAAAGTGTACTTCCAAAGAAAAGCTTTAAAGAGTGGATTTTAGTTTTCTTCCCAAACTGAGATATCCATATAGAAAGCAGACTACCAGTCAGTCAGTAAATAATCTTGTCTCTGATACCAGCCGTGGACTGTTGTATATACCAAAAAATCCTTTTTAAAATATTAGCCCAATTAATGATGAGAGTGAAGATTGCTGACAACATCCAATTTACAAAAGCTAAGAAGGAATTTCTAATAAACCGTATCCTGTTTATAACGTCTATATACCTGGCAACTATGAAGGCAGCCTTTTCCCCCATCAATTACAGAATTAAAGAAACATTTTTTATTTCATGTGCTCCACAGTTGTATCAACATGGTAATTAAAGAGTTCCAATTATTTCCAACATCCATTCCCTTTAACAGGGAGTTTTGTAGTGAGGAAGCTGTTGGAAATGAAGAGTGTTCTTAGTAACTTTTTATGTGACTGGTTAAAGTTAAGGATGCAGACCCAAACTAAATGAAGAGGATGCATTAAGAGAAAGATTACTCATGTTGAATTGATTTTGCCCACCTGTTAAAACCCTGAAACACTAACTTGCGATCAACAGAGCACTGCTGACTGTGCTGATTGTGTATAAATGAACAGCCAGAAGTAAATTCAGTGTTATACAAACAAGCCACAGAAAACACGATCAGTTTTGGAAATGTAAAACAATTATATAAGTTTGTCTCATAAGTAGGGGCAGCTCTTTTCTGGAGGATGTTGGGGTTCATTTCCTCATCAAGAATGTTTTAAATGCTGAAAACAATCTTGTTTTTATATATCGAGTGACATGAAATACTTGTCTTAATAGTGCTAAAATGCAACGGAATTGTTACACAACTTGACGTAGATCTGAGTTTCATTTCCTTCTTATTTTAGGTCTGGATATTACACTTGGCAACATACAGTAAGCTTGAAATCTCTCTCATTATATTTTGTCATCAAGCAATCAGTACACAGGACCTGAGGGAAAATGGTCCAACAGGACAGCCCTCCTGGCTGGATATCCACCATTTGCCCCTGCAGAATATTACCTTCTCTCCCGTTCCTCCTCTGTCCCAGGAGACTGATCTATAATGGTTACATCAATTGGTTGGACCCATAGCAAGCACTGACAGGAGATGAAAGGGAGGATGGAGTGGCTGGGAATATTTGTTTCCTGCATAGTCACCTAAGCTGATGGCTTTTCTTGGCCTACCTATATTCACAGCTTTGGTGGGAAGACTGCTCTCCACCCATCCCTCTCTGTCACTAGATTCTGTTAACTGCTTTCTCTCCTTGTGCCTGCATGCCCCAGAAGGGTAGTATCACCTACTACTTATCACCTAATCCCAGGGTGCTGCACTGTCCCTGGGGTTTCTCAACATTTGCCAACACCGTTTTTAAACAACCCATTTCTAAACACTCTAAGTTTGACTGTGCCCTTGGTTACTTTCTGGGACCCTGACTGCTAAACATTCTTTGATAGAGTATCTTCAGATTTTCAAAGGCATGTCTGTGGCACCTCAAGCTGAGTCAAAAAGTCGTAGATGCTAATAAGACTCTCTAAAGTGGAGCAAGCCCATTTGGAGGAAAAGATAGTTACTGCATCTCCTGGGCTGGGGTGGAGGAGGGATTGAAAGAGACAATGGAGCAGAGCAGGATGATTGCACAGAAGATGAGAGATGCATTTCCTTATGGGAATTCTAGTAAAATAACATTTACACTGTTTTCTGAAATATATTAAGAAGCCCCTTGGTGATGTATTTCCAGTGAAGGGGACACCTACATCCTACAAACTCTCATTACAAACTAACTCAATGGAATTGGTATGTCATCGAGATGGAAAGCAAGACACTGCCTTTGGCCTGATATGTGTGTAGTAGGAACTTAATACATGCATGTTTGCTGATTTTCTGAGTTTGCAAAGCTTTAGTTATAAACCATAAGACATATATTTTTAAGTTTGGATCAAATATTTCACAACTCATATGAAGTGGAAATCAAATACTGTAAGTTTATTTGTGTGATAAACCATGAACAGGTATTTAAGTGCTGACTTTTATAGGCTCTCTTGCTGAATAAAATAATTTAACTCCAGTGATTCCAAGTTATTATAGAAAAGTATAGAAGCCTAGACCATTGAGGGAGATTGACAATTCATGCATCATGGATGGACTCAGCCAACCAACCTTTCAGGGCATGAGGCCTCTACTTCTTCTAGCTGTGATAACTTCTTGAGCCCTATAAGGGCTTAGCCTTGGAAGTTTGTGCTAGATCTTGTTGCCTAGGAATTATTGACAGAGAAAGAAGGATCAGAGACTCTGGAGATATCAGTCTTAAATTTAAATGTATAGGGATATTAACTGGACTTCCAGTAACGAAGTGATCTCTCTGATTTCAGTTTCCTTATTTATAAAATGGCAATGTCTACCCTATAGGTTTGTTACGAGGGTTGTATGACAATCTATGTAAAAACTCCTCAATAAAAGAAGAGCTACGTGCATCCCATTTCTATTTAATTATATTACCTATTTCTACCCAACTGGGTAACACATTGCTGAAGACCTTTACTTCATGAGACTGACTTTTGCTGAGACCTATGATAACCTATGTGTGTTATTTGTTAATGCTTTAATTGCTTACGAATTATTTGGAATAGAGCAATGCTATTATATGTTTTCCAACAGTGTGGTGAATTGCTTATATTTTTTCATACTTCTTAATATTTCTGCTTCTTCATGACAAATAATCATCATTAACTGAGCAGCCTGGACAGTTGGACACTCCCTTAGATGCTGGGAATACAAGTAATAATGTGATAGGATTCTTAGCCTCAAAAGACTTGTAGAGAAAGTACAAAAGTATAAAAATAAGGAGACTTAACATAAATTGAGAGCTCACTATGTGCCCAGTGCTGTGCTAATTACAAAGATCTTATTATTTAACACAATCCAAACAACAACCTGGTAAATTAATTAATATCTCAATTTTATAACTGCATGACTTAGTGCTCAAAATAGTTTAGATAACTTGCCGGAAGAGTGAGAGGTAGAGGTGCAGTTTTAACTGTCAGCTACTACTATAAAATAGATTATCCCTAACAATGCTAGTTCTGATATTTGGTACAGACAAGAAGTGTTAGAACATGGCTACTCAATGTGTAATCTGTGGGCCTGTGCTCATTTGCAAAACAGTTGTTATTGGTTGTTGTTTCTTTAAACCAATAACAAAGACAAAAATTGAGAACAAGCATTTAGAAACTTTTATAGCAATTTGACACAGCAGTTTTATGTCTATTAAATCTAATAGTGATAACTAATTGGGGTTTGTGTTTTGCAAGTTTTTTTCACTTTATTATTCATTTTTATTGTATTTGACAAAAGTATTGCTCCATGGCTGATTGGAAATTTAAAAACAAAACAACATAAAAACCACCTTGGTGCTACACCACTGATAGAGTCACTCTTCTAGCCAGGAGGATTAGTGAGGTGGGGAGTGTCATGGATGAAGTAGGAATTATGATGAAAATATGAATAGCTGATGAGAGCCAAGTGCCTACTCTGTGCCCATTGTTATGCTTAGTACCTTATAGTTTATGTGTATGTGTGTTTATATCTATGTCTATAGACTGTGTGTATATATATTAAGATATATATGATACATGAGTGTGTGTATATATACATATACATATATGTACATATGTACATATACACTATGTACTTATATATTAAGATATATTATAGATGAGTGTGTGTACATACACACATACACACGTGTACACACACGTACACACGTGTACAGATACACACATGTACACACATGTACACATACACATGTACACACGTGTACACATACACATATGTACACGTGTGTGCACATACACATATGTACACATACAATATGTACTTATATATTAAGATATATGATATATGAGTGTGTATATACACATATGTACATATACACATATGTGTATATACACATATGTACACATACAATACGTACTTGTACATATACACATATACACATATGTACATATACACATACATATATGTATATATGTATACATATGTGTATACATGTATATGTATATGTGTATATATGTATATGTATATGTGTATATGTGTATATATACATACACACATATACATATATGTATGTGTATATGTATATGTGTATATATATGTATATACATACACACACACACACACAATCTTCCATGTGGTACTGAGGGATGGCTGTATATATACAGCCAGTATCCATGGCAGATTGATTCTAGAACCCCCAAGAATATCAAAACTCATGATGTTCAAGTTCCTTTACAGTTGGTCCTCCATATCCACAGGTTCTCTATGCTCAGGTTTTGAGGGATCAGATCAAATCCACTGTTAATTTAATCATAGATGTGGAATCCACAGTTATGGAGAGCCAACTTGTATACATAGACATAACTATTTAATATCCTAGAACTTTATAAAGTAGATATTTGTTATGCCTCCTTTATCTGATTATGTTCTATATTTTGCTGCCAATATCCACTTCTCTCCCAAGAGTTATTCTTTGCTAAAAGCTGAACCAACTGGGCTGCTTTCATTACCAGTGCTCTTCCATGGATATGTGAGAATAGAGAATCATCATACTTCCCCACACCCCCACCAAAAAAGAAAACAACTTGTCATTTTACTTATTATTTCTTCTGTATATCTGAGAGTACTTTAGTGGGAGGTTGGGAATAGCTGTGTCAGGGCTGCTGAGTAGAGCCTTTATTCCTTCATCATCATGCGAAGCCTTTCTAGTAGCTGCTGCCCACTCTTCCTGGAATGAGCAAAAATGTTTTGCTATGTGAGGAGTGCTGATTGAATTGATTCCATCACTTTTATACTTCCTGGAAGTTGATGTGTTTTTTAAAAAAACAAAAAGGGCAAAGATGGAACCAGCATGAGCTGTGTAACAGGACCAGTTTGCTGAGAATACATTGTATTAAAGGTAGAATGATGGGAAGACATGATTTTGATTCAACAGACATAATAATGTACTGAAGTGAAAGAAGACCATAAATCCTCTCCAACAATTTTTTTAGTTTTTAATTTTTGTGGCTACACAGTAAATATACACACACACACACACACACACACACACAAGAGGTGTATATATGTATGGGGTACCTGAAATGTTATGATATAGGCATGCAATCCATAATAATTATATCATGGAGAACGGCATATACCCTCAAGCATTTATCCTTTGTGTTACAAACTATCCAATTATACTCTTTTAGTGATTTTAAAATGTACAATTAAGTTATTATTAACTATAGTCACACTGTTGTGCTATCAAATGGTGGGTCTTATTCATTCCTTCTAACTATTTTTTTTCCACCCATTATCCATTCCCACCTATCTCCCACCCCACACCCCAATACCCTTCCTAGCCACTGGTAACCATCCCTCTACTCTCTGCGTCCATGAGTTCAATTGTTTTGATTTTCAGATCCCACAAATAAGTGAGAACATGCATGCAATGTTTTTCTTTCTGTACCTGGCTTATTTTACTTCACATAATGATCTCCAGTTCCATTCATGTTGTTGCAAATTACAGGATCTCATTCTTTTTATGGCTGAATATTACTCCATTGTGTATATGTACCATATTTTCTTTATTCATTCTGCAGCTGGACACTTAGGTTGCTTCCAAATCTTGGCTATTGTAAACAGTGCCACAACAAACATGGGAGTGCAGATATCTCTTCAATATGCTGATTTCCTTTCTTTTGGGTATATACCCAGCAGTGGGGTTGCTGGATCATATGGTAGCTCTACTTTTAGTTTTTGGAGGAACCTCCAGCTCTTCTCCATAGTGGCTGTGGTAATTTACATTCTCACCAACAGTGTACAATGGTTCCCTTTTCTCCACATCCTTACCAGCATTTGTTATGGCCTGTCTTTTGGATATAAGCCCTTCTAACTGGGGTGAGATGATATCTCACTGTAGCTGTGATTTACATTTCTATGATGATCTTTGATGTTGAGCAGATTTTCACATGCCTATTTGCCATCTCTCTGTCTTCTTTTGAGAAATATCTATTCAGATGTTTTGCCCATTTTTTGATGAGATTATTATATTTTGTCCTATAAATTTGTTTGATCTTTTTATATATTCTGGTTATCAATCCCTTGTCAGATAGGCAGTTTGCAAATATTGTCTCCCATTATGTGACTTGTCGTTTCACTATGTTGATTGTTTCCATTGTTGTGCAGAAGCTTTTTAACTTGATGTGATCCCTCTTGTCTATTTTTGCGTTGGTTGCCTATGCTTGTGGGGTACTACTCAGGAATTTTTGTCCAGACCAGTGTACTAGAGAGGTTCCCTAGTGTTTTCTTGTAAAAGTTTCATAGTCTGATGTCTTAGATAAGTCTTTAATTCATTTTGTTTGTTTGTTTGTTTGAGACAGAGTCTCACTCTGTCACTCAGGCTGGAGTGCAGTGGCACTATCACGGTTCACTCCAACCTCTGCCTCCTGGGTTCAAGTGATTCTCCTGCCTCAGCCTCCCAAGTAGCTGGGACAGCAGGCATGCACCACCATGCCCAGCTAATTTTTTGCATTTTTAGTAGAGATGGGGGGTTCACCATGTTTGTCAGGCTGGTCTCAAATTCCTGACCTCAGGTGATCTACCCGCCTTGGCCTCCCAACGTGCTGGGATTGCAGGCATGAGCCACCTTTAATTCATTTTGATTTGATTTTTGTATGGTGAAAGATAGGGATCTAGTTTCATTCTTCTGCGTTTGGATATCCAGTTTTTCCAGCACCATTTATTGAAGAGACTGTCTTTTCCCCTGTGTATGTTCTTGGTACCTTTGTCAAAAATGAGTTCATTGTAGTTGTGTTGATTTATTTCTGGATTCTCTATTCTGTTCTATTGGTCTGTGTGTCTGTTTTTATGCCAGTACCATGCTGTTTTGGTTACTATAGCTCTGTAGAATAATTCGAAATCAGGTAATGTGATTCCTCCAGTTTTTCTTTTTGCTCAGGGTAGCTGTGGCTATTCTGAGTCTTTTGTGGTTCCATATAAATTTTAGGATAGCTTTTACTATTTCTCTGAAAAATGTCTTTGGTACTTGATAGGGATTTCATAGAATCTTTAGATTGGTTGGGGTAGTATGGACATTTTAACAATATTGATTCTTCCAATCCATGGACAAGAAATATCTTTCCATTTTTTGGTGACCTCTTCAATTTTTTTCATCAGCATTTTACAATTTTCCTTATAAAGATCTTTCACTGCTTTGGTTAACTTAATTCCTAGGTATTTAATTTTATTTGTGGTTGTTGTAATGGGATTACTTTTTTGGTTTCTTTTTCAGATTGTTCGCTGTTGGCATGTAGAAATGCTACTGATTTTTCTGTGTTGATTTTATATCCTGCAACTTTACTGAATTTATCAGTTCTAATTTTTTTTCATTGAAATCTTTAGGTTTTTCCAAATATAAGATCATATCATCTGCAAACAAGGAAAATTTGACTTCTTCCTTTCCAATTCAAATGCCCTTTATTTCTTTCTCTAATCTGATTGCTCTAATCAGGACTTCCAGTACTGTTTAATTACGGTGGTTAAAATGTGCATCCTTGTCATGTTCCAGATTTTAGAGGAAAGGCTTTCCATTTTTTTTCCCATTCAGTATACTGGCTGTATTTCTGTCATATATGGCTTTTATTATGTTGAAGTATGTTTCTTCTATACCCAGTTTTTTGAGGGTTTTTAATCATGAAGGAATGTTGAATTTTATAATATCAGATGCTTTTTCAGCATCAATTGACATGTTCTTTGTTTGTTTGTTTGTTTGTTTGTTTTTGTTTCTGAGACAGTCTCGCTCTGTCACCCAGGCTGGAGTGCAGTGGTGCGATCTCAGCTTATTGCAAGCTCCACCTCCCGGGTTCATGCCATTCTCCTGCCTCAGCCTCCCGAGTAGCTGGGACTACAAGCGCCCACCACCACGCCCGGCTAATTTTTGTATTTTTAGTAGAGACAGGGTTTCGCCATGTTAGCCAGGATGGTCTCAATCTCCTGACCTCGTGATCCGCCTGCCTTGGCCTCCCAAAGTGCTGGGATTACAGGTGTGAGCCACCAGGCCCGGCCAAGATGTTCATGCTTTTGTCCTTCATTTTGTTGATGTGATGTATCACTTTGATTGATTTGCGTATGTTGAATTCATTTTTGCATTCTAGGGATAAATCCTACTGGGTCATGATGAATGATCTTTTTAATGTATTGTTGAATTTATATATTGACCTGTAGTTTTCTTTTTTTGATGTGTCTTTGTCTGGTTTTGGTATCAAGATAATACTGGCCTCATGGCATGGAAGTATTCCCTCCTCCTCTGTTTTTCAGAATAGTTTGAGTAGGATTGGTATTGGTTCTTCTTTAAATGTTTGATGGAATTCAGCAGTGAAGCCATCAGGTCCCAGGCTTTTTTTTACAGGGAGACTTTTTATTATGACTTTGATCGTGTTACTTGTTATTGTTCCCACCAACTTACATTCTTATAATCTTATGTTCCCACCAACAGTGTACAATGGTTCCCCTTTCTCCACATCTGTTCAGATTTTGGATTTCTTTCTGGTTCAATCGTGGTAGGTTGTATGTGTCTAAGAATTTGTCCATTTCTTCTAGATTTTCCAATTTATTGGGACATAGTTACTCATAGTAGCCTCTAATGATCCTTTGAATGTTTGCGGTATTAGCTGTAATGTCTCCTTTTTCATTTTTGACTTTGTTTATTTGGATCTTCTCTCTTTTTTTCTTAGTCTAGCTAAAGGTTTTCCTACTTTGTTTAACTTTTCAAGAAACCAACTTTTTGTTTCAGTGATCTTTTTTTATTGTTTTCCTCATTTCAAATTCATTTATTTCTGCTCTGATCTGTATTATTTCTTTTCTTCTACTAATTTGAGGTTTGGTATTATCTTGCTTTTCTGGTTCTTTAAGATGCATCATTAGGTTATTCATTTGAAGTTTCTCTTCTTTGTTGATGAAGGCACTTATATCTATAAACTTCTCTCTTAGTACTGCTTTTACTGTATCCTATAGGTTTTGGTGTTTTGTGTTATCATTACCATTTGTTTTGAGAAATTTGTCAATTTCCTTCTTAATTTCTTCATTGACCCACTGGTCATTCAGGAGCATGTTGTTTGATTTCCATATGTTTTCCTAGTTTCCAAAATTCCTCTTGTTATTGATTTCTAGTTTTATTTCATTGTGTTCAGAAAAGATGCTTGATATTATTTATTTTTTTAATGTTTTAAGACTTGTTTTATGACCTAACATGTGATCTATCCTTGAGAATCATCATGTGCTGAGGAAAAGAGTATGTGTGAAATGTTCTGTAAATATCTGTTAAATCTGTTTGGTCTATAGTGCAGATTAAGTCTGATGTTTATTGACTTTCTGTCTAGAAGACTTATCCAATGCTGAATGTGGAGTGTTGAAGTCTCTAGCCATTAGTGTACTGGGGCCTCTTTCTTTAGCTCTAATCATATTTGCTGTATATATCTGTGTGTTTTTATGTTGGATGCACATATATTTAAAATTGTTATATCCTCTTGTTGAATTATCCTCTTTATCATTATATAGTGACCTTCTTTGTGTCGTCTTATAGTTTTTGTATTGAGATTCATTTTGACTGATGTAAGTATAGCTACTCCTGCTCTTTTTTGATTTCTGTTGGCATGGAATACCTTATTCCATCCCTTTATTTTCAGTCTATGTGTGTCTTTATAGAAGTCTGTTTCTTACAGGCAACAGATCAAGGGGTCTTATGTTTTTATCCATTCAGGCACTCTGTATGTTTTGATTGGAGAGTTTAGTCCCTTTATATTCAATGTTATTACTGATAAGTAAGGATTTACTCCTGCCATTTTGTTGTTTTCTGGTTGTTTTGTTGTCTTTTCTTTCTTCTTTCTTTCCTTCTTGTCTTCTTTTAGTGAAGGTGATTTTCTCTGGTGACATGATTTAGTTTCTTGTTTTGTATATTTTGTGCATGCATTGTATGTATTTTGGTTTGAGGTTACCATGAGGCTTGCAAATACTATATTATTATCCCTAATTTTAAGCTGATAACAACTTAACACTGTTTGCATAAACAAATAAAGAAGCAAAATGAAAACTAATAAAAAACTCTAGGCCTTAACTTCATCCCCCCACTGTTTTTTTTTTTTTTTTTTTTTTGAGATGGAGTCTCACTCTGTTGCCCAGGCTGGAGTGCAGTGGCAGGATCTCAGCTTACTGCAAGCTCTGCCTCCTGGGATCATGCCATTCTCCTGCCTCAGCCTCCCGAGTAGCTGAGACTACAGGCATCCGCCACCACACCTGGCTAATTTTTTGTACTTTTAGTAGAGACAGGGTTTCACCATGTTAGTCAGGATGGTCTCAATCTCCTCACCTCCTGATCCACCTGCCTCAGCCTCCCAAAGTGCTGGGATTACAGGTGTGAGCCACTGTGCCTTGCCCATCCCCCCCTTTTTAATTTTTTGTTTCTATTTATATCTTATTGTACTGTCTATGTCTTGAAAAGTTGTTGTAGTTATTATTTTTGACTGGTTCATAGTTTAGTCTTTCTGCTTAGAATAAGAATAGTTTACATACCACAGTTACAATGTTATAGTACTCTGTTTTTCTGTGTACTTTCAGTGAGTTTTGTGCCTTCAGGTGATTACTTATTACTTATTAACTTCCTTTTCTTTCTGATTGAAGTACTCCGTTAGCATTTCTTGTAAGACAGCTCTAGTGTTGATGAAATCCTTCAGCTTTTGTTTATTTGGGAAAGTCTTTATTTCTCCTTCATGTTTGAAGGATATTTTTGTCAGTTATTATTGTAGGGTAAAAGTTTTTTTTTCCTTCAGCATTTAAATATGTTATGCCACTCTCTCCTGGCTTGTAACTTTTCCACTGAAAAGTCTGCTACCAGATATATTGGAAGTCCATTGTATGTTGTTTCTTTTCTCTTGCTGCTTTTAGGATCCTTTCTTCATCCTTGACCTTTGGGAATTTATTTATTAAATGACTTGTGATAATCTTCTTTGGGTTAAATCTACTTGCTATTCTGTAACCTTCTATAATCATCTTGTAATTGGATATTGATATCTTTCTCTAGGTTTGGGAAGTTCTCTGTTATCCCTTTGAATAAATTTTCTACCCGTCTCTTTCACTACCTTCTCTTTAAGGCCAACAACTCTTAGATTTGCCCTGTTGAGTCTATTTTCTAGATCCTGTAGGCATGCTTCATTGTTTTTTATTCTTTTTTCTTTTGTCTCCTCTGACTGCGTATTTCCAAACAGACTGTCTTCAAGTTCACTAGTTCTTTCTTCTGCTTGATCAATTCTGCTTTTGAGACTCAGATGCATTCTTCATTATGCCAATTGCATTTTTCAGCTCCAGAATGGCTGCTTGATTCTTTTCAATTATTTCATTCTCTTTGTTAAATTTATCTGATAGAATTCTGAATTCCTTCTCTGTGTTCTCTTGAATTTCTTTGAGATTCCTCAAAACAGATATTTTGAATTCTCTATCCGAAAGGTCATATATCTCTGTTTCTTCAGGATTGGTCCTTGGTGGCTTATTTAGTTCATTTGGTGAGGTCC
Organism: Pongo pygmaeus; assembly: GCF_028885625.2. Classification (NCBI taxonomy): domain Eukaryota; kingdom Metazoa; phylum Chordata; class Mammalia; order Primates; family Hominidae; genus Pongo; species Pongo pygmaeus. Next base: position 153,572,455 of record NC_072378.2, on the reverse strand, counting down.
TTTTTTCCTACAACTATCAACAATGTCTTGATAGTTGTAGATGTTTGTCTGTGTCTGGGCATTAAAGAGTTAAGTATTTATTGTAGTCGTCACTGCCTCAGCTCCTTTGTACCCATCCTTCTCAGGATAACTTTGCAGATAGGACTTGGGTGTTGTGATGTTAGCTGTGTCTGCTTTAGGGGGCACCCCAAGCCCAGTAATGCTGTGGTTCTTGCAGACTTGTACAGGTACTGCCTTGATGGTCCTGGGCTCTTTAGTTAGCAGGTGATGAATCCTGCCAGGACTGGGTGCTTCCCTTCAAGGCAGCATGTTCCCTTCTGGCCCAGGGTGTGTCTAGGAGTGTCGTCCAGAAGCTAGGGCCTTAAAAGAGCACCTCCTGACTCCGATTATTGCCATATCCTGTTTGGCTGAGCATCCAAGATGCAAGACAAAGTCTTCCCCACTCTTCCCTCTCCTCTCCTCAAGTGGAAAGAAAGTATCTATTTTGGAACCACAAGCTGTGCAGCCTGTAGTTAGAAGAGGGGAATAACAGCATTCCAGTAGCTGGTAGCTGCCCTGGCTGGTGTCTTGATAGGTCACATGCCCCCAAGTCTACTATCTCTGCACCCAGTTCAGCACTAGGACTGCTGTAAAAGTTGTAGTCCTTGTAGCTTAGACTGCCTTCCAAGTTCATTAGGGCCCTAGGGTACTTTAGCCCACAGTGGCAAGGTTTGAGGGAACTCAAGTTCCAACCTCTGGGAGTAGTGATTCCCCTCCAGCTAGGGCTAATATAAACACTCCCTCTGTGAGAGGGCATCAACTGAATTTGGTCCAGTTTTCCCTTCTGCCCTAACAGTACAGCACTGAGTTCAAAGCCTTAACAATTGTTGTGTTGTCCCTCCCTTAGTGCCTAGAGATGCTCTTCACACCTGGCCACTGCTGGGGGTAGGGAGGAGAGGGGGCAGTTTACATGGTGGTTCAAGTCTGTTTCTTTCTACCTCTTCAGTACCTCTTTCAGTGACATGATATTAAAACCAAGTACTGTGAGTATGCACCTGATTTTTAGTTCTTATGATTTGCTCTTCTTGTGTAGATAGTTGTTAATTGGTGTCCTTGGGAAGGGTGGGGTGGGCGGGAGGCACGGGGATCTCCCATCTTGCTCCACCTTCTCAATGCCATCTTTATTCACTCTCCAACAAATTTTTACCTGGAGTAGAACACAGATGTTTTGAAAAGGTTGACTGATTATATGATTGTATCTTTTGTATAGATATCAGCTAGTTTAAGACAGAATATATAGAATGTAGCTTTGGAAAGCATAGATAATGTTTGCTCTCATACGCTTAATATCTGGAGAGATGGCCAAATAAAGCTGTTCTTCAATATACAGGTATTATGAAGTACAAAAGAGAGATCACAGGTAACCTACATTGTTTTAGTTGTAAAAAAAAAATAACATATAGGGAATAGGAATAGCTCCTGTCTACAGCTCCCAGCGTGAGCAACGCAGAAGACGGGTGATTTCTGCATTTCCATCTGAGGTACCGGGTTCATCTCACTAGGGAGTGCCAGACAGTGGGCGCAGGTCAGTGGGTGCGCCCACCGTGCACGAGCCGAAGAAGGGCGAGGCATTGCCTCACTCGGGAAGCGCAAGGGGTCAGGGAGTTCTCTTTCCTAGTCAAAGAAAGGGGTGACAGACGGCACCTGGAAAATCGGGTCACACCCACCCCAATACAGCGCTTTTCCGACGGGCTTAAAAAGCGGCGCACCAGTAGATTATAGCCCGCACCTGGCTCAGAGGGTCCTACACCCACGGAGTCTCGCTGATTGCTAGCACAGCAGTCTGAGATCAAACTGCAAGGCGGCAGCGAGGCTGGGGGAGGGGCGCCCGCCATTGCCCAGGCTTGCTTAGGTAAACAAAGCAGCCAGGAAGCTCGAACTGGTTGGAGCCCACCACAGCTCAAGGAGGACTGCCTGCCTCTGTAGGCTCCACCTCTGGGGGCAGGGCACAGACAAACAAAAAGACAGCAGTAACCTCTGCAGACTTAAATGTCCCTGTCTGACAGCTTTGAGGAGAGCAGTGGTTCTCCCAGCACGCAGCTGGAGATCTGAGAACGGGCAGACTGCCTCCTCAAGTGGGTCCCTGACCCCTGACCCCCGAGCAGCCTAACTGGGAGGCACCCCCTAGCATGGGCAGACTGACACCTCACACGACCGGGTACTCCAACAGACCCGCAGCTGAGGGTCCTGTCTGTTAGAAGGAAAACTAACAAACAGAAAGGACATCCACACCAAAAACCCATCTGTACATCACCATCATCAAAGACCAAAAGTAGATAAAACCACAAAGATGGGGAAAAATCAGAGCAGAAAAACTGGAAACTCTAAAAAGCAGAGCGCCTCTCCTCATCCAGAGGAACGCAGTTCCTCACCAGCAACGGAACAAAGCTGGACTGAGAATGACTTTGACGAGCTGAGAGAAGAAGGCTTCAGGCGATCAAATTACTCCGAGCTACGGGAGGATATTCAAACCAAAGGCAAAGAAGTTGAAAACTTTGAAAAAAATTTAGAAGAATGTATAACTAGAATAACCAGAATAACCAATACAGAGAAGTGCTTAAAGGAGGTGATGGAGCTGAAAACCAAGCCTCGAGAACTACGTGAAGAATGCAGAAGCCTCAGGAGCCGATGCGATCAACTGGAAGAAAGGATATCAGTGATGGAAGATGAAATGAACGAAATGAAACGAGAAGGGAAGTTTAGAGAAAAAAGAATAAAAAGAAACGAGCAAAGCCTCCAAGAAATATGGGACTATGTGAAAAGACCAAATCTGCATCTGATTGGTGTACCTGAAAGTGACGGGGAGAATGGAATCAAGTTGGAAAACACTCTGCTGGATATTATCCAGGAGAACTTCCCCAATCTAGCAAGGCAGGCCAACATTCAGATTCAGGAAATACAGAGAACACCGCAAAGATACTCCTTTGAGAAGAGCAACTCCAAGACACTTAATTGTCAGATTCACCAAAGTTGAAATAAAGGGAAAAATGTTAAGGGCAGCCAGAGAGAAAGGTCGGGTTACCCTCAAAGGGAAGCCCATCAGACTAACAGCGGATCTCTCGGCAGAAACTCTACAAGCCAGAAGAGAGTGGGGGCCAATATTCAACATTCTTAAAGAAAAGAATTTTCAACCCAGAATTTCATATCCAGCCAAACTAAGCTTCATAACTGAAGGAGAAATAAAATACTTTACAGACAAGCAAATGCTGAGAGATTTTGTCACCACCAGGCCTGCCCTAAAAGAGCTCCTGAAGGAAGCGCTAAACATGGAAAGGAACAACCAGTGCCAGCTGCTGTAAAATCATGCCAAAATGTAAAGACCATCGAGACTAGGAAGAGACTGCATCAACTAATAAGCAAAATAACCAGCTGACATCATAATGACAGGATCAAATTCACACATAACAATATTAACTTTAAATGTAAATGGACTAAATGCTCCAATTAAAAGACACAGACTGGCAAATTGGATAGAGTCAAGACCCATCAGTGTGCTGTATTCAGGAAACCCATCTCACATGCAGAGACACACATAGGCTCAAAATAAAAGGATGGAGGAAGATCTACCAAGCAAATGGAAAGCAAAAAAAGGCAGGGGTTGCAATCCTAGTCTCTGATAAAACAGACTTTAAACCAATAAAGATCAAAAGAGACAAAGAAGGCCATTACATAATGGTAAGGGGATCAATTCAACAAGAAGAGCTAACTCTCCTAAATCTATATGCACCCAATACAGGAGCACCCAGATTCATAAAGCAAGTCCTGAGTGACCTACAAAGAGACTTAGACTCCCACACATTAATAATGGGAGACTTTAACACCCCACTGTCAACATTAGACAGATCAACGAGACAGAACGTCAACAAGGATACCCAGGAATTGAACTCAGCTCTGCACCAAGCGGACCTAATAGACATCTACAGAACTCTCCACCCCAAATCAACAGAATATACATTTTTTTCAGCACCACACCACACCTATTCCAAAATTGACCACATACTTGGAAGTAAGGCTCTCCTCAGCAAATGTAAAAGAACAGAAATTATAACAAACTATCTCTCAGATCACAGTGCAATCAAGCTAGAACTCAGGATTAAGAATCTCACTCAAAACCGCTCAACTACATGGAAACTGAACAACCTGCTCCTGAATGACTACTGGCTACATAACGAAATGAAGGCAGAAATAAAGATGTTCTTTGAAACCAACGAGAACCAAGACACAACATACCAGAATCTCTGGGATGCATTCAAAGCAGTGTGTAGAGGGAAATTTATAGCACTAAATGCCCACAAGAGAAAGCAGGAAAGATCCAAAATTGACACCCTAACATCACAATTAAAAGAACTAGAAAAGCAAGAGCAAACACATTCAAAAGCTAACAGAAGGCAAGAAATAACTAAAATCGGAGCAGAACTGAATGAAATAGAGACACAAAAAACCCTTCAAAAAATTAATGAATCCAGGAGCTGGTTTTTTGAAAGGATCAACAAAATTGATAGACCGCTAGCAAGACTAATAAAGAAAAAAAGAGAGAAGAATCAAATAGATGCAATAAAAAATGATAAAGGGGATATCACCACCAATCCCACAGAAATACAAACTACCATCAGAGAATACTACAAACACCTCTACACAAATAAACTAGAAAATCTAGAAGAAATGGATAAATTCCTCGACACATATACTCTCCCAAGACTAAACCAGGAAGAAGTTGAATCTCTGAATAAACCAATAACAGGAGCTGAAATTGTGGCAATAATCAACAGCTTACCAACCAAAAAGAGTCCAGGACCAGATGGATTCACAGCCGAATTCTACCAGAGGTACAAGGAGGAACTGGTACCATTCCTTCTGAAACTATTCCAATCAATAGAAAAAGAGGGAATCCTCCCTAACTCATTTTATGAGGCCAGCATCATCCTGATACCAAAGCCGGGCAGAGACACAACCAAAAAAGAGAATTTTAGACCAATATCCTTGATGAACATTGATGCAGAAATCCTCAATAAAATACTGGCAAACAGAATCCAGCAGCACATCAAAAAGCTTATCCACCATGATCAAGTGGGCTTCATCCCTGGGATGCAAGGCTGGTTCAATATACGCAAATCAATAAATGTAATCCAGCATATAAACAGAACCAAAGACAAAAACCACATGATTATCTCAATAGATGCAGAAAAGGCCTTTGACAAAATTCAACAACCCTTCATGCTAAAAACTCTCAATAAATTAGGTATTGATGGGACGTATCTCAAAATAATAAGAGCCATCTATGACAAACCCACAGCCAATATCATACTGAATGGGCAAAAACTGGAAGCATTCCCTTTGAAAACTGGCACAAGACAGGGATGCCCTCTCTCACCACTCCTATTCAACATAGTGTTGGAAGTTCTGGCCAGGGCAATTAGGCAGGAGAAGGAAATAAAGGGTATTCAGTTAGGAAAAGAGGAAGTCAAATTGTCCCTGTTTGCAGACGACATGATTGTATATCTAGAAAACCCCATTGTCTCAGCCCAAAATCTCCTTAAGCTGATAAGCAACTTCAGCAAAGTCTCAGGATACAAAATCAATGTACAAAAATCACAAGCATTCTTATATACCAACAACAGACAAACAGAGAGCCAAATCATGAGTGAACCCCCATTCACAATTGCTTCAAAGAGAATAAAATACCTAGGAATCCAACTTACAAGGGACGCGAAGGACCTCTTCAAGGAGAACTACAAACCACTGCTCAAGGAAATAAAAGAGGATACAAACAAATGGAAGAACATTCCATGCTTATGGGTAGGAAGAATCAATATCATGAAAATGGCCATACTACCCAAGGTAATTTACAGATTCAATGCCATGCCCATCAAGCTACCAATGACTTTCTTTACAAAATTGGAAAAAACTACTTTAAAGTTCATATGGAACCAAAAAAGAGCCCGCATCACCAAGTCAATTCTAAGCCAAAAGAACAAAGCTGGAGGCATCACGCTACCTGAATTCAAACTATACTACAAGGCTACAGTAATCAAGACAGCATGGTACTGGTACCAAAACAGAGATATAGATCAATGGAACAGAACAGAGCCGTCAGAAATAATGCCGCATATCTACAACTATCTGATCTTTGACAAACCTGAGAAAAACAAGCAATGGGGAAAGGATTCACTATTCAATAAATGGTGCTGGGAAAACTGGCTAGCCATATGTAGAAAGCTGAAACTGGATCCCTTCCTTACACCTTATACAAAAAGTAATTCAAGATGGATTAAAGACTTAAACGTTAGACCTAAAACCATAAAAACCCTAGAAGAAAACCTAGGCATTACCATTCGGGACATAGGCATGGGCAAAGACTTCATGTCTAAAACACCAAAAGCAATGGCAACAAAAGCCAAAATTGACAAATGGGATCTAATTAAACTCAAGAGCTTCTGCACAGCAAAAGAAACTACCATCAGAGTGAACAGACAACCTACAAAATCGGAGAAAATTTTCGCAACCTACTCATCTGACAAAGGGCTGATATCCAGAATGTACAATGAACTCAAACAAATTTACAAGAAAAAAACAACCCCATCAAAAAGTGGGCGAAGGACATGAACAGACACTTCTCAAAAGAAGACATTTATGCAGCCAAAAAACACAAGAAAAAATGCTCACCATCACTAGCCATCAGAGAAATGCAAATCAAAACCACAATGAGATACCATCTCACACCAGTTAGAATGGCGATCATTAAAAAGTCAGGAAACAACAGGTGCTGGAGAGGATGTGGAGAAATAGGAACACTTTTACACTGTTGGTGGGACTGTAAACTAGTTGAACCATTGTGGAAGTCAGTGTGGCGATTCCTCAGGGATCTAGAACTAGAAATACCATTTGACCCAGCCATCCCATTACTGGGTATATACCCAAAGAACTATAGATCATGCTGCTATAAAGACACATGCACACATATGTTTATTGCGGCATTATTCACAATAGCAAAGACTTGGAACCAACCCAAATGTCCAACAATGATAGACTGGATTCAGAAAATGTGGCACATATACACCATGGAATACTATGCAGCCGTAAAAAATGATGAGTTCGTGTCCTTTGTAGGAACATGGAGGAAATTGGAAATCATCATTCTCAGTAAACTATCGCAAGAACAAAAAACCAAACACCACATATTCTCACTCATAGGTGGGAATTGAACAATGAGAACACATGGACACAGGAAGGGGAACATCACACTCTGGGGCCTGTTGTGGGGTGGGGGGAGGGGGGAGGGATAGCATTGGGAGATATACCTAATGCTAGATGACGAGTTAGTGGGTGCAGTGCACCAGCATGGCACATGTATACATATGTAACTAACCTGCACATTGCGCATATGTACCCTAAAACCTAAAGTATAATAATAATAAATAAATAAAATAAAAAATAAATAAAGTTGTTCCTGAAATGTTAAAAAAAAAATAACATATAGGTATGTTACATCAAACACAAACATAAATGGGATACATTTCATGTGTTTTAACTTCTTCTGGGGATATTTCCACATAGTATTAATCTCTTCATTCCTATTTAAGATATTTAAACATTGTCTTGTATTGAATTTCCACAGCTGTTATCCCTGTTTGTGTAAGTATCTTAAATCATTATATGAATAATAACAATTAGGAGAAACAGTCTCTGGAATACCCTTTTTCAAACGTTATTGTTTTTGTTTTGCATATTTTTTCACATTTTAAGTGGTTTTTCTTCTTTCTTCATTTTAACCTTGTCTTCTTTATGTGTATTGAAATATTGAGCATGTCTGCTCTCTGAAAAACAGTTTTATGAATCTCAAAATGAACATGTCACATAGATGAAAGTGCTGTCAGTATTTTCCTAAGTAAACACATTATGACTCTATATTAAACACAGAGTTTTTATTTTAGAATGGCACAGTGAACGTAATAGGGCCATTCTAAAGGTTCTTGTTGTCACCATGCAGTATTTCTGACAAAAGCTGCTCTAACTGTAATGCATTTTTGTCCCCATTAAGACGTTCACGCCAAGCTAATGCTGCTGTTCCAAAATAAAACAAAGCCTGAATAAGTCAGGTAAAAATTGGATTTTTAAAAGCATTACTTTGTCCATATTTGTCTTCCAGTCTTTCTAAAATTTCTAAGCAATTGAATGAATTTCCACTTCATTTTAACTGTACACATCTGGCCTCTGTTAGAGAACTTAAGTGCTCACCTGTACTAGAAAGATGCCTTCTCATTCTCCTTTTTTCACTCATTTAACATACATTTACTGAACTCACTGGTTCTCAAGGTTATTCATGATGCTTCTTATCACATGGCATTCTCAAAATACTAGCATCAAAATAATTTTTAAATGGTTGTTCTAGATGAAATACTGGGTTCAGAATTTCATAATGGGTTTTTAAATATCACTGCAAGGGTGATAGATTTACTGTGTATTTGGAATTCCAAAATACACAAACATTAGTAGGCACCGACATTTTAAGAAAAAAACTGCGATAAACCTTAGTAGAGATATTTCTCCTGATTAGATTATTTTTTTCCTCTCTGAGCAAAATAGAACAATGGCTCCAGCTCACAAAATATCAGTGCTTGGTTGGAACTTAATTGAAACTTATAATTATTTTTTCTTGTGTACCAAGAGTACTAAGATGAATGACCCAGCCTCTGCCCTCAAAGAGCTCAGAGCCTTGTAGGAAAAACCTACAAATGGCAAAACTCTAAGTCAGTAGGGAATTACAGGCCAAAGAAGATGGAGCAGTGCTGGGCACCTTCCCAAAGGACAGGAGGGTCTGCAAAGATTTTCTGGGGAAAGTGCCTCTGCCAGGTGCTGGTGAGACCAAAAAGGGTGAGACCGTTCGGGATGTCTGAGTCCAGTGAGAGAAGCCAGCTTGTACATAAATACAACTCAAAGTGGCAGGTGCACAGTACCATGTGTGAACACTGAGAGGGCCTATTTCTGCCCAAAGAGCAGGAGAGGGTGAAACACAGAACAGAAGTTCAACCAGCCCTTAATCTTTTCTCTCACTTGGGGCTTCACTAGGACACTCCGTGTCCTTCTGACTCTGGGAAACAGACTTCCCTACACACCAATCACAATGCCTAGTAGGTCAGACCTTCAGGGTCACAACTCAGTGTGGCCTGAGCCAGTGCTTCCCAGGTCTCAGTGTCTATATTACTCACCTGACCTGTAACTCTGTATTGGTTGATACTGTTAACATGCAGATCAGACACAGGAAGCCTCAGATGGGTCTTGAGATCCTCATTTCTAACAACCTCCCAGATGGTGGTTGCCCAGATGCCTGCCGTCTGATGGTCCAGGAACTACATTTTGAATAGCAAAGACCCAAATTTTGACTTATGTTAAAATTGTTATTTGGTAATTACCAAATAAATCTATCACCCTTGCATTGATATTTAAAAACCCATTATGAAATTCTGAAGAAATATCATCAGCTTTTTATTGTAAATATGGAAACAGAAGTTGGTCCAGGAGTAATACTAACATTAGGAACAATTGTTATAGTTGGGATTACAAATTATCGAGTGCTTTTCACTTGGCTCCTTGTTACAATTGTTAGTAGAAACTAGCAATAAATAGGGTTTCTTTTATTCCTTACAATTACTGAGTGAAGTAAATATTTTCCTATTTTGCAAACAAAGGCAGAGGTTAAGTGACTAATTCAATGCCACACAGCCAGTACAAGGCAGAACTTTGTGATTCAATTCCAGATCTCTCTTACTCCAGGGCCAATACCCCCTAAAGGGCATAGTCAAAAGAAGCAAATAGAAAGTTGATAGAAGTGCAGAATAATAAGAGTAAAAAATGTGATGACCTGTAGCATAGAAATGGCTTCACCTTCTGGGGACGAAAACTAGCAGCTGAGCTACACAAGGTGCCCCTGTCAAACCGCTCTGTCGAATAATGCTTTCAAATGCGACCAATAGATATACATGAGCCAAAACAAGGAGGCAGCTGGTGCTAATCTGATTCAGTACTTTAATAGGGAAAAGCACCGGAGCAACTATTTTATAGTCTTTTTATGTATTTATATATAACTATGTATATATAAATATTATGAACATGAAGAGAGAATTGCTGACTCGCCATCAAGTGACATTTCAGTGAAGATTATATATCAAGTAGGAAAAGAAATTACATGGATATATTCACTGATGGAGCCAGATTCTGACCACCCAAAGTAAGGACCAGAACCATATTCTTAACAATTATTCACTCTGAATGCACAAAGAATTTATTTCTTGAATTTCTGATCATTTTAATATAATCATAAAAATGGCGATTTTGAAAAAAAAAAATTCACTAACGAGTATACCATTCCAGGAGTAGTAGTAGTACTCCAGGACAACTCTTTTTAGATAAATGGGTCATGAACTAAGAAGTGACATTGAAAGCTTGCTCAGTTGCATAGATATATGCTGGCTTAGCTGAAGCAGGGTAGTTATCAGAAATTTTAAATTGAGAAGTGAGTTGCTTTTCCTCACAGGAAAAATTCATCACAACTAAGAATAACTATCTGTACTTGGCGAATTGATTCCTTGTCCACCCCAGTGCTAAAGTGGGCTTCACAAATTTGGCTTATTTAGCAGATAACTTTGTGGGGCCCCACACTGAATCAACAACTACATGGTAAAACTGGATGCTTTCAACAACCGTGACAAGACAGCAACGGTTATAATGAAGTTTGATTGTTGGATAACGAGTTGATTGTGGGTACTATGAGTCACTTTAGACTCAGTTCATTTACATGTGATAAAAAGTACGGTGTCAATGGTGAAATAATAAACCAAACCATTAGTCTTTCTTCCTCACTGACTAAGCCTTTGTGTAGAACCCTGAGATAGGAAGATCCCAGCCAATGGATACAAAAACTTTACATCCCACCATATAGGGGAAATGATCTCTCAGCAGGAAGATAATGATGAAAACCTTCAACGTCTGTAGCACTAAAACATTGAACCACACTAACTTTTTGGCAACATTATGAACAACTCTCCTCAGTGTTACCTTGAAAGAGCTACCACATACTGCACACTTACTGTAATTGCAAAGATTTGTTCCAAGTATTTATGTGTCAAATGCATTCGGCCCTTATAGCAGAATGGATGTACTTATGTGTTCTATTATTATCAATTATTATCTGCCAATGAGGAAACAAGGATAAGAATAGGTAAAGTCAGGGGTCCCCAACCCCTGGGCCACGGACAGGTATTGGTCTGTGGCCTGTTAGGAACTGGGATACATAGTAGGAAGTGAGCAGCAGGCCAGTGAGCTTTACTACCTGAGCTCTGCCTCCTGTCAAATCAGCAATGGCTTTAAATTCCCATAGGAGCATGAATCCTGTTGTGAACTGCACATGCGAGGGATCTAGGTTGCACACTCTTTATGAGAATGTAATGCCTGATGATCTGTTATTGTGTCCCAACACCCCCAGATGGGAGTGTCTAGTTGCAAGAAAACAAGCTCAAAGCTCCCACTGACTCTACATTATGGTGAGTTGCATAATTATTTCATTATATATTACAATGTAATAATAATAGAAATAAAGTGCACAATAAATGTAATGTGCTTGAATCATCCCAAAACCATCCCCCACCCCCATCCGTGGAAAAATTGTCTTCCATGAAACTGGTCCCTGGTGCCAAAAAAGTTGGGGACTGCTGGAGTAACTAACCAAAGGTCATCCAGTTGATAACAGAGGCAAGATTTGTACAGAGGCAGCCTGACTTTAGAGCTTGTTTATCCACCATATTGTAATACAGCTTGGGAGTGGTGATACAAGAAACTGCCCTGTTTATATTTGTAAGTTTAAGTCCTAAAAATTTGGCGACTTCAAGAGTGAGATGAGAACTAATTTTGATGTGTAGACTCATTTCTTTTCCAATTCAGCCTAATTTTCCAAAATTGATCTTACTGCAATGGCATCTTGACCATTAAGAAAGATGGAGGAGCATTCTTTTTCTTCCAAAGTTAAGAATATGAAGCTTTTATTTTTATATTTACATATAATATATATCAAAATACCCAGATGTTATGTGGATTTTAAAATAAAATATAACTTTACATTGCAGCAGGTCATTCAGACTTAATTTTTCCCTTCCTCTGTGAGAGATACTTTGGGAAAGGATGAGGAGCACCATTCAAACTTGACACTGTGCTTTAGGGCTGTAAGAATTGCATGTGAAACTTCCAAATCTCTGCCTTGGGAAAATAGATATTTTTAATAATCAGAGAAATCTGTCATATTCATCATCCTCAATAATTAATATTTATTTTGCATCTACAATAGAGAACACTGGGATTCCAGGAAAACACACACACACACACACACACGCACACACACACAGCCCTTCCTCTTAAGAGTTTTTCAATCCTATTGGAAAACAATATCTAAACAAAAGGGTGAAGAATAATATTAGTCAATGCGCAAAGATTGACAATATAATCTATAAGAATGTACAAATTGATAGAAATAGGGATTCATCATCTCACTCCCAGCTGTATTTTGAAGAGAGCAGCTAGGTTAGGCAGCCCATTTCAGGAATAGTAACCTCAGAACCAAGAGAGATTTTCTGTCTAATCATCTATGTAAACTTGAGGCCCCTTTAAATCAACCTCTTTCAAGGACTTGTTCACCAGTAACTTAAATACTCAAGAATGCTTGGCTTGAGGCTCTTCTTACAGGTGAATTAAGATCTTATCTGAGTATCAGTCAGACTTTCCATATATGGAATAAAGAGTCTTTCTATTGCTTCTATTTGTCAATCCATGTTCTAACCTTTGGGATCTTACAAGTGAATGCATATCCTCTTATCCTCTTCTACATGGCATCACCTCAGTGATTAGAAAATTATGATTCTGATTATCTTTCTCTTCTTTAGAGGAAACACCTTTGTTCTAAAAGTAGTGTTCTTATGAGACGCTCATGAGTTTTTGTTAACTCTCCTCCTTTTAGTCTTCTGAACATATTTCAATTTATTTCTTAAATTGTAGTGAGCAGAATTGAACATAACTGTTTAACCAGCCCAGAGAATATCTATTACATCTTGTTTTAGAAAACATATTTCTGTTAATGCATTCTAAATTGCCATTGACTATTTTAACATCACACTGTTGGTTAATGATGAATTTACTGGCCCGAATTTTTCATATGCTCTTTTTAAACCATGTTTCTCCCATCCTAGCCTTAACAGTGTTTTTAGACCCAAGTTCATATCCTTACATTTATCCTTTTTACATTGTATTTTGTTTTATTTGGCCCATTGTTCAACCTGTGAGATGGTTTTGATCATTGCACCTGACCCTGGGGAAGGGAAAGAAGTAACAGAGTAAAACTGTGGACAGCTAGAAGTTAGAGCAGAATTTCCCCTCATTTCTTGGAAGATATAACTAATGCATGACAATGAAAAACCTTCTCTGATTAGTACACTTTATTTATGTGTGTTCCTTATTAATAAATTTGCCTAAGCTTTGAGGGGAAAACCATTGTGCTGGGTCCATTAGTATTTATTCCATACCAGCTTTCCCTGTACCTCACTATAAGGACTAGATGAGTGTTTTTACAGGTGGCTGATAGGATGCCAGCTGTAAAACACTTTCCAGCCTTGCTCAGCTCAAAAAAAATCTGAAGTCCCAGTTTCTCCTGCCTTGTTCTTCTCCACCATGTGAAGTCAAATGGGTTTTTGACACTTCCTCCATAAGGAGGTAGGGATGACAAAAAAGAATTGACCTCCACATATTCAAAAATATTTGAGAGTTTCAGTCCATAGTTATGCTTCATTTTACATAATTTTTCATTTTTTTAGCTTATAACATTAAGAAAATGTATTTGGCTTAAAAAATTAGAATTGGTGAACTCAAGGAAAAAAAAAATAGTAGACAGATTTTTCCCTTCTGTATTTACTGATAAACCCACACCAATCCCCTCAGCACCAGTTTGCAGTGGTACACAGGAAGTAGAAGCAAATAGGGGTTCCAGGATGTGATCACAATACCTGAGGGCATGCAGCGATTTTCCATGCTTACTTATCATGGACAGGGATTTGGGAAGGACCTTCCTAGGCACTGTCACTAAGCAGCTCTCTGAGATAGTGCCTCTTCCACCTGCTCTGTGTGTCTAATTATTCAGATGCCCCAGCTATGTAGCAAAATATTATACCTCATTGCTTGCTGGGCGGTCCAGAAGTTTAGACTGGAAATACAGATAAGATGCTGAACTGCTGGTATTCAGAGACTTAGAGAATTCTCTATCAGTCTGAAAAATAGGAGTGATCTGTTCCAAATGGTATGGGAACTACACAAAGGAAATCAATGAGTAGGAATTTGTTTCCAGAAGGAAGATGATTATAGGACAACATACACAATTACTTCAGAAGAGCACAAATAAAGTGTTTGCCTATGATATTTTTTTAAGCCAGCTGAAAGACATAGAAGAGAGTGAAAGTCTTGCAAATCTTTTTATTTATTTATTTATTTATTTATTTATTTTATTTTTGAGATGAAGTCATGCACTGTTGCCCAGGCTGGAGTGCAGTGACGTGATCTCGGCTCACTGCAACCTCCACCCTCTGGGTTCAAGCGATTCTCCTGCCTCAGCCTCCAAGTAGCTGGGATTACAGGCTCCCGCCACCATGCCTGGCTAATTTTTGTATTTTTAGTAGAGACGGGGTTTCACCATGTATGGTCAGGCTGGTCTTGAACTCCTGACCTCAAGAGATCTGCTCACCTCAACCTCCCAAAGTGCAGGGATTTCAGGCGTGAGGCACCACGCCCAGCCTCAGTCTTGCAAATCTAACAAATAATATTTGAACCCCTCTACAGTGATTTCAAACCACAACAATCTCAGAGATTTCGTGAATAAATGGATATCCAAGATGGCATTTACCTCTAAATGTTTCAAAATTGAGTATTTAACAATGAGAAAATTAAGGTATTCAGTTCTCAATAAAGTTTTTGAGTCTTTCTGCAAATTTTCAGGATATAGACAAGAAATTCCTGCCTGGTATAAAGCTATATATATATATAAATAAAATGTGTGTGTGTATGTGTGTGAAAAAGAAAAGAAAATATAGATAAGTATAAAAGATAATAAAATAAATGGTCCCATACCCAAAACCCTATTTCTTTCTTTTCTTTTTTCTTTTCTTTTCTTTTTTTTTTCTCTCTCTCTCTCTCTTTCTTTCTCTTTTTTTTTTTGACAGGATCTTGCTTTGTCACCCAGGCTAGAGTACATGGTGCGATCCTAGGTCACTGCAGCCTCGAACACCTGGGTTCAAGCAATCCTCCTACCTCAGCTTCCCAAGTAGCAAGTACCTAGGACTACATATGTATGCCACCATGCCTGGCTAAGTTTTTTGTTTTCTGTAAAGATGGAGACTCACTGTGTTACCAGGCTGGTCTCAAACTGTTGGCCTCAAGTGGTCCTCCCAAAGGGCTGGAATTACAGATATGAGCCACTGTGCTCTGCCTCAATACCAAATTTATGTAACTATAAATATTTTGCTTTTTCTTCAGATCTTTTTTAAAGAAATGATTAAAGTTGAAATTCTTTCTTTTCCAATCACGCCCTGATCGTTATCCTCCCAAACACCCAGTAATGGATCCAGTCCATGCTCTGTAACTGCGTATGTTACACATATACTCCAGAAAAGATATATATTATTGTTTGTTTTGTATGCTTATGAAAATTATGTTGATACTGTATTTAATATTTTGCAGCATTTTTTAATTCAACATTGTTTTATGATTGCCTCAAGTTGATTCATATAGATCTAAGTTACTCATTTTAAGAGCTGTTTTATATATTAACGTATAACAATATCACCATTTTAAAATTCATTCCTGGAAAAATGAGAATATTGGTTGTGTCTTAGCTCAGGCTGCTATAGCAAAATGCCATAAGCTGGATAACTTAACAACAGAAATTTATTTCTCACAGTATTTCTCTAAAAGTTGAAAGTCTGAGATCAAGGTGCCAGTATGGTTGGGTCCTGGTGAGGGCCCTCTTTTAGGTTGCAGACTACTGACATCTCATTTTATCCTCACAGGGTGGAAAGAGAGCAGGAGAGTAATCTGGGGGTCCCTTTTTTAAAGGCACTAATCTCATCCATGAGGCCTCCGCCATCACTGTCTAATGACCCGTCCATAGACCCCACCTCTTAGTATCACCCTGAGATTAGATTTCAACATATGTGTTTGAGGAGGACACACACATTCAGTATTTAACATTCTGCTCCTGGCCCTCCAAAATTCATGTCTTCACATGCAGAATACATTATTTCCATCCCAGTAGCCTCAAAAGTCTTAACTTGTTCTAGCATTGGTTCTCAAGCCTAAAGTCCAAAGTCTTATCTAACTATCATCTAAATCAGATATGAGTGATTCCCAAGGTATCATTCATTCAGAGACAGAACTCCTCTCCAGCTATGAACATGTAAAACCAAATATTAGGTTGGTGCAAAAGTAATTGCGATTTTTGCCACTTTTAATGGCAAAAAACCACAATTACTTTTGCACCAACCTAATAAGTTATGTACTTCCAAACTATAGTAGTGGGATAGATGTAGAATAGATATTCCCGTTTCAGAAGCAAAGGAATAGGAAAGAAGAAAAGAGTGACAGCTTTTAAGTAAGTCCAGAACCTAGCAAGTCAAACTCCATATCTCAGGGCTGGAGAATAATCCTCTTGTGCTTGATGCTGTGCACTCCAGGCCCACTGGGGCAGAGGTCCCATTTTCCAGACCCAGTAGAGTTCAGATATTGCTCTGCACCTCTGCCAAACTGGGGTCTCAATCCCAGGGTTCTGCTGGGCAGGCACCAAACCTCCACAGCTCCTCCCAGTCCTGGCCCCATGCCTTTGATTGGAGGTAATCTAACTTGTTGAAAATCAGGGAATTCTTCCTCCACCCTTTGCAATATAGGATGAAGCCCTGATGATCTCTGAATCACTTTTTTGTGGCCATTCTTCCCTGGTCTTGAAGAATAGATCATGTTTGCAGCTGAAAAGTCTTATGGTCTTCCCTGTAAAATCCAAAAAATCTGACAACATTTCTTCATTCCTTCCCATTCAGTTCGAACTGGCAGTTTTCCTGCTGAGGTAGCTAATTCAGTCCATGCTTCACACCATACTAATCTCCTTATCAAATGGTGGCTTGGTAATACTCTTAGTGTTCTCTTTTAAACATGCTTTCTCATTTAGTGCAATATGGATTGGCTGAGAATTTTCCAAGCTCGTAAGTTCTAGTTTCTTGTTGTTTGATAAGTCCCTCTTCACATCATTTCTCTCTTCTCACATTTTACTAAACAGTCAGGAGGAACAAAGCCGTGCCTTCAATACTTTGCTGAGAAATATCCTCAGCTAAATAGCCAACTTCATTGCTCACAAGTCCCAACTTCCACAAAACACCAATAATATGAACACAATTCAGCCAAGTTGTTTGCCACTTAATAACAAGCATTGCCTGTTCTCCATTGCACAAGATGGAGAAAAGACAGTAAAATTTACAGTGTTAATGAGGATAATAACGTGTTTTTACTTCAGTCTGAGAATTCATCAAAATGGCCTTTACTATCCATATTTCTACAACATTCTGTCCATGATTACATATGTATTCTTTAAGAAGATGGAAGCTTTCTCTACAGCTCTTCTCTTCCCTTTCTGAGCCCTAACCAAATCATCTTTAAAAGTCCCTTCATGACAATCTTGGCTTCTTCTAGATGCACTTCACAACTCTTGGTTAGTTCCAAAGCTGCTTTCACATTTTTAGGTATTTGTTATAGCAGCACTCCACTTCTCAGTACCAATTTCTCTCTTAGTTTGGGCTGCTATAATAAAATACCATATGTAGGGTGGCTTATCAATAACAGACATTTATTTCTCACAGTTCTGGAGGCTGGGAAGTTCAAGATCAAGGTGATGGCCTATTTGGTGTCTGGTGAGGGCCTGCTGCCTGGTTGTAGATGACTATCTTCTTTCCATGTCCTCACATGGAGAGAAGAGGAACCAACTCTCTGACCTCTTCCTATAAGAGCACTAATCCCATTCATGAAGGCTCTGCTCTTGTGATCTAATTACCTCTGAAAGGCCCCACCTCCAAATATCATTACATTTGGGGTTACATTTCAACATATGAATTTGAGGGGGACATAAACATTCAGTCCATAACAGGTTGTTTCCAATTTAAGGTGTTAAATATACTGTAATTAGTGTCTTCATATACAGGTTTGAGTTTCTCCAGTGTATAAACATAAAAATGGAATTTGTCATAGGTTATATGTATTGTGAACTACATGTAGTCAATATTGTTCTTCAAAGTGATTTCTCAATGTATATTCCTACCATTAGTGTGAGGAGTTTTTAATTTACCCAGTACTCTTCCAAAATTGATATTGTATGACTTTTTAACAGTGGAAAATTTGGATGTGGAATACTTTTTTATCCACACTTCTCTGATTAATAGTTCTGAGCATCTATTCATTTAATTTGGAGTATTTATATTTTCCTCTTTTATGAACCACCTGCAAATTTGTTTGCCAATTTTTCTATTAGGTTTTTATGTTGTTAAATTGCAATCTGTTACTTATTATTATGGATAATATTCCTTTGTATCTTCCAGTATGATTCTCTATTTTTCTTTTATTTATGGTTTCCTTATTTGCTCAAAAGTTTTTAATAAATTAAACTATATAAAAAAAAGCTTTTCCTTTTGAGCTTGATCTTATAGTAAGAAATCCTTTTCTGCTCTGAAGCTATAGCCTACATTTTTATGACAGTTTTAGAATTTGTAACATCTATTTTTTTATTCATGTTTTGAGTTTATTTTTGCATGTATTATCACTTGGAGGTGTAATTTTTTATATGTAAGTGCAAATATCTCAACACCATTTTTGAGTAGTCTGTCATTCCTGAATGATAAAGATGCATACTCTAATTTAAGCCAGGATTGCATAAATGCCTGAAGGTTACTCAGCTCTCTGAGAGTTTTATTATTTTGATCTACATATCTGTTCCCATGCCATTGCCTAATTATTATGACTTCTATATTATTGATAGAACAAACACCCCCACTTATTTTTATTTTCAGGCATGTCTTCAGTCTTCCATGTAAGTTTCAGAATTCATTTGTTAAGTTCCATGAATGATTGAATTAAAATTTTTACTGCAATCACATTGAATTTATTTATTTATTTATTTATTTATTTTGAGAAGGAGTCTCGCTCTGTTGCCCAGGCTGGAGTGCAGTGACGCGATCTTGGCTCACTGCAAGCTCCTCCTCCCAGGTTCACGCCATTCTCCTGCCTCAGCCTCCCAAGTAGCTGGAACTACAGGCGCCCGCCACCACACCTGGCTAATTTTTTGTATTTTTAGTAGAGACGAGGTTCCACCATGTTAGCCAGGATGGTCTCGATCTCCTGACCTCGTGATCCACCCACCTCGGCCTCCCAAAGTGCTGGGATTACAGGTGTGAGCCACCATGCCTGGCCTTGAATTTATAAAATAATTTAGGACAATTAAGATTTTGGTCTTCTCACTTGAGAAAATAACCTAACTCTGTATTCAGGTCTTATTTTATGTTTTTTGATAAAGTTTTATAGTATTTCTATAGAGTTCTTATACAATTTTTGTTATAAGTATTACCAGTTACTATTTTGGTTTTGCTATTGATTTGAACTATGCCTTTACTTCTCTTATATATTCAAATTCATTATTGCTAGTGTATTAGAAGTATATGATATTTTAAAGCTTAAACTGGCATCCCTCTTGAACTGCCTCTAATACTTGTCTGCCGAATCTCTTGGAAGTTTTATGTTGATAACCATATCATTTGTAAAGTTTGTATTTTCTTTTCCAATTTGTATTTATTTTTTCTAATTTTGTTGCATTGGCTGCAAAATTAATAATTTTGAACGTTGGGTATATAGACTTTATTGTTTTCTTCTTATTGTTAATAGGAATGCTGTAAAATTCACCATTCTACAGATATTTGTGTACCTAGTATGTGCCAAGCATTGTTACAACAATGAACAAAACAGATGAAAGTGTCTACCTTCATCAAATGTATTGGCTGATTGGTTAGACAAACAAACAGGTAAAACTTGTAGTACGACTAGTGATTATACATTATATGGAGACGAGTTAAACAGGAAAGGGTAACAGGTCATACTGGGGATGGGGTGAGGAGTCCATTTTTAAATAAGATGGTCATGAAGGCTTCAAGGAGAATGTAACATTTCAGTGGATACTCGGAGTGAAACCGTAAGTGTGGAACAAGTGCAAAGGTCTTGACACGTAATTGTACCAAGCATGGCTGAGGAGCAGCAAGGAGGCCATTGTGACTGAAACAGAGAACAAGAGGCAGAGAAAAGGAGATACATTCAGGGGAGTAACAAAAAAGCAGACTGTAAGAACTTCACTATGAATAAGATGGTAAGCCACTGGAAGTTTTGGATTGGATTTGAATGGAAGAGTCTTTGCTGAAATTATCTGACTTAGGTTTGAAAGGCTCATACTGGCTTCTGTCTTGAGAATAGAATAAAATGGAATTGTAATAGGAGATAGGAGGTGGTAGAAACAGAAGATGGGTAGGGGATACCAGTTAAGAAGTCTCACATTTGCTGATCTGCTGATGTGACATCCAGATGAAATAGAGGAGTCAAGGATGAGTCCAGGATTTTTTGGTGTGAAAAATGAGAAGGATGAGGCTTCTCATTCAGTAAAATTGGAGAAACTGTGGGAAGAACACGTTTTTGGGAAAAGATAATGAGAGCAGATTAGAGCATGTTAAGTTTGAGAAAGCCAAGTGAAGATATTGAGTAGGTAGTTGGATATATGCATCCTGAATTCGGGAAAATTATCTTCACTGGGCATGTAAATTTGAGGATTTTGTGCAGAAAGCTGGTAGACCCAAAAAAGTCTCAATGAGTTCATCAAAGAAGTGATAGAGAAGAAAGACAGAACACTGTGGCCATTCAAAATTTGGAAGTGAGGAAGACGAACAGGAAACAAGAAAGTAGACTGCAAAGAAGTGATGAGAAAGCAGACATGTGAGTGTGGTGCCCAGGAGGCAAGAGAAGAAAGTATTTCAAAGAGGGTGGAGTTAAAATAGTCAGTTTGGACTACTATAGACAAAGTATCATAGTTGGGTAGCTTAAAAACAACGTAAATTTGATTTTCACAGTTTTGGTGGCTGAGAAGTATAAGATCAAGATGGTGGCCTATTTGGTGCCTGGTGAGGGCCTGCTTCCTGGTTGTAGAAGATTGTCTTTCTGTATCCTCACATGGTGGGGAAAAGCAATCCAGTTCCCTGGCCTCTTCTTATAAGGGCACTAATCCCATTCATGAGAGCTCAGCTATCATGAGCTAATTACCTCCCAAAGGCCCCAGCTTTTATTACCGTCGCAATTGGGGTTTGGACTTCAACAAAGATTTTGGAAGGGCAAATTCTGTCCATTGTAGTGTAAAATGCTGTTGGCACAGAAGGAGATGGCAAAATAACTCTTGGACTTAATAATATGGGGACACTGAGATGTTCTACAAAATCTGTTTCATTAGAGGATTAGGGCAGCCCACCCATTTTCGTAATTGATGTAGTCTTAAATTTCATTCTTGAGTGTATCTAAACAGAGAAACGTAGACTTTTATTTTAGCCGGTCATTAAGTTCAGCATCCTATTTTACCAATTTCAGTTCTTGTTTCTTATATTCTACCCCTTCCCTCTAATTTTGTTTTCTTCTGACTGAAGTAGGTTCCAGCAAATATTTGAGTAATCAACTCAGTGAGTTTATCAGAAATAATCTTCACTCTTGAATTTTTATTTAGCTGCATATAAAATTGTAGGATGATTATTATCCCTCAGCACTTGGAACACATAACTCCATTGCCCGCCATCTTCAGCATCTAATATTGCTCATGGAAAGTCCACTGTTGATCAAAGCATTACTTGTGTGTGGGTAATTCGGCTTTTGTCTTTTATCTTCTAGATGTGTTTTTACTATTTTGTTTATAAGTGTAGATTTATTTTTATTCATACTACTCAGCATGTGGTATATTCCTTTATGTGAGGCTTTGTTCTGTTTTGTTTTCTTCCAATTCTAGGGAGTTCTTGGCCAATTTTCCTTAAAATATTGTGACTTTCCTGACAATCCATTATTTCTCCCCTTATGAAGAAAATCTTGTTGGGTATATATTGGGGCCTTTCAATGTTACTGGTCTGCTTATCTCAATTCTTTTTTCATGTTTTAGCTTTTTATTGCTCTTTGCTGAATTCTGAGTATATTCCTTGGCACCATCTTTGGGATTGATTGGGAAAGAAATGATTATGTGTAAATCTTTTCATAGCTATTTGTGTTTGTTTTTACATTCGCATTATGTCTTTTCCTATTTCATATTTGCCAATTTTTGTTTTATAATTTATTTTATTTTATTATTTATTTTTAATTGACAATAATTGTACATATTCGTGGGGTACATAATGATGTTCCAGTACATAAAATGTAGAGTGATAAGGTCAGGGTCATTAGCATATTCATCATCTTAAACATTTATCATTACTTTTTGTTGGGAATTTTCAATATCCTCCTTCCAGCTATTTAAAACTATATATTATTGTTAACTTTAGTCATCCTACAGCGATGTAGAACACTATAACTTATTCCTCCTATCTAGCTGCCATTTTATATCCCTTAAAAAATGTATCCATATCCCTCCCTTACTCCTACCCTTCCCAGCCTCTGGTATGCTATGTCCTTCTTTTTACTTCTATGAAATCGATGTTTTTTAAACTTCTACTTATGAGTGAGAATATGTGGTATTTAACTTCTGTTCCTTGCTTATTTCACTTAATGTAATATCTTCCAGTTCCATCCATGTTGCTATGAATGACAGGGTTTCATTCTTTTCAGTGGCTAAATTAGTATTCCATGATATATATACACCGCATTTTCTTTATTCATTAATCTGGTTTTGGACACCTTGGCTGATTCCATATCTTGGGTATTGTGAACAGTGCTGCAATAAACATGGAGGTGCAAGTATCCAAAAGGCATCCAAATTGGAAAAGGGGAAGTCAGATATGTTTTATAATTTATTGTTCTCCCATTTAAATTGTATTCTTTCCTTTATCACATTGTTTATCTTAAATATATGTTTGTTAAACTAATTTTAGGTGATTCTGTTATTAGCATTTGATCAGGAATATATTAATCTCCTAATTGTTGAGTTGGTTGTCTGTTTTCTGGTGTTAATATGGATTTTTGCTTTCAGGTAACACATTGAGTGAGAGATGTATTTCTTACTGTCACTTGCTCTTCATAATGTAATGCTTTTCATTTGTTTCCACTAATCCCTTAAGACCCTTAGTCTTGAAGCAGCTCTTTTATCAGTATCTCAGGATTCCCTGCCATCTGCCAGTGATTTTGGAAAATTCCCTGACCCAGTCACTGAACAAATAAGCTGATTGGCTGAAGTCTAATCTGGATGGCTTTCTCTGCATCCTACCCTTTCTGTAGCTAGGCATTACTGAATAGTAGAAATTATTTTTTCAGTACCTTTTTATGAATGGCACAATCACAGCCCCTGATTTTATGCAGGCAACCTGGAATCAGACTCCCACTCTTCTTAGGGGAGCATCTGACACCTCACTGGAGTGTGGGACCTTTGTCCGCTTCTGTTTCAGTATCTGAATTGCAGAATTACTGTGGTTGTAGACCCCATTTACCTACGACTGTGGTTTTCTGCTCTGTTTCTGGTCGAAAAATATGTTTGTCTGGTTTTCAAGAATACAGTATTTTTTAAAGTGTTTATCATTGTATTCAGAACTGAAAATATCATTTTAAAATAATGAGCTCATAATGCCAAAATAACCTGAAGCACTTTATAGTTTTAATAAGTACTGCTTTCAGCCACACATTTGACAATATATGTGTATGATTTACATACATTGCATATTTATGAAAAACATCATTCAGTAGATTGCATTACTTTTTCTAAGAGTTCATGCTAAATTTGATGTTACTCAAAGACAAAACTTTTTATTTTAATGCTCAATACAGTCTTAGATCAGGATTGGTCCTATAAATAGGTAGCAACTCATTTGGCCTTATTTGTAAGATCACAGATAGGACATTCTGTATCCCAATATTTATTTTATCTGTCATGATATATAAATTCCACCAGAGTAATTCCCCTGAATTTGGTGACTTTTATTTTCATCCAAGTCTCCGTTAAATAAAAATAAATTTGGGGGACAGAAGAAGAGAAGCTAATGCCTTTGCAACACTGACACCTAACAGAAAATAAGGCCTTTTGGTAATGTTATTAAGGTTAGGCCTCTGGAGGATGAGTCAAAAGTGCCAAAAAGGATATTGTGTTTCAAAGGAAGTGAGAGCGCGCCAAGAATAAACTGGATCTTCCTCATACTCTTATATAGTTAGAAACCATGGAACAATCATTTATAAAGCTCAATTTACCTTACTGTAAACATTAGTGGAAAAACGAGTTACATACACCCTCTATAATCACTGAATGGTGTCCATAAAAAAGGCAGATTTAATCATTGTTGAGTAAAGAAGGGAGTTAAAAATACATTTTCAAACCTTATCATATTTACTTTACCAACAATCTTGATTACGTGGCAACTTTGTTGCCATAATTTTATGCAGCAGATCAAGGTAGACGTTCCTCCCCAAAGTTTTTAGTATATTCTTCTAAAAAGTTTTCCTGAGAATTTTTAATTTGACATCTCAAGCTTTCTTATTTTACCTTTTCTTAAATTACCTCCCTCCTCCCTTAGTGAAATGAGCCTTCCTTCAGTATAGGCAATTTATCCTTATTGCTTTTTTCATACCCAGTTTTTTTTTCTCTCTTTCAGCCAACTGGGTCCTGAAGTAGCTGCAATGCGAAAAAGGCAGCAGTCCCAAAATGAAGGAACACCTGCCGTGTCTCAAGCACCTGGAAACCAGAGGCCCAACAACACCTGTTGCTTTTGTTGGTGCTGTTGTTGCAGCTGCTCCTGGTATGTCATGTTACCTGTAGGATGCCACACCCAGGCTTGGCAGGCACTAGCGTGAACATGCATGCCAAATCTCAGAACTGTAGAAACTGCTCAACATGTCTTTTTTTGTTCTTTCTTTGCAAGTAGGACTTATTGAAGACTATCATTGGTTTCATGCAAATACTTTCACAAACAAAATATATAATATTTCCCCAAAATCTACATTTAAATTGATAATAAGGTAAAAAAAAATGAAGAGGTGTTTTATATCATGTTTTTCTCCATCCATGCTTCTTAAAGATATGGGTAAAAATAAGATTTTAGTTACATTTGTATTTATCAATAAGCAATATTCTCCAATGTTACAGTCAAGAACATTAAAATAACATCTAGTAATATTGCATGTAGTATTGAATGTGTTTTTTTTTTTAGTTCTCTGCTGCTACTTGATAGGGTGTTGAGCATTCAGCTGTATGACCAGATAACTGTAAGTCAGGGTAACAACCTCTGCCCAGAATTCCTGCCAATAAGGACAGAGAGAAGAGTCATTGACTCACAGCTACCTATCTAAAAGGTCAGTGGCTGTGCTTGGAATGAAGTCCAACTCAGTTCATTGAAAAATCCTGAAATTAGAGCCAGAGAACCTGCTTCCCATTGTAGTGTTATCACTGGCAGGCTCTGGGACATCATGCAAACTCATAATTTCTTTGTCCTTTGATTTCCTCATTGGCAAAATGATGAAGAGTTAGACAAGCTAATTCCCAAGGTGCCATCTAGTGCTAAACGTCCATGATCCAGGGAACTCAGAGAACCTGCTCGAGTTCCGGATTCATAAAGTGCCTAACATTTATGCAGATGAGATTCCTCAAGGGGATGCTGGACTTCATGGAACTTTCCTTTGAACCATACATTTTGGGGTCTTTTAACATCCAGTTTACAAGTGGATCTTCTAGCCCAGCAATGGTCTTCTGGGTCTCCCCAGACTAATTCAGAACCTAGAGAAAGGCCCATATGTTGGAGTCATCTCTCTGTGTATTATGTCTACAGTTTCCCAACATATATCGAGGTTTCTTTTTTGATATGGCAAAACGTTGTATCATTGTGGCCAAAAGAAGGTAAAGAGGGCTGTACTAGAGTGGTACCCTTGGTGATGAACAAGCTCCATCCACTCTAGAAAACTCCAGTTTCAGAAAAACATCAGACATTGTAGTAATCTGGAAAGCTTAAGTAGTTTTTATAGATATCAATATTGCTTCCCAGATGATGATTCTTTGTTACAGAAAGTCATACTGTATTAGTCCATTTTTATGCTGCTATAAAGAAGTACCTGAGACTGGGTAATTTGTAAAGAAAAAGAGGTTTAATGGACTCACAGTTCCACAGGGCTGGGGAGGCCTCACAATCATGGCAGAAGGTAAAGGAGGAGCAAAGGCATGTCTTACATGGTGTCAGGCAAGAGCGCATGTGCAGGGGAACTGCCCTTTATAAAACCATCAGATCTCGTGAGATTTATTCACTGTCATGAGGATAGCGTGGGAAAAAACCATCCCCATGATTCAATTACCTCCCACCGCATCCTTCCCATGACACATGGGGATTATGAGAGCTACAATTCAAATGAGATTTGGGTGGGGACACGGCCAAACCATATCATATACATAATTTGTTTTCTTTGATTATTAAGCCTTAATAATTTAAGATGGAGGAAACAGAGTTTGAGATGAAGTAAATATTTCAATCATAGTTGTGTAATCTTTTTCTGTGTCATGCCTAAAGAGATTATCTAGCTCTGGTCTTAATCTGTGAAGTACCATGTAGTGACTTACTAGAGTGGTTCTGAAGTCAGACTGCCAGGGTTCAAATCTTATCCTCACCCATCTCTATCTGCGTGACCTTCAGCAAGTTAGTTAAATGCCAGTAATAAAAATCCCTGCCTTGTAAGGTCATTGTAAAATTAAATGAGATAAAATACATAACAAGCCAAGAGCAGTGTCTGACACACAGTAAGCATTTAATAAGAGTTAGCTCTCTGGGCTATGGAACACTTCATATTGGAAAATAAAGATCACTTTAAAGAGGAACTGGCTTGAAATACTGTTTTAAAAAAAGATTAGTTTGTAGCTATAACACGAAAATTATCTTGGAAAAGAAAGCTATTTTATTTTAAATTCTGTATAAAACATCACCAATATATTGTTACACAAGGTTGAGGAATAGACTTCTAGTGCTCATTTGCACTATACCAGGTTCCTGTAATCGGTATATGATTTTCTTTAGCTGCCAAAACTTATTTCTGAGTTGCTTTGGGATTAAAACAGCAGAACAGATAGAATACTGAAGTTTCTTTGTGCTATATGTATTAGCTGCCATATAGATATTTAGTGAGATTTGCTTTTATCAATTTTTAAAGGACACATAAATAACAAAACATTTAACATTAGCACATGAGCAAGAGATTATTGCAGTACACAGACAATAGATGGAGAACAAAACAGCTTTTGGAAGCTGCATCAACTCTCTACACCTCTAGAGTAGATCCCCAAACATTGGGTACATTGGCTGCATGCTCTGTTAGCTCTAGACTAGCAATGCCCTTGTCAGGAACTGCATTTGTTGTCAATGAACATTGGATGCCTGAGTCTAGGCCATAAAATATAGTCTATAAATTTACAAGTCCTTCTATATATGATAAATGATAGAAAATTTCTAATTATTATAAACCACTTGATTATTTATTTATTTATTTATTTATTTGTATTTGAGACAAAATCTGCTCTGTCATGCAGGCTTGATTGCAGTGGCACAGTCACAGCTCACTGTAAGCTCCAACTCCTGGGCTCAAGTGATCCTCCCTCCTCAGCCTCCCCAGTAGTTGGGACTGCAGGTGCATGCCACCACACCTGGCTGATTTTTTTTTTTTTTTTTTTTAGTGGAGTCAGCGTCTTGCTATGTTGCTTGGGCTGGTCTTGTACTCGCGGGCTCAAGCAATCCTAAAATGCCTCAGCCTCTCAAAGTGCTGAGATTTACAGCCATGAGCCACTGTGCCTGGCCACTTAATTTTTTTAAAAAGATAAAAGTTAAAGTTCTTTGAACTATGGATTTTAATTATGACTATATTGTCTTACTGCAAATGAAAATGTCCTTTACCCATATGTTTTTAAAATATCATTATTTTTATACTTCAAGTTTATAAAAGAAAATTGTAAAGGCCTTCTGGAGTAAAAAGAAAAAGAAATAAATGTTCTTCAGATTTTCCAGGCTAGGTCAAAGGAGCAGAACAAAAAGAAACACTAAAAATGTAATTTAGGGGCTAAAAAAAAAAAGTTAGAAATCAAAATATGAAGTAACTGTCATTCGTGAATGGGACCAGTTGTCATGTGGCTGAATTTACTTCCTTTTAAGGAAATAGAGTGGTAGGAAAATAAATTTCTATATCTAGTAATAAATATAAATACCTCACCCTAAGCTTCATGTTATGGGTTTTTTAACAGTGTAATATTTCCCTCAAATTTGCACTTCTCATTCATATTTCATTGTCAGCTCTTCTCTCATTTTTAAATTGATTCCTGTCTTTATAACATTACCACCACATTTTTTGCGAGGAGGATACAGAGAGTGAGTACATAACTGCTGAATGTTTCCATAGTTTCTTTCAAAATTCTAAACTGTTCAGACAGGCTTCATAGTAATTTAAGTTGGTCCATTTGCTATCTCTGTCATAGAGGCACTTTCTCCCCCCACGTCAGTCTCTCTCCTTATCTCCCTTTTCTCCTCATAGCCCTTGCAATTAAAGAAGAGAAAACAGGAGGAAGCGGTTTAGAACCATTGACATCCTTAAATACACAAGCAATGGATGCCCAAATCCAGGGCATAAAATGAACACTCTATAAACATGCAAGACCTTCTATTCATGGGACTAAGCTAGGGTGAAGAGACCATTTTGTCAAGACCATTTGTCTACAGGTTCAAGGTTGACACTGGCAAGTGGAATGTCTGGTTTCTTCAGATAGTAACCTTCTTCCCTTTTCTTTATAAGAAAGAAAACTTTGAAAGATACTGAAGGCTCCTCTCAAACTGCCTTCAGTCAGGACAGCGTGAAGCAGTGAGGTTGTTCAGATGCTCACACGTGAGATAACACGTATAAAAGTGCAGGGCAGACTAGAAACTGCTGTGTGCTTACAAAAAGGAGGGGAATCAAAATGGCCATAGGAAAGGTAGAGCTTTCAAAGTTTATTATGAGCTTAAAGCTCATTTTCAAATCGTCCTACGAACTCCCTTGCAACATCATTCAGAGGTTGCATTAAAATAACCCATGCTACTTTTTCACATAAAATCTTCAGGTACTAATTCCTCTTTTAATACTGACGCTTCTGTGGGTGTCCCATCAAGCAAAACAGGGTTCCGTGTGTGTAAAAATTAGAACTTCAGAGACCTCAGCTACCATCTCTCCAAAATGTTTACGTTGCCCTCTGCTTAGCACATCATGGTGGTGAGATGACGGCTGTGGAGAGGAGAAGAATGAAGTATCACTGGCCGCAGCCCTGGCTCCAGCTTGCAGTTTTCAAGAGAATGGTTCTGTCTTTAGCTACTTTATAAATTAGACTTAGGTATAAGCTTTCATTTGGAAAAAAAAAAAAAGCAATGTTTGGAAAATGCTGTGTCTATTTTTACAGGTAAGGAAACTGATGGCTTGCTGATGTCAATAGACCCATTAGGGACCGAGGTGGGACTGAGATGCAAGCCTCTGAATGTCTAGTCCATTGTTTGGTCCACTTTAATGTGACACTTCCAAGCTTTTCATTTCCAGGTTTGATATGAGCCATTTCCAAACACAACTTTCTCAGTTGAATTCACAATCTCGTGCTCTCCCGGTATTGCCCACGAGATTTGGCCCACTGCACTGGACTCTTCTCAAGAGAGATTGGTCACAGATTGAATTTAGTAAATTAACTAGCCTTTTGAAAGCTAAAATTGTCTCTCTTTTGGATACATTAGTTCCCAGAGTTTCCAGACCATGGGATGGATCTCACTGAGTAAATGTTAAGTGCTTCATAAATATGCTTTGGGCTGCCCCTCCCTCCATTTCTAACAAGTACCATGGCCTCTATAATTCAAAACAGTGCAAAAATAATGTCCTATTTTATCCTCTGATGCTGTCACACTTTAGCTCTCTGCCAAAGGAAATACTAAGATGCATGCTTTAAAAGTCAAAGGATATTTTTTGAAAGGAAAAACAAAAATCCATGCCTGCACCATGGTAAAGAAACCACTCCCTGGAAATAAAACTCCTCACACAGGCAAGGTGAATCATTTCATCTGAGGCACCAGGGAATACATGGTTTCCTCTGTGCCTGTCACCCTCGGAGAGCTGATTCATCTCACATGGCAGAATATGTTATTCCTGCAGAATAACTCACACTGCACAAGATTTCCAGAGTACTTGTAAACAGACCATCATACATATCACTTACAAGGTAGCAATACAGAAGTCTCCAGTTTGGAAACTCCATCTTGCCATGGCATGGGTAAATTTCCTCAATGTTTTTATCAGTTATATCAACTTTACACAATCCAAAGACATCTATCAAAATGAACCCAAGTTTCTCAGGCCATATACACAAAACCAGAGTGGACAATAGGACTATGGACTGAATGAGAGTTAATGGTAGAAGGAGCCTCACTCTGGTGAAGAAGTCCAGAGTCCCAAGAAGCCAGGAGGAAGAAATTGTAGATAAAGAGGTGGCAGGTGCATTTGGTGACAGGGCTCTGCACGGTGAGGTCTGCTGACCCCAGATACCCCAGTCAGCTTCAAGGTTCAGACCCGGACAGAAAACTCAAATTTCAGCCAAAGCTGACTCACTCTACATGGCAATGTAGTGAGGACTATCTATGTCTGGATGGGCCAGGATGTACCAGAGCTTCAGGGATGACCTTGGTAATGGACTGGTGCTGTTCGTACCCATGGCCATGGCTCCCTCTGCCCTAGAGAAGGCTGAACACATGAAAGGTCAGAGTTTGACTCACCAAACCACTGAACCATTTTTTATATGCGTGATACTCCTGTCTGCCCCATGTTGTTGTTTTTTAGGTTAATACCTTCAGTAAAAATTATATTACATAGATCTTGTATTTGAATTCACAAAACTCCATATTGGTCATTGCTGCCAGGCATTTTTGTAAACAGATAACTGAAGTTTCATGCATTAAAATAGCAAAAAATAGGCCAGGTGTGGTGGCTTATGCCTGTAATCCCAGCCCTTTGGGAGGCCGAGGTGGGTGGATCATGAGGTCAGGAGTTCGAGACCAGCCTGACCAACATGGTGAAACCCCGTCTCTACTAAAAATACAAAAATTAGCCGGGTGTGGTGGCGTGCGCCTGTAATCCCAGCTACTCAGGAGGCGGAGGCAGGAGAATCGCTTGAACCCGGGGGGCTGAGGTTGCAGTGAGCCAAGATTGCGCCACTGTACTCTAGCCTGGGCGACAGAGAGACTCTGTCTCAAAAAAAAAAGTTAAAAAATGCATATTTTGGCTTAGATTATTTGGCCAGTATTAGTAGGTGTTTAACATTTGTTGAATGGGTGATGGATTTGGATTTGCCAATTGAGCCTACTTTATGAAATATAAAAACTTGTGTCATAGAAATTCTTTTCAAAAATTACAGGCACGTTCTCCCAGGCCACCAGATTTTTTTTTATGCACCATTTTTCTTGATGCTCCTGTGTGTGTGTGTGTGTGTGTCTGTGTGTGTGTGTGTGTTTTAAAGGTAGTAGTACTACTAACTAGTACAGAGGGGCATGAATTTGGGGAGGGAGCACTGAATCTGTTTAGCATGTCTGAGATATAAAGTCAAGAAGAACAAAATAGAAGACTAGGGAGATAGGCAATGACAAATAATCAAATATCTTTTCCACCTTATTAAGGAGTTTACACCTTTTTAGAGATGGGAAGCAATTGAAGAGTTTTAAGTAACGAGGGGACGAAATCCATTTTATATTTTAAGTATTCTCCTGAGGGAATGGAAAATGTATGGAAGAAAATACAAAAGTAAGGAGGATGTTAAGAGACTTTTATAATAGCCTTGGTGAGAGATGGTGGGGCCCAACAGAAAGAGACAATAAAAGGGATGGAGAGAAGTGCATATTCAAGAAAAAATTAGGATATACTGCCAAGAATTAGTGATAGACAAGAAAGAGAAGGATGACTCCGTATTGCTTGCATGAGTAGCTGGGTTGCTGGTGATCCCATCAAATGAGAGGACACTGCAATAGGAAGTTATTTAGGCCAAGGATACAAAGATAAGTTCAACTTGCTCTCATTGAGGTATCCAAGAGTTAGTTGTATAAATGAATTTGAAGCTTGCAGGGCAAGCATGGATGAAATATGACAATCTGGGACTCATCAGTTGCAAGAGATGAGAATGATTGGCCCTGGTGAGTATTCCAGGGTGAACACACCACATTTAAAGAACAATGGAGGAGTGAGAGAGTTGCAGACACAGTGGAGAAGAGGTGATGTGAGAAATGACATGCAAAACGCAGCAAGGGGGTCGGGCACAGTGGCCCACAACTGTAATCCTAGCACTTTGGGAGGACATGGCAGGAGGAAAGCTTGAATCCAGGAGTTTGAGACCAGCCTAGGCAACACAGTGAGTCCCCCTCTCTACAAAAAATGTTAAAAATTAGCCGAGTGTGGTAATACACGCCTGTAGTCCCAGCTACTCAGGAGAGTGTTGTAGGAGGATGGCTTGAGCCCAAGAGTTGAGGCTGCAGTGAGCCATGATCACATGACTGCACTCAAGCCTGAGTGAGACCCTGTCTCAGAAAAATAAAATAAAACACAGCAAGGGACTGTTACAGAAGCTAAGAGAATTGAGAGTTTCACAAAGGGAAGTCTGAGGTTGCAAATACACCAGGGAAGTCCAATACAATAAGAATCATAAAACATTTTGTGATTTGACCAACCAGAGGGGCTTCTTGGTGAACTTTGAGAGAACCAAGCTTCTCTGTAAGATGTACAACGAGGAAGAACTTGGAGAAAGAAAAGCTACCGACAGAGAAAATGAGTGAGCCCCTCTTTGAAGACTCTAAGACCCCATATGCTCTTCCTTCAGGGTGAAGGTTTGCTTTGAGAGAAGTTGGAGTTTCCTTCCTGACTCATTCAAAGCAAATTATTCATTTTCCAAGGCAATATGAAATTCAACCATTCCAAATCCAGGTCAATTTTATTAGCTACCTGGACAATATTTAACAACTTCCTCCAGAAAATTCCAATCAGTAATGCAAAAATGAGGTTGACTTCTTTGCTACCCTTATGTATAAAATTTCATAGTTGTGTTACACCTGATTAAATTAAGTATTAACCCTACTTTTGCTTCTCTCATTAAAAGTCTTCATTATTTCTTATGGGCCTAATCTACTGTCTTTCATGGTCTAGGTGTGGTAGACCTATTACAATCTGCCTGCTGTTTTGGGACATGATTCAAGAATTACTTGTTCTGTTTTTGTCAGATAAGACAATCAAATTCACTTTTTGTGAAAATGAAATTGATTTTATAATAATTATGCTGGACTGGGTGCTATAAATTATAGCATGTATAAATGCTATAAAGTCCATATCTTTGTTTCAGACATTAATATGTTATGTATTAATGTACATCTTTTTGCATGGGAACGTCTGTTCCTAAGTGAAACACAAATTTCTGTCACTGACACTTTGTGTATAAAGCAATATACTTTTTTTTTTTTTTGAGAGAGTCTCACTCTGTCACCCAGGCTGGAGTGCAGTGGTGCGATCTTGGCCCACTGCAACCTCTGCCTGCCAGGTTCAAGCAATTCTCTTGCCTCAGCCTCCCGAGTAGCTGGGACTACAGGCATGCACCACCACACCTGGCTTTTTTTTTTTTTTTTTGTATTTTTAGTGGAGACAGGGTTTCACCATGTTGGCCAGGCTAGTCTCAAACTCCTGACCTCAAGTGATCTGCCTGCCTCAGCCTCCCAGATTGCTGGGATTATAGGCGTGAGCCACCGCTCGCAGCCAAAGCAATATAGATTATTTAAAAGTACAGAGCCATTTAACTGCCAATTCCATAGTAATAGTGGAACAGTAACTTCATGTGTTTCATTCTAGAGGTAGTCTTGCCATATTTGACAATTACATACAAATTCTAATGGCATGTCTTCCTCGGAAAGCTGACTTTCAAGAGGCTGTATGGGATAAGGAAAGAC
Source organism: Pongo pygmaeus (assembly GCF_028885625.2). Lineage (NCBI taxonomy): Eukaryota > Metazoa > Chordata > Mammalia > Primates > Hominidae > Pongo > Pongo pygmaeus. The sequence continues at coordinate 153,538,157 of NC_072378.2, read as the reverse complement.
CAATGGCACTGGAATTTTACAGACCTGAGTACATTCCAGTTTTATCACATGTAACTATGAAACCTTTGGCAAGTTACTTACTACCTCTGAACCTCGGTTTCTTCCTCAGTAAAATGCGATTACTAATGTACACAAATCCCTGCGTAATCCTTTATTGATAGGTATTATTTCTGTCCCTTTACAAGTCTCAGGCCCGGAGGAATTTACCAGACTGTGTAGGATCTGGCTATTGCAGGCTTGGCAATGTTCTGTTTGCATGTTGTCAATTAAGGTAGGAGATGCTGTTTCTTCAGTCTGTATCACTTCGCCCTTCCCAACTCTCACATTAATCGGCACAGGTATACGTCAGAGCAGCCCTGGAGCATGCATTGCACAGCCACGGGACTCCCAGAGTATTGTAACTTTTATATAGCAGGGTTTTGTTTCTCTACAGATCAAGATTGTTGTCTTCCATGGTGTCTGTTCTCAAGGAAGCCCCACACATTCATCCCATACGTATTCACACACACACACTAACTGGAAAATGTGAGGGAAAGGATGAATGGGTAGATGAATGAGCAGTCCTGCCAGCTATCACATATATTTCTGAATATTCACTAACAGGGTTTTAACTTTTTCACTCTCCTTTTTATGATAGGGACGCAGCCTTCTAAAGTCAGAAGCTTGAGCTCCAACTGAACTAATGCACTTGACACAGATGATCACATGCCATTTTAATAACAGTCACACTGTTATTGCTCCTAACTAAATAGAAGTCCATTTGGCCTTTTCACATCTAAGATATTTGCTTTCCCACTAAGGCATTCACTTAGTTATAAATTATAGGTAAAATTACAGTGGGTTGAAGGAATAGCTTAAAATAGGATTTTAATCAACGTGAGAACTGAGGTAGAGAAGATTCTGATGATTGGCATGTATTTTTTATTTTTATTTATTTATTTATTTATTTTGAGATGAAGTCTCACTCTGTAGCCCAAGTTGGAGTGCAGTGGTGCCATCTTGGCTCACTGCAACCTCCACCTCTAGGGCTCAAGTTATTCCTGTGCCTCAGCCTCCTGAGTAGCTGGGGCTGCAGGCATGCGCCACTATGCCTGGCTAATTTTTTGTATTTTAGTAGAGACAGGGTTTTGCCATGTTACCCAGGGTGGTCTCGAACTCCTGAGCTCAGGCGATCTGCCCACCTCGGCCTCCCAAAATGCTGGGATTACAGGCATGAGCCACCACGCCTGGCCTGGCGTGTTATGTAAAGTATATCTTTGTATTCACACCTGTAATTCTCTTAATTTTAAGGAAAAATAAAGAAACTCTGTTTATGCTAAATAAGAAGCTTTGGTCATCTAACTGAACATAAATGTACAGTGTAGATTTTGATTTTCACCATGTAATTACTTGTTAAATGAAGTTGGCATTCCAAATCAAATCAACGTGTCCATGAAGGAAATCCAGGGCTTGGGGTTTCAAAGGAAAATTTAATATAGATAAAAAGATTGATTTTTTGATACCTATCTTTTTGAACAGATGCGTATATAGAAAGAAATTGGCAACAGAGAGAGAGAGAATCAGAGAATGAAGAAATTTGTCTTCAATTTCTATGGGTCAAAAGAAGAAATGAATGTTCATGTACCACCCAAACAGAAATTGAAATAATGTGGAGAATCCATTCTCGGGATGGCTCTTTTAAAATATTGTAAATAAAAAATATTTCCTACCTGTTGGTAGTTAAAACCCTTTTCTAATTTATTTGTTCTAAGAATGTATGACCTAAGTTCTGTATTATCCCAGCATGAGACGGTGGAATGCAAAACGACTTCTTATCAGAAAGGATAATGACAATGTTAATAACAGTATGCCTGCCTGTTTTTAAGACTAAAGTATTCCCAAATCAAATTACTTTGGGCCGGGGTCTATTCAGAATATTTTGTAAATACCAAAAAGGAAAAATGGTTGCAGTTATGCAAACCTTCCAAGATTAAGTTTATCCTCTTCGACTTTGATTGTTACACTCACCAAAAAACTGAATGACTCCTTTTAGATTCCTTAGAAAGATATAATTATCAAAACTCCTTAAGAGAATGAATAGACTTTTTTTTTTCAAATAAGGATATTTACCCGCAGAAACTTTTTTTCACTTTTTCCTTTATTCTGACTTGGTTAAAATATTGTATTTATAAAGGTAACACAGCCATCTAGTGGACAGATATTTGATAGCTGATTATTTTACTTGAGTTTAAGTTCATGAAACAAAAGCTTAAGCCAAATGAAATACTTGTTTCATGACACACGGCACATGATTACAAAATGTGGAGTGAGCCTTTAGAGGGGCAACATGGGGTATTTTTAGGCAAGTGTTTTATAACATTTCCAGACACAAATTTCTAACCACTGTTCCCATCCCCGACACACTCCACTCAAAACCATACTCTATTATAAAAATGTAGAAATGAAAGAGGTGAAGTTCAAATCAGATTTAACATTGAGTTTCTATGTGTTTGAAATGTTGTATGTTATGTGGTTACCAGCCCATCTTCTGGTGTCTTTTTGGTTTGGGGTTTTAGTTTTTTTGGGGAGTGGGTAGTCTTTTATAAGCGAAACATCAGTTCTATTCTCCTTTCCTTGTTGTCCTCTCCCCACGTTATCTTTGCTAATGGAAGAAAGTCGTACTTCCTAGGATGGCCCTCCTCAGCCATAGCAACACCCTGTCTGCAGTTATTAACAGTGTTACTTTTGTCCTTCTTCTTTCACACTTTGCTGTCAAAACCTTCTATAACAACTCCTTTTTGTTCATCTCAAATTCCAGGGAATTAAGAAGTTACTCTTCATCAAATTCTACTGCAAACTCAGGCCTCTGGGCAACAGCTCCTATGGAGTGATAGCTGTGGGGTGATACCTTAGAGAGGGCATTTATACTCAATGCACTGGATTGTACTAGGAGGTTTATTTTTCCAAACCTTAAAGAAAAATCATTTGTGTAAACACTTGCAATACCACAATTAACTCTTCTACGTAAAGAGAAATGGCATTGCAGAGTGAAAATGAGCTTGAGACAGGAAGTCAGAAGATGGTAATTCCAATCCTAGTTCTAATAAGTTTGAGTTGTGGGTATTGTGTAAGTCAGCCCCAATAACTGTTTCCTTGTAAATAAAACAAGAATGACTAATAACAACTCCCCTGCTTACCTTCAAGGACTGTTGTGAGGAGGAAGTCACAAGGTAATGGATGAGGAAGTGTTGTGTAATAATGACAAAGGAGAAGTCTCTATTTACTCAGGTGGAAATAAAAAGCTCTTTGGTAAACTTGGAATTGGAATTTTAATATGCAACCAACTTGCCCTTCCATTCAACTAAGCATCTGTAATAATGGGCCTTTTTGTCACAAGCTTTTATTTTTTGTTTTACATCCTTGTGAAGTAGTTCATTGCCATTATCCCCATTATGAATGGTGAAAACAAAGCATGGAAAGCTTAAACCATCCTAAATGAGGTATATTCTACATTTGGAGTCCACCGCATCATTTTCTTGGATAACACATACTTTGCTGCCTGTTTTAATCTCCTGGTCCAGCCCTGCAACATCTGATATGTGCATTCTGTTCTACATTTGTATTGTGCCCCTGCATGATTTTATCCCCACTCTGAATGAGATCCCCTTTGTCCAGGTCTCCAACTGGCAAACAACTGCCCATTTTCAACCCAATTTAATCATTACCTCTTCTGTGAAGCCTTTCTCAATTCTCTTATGCAAAAGTACAGGTACCATCAAGGGTGTCTAAGAAACCCCATATGCACAATTCTGTCTGAGTTCTTATCACAATGCCATGTGATGTTTATTTACCCGTCTGAGCTCCTCAATAGCAGAGCCTTTGTCTTATTCATCTTTTATGTCCAACCCAGGGAACGTTGCATGAACCAGTGTTTCATACACATTACTAAAGTATTGCTAACTCCTGTAGTATTTACTGTGATATCTTGAATGCTGAAAATGAAATATTTAAAGAATAATCTACCAATTCATTTTCAGAGCCTGAAGGATGTTGATTTCATTTTTGTACCAGGAGCTTTGAGGTAGAAGCTGTTAAATAAAAAGAAAAGATTGATATCACAGTGTGAGACTATTTCAATATTGAATAGACTGCTTTTACCAGTGACAGTAGTTCTCTCTTGGAGCCTTGATGTCACACCGTATTAAATTTAGGCATCTTATTGATTCTTCAGTTTAATTTTTCTGTAAATATATGTGGTTTCCTGACCAGCGTCTATCCCAGAGTTACCATGGCTACTGGTAAGTTTTATCTTCTTCGCAACCATTTTAACAGTTTTTCTTAAGAACCAATTGTTTTCTTTACAATAGAAGAGTGTCTTCCAAAATAGACCCTGTGCATATCCATGATGACAGATCAGTAGATAAACTCTATAATTGGCAGCAGGTAATGTTTTTTCTCACTCCACTGTCCACACTCCCCTGTAAACAAACAGTCCACCCACACAGAGAGGGGGCACATTTTCTTAAGTTCTAAAATGTCACAAGTATTTTTCCTCCCTTTTCAAAATCACTATTTAGAAAATATCTAATGGGATTTTAAATGCTTATTTTAGTATATTTGTCCAAGGATATTGGCACTTTTCTTCCATAAAGTATTTAAGGTTTGATCAAGACCCCCACAGTGAGCACTGTGTATGTGTTTAGTTCTCTTTGTGGCTTTTATTGCTTAAAAAGTAGAAATGTTAGTTTTAAATGTTACATACATAAAAGTCAGTGGGGGAGTGTCTCTTCTTGGAGAGATATGGGCTAAAAAGAAAAAAAAAGACATGTAATCCCAGCACTTTGGGAGGCCAAAGTGGGTAGATCACAAGGTCAGGAGTTCAAGACCAGCCTGACCAACATGGCGAAACCCTGTCTCTACTAAAAATACAAAAATTAGCTGAGTGTGGTGGCGGGTGCCTGTAATCCCAGCTACTCAGGAAGCTGAGGCAGGAGAATCCCTTGAACCTGGGAGGCGGAGCTTGCAGTGAGCTGAGATCATGCCATTGCACTCCAGCCTGGGCAACAGAGCGAGACTCCGTCTTAAAAAAAGAAAAAAAAAAGTGTCTCTGTGGGACCCTCAAAACTGTTGATCTGGTATTTTCCTTTTAGGGCTTTCCTTAAACACATATAATATATATAAGATGGTCTAGAGCAAATATTTCCAGTGAATAAAAAAAAAAACGATGCACTACTTGGAGCAGGACAGAGTAGGACAGACATTAGTCAATATTAAGACAGACAAACTGTTAAGTATTAATCCCTTGCCTATTTTCTCCATTTCTCTTTAACTTAAAATGATACTTTCAGCAGTTCTTGATAACTGAAACCTTGAAACCCATTTTTTAAGACCAGTAGTAAAGGACAGTTAATAAAAAAGACAACTTGTCTGTTGCCGAAGTTCAATTTTTACAGGGCAAGTCTGTGGTCAATATTAGATCAAGAGCTGCACAGTGAACAGTTAAAACATTTACTGAATGTCTGTTGTAAGTAGTTTTAGTCCAAATGTGTGTCCATATTTTACCATCTGTAGAAATGAAAGATGTAAACTCAACCTAATATTTCATAATGATCGCTCTAATATGGTAGCATTTGGCATGTTTGTAAATATCACAGAAACAGAAGAGCCAGAATTCATGTTCAGAAACTCGCGATTCATGCCTGTAGACTCCAGATTTGTCACTCTACAGCAAAGGCACAACGGAGAAAAAATTTCTCAAAGATGTTTAAGGAAATGAAGTATACCTGCATCATGTGTACTGCCTTCTGTGGGACAGTGTGTGGAAATGTAATAAGAATAAACTCAAGGAGTTTATTATTTAAGCAGGGAATGAGAGCTCTTTTGCTAGTTGTGTTATAGTGCCTTAATATGTGTTTGCACACACACATATAAGCTCAGTAAAGGTTGGCAGAATGAGTATCAATTTCCTATTTTAAAAAGAGCTGAATAGAATTTACCAAAAAATTGTACATTTTATATATACAGGAAGTTTTACAGAATATTGTCAGCAGTGTATCCCCCCCTCATCCACTTTTCCCATCATTACTGGAAATACATCGAATTCCAGAGAAGAACTTTCTTACTCATTCATGAATCTCCTCAAAATACTTATCTGACCTATTTGTATAGTGACATAGAGGACTGAGGTTTCCTAGGCTATCTCAAACCTCAAACACACTCACAGCACTCACACGCAAATACCTCCAAAATTATGCGCTCTCTCTGAATTCCTCCCCAAAACTACATTAAGCTGAAGGCTTTGCTGTCTCTAACCCTGGGACTGCTGCCTCCTGCAGGGGTCTAGTCAATGTGCAGCAGGTCCAAGGGACCATCTGCTCTAGTTTCTGCTCCCCAGAATCTTTTTGGGCTACATTACCTTTCCCTCCATGGTTCTACACCAATAAACCTGCCCCTGTCCCTAGAAATGGGTAGAGGCAAACTCAATGTATTTCACTATGAAATCCTATGTTTTCTATGTCCTTTTCCTGACTACAGAATCCTTTTCAATTCCTGTTGGGTTCTCCTTTTTCCAGTAAGTCTGCTCTCTCAGGTCAGTTTTCCTATCTAGCCTCACTTTCCATTGTATGGGCCCGCTTGTCAGAAACTAATATTTCCCTTTGCTCCATTCTCTCCGTCCTCACGCTTGCACTTGAGAATGAAAGAATGAATTAAGGAGACATTGTCTTGATTTCTCTTATCAGACTTTCCAGATTGAGAATAACTACTTGTTGGGCACCTCTTCCTAAACACTTTCTTTCCATACCAACGATGTTTAGTGACCCTTCTTTGCATTCACATAGTAAGTGGTCTATGACCTCAGCGTCTATCAGCAGCCATGGTTCATAGTAGGCACTCAGAAATACAGGGTTTTTGAACAGGGTAGGCTTCCAATTCCAACTATACCACCTGTTTAGTGTTCAGTTTTGGGCCAGCCTCCCAGACGGGTCTGCACCTCACTTTGCTCATCTGTAAAATGGGGATAATAATATTAATAGTAAAAGAATGGTGCCCAGCACATAACAGGCACTAGAAAATCATCATTTCCATTGCCTCTTATTTTGAGTAAGTGAAAGAAGGAACAAATGAGAGATGTTATCTGAACTTCTTGTGCTCTCTGCCAGGCTCTTAAGCTCCTCGGCTTCTAGACAGAGGGATCAGTTGGCTAATTTGGGAGCTCAAATTTTCCCGAGCCACTGAGTTACTCTCCCTACCCTGCTTCTTAGTATCTCCCATGACTTCACCTGTTATTTCTAGTCTACACCTAGAATTTTCAGTGTTCCGCCCTAAAGCACTGCTCAGCTTTAGGGAGCAATTGTCACTGGACAATTCTTATTCTTATTCTTGTTCTGGGCTACTAAAACCTTCGGCATTATCCTCTGTCCTCTATGATGCTGTAGAATTCCCAAACCTATGCCACACAGACACATACTCCTCCCACCCAGTGCTCACCTGTTCCAAATGCTCAGTTACTGGTCTGTCCCTTTCAAGACCTTGGAGATTGATTTACTGGGGTGAAAGGGCAAAAACAAAGTCAAATATAAATCCGGTAGCTCGATTTTAGCAATTGAAGGAATGATATTATCAGTAACAATGTAAATTTAGCAAAATCTGTATTAGATTCTGACACATTGTATCTTCTTAGCTCCCAATCGGGGAAAATTAATGGAAAACAGACTATGAATAGAATTAGCCAAAAATCAAAATGACATTTTGTTTAAAGAGTAAGGTAATCATATGTGTGTGTATATACATACATGTATATACATAATATTAAAGCATTTAATCATGTATCTCAGAAATATTAAGTAATTCAGATTATGTAAGGATGAAGTCAGAATATTTAACAATATCCACTTTTGAGAGTCTGATTTACTTTATAATTTTATTTAAAAATTATTCTCTTCCCTTTGACATGGGCTTGCCCATCATTTATAAATGGTATTGCTCTTTTATACTTCAAATATTCTCACATAGTTGAATATAAGATCTCCTGTGAAATGTTTCTCCAGAAAAATTTATTCTTTTCTTCAACTGATTGAATTTCCCTTGACAAAATTAAATGTTCTGCTACATTACAGCCTCACTGTGAGGAATGAAGAAAGAGGGGAAAATGCGGGAAGACCCACACACACTACAAAAATGGAAAGTATCCAGGTCCTAGAGGAATGGTGAGTGTGAGAACCACATAGCTATTGTTTCTTGCATTTATATGCCATTTACATCAACTGCGTGCCTAAGTATTACCCCTTGCTTCATGGTACTCTTCAAAATGATTTTGGGAAGTGAATGTAAATTCAATCTGGAAGATCTCATTTTGTCATTGCTGTTGCTTTTCAGCAATTTTTCTATTAGCTATGTTAAGTTATTGGCTAAAACATGATCTAAATTTACTTTTCTCTTTAAAAAAAAAACAAAGATTGTCATATTAATTAGCACCCAAAATTGCCCTAATTCATTACTTCTCATTTCTGAGAATTTAAGTTTTTCTCTTTATAAGAGAAGTGTCTAAACACACACACAAATGATATGGAATGTCGAAGTGAGTGAGGAAGGGCACCCAGCGACTCCTGGTTCCTTTTCCACCAGAGCAGACTCTCCCCACGTGCTTCCTCCCAAACAAGAGGTACCTATGGACTAAAATCAAAATACAAATAGTCCAGTCATATAATTGTAAGTGCTTTCTTTTTCTGCTTTTTATGAGAAGGTTTTAATAATGATGCTTCATGGTAATTTTTAAGCTTTTTAAAATTAAAAATTGTTTTAAGTGAATGAGGAAGTGCAGAGATTATGGAACAGTAACAATCTATTTGAAATACCTGGTTAAAAAGGTAAATATATATATATTTACCTTTATATATGTATTTACCTTTTTATGTGTATATGTATTTACTATATATATATATATATATATATATATATAAACATACTTCTTTGGCCAAATGTCTTTTAGGTTGGAAATTATTAAGTAAATCATTGAATAGGAAAAGATCAGAATCATTTTAACCATAAGACTCTCCAAGCTTCTGTCTTCTACTTCTTTAATGTATAAGCAAGTGGATTAATTACTAGTGGTTTCTGCAGTCACCTAGTCACTAAAAGATCTGTATATAGTTTTAAATTCCCCAATGTCAGTGTCATTATAGAAGCCCTTTGCTTCCAATTATGATAACTCCATTCATGACTAACAATTCGTACATAAATTTTCATAGAAAAAACCTTTTTTTTTTAGAGGCGGGATCTCACTTTGTTGCCTAGCCAGGAGTGCAGTGGGATGATAATAGCTCACTGTAACCTGAAGCTCCTGTCTCAAGTGATTCTCCTGCCTCAACTCCCAAATAGCTGGGACTTACAGGCACATGCCACCACACCCAGCTAATATAAAATTTTTTTTTTTTTTTTTGCAGAGACAGGCTCTTGCTATGTTTCCCAGGCTGACCTCAAACTCCTGGACTCAAGAGATTCTCCCACCTCAGCCTCCCAAAGCGCTGGGATTATAGGCATGAACCACCATGCCCAGCAGAAAAATTATTAAAGTTTAGGAAAATATGTGACAAGTACACACAGTGTATTCTTATTTTAAATCAAGTGACAAATAAAAAAAATGGCCACCAGAGATGAGAAAAAAAAAACTGTATCTTATGGCTGGAAAATTGAAATCCTGATTAGAGGCAAAGAAAAAATTCATGTTGTCCTTAGTCACTTACAGACAGTTTCTGTCAACTTGCAACATATTGTTAAAGTTTGAACATTTCCAAGCTTCATTAGGAATGTACGATGACTGCATGCATATTATGTATAGGTCCCTTGCTATTTGAATGCTTGTCTCCCTACATGCCTCTTATGCCTGCGTGAATTTTTGTCAAAACCCTGAAATAACTGATGTAGTCCTGACAGATATTTGCCAGATCAGGCTGGACTGAGTGGCAAAATACTGACCACTAGATGGCAGCAAATTGATAGAATTTCTATCTGCGCCTCTCCTTACCTAGTCTAGCATTCACTGGTCACAAAGTTCCCTTTGATCACGGTCCCGTTCTGTCTCTGCAGCCAAAACCCCACTGCAGAGGAAGTCTTGTCCTGGTCTCAAAATTTTGACAAGATGATGAAGGCCCCAGCAGGAAGAAACCTTTTCAGAGAGTTCCTCCGAACAGAATACAGCGAAGAGAACCTACTTTTCTGGCTTGCCTGTGAAGACTTAAAGAAGGAGCAGAACAAAAAAGTAATTGAAGAAAAGGCTAGGATGATATATGAAGATTACATTTCTATACTATCACCAAAAGAGGTAAAAATCTGGAAAACATTGAGGTGGGCTTCCTAAGACCAAGGATAACCGTCAAGGGATGGCTGTCCATATTGGGTAGGGCTTGGGATGTGGAGAGGGTAGAAGATTTCACTGGGTAGATAATTCAGCTTCTATCGGGAGAATTTCCTTGAACACATGTTTGAAGGCTAGGTTTTCCTACTGTGCTTTGACTGTTTATCTCTAGCTGACTCATGTGGTAGTTCACTTGCTTTTCAGAACTAACACTAAGGAGCCTGCTTCAACACAATTTGCTGTGACAAACGAAAATGGAAAGAGAGAATGTATTTTAGGGTGGTATTTCGCAAAGCATGACCCCTAGATCATGTGAATGAGAATCGCCTGGAGCATTTGTTTAAAAAACAAATTCTTAAGGCCTAACCAGGACTTCTGAATCTGAATTTTTGGAAATAGGACCCAGAAATCTGCACTTTTAACAAGTTTTCCACATACATACTAGTTGGAAAACCTCTGGTATAGGGACTCAAAAAAAAAAATCTGACATGTTTGTTGATGTTTATGATTGAATCTTTACAGAAATGAAAAATGATCCTTGACCACTAATATTCTTAGGTGGGAAATGGAAATTATTTTACTTATTCTAGCTTTTCTGTTACTGAAAGTGCAAACGTCTTTCCCATTGCCAGAATGTACCTAATCAATAAGCAATACTTCTAGCAACCAAATAGCACTTTTCCATTGACTGTTTAAAACTTAATTTGTTCTTGAGAAATATTCCAGCTAACAGAGTTAAAAGCATTTGGTGAAGGAGTGATTAATAATGTGGCCAGGCCCTTGGAGCCCTGTGTGATGGAGCTCCAGAGGGCTTCAAAGCACTTAGAGAACATAGAGGTTCCTAGAATGTCTTCTCTTTTCCATCCCAGCCTCTTTTTGTCTTTTTTGTTTCTCCTAAACAACTGTGATTTTTACCTTTGCATTTAAATAGCATGCCCCTCTCTTGTGCACCTGAACATTTATGGGCTACAGTCATCTGTTCCTCCTCCAATACTTGGCATGGTCCCAGGCTGCCTTACACTCCTTGCTTTGAGATCTATAAAAGGAATTAGTGTCTATTTTATTAACCTCTAAGTTTGGAATGCTACATAAACTATTTCACTTCTAATAAGATATACAGTACCTAAGTTATTTAGTTTTTTTTTTAATTAGTTAGGTTAAAATGCCATTAGTATTCCAGAGTGCTCCAGGACTATTGTCTCTACAAAATGAGAAACCTTCTAGAATTAGATGCATAAAGGATTGATTTATTTTTTTATTTCCTACATGAACAGGAAAAATATATTCATAAAAGCAAGGTGGGGAGAATTTAATAAATGTAATACAATGTGACATCAGTAATAAATGTGTAGCCTCAACACATTTGTTACTGATGTCACACTGTATTTCTAACACCGGTATAATTCTGCATCCTAAAACTACATTCTTCAGGCTTCTGGCCTGCCTCGAATTTTAGTATCTAAACAACTCTATTTGTATTTTATCAGTATAATAATTTTATGCTAATTTTTATTATTTTAAAGTTATTGCATATAGCAAATAAACCAGATGATCCAAATGTGTCCAAATATGTGCTTCTTTTGCCTCTAATTATACAAAATGAGAGTCCTTGGGAAGATTATCTAGCCCATTTCTGCCCCCAAAGTATGTCAGATGTGACATCTTAAAGTGATAGTTGTCTAGATTACTTTGTCCATTCCTTTGTGCTATATTTGTAGCATCTTAAAATGATGACTGTTCCATTCTTTTTCAGTGTTAGGAGAAAAAATATTCTCCATACTATGTCCCTTATTTTTACAGTTTCTGTTCTTTAATGTTTAGTTTTTTATGTAAAAGATTTTCTTATTATCCACACAGCCCCTGATTTTCTGATGTCACTGATTGATGGAGCTTTGTAAAATACTTAATTTTTTCTCTTTGAGCCATGTTTAGAGTTACAATAGTGATTATTTAAATATAAACTAGTGAGTTTCCATTCTTTCTGCTAAAGTAATAGAAGTTTGTTTTCATCTAATTTTTTTTGAGACAGAGTCTCACTGTGTCACCCAGGCTGTAGTGCAGTGGCACGATCTCAGCTCACTGCAACCTCCACCTCCTGGGTTCAAGTGAATCTCCTGCCTCAGCCTCCCGAGTAGCTGGGATTATAGGCACCTGCCAACATGCTGGGCTAATTCCTGTATTTTTAATGGTGACAGGGTTTCACCATGTTGGCCAGGCTGCTCTCGAACTCCTGACCTCAAGTGACCTGCCTGCCTCAGCCTCCCAAAGTGCTGGGATTATGGGTGTGAGCCACTGCGCCTGGCCGTTTTCACCTAATTTCCTTCTTTTGAACACAAGTTTCACCAGAAAGTGACTAAAATCTCATTTCCTGATCGAGAACATGACCTTTCCAGAATGACATACACTAATGTTTGGTGTCATAACCATATTTACTCTCTCCTTTATGTTTCCTAATACCCATATTTTGGCCACTACCTGTTCTTTAATATCCTCAAAATATCACAGAGAGAAAGGAACAGAGACAGAGGTGAAATTCAAATTGTTCTAATTTTGCCAACTTGTAATTAACTCTTGATATAGAAATTAATAGACCATTGAAGTGCCATTGTTTAGCCAGCTTATTTCTATCCTGTCAACAGAGTAATTAAATTTGATCATTGTTTATGGCAAAAAGAAACAAGCAAAAGTAGATATTTTCAGTTATAAAAGATAATTGTTAAAAAGCTATGTTTTAAACCAAGGTATCCTGTTCATTGACTCTACTCATTGATACACTCAGCGCATGGCATGCACTTTCTAGCTATTCTGAAGCCCGTTCAATCTAGTATATACCTCACTGAACTTCCTGTGCAAAAAGTCATCCATTTCTAATCAGCCACAATACATTACTAACTTACATCAAGTTACCAGTCTTCAGATTTTGTTTTCTAACATTGGAGAGAGCACATGTCAGATCGAGAGAGCCCTGATTATACCGGAATTAGAGCACTGGACTAATATTCAGGTGCACAGGATTTTAATCCTGCCTTTGCTACATCCCAGTTGTGTGGCCTGAGATAAATCACTTTACCTCTCTGAGTCTCAACATTCAGTTCATTTGTTTACAAAAATAACAATAAAAATAAGCACAGAAACTAATAAACCAAATGCGTAATGGCAACTGTAAGGCTATGAAGCTATTGAAAAGGTCTGTTAGGCCGTTCTGGGCTTTCTACCTCTGAAATTCTGTACATGTTTCTATTTATTCAGAGTATTTGTGCTACTACTTCATCCTCTCCACCTAATGGCATAGCTTATCCATCATGGTCCTCCTTACTGCTGTCCCCACACTGAACCTCAGAATCTATTTAAACACAGTACTCAAGGCAGTTAATACCAATCTGAGTTCCTATCTATTTCTCATTTTGGGGCTAGACAATCTGAGCTTTCTACCTCTGAAATTCTATGCATGTTTCTACTTATTCAGAATATTTTTAAAGAACATGAACATTTGAATCATTATAAAATGGTAATGACTAAAAATTGTCATGATTTTACTATTAAACAGAAGGCCATTTTTCTTCACTAGACTTCATTTTACCTTAATTTGATTGCATATTTGTGTTCCTCTTTGTTAAATATAGAAAAACAACTACATTTTAAAAATTTTTATATATAGATAACTTTTTCCCTTAATGAAACTATTGAAGTCAATGTGCTAAAAATTACATTACCTTATTTTAAGAATATGTTTTATGCATTTGTAATAATTTGAGCATTATGTTATAAAATAAGGGATATCACTGGGCGCGGTGGCTTGCGCCTCTAATCCCAGCACTTTGGGAGGCCAAGACGGTTGGATTACAAGGTCAGGCGTTCGAGACCAGCCTGGCCAACATAGTGAAACCCCATCTCTACTAAAAATACAACAAATTAGCCAGGCGTGGTGGCGGGCGCCTGTAATCCCAGCTACTTGGGAGGCTGAGGCAAGAGAATCACTTGAACCTGGGAGGTGGAGGTTGCAGTGAGCCAAGATCGTGCCACTGCACTCCAGCCTGGGCAAAAGTGCGAGACTCTGTCTCAAAATATATATATATATATAAAAACATATTTTTAAAAGATATTTGCAATTAGGAGGTGGCATAACTTCTGTTCTTGGTATAGTGTACATTTTATGAAGGAAAAGGCCAAACTAAAAAAAAAAAAAACTAGAAATTTACACATTTGTTTTAAAAAGTAAATTTTTTTAAAAGTGATGTCTTCAAGGGCAAAACAAATGAAGACAATAAAGAGGCCTTTAAGCCTAATAGTAGACTTGCTCCACGTAGCAGATTTTGGTGGCAACTTATATTTATTATTGAAAAGATGTGTTAGGCCAATCTTGCATTGCTATAAAGAAATACCTGAAGCTGGGTAATTTATAAAGAAAAGAGGTTTAATTGACTCACAGTTCTGCAGGCTTCACAGGAAGCATGGTGCTGGCATCAGCTCAGCTTCTAGGGAGGCCTCAGGAAGCTTATAATCATGGCATAAGATGAAGGGGGAGCAAGCACATCACATGGGCAAAGCAGGAGCAAGGGGTGGGGAGGTGCCACTCACTTTTAAATAACCAGATCTCGCAAGAATTCACTCACTATCACAAGGACAGCACCAAGAAGATGGTGCTAAACCATTCATGAGGCATCTGCCCCCATGAACCAGTCATCTCCCACCAGACCCCATCTCCAACACTGGGGATTACATTTCAACCTGTGATTAGGGTGGGAACAAACATCCAAACGATATCAAAAGACAAACCTAGCAAAATAAATAACTTGAATAAAAAGTCTACTTAGAGGCTCTTATCAACTGTAAACAGCATTAAGCTACTGAAAAAAGAAATAACTATAAATCCTTCAACAAATATAAGACATTTATCTGAATTGAAGAAAACTGTGGTCCAGTTATGTAGAAATCTGCCTAGTGATGGCGTTGTCGTTACCAGGACTATAAACTGGATCTGTCACTTACCATCTGTGAGCCACTTTGCAGCTCACTTTAGTGCGCTGGAACCTCCACGTCCTAGTGTTATGAATGAAGGCATGGAGAAAGCCCAAAAACCCATGAAATCTGTGATGTTCAAGCTCTGGGGAATGGTAATTGTAATCGTAGTAGGAGTTTGCTTTTTCTGATTTTTCTAACTTCCCAGTTACCATCTGAGAGAAAAAAGTAATAGACCTATTTGAACACCAGAATTATCTACAAAATAATGCTTATGTGATAGACACGCAGATTCTGTGTGTCCATGTAGATACGTCTTTAAGTGAAATTATGTGAATTTAGCACATTCAATGATTTAAGTCAGTTTTTCCAAACAGAACTCACTTGACTGTATTTTCCTAAATGTATTTTTATGCACGCATATTATCATTCAAAAAATATTTATTGACTATTTCCTATGAGCCAAGCACTGGGCTAGATGTTGGGGATATGATGATAAACAAGAGACACTGGCCGATCCCTTAATGGAGCTTACATTTTAGGAAGACAGACAAATCTTGTTGAAATAAGTAACTAAAAATTGTGATGGGCTGGAGATTGAATTAGATGGAATAGAAGTAGTCAGGTAAGGTCATTCTGAGAAGGTAAAATTCAAATTGATGCAAAAGCCAAACACATTGGGTTTGATCAAGATGATGTCATCATTATGATCAATTATTATTAATTACTTTACATTGGCTTCATTATTGGCACAGTGGTCTTGCCTATATTATTACAGTCTGAGTCTCACAACAATCTTTCAGCCACGAGGACAGATGGTACCACTTTACAGCAAAAGAAACTGATACTCAAAGAGGTGAAATGAATGTTTGAGGAAATTATAAATGTATCTGGTAGAGATAGAATGCAAGCCCAAGATCTGATTCCAAATGTGGTGCTTTTCCAAATATACCATACTGATTAATTCTCCCATTGCCTAATATTTTCTTCCTGATGTTACCTTAGATTTCTATAAACCCAACCGTAGAACTTCATACATGATGAGAAATAGCAACCTTAACCACAGGCCTGAACCCTCCTCTAGACCAGCAGGATATACTTTCCTATCATCCAGACACCACCAAGTGTATTACATTACAGTTTACCCTACCAATAATCTTTGTTCTAAAAGAGAAATTCAAACAACTGGTCTTATTTGCAATGTGTCATTATTTTCAGGAGAAATAATAAGCACAAAATAAAATGTGACTAAATGTACACAAAGTAAAAATTAAAATTGATAGGAGGATCATGTATTCTTTAGATTTATAACATTTAACATAGGAATACCAAATTTAGTTCAAATCAAAAGCAGAAAAGAAAATTTCCAGTGGCAGATGTTATCATTGGTAAAATTTGATATGGACTTATAAAGGGAAAAAATTAATCAGAATTTTACTTGGAAAGGAATTCTAAATAAAGAAACTTCAGTAACAGTAAAAATAAGAGAGAAAAATGGAGAAAACACTTGGATGTGATACATGAAAAACATTGTTCGGGAATTAAATAACATAAAGAAAGGTTCTCTACGGAGAAAAAGACTTTCAGTGAAAATTCATTATTCTTATATCATTACGCCAAAAATGTCCATAGGATCAAATTTTCCCTTGTGTCTTGATGACAAGAATAAAAAGGCAGGGTCAAAAGTTGGTGTACTCCCTTTCAGCAATGCTAACCTACCTTCATGTCCTCCTTCAATGAACAGGAAATCTAGTAAGATTAACCAGGATATATGACTCAGTTTAGCCCAGATTTTCCCAAGCCACACTAACAAGATTTCCCTGTCTTCATTCTCCTCGCTTTACCTCCATACTTTTGTTGACCACTTCGCTGTCATGACTTTTTGCTTGCAAGTCCCTTGCTTTTCTGCCTCCCTGTCTCCTACTCCCTGTGGGAATGAATGCTTCCAGGTTCACCGAGACCTATTGCAAAGTCACTTGTGTCTTTTTAAAACTTCAGTTGCTATGTCTCAACATTGCTGGACTTTTCAGCACTGCTCAAACTGCCAGTTAAATGCGGTCAAACCTATCATGCTGTCTTGTGTCCTGTCTCACAAGGGTAGTGCTTTTGTGCTATACATTCTGTTATTGCTGGAATGCACTCTTTTCTCCACACCACCTCGGTATAAGTCTAGTGGCCTGAGATAAGAGGAGACATGCATTGCCCGAGGATAGCTCTTATCTTGTGCTACTCAACTTTCTCTTCCCTTAGGATGAGTTCTTTACAGGAAATTCCTCAGTCCCTCATGCAATGGAGCCCAGATAAGATGGCTTTAGAAGCCATCCAGACACCCCTGAATCCTAGGGTGACAGTGGCCCAGGCCCAACTGGGATCCACCACCAATACCTTGTATTATAGATGATCCACATTCTGAAGCACAAAGATGCCACAAGATGAAACAATAGATTGTTATCCCCATGGGGTTTATCCTTATTATTTGACCTCGCTACACTTCTTTTGACTGATCGACAGCCTTTTCAGACAAACAACCTGATATTAAGGTAAATATTTTATTCTTTAAATAGAAATAACAAATGCATTTTTGTTATAGATTACTAAATATTGAACTGTATGATTTTACAATATTTCACTACTGTTTTTAGCTTGCAAAAAAATTAAAAATTAAACAATGAGTACATAAGCCATTTTATAATTTTATTTGTCTTAAGATAATAATATGATTCCATCTACTGAGAAGAAACTTTTACACTATATTTAATGATACTACTATTTAAGAAGTAAATGGCCCCCCTTTTTTTAATCTCTGATGTAAGGTTTCCTGCTCTATTGAAACAAAAAGTTCTCTCAAGTTTGAAAGAAAACAGAGGAGTGTGTTTGTTAAGAATTTACCTTACCATAACATGATGTTTCAGAATAAGATAAATCAGTTTATCTCAGTTTAAACTCCAGTGTCAGCATTTCCCTCTGGCATATAAATGCAAAATTATATTTTTAGATAAAATAAAAACGTTGGGGAAAAATATTCTGTGCTTTTTAAAATTACTTTGTACTTGATAGTGACCTCATATGGTAATAACAGAAAATAAAAACTGAACAATTCATTTCCAGAACATTTTTATTTTTAAAGAATTCCCAACAAAGACAAATGTGTAGTTCAGCCAAGTAATGTTTTTTAGGCTTGCTTCAGCAATACTGCAGGTTCAGTTACAGACAACCACAATAAAGCAAATATCACAAAACAAGTCGCACAAATATTTTGGCTTCCCAATGCATATAAAAGATATGCTTGGCTGGGCGCGGTGGCTCACGCCTGTAATCCCAGCACTTTGGGAGGCCGAGGCGGGCGGATCACAAGGTCAGGAGATCGAGACCATCCTGGCTAACACGGAGAAACCCCGCCTCTACTAAAAATACAAAAAATTAGCCGGGCGTGGTAGCGCCTGTAGTCCCAGCTGCTCGGGAGGCTGAGGCAGGAGAATGGCGTGAACCTGGGAGGTGGAACTTGCAGTGAGCCGAGATGGCGCCACTGCACTCCAGCCTGGGCGACAGAGCGAGACTCAAAAAAAAAAACAACAAAAAAGATATTCTTATACTATACTGTAATCATAGTATAAACAATACTTGGCAATAGCATAGCAACAGCATTATGTCTTAAAAATGTGCATACCTTAATTTTAAAATACCTTATTGATAAAAACTGCTAACAGTCATCTGAGCTTTTAGAGAGTCATAATCTTTTTGCTGGTGGAGAGAGGGTCTTGCTTCGACATTGATGGCTGCTGACTCATCAGGCTGATATTGCTGAAGGTTGGGGTGGCTGTGGCAATTTATTCAAATAAGACAACAATGAAGTTTGCCACATCGATTGACTTCCTTTCATAGAAGATTTCTCTATAGCATGTAATGCTGTTTGGTAGCATTTTACCCACAGTAGAGCTTCTTTTAAAATAGGAGTCAATCCTCTCAAACCCTGCTGCTGCTTTATCAACTAAGTTTATGTAATCTAAATCCTTTGTTGTCATTTCAACAATGTTCACAGCATCTTCACCAGGAATAGATTCCATCTCAAGAAACCACTTTCTTTGCTCATCTATAAGAAGCACGCCCCCATTCTTTAGAGTTTTATCATGAAATTGGAGCAATCAGTCCCATCCTCAGGCTCCACTTCTAATTCTAGTTCTATTACCATTTCCACCACATCTGGAGTTAGTTCCTCCACTGAAGTCTTGAACTCCTCAAAATCATCCAGGAGGGCTGGAATCAACTTTTTCTAAATTCCTGTTAATGTTGATATTTTGACCTCCTTCCATGAATCACAAATGTTCTTAATGACTAGAATGGTGAATTCTTTCCCGAAGGTTTTTCATTTGCTTTGCCTAGATCTATCAGAGGAATCACTATGGCGGCGATAGCTTTATGAAATGTATTTCTTTTTTTTTTGAGACGGAGTCTGACTCTGTGGCCCAGGCTGGAGTGCAGTGGCGCGATCAAGACTCACTGCAAGCTCCGCCTCCCAGGTTCACGCCATTCTCCTGCCTCAGCCTCCCGATTAGCTGGGACTACAGGCGCCCACCACACCTGGCTAATTTTTCATATTTTTAAGAGACGGGGTTTCACCGTGTTAGCCAGGATGGTCTCGATCTCCTGACCTCGTGATCCACCCACTTCAGCCTCCCAGAGTGCTGGGATTACAGGCATGAGCCACCACACCTGGCCTCTGAAATGTATTTCTTAAATAATACTTGTGAGTTGAAATTACTTCTTGATCCATGGGCTGCAAAATGGATGCTGTGTTAGCAGGCACGAAAACAATACTAATTCCCTTGTGCATCTTCATCAAAGCTCTTGGATGACCAGGAGCATTGTCAATGAGCAGTAGAACTTTAAAAGGAATCTTTTTTTCTTTGAGCAGCAGGGCTTGACAGTGGGCTGAAAACATCCAGTAAGACATGCTATAAACAGATGTGCTGTCATCTAGGCTTTGTTGTTCCATTTATAGTTCACAGGCAGAGTAGATCTAGCATAATTCTTAAGGGCTCTAGGATTTACAGAATGGTAAATAAGCATTCGTATCAGTTTAAAGTTACCAGTTAGTATTAGCCCTTAACAACAGTCAGCCTGTCCTTGAATCTTTGAAATCAGGCATTGACTTCTCTCTGGCTCTGAAAGTCTTAGATAGCATCTTCTTCCAATATAAGGCTGTTTTGTCTATATTGAAAACCTGCTGTTTAGTGTAGCCACCTCCATCAATTATCTTAGCTAGATCTTCTGAATAAATTACTGCAGTTTCGACATCAGCCATTTGCTGCTTCACCGTGAACTTTTATGTTATGGAGATAACTTCTTTCCCTAAACCTCATGAACCAACCTCTGTGAGCTTCAAACTTTTCTTACACAGCTTCCTTACCTCTCAGTCTTCACAGAATTGAAGAGAGTTAGGACCTTGCTCTGGATTAGGTTTTGGCTTAAGGGAATTTTGTGGCTTGTTTGATCTTCTGTCCAGACCACTCAGACTTTTTACATTTCAGCAACAGGTTGTTTTGCTTTCTTACTCACATGTTCACTGGAGTAGCGCTTTTAATTTCCTTTGCGAACATTTCCTTTGCATACACAACTTGGCTAACTTTCAAAAGAGGCCCAGCTTTTGGCCAGTCTCAGCTTTCGACATGCCTTCCTCACTAAGTTTAACTAACCATTTCTTAGCTTTTTATTTAATGTGACAGATGTGTGAATCTTCCTTTCACTTAAACACTTAGAGGCCACTGGCGGGTTATTAATTGGCCTAATTTCAATATTGTTTTCTCTGTGGGAAATAGGGAGGCCTGAGGAGAGGGACAAAGATGTGGGAATGGCAGGTCAGTGGAACAGTCAGTATACACACCATAGTCATCAATTAAGAATTAATTAAGTCTTATATGGGCATGGTTCATGGCCTCCTAAAACAATTGCAAGAGTAACATCGAAGGTCACTGATCACAGATCACCTTAAAATATATAATAATGATGAAAATTGTGAAATATTATGGGAACTACCAAAACGCGACACAAAGACACAGAGTGAACACATGCTATTGGAAAAATGGTGCCAGTCGACTTGCTTGACGCAAGATCGCCACAAGCCTTCAATTTGTAACAAACGCAGTATCTGCGAAAAACTGAATAAAGGGAAGCGCAGTAAAATGAGGTGTCCCTGTATGAGTTGGTCTGGCTAAGCCACAGAAATGTAGTCTGGATTGCCATCTCCCAACAAATCTAGTAGCCATCCCTGGGGTGTAGCAATCAACCCAATTCCATGTGGTCTATTGAGCTCAGGAACCTGGGGACACTGGATGGAATAGGACAGGCTTCAATAAGAGACTGTATTAGTTCCCAGACTTAGTCCGAACAGTGGTGGGAAAAGAAGCCAGAACTAAAAGGCATTTGCAGGATGCTTATGACAACATGTTTAAATATAAATATGGAAGGTTTGTATGTGAATATATCATGAAATAACTATGGTTCACAGGTCCTAGTCCTTGCTAAATAGTGAGGATTGAGGAAAACAGTCTGGACTCTGAGTGGTTGTTTACCACTTGTAGGGTTGTTCTAACATGGTGTTTCAGCGCAGGGCTTTAGTTCTGTTCCTCCAACCATGCCCTTATTGCCAAGTATTTTTCCCCATTTGCCTTTCCAACGTGTTTTACCAGTTCCAAGAGGATTCGCATTTAGTGAGGAAGGTGGAAAATCCTAAATCATTGCAGAATTTAATTTCTGTACACTTTTCAAATAACACTGTATTGATTATCTTAATGGTTATTCTGCATTCCTATTCCTATTTCTCCTCTCAGAGATCTCACTCCAAGCAATTGATCTGCTTCATCGTTAGTAAGAGGTCTTTGGATGTACAAGGATGTTTGCTAGTCCTTGCCAGGTAGATGTGAGACATGAAGCATACCGGCTCTTTGCATGCCCTGCCACACTCTTGGTTTCCTACTTTTGACACAGTAGGACTTGTTAGGATACGAAACTGTGGAGAGTTGGCATTTTATATGCATGTTAACTTTTGCCAGGGAACTCTTTTCTGCCAGTAGATTTTTATCTTCTTACCAATATTGCCAGCCTCCCCCAGTCACAGAATAGGAGGAGGTGAATTCACATTCTGGCTAGGAAATTTCTGTTATCTCAACCATGATTAGAAATTGTCAAAAACTCCTGAATGAATGCATAGAAACCATAAAACCAAGTAAGCAAAGACATCTGTAAACTAAATTTCTGGTTTAAAAGACTTAAATGGATTTTTTTTTTGTTTACTTAGAGCAAATTTTGAAGGAGAAAAGTACATAAGGTTGTGTAGTCTCAAAAGATGAACTCAAGACTTTTGGTAGTTGGATTTGCTCTTTAAAGTTTCTCTAAAATGTCACAAACCTACAGTTACTTAATTGAGGTCTTTTGAAAAAAATATTATTTAATGTATTTGCTCTTGTTTCTTTTTAGGTCAGTCTTGATTCTCGAGTTAGAGAGGTGATCAATAGAAATCTGTTGGATCCCAATCCTCACATGTATGAAGATGCCCAACTTCAGATATATACTTTAATGCACAGAGATTCTTTTCCAAGGTTTTTGAACTCTCAAATTTATAAGTCATTTGTTGAAAGTACTGCTGGCTCTTCTTCTGAATCTTAATGTTCATTTAAAAACAATCATTTTGGAGGGCTGAGATGGGAAATAAAAGTAGTTAAATAACATCAGAAACTGAGTTCCTGGAGAACTACAGTTTAGCATTCCTCAGGCTACTGTGAAAACACAACCGTTATGGTCTTTGTCTCCATTTTTATCAAGGTTTTCCATGGTTAAGTTTGGAGAAAATACCACACAAAACAATGAATTGCCAAATTGTTTGTTTTATTCAACACTCATTCTACTTGCAAGCAAAGTGTATTTGTAGTCCTATGAACAGTCTCCTCGTGTATCTCCAGAGACTGCATGTGCAAAGTAAAATGCTTCATTTGCCACATAGTTGTTGTAATATTTAATCCAATAGCATAACTTATATCTGTATGTAAGGACTTTTGTGCAATATGGTCTTAAGAAATAATTGCCAAAAAAATCGGCCATGGTTTGCATTTTTTAACATAATGTAAGACAGAAAAAAAGCAATTTTTACTATGTAACACTGGTATTCAACATTCTATATACTGTGTTTAGTACACTAATTTTGAAGCCAATATTTCTGTACATGAAAAAGAGCTATTTATCTCTGTTTGTTGGAAAATCCTAATGGGGATTCCTCTGGTTGTTCACTGCCAAATCTGTGGCATTTTCATTTCAGGAGAGTTTACTATGCTAAAAGCAAAAAACAAAAAAAAAAGGAAGAAGAAAAAAAGCACAAAACAATTTGAAGATATCCTATCTCAACGACAAATCAAAGAGTGATATTGCTTTTAATTGTAATAGAAGAAAATGAATTTATGTATATATCAGATGTCCAATACTGTAATTAATTTATTAAAGACTGGCTCTCCAGTTTTAAAATGGTTGTGTAAAGTTATGTACTTCAGCAAGAAAAAAATAATAATCAGCTTGATAACTTAGTTTTGGAATATAAAGAAAAGGACTTAATAAAGGAATGCCTACATGTAGCACTGTAAAACATTTTGATGAATAGCATCTGTCCTGTGGCATATTTTCCTTGAAAGTGAAATCCAATGAAAAGCTAAGTTTTTACCAGGAAAAGTTTTATAAGGGTTATGAAGAAAATAATTCTCTACTTCAGACCTTAACTGTTTTCACATAATATCTTAAGGATGACATTTTAAAGATGTTTAAACCAAACTATTAGTTTTCATCCATCATTAAAAGGCAGTACAGTGCTCAAATCTTCCAGCTGCCATATTATTTTTTATAAGTACACTAAATCTTTACGACAAAACACTTGCCTGACATTGTCATGTACTTCTGACCTTCAAGGAAACAATATTCTGTCATGCATAAAAGTGATAATTAAAATAATCAGTGTCATATTTATATCAAAGTGTTACATTTGAATATTAATATCCCCTGAAGACTATTTTTTTAATATTAAACTGAATGAATATAATACTGAGTAACCTAAAATGAAAGTTTTAAAAAAATTTATATCCACTGAGAACACTGGCCTTATATTAAGGATGATATTACAGTTACAGGTTTTCTTTGTCATTTTTTTAACTACCTCTCATTTTTTAATTTATTAAACATATTTTTTAAAAAAACAAGTTTGGGGGTTTCTTTTTAAATTTATTTTACTTGAAAGGTTGTCATCATAAGTTTCTTTTTCCATAAACTTAAAACATTTCAAAAATTGTTTTTTTAAGCAAGTATGATTTTCTAATTTATATAGAATTCAGGAGACATGAATAAAAGGGCTATTATCTATTCCCTATGCAAATGTTTTAACTGTTGCAGTGTTTGACAAAATGGGATTTTTAAAAAATTGCGGAGTAGAAAACAAAATATTCTGTTTACACTGGCGTTGCTGACTATCCTACCATATTCAGCACTTTTAAATACGTTATTTATGAAACTGTAGTTAAAATACAAGATAGAAAATATTTATAATAATCATTTCTTTTAACAAATGCCTGTGTTTTCTGAAAGTGTTAGTGTGTTAAGACATTTTATTCATGTCATTTAAATACTATTTGAATAACAGTTTTCAGTAATATGTTGAAAAAAAGATAGCTATGAAGATGTTTACAAAAAGTCATATTTTTTCCTAAAGAGTAAAGAAAAACCTAAAAGAATCATCACTTCTGTTGTGAAGTTCTATTGTTCCTAAATTATTTAATTTTTTTCTTGCTTAGAATTGAGTTTATTATGCTACTATGATATATACACATGTATGGTGTAGTATCATATTTGTTTCTGTGTTTGAGGCACAACAAATTGGTGCACATGACTAGAAAATATGTAATATACTGTGATACACTGCATGCATCAATCTTTTTAAATGTAGACTTTATATTCTCGTTGTTACTATATATGATGGTGACCTGCTAGTCATAAGTTATCTTTATAAGATACTTTGGACTATTAGATGAATTGTCTGTTTGACAATATCTTTAATATTTTACCAAATGTAAAAGATAAGGGCCCTTATAAAGAGTCCTAATCTCTAACCTGGGCATTTGTAGAACACAGATTTTAAAGTTGGTATATCCTTTTGAAACCTGATTAGGAAGTTGTGTTAAAAAAGATTCTAGAGCAGATTTACACATCAAATGTTGATAACCATGCTATGTGAGCATTTCTGTGCTAAACTCATATTTTTGGGTGAGGGGAGGGTTTCTCATTTAAGAGTATGTCTGTATATTTGCAACTCTACTAATTTTCTAAGTATGATATAATTTCTTCTGTTTAAGTTACAGAGCTATTATAAATAAACAAAAGAGCCTTCAACTGGTGTCTATGCTAACATTCCAAGAGCACAATATTTGTTTTATTAGAATTTGAGTTTTCCTAGTGAGTAAATTCCTCCCTGGGGAAAAATTAGCACTTTAAAATGGACACTTTGTGTTTTCGATTGCCAAGGTATCTTTGTATACTATTAGAATTTGCTGATGCACACAGAAAGAGATTAATGCACTTTCTGTAGTGCCTAACTTTAGATGTATCTATAAAAGAAAGAAAGTAGAGGATATAGATTATGTATATATAAATAAATTGGAGAGCCAGATTTCTTCAGAGATTGATCTTGTACATTAATCACACCAGTAATGGATGGATGGCACTTCTTTACTCGGGCTGTTATTATGTTATCCAAAGGTAGTATAGATGCTCTGACAGTGTTAGAGTGTGCACATGAACAACAAGAGCAAAACACAACTTTGATACTAAAGTTATGAAATGCAGAAGTCAAGACCATAATGTGATCTTTTTTTTTTTTTTTTTTTTGAAATCTTAAAATATGTACATAGACTGACCAGTTCTGATATGCGGTCATAGTGCATGGATGTTTATTAGTATCCTTTAATGCTGCCTAGGTTCTGACTTACAGAATGAAATATGTGTTGTTTATCTACCTGATAGTTCAGTTTTGCCAAAGGACTATAGGGATAAGTGAATACTGTTTATTTATTAGGAGCAAAAATACATTTTCATCCCATTAAGCTGATTTAAAATAAAGCCTGATTTTTACTTTTGAGTTTATCCATTTTTCTGTACCTTTAACTTATTTATACTTTTAAAAATCATATTGTAATTGTGACAAATTATATCTCAAAAAATACCAATTATTAGATGCTTTGGTGTTGAAATGTAAAAGAGAAGGAATTTAAAATACAATCAAAAAGTCAAAAATAAAACGTATTTGAAAACCACCTAAAATTTCTTGGCCAGGCACAGCGGCTCAAGCCTGTAATCCCAGCACTTTGGGAAGCCAAGGAGGGCGGATCACTTGAGCTCAGGAGTTTGAGACCAGACTGGCCAACATGGTGAAACCGACTCTAGTAAAAATACAAAAATTAGCCAGGCGTGGTGGTGGGTGCCTTTAATCCCGGCTACTTGAGAGGCTGAGGTGGGAGAATCGCTTGAACCCAGGAGGCAGAGGTCGCAGTGAGCTGATATCATGCCACTGCACTCCAGCCTTGGCAACAGAGTGAGACTCCATCTCAAAATAATAATAATTATTATAATAATTATAATATTTTTAAGTCTTAGACAGAAAATACCTATAGATAGAAGCCTATCAAACATGTATTTTGAATACTTTGATCTTGACACATTGCCTAATTATTTTGAAAGATGGTAAAGATATTTCCAAAAAATATTTTTGCCTATCTATTTACATTGACAGTTTACAACCATAATTTTCTAAGTATATTTTTCAAACATGTATTTTTGTGTTTTCCATCTTCAAATTTCTGACCAATGGGTTTGTTCTCCTGCAAAAACAATATCCAATCTGCAAAAATTTTTAATTCACTTGCTACAACTGCAAATATTTATCAATAAAACTGATAACCCAAAACTAGCTTCAGATTTTCTCTGCAGTGCTTAAAATATCCTTGCAACACAAGACAGTGCACAATGACAAGTATTATTTCTAAATACCCAGATTTGATTTATTTATAAGTATTTTTAAAATTATTACTCTTACAGGTATAGTCCTCTCGAGCCCCAAGTGACATCTTTTCAGATGAATTCAAGGGGCTGTTCAAGACTTTGACTCTAATGAAAACACTACAAAAGGCAAAGTGTTGCCCTAAGTGATAGAAGGTCCCAGTTTGGGAACTGATTTTATTCCTATGACAAAAGCTGTAAGATGAGTAAGCTTACTAATGGAAATGTATGTCCACAGATTCACTTAGGGAGCATAGTGTAAAAACATCAGGAACTTAAAATAATAAATTTGATTTCAAGTTATATTTCTGTCTCATGTGACTTTGGGCAAATCATTTATCTTCTCTGAATTCATTTCCTCATCTGCAAATGACAAATAAAATACGTAATTAACTATGAGCATTAAATAAAACAAACATGGAAAGAATAAAGTGTGGCATACATTATTATTTTATCAAAGTGCTTCACGTCGATAATTGTTATTGTATACTTGTATTAAATGTCATATTAATGCACTTTCCCCTATTTTTTTCCAAAACATACATTAAATGTCTGATTTAGCTACTCATCAAAACATACAATCATGTTTTAAGATGGAACACTATATCAGTGTTATTGCTTTTCTCAATAATGTGATCCCAAATCAGTACTTTGAGTTCACCATCACCTCAAATCTATAGAAATGTTTCTTTCAATGACATAGATAGATAGATAGATAGATAGACAGATAGATAGATGATAGATAGATGATAAATAGATATACAATTATAGGTTAAAATTAAAATTTAAATAAGATAAATCATTTGAAAGTTTTATTTCCAAAGGAAATAAAACAACATTCCCAAGGACAGAAATAATATCAAATTACTTGCTAAATATATAAATGAGTTATAGGGCTAAGACTAAGTTATAAGAGATTGACAATTAGAAAACACTTTTTAATATTAAGGTGGTATGATTTTCTTTAACAATTTTACAATGAAAATAAAAACTTAATAAAAGGTGGTAATGGGCAAGGCACGGTGGCTCACGCATACAATCCCAGCACTTTGGGAGACTAAGGCGTGAGGATCACTTGAGCCCAGGAGTTCCAGACATGTCTATGCAACAAAGTGAGACCCTGACTCTAAGAAAAACATAATGTATAAAATTTAAAATAGTAATGTGTCCATTAAACCTTTTATTTTAGAGTAGTTTTAGATTTACAGAAAAACTACAAATAGAGAGGTCCCATATACATCTATGGGTATTAATGAGCCAATATTGATCATTACGTTCATACTTCATTCAGATTTCCTTAGTTTATAACCTAATGTCCTTTTTCTGTCCCAGGATCCCATTCAGGATACCACATTACATTTAGTTGTCATGTTTCCTTAGGCTTCCCTTGGCTGTGACAGTTTCTGCAACTTTCCTTGTTTTTGATGACCGTTTTGAGAAATAAACTGATATTTTGTAGAATGTCCCTCTATGGGGATTTGTCTGATATTTTTCTCGTGTCTAGACACGGGTTTTTGGTTTTTGGAGGAACACAACGGTAAAGTGCCATGCTCATCACATGATATCAAAGGTACATGCCATCACCGGGACTCGTCTTAGCTGTGACAGTTTCTCAAACTTTAGGCTACTCTTAGCTGTTGATGTTGACCTTGATCACTTAGCTGAGGTAGCATCTATTATATTTCTCCACTGTAAAGTAATATGTTTTTAAAGAGATTATATTGAAGGTAAATTTTCTGGACATTTACACTGAGCTAAACAAATTCTAAACACTAATATTAGGTTCCACTAAGTGATTACTAATAAATGCTATAAAGAAAATACAGTGAAGTGGAAAAATAAAACTCCAAAAGTCTTAGCCTGAATATTCACCTAATAGAGGTGAAAGTGAACTTTTTCCCTTGAACTGTCTGCGCAATTAATTACAATAATCCTCCACATACTTTGGATATTAAAGATCTTAGTCTTACTAATTGTCATAAGAGGTAATTTAAATTTAAACTAACCATTTTGCTTATTGCATTTTTATATTGCCCTCCACTAATCAATGAACACTGAATATTGAAATAATGTAAAAGACCTGATATATTTCCCGCTAGCTTTAACCGATTTGTCATAAACACATTTCTTGTATATGATTTTTAAATGTTTGCTAAATATTAAAAAGAATTTCAATGTGTTTGGTTTTGTAAAATTACATATCGAATGTGTATAATTTTTTACTACCATGTTCATCACACTTAATCTATATCCATATATTGTACTCCACCAATATTTATCAGTGGACAATAAAGAAGTTTTGAATGCATGAATGCAACTTAAGAGGCACCACACTTGGTTATTTTGCAATGCCAGAATAACGGTGGGTATTCACAAATTGAATAGATAATCCAGATTATGTTTCCTCCAATTTAAGTTTCTCTGGTTTTCTTATTCCCCCCCTTCCTAGAATCAATTTTATCATTTTACCTATGTACAATAATATACTTCTGGAAAATGCTAGAATTTTCACCATGTAACAGAATTTGAGCATGACAATAATGTAAAAATATTCAGAAGTCTCGAACTATAGGTTTGAGTTTTCAAAGTAAATCAAAATACAGCTGTTTTCATTTTACTATATTGTGGAAACCTATGGATGTTATTGTAAAATGCATATGCATTAAACTGACTTTCTTAAAATGTTTTGAATTAATAAAGAATTCAACAATGTATCCTTAGAAAGTTACTGTTTCCTCATTGGTATAACACTATAGGAATAAAAGGTACACTTCTATGTGTTACTTAAATTGCTTATGCACTTGGGGGAAAATAAATTCTGGCTAGATTCTTTTATTGTTCTATAAGGTTTTAATTATTAAAATTTTTCACCTTTTATAAATAATATATTGTTGAAATGACTTATGTTCTGAGAACTCAACTGAGAGATATACCATGTTTATTTGAGTTCAAGTGATTCTCACCATTTCCATGGTTAAAATAAATTCAAAGTTAAGTTCAGACCTGGAAAACAATTGTTCTAATAGAGATAAAAACATCCTGATCAGTCCTGTTCTATCCTCAGATCAGGATTAAAATAAAATGGGTTTCAACAGCAGAACGACTGTATAAAGTTGTGTAGCTTGAACACACAAAGCGAAAAGAACTGAGATAATTAGGTGGAGCCTTTAAGTAACAAAAAACTATTTTTGCTTCCTGATGTTTCAAGAGTCATTTCATTCTTCCACTCATTCTGCATTTGTTATCGTGCTAAGAGATGAAGAGAGAGGCAATGCAAACGTTATTTTCTAAGAATTTTTATACTTAACAGTTTCGATTAGATGACCTAAGGATATTTTAACCTTGATAAGGGTTCCCATTTTTTACCATTTTATTTTTTATGAATAAATTAGAAGTTTCGTTCTTCTAATATATCACCTCTCTCAACAGTGAAATACCACTTAGTAGACGCTGCCCAAACCAGTTAGGTAGTGGCAGTTCTCAGATTGAGCGTTTAGCCCTTGCATTCCCAGGACTGTCTTGGTTGTGTTTATTCCCTCATAGTTATTTCTCCGTTGAGCTGTGAACAGGTCTTTTGAAAAGTGCAAAGCATTGTGCCAATAAATGTCGGTATTGCTGGCACCTATCCGCTACCAGTTTTTTGGAAAGGGATGAGGGTTGGACTCCTGGAGGCAGATATCTGAAGGCTTTGTTGGGCTGTAGGTTGCTGCAACACGGAATCACTCCACCCCTTTAAAAAGCTGACGATAAGTGGGACTAAGTGAAAATGAATGGGCAGGTGAATAACAAAGTCCTTTGAAAGCAAGTAAATGACGCGGCAGATGAAGGGCACGCATGTCTATTGTGCAAATTCATTCAGTGGTTATCTCATAATACACTTGTCACGTCCTTATTAACACGAACCTGACCCACCGTGAACAGAAACATAACCAGGGAAAAAGGAGGAGGAATAAACACACGCCTGTCCATAATAAAACTGGCTCTTGAAGACTCAGCGGCAGCCCTGCACTGGAGACTGACGACTTGCGCGGCTGTGATCTCCGCCCTGCAGCGGACCCTCGACTGCCCTGCACTGCGGCTCTGGAGGCCCCGACTCAGTGCATGGGAAAGAAATCCTCACTATCAGAAAACAGAGGGGCAATTTGCTGCTCTCCCTTTCCGGCCCAACACGTCACCCATCAACCGGGTACCTACGAAGAGGCTTTCAGAGGAGGCGCCCAAGGTCTCCCAGGCCCGCCCCTGCCCAATCACACTCCGCTCAGCTCCCTCAACTTTTGGCCTCCAGGAAGTTTGCAGCGTTCTCACGCTTGGCAGGAAGTTCCCGCCAAAGCTTCCGGAAAATCCTTTAAAAAACACCGCTTGCGCTGGGCGGGGCTTGGTGAGCTCTCACCCCTATCTCCAAGTTCCGGGTGTTGTCGCGAGGCCTGCTCTGTCCGGAACTTCCGGTTCCGGTCAGGGTCCGTGGTCTCGGCCTAACGATGCGGTCCCGGGTTCTGTGGGGCGCTGCTCGGTGGCTGTGGCCCCGCGGGACCGTTGGCCCAGCCCGCCGGTCCCTGAGCTCCGGTAGCCCGCCGCTGGAGGAGCTGTTCGCTCGGGGCGGGCCCTTGCGGACCTTCCTCGAGCGCCAGGCGGGGTCTGAAGCCCATTTGAAGGTCAGGAGGCCTGAGTTGCTGGCGGTGATCAAACTGCTGAACGAGAAGGAGCAGGAACTGCGGGAGACTGAGCACTTGCTGCACGGTAAGGGTCGGGCCCGGGGGAGAGGCGTCAGAGCACATTCTTGACTCTTCGTTTGACTTTTCCACTGCCCACACTACCCGAGTTTGAAACTCTTTACTCACTTGCAGCCGTTTTTATTTTGGATCAGCGGTCAGGACATCATTACGTGCTGTGATCGCATCCTCTCCTGTGGGCTCTCTTGTGCTCCTTTGCCACGGTGCTCTGCCCCCTTTAACATGCTTATTAGTTGCGGACTCGGGCAAGAGCTCATTAGCTCAGCAAGGATAAATAAGGCACTGTCCCTGTGATGGGCTCCACAGCGGTGTTTCTCAAAGTGTGGTGGGGAGACCCATTTGCAGTAGTATCAGGGCAGTGCTTGTTAATAGCAGACTTAGGACTCAGAATCTCAGACCTATACGTGGGTAAAGGTACTAAATTGGGAAATTCAGTATGGCCTAAGTATAGAATAGGTGGGACATGATGTCATAGAAACATGAAGCCAGAAAAATAGTTAAGAACCTTGCAAGACAAAGAATTTGGATTTATTTTTTATAGACCATGGAAAGTTAGCATATGTTTTTAAGCAGAGAATTCACGTCTTTGTAAAGAAAAGTTAATGGTGGCATGCGCTGAGGATGAATTGGAGTATTCTCCAGAAACCCTGGTGGCTGACAGGCCAGGAAGGAGGCAGTTGAAACAATCCAAAGAAGAAATGGTGATAGGCATAGGTCTGACTCACAAAACATTTTGAGGAACAAGTTAGGATTTAGTGGCTTATGCCCTGAGAAGGAGGAAGGAGAGAGTTAGTTCTAAGAAAAGTCTTAGGTTTCTGGCTTCAGCACGAGTGGTACTGTTAAGATGAAAGTATAAAAGTTGGACCGAATTTTTTAAAAAGATGAGTTTTGCATTGAATGCCATATTAAGTTAAAAATACCTCTGAAAAGGAATTCCAATAAAGATATCTATACTAGTCTAGGAGAAAAAATTACTGACATAGGAGAAAAATTGAGCCCAAATAATCATATGAGGGCTCTCGAGATATACAGTACATGGTAAATTAAACCTTAGAAATAGATGAGAACACTCAGGGAAAATGTGTTAAGATAGAAACAAGTCTAACAAGGCCAGAAATACACAGTATTTGAGGAGCAGGCAGAGAAGAAGGCTATAAAAGGTCAAGAAAAAAACAGCCAGAGCTTTGTGACCTTGAAGTAGATAAATAAATGAAGCTGTAGAAGCCAATAGAAAATTTCAAAAAGTAAGAGATCCTTGGCCAGGCGTGGTGGCTCACGCCTCTAATCCCAGCACTTTGAGAGGCTCAGGTGGGCGGATCACTTGAGCCCAGGAGTTCGAGACCAGCCTGGGCAACATGGCAAAACCCTGTCTCTACAAACAATGCAAAATTAGCTGGGCGTGGTGATGCGTGCCTGTGGTCCCAGCTACTTGAGAGGCTGAGGTGGGAGAATTGCTTGAACCCGGGAGGTGGAGGTTGCAGTGAGCCAAGATGGTGCCACTGCACTCCAGCCTGGGTGACAGCACAAGACCCTGCCTCAAAAAAAAAAAAAAAAAAAATCCTCAGTACCTGACATAGAAAGGTAAAACTCAACCTGTTCAGCTCACACTGAAATAAGTCTTTAGATTTGGTAATTTTGTCATTGGTAACTTGAATAAAAATAGTCGTGATATGATTATAGAATCCAGTGTAACAGCTTGAGAAGTAAATTAGAGTTAACAGGAGAAAAGTTATAAAAATGGCATTTTATCTCCAGAAATCTGGGTGGGAAAAGAGGGGTGACAATAAGCAGCTACTTAAAGGGTTGAAAAGAAAAGGACCCATTTATAATGGGAAACCATAAACATCTTTGTAGGCAAAGGGGAAGGCAGGCACATGGTAGGTGTCCAGTAAACATATGTTGATTTATCATATTCAAGAGAAATTAAAGAAGTAGTATATTACCATTGCCTGTGAGTAACTCCTCATTCTAAACCCTTTAGAGCTGCGCTGTCCAATATAGTAGCCAGTAGCCACACAGCTGTTGAGCTATTTGTGGCTAGTCTGAATTGAGGTGTGTAAGTGTAAAATACATATAGATTTCAAACACTTGGTATAAAAAGTAATATTTTTATGTTAATTACATGTTGAAATAATATTTGGAGCATATTGGGTTAAATAAAATATAGTATTAGAATTAAATTACTTCTAGACTCTAGTTCCAATCTCCTTAGCTTTGCAGAACTGAAAGGCACCTTAGAGATCATCCAGCTCAGAACTTTCATTTCATTCTTGTCATAACTGAGAGAAGTTGAGCCTATTGCCCTAACAGTACCTTAGCGATTAAGCTAGGGCTAGAATTCATTTTTGCTTTTCCTAACTCAACACATTTTCCATTCTACCAAATTTCTTCCATACCATCTGCTTGCCAAAATAATTTTCAGCAGTGCTTCCTGTACTTGCTTATCTCAGTTTTGCTGTTGTTATTCTCTCTCCTTGAGTTAATCTTTCTTTCCTTTTTCTGCCCATTCCAAAACCAACAGATTCCTTCAAGGTGCAACTGTTTTAATATTTAATCACATAGTGTATTAGTCTGTTTTCACACTGCTGATAAAGACATACCCAAGACAGGGTAATTTTTAAGAAAAAGAGGTTTAATAGACTCACAGTTCCACGTGGCTGGGGAGGCCTCCCAATCATGGTGGAAGGCAAAAGGCACGTCTTACATGGCAGCAGACAAGAGATAGAACTTGTGCAGGGGAACTCTTCTTTATAAAACCATCAGATCTTGTAAGACTTATTCACTATCATGAGAACAGCACAGGAAATACCTGCCCCCATGATTCAGTAACCTCCCACTGGGTCCCTCCCACAACGTGGGAATTGTGGGAGCTACAAATCAAAATGAGATTTGGGTGGGGACACAGCCAAACCATGTCACATAGGGGTTTAGGTTATTTTTTGTTTTTCTCTTCTAGAAAAATATAAAGAAACTAAAATTATCTATAATGCTTTCTTGAGGGCAGGTCTTATATATGTATTATCCCACTTCCCAGCATGGTTCGTTCTTAATAGATAAGCATACAAACTGATGCTTTGTAAGGGTTTGAACTTTCAATAGAGAGAACAATTAGTTAATAGCCAGAAATTTTCCCTTTCCTCCTCCTTTATATAGGCTGCATATCATCTATAGGGTAGAGGAATGAGAAAGTATGTTTTATAAGGTAAAAATGAAAATTCAAAGATGAAACAACAATAAAGGTAAAGCCAGAGAGAGAGAGAGAGAGAGAGAGAGAGAAGAGTACTTCATATAAACATTCTGTATACATTAGGCAGAATCTAATAAATGTTTTTGGGTGGATACTAAAATACTAATGAAACATTTGCTTATAAGAGAATAAATTTCTACTTTTTAATTGAATTTTAGTTTTACTGGTGTAACCGTCTGTATCCCTTCTGTCTTATTAGCTAAATGCATTCGTTATTATACAGTCTAAGTTGGAAGTCTAAAAGCATGTTTATTAAGGTGAATATTTCATGGAGATGAAATTATGGAAGAGTTTAGCTTCTTTATATTTTTATAGAAATTTGTACTTGTACTTTATCAGAAAAAAAAATTTTATACTTACATGCTTATGAAAACTAATGTATAAAATGGTGAAACTGATTGAAAGGACATTTATTGAAAGGCATTTATTGAATGGCATTTATTGAAAGGACAAGATAGACATCTTATTTTTCCCTTCAGCTATAATAACCATAAAACTATTTCCTAGAAGTCTGCTGTCAATTTAACACTAATTAAGGAAAACCTTAACTTCTGCCCTTTTTTTCCTAGATGAGAATGAGGATTTAAGGAAACTTGCAGAGAATGAAATAACTTTGTGTCAAAAAGAAATAACTCAGCTGAAGCATCAGGTATGGTATTTCTGCAAAGAATAAAGCATTTGTGCTATTCTCAGGCATTAAAGGTTATTAAAGGTTTATAAAAACAAAGAAGTGACTAGCTTGTTACTGTTTAGAATAAACTGGGTTTTTAAAATTTATTTTCTAGATTTATTGAGGTATAAATTGACCCCCAAAATTGCATATATTTAAGGTACATGATGTGATGTTTTGATATATGCATACATTTTGAAATGATTATGACTATCAATAAACTGGTTTTTAAAGAACAAACTTCACATGGTCCTGTTTTCATCATACTAAAAGTACTGTAGAGCTCTCACAGAAACATAAATGTCACAGTGATAGTATTTTCTGGAAAGGCAGCGAAATAGTGGCATATCTTCCTTCTTTTTTTTTTTTTTTTTAAGAAGACTGGAGGTAGACATGGAGCAGAAGAGGTTATATGAAAGGACTTCAAAAGTTTGTGGAAAACTGGAATTAAAAGATAAAAATATATATATAGAAACTTTAATTTATTGACATAAGTGCCACCAGCTATCAAGTTCAAGACACTTTAGTAAGCAAAAAGGTGATATACCAGCATTTAATGCATCCCTAAAGAACTGAGGGTCCTGGGAATTTAACCATGTCAATGTAGTCTTTTTTATTTTATTAACTAAGGAACAATGGGTACCCTTTACAAATTTTTTAAGATCAGGAAACAAAAAAAAAGGAGGAGCCAAATAAGGACTGTAACATGAGTGCCTATGGATTTCTCACTGAAGCTCTCAAAATTGCCTGTTTGATGAGAGGAATGAGCAGGAGCATTGGTGTAGGAGAGGACTCTGGTGAAGCTGTCCCTGCTATTTTGCTAAAACTCTGGCTAACTTTCTCAAAACCCTCATAGTAAGCAGATACTGTTCTTTGGCCCTCCAGAATGTCAATAAGCAAGGTGCCTTGAGAATCCCCAAAAAGACTATTGCCATGACTTTTGCCCCTAGCCAGTCTGCTTTTGCTTTGACTGGACCCCTTCCACCTCTTGGTGGCCATTGTTTTGATTGTGCTTTGTCTCCAGGATCATACTGGTAAAGCCATGTGTCACTTCTGGTTACAATTCAAAGAAATGCTTTAGGATCTTGATCCAATTTGTTTAAAATTTCTGTTGAAAGCTCTGCTCTTGCCTCCAGCTGATCTGCATGCAAAGGTTCTGGCACCCATCCAGTGGAAAGTTTGCTCACCTTTAATTTTTTTGTCAGAATTTTATAAGCTGAACCAGTTGAGATGTCTGTGGTGTGGCTATTGTTTCTGCTGTTAATCATCAGTCCTCTTCAATTAGGGCACAAATAAGATAATTTTTTTCTCACAAATTGATGTGGATGGTCTGCCACTGTGGACTTCTTCTTCAACATCATCTTGTCTCTACTTAAAATGAGTTATCCATTTGTAAACTGCTGATTTCTTCAGGGCATCGTCCCCATAAACTTTTCATAAAGCATCAATGATTTCACCATTCTTCCACCCAAGCTTCACCAGCAATTTACTGTTTGTTCTTGCTTCAATTTTAGCAGAGTTCATATTGCTCTGATGGGGCTCTTTGCAAACTGATACCCTTTTTAGTACCTCAAACTAGAGCCTGTGACTTGTTACAACAAGTTAGCATGAGTTTATTTTGTTACAAAATAACTTTGAAATACAACTTCTTGAAGTCCCCTGGTAGAGTGATAGTAGACTGTGAGCTCCTCAGGGCCAGGAATATTTATTTTGCATCTCTGACACTATTTAGAATGTCAGACCTAGAGTAAGTCCTCACGATTTGAAGAATTGGATTACATTGCTTTGGTTGTACATCTTTGTGAATCACAGACCATATAGAGTTAATGAAGAATAATTATATGAAATTAGAGCCACTCTTTGCTAATTCTGTAAAGCAGAGACTAAAGGTTGACAGCAATTACCTCTGGGGATAAGTGAAAGAATATGTTAGGTAAGGAAGGAGCCAGGAAGGGGGGTACTTACTTTTGAGAATCTGCTGCCCCTTTAGCCAAATGTGAAAATTACTAAAAATTAATGTTCCTATAACCTATGTTAGAGGGGGAGAATTCCACTATAAGGTGAATAGTGTAGCTCCCATTTTACCCATTTTCTAAATTAAATTTTGTGTGAATAAGAAGGATATGTGTATTAAATGTTTCTGTTCAGTGTCTAGTAATCAACAAACAGAAGTAAAATCCATTATTTGTTCAAAATTTGAATGATAATGTTGTATTGGCATAAGCTAGAGAGATGGAAAAGTAGTAACTAGCATAGCTTCTGACCAATGTCAAGTGTGATAGCAGTGTACTCAGGTATATTCAGGTTCAATTCTAGCTCTTCCACTTAACTTTTGAGTTGGGTAATGTTGAGCCACTAGATTATTCAACCCCTGTAAAGTTAGTTTCACATCTTAAGGTAGAACTGTTAATAATACCCAAGATTGTTTTAAGAATTACAGTATGTACAGTGCTTAGAATGCCTGCCATATATTAAAGAACCAATAAAATGTTGGTAGCTTTTCTTATTAATTCACCTAATCTAAGAAGTCTTTGTTCTAGATCCCCTTGATTAGAAACATACTATTGTAATGGAGAGAAGACTGATCTAGGCACAAACGTTTGTGTTCTTGTGCCTGCTTGGCCAGTAACTAACACTTCGCCCTTAAACAAGTCATTTAATCTCTGTTAAGCTGTTTCCTTTACATGTATAATTAAAGAATTGGACTAGATAATCTCTAAGGGCCTTTTTAGTTTCAAAATTACAAGTTTCTCTTCCATAATAAGAAATCTTAAAATAATACAAATGCAGTTTTGAGTGCTTTTGGTTTTCTGCCATACTAGGCCTTAATTTTCAAGAGGATGGATCTAGAATCTTCTTTTGCTTTCCACAACAGTATAATCTCCTAATCAGAGCAAGTACTTAGTTCTTATTAACTGAAGAAAGAACTGATATAAAGCATACAAGAACTCCAACAGACAATAAAACAAGCCTGAAGTTTTAGCTGAATCTTACAGCATTTATAATATGGTTGTAACATTAATACTTTATGGAAGTTACACATTATACAGTTCTAATTGGCAAGGTGGTTGAACAGTACTCAGCAATATTACATTATTTGCTTGGCGAAACTTAAATATTTAAAATTCCTGTAATCATTTAGCTTTTTATTTTTTGGTAAATTTTAAATCTTAATTATAGGAGGGGTGATATTTTTATATTTACAGATTATCTTACTTTTGGTTCCCTCAGAAGAAACAGATGAAAATGATTTGATACTGGAAGTAACTGCAGGAGTTGGAGGTCAGGAGGCAATGTTGTTTACTTCAGAGATATTTGATATGTATCAGCAATATGCTGCATTTAAAAGATGGCATTTTGAAACCCTGGAATATTTTCCAAGTGAACTAGGTCAGTAAACTATTCATTTTGTTTTGGGTAAAGTATTTAGGAAAAGAGTTGGAAAGACCATGACTAGGCTTTAGAACTTATCTGTAAGGATGCTTATGTAGTTTTATGCTCATCATTTACCTAATAAATTTGAATGCAAATACAGTAATTTTGAGATGACCTATAAAATCTAATGGAGAGTCTTTCAATAATACTAACCATCAAATTGCTAACAGTCTTTAAAAGTAGTCTTAGATGTGTTACTGATGTCAATTGATTAGCCCCATAAATGCTTTGCTTAGTACTTGTAAGCAGTAAAGATAAATATTATAACACTGAATATTTTAATATGTTTTACAGTTTCCATGTTTATCTCCTTTTATGACTTTAAAAATATACCTCAAGATAGTAGATGTGATGGTCAATTATTTATAAATGGCAGGAATAATAAAAATAATTCTATTTCCCTGTATTTTCAAGGTGGCCTTAGACAAGCATCTGCCAGCATTGGGGGTTCAGAAGCCTATAGGCACATGAAATTTGAAGGAGGTGTTCACAGAGTACAAAGAGTACCAAAGACAGAAAAGCAAGGCCGCGTCCATACTAGCACCATGACTGTAGCAATACTACCCCAGCCTACTGAGGTAAGGCATAAGCCCCTCTCCTTGGAATCCTGGGCCTAGCCCAGTGCCTTGTCCCCAGAGTAACATTCAGAGTTTACTGAATTGAGTATCTATATGGTCTTCCTTGTGTATCTTGAGTTGCATATTATCTCAGTCTAAAAAATATAATTTTATAATGCTAAAAAATTAAGGATTTGTAAATGATACAATGTTGCATTGTCTGTGTATTAGTATTTTCCTAATAAGTAGTTATTGTGAGATCATCTCTGTGGGTGAAATAATAACCTATTTAAATATGGACTGGTTGCCTTTATAATGACTTCTGCCTTGTGTGACTAGATTGTGGGGTATTAACAGCAACAATCCTATTTAACAAAGGTAATTACTTAACAGAATTGCTGCTTCATAACCTAGTTACATTAAAATGAAAGTATATTGTTATACTGTTCATATTGAGTGTACTTTATTCTCACAAAGCAAATTCTCAGTCTATATTTTTAAGATAACTTAGTGTAGGAGTTCTGTTTTGCCTCATTGCCCTTCTGCTGAAAAGTGATAGCAGATATCTGACTTGTTTTTCAGAATGAACTGTGAATGCTTTGAGAAGGAACTCTTAGTGGTTCCTATGCTACTTTTGGGAAAAAGTGCTATTTGGCTCTCTAATAGGCTTAATGGAGTTCCTTTCTTTAGGTCTTATTAGTTTCTTTAGATCTAATTTTTGTGTGAAGCATAGGTGAGAAACTAAGCAGTTAAGGGAGAGGGTAAAGTAGAATAAATGACAGAAGCCACACCTAGAAACCTAGTCACTTACATTTAAGCATCTTGGGGTGGAAGTTTTCAGGAAAAGATGAGAGACTGAGGTCCATGTATCATCTAATTCCTCTAGCAACCATAAGAGGGAGTCACACAGGGAGACATAGAGGTAGAAGGCCCAGGGAATGGTAGGATTCTTACTGTCAGCATTGCAGAGATGTCACAGAATGGTTCTTAGTTGTTCATGAAACAGTGCTTTTGATGGTGGCTCCCAGGACAAAGCATCACCTTGACCTCAGATCCCAGTGTTGAGGAATTGAGACTCATGACTTCTTGGCCACTTGCATTTCCATTTGGCTCATCTTTGCCTCCAAATATGTTTGAAATAAAACGAAACAGGCCCTTCCCACAGTTCTCAAGCTACCATTTTTTTTTTCCTGCTGCTAGGCTCTTTAAACTCAGAAAAATTTGAAAAAACCTTACCTTAGCTCACACATTCAGTTCTAAAAGTAGGCAGAATAGTATCAAGTTCTGCTGTTTCTGTGGTAAGAAATGGGTAAAGAGAAGCCAGGTTTTTGAGGACTAGAAAGGATTTGTTTTTCAAAACTGTACAGTCCTGTACTATTTCGACTCCCTACTCTTCCAAAAAACAAAAAAGTTTTAAAATGGTATCCTTCTAGCTACTCTCTCGTCTTAAAATTAAACCTCCCAAATATATGAATTCTGTACGTGTTGTATATTCTTAAATTGGTCGCTCTTGCCTTTATAAAGTTGATACATGTAATCTTTTAAAATCCCAACTTTTCTTCTGTATAGATTAATCTGGTGATTAATCCGAAAGATTTGAGAATTGACACTAAGCGAGCCAGTGGAGCTGGGGGACAGCATGTAAATACCACAGACAGTGCTGTCCGGATAGTTCATCTTCCAACAGGTGTGTACTTATTCCTTCAATATATGACACCAAAGAAATCAATTTTGGAATAATTTGACTAATTTTCCACTGAAATAGATCCTCAGTTACCAGAGAAGTGTATACTACTAAGGATTGTTATTAAATATTTGATTTACTTAGAATCCTTACCTGATACTCTGTGGGATAATTGCAAGGCGAGGAAGAGGGAGGGATCCAAACTCAGGGAATGTCTGTATTAATTACTATTTATAGAAGGTGTGGATGGTCCTTTCAAGTGGAGTTCTGAGTTTTACACTTAAAAAGAAAATTCTCATAATGAACTAATTATCATGGGTTCTTTATCAGAGAATGCTCTAAATCATTGGTTTTGAGCCTTTTTGCAGGGGAGGGGAACATGGCTTCCTTTAAAAAAAAATGATATATATGAAAGCACTGGACCTCCTACTCAGAAACACATATACAGTTTTGCATATAATTGCAGGGGCTTCTTTCCATTAAGTTCATTCACGTACTTCGAGGGGATCTGATTCTAGATAGTTAGGCAAAGAGAC
Organism: Pongo pygmaeus; assembly: GCF_028885625.2. NCBI lineage: Eukaryota > Metazoa > Chordata > Mammalia > Primates > Hominidae > Pongo > Pongo pygmaeus. The sequence continues at coordinate 153,495,928 of NC_072378.2, read as the reverse complement.
TATATCGAAATCTCCAGTATATTATAGCTCGAACTAAACGTCTTTCACAAGTATCACCACAGTGATTCACATGTGATAAAGAGCATAGGGATAGCAAATCTCAGTTATCTAGAAAGGAAACAAGAATCTTACTATGACTGATCTCAAATGGGCATAGTCCCTATTAACTAATAGTGGTTGAGGCCAGTACTGGATTGTTACGACTTTGTTCTTTTAATTATGAGAATATCCTTATGTTAAACTGGATGATGTCTTAGGTAATACAGAATATGAAACAAAAATTGGGGGAAAAAATGGATAGCCTAAAAAAATTAAGTGATTTTCTCTAGTAATAGGATTTTTCATATATCTTAGTTTCTATAAGTAGTTGTTACTTTTAAAACATGGTGGCTAGCTGAGGGGAAACAATCTGTATTAAATGATTTATGCTTATTGTTTAGTATGTATGCCTTCAGTATAGAAATACTTTGTGCTAGGCCAGGCGCGGTGGCTCACGCCTGTAATCCCAGCACTTTGGGAGGCCAAGGCAGGCGGATCACGAGGTCAGGAGATCGAGACCATCCTGGCTAACAAGGTGAAACCCCGTCTCTACTAAAAATACAAAAAAAAATTAGCCGGGCATGGTGGCGGGTACCTGTAGTCCCAGCTACTTGGGAGGCTGAGGCAGGAGAATCGCTTGAATCCGGGAGGCAGAGCTTGCAGTGAGCCGAGATCGCGCCACTGCACTCCAGCCTGGGCGACAGAGCGAGACTCCATCTCAAACAAAAGAAAGAAAGAAATACTTTGTGCTATTTGTGCTATTGCTCAAACTTAAATTTTCAGTTTTCTGATAAACTGCAAAAGTTAAGCTTATAGGCTCTCCCTTTAAGTCCTCTGTTTTTTCCCCTCATAAAGGAAGAAGAAAAAGGATGAGGAGGGAAAGGAGTATTCCTTGATAATAAGTAAAGAAGATTTTTCTATTAAAACTTTTTTAATTCTCGTAACACTATTCAGGTGTTGTTTCTGAATGTCAACAAGAGAGATCTCAGCTGAAAAATAAAGAGCTGGCTATGACAAAGTTACGTGCAAAACTGTACAGCATGCATCTAGAAGAAGAAACAAATAAAAGACAGAATGCTAGAAAAATTCAGGTAAAAAATGAATTTTAAAAATGCTTTTAAAGGATAGAAATATTTTTATATAACTCAGCTTTTTTTTAATAACTCGGTTTTTCTATATCATATTTGTTTTAACCTGTGTTGAAAACAATTCAAGTAGTCTAAGGGCTATCCTTCTTTGATAGTAATCTTACACCTCTGCCCTGTTTTCTATATTCAAAGGTATTGTTCTCACTTTTAATCCGTTACTAAAAATAAAGATATATACTGAGTCCTCATTCATTTTTAATCCTTTGAAATTTTAATTAGAAAGTTGGAAAGCAAACTCATCTTGGCTTTCTTCCTGTTTGGTATTTAATTTTTGTTGTTGTTGTTTGTTATTGAGATGGAGTTTCACTCTTGTCACCCAGGCTGGAGTGCAGTGGCGTGATCTCAGCTCACTGCGACCTCCACCTCCCCGGTTCAAGCAATTCTCCTGCAGCAGCCTCCTGAGTAGCTGGGATTATAGGCGCCTGCCACCACACCCGGCTAATTTTTTGTATTTTTAGTAGAGACGGGGTTTCGCCATGTTGGGCAGGCTGGTCTCGAACTCCTGACCTCAGGTGATCCACCCACCTCAGCCTCCCAAAGTGCTGGGATTACAGGTATGAGCCACCGCACCTGGCCGGTATTTAATTTTATAACTACAGAGCCTTTTAAGAATTCCTCAATATGGGAAACTCACCACCTTGTTACCACGGAAGATGACTGCATTAATTCACAGAGATTATATGTATTCGCGACTATAGGAATAGCAACTATGTGCCAGACTCTATAGTCATCATCACTGTGTAGTAGACACTGTATTTTGCAGATCGGGAAACTAAGTTGGCCCGGGGTCATAGAACATTGAAGTGGCTGAGGCAGGATTCAGATATTAATCTGATTTTAGAGTACATGTTCTTTTTTCCATATCATGTTCCCATGTCATTTGAGATTCTAAGTGTTTAAAACCTGGTTCTCACATTTTGATTCATGTTATAAATCAAGAACTTAAGTCTCCAAATAAGTTAAATTTGTAGGTTTAAATTGCCCTGAATCTAACTGCATCTCATCTTTTTCTGTATATACAGATTGGAAGTAAAGGAAGATCAGAGAAAATAAGAACATACAATTTTCCACAGAACCGGGTCACAGATCACAGAATAAACAAGACACTGCATGATCTTGAAACTTTTATGCGAGGAGATTATCTACTGGATGAACTTGTACAGTCATTGAAGGAATACGCCGATTATGAATCTTTAGTAGAAATTATTTCCCAAAAAGTTTAAGTTGATTTGTTATTTATAGACTTTCGTAGCTTAGAAAAATTCTACAGTACATCCACATAGGGTGAAAATACCCTTATTCTCTTAAAAAACATGAGTTAACACAGTTGGAGGTAATATGCATATTCTGAAGTCATAGATAATTTACACAGATCTCTCTCAATGCATTAGCAAAAATCATACAATATACAGATGGTCCTCAATTTACATTGTGGATAATTCCCAATAAACCCATCATGGGTTAAAAATGCATATAGCGTTAGCAACACAGCAGTCTCCTACTTAATGACAGCTTGACTTAACAATTTTCCAACTTTACCATGGTGTGAAAGAGGTATGATTCCTAAGTCCTAAGGAGCTCCTCAGCTTGAAATGGGGCTGCATCCCTATAAATCCATCATAAAGTCAAAAAATCCTAAAACATAAGTTGGTGACCATCTGTAATCATGACGTGGTGGTAAATCTCGGACGCTTCCTTACAATAAGTAGACAAAGGAAAATCATCCTTTGTCCTAACTTTTAAGAGGGATGAAAGAGAGCTATGATGTCCTAGGACTAAGAGTATCCCAGGAAAGAATACCCTTGAAAGGGTCTCCCCTTCCCCATGGTGAAGTCAGGCCTAATGGAGAGAGAGTGGCTACAGCCTACTCAATGATGGGGAAATTCCCTGTCTTGCCCTGGGCCAGAGCTGGTGTACAGCTGGTGGATCAGGTCTTAAAAGCAAAGAACCTCACACTCTCGACTGGTAAGCCAGAAGCCTCTTGCTAGGGTGTGAGCAAAACTTGGACAGGAACTCTCAGTAGATGTTTGTGTTTGTCAAGATTCTCCAGACAAACTTCCTTAAAAGGATTGGCTTATGTTATTATTAAGTCTAACAAGTCCAAAAGCTGGAGTGTGAGGCAGGAGGCTGGAAACCCAGGAAAGCTGATGGTGCAGGTCCAGTCCAAAGGTATTTGTTGGAGGATTCTCTTGTTCTGGGAAGAGGACGGTCTTTTTTTCTCTTCAGACCTTCACCTGACTGGATCAAGCCCACTAACATCGAGGAGGGCAGTCTGCATTACTCAAGAGTTCACTGATTGATTTAAATGTCAATCTCATGTAAAAGCACCCTCACAGAAACACCTAGAATAATGTTTGACCTTATAATTGGAAAATCAGAGCAAAAGTTAAATCTCTAAAAAAAAAAAAGTATGACCCAGTAGCTAGGAACCTGTGGCCCCGCCAAGTTGACACATAAAATTAACTGTCACAGTATCATCTTAGAAGTGAAAGAAGCCCCTTTATCCTGTAGTGCCCCTCTACCACCACCTACTGACAAAGAACATGGTGCTATCTGGCATGGGAGAAATGTTCAGTTTGCTATGGCTTGTATGTGTCCCCTCAAATTCAAGTGTTGCCAATGTGACAGCATCAAGAGGTGGGGCCTTTAAGAGATCACTAGGCCATGAGGGATTTTCTTAGGACTGGGATGAAGGCCCTTAATAAAAGAGGTTTCAGGGAGCATCCTGCTAGCTTGCCTTCTGTATGTGAGAACACAGCAAGAAAGCCCTAGTCAACAAGTGCCAGCTCCTTGATCTTAAGACTTCCCATCCTCCAGAACTGTGAGAAATACATTTCTGTTCCTTATAAATTACCCAGTCTCCTGTATTCTGTTATAGCGGCACAAAATGAAGATACCATACCTGAACACCTGAACATTCTTCACAAGGTAGTAAATGCACTGCTTTATTCTGGTCTCAGTATTGTGTGCTTAATAACGAAATGAGAAAGGGTGGATCAGGGCATAGGATGAACAAGTTACTGCTAGACCTCTCACAATGCCACTAATGGGTAAGATTGTACTTTCATCATTCTTGTCTCTTCGGAAGCTAACACCATGCTATAATAGGCAATAAATAGATGTCTAAAAACATCTTAAGTATTTTTCTAGAAATCTGGTGTATTGTTCGAAAAGAACCAAAATTCAACTTAATTTCAAAGGGCCTGAAGCACTAGTTAATCAAAATTCATTAGTTTTTAATGGTACTACCACTCTCAAATTTAAAATGTCATCTTACGTTCCTCTTCCTCGCATTGGATTTATTGCTAAAACCTGGTAAACACTTTTAATCTTTTTCAATTCCATTACCACTGCTCTTGTCCAGAATTACTTCACAGACTACTTTAATAGTCACCTGACTTCTCCCCTGCATCCTATTTGCTGTCTAATTCTGGTTACAAATAAGTAACTGCCAAACTAATCTTTCTAAAAAGCAAGACTGATCTCGTCACTCCTTTGCTCAACAATGTAAAAGCTCCCATTGTCTCCCAAATAAAACCAGCTTTCCACTGTGTATACAATACATCCATGATCTGTATCCAGCATCATTTTGTATTAGCTCACTTTATACACCCATGCCACATCAAATTAAATTATCATGATAAATGCAACTGCATTTACTCTTTCCCTTATTTTGTTCTTTATGTTGTAGAAGGCCTCCTTTGTGCCCATTTCTTCAGAAGACATCCCCTACAGCCATGGTTCTCATCCAGAGGGCCTTTTGTCCCCGCAGGAGACATCTGACAACGTTTAAAGACAGTTACCACAACTGGAAGATGGAATAAAAGAGATGCTGCTAAACACCCTACAACAATTATCTGGCCCAAAATGTGCTGAGGTTAAGAAACCCTGTCCTACAGATTATTCCCTTATCCTGGTACATAGAAGTAACTCCTTTTTTTCTATGAAAATTTCCACAATTTTTTTTTTCTTTTTGACATGGAGTTTCACCCTTGTTGGCCAGGCTGGAGTGCAATGGTGCGATCTTGGCTCACTGCAACCTCCGCCTCCTGGGTTCAAATGATTCTCCTGCCTCAGCCTCCCAAGTAGCTGGGATTACAGGCACCCGCCCCCACGCCTGGCCAATTTTTTGTATTTTTAGTAGAGATGGGGTTTCACAATGTTGGCCAGGCTGGTCTTGAACTTCTGACCTCAGGTGATCTGCCCACCTAGGCCTCCCAAGTTCTGGGATTACAGGTGCGAGCCACCAGTCTCGGCCAAAATTTCCACAAATTTAAATGTATTTGACTCATCCAGTGTTCCACATAGTTTTATTTTATACACCTTACCCCCACAGACATGCCTCATGATTCGTATTCAGAAATTATTTACTGAACACCTATTATGGCTATTATGTGGCAAGCCCACAGATAATAAGCACAAGGGCAGGTATCATGTCCCATTTATTTCCATATATCCCATTGTTTTGCATGTGGTAGGTCTGCGATAAGAATTTTATGAAAGAATGAAGGCAGTTCTCTCTGCACTTCATGTTCCACCTAAACACCCAACAACTGATTGATGCTAATTTGAAAAATGAGGTGTATACATCTATTGGCATCTAGTAAAATTCAGAATGTCCCCCTTTCCTTTATTTTTTGGTCACCAGGCTGGAGTGCAGTGATGTGATCTCAGCTCACTGCAACCTCTGCCTCTGGGCTCAAGCCATCCTCCCACCTCAGCCTCCCAAGTAGCTGGGACTACAGGTATGCACCACCATGCCTGGCTAATTTTTGCTTTTTTCGTTTTTGGTAGAGATGGGGTTTCACCATGTTGACTCCTGGGCTCAAGCAATCCTCCTGCCTCTGACTCCCAAAGTGCTGGGGTTACGGGCATGAGCCACCACACCCCGCCAGAGTGGCCCTAAGTTTCTCACTTAGATGAGAATTTTAACAGGTGCCAGTGAACTGAACCTATTGACAGTTATGAATAATAATTAAAGCTCAAACATTATTTAGTGTCGATGCAGTAACCCAATAAGCTGAAAAAAGCTAACAAATTATTCTAGCATGCAACAAAATATGCTTGGTTCTTTATATTACATTATGACAGAAATTTTGATTTCTCCAATAATATATCAGCCTTTTTCTGGAGAATAAAAAAACTGCTGAAGAACAAATCTAAGCTGAGGATAAGATCCAAAGGTTGTATTCCAGATGCTCAGCTAATTTAATGAGCCAGGCTCGGTGGCTCATGCCACCCAGCACTTTGGGAGGCCGAGGTGGATGGATCAGTTGAAATCAGGAGTTCAAGACCAGCCTGGCCAAAAAGGTGAAACCCCGTCTCTACTAAAAATATAAAAATTAGCCAGGCATGGTGGCGCATGCCTATAATCTCAGCTACTTGGGAGGCTGAGGCAGGAGACTTGCTTGAACCAGGAGGCAGGGATTGCAGCGGGCCAAGATCGCGCCACTGCACTCCAGCCTGGGCTACAGAGTGAGACTCAAGTCTCAAAAAAATAAAAATAAAAAATAATGTAATGAGAACCCTTGCCTGCTTCGAATTTTGTATTTCTGCCAGCATCTGAAAATAGAAGAGGTGAATACAGTTATCTCTAAGGTCAAACTGTGAAGTAACGTGAAATGTACTAAACCAACCAGGACTCCAGCAGATAGTGTTATAGACTAGCATAGCATAAGAGGAAAGGACATGGACTTTTTGAATCCTGCAGAGGGGCACTAGAATCTCTGCTTGCTAGCTGTGTGGTTTTGGTAGCCACAGTGAGAATTAACTCACACTGAGAAGCACGACCATTGTACACTGAAAATAATGCTAACCTATTGTGAGAATGAAAGGCTAACATTTACATTCTTTTTTACATAAAAAAGCTATCGTAGTTTCACTGTTCTATCAACAAATAACTACCTTGCCAAAATCCTTCCAACAGCTAACCACTGCAATCAGAAGAAAGTCTAAACTCTGCATGGAAAAACTACAAGGTCCCACAGGATCTGGCTTCTGCCTACCTCTCTAACCTCATCTCCTGTCTTTCTTGTTCACTAAGTTGTAGTAAGGCATTCCCTCTGCTTATTATTCCCTCTGCTTATTATGCAGCCCTGCATTGCCAGTTCAACGCATCTGGGTTCAAAGCCTCAGAAAGCGTCCTGACCACCCAAAATCCTTAACCTATACTAATCTGCATTCTCTACCCCGGATTACATTCTTTCATATCCTCTTTCGTGTTCTGAAATTGTTCACTGTCAACTTCTTTCCCACTGGTCTCTGTAAACTCCCTAAAGGACAGGACTTTGTCTTTTCAACCCTGAATCTCCAGGACCTAACCCCAGGGCCAGGTTACGGTGAGGCAAGGAAGCACAGGCCTCAGGTGCGTTTACGGGGATGAAAAAAATTGAAGTCATCAAGAGTGACACTATTTTAACATTTTTAAAAATAAAAAAGGCAAAAAACCCATAATGAACTAATTATCAAAATTTTAGGTAAAGACAGGATCCACCCAGCACTTGTATGATTCATCCTAATACTGGCCGCGCCCTACAACTAATTATCAAAATTTTAGGTAAAGACAGGATCCACCCAGCACTTGTATGATTCATCCTAATCCTGGCCGCGCCCCACCGGACTCGTCACTAACGGTACTGAACACTGACTACAGCCAAGAACTCACTCCGAGGCTGCAGAAAGGCACCAGAGGGAAACAGCAAACGAGGATTCGCCGTTTTGGAGTTCACATCCCGTTGCTTCACTGGGCTGTAGCCACAAAGATGAGTTCAGGGAATGCACTGCCCTACTTAAGTGCATATTCAAATTGTGAAAAGTTGAGCATCACTAATACTCTGGTACACTTTCATACTGACGTCCATGCCAGCCATCACTAAAAACTCCCTTGGCCACGGGGGTCCAGCCCAAGAGCGCGGGGACTTCTATTTATTCTTTTTTTGGGAGCAGGACTACTGTCTCCTACGCCTGGCCCTTGAAGGAAAGGAACAAAAACCCAGGAGAGCGTAGCTGCACACTCAGTAAACTTAACGTTCCTGTAAACTTAACGTTCCTATAAACCAGTAGCATCTGAAGTGTGGTTGAAAATACAAATAAACGCGCTTGCAAGGAAGAAGTGCCTCGGTACTATCCTCGGCCCCGCCGGAAGGCCCTGGGAGATGCAGCCACAGGTCTCCTGCTACAGCCGCTGTCAGCCCCGCGCAGGGAGGGCCGCACAGCCCCCTCGCCCAGCCCCGAGGAAAAAAAAAAATCGCGGGGGATTCCAGTGCGCAGGCGCCGACCCGCCAACTCCGCAGCCCCCCAGCTCGCCAAGGCGCCTGCGCAGAGGCGTGGGTCAAGGGGAGGGTCGAGTTAGGAGGGAGAGCGGAGCGCGCGCGTAAATCCTAGAGAGGCGGGCTAAGCTGGACTGGGGGGAGGGTCCGTCTTCCGGAAAGTCTGGATTCCCGGACGAGCCGAGTTGCCGCTCACCGAACTCCCGTTCGAGAGATGATCGAAGAAAGTCGGCTACCATTTGTACCCATCGAAGAGCTCCAGATGGAAGCCGGCGCTGAATTTGGGCTGAGATTAGGACTTGCAGAAGGCCGGTCCGGAAGACTGCGGAGGGAATCTTGGCGGGCGCACGCATGCGTGGTAGATCTTCCACACGTGTGGCCGGGCCGCGGCCTCCCCGTGCTCGGAGGTCCCGCCCCCGGCCGTAGCATCTTTCCGGACGTGGGGAGCCGGTAAGCTGGAAGGGGGCTGGGCTTCGCGGCTCGGCCCCGCCTCGGCAGCCTCCAATTGGGCGCGGACGAGGGCGCCCCCACCCACCGCCCTCCTATTGGTTCGCGCATGCAAGCGACGCGTCTCATTGGACCGCGCGGATTTAGGCACCAAATTCAAAGATTTTAAAAGTACCAGCTGGCGCCTTTTAAGAGATACAGGTCTGTGAAGCAGGCAGGTTGCTCAGCTGCCCCCGGAGCGGTTCCTCCACCTGAGGCGGACTCCACGTAGTCTGGCATGAGCCGGCGCCCCTGCAGCTGCGCCCTACGGCCACCCCGCTGCTCCTGCAGCGCCAGCCCCAGCGCCGTGACAGCCGCCGAGCGCCCTCGACCGTCGGATAGTGAGTGAGGGGAGCGGGCGCGAGGGGGGCGCGCACGCCAGGAGGGGTGCACGGGGAGGGGCGCAGCCTGAGACCCTGACCCGACGTCCCTCGGAGCCTGGACGCGCGGCCACGCCACACGCCCGGCCTCGGGCGGCTGCAGTGGTTCCTGGGTCCGGGAGGAGGGCGGCTGGGTGTCGGGGGGAAGCCAGATGAGCCAGATGTGCAGGGGCGGGATGGCGGGCCGCGGGGTCACGCCACCCACGCTGACCCTGGACTGCAGCCCCGGGAGGTGCGGGTCGTGGCACCCCAGGGCGCCCTTTTTCCTCCTCGGAAGACCCACCTACCCCACCCTGCTTGAATAGGCGCCAAATGCCCCTCCCCTCCCCCACCCCGGGGCCCCCGGCGGTGACAGGGCTGCGAGCGAGCAGCCCCCAGGGCCTGGCCAGGTGCCTCACCTTCTCCCCCTGCGCCCCTTTTCTACATCTGCCCCGCACCCTCACAGCTAAAGGCAGTTTCCCCGATTTTTCGCGGTCCCAGCCTTGCTGGCGGGCGCGGGAGATCGCGCTCGCGGTTATCTCCCGCCTCCTCCGCGTGTCCCGCGCCCTGAGGGGCAGCCCCACCGATCCCTCAGGAGTTCCAAGGTCTCCCTCCCTACTCCCGCCAAATGGAGAGACCCCCCCCAACTCATTGGACCAAACTCAACTGGGACATACATCCAAACAAAAACGTTACTTTTTCCCATTTTTTTCTCCCTTTGCCCGTTAACCCAGTCTCAGGGCCTGGAGTGCAAAGGGAAGATTTTAAAAAAAGCAATTTTTACTACGAACCTTGAATTTGTCCATAGTATTAAGATGATTTTGTGAGAATCGAAGAATTGGTGACTTTTTCCCCATAACTCATGAAGAATTAGATAATCCTTTATTTCAAAGCTTGTAGAGAATTGGAAGGCACTCAAAATGCTTATTTTTATCCTCTTTGTTGCTACCTCTAAATAAAATCCATATGCACTTATTTTTACCTGAGAAATAACCCAAAATGAAAAAATTTAGCAATTCGGCATTGTACTATTTTGTAATGACTCTTCTATTAAAAAAGAACTCTAGAAAAAAATACTTAATTTTAATTTTAATAGATTAAATATATTTCTAGAAGATCCTGGATCGTCAGTCTACCATCGAAATTCTGAAGCTTGATGGCTTTATGAGGGTTTTTATTTTTTTTCTTTTTTGATAACTCCAATTGTCTTTACTACCTTGCTCCTCAGAAAGAAATGACTGCCTGTTGGAATTTTTTCCCCAGTTTACAGGTTTGAGGAGATGAAATTAAAAATACATATATGTTACCTCCAAGTAGTTTTTAAAGTAGGCTTTTGTAAAATTTTCTCTTAAAGATCACTTTATGGTCACAAGCATTGGGCCTCTTAAATTCTTAAGGAATGGCCATGCCTAACGTTGACCACATGGTCGTTATCTGTAGGTATTAGAGACTGGAACTTAATTATTTAACAGAAGTGTTACAAAGATTTTTAAGGACTGCAGCCTCATTTATGATATTTAATATGGAGGATCAGGTCTATATTGAAAAGTTAAATGTAAGATCAAACATTGTAAAATTTACTTTTCTCTATGACTGGGCTGGGAGTTGGTAAATGAGAAGTTTAAACAATGCCATGTATGAGTCTTATTAGTGTCTGCACTTGGGGGAAAAATAGGAATAGGACATTCCAAGTTCACAAAGCTAGTCAAAAGGCTAAGCAAGGATTTTCATTCAAACTTGGATCTGATTCTTATATCTATACATTCTAATGGAAAAGTATGTGTTACTCTGAAATATATACCTCTTTGTGAAATGTGTTTTACTACTTTTAAATGTTAATGATTGGCAATGTAAGGAATATGAAGAGATTTGGCTTATGTGATTAAAAATAGATTGTATTGACTAGACCCTTGTGATAGGGACTTTGCCTTGCATTTAGTCCTGTTTCATTGTCTTACTCCTATTTTATGGATGAGGAAACTGAGGTTTTAAGAGTTAACTTCTTCAGTTTTCCCTACTCAGTAAATAGCACTGTATACCTTTGATTGATACTCAAGACTTAAACCCCAGGGTGTTTTTTTACTCTCCTTTTCTTCATATCCACATCTAGTAGATTAGCTGCAAGTTGGCTTTACCCTTCTAAATAACAGACCTTGAATCTATGCAGTTATTTTCATTTCCGCTACAATCCTTCGAGTCTGGGTTTCCCACACTCTACTTCTGTGATAAACACTTCTAACTATTCTCTTTGCTTCTACTTTACTTTCCTGCAATTCATTCTCCACAATTGCCAATGATCTTTTAAAAATGTAAACCAAACTTCTCCACTTTTGACCCAACCTACCCCACAAATCTGAGATCATTCTACCTCTTCAACTCTAATTTTCAATAATCTCCCCCAACTCAGCCCTACAGATATTTCTCTTCCTTGAACACTCACATTTTTCCTTGCTTCCTGTGTTTCCCACCATCTGGAACTCTTCCACCAGAATTCCATAAGGTGTTCAGATCTCAGAATGTCAGCTTTGCTGAAAGATCATCCCTAATTAATATCTTTCTCTCTCCCTACCCTGTCACTGAATGGATGTTGGATAAATAAGTGAAATGGTTCAACTGAACTCTTAGCCGTCATCTGTTTCATTCAAGAGGTTATGAAGCCATATAATATTTTCTGTCTTTCTGGATAATAAATCAATTATATGAATACTTCACATATTTCCCAAATTTGGCCTGGTCATTGGAAAACACTTAGCTAGTTAAAAGGAATGGATTTAACCTTTTGCAAACAGTTGCTTCAGCTTCCTTTTTTATAAAACATGATGCTATTCTATTTCTTCTGCAGTATTGTTATGGAAATGAAAAATACATTAATTTCACATCTTAAAATTAAATCTACAACCAACATCCAGATTTCACTCTCATTTAATACCTTTTTCCAAAAAAAAGGAAACCAGAGTGCTTGGAGAAATGACTGATTCTAGGGCTGAAACAGGGAAATTATAAGATGCGCTTAGAGCATCTTGTAGTCCCAGAAAGTAAGGGATGTTCAAAACACAAAATGATTTCAGTATGTGAAATGGACACCAGTGTCAACTGAAAGAGCTCACAATAGCAAAAGCTGTAACAATTTGAGCAATACAATTAATAGTATTGGATTATAACCCAAAGTCTATGAGTTTATACTGATATAAATGATTGGTAGTATGAATAAATAGGAGATTAATGGACAAATCTGCTGTAAAGAAGAATTCCAAATGATTTATAAATTTACTCCCCACTCCTTTAAGTGTGAGGTGTGCATAGTGACTTCCTTCCAAAAAGTTTCAAATGGAAAAAGAACAAAAAGGAGTAACTTTACATTTGGAGCAAGCTCAGAAATACTACCTCAGCCAAGTAATCAAGGCTAACATCAGTTCAAATCATAGCACCTTACCTCTGGTCTAAAAACCCACAGCCCCAGACTAAGGCTGAGAAAAACTTGACAAATCCTAATTGTGGAACAGGCTACAAAATTACCAGTATTTCTCAGAGTTGTCAAGGTAATTATAAACAAGGAAATTGTCATAGTCAAGAGGAGCCTAAGGAGATATGATGACTACATGTAATGTATCCTGGATAAGACCCTGGAACAGAAAAAGATTTTAGGTAGAAACTACAGCAGTCCACATAAAATAGGGATTTTAGTTAATAATGCAGCAATATTGGTTACTTTGTTGTGACATGCATTACTGTTAGTAATATAAGTTGAGCAATGGGTGTACAGGAATTCTGCACTATCCTTGCAGCTTTTCTGTGAATTCAAATAAGTTTATTAAAATTCTTTTAAAATACTAAACCTTTTTTTTTTCTTTTTTCTTTTTTTTTTTTTTTAAAGACAGGGTTTCCCTCTGTCTTCCAGGCTGGAATGCAGTGGTACGGTCACAACTCCCTGCAGCCTCAACCTCCCGGGCTCAAGCAATTCTCCAGCCTCAGCCTCCCTAGTAGTTGGGACCAAAGGCGCATGCCACCATGCCCAGCTAGTTTCTCTTTTTAATTGTTATAGAGATGGAGTCTCTTTATGTTGCCCAGACTGGTCTGAACTCCTGAGCTCAAGCAATCCCCCAACCTCAGCCTCCCAAAGTGTTGGGATTATAGGCATGAGCCACTGCACCTTACCTAAATACTAAATCTAATTATTCATGTGAAAATACATGTTGTTGCAAGAGGAATGTGGTAGTCATTTTAAGTCCTTAAGTGCCAATTTCGTGAGGAAGAGTACAGATTCTAATGTTGGTATTAACTAACAAAAAAAAAAATGGGAAACATTTTTATATCATATGTCTTCATTGTGTCAGGCACTGCCATTTGCTTGGATTTTGTCATAAGCAGTAACAGTCATGTCTGGTCTTTAAGGAAATTAAAGTACTTTTTAAAATTTCAATTTGGTAGTGCTTTAAAGTAGAGTTTGATGAGGTCTGAGAAGTTCCTTCCCCCCCACCAAAAAAAAAATGAAGCTCTCCATGAGTAATGGATTAGAAGCTAAATAAGCAAAGGAAGCAGAAAAGATATTCTAAGCAGTGAAAGGCATGATGTACAAAGCCCCTGGGATGGAAAGGTCATTGTTACTAAGGACGGGCCAGCTCACATGAGAAATGTACACATTTTTTTCTTTAGTGCCTTAAGTGTGCTTGCACCATAAATTCTGACTTTTCTATCATTTTTATAAACAGTATAAATGTTATTTGTAAGATCTGTTTTTCCAGAGCACCTCATTATAATGAGGAAGAGAAATCTGGCTCATTTAATTAACTACCTGTATTGGACAAACTAAGCTACACTTCAGTGTGCTCAATTGTAAAAATAACAATTCCCCATCCTACCTCAAAAGGTTTGTAAGCATTGGAAATTGCAAACTTCTAAACAAGTATAAAGTATTTGCATCATTATTAGCTCTAATTTTAAGGAACTGTCCATATTCAAAGAACAGTGTTGAATGAAAGAGGTTCTATAGGACAACCTCCCAGTAACTGTTCTAAAGACAGCAGAAAGAGAATGACTTTGAATTCCTGAAATATTTCCAGCCTTTTTGGTTTAGGCAGCTAAACAAAGCAGAGCGTGCCCTTCATAAGTGGCTTCTGCTTTTTTATCCTCTCATGTAAATTGTGGTCATATATAAATCAAACCTAATCTTTAGTTGATTTGAGGCAAAAATAGAAGCAATCTCTTGGCATTTTTTACTTTTCCTCTGAATAAAACTAAACCACTCAGAATCATTTGTTCTAGATTTAGGGTTAATTAGGGAGCTAGAATTTGTATATTCTTTGTTTTTTATGCAGCTAAACCCTTAATTTTAGGTTTAGTGGGATCCTGGAGCACATACTATGTGTCTTTCACTGTATTAACATTGGGAATTTACAGGCAGTTTCTCTCTACAAGTTACTTTCTATGAAGGTATCCATTTGTACTTTGAGTTAAAAAGTTTTGCTCTGTGTAAAAAATGGTTAAATTTAATATGAACACATTACCAATATTTAGTGCAGACTAAACATACTGATGCTATATACATTTACTTACAGGATAAATTGTTAGCTATATATGATTGGCTTGTGTGGGGATGGTAGATGGGGCACATTTTAACCTGGCATTTTACAGGATAAATTGTTAGCTATATATGATTGGCTTGTGTGGGGATGGTAGATGGGGCACATTTTAACCTGGCATTTAAGATTCAGGCTTTCTTAGCTCATGTCCCCATTGTTTGCCTACTCTTACTCTCTGCCTTCAACAATGCTAAACAGTTTTCTGAACCCATCTACCATATTCCTTCCCAGCGTTGTGCTGTTGCTCAAATTGTGAATGCCCTTCCCAGGCCACTGTTGCCTGACAAAATCCTAATCATTTTTTAGAGTTGTGGTTCTCAACTGAAGAATAGAGGAAATTTTGCATCTGGCCTTTTCCCCTCCCCAGTATTTGGCAATAACTGGTAACTGGAAACATTGCATCTTGGGAGTGGGGGCTGCCACTGGTGTCTAGTGGGTAAAGGCTGCTTAACATCCTACAATGCACAGGACAGCCCCTGAGAACAAAGAGGTATTCACTGCAAAATGTCTGTAGCATAGGGATGGTGAAATCTTGCTTTAAAGCTATCTTAAAATGCTGCCTGCTCCATTATGTCTTAACTGATTTCTTAGGTCCTGGGGGTTGGAGCAGGGTGGTAATAAAACCCAGAACAAGTCTTTTCCCTTTTTTCTATTTATCATTAATAGCAAGTTTATCTTAAGTTAGTTAAAGCAATTGAACAGTAATTTACACCTGCTGCCCTATCACTCATATTCTTAAATCTGGTTAATTGATTAGTGTCATTCTTATTTACCAACACTTACTTTTGATTGATAGCAGAACTATTCATTCTTATGGTTCTTTGGTAAATTAGTCGTGGAATGTCTTTGTTCAGTGATTAAAGACAGCAGTTTCCAGCACATATTAGACAAGGTACAGGGAGATGTCCCTGTACTTGAGTTTACTATCCAGTAAGGTAGACAAATGCTTTGAATATATTAGGTCACCAAGAGCACCCATCAGAATAAAACTTGGAGATAAGAGCTGTGGGAATTCAGGTAGACTTTAATTTATAGATGTTTAAATGTCTTATTAGTTCTTTTCTCCACGCTACCTATAGATTTCTTGATTAGTTATTTTAAGGCTTGCAATTATTGCTAATGGTGAAATAATACACAAAATTTTTATTATTTTTATCAAGATTATTCCCTCCCTTATACATTGTCCTCCTGTACTAATCTTAACCATTTTTGCTGTCAGTGGCTTGGGTTGTGCTTACGTCAAAGAGAACCATAATGTCATTTCAAGTCCAAGGAATAAACACTGAATCTAAAAGTAGTTGTGGTTACTTTAAGGATAACTTTGACCATAGCGCCTACTCTTTTGATACATCACATTTCCTCGTTTGTTCCATAAACACAGATGTTTATTATATAGCCCCTTTTTCCACTATTTTTTACTCAGTTATAGACAACAGTCAGATGTTATAGCCATGCAGATCCAAAAGCAGTCTGTTCTGAAGTGCCTTCTCAAGAATAATATAATATGTATATACTTATAAGATTTACTTATTTTCACATATTATTGTCATGTCAATAATTAAACTTGAATAACACCACAGCTATGTAAGCAAATACATGTAGACAATACCTAATGCTGAGAGATTGCAAAGTAATCTTTGTATATCCCAATTTAAGAAGTAGGGATGTGTGGAAATTTTGCCATTAAGATGTCAATGTTATGTTCTTTTTATAGGTTGTAAAGAAGAAAGTTCTACCCTTTCTGTCAAAATGAAGTGTGATTTTAATTGTAACAATGTTCATTCCGGACTTAAACTGGTAAAACCTGATGACATTGGAAGACTAGTTTCCTACACCCCTGCATATTTGGAAGGTTCCTGTAAAGACTGCATTAAAGACTATGAAAGGCTGTCATGTATTGGGTCACCGATTGTGAGCCCTAGGACTGTAGAACTTGAAACTGAAAGCAAGCCCTTGCATAACAAGGAAAATCAACATGTGCAACAGACACTTAATAGTACAAATGAAATAGAAGCACTAGAGACCAGTAGACTTTATGAAGACAGTGGCTATTCCTCATTTTCTCAACAAAGTGGCCTCAGTGAACATGAAGAAGGTAGCCTCCTGGAGGAGAATTTCAGTGACGGTCTACAATCCTGCCTGCTACAAATACAAAGCCCAGACCAATATCCCAACAAAAACTTGCTGCCAGTTCTTCATTTTGAAAAAGTGGTCTGTTCAACATTAAAAAAGAATGCAAAACGAAATCCTAAAGTAGATCGGGAGATGCTGAAGGAAATTATAGCCAGAGGAAATTTTAGACTGCAGAATATAATTGGCAGAAAAATGGGCCTAGAATGTGTAGATATTCTCGGCGAACTCTTTCGAAGGGGACTCAGACATCTCTTAGCAACTATTTTAGCACAACTCAGTGACATGGACTTAATCAAGTAAGTACTGTTTGGAATATACATATTAGCATAATACACTGAACATTGCTGTTAGTGGCTCAGTACCACCAGCTCATGCAAAAGCTGTTGTACAGGTTGAGTGTCCCTCATCTGAAATGCTTAGTACCAGAAGAATTTCAGATGTTTTTCAAATTTTGGAATATTTGTATTATACCATACAGATTAAACAGTTGAACATCCCTAATCCGAAATCCAAAAGTGCTCCAATGTGCATTTCCTTTGAGCATCATGTCAGCATTCAAAAGTTTTCAGATTTTTGGATTAGAGATGCTCAACCTGTTGTAGATAACCTTACAATGTTGTTTAATTGCAGTAATGACTTTTGCTGGTGTTTTGCTACCTATGTGCCACTAAGATGAAAGAAAACTTTAGAATTATGCATTTAACCTAGTCATTTCAAATTTTATATTCATGCTATTACAAAACTATTTCTGTTGGATTAGGATCTTTCTTCCTTTTAGTTTTGAAATTTCTAACATGTAAGTTACATCTTTGGGGCTTAACTGTAAAACAGCCTAGTTCCAGTCTACATGTCTAATAGGCATTATGACTTGTCACACCAGAAAGTATGAAGTAATTTTTGTTCTTTCTAAGCCATTTTTGGTGCTAGGGCTCTCCTAGGTTTGACAGTGATGAAAATATGAAGATCCACAAATAGGGATTTGTGACTTTGTTTTGTTTTTTTGAGACAGGGTTTCACTCCAGTCACCCAGGCTGGAGTGCAATGGTGGCTTACTGCAACCTCTGCCTCCCAGGCTCTGTTTATGACAATTTCTTAGAAACCTGGTGCTAACCACCATTTCTTTCTCAGTCTACCAAGGAAAATCACTTAGTCAGATAACTTTGAGAATTAAGGTGATTATGCAGGCTAGAATTAGATAGGACTTAACTGGGGTTGTTTATTTTGGCTTTTTGAAAAATTATCTAGAGGTACTCTTTGCAAGTGTGAGTTTACACTGGTCTTTATGAAACAGAGCTAAAGCAAAACAGATATAAACAGCTTCTTTTTCTTATTTTTTTTTGGGACGGAGTCTCGCCCTGTTACCAGGTTGGAGTGCAGTGGCACAATCTCAGCTCACTGCAACCTCTGCCTCCTGGGCTCAAGTGATTCTTCTGCCTCCTGAGTAGCTGGGACTACAGGCGCGCACCACCATGCCCAGCTAATTTTTGTATTTTTAGTAGACACGGGGTTTCACCATGTCGGCCAGGATGGTCTCTCGATCTCGACCTCGTGATCTGCCCGCTTCGGCCTCCCAAGGTGCTGGAATTACAGGCATGAGCCTAAACAGCTTCTTGAGGGACAATCAAATCAGTACCACAGATTCCACTTTTTCTGTTTAACATAGTGAGTTTCTAAAGTTGATTTCTAATAGCAGTGTGCCTAGAGTACTTTGAAATTTGCCTATTACTTTTACCAGATAGCTAACATGGTATCATACATACAGTGGGGGCTACTATTTGATGTTTGCAGATATTGTGAAAAAATACTGTACAAAGCAGTGGTTCTTAAGCCTCAATGCACTTAGAATTACTTGATGAGGAGGGAGCTTTTTAAAAATGCAGAGCCCTGAGCTTCATTTTAGACCAATTAAAACCGCCAGGCAATTGTAATGTGGTCAGGTTTGAGAAGCACTAATAATATAAAATATCTTTTTGCACTGCTGATGTTTTTCTACTGTATTCATCTCAGCTCTTTGTGATGCTTTAATCATTTCATTTCTGGTGATTTACTTTTCCAGTGTGTCTAAAGTGAGCACAACTTGGAAGAAGATCCTAGAAGATGATAAGGGGGCATTCCAGTTGTACAGTAAAGCAATACAAAGAGTTACCGTAAGTGTTTGCAGATGATGTTTTTAGTTAAAAATGCACTGCTAGTGCTCTTCTAGAAATAGAAAAGAAAAGAGGTAATCTGGAAACCCTTCTTTACAGTCGTAAAGTATTTCAGCCTTATACTGGAACTTAGAAACCACATTCAAAAATAAAGAAATCTCAACTCAATCATTTATTTCTTGGATTCTTCCTAGAAATAGAATGTCTAAAGTAACAAAGGGAAAATTACTCAGTTCTCAGACAGAGTTGACCATTTAGTCAATCTTAGTTGCCAGTTGTGTGTATGTGTATTTTATAACATTTGGAAAATTTGGAAAAGCTGTTTTACTTTTTAGGTATTAAGTACCATATAGACTATGCATCTAAAGTGATTTCCCATAGTATTTGGTTCACAGTTTCTGTCTATAAGTTAGGCTTGATATGTGTGAGTATTTAGGTGTTGCTTTGTTTAAGTACGTGCAGGTAAATTGCATGTAGGGATAAGTCTCTTACCTAATCTTGTTTGTCATTTCTTATATGTACAAACATAAAAATGTCTCGTTGAGGATACAGGAAATAATTTCTAAATTCCATTACAACTTTTTTTTTAAATTAGGAAAACAACAATAAGTTTTCACCTCATGCTTCAACCAGAGAATATGTTATGTTCAGAACCCCACTGGCTTCTGTTCAGAAATCAGCAGCCCAGACTTCTCTCAAAAAAGATGCTCAAACCAAGTTATCCAGTCAAGGTGATCAGAAAGGTTCTACTTATAGTCGACACAATGAATTCTCTGAGGTAATTTCTTGTCTAATCATAAATCTTAAAACATAAGAGATTTAGAGTAAGAAATGTAAAAGAACTTTCAAGGTCAAAATGTAACTTGGCTCTAGATAATAACTAATTAATTCTCTGACATTAAGAAACCTGATATTGATGATCATTTAAATTTAATTATAGTATAATTAGAACTATTAGGGATTTTGTTAGCGTCCTCTTCATTTCACTCGCAATGTGGATAACAAAAGAAACATGAAATTAGGAAAGTATGTAGAAATGTATTTCTATGAATATTAGGTACTGCTTGGCATTGTTTGTGAAAGTTTAGTGATTTTGAGTTCTAATTTAGAAACACTAAGAAAATAATGAAAAACCTAGATTTTTTATAAAATTACTCAATACTACATTTTGCATTTTCTGCCTTTAAGAACCGAGGAAGAGAGTTAAGTGGAAAAAGGCAAGCTTTCTGAACTTGAAGGCCTTTTATTATACGTTCAGATCAGTGAATGATGTGTGCTAAAAGTTCTACTCACACGTAGATAACTTTGCAAGCTTAATTTAGATAACTTCCCAAAATTATAGAATATTTTCTGATTCATGTTGATCAGTAAATATAAATCCTACATAATAAAACTAGTCTTAAATTTTATGCCATAGTGACTAATGCAACATACAGATTTATTCAAAAAGCATTTATTGAGCATCTATCAGATACTGCATAGATAAAGGGCAATAGTTAGGGCAGTAGTTATCGTATGTGTGACAGTGATATTTCATACACGTATTGGGGAAGGTGCAAGGGTGTCCTTCTTGGTTTTACTAACTAAAGTACATGTAATTCTTGCTGAAATTTGTGTATGGGTTTTTTTTTTTCTTTTTAGGTTGCCAAGACATTGAAAAAGAACGAAAGCCTCAAAGCCTGTATTCGCTGTAATTCACCTGCAAAATATGATTGCTATTTACAACGGGCAACCTGCAAACGAGAAGGCTGTGGATTTGATTATTGTACGAAGTGTCTCTGTAATTACCATACTACTAAAGACTGTTCAGATGGCAAGCTCCTCAAAGCCAGTTGTAAAATAGGTCCCCTGCCTGGTACGAAGAAAAGCAAAAAGAATTTACGAAGATTATGATCTCTTATTAATCAATTGTTACTGATCATGAATGTTAGTTAGAAAATGTTAGGTTTTAACTTAAAAAAAATTGTATTGTGATTTTCAATTTTATGTTGAAATCAGTGTAGTATCCTGAGGTTTTTTTCTCCCCAGCAGATAAAGAGGATAGACAACCTCTTAAAATATTTTTACAATTTAATGAGAAAAAGTTTAAAATTCTCAATACAAATCAAACAATTTAAATATTTTAAGAAAAAAGGAAAAGTAGATAGTGATACTGAGGGTAAAAAAAAAATTGATTCAATTTTATGGTAAAGGAAACCCATGCAATTTTTACCTAGACAGTCTTAAATATAAGTCTGGTTTTCCACCTGTTAGCATTTCAGACATTTTATATTCCTCTTAATTGATACCAACAGAAATATCAACTTCTGGAGTCTATTAAATGTTTTGTCACCTTTCTAAAGCTTTTTTTCATTGTGTATATTTCCCAAGAAAGTATCCTTTGTAAAAACTTGGCTTGTTTTCCTTATTTCTGAAATCTGTTTTAATATTTTTGTATACATGTAAATATTTCTGTATTTTTTATATGTCAAAGAATATGTCTCTTTTGTATGTACATATAAAAATAAATTTTGCTCAATTAAATTGTAAGCTTAATGTTTACCTTTTATAAACATTGTAATCCTGGAAACAACTGAATTAGGAAGCTGCAGTAGACTGCATTTGTTTGTGTGAAGGCATTGAATGGATTTTTGTGATGATTTTTCTGGGGAGCTGTGGGATTTTTAGGCAGTATCCTGATCCTGGTTTTTCCCCACTTAATAGCTTAATTCAGTAGTTGTGGGGTTGGGTCTTGAGATAAACATCTCGAGATGATTCAATACAGGAAGACCATAAAAGACACTGATAAATACTGATGTGCTAATTTATCTATCACTAAACCAGCTGAACTGTGGATTAAATAGCACCCCATCCCCCTCAAAAAGCTAGAAGGATTTAAATTGTATAGAGTAAGATGCCATCTTGGCTGCAGTCAAACATTTGTGCTAATAACAAGACCCCAGAACTAGGATGACTTTATTCCTTAATTCCAAAGTTAGCTACGTTTCAGTTTCAATTATGAATATGGGGAAATCCTAAGAGGTTGAATTCAGACTAGGCCCTCCAAAGATTCAAGGGTGGGCCTCGGATGCTATCAGTTGGGCCCCAAAGAAGTTTAAGGGCTTTGCCTTTCATCTCAACAAAAACCTAAGGTAGAGGGTCCCTCCTGTCAACTCCCAGGCAATCACTGATCTTTGTCACTGCAGACTTTTCAAGGATTGTCTATAAATGGAGTCAAAGTTTGCTTTCACTGAAGGCTATTTTGACATCTGTGTGTGTGCATCAGTAGTTAATGCTCTTTTCTTACAAGGCAGTATGCTGTTGGATATACCAGTTCACCAGTTGATGGATGTTTGGCTCTTTACTCCATTTTCTGCTATTACAATTAAGGTGCTGTCAGTGCAATCAAATTAGAACTCAGGATTAAGAAACTCACTCAGAACCGCACAACCACATGGAAACTGAAAAACCTGCTCCAGAATGACTACTCGATGAATAACGAAATTGAGGCAGAAATAAAGATGCTCCTTGAAACCAGTGAGAACAAAGACACAACATACCAGATTCTCTGGTATCATTCTCTGGACACATTTAAAGCAGTGTGTAGAGGGGAATTTATAGCACTAAACGCACACAGGAGAAAGTAGCAAGATCTAAAATTGATACCTGACATCACACCTAAAAGAACTAGAGGAGCAAGAGCAAACAAATTCAAAAGCTAGCAGAAGACAAGAAAGAACTAAGAAAACTGAAGGAGATAGAGACACGAAAAACCCTTCAAAAAATCAGTGAATCCAGGAGCTGATGTTTTGAGAAGATCAACAAAATAGACCACTAGCCAGACTAATGCAGAAAAGAGAAGAATCAAATAGACGCAATAAAAAATGATAAAGGGGATATCACCACCAATCCCACAGAAATGCAAACTACCATCAGAATAAACACCTCTACGCATATAAACTAGAAAATCTAGAAGAAATGGATAAATTCCTGGACATACACTCCCTCCCAAGACTAAATCAAGAAGTTGAATCCCTGAATAGACCAATAACAAGTTCTGAAATTGAGGCAGTAATTGATAGCCTACCAACCAAAAAAAGTCCAGGAAAGGACGGATTCACAGCTGAAATTCTACCAGAGGTACAAAGAGGAGCTGGTACCATTCCTTCTGAAACTATTCCAAACAATAGAAAAAGAGGGAATTCTCCCTAACTCATTTTACGAGGCCAGCATCATCCTGGTACCAAAATCTGGCAGAGAGACAACAAAAAGAATTTCAGGCCAATATCCCTGATGAACATCAATGCAAAAATTCTCAATAAGATACTGGCAAACTGAATCCAGCAGCACCTCAAAATCCTATCCACCATGATCAAGTCGGCTTCATCCCTGGGTTGCAAGGCTGGTTCAACATATGCAAATCAATAAACGTAATCCATCACAAACAGAGCCAATGACAAAAACCACATGATTATCTCAATAGATACAGAAAAGGCCTTCGACTAAATTCAACAGCCTTTCATGCTAAAAACTGTCAATAAATTAGGTATTGATGGAACGTGTCTCAAAGTAATAAGAGCTATTTATGACAATCCCACAGCCAATATCATACCAAATGGGCAAAAACTGGAAGCATTCCCTTTGAAAACCGGCACAAGACAAGGATGCCCTCTCTCACCGCTCCTATTCAACATAGTGTTGGAAGTTCTGGCCAGGGCAATCAGGCAAGAAAATAAACAAAGGATATTCAATTAGGAAAAGAGGAAGTCAAATTGTCTCTGTTTGCAGATGACATGATTGTATATTTAGAAAACCCCATCGTCTCAGCCCAAAATCTCCTTAAGCTGATAAGCAACTTCAGCAAAGTCTCAGGATACAAAATCAATGTGCAAAAATCACAAGCATTCCTATACACCAATAACAGCCAAATCATGAGTGAACTCCCATTCACAATTATTACAAAGAGAATAAAATACCTAGGAATACAACTTACAAGGGATGTGAAGGACCTTTTCAAGGAGAACTACAAACCACTGCTCAAGGAAATAAGAGAGGACACAAAGAAATGGAAAAACATTCCATGCCCATGGATAGCAAGAATCAATATCGTGAAAATGGCCATACTGCCCAAAGTAATTTATAGATTCAGTGCTATCCCCATCATGCTACCATTGACTTTCTTACAGAATTGGAAAAAACTACTTTAAATTTCATATGGAACCAAGAAAGACCCCACATAGCCAAGACATTCCTAAGCAAAAAGAACAAAACTGAAAGCATCATGCTACCTGACTTCAAACTATACTACAAGGCTACAGTAACAAAAAGCATGGTACTGGTACCAAAACAGATATATAGACCAATGGAACAGAACAGAGGCCTCAGAAATAACACCACACATCTACAACCATCTGATCTTTGACAAACCTGACAAAAACAAGCAATGAGGAAAGGATTTCCTATTTAATAAATGATGTTGGGAAAACTGGGTAGCCATATGTAGAAAGCTGAAACTGGATCCCTTCCTTATACCTTATACAAAAATTAACTCAAGATGGATTAACGACTTAAACATAAGACCTAAAACCATAAAAACTCTAGAAGAAAACCTAGGCAATACCATTCAGGACAAAGGCATGGGCAATTACTTCATGAACAAAACACCAAAAGCAATGGCAACAAAAGCCAAAATTGACAAATGGGATCTAATTAAACTAAAGAGCTTCTGCGCAGCAAAAGAAACTATCATCAGAGTGAAGATGCAGCCTACAGAATGGGGGAAAATTTTTGCAATCTATCCATCTGACAAAGCGCTAATATCCAGAATCAGCAAAGAACTTAAACAAATTTACAAGAAAAAACCCCATCAAAAAGTAGGTGAAGGATATGAGCAGACATTCCTCAAAAGAAGACATTTATGCAGTCAACAAACATATGAAAAAAAGTTCATCATCACCCGTCATTAGAGAAATGCAAATCAAAGCCACAAGGAAATACCATCTCATGCCAGTTAGAATGGCGATCATTAAAAAGTCAGGAAACAGCAAATACTGGAGAGGATATGGAGAAATAGGAAAGCTTTTACACTATTGGTGGGAGCGTAAATTAGTTCAACCATTGTGGAAGACAGTGTGGCAATACCTCAAGGAACTAGAACCAGAAATACCATTTGACCCAACAATCCCATTACTGGGTATATACCCAGAGTTATAAATCATTCTACTACAAAGACACATGCACACGTGTGTTTACTGCGGCACTATTCACAATAGCAAAGACTTGGAACCAACCCACATGCCCATCAATGATAGACTGGATAAATAAAATGTGGCACATATACACCATGGAATACTATGCAGCCATAAAAAAGGATGAGTTCATGTTCTTTGCAGGGACATAGATGAAGCTGGAAACCATCAATCTCAGCAAACTAACACAAGAACAGAAAACACAACACCACGTTCTCACTCATAAGTGGGAGTTGAACAATGAGAACACATGGACATGAGGGGAAGGGGGTGGCATCACACCGGGGCCTGTTGGGACTGGGGGACTGGGGGAGGGATAGCATTGAGACGTGACACTGTGCTGGCAGTCCTCATAGCCCTCGCTCGCTCTTGGCACCTCCTCTGCCTGGGCTCCCACTTTGGCGGCACTTGAGGAGCCCTTCAGCCCGCGGCTGCACTGTGGGAGCCCCTTTCTGGGCTGGCCAAGGCCGGAGCCGGCTCCCTCAGCTTGTGGGGAGGTGTGGAGGGAGAGGCGCAGGCGGGAACCGAGGCTGTGCGCGGTGCTTGTGGGCCAGCGAGAGTTCCGGGTGGGCGTGGGCTCTGCAGGCCCCGCATTCGGAGCGGCCGGCCGTACCTGCCAGCCCCGGGCAGTGAAGGGCTTAGCACCTGGGCCAGCAGCTGCTGTGCTCAATTTCTCGTGGGGCCTTAGCTGCCTTCCCGCGGGGCAGGGCTCGAGACCTGCAGCCTGTCATGCCTGAGCCTCCCCGACCGGTCCTCCTCCGTGGGCTCCTGTGCAGCCTGAGCCTCCCCGACCAGCGCCGCCCCCTGCTTCACTGCACCCAGTCCCATCGACCACCCAAGGGCTGAGGAGTGCCGACGCATGGGGCGGGACTGGCAGGCAGCTCCACCTGCGGCCCCGGTGCGGGAGCCACTGGGTGAAGCCAGCTGGGCTCCTGAGTCTGGTGGGGACTTGGAGAACCTTTATCTCTAGCTAAGGGATTGTAAATACACCAATCAGCACTCTGTGTCTAGCTCAAGGTTTGTAAACACACCAATCAGCACCCAGTGTCTAGCTCAGGGTTTGTGAATGCACCAATTGACACTCTGTATCTAGCTACTCTGGTGGGGACTTGGAGAACCTTTGTGTCCACACTCTGTATCTAGCTAATCTAGTGGGGACGTGGAGAACCTTTGTGTCTAGCTCAGGGATTGTAAACGCACCAATCAGCACCCTGTCAAAACAGACCACTCTCTCTCTGTAAAATGGACCAATCAGCAGGATGTGGGTGTGGCCAGATAAGCAAATAAAAGCAGGCTGCGTGGGCCAGTAGGGGCAATCCGGTGGGGTCCCCTTCCATGCTGTGGAAGCTTTGTTCCTTCCCTCTTTGCAATAACTCTTGCTGCTGCTCACTCTGGGTCCACACTGCCTTTATGAGCTGTAACAGTCACTGTGAAGGTCTGCAGCTTCACTACTGAGCCAGCAAGACCACGAACCCACCAGAAGGAAGAAACTCTGAACACATCCAAACATCAGAAGGAACAAACTCTGGACACACATGCAGCCTTTAAGAACTGTAACACTCACTGCGAGGGTCCGCAGCTTCATTCTTGAAGTCAGTGAGACCAAGAAACCGCCAATTCCAGACACAGCATTAGGAGAAATACTTAACGTAGATGACGGGTTGATGTGGGCAGCAAACCACCATGGCACGTGTATACATACCTATGTAACAAACCTGCACGTTCTGCACATGCACTCCAGAAGTTAAAGAATATATTTAAAAAAAAAAAAAAACTAAGGTACTGTAAACATTCATAACAAGTCTTTGTAAGTGGTTATATTTTCATATCTCGGGTAAATAAGAGTAGAAAGGTTAAATGGTATGCTGCATGTATTTTCAGCTTTTTAAGAAAATAACAAAGTGTTTTCCAAAGTAGCTGTGCCATTGTATGTTCTCAAGTAGTGTGTGGGAATTCTATTTATTTCATGTTCTTGTCAAAACTCGGTATTATTAGTCTTTTTAATTTTAGTAATTCTAATGAGTGTGTAGTAGTATCCTGTTTTAATTTTCGTTTCTTTAATTTCTAATGATGTTTAGCATCTTTCATGTTATTTGCCTCCACACATTTTGGTGATATGTTAAAATTATTTGCTTTTGCAACCTCACGAAAGAACTTGAAAAAAAAGTTATTTCCCTTTTTTAATTGTGTTATTTCATTGTTGAGATTTGAGAGTAAATATTCTGGATACAGGTGCTTTATCAGTGTATGCCTTAACTTTCATTTTCTTTTTTTATTATTATTTATTTTTTATTTTTATTTATTTATTTATTTTTTAAGGAGTCTCGCTCTGTCGCCCAGGCTGGAGTGCAGTGGCGAGATCTCTGCTCACTGCAAGCTCCGCCTCCCGGGTTCACCTCATTCTCCCTCCGGAGTAGCTGGAGTGACAGGCGCCCGCCACCACGCCCGACTAATTTTTTTTTTTTTTTTTTTTTTTGTAATTTTAGTAGGGATGGGGTTTCGTCATGTTAGCTAGGATGGTCTCGATCTCCTGACCTCGTGATCCGCCCGCCTCAGCCTCCCAAAGTGCTGGGATTACAGGCATGAGCCACCGCGCCTGGCGATCTTTCATTTTCTTAGCAGTATCTTTGGAAGTTTTTGTATATAAAGTTCAAATTATCTATTTTTCCTTTATGGATCACAGTTTTGGTGCTGTATCTAAGAAATATAGTGGAATATGTGGATCTAAGTGGGTATCCACTTGTTGAGCACCATTTGTTGACAAGACCATTCTTTCTTTACCAAATTACCTTTGCACCTTGGTCAAAAATCAGTTTTATATACATATGAGGGACTATTTCAGGACTTTGTTCTGTTTAATTAATATCTTTGTCTCCTGAACTCCAAAACCACACTGCCTGGATAACTGTAGCTTTATAAGTCTTGAAATCAGGTAATGAGAGTTCTTTATTTCTTTTCTGCCAAAAAAAATTGTCCCTCTTTTTCCTGAAGTTGTTTTGCCTATCGTAGTTTTTTGGTATTTCTACATAGATTTTATAACCAGCTTACCAATTTCTATAAAAACACGATGGATTTTGATAGGGATTACAATGAATCTATAGATCAATTTATACAGAACTGACATCTTAGCAACCTCGAGTTTTTCAATCCATTAACATAGAGTTCTTCCACTGATTTCCATATTTCAAAATCTCTCTTAGCAAAGTTTTATCTTTTCATTGTATGTCTTGGGCACTTTACGTCAGATTTATCCCTGTTTTTTGTGCTATTGTAAATGGCATTTTAATTTCAATTTTCAATGATTTATTGCTAATGTATTGAAATACAATTTATTCTCATACTGATCTTGTATTCTGCAACCTTGCAAACCTCAGTTATAATTGAAAGTCTATCACTTGTTCTCTGTAGGTGATTTTTGTCTTCTACAAATAAATACAGTTTTATTTCTTCCATTTCAATCTATATGGTTTGTATTTATCTTCCTTGCCAATTTGTACTGGCTAAAACCGCCAGTAAAATAGAAATAAAAAATGTTGATGAAGATACCCTTGCCTTGTTCCAGATGTTAGGGGAAAACATTCAGAATGACGTTAGCTGTAGGTTTTTCAGATATCCTCTTATCAAGATGATGATCCATTTTATTCCTAGTTTGTTGAGAATTTTTATTTCCAACAGTTCATTTCCAACAGAAATGGCTGTTGGATTTTGTCAATTTTTTTTCTCCGTCAATTCATATGACCATATGGTTATTCTCTCTGGATCCGTTAATATGAATTACATTGATTGATTTTCAAATGTTAAAGCAATCTCACATTCCTGGGGTTAATGCCACTTCACCACAATGTATTATCCTTTTTAAACATTATTATATATTTAAATATGTATATATATTTGTTAAGAATTTGTATTTATATTTATGATGAATATTGGTCTGTAGTTTTCATACAATGTCTTTGGGACATATTCTTTTCTTTTCAATTTTCTGGATGTTTGTGTAGAATTGGTATTATTTCTTCCCTTACTATTGCTGGAATTGTACAAGGGAACCATATGGGTCTGTCATTTTCTTTGTGAAAAGATGTTTGAAATACAGTTTTTTTAATAGATAAAGGGCTATTCAGGTTATCTATTTCTTCTTGAGTGAGCTTTAGTAGTTTGTATATTTCAATGCATTTTTAATTTAATTTATTGTATTTATTGGAATAAAGTCATCACAATATTCTAGTATCTTTAATATTTATAGAATGTGTACTAATGTCATCTCTTGCATTCCAATATTGATAAATTCTGTCTTTTCTCCCCTTATACTGATCAGTCTGACTACAGGTTTATCACTTAGATGGATCTCAAATAACTCATTTTTGGTCTCAGATTTTTCCCTATTTTTCCTTATAATTGATTTTTTGTTTTATTTCTTCTGTTTCCTTGTGCCTGAAGGACTTTAATTTGTCCTTTTTGTACGTTCTTTTTCTGGATTCTTAAGGTAAATGTTGAGTTCATTGATTTCAGACCCTTATTCTTTCCTAATATAAATATTTAGTCCTAAAAGTTTCCTCCAAATTCTATTCTAGCAGCATACCACTAAATCTGATATTTTGTCCTTTTCTTTTTATTCATTTATAAGTGTTCTATAATTTTCCTTTTGATTTCTTCTTTGATGTGTAGGTTATATATAAGTCTGTTATTTACTTTTCCAATATTCTGGAATTTTTCATATATCTTTTTATTAACTTCTAATTTCATGGTGGTCAGAGAAAACAATTGTATGACTCAATTCTTACAAATTTATTGAGTATTTGTTTATGGCCTATAATATGCTCTATGAAGGGAATATGGTGTGTTTTGCTGTTCTTTGGTAAAATGACCTATAAATATCAATTGGCTCAACTTGGTTGATAGTGCTCTCCATATCTTCTATATCCTTACTGATGTCTATCTATTTGTGCTGTTATTGAGTGAGAAGTATTCAGATCCCTAGCTGTAATTGTGGATTTGTCTATTTCTTCTTGTAATTCTATCAGTTTTTGCTTTTAAGTACAGACGCTCCTCAACAATGTGGTTATGTCTGGATACACCCACTATTAGAACTTACAGTGTGTTTATGTGTGCACAACTTCATAAGTCAAAAAGCATACTGAATGTGTATCCCTTTTGCACATTGTAAAGTTGAAAATTTGTAAGTCAGAGGCTGTTTGTATTTTGAAGCTCTGTCATTAGTTGCATAAATATTTAAGATTATTATGTTCTCTTAGTAAAATGAGCACTTCATCATTTTTAAATGACCTTTTTATCCCTGGATGTGGCTTTTCTATGGAATCTACATTGTTTTATGTTAAAATAAGCACTCCAGTTTTGTTTTTTTTTGAAATTAATATTGGCATAGTATATTTTTTCATCAATTTTTAACTTTTCTTGTAGTTTTCTATGGTAGTGTGTTTCTTACAGACAGCATATAGTCAAGTATTCATTCATTTTTTTAAATCTAATTCAAAAATGTTTGTCTTTTGAGATAATTAGACAATTTTCACTTGATGGGATTATTGATATGGTTGGATTTAAACCTACCTTCTTGATATTTGTTTTCTATTTGGTAATTGTTCTTTGTTCCATTTTTTCTCTTTTTTGCCATCTTTTGATTATTTTTATGGTTCCTTTATATCTAGTTTATTAGCTAATTAGCTATAATTCTATTTTGTGATTTTAGCTATTACTTTTGGATTTATAGTATTTCTTTTTAACTTATTTGAGTCTAGCTTCAAATATTATTGTATCCTTTTATATATAGTATAAAACTGCCATAGTATTTCTTCCCTCTAAGCTTTGTACTGTTATCATACATGTTAGTGCAATATATATACATATGCTACATTATTTTTGTTCCTTTGTTTATCATCTAAGATATTTATGTAATGAGAAAGTTTTCTTATACTTGTATTTGCCCACACAGTTGCCATTTCTAGTATCTTCATTCCTTTGGGTAGAAATAAATATATTTCTATCTGATAAAACTTTCCTTGTGCCTGAAGGACTTCCTTTAATTTTTCTTATAATACAGATCTACTGGTCTTTGATTTTTTTCAGCCTTTGTACATGTGAAAACATCTTTATTTTTGTCATTTTAAAGTTATTTTTAATTAACAAATGATTCTATATATTTATGGGGTACACGATGCTTTGATATATGTATACACATATACACACTGTAGAATGATTTAACATATCCATCACCTCACATACTTATCTTTTTTTTTTGTGGTGCGAACATTTAAAAATCTATGTTCTTAGCAGTCTTCAAATATACATACAATACATTAGTATTCACTATTGCCTCCATGCTTCACAGTGAATCTCCAGAACTTATTCCTCCTGTCTAACTAAGCTTTTTATCCTTTAACCAATATTTCTCCATTTCCCACCTCACTATCACCCACGCTAGTCCCTGGTAACCTCCATTCTACTCTTCACATAAAAGTGAGATCATTCAGTTTGTCTTTTGTCTTTCTGTGCCTGGTTGATTTCACTTAGGATGATGTCTTCCACATTCATCCATGTTGTTGCAAGACTGCCATGTGGAAGGCAAGCTATCTTTCTTTTCATAAGGCTGAGTAGTATCATGCTATGTATATATATCACATTTTCTTTATCCATTTATCAGTTGATAAACACTTAGGTTGACTCCATATCTTTACTATTATGAATAATACTGAAATGAACATGGAGGAGGGAATATCTCTTCATTTCCTTTGGTTATATACTGAGAAAGAGAATTGTTGAATCATACAATAGTTTTATTTTTAATTTTGGGGGGAACCTCCATACTGTTTTCCAAAATAATTATACTAATTTACATTCCCACCAACAATGTACTAGGTTTCCCTTTTCTCTACATTTTTGTTAACACTTGTTATCTTTTATTTTTTTGATAAGGACTATTCTAGTGAGATGATATCTCATTGTGGCTTTCATTTGCATTTCCCTGATTGATTATTAGTGATGTTGAACATCTTTTCATATACCTGTTGGCCATTCACATGTCTTCTTTTGAGAAATATCTATTCAGGTTCCTACCCATTTTTTAAACTGGTTGTTTTCTTGCTATTGAGTTGTTTGAGTTTCTTAAATATTTTGGATATTGGCCCCTTATCAGATGTATGGTTTGCAAATACTTTCTCCCCATCCCATAGATAGTCTCTTCACTCTGTTGATTGTTGCCTTTGGTGTGCAGAAGCTCAGTAGTTTGGTGCAATCCAATTAGTCTAATATTGCTTTTGTTGCATGTGTTTTTGGGGTTGCATCCAAAAAATTTTTGCCAAATCCAGTGTTAAGAAGCTCTTTCCCTCTGTTTTCCCCTAGTGATTTTATAGTTTCAGATCTTATATTTAAGACATTAACCCATTATGATTTGACTTGTGTACTTGGGACAAGATAAGGGTCTAATTTCATTCTTCTGTGTGTTGATATCTAATTTTCCCAACATATTGAAGAGAATGTCCTTTCCTTATTGTATGTCCTTGACAGCTTTGCTGAAAATCAGTTGACTGTAAATGTGTGGGCTCCGTTTTCTATTTCTTTGGTCTATATGTCTGCTTTTATGACAGTATGGGCTGTTTTGATTATTATAGCTTTTTGGTACATTTTCAAGTCAGGTAGTGTGATGCCTCCAGCTTTGTTTTGCTAAAAATTGCTTTGACTATTTGAGGTCTTTTGTTTTTCTATACAAACTTTAGGGTTGTTCTTTTCTATTTCTGGGAAAAGGTCATTTCAATTTTGACACGGATTGCATTGAATCTGTAGATCACTGGGTAATATGGACATTTTAACAATGTTAATTCCTCCAATCCATGAATACTGTATATATTTTCATTTGTTTTTCTCTTAAATTTATTTCATCAATGTTTTATAGTATTCAATGTATGGATCTCTCATACACTGAATGTATTTGGTTAATTGTATTCTTGATTAAATGTATTTCTAAGTTTTTCATTAATGCTGTCACAAATAGGATTGTTTTTTCGATTTCTTTTGTGAATAGTTAGTGTATAGCAATGATACTAATTTTAATATGTTAATTTTGTATCCTGCAACTTTACTGAAATCAAAGCCAGTCAAGAACATTACAAAAAAGGACAATTACAGGCCAAAATCTCTGGTGAACATACATGCAAAAATCCTCAACAAAATACTAGTAAACTGAATTCAATAAGACATTAATAGGGTTATTCACTGAGTTTTTCACTTGATTTTGTGCTGCTATAACAGACTATCTGAAACGGGGTAATTTATAATGAACAGAAATTTATTGGCTCCCAGTTCAGAAGGCTGAGAAGTCCAAGATCAAGGGGCTGACATCTTACAGGGACCTTTTTTGCTGCACTATTTTATGACAAAAGGGCAAAGAAAAGGCAAGAAGGCCAGGCGTGGTGGCTCACGTCTGTAATCCCAGCACTTTGGGAGGCTGAGGCGGGCAGATCACCTGAGGTCAGGAGATCAAGACCAGCCTGGGCAACCTGGTGAAACCCCGTCTTTACTAACATACAAAAATTAGCCGGGTGTGGTGGTATGCGCCTGTAATCCCAGCTACTCCAGAGGCTGAGGCAGGAGAATTGCTTGAGCCTGGGAGGCAGAAGTTTCAGTGAGCCAAGATCGCACCATTGCACTCCAGCCTGGGGGTGACAGAGCTAGACTCCACCTCCAAAAAATAAAAAGGGGCAAGAGATTGAACTTGCAGCCTGAAGCCCCTTTGTAATCAACCTTAATCCACTTATAAGTGGTGGAGCCCTTATAGCCTAAACATCTTCTATTAGGTTCTACCTTTCAACACTATTAGATTGGAAATTAAGTTTCTAACAAATGCTTTTAATTAATTTATTTATTTTTGAGAGAGGGTCTCACTCTGCTACCCAGGCTGCAGTACAGCGGTACGATCATGGTTCACTGCAACCTCAATCTCCCAGACTCAACTGATCCTCTCACCTCAGCCTCCCCAGTAGCTGGGACTACAGGTGTACACCACCATGCCCAGCTAAGTTTTTGTTATGATTTTTTTTTTTTTTTGGTAGAGACAGAGTCTCACCATGTTACTCAGGCTGGTCTTGAACCCCTGGGCTAAAGCAATCCTCCCACCTTGGCCTCCCAAAATGTTGAGATTACAGGTGTAAGCAACGGTGCTCAGCCCACACATGCTTTTTTGAGGACACATTCAAACCATAGCCTTTTTGTTCCCCTGGGCCCCAAAATTCATGTCTTTCTCACAAAATGCATGCATTTCATCTAATAGCCCCCAAAAGTCTTAAAAATCATTCCAGCATCAACTCAAAAGTCCAAAGCCCAGAGTCTCATCTAAATCAGATACAGGCGAAAGTCAAGGCAAGATGGCAAGAAGGCAATTTCCTTCAGGCATGAGCCTGTGGAATCAAGCAAGTTATGTGCTTCCAAGCGTTATGTGCTTCCAAAACACAGTGGTGGGACAGGCATAGCATAGACATTCCTGAGGCAAGACAGGTAGTCAGGGAAGTAACCATGTCTTTGGGACTCAGCGACTGCGCCATCAACACAGCAAGCCCCACAACCATGTCCTTGGGACGTGAAAACCACACCAATACAACAAACCCCAGGCGGAAGTACGGACCGCGTATTGGCGTCGTCGAGCGACTGTGGGGGATCCCGGGGGGGAAATCAACTGGCGCCGAACCGAGCTGAAGAAAAAGCTGATCAGCGCAGGCGGGTGTTGAACCGCGAGCAGCGTCTGAGGCACTGGGTGGTCCGGGCTGTGATAGACCAAGCGCTGATCACGCGGCACCACCTCAAGAAGCAGGCATCCAGTGCACGTGCCAACATTACTCTGTAGGGGAAGAAGCCTAGAAAACTCCTCCAGCAGATCCGGCTTGCCCAGATAGAGAAGGCAACCATAGAGGTGGAAGCCCCTCAAAGCCAGCCAGGACTATGGAACCGCAGCTCAAAATGCAAAAGAAGACAAAAGCCCCCCAGGATGTAGAAATGAAGGACCTTGAAGATGAGAGCTAAACCTCTTTCACTAGAAGATTCTCAACTGGAGCCCAAAGGACTCAGTGGTTGTTTCAGAGGATGTTGGGAAAAGCGGTGCCCCTTTTCACTCTCCATATTTCTCCTTTCTAATGGCCTACTGACTTCCCCTGGAGGGATGTCTTTGGGAGGGAAGAGGGTACAGAAGAAAGATTGGAGAAGGGCCTCTCTAGCAGTCAACTCCATTTGTGATAAAACCCTAGCACTCTGGAAAACAAACAAACAAACAAAGAGCACTCACTACTGGCTTCATAATCAAGCACAGAACTATCCTCAGTAGGAATTTTTCTTTTTTTCAGAGATGGAGTCTCGCTCTGTCGCTTAGGCTGGAGTACGATGGCATGATGCCGGCTCACTGCAACCTCTGGCTCCCAGGTTCAAGCTATTCTCCTGCCTCAGCCTCCCGAGTAGCTGGGACTACAGGCATGCGCCACCACGCCTAGGCCATTTTTGTATCTTTAGTAGAGACGGAGTTTCACCATGTTGGCCAGGCTGGTCTCAAACTCCTGACCCAGTGATCCACCCGCCTCAGCCTCCCAAAGTGCTGAGATTACAGGCATAAGCCACTGCGCCTGGCCAGGAAATTTATCCTGTAGACAGTATGCACATTTTAATTTTACTTGTCCGCAGACTGACTCATTGCTCATTATAATAGTAAAAAACACACCACTGGGAGGAGATTTAAGGTGTGAATGGGACCCACAGTGTATAAACAAACATGTACATGGCTGGGCATAGTGGCTCACACTTATAATCCCAGCACTTTGGGAGGCCAAGGTGGGTGGATCACTTGAGGTCTGGAGTTCGAGACCAGCCTGGCCAACATGGTGAAACCCCATCTCTACCAAAAGTACAAAAATTAGCCAGGTGTAGAGGCGCGTACTTGTAATCCTGGCTACGTGGGAAGCTGAGGCAAGAGAACCGCTTGAACCTGGGAGGCGAAGGTTGCAGTGAGCCGAGATTGCCCCACTGCACTCCAGCCTGGGCAACAGAGTGAGACTCCATCTCAAAAACGAAAACAAAAACAAAAACAAAGCAAGCATATACAGCTACTGAGCATGTGTACCCAGAGAACCACCTGTAATATACTTACTATTAGGTTGATGTAAAAGTAATTGTGGTTCTGCCATTAAAAATACAGCAAAAACTGCAATTACTTTTGCACCAACCCAATAGCAATGCCTTTTCCCACCCCCTTATGAATGATCATGTAAGACTTCCATAAAGAGAGTTTCCCTTGTAATAGTCAATGCTGTCTCATTCTCGAGCAGCCTACTCTGACTCAGCTCTCAGAGTGTACTATTGCTTTTGCACCTGCCTTTCAGAATATACTTACTCTTTTGCAATATATTGCTTCATACTGTTTATTGCTGTGTGTCTCTTGTTTAAATTCTTTTAACCTAGAAGATAAAAACCTAGGATTCACAATCACCATCAACATTTCCATTCCAAAAGGGAAAAATAAGCAAGGAGAAAGAGATAACTGGTCCCAAGTAAGTCCAAAAGCCAATGTAGTAAACAATGTTATCAATTTAATTTTTTTAGACAGGCTCTCACTCTATTGCCCAGGCTGAGTGCAGTAGCTAGATCACAGCTCACTGTAGCCTCAACCTTCCAGGCACAAGTGATCCTCCCACCTTGGCCTCCAGAGTAGCTGGAACTGCAGATGCACACTACTGTGCCCAACAATTTTTTTTTTTTTTTTTTTTTAAATATAGGGATAGGAGTTTGTGCTATGTGGCCCAGGCTAGTCTCAAACTCCTGGGCTCAAGCAATCCACCCACCTCTGCCTCCCAAAGTGCTGGGATTATAGGAATGAGTGTCACTGAGCCAGGCCAACAACATTAAATTTTAATGCTCCGAGAATAATCCTCCTTGGCTTTATGTCCCACCTTCTGGGTACACTGGGGTGGGAGTTGAGCCCCTAAGGCCTCAGCTAGTTCCACTCCTATGGCTTTGCTGGGTATATGGGTTGGAGTCAGGTGACTGCAGCTCTCCCAGGCTGGTGTTGCACATTGTAGTCCTGGTGTCTTGGGGGTGGACCCACCTTTATAGCTCTACTAGCCATTGCCCTAGTGGGGGCTCTCGATGGTGGCTCCAGCCCTGCAGCAGTCTACTGCCTGTGTTCCCAGGTTGTCCCTGATGCTCATTGAAATCTAGGTGGAGGAAACCCTTCCCCCACAGCTTTTGCATTCTGCACACCTGCAGACATAACATCATGTGGATACTGCCACTTACACCTTCTGAAGGTGTAAACTGCCACTTACACCTGAATCCCTTTAAACCATACCTGGGGTGGTCAAGGAGTACTGCATCAGAATGTGGGAAGCAGAGACTTGAGGCAGCCCTGGGGAGTAAACCCCAAGATCTTCAGGACACCCTAGGCTCTCTTTTGCAGGATTTCCTTCCCTCAGATCATGACACTCTGGGCCTATGATGGGAGGGGCTATGCTAGTAATCTCCAAAGTACCTTTGAGGTTATTCTCCCATTGTCCTAAATAATAGCTCTGGCTTTGTTCTATCCATACTAATCTCCCTATCAATCAGTTACTTGGCCACACTCTTGGTTCCCTTTCCTGAAAATATTATTTCATTCTCTACCACATGGCCAGGCTGAGAATTCTTCAAATTCCTAAGTTTTGTTTTGTTTTGAGACGGAGTCTTGCTCTGTCACCAGGCTGGAGTGCAGTGGCGCAACCTCGGCTCACTGCAACCTCCACCTCCCTGTTTCAAGCGATTCTCCTGCCTCAGTCTCCCGAGTAGCTGGGACTACAGGGGCGTGCCATCACGCCCAGCTAATTTTTGTATTTTTTTTTAATAGAGACGGGGTTTCATTATATTGTTCAGGCTGGTCTAGAACTCCTGACCTCACGTGATCCAACTGCCTTGATCTCCCAAAGTGCTGGGATTACAGGTGTGAGCCACCACACCCGGCCTGGCTTCTTTCACTTAACATAATGTCTTCAAGGTCATCCATGTTGTAGCATATATAAGTACATCGTTTATTTTTCTAACTAAACAATAGTCCACTGTAAAGATATGCTACGGTTTGTTTATACATTCAGCAGTTAATAGATGTTTGACTTGTTTCCACTTTTTGGCTATTATGAATACTGCTTATAAGAAAATTAATATACAAGTTTTTTATGTAAACATATGTTTTCACTTCTCTTGGGTTTACCTAGGAGTGGAATTTCTGGGTCATATGGTAACTCTACGTCTTGGTTTTTGAGGAACTGCTGAACTGTTTTTCACAGCAGCACATTATTTTACATTCCCACCAGCAAGGTATAAGGATTCCAGTTCTTCCTTTGCAGTTTGGGTGGGTTTTATTTATTTTTCTTGTCTAATTGCTTTAGCTGGAACTTCAAATACAATGTTGAATATAAGCGATAACAGTGGACATGTTTGACTTGTTCTTGATCATAGGGCACTCCTCTGGCTGTGCCACCATTGTATGTTGGGTATTTGAAGGACAGATAAATTATTCCTTTAGTCTATAGATTTTTAAATTGAGAGGAACCATACTTGAGGAATTCTATGTGAGGAACATACCTGAAGAGCCTCATCTATACCAGGACCTAATTTAAATATGATTCTGTCTTTTGAGCTGAAGCTACAACGGGATAATATAAGTTTTTTCCAAACTTTTGAGAGTCTGGGGAAAGGGTAAGTGTATTTTTCCTGTGAGAAGGATGTGAGTCACTGAGGACCAGAGGAGACTGTGGCAGTCAGCTTCTGAAATTGTCTCCAAAGATCCCAACCTTTTGGTATTCACATCTTTGTGTAATCCTCTCCCATGCTGTATCATGTTTGGTCTATGAGATGGCATGTCACTTTTGAGACTAGATTATAACAGACCTTGTGATTTCTGCCTCTCTTTTTCTCTTTTGGATCACTCACTCTGCAGGAAGCTAGCTGTCAATTATGAGCAGCCTATGGAGAAGCCTACACTATGAGAAACTGAGGTCTTTGGAAGTCCTGAGTGGAGAAAAACTGAGGCTTCCTGCCAATTACTAGGTCTGTGAGTCTTCTTAGGAGCAGATTCTCTAGCTCCAGGCAAGCCTTTTGGCAACTTTAGTCCCTGCTGACATTCTGAGTGCAACCTGAACTACAAAGCCGTACTGCTCCCAAATTCCTGACTTTTGAGATAGAATCTCGCTCTGTTGCCCAGGCTGGAGTGCAGTGGGGCAATCTTGGCTCACTGAAACCTCAGCCTCCCAAGTAGCTGGGATTACAGGCATGCACCACCACGCCAGGTAATTTTTATATTTTTAGTAAAGATGGGTTTTCACTGTGTTGGCCAGGATGGTCTCAAACTCCTAACCTCAAGTGATTCACTCACCTGAGCCTCCCAAAGTGCAGGGATTATAGGTGTGAGCCACTGTGCCCAACCAACATTTGTTGTTTTAAGCTTCTAAGTTTTGGAATAACTTGTTATGCAGGAATAAATAACTAATAGGAGTGGGCCCACCCTTCTAGGAGAATTGGGCAAGAGAAAGATGAGCAGCTGTCTCACATCTATTGATTTGCTATAGTAACTAATATTGAAAAAACTAGGTCTTCCCCAGGACTCTGAAACATGTAATTGTTTGACATGGAATTGATACTGGCTTAGGTACAGGATGACAGCCACCTTGTGGCTGTATAGAGTGTTCTTCAAAAGAGCTCACTCTCCCCAGGCCAAAATAGGTTTAAGACTGGTCTAATCACAAAAATGGATTATTTTGAGCCTGTTACATAAGGGAGAATGGATGAAGTCTAGATGTATTTTCATGGTTCCTGTGATATATATGCTACTTTTAAAAATTATTCATTCTTTACAGAAAGTCCTTCTACTAGCTTCAAGCTTACTGAAACTTCTTTCTTTGTATTCCAGCATCCAAAGAAGACCTATGTGTTTTCTAGATTGAATTAAATAAAGTCTATTTTGAAAGAGTCATTAGATGGCTTACGTTGTGGCAAGAATACAAGCAAGACTCAGAAAGGTCCTTAAGCTTACCCTGGCCAAATATGGACTGAGCTTGAAGGCCAGCTCTGGAGTGACTTCTGGTCACTTACCAGGCTATGTTCTCACATGGTTATATCTGGCCATCCTAACATAGTATGGGACCAACTGGAATTTCAGATTGGTTGAGTGATTATTTGATGGCAGATGCAGCTTCATTGAAACGTTTATTCTAATGAAGAAAGTTTAGGGTTGGCAGCCCTGTAGTAGCTCAGTTGGTATTTATAAATGGCGGGGATTATCCTTTAGTGTTAAAATCTCAGTGTGTTCATATGCACTGGTGTTTTGTGGGTGTTCTCAGCTTTTGTCTCACACAATTCGGTGAAACAAATACCATATTAACATATTAGCACTGAAGCCTGCTTGCCGTTCTCCAACGCTCACGTTGGAGTGTTATCTGGAATTCAGAAACTAGCATTTTCATGTCCTATGTCCAGAAAGTGTGTTATACCCAGTATATACAACTTGAAGATCTGCCATAAAGACTGCGTATAAGGTCTGGTGCGGTGGCTCACGCCTGTAATCCCAGCACTTTGGGAGGCTGAGGTGGGTGGATCACCTGAGGTCAAGAGTTCTAGACCAGCCTGACCAACATGGAGAAACCCCGTCTCTACTAAAAATAGAAAAGTAGCCGGGCATGGTGGCACATGCCTGTAATCCCAGCTACTTGGGAGGCTGAGGCAGGAGATTCGTTTGAACCCGGGAGGTCTAGGTTGTGGTGAGCTGAGATCGTGCCACTGCACTCCAGCCTGGGCAACAAGAGTGAAACTCTGCCTCGGAAAAAAAAAAAAAAAAAAAAAAAAAGAAGACTGCATATAAGACAAAGAAAAATGATAGTACCTCTACTAATTTCTTGAACTCCTAATTCTATTTTGATTGGCATTATTCCCTTTTTCCCCAATTCTGCTTCAGCAATGTAAACGCAACACCACAAGATGGTGCTGTTATAACATCATACTTTTGAATTTGTCTATTCATGTGAAGTTGACTGTAAAAAGGGATGAAACAATATTACTGCTATTCTATTCAATGTACATCATCAGAATATAAAATGAAGTCTGTATGAAGTGTTAAGCTAGGATAGGAAGATATAAGCAATTTACTTTTTGGTCTTGAGTACGAAAGACACAAATCTTGTTTCTCTTCGACATTTTTATCCACTGCTTATATTTAAAGTCTAGATCTGCACTATGCAATGCAGTAGCAACATGTGGCTACCACACACTTGAAATGTGGCTCTTTCAAAGCCAAATTGAGATGTGCTGTAAGTGTAAAATAAACACTACATACTGCACACAAAGAATGAAGAAAAGAAAATCTCAGTAATTTTAAATTGACTACATGTTGAAATAATGATATGTCGGATATAGTGGAGTAAAAAAAAAAATACTATGAGCGTTAATTGTACCTGTTTATTTTTACTTTTTTGTGTGTGGCAATTAGAATTTTTTTTTTGAGACAGAGTTTCACTCTGCCGCCCAGGCTGGAGTGCGATGGCGTGATCTCGGCTCATTGCAGCCTCCACCTCCTGGGTTCAAGCAATTCTCCTGGGGTTTCACCATGTTGACCTGGCTGGTCTCAAACTCCTGACCTCAGGTGATCCGCCCAACCCGGCCTCCCAAAGTGCTGGGACTACAGGAAAATTTTGAATTATATATGACCCACTTTATGTTTCTATTGGACTGTGTTGGTCTAAGACCACACAATAAATAAGTACCAGAGGAGTCTTTTCTGGCACCAAAACCTAAATATGTCATGGTATGGTAACCTAATAGTAACCTAATGCCCAGATCTCTCATAATTTTAAAAGACAAGTCAAGTTCTAGATATGGAGATCGGAGGGCATTTCCTAAATAAAAGAAGGAATAGCTTTCATTTGAATTGACTGTAATACTATCCTTCCAAACTCCTACCCCTCGTGGTTTTGCAGTGACTGACTCCTCATTTGACCTCTGCCCTTAAACTGACAGGAAACTACTCTTATCAACAAAGGTGACCTAAAAAGTGGTCAGTAAATATTTCTGGAATGAATCAATGAATGAAAGGACGACTAGATAGATTCAGGTAGACATCTTCTCTGAGTGTGAATGGAGTGCCATTAAACTTGGCTTTGCCTCTGCATTAGAACCTGCTGTGACCTTTTCAAATGCCTTCTCTACTCACTTTCTTCAGAAGTAAACTTTTCCCTTCATCCTGAGCTTTGAAGTCTCTCAAGAATCTGTAAGTCTAGGTTTGCAAAACTTTCCTTTGCTAATGCCTCGTTTGTTTTGGTTTCTAAGGCTTATATTTTGGTCCGAAATCCATTTACCTATTGGAGACAGATAGGAATGAAGATAATAGTCGAAGAGTCCAGCTGCACTTTATCATTTGGTTTCCAAAGGCTTGGACTTTATATTCATGTGAGGATTAGAGAATAGACAAAGTAATAAAAAGAAGTGGCTGGTCATTAGAATGAAAGTGAAAATGGAAGAAACTATTCACTCCTTTCTTTTAAGCACTGATAGTTAAATATCCACTACATTTTGTTAATATATATATATATTTTTTGAAACAGAGTCTTGCTCTGTCACCCAAGCTGGCGTGCAGTGGCATGATCTCGGCTCACTGCAACCTCCACCTCCTGGGTTCAAGCGATTCTCCTGCCTCAGCCTCCTGAGTAGCTGAGACTACAGGCACGCACCACCATGTCCAGCTAATTTTTGTATTTTTAGTATAGACGGGGTTTCACCATGTTGGCCAGGATGGTCTCGATCTCTCGACCTCATGATCTGCCAGCCTCACCTCCCAAAGTGCTGGGATTACAGGCGTGAGCCACTGCACCTGGCCAATAAAATTCTTTTTATGTTGACAATATGCAAAATATAACTCTATCCATGAGTAGAATAGGGTACATAGTCATATATTAGATATATCCGAACTTTTATTTATGCAAAGTACCTGTGGGATAATAGTGTCCCAAAATGTAAAGAATGATATTTTACCATTAGATATCTCTGGTTTGCAATGCTAACCTTTCCACATACTATTTAACCTTGGGCTAGTTTTTAACATCTATGAGCTTCAGTTTTCATACTTATAAAGAGAAGGCAATATTATCTATCTGATATTATTAACAAAATGATTAAATTTGAAAATACAGATAAAATACTAATGCAATTTCTGACACAAAATACATAAGTGTAGCTATTGTAGATCTTTTATTAAGGCCAAAGTGTTAATGCTTACAAGTATCTGTACGTGTATAATAGTCAAAATAATGAAGTCCCTTAATAAATAATTCTAGAATTTTGATAAGACTGGAACAATCTGATGCTAAATTTTCTATCTCGTATTTTATTTACTTCTGAGCATTGAAAAGCTTTTATGTCCTCAGTAGATAAGCAGAGAAAGTAAACTTACTACTAGAAAATAATTCTGTTAAAGTGTGGACTGAATGGATCTTAAAATGAATTCAAAGCTCACACTTAAAAGTTTAGAGCCATTCATTTATCTGTTTGTTTACAAAAACACTTATTGAGTGCCTTCTATGTATAACGAACTATGCTGGGTGACGTCTAATGCAGAGCCTTTCTCAACCAGGTGTCCAAGAGAGAACTGAGCTTTCATAACCTAGTGCATCTATTGTATGTAATGAGT
This sequence comes from Pongo pygmaeus, assembly GCF_028885625.2. NCBI lineage: Eukaryota > Metazoa > Chordata > Mammalia > Primates > Hominidae > Pongo > Pongo pygmaeus. The sequence goes on along the minus strand of NC_072378.2, from coordinate 153,451,857 downwards.
TAATATTTTTCCTAGGCATCTAGAATGGTACAAGTTATGTACCTTCCTTGAGGAAATTAGGAAAATTATCATGTAAATAAGTTCCTGGGTTGTATGTCCAGGTAGGAAGTCCAGCTGAGAAAGTCTAGGAGGCAGGGAGAAAAACCAAAAATATATACTAATTAAAATAGAAGATAAAATGAAATAAATGCAAAATAAGCAAAATATAAAATGGAATGGAAGGAAAATTACTCCTAACAAGATGATCAGAACAAATAAATTACTGAAGGGAATCTTGAATGATGAAAATCATTGCCCTTTGTTTTTGTTCTTTCTCCTCTTTAAAATGTGCAACCTATTGTATTATGTCCTAGGATTGTTTCAGGGGTGAAATGGTCAAGAAGCTTAAGTGGTTTCTGGAGAAGTGGTAAGGGCTATTGAGGGCTACACTAGCAAATTATTGTGTGAATTCAGAGTGGGAAGGCTGATGTCTTCAGAAATTCCTTTGCTACTGTGAAAAAAAGTAAATGTAATAATTTATTTTCTCCTCATACTACGAAAACCAATATCTATTTCACTCTAAGAGTTAGGAAAATTCCATAGAAAGCTTTTTTAAAGCCCTAAGAATAGGATAGCAGAAGGGAAAACGCAGGGGTGACATTAGAGATTGTGACACCCCAGAGAAAGACATGCATTAGTGACCCAAGTTCTAAACACACCTAAGTAGTAATTTATTTTTAAGGACTAGTGCTAATTTTTTTAACTAAACTTTTTTTTTCTTTTTCTTTGAGACAAGGTCTTGTTCTGTTGCCTAGCCTGGAGTGTAGTGGCATGGCCATAGCTCACTGCATCCTGAAACTCCTGGGCTCAAATGATTCTCCCACCTGAGCGTCACTGGGACTACATAAACTTATTTTTTTTAAAGTAAAATATTTCAGCATTTTAAACAATGAAAGTTCTCACTCCAGAGGATAAATTAGAAGCATTTTAAATAAGTAGGCGGTGGGCTGGGCGAGGTGGCTCACGCCTGTAATCCTAGTACTTTGGGAGGCGGAGGCGCGCAGATCACGAGGTCAAGAGATCGCGACCATCCTGGCCAACATGGTGAAACCCTCTCTCTACAAAAAAATTAGCTGGGCATGGTGGCAATGTGCCTGTAGTCCCAGCTACTTGGGAGGCTGAGGCAGGAGAATCGCTTCAACCCGGGAAGCAGAGGTTGCAGTGAGCTGAGATCACACCACTGCACTCCAGTCTGGCGATAGAGCAAGGCTCCGTCTCAAAATAAATAAATAAATAAAAATAAATAAACAAACAAACATTTAAAAAAATAAATAAATAAGTAGATGGTGAATTGGAGGAGGGTAAGCAAGTAGATATAGTATAATACTAGTGGATTTCACTACTGAAAAATTAATTTTCTAGGACCAGGCATATAAGATCATACTCTTTCATTCTAGACAAACTAACATTTACATAAAAGTCACAGAGTCTCAGACGACAGATGCACAAGCAATGTCCAGTGTCAACACCATCTTCCTGAGAGACCTCAATAAAGAAAGGAGAATCCCTAGCCAAAGAGGGTAGTTGAGGGTGACAGTTTCTCACTGCTACAGGGAATACAGGGGATAGTGACAGAGTCATTCCGAGAATCTCCTGGCAACAAGGAGCTTGTCACTTTCCAGACCAAAGGGAAGAGGGAAGAGGACAGTAACAGTTCCCGCCCTTCCTCAGATGCCCGTATACAGGAACAGCACTAGTAACTTCATATAAAACGCTGTGCAGTCGTTGAGTTGGACCAGTCAACTTGCATTTAATGCCCATTGACTTTAATTGTTTGACTGCAAAGTCTGATGAACAAAGAAATAATATATTATTCCACATAGGCTTTGCTTGGAACTAAGGGGTGGGTAAGGAGTGCAGAAGTGGTTCCTAAGGCCTTAGAAGGGCATCGTCTCAGAAACCCATGAATCTTGACAATTCTAGCAGTACAAAGAAAGGAACGTCACATTTCCCGTTAGCAATTCATTCCTGAGAAGGTGGTGCACAGCAGATTCGTGATAATGCTTTTTGGCACGCTGATAGATATATTTTTACTTAAAATTATTTCTACTAAGATTGCTAACTCTGATATTATCCCTTGAGATTTTATCTTCAGTTTCCTTTGCATAGTTGTCACTCTGAAGGCTCTGCTGTGTGGAGTTAGCATGTGAGGCATCTACGGCCTGTTGATTCCTTAGACTTTTGCTGGGTATTCTTATGTCTTGTTCCTGGAAGATTTTCCTGACATGTTCATGAGCTTGAAAACTTTTCAAAAGCTCAGGATGTCAGTAAACTTGCCGTTTTCTGTTTCTATTGCACTTAATATTCCTTTTCATTTACTTCCTTGGGTTTCCACCAGAGGGCACAATAAGCCTAGCTAATACACAGTTTAGAGCTATTCAGTACACTAAGTGTAACTTTCTGGACTTGTTTACCGTGGTTCTAATTTCATTACTCCAAGGTGTTGTGGTTAAGAGTGGGGTCTCTGAGGCCAAACTAAGTTTGGATCCCAGCTCTGCTATTTGCTAGCTCTGTGATCTTGGAGAATTCCTTCATTTCCTTTCTGAGCAAGTGTTCTTGTAAAATGAGCATACCAATCTTCCTTTTGGGCTGCTGCGAGGATTAAACGAGTTTAGACACATATCCAAAGTACTTGGAATATGTCTGGCATATAATAAAGCACTAAGTGATAAATGATCTCAAATTTTAAGAAAATGACAGTTTTACTTACCTGGGAGTTACTTGGAAAGCATCAAAGAGTTGAAAGCTACTAAATAGAGATAGTGTTAGGCGTGTGGCAAGGGCTACTTAATGTGCATTATTTCTATCCAAGAGATATATGAGGAAGAAGTCTATGTTCATTTGCTCACTGATTCATCCCAAGCGCTAGAACAGTGCTTAACACATGGTAGGTGCTCAATAAATATGTTTTAAATGAATGGAAGATAACTTTATTGACTCATGTATACAGGTAAGAAAAATGGAGACTCAGGAAGTTGATAAAAGTTGCCCAGGATCATACAAGTAAGTGAAATACGTTGTACTTTCACCCAAATCTATCTAATTCCAAACCAACTTTCTTTTGACAGGGTTGAAGAAAATGAACTTTTGGTTGACTCTCATAAATGAACTGCCTGGCTGAGTTTCTCTGTTAGGAGGGAGACTGTAAGGCATTCTTTTTAGTAAGGCTTAATGAAGATTGTTTCACCAAGATTTCAATGGTACTTTGAAAAAAAAATAAGTTACTTTCAATCAAGTCTAACAAATATTCATAAATCATATTTTCCCTTAGGCATTTTGAAGTCTATTTTCCATAACCGAATGGAATAAGCAAAATATAAAGGAAAAAAACTTCATAAAGCTGCTTACATTTAAATTCACATTTTTCGAGAGCTCAATGGCTGATTCACAGTTCATGCTCAGCATACGTTTGTTGAATGCCTGTGTATGAGAGGGAAAGAAAACAAATAACTATAGCCAAAGTTTTCTAGTCCTTCAGTATATGATGAGCAGGCTGCTGACCAGCAGCTTCAGTGTCACCTGGAAACTTACTAGAAATGGAGTCCCATCCCATGGCTATTGCATCAGAATTAGCATTTTAATAAGGTCCCCAGGTAATTTATATACATATTAAGGTTGGGGAAACTCTGCTCTAGCCAATATGGTTAACTGTGGAAAACAAATGATTGATTCCTATCAACTAATAAATCACATCACATTGAGAATGTTTCAAAAGCAAGAAATTAGAAGGAAATTTATGCTGGGCACCATAAAACTCCAAAATATTTTTTGGGGAGGGGGTAAGTGAAACTCTGAGAGAATGTGTTAAAAAATGAAACTACAAATGGATGTGTTTATTCTTTTTAGAGACTTACACCCATCATGCCCATTTAGAAGAGGTTTCTCCAATTTTACAAATTGATTTCTTGCGTGGATTTACTTGCATGAAAGGTTTGATTTCCCTTTATTTATGGGCTTACATAGCCTGAAGTCATTTTATTGTCATATTATCCTTACACTGTGTGTGAATCATCAAAATGTTTTCCTTAAATCCAAGGCGGAGGTGGGGAGCCAGGCTAAAATGTATGAGACTGTCATTCTCTGTGACAGATGTCTCATGTCAAGTTATAAAACATTTCTGTCTACGAAAAGACAAAGAAATCTGCAGTGATATATACAAGGTTTAGTTACATGGAAATATATTGAAAAACATTTCTGCTTAATATACTATACTATATATAATACATGTATACATATATTATACATGCATGCGTATATGCATATTTTGTATATGTAGACATCTATAGCTATCATTTTAGTGGTTTATATGTAATATCATTAAATATAAATCATTTTTATAAAATGTGTTATGCCTTTTCATGTCTTTTCACAAGTTTACAGTCACCAAAATATATTTTTTTATAATAAAAATAGATATTTGTCTTTGTAAATAGTTAAAATTTTTTTTCAAATTTTATTTTTTTTTTGTAGAGACAAAGTCTCCCTATGTTGCCGAGGCTGGTCTTGAACTCCTGGGCTCAAGTGATTCTCCTGCCTTACCCTCCCAAAGTGCTAGGATTACAGGCATAAGCCACAGTTCCTGGCCTACTTTTAAAAATTATACCAGAGTATTCGTACTGGCATATCTTGGTAGAGTTTTTTTTAGTGTTCACTCTTATCTGTATAGTCCAGTACAACTAAAAATTATTAATAAACTAGCAATAATAATAGTAATAAAGTGATTTCCTCCAATGATTTACAAATTTTCCTTCATATACACATGATTTTTCATCTGAAAAACTGAACTTTTTCTTTTTAAAATATGACCTGGTTACTGCATTTTAGCCGTCACTTGTGCCTCTGTGACTTGAAACTGACTCATCTGTAATATATTCTATATATTAGATCATCTCTGAAATAACTTTTGATTTGGTTCAAAACCAAAATGATAGTGTTGTTTTTCCCATTAAATTGCTATGAATTTGCACAAGGCCATAGATTTTATATTTCTAATGTTTTGTCCTTACTTCAAATGTTATTGAATAAACTGGCAACATTGGTTGGCTCATTGAACATTTGAGGATTCTTTCCCTTCCGCCAAAGGAAAAGGGAAGGAAACAAACTGACGTCATCGGTGGCTGCAGTGAGTTCACCTGGAAAATACTGTGCTTTACCTTTCTATTTTGTATTTACTTCAATAAAGCAGGTGCTGTATTCTGCTGAAAATAGTTTTGTATTTGTTTTTGAAGACAGTTGTGCTAACTGCTTTTTTCTCTCCCTCTTGTTTTTCAATGATGAGTCCATAGAAACTGCACTTCTATGCGTTGGCAGTGTTGTAGTGATCTTTGGAAATGTAGTCAAATTGGAGAATTCCCTCAATATCAATAGTTTAGATCATTATCAATGGGAAAAATATTTTTATACACTTTTTTTATTTTAGTATATTACTGTTTTGTTTCATTTGAAAATAGTTTTAGTGTACTATGGAGTTCATAGTCAAGGTCCCAGTCTTATGATTTAATATCTGTAAGAAAAGAGAACAACAGATATAAGGAAATAAATACTTTGATTTTTTTGTCAGTTAAATAAATTCCATGGAAATTTGATCTCTGAAGACTAATAAGCAAGGCATGATGCTCAAATCGATAGAGTAATATGAACATTTTTACCAACAGCAAGACCATGTCAAGAATTCGTTAACTGAAAATGTTGCTCTAGATCAAATCACCCAGTAGAAGAGTAGTGTTTTTTAAAAGTAAATCAGATTATGTGCTAGATACTCTGGGGGAAGAAAATCTCAGGACAAAATAGTCCCATCCTTAAGGAGGCTTCAATTCAGTGATAGCCTTGGGAGTAATGCTGTACAAACGGTCAGCTTCTTTGGTGAATAGAGGTGAGCTCAAATTTCATTTCAATTACGCACAGATATATATACACACACACATATGTATCTATACCCACATATACATATAAAGATATATGTATCCCAAAAAAAGAAGAAAAAAAAAGAAAAAAGTAATAAAAGCAAAACCAAACACAAAAGATATATGTATCTTTATTTTGTTTGAACCAGGTTTATGAATTTTTATTTTTGTTTGTTTTAAAATGTATTGTCATAGAGTCATAGTATGCTCTTTTAATTCTTTTAATTTTTCTCTACAGTTATTTTACCTTTTTCAGTCCAATCTATTTTATTTGAGAATACCTTTTGTTTTTATCCAGCCTCTTAAAAATATTTTTATTAGTCTTTAAAAAATATCAGCTTTCGGCTTTTTTGTGCATCTCTTTATTTTGTTGATTTCTACATTATGAGTTTCTGTTCTTGTTCTTGCAATTTCCTTCTTTTTATGTCTTTGTACTCCTGCCACTGTTCTAGTTCTTTTTCTTGAGTTAAATAACTAAATGATCAATTTTCAATCTTTCTCTTTAAGCATATGCAATTAGGGTTATGAATTTCTTTCCCAATATTACATCAACTCTAGGCCAAAAGTTTTAATATGTATTTTTTTCCACTGGCATTTCATTGTAAATGTTTTATTAGTCCCATTACTAATTTTTTAGACTCAAACATTACTTATAAGTAAATACTTTTAAATTTCTAAATGAATAGAATTTCAGGTCTGTCTTTTGGATTTTGATTTTGAATTTTAATTTACTATAGAAAATACAATGAGAAGGTGGTATATATGATATTGATTTTTTGAGTTTTTTTTGGAGACTAGTGTGTAGTCCAATTTTATAAGTGTTCCATGTTTACTTTCAACAAATGTGTATTCTCTATTTGTTGAATACAGACTGCTATTTGTGCTTGTTAATTGTATTATTTAAGCTTTCTAAATTCTTACTATTTTTTGACTGTTTTATCTATCAATTTTCATAGAGGTATACTAAAATTTCTTGCTATGGTTAGGGATATATCTATTTCCTCTTGCATTATTGCTACTATAACAACAGGGATAGTTTCTGAGTAATGTGTCCTTAGGCAATTTCATCACTGCACAAACATCATAGAGTATACTTACACAAACCTATAGCCTACTGCACACCTAGCTGTATGGTACAGCCTATTGCTCCTAGGCGTCAAACTTGTACATCTTGTTACTTCACTGAATACTGTAAGCAATTGTAACACAATGGTAATTATTTGTATGTCTAAACATACAAAAGGTACAGTAAAAACATGGTATAAAAGATAAGAAATGGTATACCTGTTTAAGATACTTACCATGCACAGGGCTTGCTGGACTGGAAATTGCTCTGGGTGAGTCAATGAGTGAGTGGTGAGTAAAGGTGAAGACCTAGGACATTACTTTAAATTGCTGTAGACTTTATAAACTCTGTACACTAAGGCTACACTACATTTATTTTAAAAGATTTTTTATTTTTTAATAATAAATTAACCTTAACTTACTGTAAGCTTTTTACTTTATAAACTTTTTTTTAACTTTTTGACCTTTCTTTTCTTTTTTAGATGGGATCTTACTCTGTTGCCCAGCCTGGAGTGCAGTGGCACGATCATGGCTCACTGCAGCCTCAACCTCCTAGGCTCAAGCAGTCCTTCCACCTCAATCTCCCAAGTAGCTGGGACTACAGGCACACGCCACCATGCCTCTCTAATTTTACTCTAATTTTTTTGTAGAGTAACATTAGTTACACATGGGCATTTCTAAGAGGAGATGATTATTGCATATTCTATGTTCATATGTTGTTTGAGGGTTTATTCCCCCATATCCTAACCACAATTTATGGCTTAATAAAAAAACTTCATTCCTGTGGAATTACTGATGGAAGCATCACTGCATCCAAATTTGGAATATTCTGTACCAAGTGTCAAACATATAACTTTTATTGACTTAAGTTTCCTCTGAGAATAAAACCTTGTGCAGGTTTGCATGAGGAGTCAAAGCAAAACGATGTTCTCTTTCTCTCCAGCATAGTTGAAGAATGGCTTTCTGAACTGGTGGTATCATTAAGTGCATAACTAGTTGAACAAACTGTCATAGGACCAGAATATCTCACGGCAGGATGCAATTTTAAATAGCCTCTAGTCTAATAAAGTTTCCTTTATGAGTTTTCCAGGCATGCAGCCAGGTATACCTGATTTATCTGTCATGAGAATTTTTCTGTTCTACTTTCAGAAACAAGGATAATTATGGCAACTAACATCATTGAGTGCCTTCTCTGTGTTAGGCGTTAAGCTAAGCACTTTCCATGGTATAAACTCATTTTACTCATCTAACTCCCTCCTCCACCCCCGACAAAAAACTCCTAAACTCTTTCAGCCAGGTGCTTTTTTTGCCTCTCATGTTACAAATGTTTACCTGGGGATTCTCAAAGGTGAAGTAACTGAAGTAACTTAAGCCCAGGTTTATCTGACTGGCAAGACTGTGTGCCCTTGGGCTTGAACGTGAGGCAACCTCCTGTCAACTCCTCCCACCGTGGGGACCCAACATCTTTGCACTTTGCTTCCTCTCTCTGCCTTTCCACCTACTCTATTTAGAATAGCTTTGATACTAAACATTGCTATAAATTTAAGTCAAAATGCCATGCCTTTGGAGGACTCATAATTTCAGTCTTATTCCTAACTGAGGTAAAATAATACATCTTGTGGAATAAACTCTGGGATCCTTGAGAAGATATTTTGGGAACAGGAACCTTCCTTGAGGCCTCTGAAATCATAACCCACAGATCTCTACTCCTTTATGACTAAGACTGACCTTTAATGGACACTATTGGCTTTTTAGCTCTCCACTCCTGGAGCTATAACAACCATCTCAGATGAAGGAACAAAAATGGAGGCTACAGATGATGTATAAGTGAGTCATAGGAAGAAAATGATAATGTATCTATTCCCAGATGGCAGTTATATTTTAGGATAATCTACCTTTCATCAAATACAGGGTGTGGACAGAATTATTATTTTTATTGCTTTTTAAAAATCACATTCTTCAACATATTTCAAAACTCCATTTTTTATGATAGCTTTTAAACACGATTATAAGAGAAATGACATATCAGAGGGACAAAATAATATTTTAAATTTGAGCTGCCGTCATATGATTGACTTTCATATTAGTAATTCTTTTTGCTTATTTATACATGAGCACTGTGTGTCAATTTAGGGGAAATAACACCTATTTCTCATTTTTTTTCTGTAGTTTTCATTTTATACCAAGTTTATCTTAAGTGCTTTACCAATTGTTCTTTAAATTTATTTGAACTCTGTGTATAGTATAGTATAATCTTTTGCTGTGTGACACTATCGGTTTTATAGCTTTTATACAGCAAAGCATTACTCTCTGGAAATAATTGTTAATGTTAAAATACTGAGCACATTATTAAAAGTGACAGATTTATTCAGGCAGATTGAATAGCACGAGCATGAGTGAGATCTGTGTATATTATTTTGAGATATAGCTTTGAGTAATTCAGTCCTTAGTTACCAGAACTGAAAGAGAAAAAAATGATTTTAAAGGTCTTAATAGCCTTATTTTTCTCTTACAATTAAATGTAATTAAACGTAATTACAATTAAAACATAATGCTAAAATACATTAAGTCATTTCATTATTATTCTAATATGCTCATTAAGATTATATAACAATGAAAAACAGAATTGGAAAATAATAAAGGGATAGGTTGACCAAATGTTATCCAGAGGCATTATGCAAAACAGACAGGAACATCTACTCATCTGCCAAAATATGTTTTTGCTCTTTCTGAACTTTGAGTATATGTTTATCTTTAAAGTATGCATTTCTGATTATTAGATGCTACTATATATTGCTGTTCAAAAAATTTCTTCTTAAAATGAGTTTAAAAGATTTAGGACATCAGTGACGTTCTTTTATTGATAAGCATTAGAGAATACTGGTGTTCTTACCACTAACAAACAAAAAAGGGAACATGAGGAAACTTTGGGAGGTGTTGGATATGTCTATTGTCTTGATGGTAGTGCTCTGGTTTCTCTTTAAATCATATTGTCTTGATTGTGGTGATTGTGATGATGATATTACAGGTGTTCAGTATGTCTAAACTCATCAAATATTACATGCTAAATATATATGGTTCTTTGTGTATAAATAATACCTCTATAGAGCTTTGAGAGAGAGTGAGCAAAAGCATTTCAGGCAGGCAGAATATGTTTCAAGGCCCAGAGGTAGGAGAGGGCATGGCTGGTGAGAGGAAGTCGGAGCGGAGGGAGGTCAGGCTGGATGCCTGCTCTCCAGTTCCTGGCAGCTCTGGTAAGCCAGGTATGAAGTCCCTCAAATGCCAATGGCAACCTTTCACAGAAGGCTGTACACAGGGAAAGGACATGGTCAGATTTGCTGTTTTGGTAGATTGCACTGGCTGCTTTATGTAGAGTGGATTATATATACATTTTTTTCTTGTGAAAATGAGAATTAAAAGAAGGTAGAAGAATAGATGAAAACAATTTTCTTTTTCTGGAGAAGAAGATGCTGATGGCTTATATCTCTAGGGTTATGAAAAATTAGATACAGCTTTTTTTTTCTTTTGGCTAGGAAAGTTAGCATAGACTTCAGAAAAACAACAAATTGTGAGCAATCAGTAACTGTATGTTAAACGTAAAGCTTTTCTGGCACCCATTGTATGGTGAGAACAAAGAGAATTATAGTTGAATTAATCAGCAATTATTAACAGTTGCTAATTTATTTATTTTTATTTTATTTTATTTTTTTTTTTAGACAGAGTCTTGCTCTTGTTGCTCAGGCTGGAGTGCAATGGCATGATCTCAGCTCACTGCAACCTCCGCTTCCCCGGTTCAAGCGATTCTCCCGCCTCAGCCTCCCGAGTAGCTGGGATTACAGGTGCGCGCCACCATGCTGGCTATTTTTTGTATTTTTAGTAGAGATGGGGTTTGACCATGTTGACCAGGCTGGTCTCAAACTCCTGACCTCGTGATCCGCCCACCTCAGCCTCCCATAGTGCTAGCATTACAGGCGTGAGCCACCGTGCCTGGCAACAGTTGCTAATTTATTTATTCCTTTAACAAATATTTATCTTTGTACCTAGCATTGTGGTAGACACTGGAAACAGTGAACAAAATACGTATGTCTTCACTCATGGAATTGGTAGTCTATACATTCTGAATCAAGATGTTGATAACTTTGGTTGGGCGCGGTGTCTCACGCCTGTAATCCCAGCACTTTGAGAGGCCGAGGCAGGTGGATCACGAGGTCAGGAGATGGGGACCATCCTGGCTAACACGGTGAAACCCCATTTCTACTAAAAATACAAAAAAAAAATTAGCCGGGCATGGTGGCGGGCACCTGTAGTCCCAGCTACTCGGGAGGCTGAGGCAGGAGAATGGCACAAACTCGGGAGGTAGAGCTTGCAGTGAGCCGAGATCGCGCCACTGCACTCCAGCCCAGGCAACAGAGTGAGACTCCGTCTCAAAAAAAAAAAAAAAAAGATGTTGATAACTTTTTGAAGTCTGAACTCCGCTGGGTAAGCTCTGTTAATTGCAACGGCCTGTCCGACTTTTCATCCCTCACAGTCCGAAAACCTTCAGTCATTGAGCTCATTTAACCCCTAACTCCGTGTCTGAATTTTCCTCATCCCACCAGGGCAATTTTGCCAAATGTTTGTTATGAGAGTGATCTTAGTGTGTATACGTATCTCGGTATGTATAAGGATCTCAGTGTCAGTAACTCTCTGGCTCAGTTATGTCTTGCTGGGGCTCTTTCTCTGTCTTTGGTACCATGAATACTGTTGATGGGTTACCTGGCTTTTATTAATGCTTGAGTGTCTGGACCCTGAACCTGACCTAACCATCATCCTCCCTAATTCCTTGGCTCATTGTCAGTAGTCTATCCCACACTACATCGATAGGTACTATGAATGATGATGGTGTTGATGATGATGATGGCTACAATAGCAATTATAATGCAAACTAACATTGAGTAAATGAAATTATCTTTGCTCAGTCCTTGGATCACATCACTTATAATCTCATTGGGCTTTTGTTTTTGAACACAACTGTTAATTTTGGATCTACCTTTTTGGCTTATGGGTTGGCATGGCTACTCTGGAGTAAAAGCACCAGAGACTCAAGTTATTGACTGGATGTTAAAAAATAGCTTTAACTTTTTTCTCCTGGTTGGAATTCTTCTTTGTTTTGGCTTAGCTTCAAGCACTTTAAAAAATGTAAACATTTAAAACATTTTGTTTAGTGGAACTTAAAACACTTATTTCTGTAATTTCACGGTTGCTAAGGTTTGACAATGTTAACTAAATTTTAGTAACAAAATTAAATTCAGCTTAAATAGCTAGCCTGATTCAGTATCAATGCTCACAATTCAAAGTTTTAAAAATTCATTAGTTGATTATTTCAGTCAACAAATACTTACTGGACAACTACTATGTGCCAAGCACTGTGCTGTGTTCAGGACATACAAAGTAGAAAAAACAAAGTCCTTGTTAGTTTAGTGAGAACAGATCTCTGGCATGTCATGTATGACAACCAGCTGTGCAAATTAGGCACCATTTGTTTGCAGGTTTATAAATGACTTGTGGAACTGATTTATACCAATCAATAAATGTTTCTGAATAGGTAATAGAGTGTATTAGCCTTGTAAATACTTAAAATTTTTACTCTCCAAAAGTTGCTACTTTGGGCTTCTCTATTTTGTCATGTCTGGTCCATAATACTGCTTCTTTTATGTCCATACCACTTTTGTCACTTGTTTTCAATACTTAGGACATAAAAATTTACCTGTAACAAATCAATCAGTCAACAGATGCATTTATTTACCATATCCATCAACTCTATGTATAATGCTAATAGATTTGAGAGGTGCTTGGAATACAGAGATTCCCAGAAGAGGAAAGTCAATGGAGACTTGATTCGGATAGAGAGTATTGGGTTATCAGGAGAGAGAAAGATGAAAATTTGGGAAGATTTCATGGGAAGGGATGTAATTTGATTTGGACTTTGAAGGATGGCCATTACGATGAATGAGGAAAGAGAAGATTCTCTAGGCAGGAGGACATAGCACATTAGGGGAGAATATATTTTGGCGGTTTATTGGAAAATTAAGTTGGGTAGTACAAGGCCAAATTATGAGAATCTGGACACCACCAAGAAAATGGTTTAGGTAGCCACAGAGAATGTGTGAGACAGACTGACATTGATATCAGAGTGCAAGAAGGTGAATCAGGTGATGATAGTCCACATACATGGAGTCAAGGAAAGGAGGGACTTGGAGGTCATTCTCTCTTTTCATTGGAATCTCATAAATCCTGTGTACACACAACCTTCATAAGAATGAAAGAAGAAAAAGGCAAAGAAAGCAGCAAAAGGTAATTAAACAATATTCAGATATTAAAATACCTTAGTGACTCTCATTTTTTGCACACTGGAAAGATTTTTTTCCTCTTAGCAAAGGGACTAGCTGCCTTATACATTTTATATCCATAAAACTTCAGATTTGGGTTGGTAAAGAGGTATTACACAATAAAAATTTTGGTAAGGATAAAAGAAGGGCAGATTTGGGCTGGGCATGGTGGCTCACACCTGTAATACCAGCACTTTGGGAGGCCAAGGTGGGCAGATCACAAGGTCAGGAGTTTGAGACCAGTCTGGCCAAATATAAAAAATTAGCTGGGCATGGTGGGGTGTGCCTGTAGTCCCAGCTACTCAGGAGACTGAGGCAGAAGAATCACTTGAACCCAGGAGGCAGATGTTGCAGTGAGCCAAGATTGTGCCACTGCACTCCAGCCTAGATGACACAGCAAGATTCCATCTCAAAACAAAACGAAACAAAACAAAAAAGAGAGAGAGAAGGACAGAGTTTTCACTTTTAGCAAAATAGTGGGATGGCTGAGCTATCATCCTCAGAAAATTAGAAAATTCTTTAATCTTTTCTGTACATCTATTTAATATCAGAAAGAATATAGCTAATATCAGAGGCCTTATTCCTACATGATGATATTCTTCTTACTTGCAAAGCACATAACATTCTAACTATATTCATGAAACGGGACTTGATAGCTTTTGGATACTTTAAGAGACTGCTTCAAAGGTGACATGGTGTCTGGCACGCCATGAGCAGCTCCATAATGTCAAATGTCATTGATTGGATTTGTACAGCCCAGACGTCAGAGACCACTCAGCAAATTGAACGTAATATTATTGAAACTCATGACAAAAAAGGAAGGACAAAAAGGGACTAATTGTCAATTAGGATTTGAAGAAAACATTTGTTTATGGTTACTCACATTTTTAAAGGTTATTCAGATACATTTTAAAAGTCTGGAAACAGTAAAACATTTTTATTACTTTTCAAAATGATGAAAATAGGAAATTATGACTATAAATAATATAACTTTAAAATATGTCTACATGCACGAGTACCACAGTAATGAAATTTTAATTTTCATTAGGAAAAGATAAAGTAAACAAATTAGTCCTCAATCTACCCCTTCATGAATTAAATGATGATTCATATGCATTCAACACTGGTCAGAACATTATTCATATAATGGCTACTTCTCCATGTTTCTAAAATTCAGAGCAAGGTAGAAAATGTGAATAGATTTCGGCTGGGCATGGTGGCTCACGCCTGTAATCCCAGCAGTTTGGGAGGCGGAAGCAGGTGGATCACGAGGTCAGGAGATCCAGACCATCCTGGCCAACATGGTGAAACTCCATCTCTACTAAAAATATGAAAATTAGCTGGGCATGGTGGCGCGCACCTGTAGTCACTTGGGAGGTTGAAGCAGGGGAATCACTTGAAACTGGGAGGCGGCAGTTGCAGTGAGCCGAGATCCTGCCACTGCACTCCAGCCTGGCAACAAAGCGAGACTCTGTCAGAAAAAGAAAGAAAGAAAGAGAGAGAGAGATGAAAGAAAGAAAGAAAAGAAAAGAGAAAGAAAGGAAGGAAGGGAGGGAGGGAGGGAAGAAAGGAAGGAAGGAAGGAAGGAAGGAAGAAAGAAAGAAAGAAAGAGAAAAAGAAAGTCTGGGTGAGGTGGCTCATGCCTGTAATCCCAGCACTTTGGGAGGCCGAGGTGGGCGGATCACGAGGTCAGGAGATCAAGACCATCCTGGCCAACGTGGTGAAACTCCATCTGTACTAAAAATACAAAAATTAGCTGGGCATGGTGGCACACAGCTGTAGCCCCAGCTACTAGGGAGGTTAAGGCAGGGGAATCACTTGAACCCAGGAGGCAGAGGTTGCAGTGAGCTGAGATCCTGCCACTGGACTCCAGCCTGGTGACAAAGTGGGACTCCATCTCAAAAAAAAAAAAAAAAAAAAAAAAAAAAGAAAAAGAAAATGTGAATAGATTTGGAAGAACCAGTCATCTACACTGTTAAAATATTAATGCATAAAATCCAAGAGAGAAGACGAGAAGACTAAAGGCAGTGAAATTACTTGGTCTAGAGAAAAAAATTCCAGTATATGAAATCTATCATGAGAAGAACAAGAAAAAGTCAACACTAGCCAAAAGATAAATATTTTTGAATAGATATCAGGAAAAACACTTCCTCACAAGTTAAACTAGACTGTTAAAATGTGATCCCCCTTTGGAGATATTTTAAAGATGGAATTAGGTTCATGCATGCATGCATTCATTCATTCATCTCTTCAACAAGTACTTATGGAGCAGCAACAATGTACAAGATAGCCAAGATCTCCAGTCTGTTTGTTCTTACCTTACAGTAGGTAATAGTGAGAGGTGACAGCGTGCTGGCAGTCCTCACAGCCCTCACTCGCTCTCGGCGCCTCCTCTGCCTGGGCTCCCACTTTGGCGGCACTTGAGGAGCCCTTCAGCCCACCGCTGCACTATGGGAGCCCCTTTCTGGGCTGGCCAAGGCCGGAGCCCACTCCCTCAGCTTGCAGGGAGGTGTGGAGGGACAGGCACGAGCCGGAACCCCGGCTGCGCGCGGCGCTTGCGGGCCAGCTGGAGCTCCGGGTGGGCGTTGGCTTGGCGGGCCCCGCACTCGGAGCAGCCGGCAGACCCTGCTGGCCCCGGGCAATGAGGGACTTAGCACCCGGGCCAGCGGCTGCGGAGGGTGTACTGGGTCCCCCAGCAGTGCCGGCCCACCGGCGCTGCGCTCGATTTCTCGCCGGGCCTTAGCTGCCTTCCCACGTGGCAGGGCCCGGGACCTGCAGCCCGCCATGTCTGAGCCTCCCACCCCGTCCGTGGGCTCCTGTGTGGCCGGAGCCTCCCCGACAAGCGCCGCCCCCTGCTTCACGGCGCCCAGTCCCGTCGACCACCCAAGGGCTGAGGAGTGTGAGCACACGGCGCAGGACTGGCAGGCAGCACCACCTGCCGCCCCGGTGTGGGATCCACTGGGTGAAGCCAGCTGGGCTTCTGAGTCTGGTGGGGACTTGGAGAGTCTTTATGTCTAGCTCAGGGATTGTAAATACACCAATCGGCACTCTGTATCTAGCTCAAGGTTTGTAAACACACCAATCAGCACCCTGTGTTTAGCTCAAGGTTTGTGAGTGCACCAATCCACACTCTGTATCTAGCTGCTCTGGTGGGGCCTTGGAGAACCTTTGTGTGGATACTCGGTATCTAACCAATCTGATGGGGAGGTGAAGAACTTTTGTATCTAGCTCAGGGATTCTAAACGCATCAATCAGCACCCTGTCAAAACAGACCAGTCCGCTCTACCAATCAGCAGGATGTGGGTGGGGCCAGATAAGAGAATAAAAGCGGGCTGCCAGAGCCAGCAGTGGCAACTCGCTCGGGTCCCCTTCCACAGTGAGGAAGTTTTGTTCTTTCCCTCTTTGCAATAAATCTTGCTACTGCTCACTGTTTGGGTCCACTCTGCTTTTATGAGCTGTAACACTCACCACGAAGATCTGCAGCTTCACTCCTGAACCAGCGAGACCACGAACCCACCAGAAGGAAGAAACTCCGAACACATCTGAACATCAGAAGGAACAAACTCCAGAGGCGCCACCTTAAGAGCTATAACACTCACCGCGAGAGTCCGCGGCTTCATTCTTGAAGTCAGTGAGACCAAGAACCCACCAATTCCGGACATAATAGGAAAATAATAAACTCATAAGGTAAGAATTTCAGATATCAAGAACCACTATGAGGAAAACAAAGCAAGGCAAAAGGAAAGAAAGTGGCCAAGTTAGAGTTTATATTTTCAAATAAGGGAGTTAGGGAAGTCTCTTTTGAGAGAGCCACATGGGTACTGAAACTTGAGTGATGGAAGGAAATAGCCTTTTGAAATCTAGGGGAAGAGCATCACAGGCAGGGTAAGTAGCAAGGGCAAAGATCCTAAGCTAGGCTTGGACTCAGGATACTCGTGGAAGACAAGAAGGCCAGAGAGCCCAGAGAATCAGCAAGGAGGAGGAAGGGTAGGAGATGAGATGGCTGAGGTTGAGTTTCTTCAAGCTTTGTAGACTACAGTTAGGAGTTGGGATTTCATTCCAAGTCCGGTAGAAAGCTACTGGCTGGTTGTAAATGAGGTAGGAAACTAGGATAGGTATATTTTTCCAGTTTGCATCACACTTAGGATTTGACAATCATAATCAACATCTTTTAAGGTCTTTTCTTTCATAGAAAAGGGCATGATCTAAACTTGAACACAGAAACTCTTAGATTTCCAGCCATATTTAATAGCCTAAAAACATTGTGAGTTTTAGTTTATTCCAGAAAGTTTGTGTCTGAAAAGACCACCAAAACAGGGCTATTTTGTGAGACTGTTAACTTTTGTCACTTCTAAATACAACTCAATGACAGCATTCCCCGTTCCTTCTGTTCTCTATTTCTTTAAAATAGGAAAGAACATTATTTTGTCATTAAATCCACCCTTTTGACTAATACTAGCCATTAAATTTAAATCACTACATTTATTTTATTTTCAGTGTAAATTTCTTTACTAGCTTAATGTTATAGGATCCATTCTTCTCATTTTGGGAAGATTAGATATGAAATAATAATTTAATATTTAGTAAGATAGAGAAAGAAGGAGGAAGTTAGAAAATATTAGTACTTATTACATCTCTTACACTCTACCTAAAGTTTTATATACAGTGCCAAGAGAAAGTGACTCTCCTGAGGTTATCAAGAACCTGTGAACTAGAATCCTGGAGTTCTGTATTCCCTCTTACCTTCCTGCAACATTCTGGACCCCGTCAAACCTGGTGACTGAATAAAGCCTTTCTACACAATCACTTCATGATAACTTTGGCTTTAGTTCCATGGGCCTCTTACTGTCAAGATAAGTTCCTTTTAAAGGACTATTACAGGAAATAGATTTGTGGTGCTACACTATCTTCACTTATGTTTGCCTAAATGACACTTATTTCAAAGCCCCCTCTTGATGTTTAAAGAGATTCTGTAAAGGACGGATTAAGGACATACCATATTTACTACCTTTAAGTTATCATATTCCTAAGAAGTGCAGGAAACTTGGGGCCAATTGATAGAATCCTGATATGATAAATCATATCTTTCTCACTGTTCTTTAAGCTTCTGTCAAATTCCCCATTTCCTCCCAGTGCTTACAATAGTGATTTATGTAGAAGAGATGCTCACCATATTTTGTTGAGAGAATGAATCTGTACTGACATCATTTAGTATTCTTTACCAAATTCTTGTTTATAAAAATAGCATAGGAAATTATGTTTTACTAGAAGGCAGTAAATATGCATTCTATTCTTATGTCAACAAAGACTGACACACTTTCTGATATCTGACTTAAAATTGCTACTTATGTTTTACTTTGCCTATTACCCAAAGAATTTGAGGTAGCTTATAAAAATTCAATGACAGAAATCAATGAAAATGAATTGGTGTTTTTCTATCCCAACAGAAGCACACAGCGCTATGTGATGGGGATACCAAAATGAATAAGATGTGTTCTCTGCACCCAAAAAGCTCACTGTCTAGTGGAGGCTGGCAATTAACTATAATACATGTAGTCAGTAATACAGTGCTGATATGAGCAAAGTGCTCTAATGCAATAAGAAAAAACAAATGCAATTAGACCACAAAATCATTGCAATTCTGATAAAGAAATAAGAGTCCTGCATTGGGTGGAGGCAGATATAAAAAGAAAACCCAGACTAAGAAAAAAAAAAAGCACTACTGTAATTGAGCTCTCATCTAATAAGCTGGATCATGAAATTTTCCCAAGAAAATCATCTTATTTTCATAACACTAAATATATCATGTTTGTCTTTATGTGAGGGCAATTAGCAAAACTAGTGCAACTTCATGTAGAATATAATTATGTAGAACATTTTAAAATAATGTCTCTTTCTTACATCAATACTTGACAATGGCTGGTAATACAGTTGTATATTGTACTTTCATGAAGATGTTCCTGCAGGAAATATAGAGGTGTTGTCAGACCAAGGGTTTTTTCATTATCTGATTTGATATGAGAGTTTTGGATAGCTTTAGACTGATCATGAGTGTTAGGTGTTTGGGGTTAATCAAGGAAAAATATATGCCCACAAGAGGCAGTGACATGCTGTAAGCTTTATCGGGTGGTACTTGGACAAGGTCACTTGAGAGAGGAAATTGCCCACAGCAGGAGTCTGTCCAAAGGCCACATGGAAGCCACCATCCAGAAAGGGAGGAGGGCAAGAGGACTCCCAGGAGAGAGGAAGATCAGATAGACATTTTATATTCCTATGTGTCTAGGTGATGTTTCTCAGCAGCATAGTGGGAAGTTTCCGGACCAGGCAGTTCCAAAGGGCAAAGCAGTTTTGAATCTAACTTATCAACATCCAGCAGAGGTTGGGTGAAGTTTCACAGATTATGCAAAGTAAGCAGGCTAAAAATCTGCTTGTTGGGCCTATTTTTTTTTTTTAGTGTGATAAAAATACGTAACATGAAACTTCTTAAATTTTTGAGTGTACAGTACAGTATTTTTTAACTATAGGTACATTGTTACACAGCAAATCTCTAGAACTTTTTCATCTTGCATGACTGAAACTATACCTGTGGAACAGCAACTCTCCATCTCTTCCTTCACAGCCTCTGGCAACCACTCTTCTACTTTCTGCTTCTGTGAATTTGACTGCTTTGGATACCTCATGTAAATGAAATCATGCAGTATTTGTCTTTCTGTGAATGACTTATTTCACATATTTTTAAAGACCTTCAGGTTCATTTATGTTGTAACATATGACAGGATTTCCTTTTTCTTTAAGGGTGAAAAATATTTTATTGTGTATATATATCACATTTATGTATTCATTTCATCATATTGAGACATTTAGATTGTTTGCTCCCCTTGGTTATTTGAAAAATGCTGCACTGAACATGGGAATGCAAATGTCTCTTCTGGAGCCTAATTTCAAGTCTTCTGAATAAATATCCAGAAGTGGGATTCCTGGTGCATATGATAGCTCTTTTTTTTTTTTTTCTTTTTGAGACCATGTCTTGCTTTGTCACCCAGGCTGGAATGCAGTGGTGTGATCTTGGCTCACTGCAACCTCTGCCTCCCGGGTTCAAGCAATTCTCCTGCCTCAGCCTCCCGAGTAGCTGGGACAACAGGTACTTGCCATCACACCCAATTAATTTTTGTAATTTTAGCAGAGACAAGGTTTCACCATGTTGGCCAGGCTGGTCTCAAACTCCTGACCTCAAATGATCCACCTACCTCAGCCTCCCAGAGTGCTAGGATTACAGGTGTGAGCCACCACATTCAGCCTGGTAGTTCTATTTTTAATTTTTTGAGGAACCTCCATACCGTTTTCCACAGTGGCTATACCATTTTACCTTCCCACCAACAGTGCACAAGGGTTCCAATTTCTCTACATCCTTGCCAACACTTGTTCTTTTCTTTTCCTTCTGCCTTTCTTTTATTAATAATGACCACCCTAATAGGTATAAAGTGATTTCTTACTGTGGTTTTGATTTGCATTTCTCAGATGATTAATGATGTTGAGAATCTTTTAATATATTTTCTGGCCATTTTTATGTCTTATTTGAAGAAATATCTATTAAAATTCTTTGTTCATTTTTAATTGGGTTATTTATTTTACTATTGAGTTGTAGAAGTTCCTTACATATTTTGAATATGAATTCCTTATATGCTTGAAAATATGTTGTCTCATTTGGTAGCTTATGTTTTCACTCTGTTGATGGTCTTCTTTGCTCTACAGACACTTTTTAGTATGATATAGTCCATTTGTCTATTTTTGCTATTGTTCCCTGTGCTTTTGTTGGCATATCTAAGAAATCATCACCAAAACCAATGTTATGAGGCCTTCCCTTATGTTTTCTTCTAGGAGTTTTATAGTTCTTGTCTTACATTTAAGTCTTTAATCCATTTTGAGTTGATTTTTGTGTACGGTGCAAGATAAGGATCTAGTTTCATTCTTTTACATGTACATATCCAGTTTTCCCAGCACCATTGTTGTAAAGACTATCCTTTCCCTATTGTGTAGTCTTTACACTTAATTTTGACACCGAAACTGCTACTCAGTTTAAATAATCCCAGGTTTTTTGCAGGCAAATTCTTATTTTCTTTTTCATGTATCTTCTAACGAAGATAAGACTGAGTAAAACTACCATGTGGTTCCTCAATCCTGATAGAGCCATTTATTCTTTGATTCATATGTACTCAAATGCCAGGTCAACCATTTTTCCCATCATGCAATGATGATACCAAATGGGCATTTTATAATTCATTAAGTTTACTTTAAAAGTTTGAATTAGAAGAACAATCTCAGGCCAGACACATGGCCCACGCCTATAATCCAAGCATTTTGGGAGACCAAGATGGGAGGATCACTTGATCTCAGGAGTTCAAGTCCAGCTGGGCAACATAGTGAGACCCCCATCTCTATAAAATATAGAAAAATAATTAGCCAGGTGTGGTGGTGCATGTCTGTAGTCCCAGCTACTTGGAACGCTGAGGTGGGAGGATTGCTTGAGCTCGGAAAGTCGAGGCTGCAGTGAGCTGTGATCATGCCGCTGTACTCCAGCCTGAGCGACAGAGTGAAACCTTGTTAAAATAAAAAAAAGAAAAAAGAGAAAAACCAATCTCATGTAAGGCACTGCTAGGTGCACATGCTCATTTCTAGGTGTAATCATTATTGTTTAATTGAATTCCCAAAATTTAAAGAAATTTCAAACTGTTTTTATAAAGCATGATCATTACATTTTATCTGGTATTTTTGTATTTTCCTACAATATTCCTAAAGTTTCAAAATGGATTGTACTAAAGTAAAAACAAGTATGACTTTTGTGCATAATTGCACAGTTTCAAATTTGACGATAATTCAGAAAACCAATATGTGCAGTTGTGGAGAAAAAAGTGTGACTCCATCTTGGATTCCAGTCCACCAGTTGACTTACGATTAAACCCAGTTCTGAGAGTGTCTCCAGGCTTCTGTTTTATTTACTGTTCCTAATGTAAGAACATGTACTCCTACATTTAGGCCAAAGCAATCTTGATGTTACCACATACTTTATAGGCTGTGATGCACATAGCATTCTTGCCTGTCATGGAGAGTGCCTTTAATTGTCTTGTTAGAGCACATATATCCATTTTCTATGGCATGTAAGCCGTGGATTAGGGAATAACAGTGCAGAGATCTACCTGTCTTTCGGGCATCCAAGACCATGCTTCTGTTGACAGTAAGTTCCCTTAATAAATCCCTTAATAAATCCACCTATGCTGACAAAATGGATGTATCTGCCCCCTTCTTCTTGGTTTCTCGGCTCCTTTGGCAATTGGGTGCCAAGTCATTTTATTGACTTGACCTCTTCTAAAAACTTGAAGTAGAATAATAGCTAAATGTATAGTCATGTGTCTTAGGAACTTAACAGACATTACATTTTTTTTTTTTTTTTTTTGAGACAGAGTTTTGTTCTTGTTGCCCAGGCTGGAGTGCAATGGCACAATCTCAGCTCACTGCAACCTCCGCCTCCTGAGGTCAAGCGATTCTCCTGCCTCAACCTCCCAAGTAGCTGGGATTACAGGCATGCACCACCATGCCCGGCTATTTTTTGTATTTTTAGTAGAGACAGGGTTTCACCATGTTGACCAGGCTGGTCTCGAACTCGTGACCTCAGATGATCTGCCCGCCTCAGCCTCCCAAAGTGCTGGGATTACAGGTGTGAGCCACCACACCTGGCTGACCTGTTAATGAAATAGGTTCCATTGTTATTGCCATTTCTATACAGGCCTAAGCTGAAAAAAGTTAAATGACTTTCTTAACATCACCAAGCTTATAAAGAGGAGGAGTTCAAACCTATGAAGTCTAATTTCAAAGCATACTCACTTTCCATGACACCATACTGGTTATGGAAAAGGAGGCTTGAATACACTGACAGAAAATTTTGGAAAATGTAATGCATTAAATGATATTAAATATTAATTAAAATTGAATAAATTATTATTTAAATGATGCATGGTCTAAATTGAGTTATAGCCACTTATATAGGGAAAAATATTTTAAATATTGAATATTTGTTGCTTTTGCTTAGAAACTTACAGCCTCATTTCAGATCTTATTGATCTTTGTTTTATGCTACTTCTTAGTTTTTAATAAAGCTCTAAGATTTGTTCTTATGATTTGAGAAGCAGGAAGGCTAATCTAATTATTAATCTACAGTTAAGAATTTGAAATGACATAGAAGAAGATACATTCTAAAGAGCTCTTTAATAATTAATCTAGATGTCAGGATGCACAAGTTGGTTGAAATACTTCCTGGTGCATCTTAGGAATCACTTAAGTTTAAGTAACCAAATTAAGTATTTGAAGTGTCAGAGACCCACATGGATCTATTTGTGACCATGGAAATAAAAACAAAGATGGTTGATTATGTTCTGATTTTAACCCCCCTCCATGTCTTTACTTTCTCCTGCAAAGATAGAGCCATTTGAATAAGAAATTGTGATTTGTAACTTAACCCTGTCTAGTGTGATCAAGCAGTAGTAGTAACTAATCTGTCCTTTGCTGTTTCAGGAGAAATTTGAATGTATGTTTTTATATTTTATATTGAAACAATATTCAGTTGTGTCACATTATTTAATAATTAATTAGTCAAAATAGCTTAAACAAATTTTACAAAACTTTAAGAAATAATTTTTCCATAAAAATTTTGGAGATAACATTTAGTAAGGGCTTAATGGTTTCATTATGACAATGAACATTTATCAAGTTAATTTTTATACATAATTAAGTCTAGATTGTTACTTTTCTTTGTAATGGTTTTAATTTGTATATTCCTATTAGCTTACTTTTAGTCATCTTCAGTTTCTAATACTGAATGACTACTATACTTGAAAAATTAAATTTCTGTGTTCTATCTTTACTTTTTAATACTAGGATGAACAATTTATCTTTTCATAGTATTTGGAAAATTGTGTATCTGGTAATAATCATGATATCATTGTATTGGTCTGTTTTCACACTGCTACAAAGAAATACCCAAGACTCGGTAATTTACAAAGAAAAGAGGTTTGATTGACTCACAGTGCTACCTGACTGAGGAGGCCTCAGGAAACTTGCAATCATGGTGGAAGGCAAAGGGGAAGCAAGCTCGAACCTTATCACATGGCATCAGGAAAGACAGAGCTAAGAGCAAAAGGGGAAGAACCCCTTAAAAAAACATCATATCTCTGAGAACTCACTATCATGAGAACTGCATGGTGGAAACCACTCCCATGATCTAATTACCTCCCACCTGCTCCCTCCCTCTACTGGCAGGGATTATGGGGATTGCAATGGGGATTATGGAAGATGAGACTTGGGTGGGGACACAGAACGAAACTGTATCAATCATTTTTCATGTTAGTAAATGCAAATCACGTTTTTGATTTATAAAAGCATTCAAATTCAAAGTATTCAAATTATAGTAATTTAACAGGTGAAACCAAGGAGTAACGAGCTAAATAAATAACCACCTCAAGAATTTTTTTTTTTTTTTTTTTTTTTTTGAGACGAAGTCTTGCTCTTGTTGCCCAGGCTGGAGCATGATGACATGATCTCGGCTCACTACAATCTCTGCCTCCTAGGTTCAAGTGATTCTCCTGTCTCAGCCTCCTGAGTAGCTGGGATTACAGGTGCGTGCCACCACGCCTGGCTAATTTTTGTATTTTTAGTAGAGACGGGGTTTCACCATGTTGGCCGGGCTGGTTTTGAACTCCTGACCTCAGGTGATCTGCCAGCCTCGGCCTCCCAAAGTGCTGGGACTACAGGCGTGAGCCACCGACGAATGTACATCTTAGTGTTCAGAAAAAGCACATCAAATTTTTATTTCTTAGCTCTTTTTTTGCATAGTTCTCTCTTTTTCAGAATTCTGCTCTTCACATTCTGCTGCATTAGACTACCTGAACTCTGATTTCTGTCTCTTCAACTGAGCAAGACCACTGTAATTTGTGAAGGTTCCCCCTCCCTCTTCTGTAGTCAGTAAGCTGCCTCTAAGCAAAAATCCTGTGTGGTCAGAAGACAACCTCCATTGCATCTCATATCTTAGGGATCCAAGTCCTGTGTTGCCTGTTGATTAATGTTTGAAAACAGTTGTACTATATACTTTGTCCAGCATTCCATGTGTTTAATGTTAAAGGATAAATCTAACCTTTATTACTACGTTGTGGTTAGAAGAAGAGTTATTCCACTGTCTGAATTTTTAATTTTCAGTTATTAGTTAGCTCTTGAGTTCTTAGTCTGAGTTAGAAGTCTCTTATTCTGAAATTCTAAACATTTATTGCTTTTGAATGGCTTTCAAAATAATTCTCGAATTGTTGCTTCTATGGTAGTTGGTATTTCCATAAAAAATAATAGAACTATGCTTTCCCTGTAAAGCTTATTTTGGAAAATCCATTTACATACTTAGAATTTATTATCTACAGAACACCTGCCTGCTCTAAAAACTATAAATCTGTTGTAACTTGATTCCTATTGAAAGGCGTAATGCTAAAAGGTGGGCAGACATATTAGATCTCTTTTCTTTATTTTAAATTCATGATTTTTATAGTGTTAGAAGCCATTATATGTTTTTAAATCTTATGATATAATGGGGGTCCTCTTAAGACTGGGATCCCCAGAGTTTTTAACCCAGGCTAGTTCACGCTGAGACTGTAGCAGTTCGTCAAGTACAGCTACGTGTTTCTACCGGGCTGGCTCTAGCAGCAGGCTTTTGCTCTGGGAAACCTGTGATTCCCTCTATGCACCTCTTTCTCTGGTTCTCAGGGCAGTAGCTTGTCCTGTCACCTCAGTTTTCTGATGGATCTAGGAAGAGTTGTTGTTTCTCAGTGTTTTCAGCTATTTTAGTTGTTGTTTCAAGTTTTCTTGGTGGATGAGAGTGACACCTTCCAAGCTCTTTACATGTCAGAATGAAAACCAGAAGTCTCCAGCAATAAGCTTTCTAAAAGTTACTGTGCTAAAAATTGACAACTCATTTCCAATTCAGGAAGTCTGTCTTAGAGCCTGCACACTAAACTATTATGTGTATATAAATATTCTCCAGTTCACTGTGTCATCTGGATGTTTGACATTTTCTTATATTTTCTCCAACTAACTTACTGCTTCTGTTGCTTATAAACAAAATAATTAAAATATAAGGCTACCTCTGAGAAGAGCTTTTTACATGTCATAGGTTTCACTTACAGACTCAAGTTATATTGCTTTTAACTGAGTTAAGTGTGCTTTTATTATTTCTGTGATTGTGGTACTTCTAGAATTTTTGTCTTTTCCTCAGTTCAATATTTCTACTATCAGTTATTTGTCACTGTCTTTTTTTTTTTTGAGACAGAGTCTCTCTCTGTCACCCAAGCTGGAGTGCAGAGGCATGATCTCGGCTCACTGCAACCTCTGCCTCCCGGGTTCAAGCGATTCTCCTGCTTCAGCCTCCCAAGTAGCTGGCATTACAGGTGCCCACCACCATGCCTGGCTTACCTTTTTTTTGTATTTTTAGTAGAGACGGGGTTTCACCATGTTGGCCTGGCTGGTCTCAAACTCTTGACCTCTGGTGATCCTCCCTCCTTGACCTCCCAATGTGCTGGGATTACAGGTGTGAGCCACCATGCCCAGCATCTTATTGTCTTTGACATTAGTTTTGCACCTTTTCCTTTTTCTTGTTGAAGGGCATATGCGTTTGTTTTCCTGATCACTGATTTCACTTTTGCAGGGTCGATTATAAATAATACAGCTTTAATTCTTCTCTTGCACTTTTCATTTTCTAAAATTCTCTACTTATTTTGGTCAACTCACTCTCCATTTTTGACTTGATCTCACACTCTCTCTTTTCCTTATGATTTTCTGCTTCTGCCTCATGGCATCGTTCTTGAACTTGTCAAGGAAGTTGTTTCTAAGACCTTGCCCTGGTTCCTACTGAAAACTGTACTTAGAGATATTTTTACGCTTTGTGTTTTAGGAAACTTAATGAAGTGATGCCTTTCTGTCTACAAACAGTAAGATCTGTCTGGGACATTTCCCTGCTTTTAGATAATATTTGAGGAATGTCCTTGGTTTTTCTTATAACTGCCTTAGGTGATGACCCAACTTTTAACTCAGATCTGGAGAAGAATATGGGTTGATTTCATAAATCAAAGAAGTAATTCTACTTTTTAGTAGATTTGCATCTAATGTGACTAACATGAGATCTTAAATGCTGTTAGAATTGAGTCATTGGTTTAATTAGATCCCAGGCGGGACTGTAAACTAGTTCAACCATTGTGGAAGTCAGTCTGGCGATTCCTCAGGGATCTAGAACTAGAAATACCATTTGACCCAGCAATCCCATTACTGAGTATATACCCAAAGGATTATGAATCATGCTGCTATAAAGACACATGCACACATACGTTTATTGTGGCACTATTCACAATAGCAAAGACTTGGAACCAAGCCAAATGTCCAACAACGATAGACTGGATTAAGAAAATGTGGCACATATACAACATGGAATACTATGCAGCCATAAAAAATGATGAGTTCATGTCCTTTGTAGGGACATGGATGAAGCTGGAAACCATCATTCTCAGCAAACTATCGCAAGGACAAAAAACCAAACACCGCATGTTCTCACTCATAGGTGGGAATTGAACAATGAGAACACATGGACACAGGAAGGGGAACATCACACACCGGGGCCTGTTGTGGAGTGGGAGGACAGGGGAGGGATAGCATTAGGAGATAGACCTAATGTTAAATGACGCGTTAATGGGTGCAGCACACAAGCATGGCACATGTATACCTATGTAACAAACCTGCACGTTGTGCACATGTACCCTAAAACTTAAAGTGTAATTTAAAAAAAAAAAAAAGAAAAAAAAAGAAAGAATTGAGTCATTGGATTGGATCCAGGAAGAGTTGCTGCTGCTAGAGAATCAGGTGCTCCAGAGAATCAGCTATAGTCCTTGTGTTCTTTTGAGTAATGCACTGGTCCTTATCTTTCCTTATGTGCTTATGTCTGCTTTCACCTATATAACTTTTTTGCATGCACATTTCAGGAAGCAAGATATTACTGCCTATTACACTCTATTTGGCTCATGTTATAGAAGTTGTAGCGTCCCAAAGGATTAAAAATATAGGAAATGAAGATAACAATGGAGGTGGGTGATGAGAGGGCATGGTTTTGCCCTCCTGAGGAGAGAGCCCTCATGAGGTTGGGTGCCTGTTTTCGGATTAGAGTTTCATTTTAAAGTTATTGGCTAGTCCTCAAAAGCTCAACTTCACAAAAATCATGTCCATCTTGAAGTGGTTTAACTGATACAAAGATAGGTTTTTCTCAAGATATTTCATAAAATAAAAATTAGGAAATAAATACATTTCTATCAAGATAGAAAATTAAATTCCCACATTTCTATCAAGATAGAAAATTAAATTCCCCAGTGCCCCATGTGACTGTTTTTCTGGATTGTTTTGATTTAAGGACATATTAGAGTGGACCCTGTCATGCGCCACATGGGTTGGCCTTCCGACCAGATTTCCTTTCCCCAGGTCTGGCAGCTTTGGCTGCCAGAGAGCTCACAGCCAAATTTCTACCTCAGGATAGACCTTGGCTGAAGGGAGCTGCCTTGGTGGAGGTTATTCTCTCTCCCCTGCAGCAGACAGCTTCCAGTGATTGACTAAGCTGGGAACAAATGCCAAGGTCACTTTTCCCCATTCAGAACATTTCTGAAGGCCTACCCCAGCTTCAGAGCCCTTGAAGGATCAGCTGAAGTTGTTGCTCTGACTGCATCGCAGCTCAATTTTTGCCTCACTCCATCATGCTTCCCTCCCTTGGGTGTTGTTCTCAAGAGCGTCTTCCTGCTAACTTCCTACATTCAAATCTTTTTTCTTCCAGATTCTGTGTTTCAGGAATGCAACCTGAGACAATAGTTGTGTTGCATTTTTTTCTTTTTTTTTTTTTTTTTTGAGACAAAGTCTCGCTCTGTCGCCCAGGCTGGAGTGCAGTGGCGCAATCTCAGCTCACTGCAAACTCTGGCTTCTGGGTTCATGCCATTCTCCTGCCTCAGCCTCCCGAGTAGCTGGGACTACAGGCACCCGCCACCACGCCCGGCTAATTTTTTGTATTTTTAGTAGAGCCAGGGTTTCACCGTGTTAGCCTGGATGGTCTCGATCTCCTGACCTCATGATCCGCCCGCCTTGGCCTCCCAAAGTGCTGGGATTACAGCCATGAGCCACCGCGCCCGGCCTGCAATTTCCATGTCAGATTGTATTAGTCCGTTTTCATGCTGCTGATAAGGACATACCCAAGCCTGAGCAATTTACTAAAGAAAGAGTTTTAATGGACTTACAGCCACTCACGTGGCTGGGGAGGCCTCACAATCATGGCAGAAGGTGAGAGGCACATCTTACATTATGGCAGGCAAGAGAAGAGAGCTTGTACAGGGAAACTCCCCCTTATAAAACCATCAGGTCTGGTGAGACTTATTCCCTATCATGAGAACAGCACAGGAAAGTCCTGCCTCAGTGATTCAATTACCTCCCTTCAAGTCCCTCCTGCAACACATGGAAATTCAAGATGAGATTTGGGTGGAGACACAGCAAAACCATATCACAGGTCAACCCGTTGCCCTTCTCTGCCCTGCTCTGCTCTCACAGGCTCATCTCTAAAAGAAGCATCTTTTGGGCTCCCATGCTTTCTGGTTTCCTGTTGTCTTCAGCCCAGCCTAAAAACCAACAGGAGATCAGAGGGTGGGAGGAGAGTGGGACTGTGGTATTTACAAATTTCCCATCTTCTTTTTTTCCTCATGGTTCTGGAAGTGGCTGGGTCAAGACTTTGTCTGCCTCTTTTTCATGGCTCTGGGCCTTGGGTTAGTAATGGCTTCCTGTTGTTACTGGTTCAGCACAACTCTGCCTACAGCTCTGTAAATACTCATCCCATTAAGATTTTTTTCAGTTATAACCTTTTATGTGTGCCAGCTGTTTCCTGCTAGGCCCTTGACTGACGGTATTTTGCAAAATTCAGTGTTAACTTACTGGTTCTAATTTCTATCATCAGGTATTCAATGATACAACATTAAAAAACTAACAGGTAGCACTTATTCTCTTGTGCAAAAAGCAGAAAAATGTTTTTGAAACTAGTTTACTACTAGCATAATAATTTATTCAAGAATCCTGGGCGTGAGAAAGCTCCAATGGAGCATTCCGATCTGGGGAAGGATGACAAAACGTTTTACAGGGTGTAGGTGGAGGGGTCAGCTGAAGTTCTGCTAGTTTTGGGAGTAGTTGGTCAAAGATAATTCTTTTGAAGTAGAAACAATTTTTCTTAGATTTGAAGCTATTGTTTGCACAATTTGGAGTTTATCAAAAGGAGTGAAGAAGAAAAATTTGGGTAAGGTGATAGGATAGAGGGGTTGAAGGGGAGCGGCTATGAGGGACAAGGCGATGAGAGAGGCATAATGAAATATTCTCAGCCTTTTCGTATGTCTTAGAGAGAGAACAGACTTTATCCTCAGATGGGTAAAATCATAACCAGAATAATTTAAGGCTTATGAATATGTAAGGAAATGAACACAGAGTTTTAAAAAGTTTACTTAAACTTTTTAGAGGAAGAAATGCCAAATACAAAAATGGGATTAAAATAAACCAGCACAGGGAGTGGTTGGTGCATGCCTGCATTCCCAGCTACTTGGGAGGCCAAGGCACGATGTTTGCTCAGGCCTAAGAGCTCTTGTGCAGCCTGGGCAACATAGCAAGACCCCATCTTAAAAAATGTATAAATAAAATAAGCAATAAAACATGTGAATTGTTAACAACATAAATAAAACAATCCAGGATGCCTTTGAGACATTGGCATTAATTTTTCAAAGTGAATGTGATGTGTCTGGTTGAAGTGAATGTGTCTTGGAAAAAAAAGAAGAGAGATTGAAGTAGAGTTTTCCTAAATTTGCTATTGCAATTTAAATTAAGTTAGAGAGCCCAAGAAAATACCTAACACAATTTCTGAGCTGCAAATAGTGAGTTTCTAATGTTCGTATCTCCTTTTCTCCTTCTTAGGTTACTTTGTTATTTGCTATTAGCTTTTCATTGAGAAGGTACATTGAGTAAGAGAAAAGGCCAGGAAGCCATTGTTCCAGAAAAAGGCAAAAGCAATACAAGTCCCAGGAAAGTGCAGCAGTTTATACTAATTCTTCTCCTTCTCCACTCACCTCATTATGCTGCACAAACTGCATGCTAAAAAGTTTGATGCTGAGCAGTCTAAAATCGACTATGTACAAGAGAAAGGGACATTTACATGTAAATGGTTTTAGTGGGTATTGCAAATTTGTAGTCTTCAACTCAATACTCACTTGTGCTAGTGGGATCTATGATGGTTGCTCTACTATTAGAGATTTGGTTGACTGAGGTGGGAGCTGCCTTTCATTTTTATGTGTTTATGTATTATAACAGTTAATAATTTCTGTTCTAAAGCAACTACACTCAGTTTTTCCCACTGTGATTACTTTTTTGCTGTCTTTTTTGCTGTCTTTACAGTTAATGTGGAATAGTATTTTCTTTTTCATAAAGCCAAGCGTGTGTTGATTATTTCATTTGTTTTATAGATTGTCAGAGTATGGTGTCTAATGGGGACTGTTTACAATCTCATGAAAATAAAACAACATCAACAAAACCACCACCAACAATAAAATCTCATGAAAAAAAACTGAAAAGGGCACTATTTTCATGCAAAAAATAGAACAAATAGACTGTTTTAGTTTTAGGAGTTCATAAATCCTTTTTAGAAATCCTTTCATTACTTGTCTGATGAAATGTCTACAATGGAGAGTGTGAAAGTAAGAGTGGTAACAATTGCATATAGCTTCCTGTTTCCTGATTTACTAACTTACTTATACAATTAATATCCTGTAGGATTCCTGCTCAAACAACTTTTCCTTTTGTGATTGTTTTTTCACCTGTTCTTGTGCTTGTTTTCTTTCTGTCTGCCTTTGTCGTATTACATGCCTTCACTCCTTCTCATCTCAGTAATCTGTAATCACCGATTTTCTATTTCTAAATTGGCCCCATAATGTCACTTGCTGTATGTAAATTCTTTAGTAGTTTGTCTAGTTTTGGGGACAAAAGACAAGCAATAAGATTGGACCCAGATGGTAAAGGATCAGCCTCATTCTGAAATCTCATATTTTTCACTTCTACATTAGCATTCTTTTCTCCAATTGCAGTAGAAAGTCGCTTAATTGTATTCTGCTGATTTACACCATGTTGTAGGAAAACATGCTGTTTCTTTATCCTGGAATTTTTTTCCTACCTGCAAATAGTTTACTCCTATTTCCTCTTTAAAATGCAACTTAAATATTTTTTCTCTTAGAAGTTAATATGGTTTGGCTGTGTCCCTACCCTAATCTCATCTTGAATTGAGATGTTCCAATAATCCCCATGTGTCATGGGAGGGGCCAGTGGAGATAATTGAATCATGGGTGCAGTTTCCTCCATACTGTTCTCATGATAGTGAGCTAGTTCTCATGAGATGTGGTGGTTTTGTAAGGGGCTACTCCCTTCACTGGGCACTCATTCTTCTCCCTGCCGCCATGTGAATAAGGACATGTTTATTTTCTTTCCACCATAATTGTAAGTTTCCTGAGATCTCCCCAGCCCTGCTGAACTGTGAATCAATTAAACCTCTTTCCTTTATAAATTACCTGGTCTTGGGTATGTCTTTATTAGCAGCATGAGAACAAACTAATACAGATGCCCGTACTAGTCCACAAGTCTAGTTTGTATGCCCCTTCTCTTTGCATGCCCTCATTCACTTAACAAGTATTTATTTAGTACTTATTACGGATTGTGCCCTGAGTTAGGCACTGAATGTATTGTGGAACAACATAAATGAAGCTCTCAGCCTTATCTGTTACACTTAATATTTTTTCATTTCTTTGTTTGTCTTTTACTGTAGTCTTAAATTCTATCAGGAAAAGGTAATGTTTTATTTAACTTTGCCTCTCTAGAACCTAGCCAATAACATGATGTATATAATACATGTTCAGTAAATATTTGTGGATGGTAAGAATTAATGAAGGAGGAAACTAAGAATGCAAGGTTTTGGGGAAATGAAATTTCCCCCCAAAAAATTAAAAACAAGATGGGCTGTATTAGTTTGCTAGGGCTGCCACAACAAAGGATCATAGACTGGGTGGGTTAAATAACATAAATTAATTTTCCCACAGTTCTGGAGGCTAGAAATTTGAGATCAAGGGGTTAGCAGGCTTGTTTCTTCTGATGCCTCTTACGTTGCCTTGTAGATGTCCATGTTCTCCATGTGTCTTCATGTTGTCCTCCCTCTGTGTGTATCTGTGTCTTAATCTCCTTTCTTATAAGGTCCTCAGTTATATTGAATTAGGGCCCCACCCTTAGGACCTAATTTTAACTAAGTTACCACTTTAAAGACCCTATCTGTCTCCAAATGCAGTCACATTTTGAGGTGTTGAGGGTTAGAACTTCTACATATTAATTTTAGGGGGGCAAAATTCAGTCCATAACACCTCCCAGCCCAAAAGATCCTCTCCAAAAAAAAAGAAGAAAAAAATTTTATTACTGAATGAGCATTAAATCAGAATGTGAGTCACATCATAAGCAATCTGCTAAAGAGATTGCAAAAACAGAAATTTTACCCTTTTACATTGCTGAGCAGATATTTACAAATCCAATCTATTACATACATTGTCTTAAGATAAACGATAACTATCCATCAAGTAAGAGGAGTTGACTGCTCCAGTTCATGTTCCTGATAATTTCACTTA
Organism: Pongo pygmaeus; assembly: GCF_028885625.2. NCBI lineage: Eukaryota > Metazoa > Chordata > Mammalia > Primates > Hominidae > Pongo > Pongo pygmaeus. The sequence continues at coordinate 153,417,693 of NC_072378.2, read as the reverse complement.
GTAATTGGGGTAACCATCCATGTTTGATAATTACTTTTATGTAAAAAACACAATTGTCATATTTCTATGACAGAAGGTAGTTTTGCAAGCTGAATCAAGGCTTCTAGCCTCCCACAGAAACAGGGAGATAAGTACTCTGTCTTCCTTGATGATTATGTTACAAAAAGATCTAGACCTTAAGAAAAATATTCCTTTTTTTAAAAAAAAATTATTTCCATAGGTTTTTGGGGAACAGGTGGTATTTGGTTACATGACTAAGTTCTTTAGTGGTGATTTGTGAGATTTTGGTCCACCCATCACTCAAGCAGTATATACTGAACCCTATTTGTAGTCTTTTATCCCTCACCCCTTTTCCACCCTTTCCCCCTGAGACCCCAAAGTCCATTGTGTCATTCTTATGCCTTTGCATCCTCATAGCTTAGCTCTCACTTATAAGTGAGAGCATACAATGTTGAGTTTTCCATTCCTGAGTTACTTCACTCAGAATAATAGCCTCCAGGCCGGGCACAGTGGCTCATGCCTGTAATCCCAGCACTTTGGGAGGCTGAGGTGGGCAGATTACCTGATGTCGGGAGTTTGAGACCAGCCTGGCCAACATGGTGAAACCCTGTCTCTACTAAAAATACAGAAATTAGCCAGGCATGGTGGCAGACACCTGTAATCCCAGGTACTCGGGAGGCTGAGGCAGGAGAATTGCTTGAACCCAGAAGGTGGAGGTTGCAGTGAGTGAAGATCGTGCCACTGCATTCCAGCGTGGGAGATAGAGCAAGACTCTGTCTCAAATAATAATAATAGTAATAGTCTCCAATCCCATCCAGGTCACTGTGAATGCCATTAATTCATTCCTTTTTATGGCTGAGTAGTATTCCATCATATACATATGAACCACAGTTTCTTTATCCACTTGTTGATTGATGGGCATTTGAGTTGGTTCCATATTTTTGCGAATGCGAATTGTGCTGCTACAAACTTGTGTGCAAGTGTCTTTCTCATATAATGACTTCTTTTCCTCTGGGTAGATACCCAGTAGTGGGACTGCTGGATCAAATGGTAGTTCTCCTTTTAGCTCTTTAAGGAATCTCCACATTGTTTTCCACAGTGGTTGTGCTAGTTACAGTCCCACCAGCAGTGTAGAAATGTTCCCTGAGAGAAATACTCCTTTGTGATAAAACTGGCAAAAGGCATATTTTAAAGAAATCCTTTTAGAAAGAATTTCATAAATCTCAAAGGGTCAGAAACAGAAATTACAATTTTCACAAAGTTTTCTAAAACAAAAGCTAAAATGAAAGGGGGCGGGCGGGTAGCAAGGAGTCCCTTCCATTATTTTAAAAAAGTAAAGTTAAGCCTCTTATTTTTAATTTGTATTTACCCTTAGAAAGACAAAAAGGAGAAGATGTAGTACAACAGGTATTTCAGCTCCTCTCTGAGGTGATACTCCCCATGGAACATTCACACACAGCACATTCCACAGCTGTGCCTGAGGCTGTGTCCAAGTCCACCGTGCCCATTTCAACTCCATCCTTCCTGTCACTACTGCTCAGAAAGCACATTAGAATAAACTGATGAAAGTACAGTTCATCCATTCTAACTTATAATAATGTGAGTCATGTACACACATTCATAATCTATTAATAGCAAGAATTTACTTGCCATCTATGCCTCTTTACACCATAGCAGAGCTACTAGAAAAATGACAGAATAAAAGAAGGAAAAGAAGACAGTGTTTACCATTAAAAATTACCTTAACATGTGGATTATTAACTCCTTCTTTCCTGTAAAAACAAGATGAAGCAAAATCAGAAATTATGTATATAAATGACCACATTGATAAGGTACACGTGCAACAGCAGCTGCCTCAGAAGCAATTGAATTTCTCCTACCTTCCATTCCCCAAAGTCATGCTACTTTAGTCACAGTAACAAAGAATGTCAATGTCTGGATACATACTTTTTATCCCCCTAGAACCAGGTTACTTGTGCAAACACAGTAAAGACATTTACAAAATGATATAACTTATGCGTAGAAGTATAGCAAGAAATGCAGAAAGTGTGATGGTCAGTGCTTGATGTGATTATGGTCAATTTTCTCTGGAATACTTTTTGTTTCTAAGTTTTTAAAAATAGAATGTATAATAATTATAATCATAATTATATTAACACTAGAAAATTGCTAATTCCATGATTTTCTAGGTCATTCCCCCTAATTTTGTGCTGAGAAAAACACATATACATAGATTTATCTCCATTCCAGTGCCTGCTCTCTGTTAGCAACATGAAACATTCAGTTGTGAAGAGCAACTGCTGAAGAGAGTAAAATAGTCAACAGGTTTGTACTTATTCTTTATGATTTCCACCATGATCTTGAAGACAGTCTTATTTAAATCTGGCACTTTATCTTATACATAAATAAGATAGCATTTGGAGTCACGTGTCTGAATTATGTCATTTTCCATGTAGCTACATGGTAGTATCAGACCACTGAGTTTTAATTACATATTTTAACTGCGATGCAAAAATGAAGTGCATTTTTATGCATTCTTTTAGAAAGAACTATGTAAATCTTGATGCCTTTGAGGTTCTTTAAAGTTATTTATGCTTACCCCTACCCACATCCTCCTGGCCCTGCAGCCTTCTCCCATCGCTTTGCTGGCCATGAACTTGCTCATAGCTCCCCCACCACTTTGCTGGAATGTGTATGGATGGACCACACTGCACTGCCCGCAAAGGCAGGCATGTGTGCTCACCCCACCATGTTGCTGCTGTGAGCACAAGCACACATGGACACGACTGCCCCATCTTCACCTGTGCCCTGCCCTCACCAATGCACATACATCCTGCCATGCTGCTGTTGCTGCTGGCCTGTGTGTGCAAGTGTCTACCCTGCTGCCATGGCACTAATGAAGTGCTTTGGTTGGCACTGCTTCACTGGAGTCTTGTTGCGAATGGACCTGGAGCACTTTGGCTTCTCCAGTGCAGTGGGTTCCTAACCTCAAGGGGTCAGAGAACCAAGCTGTGTGCCTGGTTCCAGCCCTCTAGGGCTAGAGCATGAGTCCAGAAGCTCTAAGTTGAGCATTGGCCACCTGAAATCTTACAGAAACAAAGCTAGGTGATTGAACCTACCTTATACCACAGTCAAACTATCAATGGGATCAAGGAATATAAAAGCAAATAAACTTATCCAAGGAAAGCAGCTTCAAAGATTAAAGTAACATCAGCCCACACAAATGAGAAACAACCTATGCAAGAACTCTGGCAACTCAAAAAGCCAGAGTGTCTTCTTAACTCCAAATGACCATACTAGTTCACACAGCTGTTCTTAACCAGTCTGAAATAAGACTCTGGATAAGAATGAAGATTGTTGAGGCTCAGTAGAAAATCAAAACCTAATGCAAGGAATCTAAGGAATTCAATACAACCATGCAAGAAAAAGAAGAACAAAACCTGACAGGCATGGTGGCTCATACCTGTAATTCCAACACTTTGGGAGGCTGAGGAGGGTGGATCACTTGAGGCCAGGAGCTCAATACTGGCCTGGCCAACATAGTGAAACCCTGTTTCTACTAAAAATACAAAAATTAGCCAGGTGTGGTGGTGGGTGCCTGTAATCCCAGCTACTCAGGAGACTGAGGCAGGAGAATCACTTGAACCCAGGAGCAAAGATTGCAGCAGTGAGCCGAGATTGTGCCACTGCACTCCAGCCTGGGTGACACAGCTAGAGTCTCTCTCAAACAAAGAATGAACAAAACCTTAGAAATATGGGATCATATAAAGAGACCAAACCTATGACTCATTGGTGTCCCTGAAAGAGAGGGAAAGAACAAGCAACTTGGAAAACAAGTTTGAGGATATTGTCCACAAAAATTTCCCCAAAGTCCCTAGAGAGGTCAACATTTAAACTCAGAAAATGTAGAGAATTCCTGTGAGATACTACACAAGATGACCATCCCCACATAGTCATTAGGTTCTCCAAGGTCAATGTGAATAAAAAAATACTAAAGGCAGCTAGAGAAAAGGGGCAGGTCATCTACAAAGAGAACACCATTGGGCTAACAGTAGACCTTTTAGCAGAAATGCTACCAGCCAGAAAAGATTGAGCACCAATATTCAGGATCCTTAAAGAAAACAAATTCCAACCAAGAATTTTATATCCAGCCAAACTAAGCTTCATAAGCAAAAGAAAAATAAGATCCTTTTCAGACAAGCAAATGCTAAGGGAATATATTACTGCTAGACCTATCTTGCAAGAGGTTCTTAAAGAAGTGCTAAACATGGAAAGGAAAGATCATTGCCAACCACCACAAAAACACACTTAAGCATGCAGACCATTGACAGTATAAAACAACTACAAGATCAAGCTTGCATAAAAACCAGTTAACAACATGATGACAGGACCAAGTCTGCCCGTATCAATATTATCCTTGAACATAAATGGGCTAAATGCCCCACTGAAAAGGCACAGAGGCATGTTGAATAAAGAAGCAAGACCTGACTGTATGCTGTTTTCAAGAGACCCATGTCACATGCTATGACACCCATAGGATCAAAGAAAAGGGATACATAAAAATATACATATTCTCACTCATAGGTGGGAATTGAACAATGAGAACACATGGACACAGGAAGGGGAACATCACACTCTGGGGACTGTTGTGGGGTGGGGGGAGGGGGGAGGGATAGCATTGGGAGATATACCTAATGCTAGATGACGAGTTGGTGGGTGCAGCGCACCAGCATGGCACATGTATACATATGTAACTTACCTGCACATTGTGCACATGTACCATAAAACCTAAAGTATAATAATAATAATAATAATAAAAGAAAAAAAAATATGAAAAAAAAAAAATATATATATATATATACTAAGCAAACTGAAAATACAAAAGGAGTTGCTATTCTAATTTCAGACAAAACAGACTTTAAACCAACAACAATAATAATAAAAAAAAACCAAAGGCATTACATAATGAAAAAGGGTACAATTCAACAAGACTTAACTATCCTAAATATATATGCATCCAACACTGGATCACCCAGATTCATAAAACGCGTTCCTAGAGAACTACAAACAGACTTAGATAACCACACAATAATAGTGGGAGACTTCAACACCCCACTGATAGTATTAGACAGATCATCAAAGCAGAAAACTAACAAAGATATTCAGGACCTGAACTCAACACTTGACCAAATT